>NC_083229.1:44321292-45633375 GCF_032191835.1 Heteronotia binoei
TGAAAGTCTCCAGAGAAGTGGTTCAATCTAATTTGAACAGATGCTGGCCTGGCAGTGCATGCAGCATGAGCCATTGGTTAATTAGATATAGATCTTGCCAAGAAACTGAGGCAGTGTTTCAGTTGTCACTTTACAGTATCTTCAGCACTCTAATCCAATAGGTGCAACTGTATAGATTTTGCAACAGCTTTTCCTGATGGATTATTTCACAATGATTCCATTAATCATTATTGGCTTGGGAAGGGATAGAACACTTTCCTAGGAGTAAGCACCACTGAATAGACTTTAGGATTGCTCTTCAAGGATTGCTATATAATATAGAGATCTGCATTTGGCTATTTCTGGACTGAATATGTATTGGACAAAATACCTTATCAGTGTTTTCTAGATTCATTGGGTATCTGGGATTTTCCAGGATGCCAGGAACAGTATCCTGAAAAATCCCAAAAATATTTGGGAGTAACCAAGAATATTGAGACCCAATGTTTTAAGGTTCCCAGGACTAGTCCCCCCCCCCCCCAGTGTGTGTTTCTGTCAAAGTTTTCTTGCAAGGGACTAGGATTGGTTTGCCATGTGGATTTGGCTTAGATTCTGTGCTTCAAAATTAGTTATATGGGTTTTGCAAAGTTGCAACTTTGTTTTCTTGGCTCACGTTGGTTTGTATTGGATTATTGGATTCAATATTGGTTTGTATTCTCTGGTTCAATGTTGGATTGGATTCTTCAACTTGACACTTGTTGGGTTTGCAACAAAGTTCCTTTTAAATTGTAAATTAATTGTAAATTCTAGTCAGAGTATTTATTTATTCTGCACTGTGGTTGTAGGTCTGTTAATATTTTTTGTCAGTAATACTATAACTGCCAACTCTGGGTTGAGAAATTCTTGGAGATTTGGAAGTGGAGCCTGGGGAGCCTAGGGTCTGGGAAAGGTAGGGAGCTCAACGGAATATAATGCCACAGAATCCACCTTCCAAAGCAGCTGTTTTCTCCAGGGGACCTGATCTCTCTCATCTGGAGATCAAGTGTAATTCTGTGATATCTCCAGGCCTATATGGAGGTTGGGAACCCTAGTGCATATATGGAATTCTTGTATTATTCATATTCAGTATCTATCTCTGAGCAGCACACATTGAAGTGCACACATATTTTAAGTGATTTCTACTTAGTAGTATTAGTTCCACTCAAGTTTATTCTCTGAAAATAAGCAAGATATGGAAAATTGTGTCTAAGCCCGAGGGCTCAGAGGTGGCTCTGACACTCCTCCGTAACTCTGCCTGCTTTTGGACGATGACAAGGGTAAACCTACATGCATGCTAGGTAACTCTGCCTGCCTTTCTTGTGATTCCAAACATTTTTCTTTGCCTGTGCTGTTAGTAATAATGTGAATTTCTGCCTAAAACTGGACCCTTTGTCTTGTCTGCCTGAAATTTGGTTGAGAAGATCTCCTGGGCCAGTAGTACAAGCCCTGAAAATTTTATCCTAACTGGACAGAGATAAAGAAGTTACAGTCTAATGGTATATATTTCCTAACAAAATTAGTAAGAGACAACAAAAAAGTAAATGCAATAACAAATGAAATAGGACAAAAATTGCAGTCTAAATAAGATCACAGTGTAGCCAGCCACAAATAGCTCAAAGCCCAGTTAGATAACACAATCTGGGTGCTCATTCCAAAGCTCTGCAAAATAGCTTTGCTTTATAAACCCATATAATGTCAATAGCCCAGTTTCCTGGATCCCATGGGAGAGATACAAAGAAAGCACTAAGACCAATGAGTGCAAATGTTTGTCTGTGTCTTGTGTTTGTCTGTGCTTTTTATAAAGTTTATATCTCTGCTACCTAATCTTAAATAGGTACACACATGGCCCGGCTCAACATGGCTCGGCCCAACAAGTTCTCATTTATGTCAGATCCGGCCCTCATAACAAATGAGTTCAGCTGAGGTGACGCAGACAGAGCTATACTGTTATGTCCTGCTTTCTAATCCCTATGTACAGCACAGCGCACACTACAGAGGCGACCAGTGGAACCCCACTGGTCCCTGGATGTAGCTCGCTAATACGCACCGCCAATCAAGATCTGTGGCGGGAAGTTTAACTGACCAGGATTGGACCTGGCCTCACGGAGGGTTGTTCCGGGGCATGTATATAATCGGGACCCGGCCCACCATTCTCTCTCTTGTGATGTACCCGCTAATAAATTATGTTGCCTTCAACACGTCTCGTCACTGAGTACATTACACTGGTGACGAGGATGGGATCTGGCTAGGAGGATTCCCCAAGCGGGAAGTCGCTGACCTGGCTGGAGACGAGGAAGGCATGGAGCCACAAGAGACAGAAGTGCCCGCTGCCGCCATTGCGAACCCGAGTGTAACGACGGGCCATCTTGCTGAGTTCGACCCCGCCAACCCCAAGAGGTGGGAGACCTACACGGAGCGGGTCCAATGCTACCTACGCGCAAACATGATTACCGACGACAGCCGCATGAGGGACGCACTCCTGAGCGTCTGTGGGGAGGCCACCTTCGAGATCTCCAGAGGTCTCTCGGCCCCTGCGAAGCTCACCGAGAGAACGTATGGGGAGATTGTCAGACTCCTCACCAGGCATTTCTTGCCCCAGCCTTCCATTATCGCCCGCCGATTCCTCTTCCACAAGAGAGATCAAGGGCCCGGAGAAATGGCTGCCGTCTACCTGGCCACTCTCCGCCAGATCGCAGGGAACTGCAGTTTCGACAAGCGGGAGGAAGCCTTGAGAGACCGATTCGTATGGGGCCTCCGAGACGAAAGGCTGCAGCAAAAGCTCTTCACAAAGGAGGAGCTCACCCTTCAACAAGCTTTCAATGAAGCAACCGCATTTGAAAGAACCACCAAAGCATACAACAACCCGCGAGGAGAAGTCCACCAGAAAGAGATGGCGCCTGGCGACCCAGAGGACGAAGAGGCCTTCCAGCTCCACCGCCAACAAGGAATGGGCCCGAGAGCCCCCATGCGGCAATGAGCCACAGAGAGACCGACCAACAGCAAGTGTGCCAGCTGTGGCTACCCCCACGAGAGATGGGACTGTCCCTATCACAACATGGACTGCAGGAACTGCGGAA
The DNA here is from genome assembly GCF_032191835.1 of Heteronotia binoei. Taxonomy (NCBI): domain Eukaryota; kingdom Metazoa; phylum Chordata; class Lepidosauria; order Squamata; family Gekkonidae; genus Heteronotia; species Heteronotia binoei. Next base: position 44,324,388 of record NC_083229.1, read on the forward strand.
AGGTGAGCCACATAGCGCGGGCTTGCCGGGCCAAGGTAACTCACAGACACCAGACCGCTCACCATGACTCGACTGATGCTCACACAACAGCATCGACCAGCCTGCAGGTAATGAACTTGCCCCTCACCGCCCCCGACAAAGTTAGACTGTCGGTCCTAATCAAGGCCGCTCCATGCAAAATGGAGGTGGACTTGGGCTCCTCCATATCTATAATTTCGGAGGAGACCCTAAGAAAACTGTGCCCCTGTCACCTGCTCCAATTGAGACCGGCTGATTTTATACTGCGGGACTTTCAGAAAAACCCCGTGCACATTTTGGGCTGGGCCACGGTACAGAGGAAGAACTTCAGGGGGCCACTGGACATTCTAGTGGTTAAGCACCAGCTCACCCCATTACTGGGGCTGGTCTGGTTTAGACCGCTAGGTATTTAATTAGTGGGGGTGCAGCAGATGCAAACGAATAACTTTGAGAACGTGTGCCAGGAATTCCCCGAAGTTTTTGATGGGACCTTGGAGAGTTACAAGGGGCCGCCCATCACCTTACCTCTCGATCCCCTCGTTAGACCGATAAGACTGAAGGCCAGGCAAGGTCCGTTCGCTCTAAAACCTAAAATAGAAGAATTGTTTACTCTGGAACTTTGCACTGGCACTTTATAATAAGAACTATCATCGTTGCTTTTGCACTGCATACTAGCACTTCGATGGAATTGCTATCTTTGCACCCTGCTACCTCTGCGCTATCTCTGCACTACCTCTGCATATAGCACATTGCACCAGCACATTAAAGATACTGAAGACACTCTGACTGTTAAAGATCTTCCAGCACTTTAAGAACACTGGCACCTTAAAATCTGTCCTCCAGCTAACAAATCATCTGAAGTTAGACCTCCCAGCACTTTAAGAACTTTAAGAACATTAGCACTTTAACACCTGTTCCCTAGCTAGCAAATACCCATTTACTACTACTATCCTGAGGGTTCCTTCTTTCATTGGAAAATTGACTAATTGATTGTATTTGGACCTAATCGAGTATTTATCTACTAAATTGAGTGGAGACATGTATTTTGCCAATTAATTAGATGGTGGTGGGGGGGGAGAGGGTTTTTTGTTTTCTAGTTGGCTTGGATAAATTATTAGCAGCAAGTATGTGTTTTAGCTAGGTCTTTAAAAATATTAGTGGATAGAGTACTAAGTTGAGTGAGTGGGTGGGAGGAGCAGAATACATGATTGTGTGATCTGAGACTGGTGACCTGAGACTCTCCATAGATCTTTGGTAAGTGATGTCGTGTCAAGGGATTCCAGTGTTCTTGGGGAGGGGAAGGTACAGCGGTGGGAGCAGGCAAAATTAGAACGGAAGGAGACTGAGACACAAGAGGGCTTGCTCCCCTTCCAGCCTGTGTCCCATCCCAAGGATAGCAGGTAGATGGGCCAAGTGGAAACACTCGCCTCTGTCTCTGGTATTGTGCAGTGCCAGGTCCATAAATAATAAAACCTCAGTCCTGCAGGATTTCTTTATCAGACAGGACATGGACCTGGCTTGCGTGATGGAGACCTGGGTGTGGGACGGGGAGACAGTGACTCTCTCCCAAGTAGCCCCGCCTGGGTTCTCTGTTCTTCACCAGGCTCGGACAACGGGTGGGGGGGAGGGATGGCTTTTTTCATACGGGAAGATTGCTCCTTCAGGGCGTTTCCGCCGCCAAAGACCATAGGCATGGAGTGCGCTGGCCTGGTGTGGAACTTAGGGGAGAGTTTGGCAATCTGGCTGGTGTACCATCTGCCTAATGCACCAGCCAGTACCCTCCCATCCCTGATGGAGGCTGTAGCAGGCTGGGCATTGGAGCATCCTCGGTTTATAGTCCTGGGTGACTTCAATGTCCATGCAGAGGGCACAGCTTCCACTCGGGCAACGGACCTAGTGCTTTCCATGGCAGCACTGGGACTCTCCCAATATATAACAGCGCCCACACATCAGGCTGGGCATACATTAGACCTGGTCTTTGCGGCGGGAGTTGTAGTGGATCAGATTTCTGCCGAGGCGGTGCTGTGGTCTGACCACTATGCCCTGAGGGCTCGTGTGGATACTCCACCCCTATCCCATTTAGGCGGAGAGCAGGTTTTAGCTCGCCCATGAAGCCAGATGGACCCTCTGTGGCTTCAAACGGCTATGCAGAATCCCTGGCCCTCTGGCGACTCGCTGGATGAACTAGTGGAGAACTGGAACAACCAGCTCTCCACAGCTGTCGACGAGATCGCCCCCCGACATCCTCTTCATCCTCATTCACGATCTGCTTCATGGTATACCCTGGAGCTGCAATCAATGAAACGGCGATTAAGACGACTAGAGAGACAATGGTGACATACTCGCGATGAAGCTATGAGAACATTTCATTTATGTGGACCTATGAGATGGCAGTCCAGGCCACAAAGAAGGCTTACTTTGCATTCTAGATTGCATCTGTGACCTCGCGCCCAGCACAATTGTTTAGTATAATTTGGTCATTAACAATTTTACCACATGGTAAACAAAACATTAGAGAATTGGAAATAGGCTGTGAGGCTTTTGCGAGTTTTTTCGCAGATAAAGTCTCATCGCTCTGACGTGACCTTCCCACCATAATTGATACAGTGAAATAACTTGGGGGCACCGAGTGTGTCTTCTGGTCTAGTTCTAGATTCCTTCAGTCCACTCAGCCTGGAGGAAGTCGACAGGATCCTTTTAGCTGTACGCCCTATGACTTGTAGGTTGGATCCATGCCCGTCCTGGTTTATAAAAGCTAGCCAGGCGTTGCTACGAGAACCACGACAAGGTATTATTAACAGATCCCTGGTAGAAGGGATCTTCCCCACACCTCTTAAAGAGGCTGTGGTCCATCCCCTCTTGAAAAAACCATCTGCAGATCCGGCCGTATTGGCGAACTACCAGTTGGTATCAAACCTTCCCTTCTTGGGTAAGGTTATAGAGTGGGTGGTGGCAATTCAGCTACAGGGATTCCTGGAGGACACTTCCGCACTGGATCCATTCCAGTCTGGCTTTCAACCAGGTCATGGGACGGAGACAGTTCTGGTCGCTCTCATGGATGACCTCCTGCGACATCTGGATCGGGGCGGCTCAGCAGTGCTGTTATTATTAGACTTGTCAGCCACTTTTGATATGGTTGATCATCAGCTACTGACTAGCCACCTTGCCGACGTGGGGATTCAGGGGTCCGCCTTACAGTGGTTGACCTCATTTCTCCAAGATCGGGGACAAAGGGTGGTGATAGGGGAGGAATCATCCCAGAGGCACTCACTCATATGTGGTGTGCCTCAGGGTGTGGTTCTTTCCCCGAAGTTATTTAACATCTATATGCGCCCCCTTGCCCAGATTGTCAGGAGATATGGACTGGGTTGTCACCAATACGCAGATGACACCCAGCTCTATATATTGATGGGCGGCCAGTTCAACTGTACCCTGGAAAATCTGGACCTGACTCTTCAAGTTGTAGCATCTTGGCTCAGGCTGAGTTGGCTGAAGCTGAATCCGATGAAGACGGAGGTTCTCTATCTGAGCCGGGGTGGTCCAAGGGGAGGTGTCCATCTGCCGGCTCTTGATGGGGTGCCATTGATACCGGCCCCTAAGGTCAAGAGCTTGGGCGTGCTCCTTGAGTCCTCCCTTACAATGGAGGCTCAGGTAGCAGCCACTATTAGATCCGCCTTTTTTCATCTTTGGTGGGTGCAGCACTTGGCTCCTTTCCTGGAGCACAGTGACTTAGCAATGGTGATCCATGCTACGGTCACCTCAAGAATAGATCACTGTAATGCTCTCTACATGGGGCTACCCTTGATGCTGACTAGGAAACTACAGCTAGTGCAAAACGCTGCGGCAAGGCTGTTAACGAGGCTCCTCCGATGGGAGCACATTCAGCCAGAGCTAAAAGAGCTGCACTGGCTACCTATTGTGTTCTGAGTCCGTTTCAAGGTATTGACCTTTAAAGCCCTTTATGGTCAGGGACCTGTCTATCTGCAGGACCGCCTTTCCCCATATATTCCCCAGAGAGCACTGCGTTCAGGGACAAAAAATCTGTTGTCCATCCCTGGACCAAAGGAGGCCAGGTTGCATTTGACACGAGCCAGGGCCTTCTCGCTGGCAGCACCAGAATTATGGAATGCTCTCCCGGAGGCCATAACGGCCCTGCAGGACCTTCCTACATTCCTCAGGGCCTGTAAGTCCGAGTTGTTTCGACAGGTTTTTGATGTTTAAACTGAGAGAGAGCTGCCACCTGACATCAGTAGAGTACTGGGTGATCACTGTCTGAAAAGCAGAACCTCCAATATAGTAATGATACAGCACCATGAAATAGTTTTTTTAAATTTTTAATTGTATTAATGTTTTATAGATTTTATTGACTTATTGTTCTTAATTTGTGTAATTGAATGCTGTAAGCTGCCTTGAGTCTGCTAGCGGAGAGGGCGGGATAGAAGTTTAATGTAATAAACAAATAAATAAATAAATGAGTTTGACACCCCTGCACAGGGTTGTGGTGTGTGTGTATGTGTGTTTTGCCATCAAGTTGTAGCTAATTTATAGTAATCCCATATGGTTTTTAAGGCAAGAGATGTTCAGAAGTGGTTTGCCATTGTCTTCCTCTGCACAGCAACCCTGGACTTCCTTGGTGGTCTCCCATCCAAGTATTTAGGCCTCACCCTGCTTAGCATCTGAGATCTGATGAGATCAGGCTAGCCTTGGCTATCAAGTCAGGGTTTGATAATAAAGTGCTTTCAAGTTGCAACTGACTTATGGTGACCCCCTTCCTGGGGTTTCAATGCAAGAGATAAGCAGTAGTGGCTTGCCATTGCCTTCCTCCATATATCAGCCCTGGACTTCCTTGGTGGTCTTCCATCCAAGTACTAATCATGACCAACCCTGCTTAGCTTCCAAGATCTGATAAGCTTCAAGCTATTCAGGGCTACTCAGGCTTCTGTCTCAACAGCAGGCCATTTAATTCTCATTTGGAATGCTATTGTTTGGGAAAACAGAGACATGTCTTCTCTAGCTGTTGTCAGGTTTTCATTTTAGCTATTTTTTACAACATTACATTTCCTTACACAGTGATTTACAATGCTAACATCCATTGTATTGACATAAAATATTGACTAAGGTTGGCATTGTGCATATTGTTCCAGATCTTGATATAAAATATTTTGTTTCCCACCATCAATGTCTTTCCCCAGGCTTTGTATGTTGTAATTAGTTTAAGCTTTGAACAGTATGTCACACCGCACTGTTTCAGTGTCAGTTTCGTAGATCCTCCTTGAAATGCTACTATTTGTTAGAAAAATCTATTATGGCTCCATAAAGTGCCTCTGATTTAGGATTTGTAGATGTAGCTGGGCATTATTACTTTTGACTTGCCTCTTTTCATTGTTTCTTAGAAGTTGGGCTAAATTTATGGCAGGGGGTCTTGCTTGCTTCCATAATTTCAACACCCCTTTCAAATTTTTGAATATGACTTATTTTAATCCTAAAATAACAACAAAATATTAATGGTTATCCACAATTATAAACAGCTATGGTGCTTTACGTATTTTTCCATGTGGGCTTTTTCCATGTGGGCTTCTTTCAGTATGGGTTTTTTTCTGTGTGGGCTTCTTTCCATGTGGGTTTATTTCCATGTGGGCTTTTTTCCTGTGAGTATTTATGTCCGTGGGTTTTTTTCTTTGTGCTTTTTTCCGGTTACCGTTTTTTCCAGAGGCAAAAGTATTGGGGATGATGGCACATATGTGAAATATACATACCAGGATTGGCCAGGACTCAGTGATCTAGATAGCCCCAACTCCTGAGAGCTGCCTAGCCCTCACTCTTGCTTGTTTGTCCCCTCTTACTGGCTGATTTCCCTATATGTGTGCCAGAACTCTTGCATGATACTTGCTTGGTCCCTCATGCTAGAGCTTCCTCTCTAATGACCCTAGTTCTAGAAGAAAGTTTGAGTCCAGTGGCACTTTTCAGACCAACAAAATTTTATTAAGGTGTAAGCTTTCATTTGCATGCACACTTCTTCAGATTCTGTATGTGAAGAAATGGGCTTGCACACAAAAGCATATACCTAGAATTAAACATTGTTGATCTTGCCCTAGTTCTACCCCATCCTAGTTCTAGCGTGCTACCCTAGCTCTAGTGTGCTATCAGACTCTATTTCTCCTTTCTGCTGAGACTCTTAGTTGTTCATGAAATTTATATCCTGCCTTTCAACAAAAATGTACTCAAGGCAGCTCACAAGCTATAAACAGCAAGGCAATCATTCCTCAGTGGCCTGCTGCCTGATATATTTCAGTCAGAATTCAACAGAGGCTTGTTTCCCACCTGGCAGAGTATGGGCCATGTCATTTGGCATGTTTGAGAGTATGGCCGTCATGATTAGTGATATGGTGTTTAGCGCCTGAGCTTTAAAAGTTTTCGTAATAATTTCAGATCCAGATAGCTGACATGATGTAGTGCAGGGGTGCCACATCTGGCTCCTTCACACATATTGTGTGGCTCTTGAAGCCCCTACGACCCTGTTGGTCAACTTGGAGAAGGCATTCGTCTCTTTAAATCACTTCTCCAAGCAAAGCCAGTCAGCAGCTTGGAGAATGCATTTAAAGTTAAAGTTGCTTTCTCTCCACCTCTTCCTCCCCATCTTCCTTCCTTCTTCTTCTCTTGAACATCTGACATTCATCGCTTGCAGCTCTCAAATACCTGACATTTATTCAATGTGACTCTTATGTTAAGCAAGTTTGGCCACCTCTGGTGTAGTGGTTGAGAGCAGTGGACTCTACTCTGGAGAACCAGCCTTGATTCTCCATTTCTCCTCCATTGGAAGCCTGCTGGGTGACCTGGGGCCAGTCACAGTTCTCTCAGAACTCTCTCAGCCTCACCTCACAAGGGTTATAAAGTGGGGTATAAAAACCAACTCCTCCTTTTACTGTCCTGATTTTTCAAAAGTGTTATTACTGGTTTCGAATTTTTTCTGGGTATTTTCTTCCAGATCTCATTAAATTTGGAACTATTATTTTTGCCACACCCTCTTCCCCCAAGGAAGTGGGGAGGCAAAGAGAATTCCAGCTCTAGATTTACCATGCTGGCATTGTTCCCATTGGAGCCTTCCCCACCACTGACATCAGTGATAGCAGAACCTCCCTGCAGCTTGAAAATGGCTGGCAGGCTGCTGGCCTCTTCGCATAAAGCAGCTATGTACTCCCCCACTACTGGGGGCTTTTAACAAATATTTATTTTTCGTATTTATATCCCGCCCTCCCCGCTGAGGCAGGCTCAGGGCGGCTAACAACATTTCAACATCAACAATAAAATAGTAAAACAGTTACAGTAATCAATTATCGATTAAGAAGTTAAAACAGTTTAAAACAGTTTAAGATTATTAATACAATTCTAAAACAACAGTTTTGGTGCTAAAATTAATGCAATACATTCAATGGTATTGGGCATCTATATACTTTGGCTGAAGGCCATTCGAAATAATGTTGTTTTGCAGGCCTTGCGGAACTGGGCAAGGTCCTGCAAGGCTCTAACATCTTCTGGGAGTTGGTTCCACCAGTGGGGGGCCGCAATTGAGAAGGCTCTTTCTCTGGTAGCCTTCAATCTCGCCTCCCTCAGCCCAGGGATTGACTCCAGGTTTCTCAAAGCAAAAGCAGTTTATTAGACTCCAAGTTTCTCTTTAGACAGAAGGCAGACAGTTTAGATACCATTAGTACCTTTCAGTTTCTCCTTTGGACAGAAGGCCAATCCCCAGGTCCCAGCAGGGGTTCTCCCTCTTTCCCAGACTCCTTCCCGCCCCCAGTCAGCTGGCCGGCGGGGGGAAGTCCCACCCCCACAGCCACCATGTGACTTTCCACCTCCGGAGGCTTCAGTCTCTGATTGAAAGGCTTCCTCTTGGAACGATGTGTCTGTGTTACTTTGAAGAAGCTGGCAGCAACTCGTGAGTAGAGATGCCAATCCCTCGCTTCAGAGTTGCCAGAAATGGGGGAAGGGGAGGAAAATGTCTGCTGGGCACTTCATTATTCCCTATGTGGAGATCGATTCTCATAGGGTATAATGGAAAATCGGGGGGGGGGGTATCGGGGGCTCGGGGGGGGGTTGTTTTTTGAGGTAGAGACACCATATGTTCAGTATAGCATGTAGTGCCTCTCCCCAAAATATCTCCCCAAGTTTCAAAACGATTGGACCAGGGGGTCCAATTCTATGAGCCCCAAAAGAAGGTGCCCCTAGCCTTCATTATTTCCTATGGAAGGAAAGCATTTAAAAAGATGTGCTGTCCCTTTAAATATGATGGCCAGGACTCCCTTGGAGTTCAATTATGCTTGTCACACCCTTGCTCCTGGCTCCCCCCCCCAAAGTCTCCTGGCTCCACCCCCAAAGTCCCCAGATATTTCTTGAATTGGACTTGGCAACCCTATCAGATATATGGATAGAAAGGCAAAACAGAAAACAGTTTACACAGTTAGAATTCAGCATAATTCAACATAAAGCATAACATAACATAAAATAACATAGCATAACATAACATAACAATAAGCCAAGAGCATAATGTAAAATCTAAGTCCCAACAGGGACTTTCCCCTATTAGTTACATTTTCCCAATTACAATTGAAATCCCAAATCCCATTCTGTATTAGAGATCTCCAATATAAGAGTTGTTAGACTCATGGCTTGACCATGAAGTCAACCCAGAGTCTGAGTCCCAATTAGCTTGGCATGATTGACACAGAGAGGCAGTTTAGCTACACTCTGGTCCAGATCAGCAGTGTGAGCAAAAAATCCACAACTTATATAGGCTCTAGTGACCTCATACACACATCTACTTGTGTCACTCACCTGTAAACATTTTCACGGCCAACTATCAACAATCAGAGCTAACCAAAACAACCATAGCTGCTGTTGTCTCTAATTTACTTCAACCTCTCACCTATTTAGCAGCCATCTTGCTTCCTCCTCTCCATATAAGAGGCAGATTGAACCTTCACCTAATTACCCCATCTGGCCCTCTGTAGAGGCTCCATGATGCTGAAAGACTGAGACCTCCAGTGGCCAAATTCTATAACTGCATCCAAGATCAACAGCTTAGAGCTACTGATAGCAATTATATTGCTGTTTAGAGAAATATGAATGCTTAATATTGCTGAATAGCTTAGAACTCTTGTTGCAAATTTCATAAAGAGTATGTTTAAGATCATAAAGAATATGGTTAGTATCATAAAGAGGGTCAACCCAAAATAAATTCCGCCACAGCCAGGTGTACTGACTATCCCAAGGGAAGAAAGAGAGATGTAGACAAACAGCCATACCCCACATCAACATCCTCTCTTCCCCTTCCCCACTCCTGCACCTCACCAAAACACTACTGAAATTTCAGGAGATAAATTTGTGTTACTCCCAGGATTTCAATGCCTTGCATCACTGAGTGTTCCAAAGCCAACCTGACACTGATAATTTTGGTTCAAGTATATCTGTATGCACACTTCTAGGATTGTTGCACTACTCCAAAGGGAAGGGAGTGTAGTGTATGTGGTTCTATCAGATTGAATGGGATAACAGTTTTCCATGAGTAACTACTCCTGTTTCCTGTGCATTCATCCTCCTATGTAAAGTATTACAGCACTTTATAAAGTATAACAGCACAAGCACAAGTGCTCTGGAGTTGTCCCAGTACTAAAATTTGTGCTGCTTAGATACAACACTACAGTTAGTTATATAGAACTAGTACAGTTGTCTTGCATCTGATTGTGTTCATCTGTCTTACCAAATGTATAGAGGATTTTTTTTGGTGATTTATATTTCCAGTCAATAATGTCATATTGCAGTATTGGTTCACATACTCAACTTAGAAGTTCATCTACAAGTACTTGCAGTAATGCAAAAGACTGAGATCCATGTGTCAATTTTCATACATTTCTTCTGAGATGGCTGGCATTCTGCCAAAACGGAGTATAACAATACTTAGAGCTGTGGTGTGCCTTTTCATTTTGTACGGTAAGAGGCACGGACAACACCAAGGTATGCAAGAGGCACTGCACACTTCTTACCACGCTTTGAATTTCTTCTCTTAGCTCACAAGATAATATCATAGTTGTTCTTAGGAGAATAGCGTAGTTGCACTGACTATTTCACAGCCCTGCAAACGAAATATTCTTCGTGGGAGATCAGGATAATGGCTGTAGTCCAAAGAAAACTATTCAGGCACATGTAATACAAACACAGCCAAAGTTTCTCTGCAACAGTAAAAAAAAAACTCACAGTTCTCATGGCTAAGATGATTAGATTATTGTCAAAACTGGCGATCAGCAGGCAGGGTGGGCCATGAAGCTGATGAGCAGGGATGAGCAAATGGAGAACAGCTGTCTTTTCAAACTGAGGAGCCAAGCTGGAGTCAGACCAGACAAAAGCTATATTGGCTCTCTGCAGTACCTCTCTCTGGCCATCTGCAGTGATGGCACTAACCTGCAGGAGAGAGCAGGCCAGCAGCAGCAGCCTCTGGGGCTCAGTTCTTGGCTGAAACTGTGGCTTATTTAAAACATTTCTGTTCTGTTCAGGGTAGCAAACATCAACATGTTAAAACAGTTAAACATTAAAACAGGTAGGTAAATAGGTAGGTAGGTAGGTAGGTAGGTAGGTAGGTAGGTAGATAGATAGATAGATAGATAGATAGATAGATAGATAGATAGATAGATAGATAGATAGATAGCAAGCCAATAAAACAGATAAAACCAAAACCAGGGAAACAAACAAACCAAAACAGTCTTTACTTGCTGGTGAATGTTAGTGATCGAGATAGACAGATGAATGTCCCTGGGGAGGAACTTCCAAAGTTTTGGCACCATGACTGAAAAGATCCTTTCTTGGGTTGCTTCTGATGCAGGGCCTCTGAAAATGCCCAGAGTGGACAGGTTCATCTGGGAGAAGGTGGTCCTTAAGGTATACTGACCCTAAATTATAGGGCTTTAAAGGTCAGTAGCAGCATCTTGAATTAAGCCTGGAAGCAAAATGAGAGCCAATGTAGATGGAACAAGTCTGAGATGATATGATACGGCCCACTCCAGTCAACTAGCATTGTTAAGAGAAATTTGCTTAATTCCTCTTTTACCCAATTTCTCCCTAAAAATTCTTTTTAGGAATTTGCAGCCTATTTTTAATCATTTCTATATTGATCAAAGAGAAATTCAAAGAGAGGAGGGACAGACAGGGAAATTCTGCAAAACTTCAGAATTTCACTCTGTAAATGCTCAGAGGCAGACACTGTCTTCCCAAAAGTTCCAGTCCCCATGCTATGGTACTACTCTGTGGTGCATAACATATTGCAAGGGCTGAAGCTACAAAAGGGTGCATTGATTTCTCTACAAAGGAAAATGAAAGAGAAATGCCACAAAAAAGAAAAAGAAAATAAGAGGAGTCAGTGGCTATATTTCTAATGGGGGGATCTCCTCCCTATAACAACAGTAATTGCAACTCAGCAGTCAGCACCTAATGGCTATCTGAAGTTCTGCAATGTTTGGCAACATCACTGCAACACAGAGTTGGTCATATCTTTGCCACAAGGTAAACATGATATTTCAAGGCAAGATAGGTCATGCTGTTCAAAAGATTATTCTACATTGCTAGGAGAATCCCTTATTCCCAGTTTTCTGATTCTTTCCACGTCCTCTTGAATTGTTGTGTGCCTCATCATTTAGCAGCTTTTCAAGGCTTGACTGGTTCTACAGCCTTTCTTCTGAGATTTAACTATTATTTCAGCATTTATTTATTTTTCTCTGTTTTCTGACTTCATTAAGTCTCCCCACAAATGTTTGCCCTGTTTCATTATCTCCCTTTCCCAGTATTCGCTGGACTTGACAATCTGTTGCTTGTTCAGCTGTTCTTGTTCAGAAGTATTTCTCATTTCTCTTTGTTATTTAATGTCAACATTTGTGACACTTCTTTGCATCTTCCCATGACTCATTCATTTGGTTCCCACTCAAATGGCTGCAAGATGTGCCTCTGTGAATCGTTTCAAGGTTTGGGAAATGAGCCCATAGACATCCTATTAGCGCCTGTTGCCGTATTTTGTCATTAGTGTGTTGCTGCACAAGGTGGCAAAAGTGTTTGACTTAATATGGCTTATTAGTACATTTTGTTGTAGGTCAGTGTGCATACCACTTTGTGAAAATCTACTGCTCCTGATGGTCAGCAGTAGAAGCCTGAAGCCTAATAGAACCAAGCCCATATTTCTTAAGGAATTGCTGGTGAGATGTAGCGAGACACGTGGTGCACTATAGAGATTAGAGAGCCAGACTAGGATCTGGAACAACAGAGTTCAAATCCCTGCTCTCCCATGAAAGCTCATGGGTGACTCGGGCCTGTCACACTTTCTCAGCCTCACAAGATAGGGATAGCGATTTGATCAGCTGCTTTGAGTCCCCATGAGGGAGAAAAGCAAGATATAAATAAAAAAATGAATGAACAAATTAAGGGCCAAATCCAAGCTTTCAATGTTTTGAAGGCACAGTCTTACAGAACCATAGAGGAGCCATTGGATAGATCAAATTATACACTTTCATTTGGCTTGCCACAGACTCACCAGCTAGTCGTAACTAGCTGGGCCCAGCATATCTGATTGATGCTTCCGTGTACCATCAGTAGGTGAGGCTAACTACTGCAGGGCCTTCTTGGATGTAGAGCTATCTGGAGATTGACCAGCCACCTGCCTTTGGTGGCTGGTCAACTAGGGTTCCTCCCAACCAGGGTTCCTATTCCCTCAACCCTGGCGGGGTTTCCCCCAATCTTGGGGCCTCCAACTCACCAGCATGGAGAAGAGCTCCTGGAAGACTCCATTGTCTCCTGATGTGCCCAGTGCCGTGACATCACCTGGAAGTGATGTCATTGTACTGGGCACATTGTGTGAGCACACTCTAGCATTTGGATAAAAAAACTCTATGGTGCCATAGAAAAAAGTCCCCCGCCAGCAGCCAGGTAAGACCTGGGAACCCTAGTCCCACCACTGCTCAACTGGGTGGTAGGGACACACTCCTGCAGGACAATAGCAGCCTGCTGGGATAAAGAACATGGGGTGACTTTCCTATCAAGTGGAGGGTTTGGCCAGAGAATCAAGGGCCAATGTAGAGTCAGTCCAATGTGGTAGTGCAGGTACAGGCACTAATATGATGCACTAATAAGGCAACAGGCACTAATACGATGTCTATGGGCTCATTTCCCAAACCTTGAAACAATTCACAGAGGCACATCTTGGCAGCATCACCAGAGTCCTCAGGAGCCTTGGGATTGGTGGGTGCAGAGTTCCAGGCTCACTGTGAAGTACTTAGGCTTCTGCAGCCAGATGGTGAGGAGGACTGCCTTTGGTTAGCTTCTCTATGCGAGTAGGATAGGAGCAGCAACTCTCAGGGAGAATGAGGCCATGCCTCCTCTTTAATATCTGAATCCTCCATGTGAGGGTGGGATGGACTGAGGTGCCCAGGGGTCATATTGGATGGAGGATCTATCCCTGCACCTCCCATAAGGGCTTTCTTGAGCAGTTTCCCAAGGATAGTTATTACTACCCCTCATGTTTTTTTACAGCTAGAAAAATGTAATTCTGATTATTGTAATTAAAATTTACAGCTGCTTGTGGTTACTGTGTTGTGATAAACTATAAAATATCTATTAATTGAAGAAGCAGTCTACAAGATCCAGGCAAATTTAGAATGTGTAAAGAAGAAAAACATGCTTATATCCTGATATGGAGTTTAGCTCTTCCAAACTCTTGAGTCCTTCAGATGATTTGTAGCAAAACTGAATGTAAACTGTATCAGTTTAGCCCCAATTCTGTAACCGTTGCAAAGATTCCAGGAAACAACTGCTGAAAATGTGAGCAGACACTGGTGCTGCAGATTATTTGATTCCATGTTTGGCATTCATCATAGTTTGAATTAAAATCACATAGGAATAAGAATACAAACAATTTATTTGTTTCCCTTCTTAAGTTCAAAGACTTATGTATCCAAAGAAGTTGAAATACTTCTTCACTGGCTCCATTTACAATGTCTGAACTGATTCATTTAGATAAGAAGTATACAGTTTGATGGATATAATCCACCAAAGGCAATTGTTGTTGATAATGATGCACACGGCCTAATGTTAATGTGCTGATGAATAAAGAGTGATAGTATGCTTGCTGTTGTTTAATGATAGTATTGTAAGAATGAATGAAAGATCACTACTGTGGAGTGTGTTGAAATGTTCACTTCCTGTGCTGGTATGTCAGCATGCTGCCATGAGCAGGTTGGCATTTCAAACTCAAGGCTATGAGGCAGTCAAAGATTTGTCTCCACCATTGGTTTGTCAAATAGGTTTTCCTCCCACTTTCTAACTGCAGTGAGGAGATCCACGCTGTCCCTAATTTCTGAGACTTCATGTCCCAGCAGCCTTAAGAACATACATAAGAAAAGCCCTGCTGGTCTATCCAGTCCAGCATCCTATGAGTCACAGTGGCAAACCATATGCCTTGGAAAGTCTCTCCATGTTGTCACCCCTTCTGCAGCTGGCATTCAGATTTAATTCTGAACATGATCCCACAGAACAGACCAAAAAGTCTGCACAACAGGATCATGAACAGTTACGGAAAATGGGGGGGGGGGGGGACTCCTGATGTTGGCAGAAATATTTGAAAGTTCAAAGAAGTTGGTTTTAAAAGACTAAAGAAGCAATGGAGATACTGCAGCTAGAAAACAAGCCTCAAGATCAAGGTGAGCATTACAACCAAGTATTTAAAAAACAGTAAAATTGGTTGGTGGGGGTGAAAGAAAGTAGCAGCAGGAGAAGAACACAGTTAAGGGAGACAGTGGTGGTAGGGTGGAGGAAGGAGGAGATGTCAGGAGTGAGGTGGGGTAGAAGAGCAGGCAGTTGGGGCAGTGGGGAGAAGAGGAGATAATGAAAGTGGGGGAGGAGAGACGAAGTGAAAACCAGGGAGTAGATGGGCTTTTCCTCCTGATCTACCCTTTTCAGCTGCCTCCAGAATTAGAGAGTGGCAGCTGCAGGGACAGTCCCAGCTAATGTTAGTTAACCTCCAAGACTGACTGTGTTATGTCTTGAAACATAAGCTAATGTACCGCATGGCGACCGCTACAGAGGCGACCCGGGGAAACCCACAGGTCCCTGGATGTAGCTCGCTAGACGCCCCGTCCATCAAGAACTGTGGCGGGAAGTTTAACTGGCCAGGAGGTCAGACTGGGGGGCAGTTCCGGGAAATGTATATAAGCGGGACCCGGCCCGCGTGTTCCCTCTCTTGTAACGTACCACCGAATAAAGCATGTTGCCTTCAACCCATCTCACAACTCAGTACATTACAGTGGTGACGAAGGTGGGATCCTAGCCAGGTAACTCCCGAAGAGGGACTTCGTGGAGCTGGCCGGAGATGAAGGCACACCGTCTGGGGAGATGGAAGCAACCGCCGCCGCAGCCACCATGGCTAACCAGGGCGGAACAACGGGTTGTCTCGAAGAGTTCAACCCCGCTAAACCAGAGAGGTGGGAGACCTACACAGAGCGGGTAGATAGATAGATAGATAAATTTATTGTCATTGTTCTCAACAAAAAGAGAGCAACGAAATGAGGTGCTCTTCCACAGAACATACCAACACATCAAACACACACATATTCATATTCATACCATTTAAATATATCTAAAACCATTAAAACCATTTAAATACATCTAAAACAGATAAACATTCATGCAAACATGATAACAGACGACAGCCGTAAGAGAGATGTGCTTCTGAGCGTCTGCGGAGAGGCTACATTCAAGATCGCCAAGGGTCTCTCGGCTCCCGCGAGGATCGTGGAGAAGACGTACGAGGAGATAGTCCAACTCCTTACTGGGCACTTCTTGCCCCAACCATCAATCATTGCCCGCCTATTCCTCTTCCACAAGAGGGACCAAGAGGTGGGAGAGACAGCAGCCAAATACCTAGCCGCTCTCTGCCAAATTGCGGGAAACTGTAGCTTCAAGAAGCTAGAGGAGGCCCTGAGGGATGAAAGACTGCAGCAAAAGCTCTTCGCAAAGGAAGAGCTCACCTTCCAGGGTGCCTTCAATGAGGCCACCGCATTCAAGAGAGCCACTAAAGCTTTCAACAACCCGCGGGCAGAAACCATCCACCAGGAGGAGATGGCGCCGAGCCACCCTGAGGAGGAGGAAACACACCAGCTATGCCGCCAAACAGGGATGGGACCGAGAGCGATCCAGCAGCCACGAGCGACGGAGAAACCAACCACCACCAAGTGCGCAAGCTGCGGGGACCCGCATGAGCGGCGGGACTGCCCCTATCGCAACGTGGACTGCAGGAACTGCGGGAAAATGGACCACATTGCGAGGGCTTGCCGGGCTAAGGTCGCCTGCAGACGCCAGTCCACCAACCAAGACTCAACCGAGGGCTACTTGACCGCCTCAACCAGCCTGCAGGTAATGAACTTGCCCAACAATACCCCCGACAAGGTCAAGGTATCGATCAGGATCGAGGGCAGCCCCTGCCTGATGAAACTGGACTTGGGCTCCTCCATCTCCATAATTTTGGAGGAGTCCCTAAGAAAACCATGCCCACGTGGTCGGCCCAGGCTGCGACCAGCTGGTTTCATACTATGGGACTTCCAAAAGAACCCCGTACAGATCCTGGGATGGGCCACGGTGGGGGTGGAGTTTAAGAGCTTTAGGGGGAAACTGGATATACTTGTGGTCAAACGCCAGCTCACCACACTGCTGGGCCTAGCCTGGTTTCGACCGTTGGGAATTCAGATTGAGGGGGTGAAGCAGCTGGGGATGCAGGGATTCGAGCATGTGTGCCGGGAATTTCCAAAGGTGTTTGATGGGACCCTAGGGTGCTACAAGGGTCCTCCCATATTCTTACCCCTCGACCCCCATGTGAGGCCAATACGGCTAAAGGCCAGGCAGGTTCCGTTCGTTCTGAAGCCCAAAATCGAAAAAGAGCTGGACCGCCTCACAGCCCAGGGAGTGCTAGAACCGATTTCCTACGCCACATGGGAAACCCTGATCGTTACCCGGTAAAGCCAAATGGGGATGTGCGCATATCTGCCGACTACAAGTGCATCATAAACAAGGCACTACAAGATAACCCCTACCCCGTCCCCATGGTCAGTCATGTTTTGGCAGCACTAGCGGGGTCAAAATTTTTTGGGAAGCTGGACTTGGCCCAGGCGTACCAGCAGCTCCCCGTGGACACCGAGATGGCGGAGGCCCAGCCCATAGTGATCCACAGGGGAGCTTTTAGGGTGCGGCGGTTGCAATTTGGGGTGAGTGTGGCTCCAGGGGTCTTTCAGAGCCTGATGGATTCTCTCCTCAAAGAGATCCCCGGGGTGCAACCATTTTTTGATGACGTTCTGATCGCCGCACCCGACGAGGAGGAGTTCAGCAACCGTCTATGAGAGGTACTCCGCAGATTCTAGGCGGCTGGACTGAAAGTCAAGCGGGAAGTGTTCCCTCGGGGTGCTGAGGGTAGAGTTCTTGGGGTTTGCGGTGGACGCAGCAGGAATCCACCCGACGGCCGACAAAACCAAGGCCATAGTGGATGTCCCGCCCCCCACATGCAAGGCGGAGCTTCAAAGTTTCTTGAGGTTATTAAATTTTTATCATTCATTTTGCCCCACAAAGCAACCATAGCAGAACCCCTCCACAGGCTCTTAGATAAAAACGCCCCTTGGGTCTGGGGAAAGAAGCAGGCAGTCACTTTTCAGGCGGTCAAGGAGCTCCTCGTATCCAATAACGTGCTCCACCATTTTGATGAAGCCCTGCCGGTGATCTTAGTGTGCGATGCGTCACCGTATGGGGTGGGTGCCGTCCTGGGTCACCAACTCCCAGACAGGAGGGAGGTCCCAATAGCATATTACTCCAGGACTCTGATCCCCGCAGAACGCAACTATGCCCAGATTGATAAGGAAGCCTTGGCAATCGTGGCGGGGGTGCATAAATTTAATGACTACCTGTACGGTAGACGTTTTACGATCGCCACAGACCACAAGCCGCTCCTGGGCCTCCTCGCCCTAGACCGCCAGATGCCACAGATTCTGTCGCAGGGAGTCCTGCGGTGGAATCAGTTCCTGGACTCTTATTCGTATGCCCTGGTCCACTGCCCGGGCAAGGTGATGGGCCACGCGGACGCCCTCAGTCGCCTGCCACTGCCCTCCATGGACCCGGCCCCAGCCCACCAGGTGATGCTCATTGAAATGCTACCCGAGAGACCCCTCCACGCTGCCGAGGTAGCGAAGGCCACGGGGTGGGACAAAATACTCGCGCGGGTTCTTGACTGGGTGGGGAGGGGGTGGCCAGAGGGAAAACAGGCCGAAGAATTCAGGGCATTCACAACACGCAGGGAAGAACTGTCTACGCACAAGGGGTGTCTTCTCTGGGGAAGTAGGGTGGAAGTTCCTCCCCCCCCCCATTGCGGAAACAAGTGCTGGAGGCCCTACATGAAACTCATCCTGGGATTGTACGGATGAAGGCCTTAGCATGCAGTTATGTATGGTGGCTGGGGATGGACGAAGAGATCGAGAGGTGGGTTCGAAGGTGCCAAGCCTGCCAGGTGTCCCAGCCCGAACCACCCAGTGCCCCGGTCCACCGCTGGGAAGCCCATAGGAGGCCGTGGTCTAGGTTACATATTGACTTTGCAGGGCCATTTCAGGGCCAAACATTCTTTATTCTGGTGGACGCTTACACCAAGTGGTTGGAAGTGATCCCCGTCGCCTCCACCTCAACAGCGGCGGTGGTCCGAGCGTTGCGCAGGGTCCTTTGCACACATGGGATTCCTGACACCATAGTCTCGGATAATGGGACCACGTTCACCTCCCGGGAATTCCGGGAGTTCTTGCAGAGATACCTAATAAAACATATACGATCCACCCCCTTCTATCCGGCCAGCAACGGCCAAGCAGAGCGGATGGTACGCACCACAAAAGAGGCCCTGGGACACATAGTACGGGGGATGGGACCACCGTCTGACCGCATTCTTATTTGACAATAGAATCACCCCCAACCCAGTCACAGGGGTGAGCCCAGCCGAGTTGTTAATGGGAAGGAAGCTGATCACCAGGTTAGACTGGTTGCACCCTGATCGGGCCACCGACCTTCGCAGCTCTCCCGAGATCAGGGAAGTGGCTAGGGGGTTCTTTCCGGGAGATCCGGTGTATGCAAGGAACTATGCAAGCGGCCCCGAGTGGGTAGCGGGTCAGGTGCTGCGCATGACCGGGTCCCGCCACTACGATGTCTTAACAGAGAGGAGCCAAATCCTGCGGGGGCATATATCAGATGTATCGCCGCACCTTGCCGGAAGAGCTGGCTGTAGTACGGAACGAGGATGAACCAACAGCAGCACCCACGCTGAGGGCTACCTCGCCCCTGCCGACCGCTTCGACCGATCGGGCGGAAGAGCAGCACTGAGGTGTGGGCGACTCCCCCGGAATAGGGCCACCTGAAGGGCAACAGTTGGTGGACAGCCATAGGCCGGCGCTACCCCCACGCGGGGAAACCACCGCCCCATCTGCCGCAGCAGCCACGGCCCCGGTAGCCCCGGTGACCACTCCTACTTCACAAGTAACTCCAAGGAGGTCAACCAGGCAACGCAAGGCCCCCGCTTACTTACAAGACTACGTGTCCTGAACTAGGGGGGGGGAGAAGTGTTATGTCTTGAAACATAAGCTAATGTACCGCATGGCGACCGCTACACAGGCGACCCGGGGAAACCCACAGGTCCATGGATGTAGCTCGCTAGACGCCCCGCCCATCAAGATCTGTGGCGGGAAGTTTAACTGGCCGGGATTGGACTGGTCAGACTGGGGGACAGTTCCGGGAAATGTATATAAGCGGGACCCGGCCCACGTGTTCCCTCTCTTGTAATGTACCACCGAATAAAGCATGTTGCCTTCAACCCGTCTCGCAACTCAGTACATTACAGACTGTCAAGGTGGAACCAGACCCACCTCCTTTGCATCCATCCTAGGGCAAATGGAAACGCTTTGCAGCATCTTGTTGCAGGTCCCCGCTTGTATTATCTCTTAAATTTGTGTTTCTGTTTAGACATCATGCTAACAGTCATGTAAGCCAAAATGCCCTCAAAACAAGGTTGGGGAATTGTCAGGTGGGCACCTGGCTTAATCAGGATCTTTTACCTGTGTATACAGGATTCCACGTCCAGAAATTAATGCTTAAAATATTAGGGACTCTAATGAAGTAACACAATTAAAATTTATTCCAGAAAATATAGGCTTACATACAAGATAAAATACTCATAAAATCATATATACAGTCCTAAGAAAAATAGAGAGAGAGATAGAGACAACACATGGGTAGACAAAAAGGGTGATAATTACTGATCATAGTCTTCAAGAAAGGCTCCATGGCGACGAAAGAGGAAGGGGGGAAATGGGACCCTCAACTGGCCAAGATTCGGGGATGGATCTAGACAGCGGAGATA
The DNA here is from genome assembly GCF_032191835.1 of Heteronotia binoei. Taxonomy (NCBI): domain Eukaryota; kingdom Metazoa; phylum Chordata; class Lepidosauria; order Squamata; family Gekkonidae; genus Heteronotia; species Heteronotia binoei. Next base: position 44,344,861 of record NC_083229.1, read on the forward strand.
GGGTACTTCTAGATTCACACATGAGTGGAGCTGGGTCAGAGGTTATATAGACTACCTTGGACCTTCAGGGGATAGGAGGTACAGGGGTGGATGACAGGTGGTCAGCTGGTCACCTCAGAAAAGGGGAGGCTCTGCAGTGACCATAAGGGCTGGACTAGTGCAGTAGCCAATAGCCAGTTAATTGGCAACCCCTGATTGGACGCTCATAGCTAGCCAATGAGTGGACTTGGCCTTAGTTACCTGATGGGCTTTCCAGGTAGCAATGGGCCAAGGGGGAGGCTCCAGGATGACTGTTGGGGAAAAGAATGGGGGAAATTACTGGGTGGAGGTGTGCTTAAGACTATTAAACTTATCTAAAAAGGTGACAATAGATGGCCAAATTGCTACCTAGGTAATACCCGGTTTACACAAAGGAACTTGGCTCTGGCTGAAGATTGTCTTCCTCTTCTTCAGTCTTCTTCTTGTCACCAATCTTTGTCTTGAGTTCTGTTAGACAAAGGCTTAAGCGGTCTGGCAGGATCCATGCCTAAGATAAGCTTGATTGCCTTATGCAGAAGTTGAAGCAGCTGTTGGATACCTGAGTCTTTTGCTTTGCTGTTATGGAGTCAGGAAAACAAGATGATGGTGTGGTGGTGGTGTTAGCCTTTGGTTCATGGAAACAGGCTGGAAACTGTTTGCCTATACAGTTCATGGCGGCGTGGCTTTTTCCACTGCAATGGCCAAGATTGGGCATGCAAGGAGCAGATGGAAGCTCGTCTGTAGTTCTGCCTAACACCCATCCAGAGATGTAGAATGCGGCTGCAAAGCTGAGGCTTATAGTATCCATATAAGCCTTAGAAACCGTGGGCAAAGTCCATTTCTTAGAGCAGATGTGTGCGAGTCAAAACTCCAGGCACCCTGGCAACCATACTGGTAATCACGATGTCCATGTGTATGAAAAGTAGGGGGCTTTTTCTTACAGTCATGGAAAGATCTATTCTTAAAATGTGTGGGCTGATTATCTCACCATTTTACCACATATGTGTACTTCTGTTACCTATAGCCATGTTCAAGTATCTTAGCTGGGGCTTTTTTTTTTCCTGGAAAAAGAGGTGCCAGAACTCTGAAGAGGGAAATGAAGGAGAAACACACAGGTGCCCCTCATGACCTTTTAATTTTTCTTTAAAAATATTGTTTCCACAAAGAGGTTCCAGAACTCCATTCCACCACGTTCTCTCAGGAAAAAAAAGCCCTGATCATTGCAAGCTTCTGTTTCCATGACAGGCATGAATACTGCTTGTTCTCATGCTCATTCACTCTCTCCCACTTCCCCTCCTTTTGCACACAAACTGCAATTAAAAGCTCTTGGTTCACAAATCATTCAGTTTAAATTCCACCTTGCCATGATGTCCCAGGGTAGGTGTCTGACACAATTAAGTTTATTTTCTCTCCACAAATTGGGATTCTAAGCCATAGTGAATTCCAGTTTAAAACACCAGTTTGTGGGCAGGGGGAAAAAAAGCCTTCTGTTTGTCCAGACTCCTGCATTTGGCTATCATGATAAACTGGAGTTTGATTGAAGGTCTTGAAACGTGGGAAGCACTTGACTATATGCTATGCACAGGGCTTTTTTTGTAGAAAAAGCCCAGCAGGAACTCATTTGCATATTAGTTCACACCCTTTGACATCCCCATTGTTTCACACAGGGACTTTTTTTTTTTTAAAGCAAGTTGAGCAAGAACTCATGAGCAAGAACTCATATTGGGCCACACCCCTGATGCCAAGCCAGCTGGAACTGTGTTCCTGCTCAAAAAAACCCCTGGCTTTGCATAAGGGGAGGATGGAGGAGGAATAGGGCTGTCAGCTTCCCTAGTGGAGGTGAGGATCCCCCAGTCGGAGGTTGTTGTTGTTGGGTTACCAGGAGAAAGAGAAAGGCCCAGGCCATGTTGCTGGTGATGTGGGAACATCACAGCTGATGTCATCACAAAGAAGATATCTAGGTGATGTTCTGGTATGTGGACAAAAACTCTGTAGTAGAATCCATTGTTACCATAGAGGCTTTGCCCAAATACCAGAGTGTCACTGATATGGCATAGTAACTTCCTGTGCATGTTGGAAGTGGTATCTCTACATTACCTGAGCCTTCCTCTCTCTCCTAGTAAGTCCCCTCCACAACATCCCCTGCTGGTTGCCAGGAGGGACCTGTAAAGGAGGAAACATGAACTTACCAATAGATTTATTATGGTGTCTGAGTGCAGCCTTATATATGTGCTGGAGTGAGGAGAAGAGGAAAGGGGTAATACATTCTGCAGAAAGAGCTAGGATGGCACTTGTAAATGCAAATGCAGCCTGCATTGCCATCAGTGCCCCAGGGCCCACCTCCCAAAAAGTTCCCTTGACTTTGCATTCCTTGCAAAAGCTGCCAAGCCTTTGAGACATCAGCACAGTCAGTACTGATTGTGCCAATGCTTCATACACCATTAACTTGCAATGTCTGTGCAGTGGTCTGTTCAGAGGCTTCATTTTGATAAACCTTGCTAATTGTACATTTTGCCAAGCAAGTCAAGCTACATAACGAATGAAAGTTCAGCTTCATGTCCAGAATAATAATAAAAAAATTGGAACACAAATGGTTAGATAACTTCACTGTCTGAAGACATTTGCCATGTAGGCCACTGTCAAATCGGTAATGATCCCAGCACAGTGATGAAACAGATTTACTTTTGCTATTTTCCTTTAGTGTGCAACTGCCCCGTAGTAAATTAGGGCAGATTAGATGTTATTAAGGATGGGCATGAACCAGGAAAATGAGGTTCACATTGGTTCATGGTTCGTAGTGTGCACAGTCTGCAAACTATGGACTGTCATGAACTTTTTGATGCTAGACAAACTGGTTTGGTTTGTGACATTCACAAAGTGGTAGAACACCCTGGTATGCTAGAGACACCAAACTTGCAGGCTGACTCACCTCTACCTGCCATCCAAGATGGCAAGGATCGGATGTACAGGGCCTGAGTTATGGCCTCCCAAAGAAGGTGCCCTCAGGAAACTGCTTTTTGGGGAAATGACAAACACAGGTTCAGGAGTGTATAGAACAGACCCTGTACAAACTAGAGTCACTAACCTCATAACAGATCTCTTTCTGACTCTCCTCTATGAGCCCTCCAAGTTTGCTGAGGATTTATGGGATCTGAGTTACAGCCTCACAAAGAAGGTGCCCCCATCCTCCACTGTTTACAATGGAAGGGGGGAAAGTGTGTGTGGGGGAGTAAGGGTAATAGAAGCCCAGCAGAACAGAATCAAAGTCCCCAAAAATCTCTGCAGTAAAAACTGAAAGGGGGTGGATTTTGCAAACCCAGCAGAACCAGTGCAGCGTGCCCAGCAGAACTGTGCCATTGTGGCTGTGGAAACCCGGCAGGACTAAGGTCAAGCCAGGAAAGTGCTTTTGGGGAAAATGTCAAACACAGGTTCAAAAGTGTATAGAAGGGATCCACTGCAAGTTATACACAACAAACACACAAGGAACTTCATCCTGCCACCTGCTCCTCTACAATCTCTCCACGTTGGGGGCAGATTACATTTCTAGGTTCCCAGTTATGAATCCCCAACAAGGTCTCCCCAGTGCTCTCTCTGGAAAGGCCAGGGTTGGATCTACATATAATCTGAGTGGGGGCAAAACCAAAAGATGGTGCAATGGGAGGCAGGCGATCTACCTCCCCCCCATTTAAAAACCCGCCGTGGGGAGGGAAGCCCAGGGGCTGCCTTTCAGGAGACAGCAAAGGGACGTAATCTGCCTCCCCCCCATTTAAATACCCCGTTGGGTGTTTAAATGGGAGAGAAAAGCAGGGGGCTTGCCTTTGCTGCCTCCCCACCTTGCGGGGAGATGGCAGAGGCAAGTGATCTGCCTCCCCCCTCCCCATTTAAACACCCGATTGGGGAGACCTCATGGGGAGACTGCAAGGGCAAGTTATCTGCCTTCCCCTCCCCATGTAAACACTTCATCGGATGGGAGGGAAGCCGGGAGGCTGCCTTTGCCATCTCCCTGCCTTGTGGAGAGATGGGAAAGGCAAGCAATCTGCCTCGCCCTCCCCATTTAAACACCCCATTAGGATATTTACATGGGGAGGGAAGCCAGCAGGCTTGCTTTTGCCACCTCCCTGCCTTGCGGGGAGACTGAAAAGGCAGGCAATCTGCCTCCCCATTGGGAGGGGAGGAAGATCAGAGGCAGGGGGCTCTTTTCACCACCTCTCGGTCTTGCAGAGAGGCAGTGAAAGGAGCCGATCTGCCTCCCTCCCTGTTTAAAGACCCTGCCAGCCAGAGGGAGGCAGATTGGCTCTTTTTATATCCTCTCTGCAAGACGGAGAGGTGGGGAAATCAGCCCCACACCCCCAAACTGCCTCCCTCCAAATGGGGAGGGAGGCAGATTGGGGGTGTGGGGCTGGTTTCCCCACCTCTTCACCTTGCAGAGAGGAGGTGAAAGCAACCAATCTTCCTCCCGCTGTCTGGCAGGGTCTTTAAACAGAGAGGGAGGCAGATTGGCTCCTTTCACCGCCCCTCTGCCTTGCAGCTGATTTGCAGGGCTCCTGGCGTGCTCCCCCCACTTACCCTCCTGGGAGCACGCAATTTGACACCCCCCCAGGTGGTGCTGGGGGCAAGCTACCCCCACTGCCTCTAGATCTGGCCCTGGGAAAGGCAGCTGCAGTTACACGAGTCTATGGAATGACTCAGGAACAAGCCAGTGACTACAAACTCACAAGGAAACTTCACCTGGGCAGATCCCGCCCAGTCAGACATTGGAAACAGGGCAAGTCCATAGGCTTAGAATAAGTCTTAGAATAATATGGAGTCCATAGGCTTAGAATAAGGGTGTAACAGTGTTTAGGATAGCACAATAAACTCTGCTTTGGACACAATAAACTCTGCTTTGATTTATGTTTTGGATTTATGTATAGCATGAAACAAGGGGATTTTTTTGAGGGGGGTTTATAAATATCAATCCAATAGGATACACACGTATCCTCAGAGTAATATATATTTCTGCTATTGTGCCTTTCCCTAAAATCTCTCAGACAGCAGTAGATGTCACTGTAGCCAATGTCACAGGAATATGCAACAGAAAAAATGGAGCAACGTGACTGAATAGAAATAAACAATAATGTACCATTATTGCCAATGGGCCAATGCTTTTCTCGCTTATGTCAGTCTCCTCAGTTAAGCAGATGCCTTCAAGAATTCAGAAGATGAAATCGCAGACAAAGACGCCTTTGAATTTTATTTGAATTGTATTGAAATTCTGTGGAGAGCCAGTGCTTAGGGAAGAAGAATAATGTTGTTAAGGCATTGGGTAAGGTACTGCAAAACTAGGGTTGAGAGGGGATTTTTTGGGCCATTTTCTTTGTTAGTTTCCTCTGCAAGACAAGGCAGGTCTCAATTTTGAATCTTTTAATGAATGCTTTAATAGGTGATTGCGGCTTAGCAGCCCCCCTCACATCATGGTAAAACTCAAGCACACAAAAAGCAAGCCAGTAAACTTGTTAAAATTCAACTCTTCAACTGAGTGCACTTTTTTGTACAAAAGCAAGCATTACAAGATTGGTGGCATACACATTTATGCAACATCTATGGTTGTGCTTTTGTACTTCAGAAGAAATAGTGAGAGTGGAATGCCAGGCAGACCATGAGATGGGCTCACACACTTCCTATATTTAGTTGGCAATCCTTTCTTTAAAAGCAGTCTGTATTTTGAACTGAGCAAGGCTGAAGACTTAGCGAGTTGCAACATTTCTTCCACTTGCATAGCAACTCCCACACAAGTCAAGAAGCAAGCAAAACAGGACTCAAGCATCTCCATCCTACAGCAGGCATGTAGCACCCTAGGTCATGTGCCAAGGGTGCTGAGACAAAGGGCTTTTCTGCATGTGGTTTTTACATCAATTTTGGTCCCATACTGCCTTGGTTTATCTTCTGATTTCTGTGCACATTTCTGTGCCTTTAGTTTTCACTTCAGTTTTTTTTTTGTCCCCCCCTTCCCTCCACCCCCTGCTTTTTTCAAATCACTTTTACTGATTTTGAGTCAGCTTTTGCTAGTGTGTAATGTTTCTTTCTCTGTCCCACCCACTGTCATCCAGTTCCAGCCCACATTTCAATATATCCTTCCTGGAACATGTACATATACATAGGCTCTAAGTCTGTGATAAGGAATGTTTGAAAAAGCAGAGCCTATACAGAGGGAAGGTAGTTTCCCCACATTTTGCATGAGGCTATTTTGTGAGTGTGCTATGTTTGGAGTGCAGGACCATGTTCACAGAGACACATGTGGTACTTTCTCATCACATGATTTATCAGTTCTCAGGGTAGCTTTCTGTGGCAATGGACACAATTATGCTTAATAATGGCATATATAAAAGTGATGCATTTCCACCTATTTAACTATATCAGTATTATTCTGTGTAGTCCTGTGTAGGCTGAATATGATTAAATACTTCCAGCATGTGTAAATGAACACCAGTCTTTTCATAGATGCATTAATTTGATATTCAGGTCAGAATTCCACAAAATGTGTCAAACACAATGGTACTTCTATTGATCAGTGAGAATGGAGGTGTCCTTGAATTCATGATAGCCAGGGGGCTGAGTCTTCCAAAGTCAGAATGCAGGAGTTCATTAGGATCAGCACATTTTAAAGACAAACATTTTCCAGCATACTGTTTTGTGCACAGTTCTGGCTTCTTCTGCACATGGTTTGAAAGAAGAATTTCACAGCTGTACTCCTTCTATTGTAAATGACAGAGGAAGAATGTGTCATTGAGTTGCAACTGTCTTATGGTGACTCCATCCACAGAACATCCCAGGTAAGAGACAAGCAAAGGAGGTTTGCCATTGCCTTCCTCCTCATAGCGACCTCAGTCTTTCCTGGTGGTCTCCCATCCAAGTACTAACAATAGCTAACTCTGCTTAGCTCCCACACTCCAGCAAGCTTAGGGTAAGATGGAGTAGTTGAACTGCTATCATAATCATCATCACCACTGCCGCCACCACAACCACCATCAATATCAACATCTCTATAGACCACCCTTCCCCAGTGGTATCAGAGTGGTGCACAACAGGTTAAAATAAACAAAATAATTTAATTTCAGTTTACAATAAAATCAACTGGACTTGATGATGGCATAAAATGTGTTTCACTCCCTCCCTTAGGTGGGTCAGAGACTTGGAGGATCCCTCAGGTGGACCAGGGACTACTAGGGATCAGGCTTTTGTTTTACTGAATGTACTCGAAGTCATGAAGTGATTTGATTGCAGGGGTGAATATGGGATGCAATTTAGAAAAGCAGATTTGAGGCAAATTTTGCTGTCTCTAAGCTCCAACCATAGGGAGTCTTGTGGTGGTGGGATACATGGTAAGGGACAGAACTACTAGGGACAGCCATCTTTTACAAGGTGTCAAACAAGGCTGTCTCCTAGCCCTTTGTGACAAGGCAACCACTTTATTAATCACCCCACTAAACAATCACCCTGTCATTGCTTCAGTAGCCAAATATTTCCGTTCAGAAATTGGCACAGTAGGCACAGGTAAAGATTGAAACAGTTTTGTTTCAATTGAACAATCTGGCAGGGAAGAGAATTGATATTTACATAGGGTCATGGATTTAGAATAGGTAGGCAGAAAGTTAAATATAAACACAGAATGGTTTCCTGAGTTGCTGAATTCACAAGAGATGGTTTTATACTTAAATTTGGTTGTTTTTCACTAAAGGTAATGCAGATGTTATGAGACTTATTCTTAGAGGTTACTCCAAGTCCTTAGAGTTCCTTATAAACTTTTCACGATAAACATACAGTCAGCTCTGTCCCTGTGCTTATGACTAAGATCTTCCCACTAGACCCCCTTTCCTGGTAAGATCATCATTATTATCTCTTTTTAAAGATAAATAACCTGGGCCTTTGACATGTTGAGGGCCTTTCAGTGCCACTTTTGCCCAATCCTTATCTTTCAGACTGACAGTCTTTACACCCTGGACAGTAAACTTAAAACTGGAGAACTGAAATTCCCTCTCAAGATGTGTTTGTTTGTTTTACACAGTGAGATTGTTTAACTTTTGGGAACAGTCTCCCACCAGAGCCTCTTCTAGGTTCAAAGCCCCACCACTCTGACTCTGAAACTGACTCTCCGTTTTAGACTCTCACACTCAAGTCTCACAAGCAACAACCCTCTTCTTCATAGGTATTTGTGGGTTTCCTGCATTGTGCAGGGGGTTGGACTAGATGACCCTAGAGGTACCTTCCAACTCTATGGTTCTATGATTCTATAATTCTATCCACTCTCTAACTCTCCAATTGCTTCTCCAACTGCCTAACTGACCCCCTTTCTTGACAGTTAGCTGAAATTCCCCAATCAGAGTGAGTTCCATTAGCTGTTACTCATTTGCAATTCTATTAGCTAGCACTCATATGCACTGCCTCAAAGCATGCATATGCCTGCTGTCCATCACACCCCTCGACCTTTAAATCTTTATGTAAAGAACAGGATTCCTTACCTTCAAAAATGAGCACTTCATGCACCTATATTAGCTGGGCATGAAATTCCTTTTTTGCTTTATGCAGATGACACGGTCCTATTATATAGACAGATATTATATAGTTAGATTTTGTAAAGAATTAAATGTGTTTACTGATTATTGTATTCAGGAGCGGTTGTCTGTAAATGATGATAAACCTAAAATAATGAGCTTTTTTTTTTTTTAAAGGCTTCTTTTAGAAGACTTAGACTGTAAAGGGGTGGGGGAATAAAGCAGGTGTTTTAAATATCTGGGAGTTATGTTTAGCCATAATCTCACTTGGAAAGCTTATGTTCACTCAGCTACTGAAATTGCTAGGACCAATACAAATGCTCTTTTAAGATTTTTCTATTTTTAATAAGGTCAGCATGTACCTGCAGCCATTGAGGCTTTTAATGCTAAAATAATCCCTCAGGTTTTGTTTGGGGCAGGCATTTGGATAAAAGAAGTTTCTGTGTCTCTAGATTATACACTTCTTCAGTTCCTTCGCTGGATGGCAGGAGTGCCTAGCTGTATTGCAGAAACTGCACTTAGAACAGAGTTTGCTCATTGAAGTCTAGGGCTTGGATTGCTGACTTTAGTGTAAAATTGAAAGTTCTTTTTTCAGTGCCCAGTGTCTTGGGGGCTTTTGCATTTTAAAAAAGAAAATAATTTCAGAAGTGCTTGAGAGAGGTGCGTAGTTAATAGGCTTGAGCTTCTTGGCCTTTCCCCCAGTATGCTCAGGAATGTGGGTTATCAGGAAGCATCAAGGATGATCAGGATGAGGGTGATCGACCTTGATCTTGCCAGTATACTAGTTCAAGCAAGGTGTGTGCACTCAGATTCTGCACTAGGGATTCCTCCCTGTCTGATCCTACCCTCATATTTGACACTTTTTACAGCCCCTAGCCATAGGTATCCTTTTAAGCTTGCCAGATTGATTCCTGCAAACTGCATAACTGAGAGAATGCTATGCTAAAATTCCAGAGCATTTTCAGAGCATTTTGATGGTTGTCTATCTGGTGCATTAGAGATGGTAGCCCACCTTTTGCTATTTGTTATTAATGGAGTGTTCCAGGGCTCTTTGGATTACTCCAGTTTTGTCTAGATATCAGCATCCAGTTGAGTCCTGGGTGGTATCACTATTGTTAAAATATCTTGATCCAGAAATAACTTGATCTGTTGCAAAATAGGACAATAGTGATCTCCTTAAAATGCTTGCTGACCTTAAGAGTAATTGTATAGGTCCACTGTTATACATTATCCTTCTATGTCTTTTATAATTTTTATACATTTTAGACTTTTAATGAGATATATGTATTTTAAAGCTGTGGTATTTTACCTTCTTGCCTGTTCTGTTGTATTGTGTTATGTTATGCTGGATCTGCCTGTTTTGCTCTGCTGTGATGTATTGGTTTTATGCTTAAGACTTTTGGTCATGACCTTAATAATAAAAGAAAGGGACAGACACCTCTGTATTTATGACAGGTAGCAAAAAGTTAAGGTGAGCCCTAGTTCTGTTCTGAAGATGAGACACAGAGTTGGTGATCATCTACTTTATGGAAGACACATGCCAACATCCATTTCTGCCTCACTTATCGTGATGGAGTGTTATTTGAAATAACAGGCTGTGAGAAACTCTTTCAAGTTGCAACTCAAATTGCAGTCCTCATTATATTCTGTTCCAGTTCTTCTCTAGATTGCATGCTCGAATGACAGAGGGAATAGGGATTTTGGACACATAAGGTACATGTGAAGTTCAACCGACTCAGATGACTTCCCTCTGTAACCTTCCTTAATAGGAACATAAAAGTATCATTGGCATGTCTGTTAGAGAGCTAGAAAAGCATCCCCCAAAGCTGAAATGGTTTTCATTCTTTTTCAAATTACTTCTGACATTAAACTTTGCCCCTGTTCAAGCTGAAGCTAACAACACATCCATCTTACTGAAGTCTAATAGCACAGTTTGGAAGGAATTCTGCAGCTTGAAAAACACCAAGGATCACAATTTAGATATGGGAAAGTAATTGTGTGTGGATATTTATGGGGGTCTTCTTTGTAAGAATAAGACATTGATCTGGATCCAAGGTTGAGTCACGAGACAATTTGGTGCCTGCTATCCTGCAGAACATCCTTCGGAGATCGCCCCTCCTCTGTATCTAGGCAGCCATGTCTGGCTGCTGCCCTTTTCAGGACAAACTTTTGGCATGTCATTGTAAATATGTTTTTTCTCATGTTTGTAGTGGCATGTGAAAAAGTATAAGCTTCCAAGTGAGAGCTAACAACAGCACATGGTCAGCAAGGGGCCAGAAAGTGCAGACTTTTAAAGTAATTTTCCAGTGACTACTGGATGCCTTGGGGTCATGATTTTGGTTCCGAGCCCATTGATGGAGAAAAATTATTCAAATGAGAATCAGTAAGTAATTTCAATGGCATGCTTCCAGGAGTGCAAAAGTAAGACAACATTGTTAGGAATTCAGCTGTAATCAAATGATTGAAGTGAACCTGCATTCTCACCTCTAAAAATGGCTCTTTTGAATTTATGCTAGTCAAGTTAAGGATAGTATGGATGTGCAATTATTTTTTTCTCAGTATTTTTTGGCTTGGGTCTATTGGACCTCCAAAAATTTCAGGATTCCCCCCACAAAAAAAAATCATAATACCAGTAAAGTATTTGGATTCAGGATTTTTTTTTTTAAATCCCAAATTTTTGGAGTCCAATAAACTGAAACAGGAAAACACACAAGAGTGGGGGAAAACAGTGGTAAAGCTGCAAAAAACAGCTGCGAGGCAGCTCAGCTGGGGCTCTTTTGAGCAGCCCAGTTTGAGCTGGACTGCCTCAAAGACCCCACAAAGCAGCTGATCCTGCAGGAAGAACTCTCCTGGCAGGCTCAGCTGGGGTTCTCTTGGGGAGCTCAGTTTAAACCAGACTGTCCCAAAGAGCCCACAAAGCAACTGATCCTATGAGGAGAACTCTACCGGCAGGCTTTGCTGCTTTGTGGGGTTTTTTTGGACAGTCCAGTTTAAAGAGACTGCCCAAAAGAGCCCCTGCAGAGCTAGGAAGGAGAGTGGTGCACCTGTTTTCTGCAGTCCTTTTAAATACCCCCTGTTTAATTCCCGAATATATTTGAGATATTTCTGGGAATCTTTTCAGCTTTTTCAAAAAATCTTGGATATCTTTGAGATGCCAAAATATACCCGAAAATACTGATAGGATATTTTTTCAGATATGTTTTTTGATTGAGTAGATCCAAATGCACACCCCTAAAGTATAGAGACAGTCAGACAGAAGGAGATATTTTTAGGATAATTTTATTTGATTTATTTAGATATTTACTTCCTGGTCTATTTCAAAGAGGTGGTGAGAGTAATAGTACATTGAACAATGAATTAAAGCCAATCTTTTAAATTAAATGCATAAAACATCAATAATAACACATGTTAAAACATACAACGTTTAGCTAATTCCTCAGCTGCAACATGACAGCACAAAATAAATTAAAAACAAAAAATACCTTTCCTTATTTGCCTTTTAAAACACATTAAGTTCTTTCTTCCATGAACCATAGTCAGGATGAGAATAATGTTAAAAGGGTGGTAAAAACATGTAATTTCATTCAACAACAGCAACAACAAAAGTGTGTAAAGGTAGGATTTTGTGAGGAACCTGAGCCTTGGTTCCCCTCTGAGTTATTGCTAGGGTTGCCAATCCCCAGGTGGGCCATAACTCTCAATTAGGTTACAAATACAGAGAGAGAAGTCACTAGGACAATGTATAAGAAATAACCTGAAGGTTATAGTGACAAATTTACTAAATTTTGTGCAAAACAATGACAAATTTATAATAACATATTGCAAAACCATATAATTCATAAATACATCATCAGTAGAGTTCCAATGTCCAGGAGGCCAACTAATTAACCTGCTTCAAAGTATTCTTCCAGCAAAGGTGCACTCTACCTTCACTCCACAATGGGGTTATACAACTCCCACAAGATTTACAATATTCCATTGGAAGGTAAACTCACACTCTTCCTCTTCCAACATTTACTGCAAACAGACTTTATATATAATCTTTTCAATAGACATAACGTCTTATCAGTATTACATTCTGGGACCAGCTCCAATATAGCTCAAGGCATTCTTGTATCACAGGAGTTGTCCTTGAAAGGGCAGCTACTGTGAGAGTCCTCTCAGCCCCACCTACCTCACAGGGTGTCTGTTGTGGAGGGAGAAGGTATAGGAGATTGTAAGCCGCTCTGAGTCTCTAATTCAGAGAGAAGGGCAAGGTATAAATTTGCAGTTTTCTTTCCCTTCTTTTTGGCCCTTTAATGACTATATATCTCTTGAGGGAAATTACAGTACTTTGTTTCATAGACTGCCTTGTATTATTAGGTTCCCTTTCCACTGCTGGATGTAACATGATGGACGTTTGTATATGTGGGATACTATGTTGGCTTTCTCCATTTGTTCTATGAGATATCAATGGAGATGTTAAACATGAACAAGAAGATGACATGTTCTGGCTATGCATATGACCATATAAAGCAGAGGCTAAATCTGCCCTGGCAATAAGAAGGACAGAGCATTAAAAAGATTATCTATCAATTCTGAATACATGGCTGTGTGAATATATACACACCACCCAGAGGGTTGTCGGCTCTCCACTGTGTCCATTAAAAAACTTTTTGAAACCAACTATTAAAAGGAATGAATGTTGGGGCTTGTTGAAACACACAGTATTCCTGGCACATGGAGTCCATGTTGACAACTAAAAGGAAAGGGAGATTAACTGTCCCAGTGAGGGGTAAATTCACACAAAGTATGGGCTAACTGTGTGCTTGAAAAGTAGGGCGTTTCAGTTGACAGGCCATGGGCTTGAGGGATATGTGCCAAGTTCCATCTTCTCCAGTGATCAAGAAGATCAAAGTCTCTGATTTTGAATTTCTGGCTGGACTTCTATGCATAGGATCTAAAGTGTGGCAAAAGAGTACAAGTAACCACAAGTTGTAACATAGAAGTAAATCAACTTTATGTAAGGCATGACCAGGCCTCTTACTTTCTAGCAATTGTGGCTACTGTACAGCCGCAAATCAGCTTGGTACAGTGCTTGAGTTGAACACTGAGCAGTAACATCTTTCATTCTGAATGCATAGGGCTACTTGTGTTCGTATATTGTTGTCAGGTAAAGTGACATTTGACCTCAGCCCTTTGCAATCCTAGGAGGGGGCTGACTTGTATGTAAGTGAGAAATTTCATCAAGATAAGTTCAGCTGGTGTTTGTGTCAAAGTTCTCAGCATCTCTAGTTCCTGGTGTCAAAGAGCAACATGCACACTATTGAATCTTGTACCTCTCTTTGAAACCAGGTCAACAGTACAGATGACAATGGAGACATTGTGATATAACACTGCATCCTTATAGGTAAAAAGATGATGGTCTACTGCCTTCAGGGAGTGCCTCAAGGATGGCCCTGCCAGAATCACAGAGCAGTTTGTTTAAATATGTGTGCTTTATTCACAGTACAGTTACACACCCCAGTTTATATGTATTAGCCCATGCCTTTCTGGTAGCAGTTTATTATTTTGCAGGATGAAGGCCTGTATGTTGGTATAACCAGGTCACAGAACTGCATTGAATAAGAACACAAAATAGTATTTTTGTATGTTTTTTCTGCATCTGGTTTAGCCATTATATAAGATGATCCTTTCTTTAATAAAAAGTATAAATGCTCTTGTTACTTGTCACACTAGTTACTTTATTTATGACAGTGGGAACAGACATTGCTATAAGGGGAGAAGACTGAGACATGGAGGTGCTCTGCCCCCTTCCAGTCTGTGTCCCATCCTGATGGTGGCAGGTAGTGGGGTCAGTTTGAATTACTCCTCCGTCATTGGTGTTATGCAATGCCAGGTCCATAAATAATAAGACCTCAATCCTCTGAGAGTTTTTGCTCGAGCAGGACATGGACCTGGCTTGCATGACTAAGACTTGGGTGCGAGATGGAGAGACAGTAGCTATCTCCCAAACAACTCCCCTAGGATACTCAGTCTTTCACCAATCACGGACTAGCGGGCAGGGGGGAGGGGTGGCCATATTCATACGAGAGGCTTACTCCTGTCAGACTCTCCTGGCCCCAGAGATCAATGGTATTGAATGTGCCAGTCTGGTGTGGGATGTGGGGGAGGGGTTGGTGATATGGCTGGTGTACCGGACGCATAATGCACCAGCCAGTGCCTTACTATCCCTGATGGAGGCCGTAGCAGGCTGGGCATTGGAGTACCCAAGGCTAGTGTGGATGTCCCACCCCAAACCTGTTTAAGCGGCAAGCATATTTTGGCTCACCCGCAGAGCCTGATGGATGTAGAGCGGTTCCAAAGGGCTCTACAGGATCCCTGCCTCCCTGGCGATTCTCTCGATGACCTGGCTGAGTCTTGGAATGGCCAGCTCTCCAGAGCCATTGATAGGATCGCACCTCAGTGCCCTCTGCACCCTCAGATTAAGCTGGCGCTGTGGTATACCCCGGAACTGCAGCAGCTGAAACGAGGGCTCAGATGGCTAGAGAGGCAATGGCGGTGTGCTCGAGATGAAGTGACTAGAACATCTTATAGAGAGTTTATGAGATCCTATGAGATGGCAGTCAAAACCACAAAGAAAACTTTCTTTGCGGCCCAGATTGTGTCTGCAAATTTGTGCCTCGCACAATTGTTTAGGATAATTTGGACTCTTACAACACTGCCACAGGGCAGGCCAAATGCTAGGGAATTGGAAATTGGCTGTGAGGCTTTTGTGGAATTTTTTTTGCTCTCCCCAATGCTCTTCAACATCTACATGCGCCCCCTTGCCCAGATTACCTGGGGGTATGGGTTGGGTTGTCACCAATATGCTGATGACACCCAACTCTATCTACTAATGGACGGCCAGCCTGACTGTGTTCCAGAAAATCTAAATCTGGCGCTGCAGGCTGTGGTGCGGTGGCTCAGGCTGAGTAGGTTGAAGCTGAATTCAGTGAAGACAGAGGTCCTTTGCCTGAGTTGGGGCGGTCTGGTAAGGGAAATCGCCCTACCAGCATTTGACGGTGCCCCATTGAAAACGGCGCATAAGGTCAAGAGCTTGGGGGTGCTATTGGAGCCAGCCCTGTCAATGGAGGTCCAGATAGCAGCCACTGCTAAATTTGCTTTTTTTCATCTTAGGCGGGCGAAGCAGTTGGTCCCCTTTCTGGACCACGACGACCTGGCAACAGTGGTCCATGCAATGGTCACCTCAAGGTTGGACTACTGTAATGCCCTCTACATGGGGCTGCCCCTGTGCTGAACCCGGAAACTACAGCTAGTGCAGAACGCAGCAGCCAGGCTGTTATTGGGGCTCCTTAGATGGGAGCACATACAGCTGGGACTGCGGGAACTGCACTGCCTGCCAATAGTGAACCGGATTCGCTACAAGGTGCTGGTTATTACCTTTAAAGCCCTATATGGCCAAGGACCTGCCTACCTTAGGGACCGTCTCTTCCCATATATTCCCCAGAGGGTACTACGATCTGACTTGCAAAATCTATTGGTAACCCCGGGGCGAGGGAGGCCAAACTGAAAGTCACCAGAGATAGGGCCTTCTCAATTGCAGCCCCCCACTGGTGGAACCAATTGCCAGAGGAGGTGCGGGCCTTGTGGAGCCTTGCCCAGTTCCGCAGGGCCTGCAAGACTACTCTTTTCCAGCTGGCCTATACTTAAGAAGGAATCTACTGTAGAAGAATACTGTCGCCACGGAAAAACTGTAAAATGTGTAACATCAAGATTTTAGCTCCAAACCAATTTAAATGGTTTTAATGTTTGATTTGTAAAGACTACTCTTTTCCAGCTGGCCTATACTTAAGAAGGAATCTACTGTAGAAGAATACTGTCGCCACGGAAAAACTGTAAAATGTGTAACATCAAGATTTTAGCTCCAAACCAATTTAAATGGTTTTAATGTTTGATTTGTAATATATGATTTTAATGTATGATTTATAATATGTATTAATGATCTGTTACATGTATTATAATTGTTGAAGTTTTTATGCTGTGAGCCGCCCTGAGCCTGCTACGGCGGGGAGGGCGGGATATAATATTATAATAATAATATTATAATAATATAAATAATATTATTATTATTTAAATAATAATTATTTAAAATTCGGATGATTTTCTTGATACCTTATTATTACATACTCTCCCCACATGAGGGCAGGGAGGCATTTAGAATGGCACTGTTGGAGAATGTGTACTGATTTTGACAGGTCATGCTATAGAGCTTTTTGTAAGGCCAATGAAGTGGCTGTGATAGCAGCAATGAAATGTTCCTTCTTTGCTACTATGGCATTTGTCAGGTCATGACCATCCCAGTTGTTCAAGGTAGCTCAGCATCTGCTGATTCCTAAATCTGAGCCTTTATTGTCTCAGAAACAGACAACCAGTTGTGATACTTTTGCAGAGTTTTTTGCTCATAAAGTTTCAATAATACACTCTGATTCAGATGCTGATTATCTAATAATGGGCCATTTTGACCCTGTTTTCATAATAGATATTGGTAAGACCCTGGGATCTATGAAGGCTACTACTTGTACTTAAGATACACATCTTTCCTTCTTTTAGGTTCATTGGCATGGAGCTGTAAAATTATGTAAAGACCACATCAGTGCCTTTGATACAGCTAGAGAAAGATTTCAAATTTTGCTTAGTGGAATGGTGGGATACATGCCAATTAATAACCAAAGTCTGAATAAAAGGCACCAATACTGATATCTTTCAATCTTTTTGCCAGTCTTTAGTTTTTCTTTCAGTTTGTCAGTAAGCAGAATATGTTCGGCAGCCATAATTTCATCCCTCATCTTAACTCCTTCCCCCATTTTTTTTTTTACTTCCAGTAATGTACTTTTAGAATTCTAAGGTAACTTTGTTTATAACTAGAATCTTTTATCATCAGTTTGAAACAATTTTGTGACTAATAAAATTGCTGTAAGAGAACGAAAGAGCAAGCTTCAGAATGTCCATTGATCTCCTCAGCCACAGCTGCTTTCTCTGTGGTTTGGAGCAAACCTTATCATGACTTTGTTCTTCCTCAGTTGTGGTGACGCTAGAATGAATGGAGCACAGCTTTCACATTCTTCTAGCCCCCACAGTGCCAATGGACCTAAAACGAACATGAAAGAGCTGAGCTATACTCTTTTCATTGCTCCTCTCACTGAAAAATAGAAGACTGCCCTTGTGATGTAAACTCCCATTTGCTGATGAGAGGAAGACATGGTGGAGACCATTGAATGTGACTCCTTCTGCAGATATTCTTTACCTCTACTTCTCCTTTGACCATCTGGCACTAAATTGACTTGAATCTCCTTCAATGCCACCTATATTGTGCTGATGCAGCACCACAGAATGGTTTTTAAAAATTGAAATATGTAAATTATGGTTTTATATGTTTTATTGGTTTAATTGTATTGACATGATGTTGTGAGCCGCCCTGAGTCCGCTTTCGGAGAGGGCGGGATATAAGTCAAACATAATAAACAAACAAACAAACAGGGTGATTCCCCACTAGGACCTAAACCCACCCCCCCACCCCCGAATTTGACTTGGGGCCATTTACCTTCTGATTATCCCTGATTATTTATCCCTGATTATTTTTCTACACCACTGTTTGTCTCAGTTCAGATTGCTTGCCTTCCTGGGTTATTAATTTTACATTTGAGCTCCTAGTCATCAACAGAGGGGAAAGTGGAAGGGAGGGGGAAAGAAACAGTTCTCCCTTTTGGGGAATCCAGAGGTTAAGCAAAGGGAGGACCTTCTCAGTTTGGTAGAGGGCCCTCCAGAGTGCCAAGGAGCAGCCAGACTTTGGACCCAGCACCCCAAAACCCTGGGAATCAACACAGGAGAAAGCGAGGTTGGATTCATGGGGAAGGCATCCTCCTTCCGATGGGAGGAGGATATCTTGGCAGTTCAACATATGCTGCCCATTCAGCTTGCTACAATCGAGAAGGGGGGGGCACCCACGCCACATTTGAGTCCTTCAAATCCATCTGATGTGAGTGGAAGGAGAAGCCAGCCTACCCCCAGCCCACTTCCAATGGAGCCACAACCCAACCACAAAAAGAAGATAGGTTGTTGATAGCAACTGCATGGTGTGCAATCCAAAATGAATGACAAAGAAAGGAAAAATATATAATAGACCCCTCCTACAAAAATAAAACCTTACACGTGTTGACAAGTGACAATTTGTGAAAGTGCAGGTGGAGGGATAACAGAGGCTAAAAGATTAAAAACCAAGTTATGCTCCTATATTAATATAACTTGGGATAGCCTGTGAAGGAGTGGACAAATTCTGGTACAAACAGCATCATGATAATCTGGGACAACGTGAGGGGAGGGGGGACACAGGGTGACCTCACCTTAGTATAGAAATGAAAAACAACCTGAGAGAAAACCAGGGATGAACCCGAATTTAGTATAGAATGCCATTTCAGGGACAGGGTTGAACCAGAATTAAAGTCCTAGTGGGGAATCAGTGGTACATCCTCTGCTGATCTACAGGTCTTGAAAGTTGCACAACCACAGTGACCCATGATACTGTCTCCAGTGGTAGTTTCCTCCATTCTTGTAAAGAACTTGTGCTCCCCCCACATGAGTTTTGTGTTTTGAAATGCAACTGCTGAACAAACATAAAAGTCTGAATTTTCCACAGCTCATGCTTGCAAGAGAGGGCTGCCCTCTTCAAAACCTACTTAGCCCTTTCTTTATCTTTCCTCTGTTTTATTCTAGTGATGCCATGGTAGAAGTGGAGGCATCAAGAAAGAGACAAGCTCTGCATACTTGGGCTCCTTTCTTTCTGTCAAGAGCCTTTTCCCCTGCCTTAAGTCATCTCAGGAGCTGAGGTAGTACTGTAGTGGAGTTGAGTATTTTCCCTTCTGTCTCCTATTGAAACATTTCAAATTGACAACTTGTTAAGCTGCTTCTGTGCTTGTTGAGAAACAATTCCTTTGCTTAAATTGGTTCTCCCGGTAGCACTCTTACTTTCTGTAGTAATGTAATGAGACCACAGGAAAGAGGCCTCTTCTTCAGCAAGAAACATGTATCTAAGTAGCAGTTGTGCAGGAAATAGAAGAAAGCTAGTAAAACTGAAGCATTCATGGGGGAGTGAAGTTTGGCATTTGATTCTCATTCAGTAAAACAGACTCTTCCCCTTGCATAAATGAAAATTCAGTAAATGGTCAGAAATTTTTGTGTGTGCATCTATTCCTTGTCTGGTGTGGAGATGTCCTTTTGATTGGTGTGGAACAGCCTTGGCATCTTGACTAAACAATCCTTGTGTTTGTTTGTCCCATAAAGACTAAGTAATAGCAGATCTCATACTTGGAGGTTCATTAAGAGGTGTAAGAGATGTATGTAATCTTCACATATGTTAAACAAATTAGCTCACAATTTAAGCAACATTTGCAAAACACTTTCATTTATTTTTCCTGGAGATGTCGCTGTATTACACATTCTGTGGAAGATGTGTTGGCCAGAGAAATCCAATGGCTTCATCTCTATTGAGTCAAATGAAATTAAGTCCATTTACTTAAAGTACCATATATCTATCCCTCTCATGGCACCAGTTGATGGCAGTCCAGCACTTGTACCCACTCCTTCTCCTTCATACCATGACTGTTGCCTAACGCCACTCCCCAATGAAGAAAAGAGAAGCAAATTAGTAGCTGATGGTGGGGAGAAGAAGCAACTGCTGCCTATCTCCTGTAGGCCCCATCCCTACTACTCGCTGAGAGGGTAGGGTTGCCAACCTCCAAGTGGGGTCTAAAGATCTCCTGGAAATACAACTGATCTACAGACTACAATTATGAGTTCCCCTGGAGAAAATGGCAGCTTTATAGGGTGGACTTTATGGCATTATACCCAACTGAGATCATTCCCCTCCCCATACGCTGCCCTCCCTATGTTCCCAAACCTCCAGGAATGTCCTGACCTGGAGTTGGCAATCCCCCAGGAGGGAGAGGGTGAGGCTATAGTTGGAACTGCTGCAGATGCTTCTAGTTGCAATTATTGCTAGTTTGCCTGTCTTTTCTGGAATAGTACTGGGGACTAGTTCCAGAAGATTAAGATGAGCAGGCACCAAAGAGGAGAAAGGGGAAAAGTAGCAGTTGGGGTCTCCATTTAGTGGCCAGAATGTTGGCTCTACTATATGCCCAGTCAGACTGTTTGATGATGCCAGCTCTGATCTCTTGCAAGAAGCCATGCTGGATTGGTATGAAGGCTATGTATGCTTTATGGCAAAGAAATTTTTGGTGGTTCACATTGTCTTAGGTACAGAAGGAAGCTTGATTATCTCACTTCTGCCCTGAGTGGATAATATCAGGGTTAAGGTTTGTAAGTGACAACAAAAGGCCATAAAGCTGCAACCTCAGTTACCTGCCTCTCTTCCCAGTCACAGCTGCCTCCATAAAGCTTTTAAATCAACAGATTAATAATTGACCCTAAGCTATGAAGTGCTGGTGCTCTACAAGAGCAAAAATATTGCTAGCTCTAGGTTGGTGGTTTTAGTGACTATTGCAGTGTTCACAGCATCATTTGTAATGGCAGTTTAACTTTGGCATAAGGAATTAATTTGTTAGTTCCTACTGATACCTTCACAGTGTGAGTTTGGTAGAAATGCTTATTAAAATTATGTTTTGGAAGCATTCTGCAGTATTTGTATTCTGCTTGGCTTTGGGGAATCGGGCTTGAGCCATTTGTTTGGAGACTTCAGCATCTGTTAGTTTTTTAGCTGTTTAATTAAATTGAGTTAGATTTTGATAGGTTTTTTTGGCATTTATTTTCTAATGATTACCCACCCTGAGAAGATAAGGATGAGTGCATGAATCAGAGCCCAAAGGGGCTGTGGCTGAGTCGCAGAGCATTGGCACTGTATGCAAAAGGCACCAGTTCAGTTTTAGTATCTTTGATTAAAATATCTGAGGTAGTATGTGCTGGGTAAGAATGACATAAAGTTCTCTATTTCTGTTTGCTTCTACTGTTCTTCACTTTTCACTGTTGGGTTTGTATTTGTATTATCTGTAATGTGTACACATGGTGAACAATTATAATGGCTATTCAGAAATGCAATTTATATGTATGCTATGCATATTATTCTGCTTTATTGGTACACAGGCCTCAGATTCAGTGGGAGCTCACAGGAGCACAGCTCCTGAACTTTTCTGAGAGTTTCTCCTCCTCCTTCTGAGAGTTCCACCTCCTTGTCCATTGAATAGTATGTGCAGCTGCATAACAATCCCTGGATGAGCTCCACCACTTATTTTTCCACAAAACAACCCCTGTTGGTACATAAATAATGTTGGAAAATGGGCAAGAAACAGGAAATGGTGCAAAAACAACCAGAAAAGGAGGAAGTGAAATCATAATAGGGATTTTCAGGACAAAACAGCAAGAATGAGACATTGAAAATCTTAGCATGGGGAGGGGGGTGCATTTTCATAGCCAGTCAGATGAAGTTATACCTAGCCAGTAGTTACTCCATTCTAAGCCTATTGAGCCCTGACCTGGATCTCAGTTTTCAGATCTCAGAAGCTAAACAGGGTCAGCCCTGGTGTGTGGATGGGAAGCCACCAAGGAATAGCAGGGTCACTATGCCTCTGAACTCTTGCCATGAAAACCCTATGCTGTTGCCACAATTCGACTGTGACTTGATGGCAACAAACAAACAAACAAAACAGCCCGATTTAAATCACTGAGATTAGACTGGAATAAGTCTTCATGTACTTCAAGAATAAGGCAGGTTTATATGATATATGTGCTCACCTAGATTTCCTGATCTTTGCCAGACCTCAGAAGCTAAGCAGGGTTGGTTCTGGTCAATATTTAGGGATGGGCATGCATTTCATTTTTGTGGTCCAATCTGTGGTTTGTGGCTGAACCAGAAAGTGATAGGCTAGTTTGTGAACCAAACTGGTTCGTATTGGTTTGCATTCAAAACTTAAACCCCTGTTTTCTGCTCCCTGCAAAAAGTGTTGGGGAGCAGAAAGTAGAGGTTTAAATGGCTGGGAAGCATTTCACCCCCTCCCGTCTGCTTCCTGTGACTTGCAGTGGCAAGCAGAAAGCAGGGGATGAAATGCTTCCCAGTCATTTAAACCTCTGCATTCTGTTCCCCACCAAAAATGGAGGCAACAGAAAGCAGTGGTTTAAATGGTTTCGAACATTTTAACCAAACAGCTCAGCTCTCCCTGCTGCTCAGCTGGTTTTTGAGAAGAGCAGATAGCAGGGGTTTAAATGGGTGGGAGCCATTTAAACCCCTGATTTTTGCTCTTCACAAACTGCAATGAATTGCATCATGAATTGCATCGTGGAAGTTCATGGTGGCTCCTCAGTTCATGAACATTTGTGAACCACAAACCAGCCAAAATTTGTGACAAACTGTATTTTTTAGTCAATTAATGCCCATCCAGTTTGGAGAGCCAGTTTGGTGTAGTGGTTAAGTGTGCGGACTCTTATCTGGGAGAACCGGGTTTGATTCCCCACTCCTCCACTTGCACCTGCTAGCATGGCCTTGGGTCAGCCATAGCTCTGGCAGAGATTGTCCTTGAAAGGGCAGCTGCTGTGAGAGCCCTCTCCAGCCCCACCCACCTCACAGGGTGTCTATTGTGGGGGAGGAAGGTAAAGGAGATTGTGAGCCGCTCTGAGACTCTTCGGAGTGGAGGGCGGGATATAAATCCAATATCATCATCATCATCATCATCATCATCATCATCTTCTTCTTCTTCTTCTTCTTCTTCTTCTTCTTCTTCTTCTTCTTCTTCTTCTTCTTCTTCTTCTTCTTCTTCATCCCTATTAGTATTTGGTTGAGAGACCACCAAAGAATACCAGGTTGCTACACAGAGGCAGGCAATGGCAAACCACCTCTGAGTGTTTCTTGCTTCAAAAATCCTAGGGTCACCATAAGTCAGCTGCAACTTGATAACACTTTACATGTATATATATATACCCTTATTATTTTTCTATTGATAGGCTCTGTCCTATCTCCCATTCCATGCACCTTTCAGTCTAACTTGGTAAATTTCTACAATTAATTTCAGAACTGATTTATGTAGCTTGAAGAGCCCAGACTAGTCTAAACCTGGCAGATCTTGGAACATAAACAGGATTGACCGTGGTTAGTACTTGCATTGGACACCACCAAAGAAGTTGTAGGTTGCTATACAGAAGGCAGAAATGACAAATCACCACTATTCCTCTCTTGCCTTGAAAACCCCATCAAGGGTTGCAGTGAGTTAGCTGCAATTCACTTAATTATTATTCATGCACAGTTCACTGCAATTTTCAATTTACATATCCCCTCCCCCCTTACAGATTGCCGATGAACCTTGATTAAAACACCATGCATCAAGGAATCTTGATGCAATCAAAATCACATCAAGATTCCTTTTTGCATTCTGATTTAATCATGCGTCCAATGATTAAATTGCAGTGCAAAAACGCATCCCGATACAAGGGAGCAGGCACATCAAGATCCCCATTTGGGTGTTGTTTTAATCCATGCACATCTGTGGAAAAAAAAAAGGCCTTCAATTAGTAAACGCAGAACATGGCACTTTCAGTGGTCTAAGCAAAGTCTGTACATAAAAAATGAGAGAATGGTGGATCTCTTAATGCACCAGTACCATCCTGAAGACTAGGCCTGGCACTTTGGAAACCCTAAAAACTGAGGAGTAATTCAGACGCAGAGAATTTTGTAAGCATCCCTTGCCCTAAGCCTTTGTGGTAGTGAAAGAGTCTATATATTCACAAGTAAATAAATACCATCTAGAATGTCACTATCTCCAAAGGTCAACAGTCCTTGCAAGACTATCTACTGCAGTTATCTTAGAAAAGACTTCAATACAATTCCCTACTTCCGCTATATTGATATGGAGTTGACACAGTTAGCAACATCCTTTTGTGTTACACTTGCCAATGCAGCCGGTTTCTATTATTGTATTCTTCACATTTTCCTTTTGCAGCTCACTTTGATAGATAGTCTGCAAGAGACTGAAACAGATGCCATTCAGTTCCTTGAGGGAAAGGTAATAGTTATCAAGAAGAATACCTTCTTTTCTCAACTCACGTATTATTATTTTCATTTCAGTATTGATCCTGCCATTGGTGTTATCTGCTCTACATACCTACAATGAGGATTCAGGCTGAAATCCTTACTATTGAAGGAACTGTAGCCTCTTGTTGACTTGCAGATGAATTTGTGCTGAAAACCCTCCATTCTACAGCCAGAAAAAGAAGCCACTGCAGGAATACTTATCCAGTTTGCCTTTTTTTATGGAGCAGAATAGCTGTCTGACATTATTTTACCATACTGATATCCCATATTTTATTTTCTCTTCCTCTAAGTTATATGGAGTCGGAAAAACCTCTTTTCTATGCTGGACAACACATTTCCGCATGTTAAGTTTTTCAAAGAAAAAACCATTTTAAAACTACTCCTGCTCCAAAGGTGTTGCTCTACCTCATCTGCTCCCTTCCATTCCTGGAGAGAATGGCATGTCAAGCTTTTTGTGCCAGGTTAAGGCTTGTGCGAATTTACTGATGGCACACAAACACATGTGAAGCCCTCATTATGGAATCAGACAACTAGCCTATACAAGTCAGTCAGTACTCTGACTGGCCCTCGAGGGTCTTGAGGTCTTTCACATCACTTGCTTCCTGATCCTTCTCACTGGAGCTACCAGGGATTGAACCTAGGACTCTGCATGCAAAGCAGCTGCTCTACCACTGAGTCACAGCCCCTCCTTAAATTATTGTACAGAAGTTTAAGTATAATTTGGCTTGCTTGATCTTTGAATGTGGCCAAGAGTGTCATAATAAAAATGCTTAGGCCAAATAAAGTTATGAGGAAAACATGGATTTCACAATCCAGTATTTCTTTATAGTGAGCATGCACACAAAAGCTTGTACCATGAACAAAACTTTGTTGGTCTTAATGGTGTCACTTGGCTCAAACTTTGTTCCAGTATTTCTTTGGTTATGTTGTTGTGGGAGCTTTGGAGAGGATTACACAGAACTGTTGGGTACAACAGGGTGCTTAACCTTTCTCCTGTCTGTTAATTCTTTCTTAACCCCTGCATCCACTTGGAAGAGCTGAAGTGAGCCTCAGAGACCTCAGCACTACACAAACTTGGAGTTTTAGGACAGCCAGAGGGATATCTGCAGTGTTTGGAATGAGAAATCAAAGTACAGTAGAAATCCTGGGGGAAAGCACATGAAATGTGCCATGTAAGGCCCAAGAGAACACAGCAAGGAAAATGAAACCCAGGATACATGGCTGCACCACGTTGGAAGAGCACAGCAGTTTGCTGGGTTGTGGCATCAGTTATAAGAACTGAGAAAGAATAGAATACAAAGGATTTGATTTCTTGTGCTTTGGAAAAGATGGGGATCCTGGTGAGCTCACAGAAGAGCTTTCTAATTGGTGGGAGGTATGATGGCTGGAATTCCTGTGTCCTGAGAATTTCACCAAATAGGAAAAGTAAGGGAACTCTCAGGATGAGAAGGAAACACGTTAGAGGTAGTCTTGGTTACCTCATTGGCATGTGGGATGTGATGGAGTGGCTAGAGCACCAATCCATGATCTGGGAGACCTGGTTTCAAGTGGGGAATTTTCCATGGAAGCTTGTTGGGTGACCCTGATACACTGTCAACTTAACGTCTCACAAGGTAATGGAGAGTATTAAATGGAAAAGGGATGGAGGTTGTAAGTCACTTTGAATCCCCACTGGGAATGAAGTAAAATAATAATGATAAAATATATAATTTTAAAAACGTCTGCTGTTGAGTCATGTGAGATGTTATTAATTAGATGGTGATTATGGTATCTAAATAGTGAACAGTTTCATGGTTAAGGAGGAATGCTCCTGTATCAAACTGCACTGGATTGATTGCTGAAATGCTACGATGGTCTCTGTTTTATAATTTTTATTGATTTTAACTACAAAGAGAAGAGGCACAAGCGCAGATACATTAAAGAGGGGAAGGGGTGGATACAAAGTGGGAAAAACAGAAACTAAGAAAAACACAAATATGTCAGTTACAATTCTATCTCCAAGTGAAATACCCAATTCTTTCTATCTGCAAGTATGAGGTTCTCCACATATATTTTACCATCTTTATCTTTCATTATAGATATTTTTTACTAAACTATTACTTAAAATACAAATCTGAACAATTCTTATTCAGCACATATAAGTATAAAAGAGTCAGAACAGTCTCAACACAGAACTGGCTGGCTAAGCTTAACCACATTGAAAGCACAGACTAACTTGTTAGTTTAACAATATCGTCATTAAAATAAGCAAATGAAACAGATATATTTATCCTTCTAACTAACTTAATTCAAACAGAAAGAAAGAGGGAAAAAACGATTTAAAATGTCATAGAACATAGGGAGAAAAAAAATAAGCTAAAGATAAGACATAATTGTCAAGTCAGCTGAATTCAATAACGAGTCTTTGGTTGAAACAAAGTAACTAGTTTATTAAAAGCAGAAATGAAGACCATGATAGAGATTGAAGGACTGGGATACGTGGACATTAACCAAGCATTTAAGGTATAGATCAAAGGATTCCTACGGGCGGGGCACTCTATGCAGTATATTTTCGCACAAGGATGTTACTCCCTCGTTCCCAAGCCAAGGCCTTGGCTCTTAACACAGACCCAGACACTCCCACAGACACCCAGCTTGAGAAGGCTCTACAATCTTGCTCCCATATCAGCATTTCAAAGCAGACTACACAACAAAGGCATAGCTAAGAGGAGGAGGGGGGGAGGAGAGGTAGCTAGCAGCATTCGGTGTTCAGTAAGCGCCCAGAATCCCTTGCTTCTGAACCAGAGTTGGACATCATGTTAATAACAATACAGCAGACTTGACATACTGCTCCCCCTAAGCCCCCCCTATGGTGCGGGCTCGAGGTTGCTCCTGATTATGGTTCTGTGTTTCGGAACTGTGCTTCGTTGACTCTGATTGGTGCCAATCGGTTGGGTGCGGGCTTCGACGAAGTAAGCTGCAATGAAATACAGGGTGGATTTTACCAAGGGCCGGAGGCAAATCTAATTCCACCGTTACTGGGTTAATTACCCGCTTGATCTTAAAGGGCCCCACGAATTTAAAAGCCAGCTTTCTGGATGGTTGGGAAAGGGGTAGATTCTTTGTTGACAGGTATACTGAGTCCCCAACTTTTAGTTCCCAGACTGGCACGTGAGACTTGCCGTATTGCCTCTTGTAAGCCTCTTTTGCTGTTTTTAAGTTTTCCTGGATAGCTGGCCAGCACTGGCTCGGACCCTGCCACCACTGCTCGAAGGCAGAGCCTGTCCCTGAATCTTCCCCCCCCCCCGGCAGCATCGGGATTGGTTTTCCCTCATACCCAAACACTGTGGAGAAGGGGGAGGCTTTAGTGGAACTGTGAGCACTGTTGTTATAGGCATATTCTGCAAACGGGAGGAGGTCTACCCAGTCAGACTGGCGTTGACTTACAAAGCATCTCAAATATTGTTCCAGCACCCCGTTCACTCTCTCCGTCTGTCCGTCCGTCTGGGGGTGGTATGCCGAGCTTAGCCCCTGCTCCATTCCTAACAGTTTGCAGAACTCCCGCCAAAAGGTGGCAACGAACTGAGGCCCCCGGTCACTAATAACCTTGTCTGGAATTGAGTGGAGTTTGGCCACGTGATCAAAGAATAGGGCGGCTAGTTTCTTGGCGGTGGGTAGTTGAGCGCAGGGGATGAAATGGGCCTGCTTGGAAAACGTGTCTACTACCACTAAAATGACTGTCTTCCCCCGTGAAGAAGGAAGCTCTACTATAAAGTCCATAGACACAATGGCCCAGGGGCGTTTGGCTGTTTCTAGCGGTTGCAGCAGGCCGGGGGGCTTCCCCCCTCTCTTTTTTGCCATTATGCATATCGGGCAGCTGGTTACGAATTCCGACACGTCCTTCCTAAGGGACGGCCACCAAAACTGACGGTTTACTAAGTGCAAGGTTTTTACATAGCCAAAGTGCCCGGCCAATTTAGATGAATGGCATAGTTGCAATATTTCTTTTCTCAGGGTCATCGGGATGTATAGTTTCTCCCCCTTATACCACAGACCATCTTTTCCCTTCTGCACCCCCTCGGGCCGCCCACCTCCCTCCCTTTCGGTCTCCAAGGCGATGCGCTCACGGCTGAGCCCGTCCAGCTCTCTCCGTTTCTGCGAGCGGGTAGTGACCATGGCCGCCACTTGCGTGGGGGAATTTAACGAGTCAACCACCTCTTCCTTCTGGCTCTCATGCTGGGGGAGCCTGGACAGGGCATCGGCTAAGACGTTCCGGGTCCCTGGGATGTGTTTCAGAGTGAAATCGAACTTGGAAAAGAACCCCGCCCACCTGATTTGTTTTTCACTTAGCTTCCTTTTCCCAGTCAGGGCCTCGAGGTTTTTGTGGTCCGTCCATATCTTGAATAGCACTCTAGCCCCCTCTAGCCACGATCTCCAGGTTTTTAGAGCAAACATGACCGCGAAAGCCTCCTTGTCCAACACTGACCAATTTCTCTGTTCGTCTGAGAATTTTCTCGAGATATAGGCACAGGGTCGCAGCTTCCCTTCCCCATCCCTCTGCATGAGTATGGCTCCTACGGTGACATCGGAGGCGTCGCATTGGACCACGAACCCCTTGAGCTCGTCCGGGTGGCTCAGGACCGGCTCGCTGGTGAACAGTTGCTTGAGCCGGTCAAAAGTCGCCTGGCAAGCGGGCGTCCAGTTTAACTTCGCCCCGGGTCGCTTCGCGTCCTCCCCTTTCCCTTTTGTCTTTAGGAGGTCTGTCAGGGGCAGGGCGATCTGGGCGAACCCCTCAATGAATCCTCTGTAAAAATTTGCGAATCCGATGAAAGATTGGAGCTGTCTACGTGTCCTCGGGGGGGCCCACTCTACGACCGCCTGCACTTTCGCGGGGTCCATGGCTAGATCATCTTTAGACACTCGGAACCCGAGGTAGTCTAATTCAGTGCGGTGAAACTCGCATTTAGACAGTTTGGCATACAGTTGGTGCTCCAGCAGGGTGGTTAGTACCTCCCTCACCAATTTTACATGGTACTGTTCATCCTGTGAGTAAATAATGATGTCATCCAGGTACACCACCACCCCCTTATACAGAAATTTTCTCAACACATCATTTATAAAATTCATGAACACCCCAGGCGCCCCTGCAACCCAAATGGCATGACCAAGTACTCAAATTGGCCCATCGGAGTATTAAATGCCGTCTTCCACTCATCCCCCTCTTTGATGCGCACCCGGAAGTACGCATCTCTCAAATCAAGCTTTGTGAAGATCTTCCCCCCCGCCACCGTGCTCAGCAAGTCTTTGATCAGGGGGATGGGGTAGGCGTTGGACATTGATATCGCGTTTATCCCGCGAAAATCCGTGCAAAGTCTAAGTGTATTGTCCTTCTTCTTTCTAAACAGCACCGGGGCCGCATGGGGGGCCGTGGCGGGCCTAATAAAGCCCCTCTCCAATTTCAAGTCTAGGAACTTGCGCAGTTCTTTTTTCTCGGCCCACCCCATCTGGTAGAGCTTGGCCCGGGGTAGGCTTTCCCCGGGGATCAATTCTATGGCACAGTCCGTGTTCCGGTGGGGGGGTAATTGGTTGGCTTCCCATTCGCTAAACACTTCCATTAGGTCTCGGTATGCGCTCGGGGCCTGGTGCACCTCCTCTACCAGGATGCACGCCCTCTCCCGGGCGGCGGGCGCTCGTGGCCCCCATGCCGGGTTCCACGAGTGCCCGCTGCAGTCGGGGAGGTGAATGGTTTGCGCTTTCCAGTGGATGAGGGGCTCGTGTTTCTCCAACCACCCCACTCCCAACACCACGGGGTAGCCGCAAGCCTGGGCGACGACAAAAGTTTCCATGTCCCAATGTCCCTCAATCCCCATGGGGCATGGTTCTGTCTCTTGTGTACAGGGCTCCCCCCCCCCCATTACTGACTCATTCATCTGTTTGAACAACATGGGGTGGGGAAGCGGCGAGCGCTCTAGTCCCAGAGCCTCCACCACCTTGGGGGAGATTAGTTCCCGGTTACACCCTGAGTCTATGAGGGCTTGAATCTGTAGGAATCTTTTCAGTTTTGGATTCAGCAGTTTCACCATCACAAAGTACAGCTTTCCCGTGGTTCTCACCATGAGTGGTGCCTTCTCCTGATCGACCTGCTGGTTGGCACCGTTCAAAGCAGGTCGGAGTCGTTTCCCGCCGGCTCCTCTTCCCACGCGAGGTCGGCCAACTCGGCGGAAAGACGGACCTCTTCCTCCTGCAGCTCCTCCTGCACCATCAGCGTGCTGCTTTTTGCCGCATCCTTAGGGCGGCCAGTGGGCTTCTTAGGACCCGGGGTACTCTGTCTGGTCAACCCTGGCGTCGGGGCGGCCCCCGTGGGTGGCTGAGGGCAGTTGGAGGCAAGGTGGTTTGGGTCGCCGCACTGGAAGCAGCGGCAGGGCCCCGCCGGGGCGGCCGCCGGCGGTTTTTTGGCTTTGGGAGGCTCGACCTTCCCGGGGGTGGTTTTGGGTGCTCCTTTGCCCGCTGCCAGTGCTTGGCGCAGCATCGCCACTCTCTTCAGGTTGGTTTCCACCTCTCCTGCGAGCTGAATCCACCCCACTAGCGTATCTGGGCTGGCTTGGGTGAGCGCCCGGTCCAGAATGCTAGGGTTCAGCCCGTTGGTGAAGTGTTCAATCTTCATTACCTCGTTCCAATTCCGGGCTCGGGCAGCGTTCGCCTGGAAATCTGCGGCGTACTCCCGGATGGATCGGGCCCCCTGCTTCATGTTCCGCGGCGCTGATAGCGCCCGGGCCTCCTGCAGGGGGTCCTCGTACTGGGTCAGTAGAGCTTGCACGAACGTGTTCATGAAGTGCAGGATCGGGCTGTTGGTCTCACACAGGCTCACATACCACTTCTTAGCAGCGCCCCGCAGTTTCGACCCCAGATAGTCAACCCGGCTCATCTCATCAGGGAACAGGTCTCCCCAATAGTACATGTAGCTATTTGCTTGGATTGTAAAGTAGTTTACTTCCTCCGGGTCCCCGTCGAAAGTTGCATCCAGCTCCCGCCCCCCCCCCAGGTCTCGTTGCCTGGCCGGGGCGGGGGCCGCCGGCGCTTGGGGTGCCACAGGGGCGGTGGGTGGAGGTTGGCTCGGGCGGCCCCGTGGCCCCGCCGGGCCTGGCTGTTGCTGGCGGGCCCCGGTTACCCCCAGCGCTCTCCCCAGCTGCGCGGTTAGGGTCTGCATTTGGTCCTTGAGGTCCTTCATCGCCCCGTCGACCTCGCGGCGGACCATCAATCGGAACATCTCGTAGTCCTCATCGTGCGGGTCCTTGGGCTTCGGCCCTCCGTCCTCCGCCCCACACTCTGCGCCTTCACTCCCGCTGCCGGGGGCTTGGGCCCCGGTCGCCTCGACTCCCTCGCCCGACTCGCCCGGGTTGGTAGCCGCGGCTTCGGCCAGTTGAACCCGCTTGGTGTGGCGGGTCATGATCGCCTCTCGGCGGATCGGTGCCTGGTCCATTAACGTGGTCGAGGTCCTCGGCTGGTATTGCCGGGGGGTGACCACCAGCTGGAACTGGGGAGGGGAGGCCGCGGTCCTTCTGGCAGTATGAATGTGCCAGGGTGTCTCGGCCCCCTCCGCTCTGGTTGGGAGTTCTCCGTTGTCCGGAGGCTGGTCGGTCATCGCCTTTTCAGTTGCCGGAAAGGTTGAACCCCAAGATAGGGAGTCCCTCAAAATGTCAAGTCAGCTGAATTCAATAACGAGTCTTTGGTTGAAACAAAGTAACTAGTTTATTAAAAGCAGAAATGAAGACCATGATAGAGATTGAAGGACTGGGGTACGTGGACATTAACCAAGCATTTAAGGTATAGATCAAAGGATTCCTATGGGCGGGGCACTCTATGCAGTATATTTTCGCACAAGGATGTTACTCCCTCATTCCCAAGCCAAGGCCTTGGCGCTTAACACAGACCCAGACACTCCCACAGACACCCAGCTTGAGAAGACTCTACAATCTTGCTCCCATATCAGCATTTCAAAGCAGACTACACAACAAAGGCATAGCTAAGAGGAGGAGGGGGGAGGAGAGGTAGCTAGCAGCATTCGGTGTTCAGTAAGTGCCCAGAATCCCTTGCTTCTGAACCAGAGTTGGACATCATGTTAATAACAATACAGCAGACTTGACAATAATAGTTTATCTGTCTCAGTATAGACAGTTTCTCCAAACAAACATAGTAAGAGCAGATCTACCAGATTACTAAATAATTGTGCTGTCTGCCTTCTTAACAATTGATCCAAATCTTCTTGGGGGTGCCACGTCTGTGGCACCCCTCCAGCCACCTGATTCAGAGGGGCCACTGGAGAGACAATCCGCGGACCCCTGCTGAGCTCAAGGCGACATAACCTGGAAGCCTGAAATGCTACAATGGTCTCAAAGCCTTAGTGATTAAATTTCTCCATATCTCTCTGAGTTTACCATTGTTCTATGGGTGTCTCCAATGCTGTCCTATCTCTCGTAGTTTCCATCCTTTGTACTGTCAGTGCCTCCAAATTATGTTTCATTGGCCAATATGAGTTGTAGAGCTGAGTTGGTCACAAAAGGGGACAGAAAAGGCGCACAGAATGGAGGGTTGATGACCACAGTAGATAATTCTTAATGTGAACAGAGGATCAGAGGCTTCCACAGACCTTTGACTGAAGGTAACATTCAGAAAACATTACCCTTCTCAGGAACATTTCATGAAACCCAGAAGGTGGGAGTAGTTGGAAAATGCCATCCATCCTCTAGTTGGAGTCTTTGTTGTTCTTTGTATGGCTTGAATCTAGCTAGCTTCTTATTCAGTCTCACCCAGTTGCTGCCCCTACAATAACCCATATTCCACAAAGTTTTCTTTCCAGCATAGCATTGGAAAGAGAGTTCTTCCTTTCTAATAAGCAGGGGGAAAAATAGTTACATCCTACACTATGTGAAGGAGCAGCTGTTAGGAGCATTTATTGGATTGTACCTATGAAATTATTGATAATAAGGGGCCAGTTTTCTGCTTGATTTGGGACAATTCTGCTCCCAGTTAATAGCAAAGCCTTCACCAGACAGATCTCCCCTTCCCCTAAACCAGAGTTCACTCAATGCACCGGCTCTCATCAAGCACATTACCACAACTCTCGGTGCGTGTAGCCTCGGCTGCCAATGAAATCCCAGTATGCTGCTTGGATTAATGAATGGGCCTCCTGAAATCTTAATTTATGAAAGGTATCCCTATCCAAGTCACTTGGGATCGTTTGTGAAGTATTTTGTGCTTGTTTTTGTATCCTAATGACTTCTCCAAAGGGATCTTTGCATATATGGGTTTCTTAAAGTACAGAGCCTTCACATGGGATATTAAACAGACCGAGTAAAAAAAAAAAAAATCCTGGTATACCCTAATCAGTATTTTTTAAAACCTCAGCCACATTTTGACATTTGCATTACAACTATCCATCCACACTTCACTGGAGAATTTTTTTTTAAAGCCATTTATGATAGCAAGAATAATAAAGTGTTTGCCCTGTAAAGTTGCACAAGCCCTCTTGCTTCCCTCTGACCCCCATTCCAAATATCTGCATTTGGCTTGTGTCACTAACAGGGAATTACTCAACTATAATTAATGATAGATACAGGAAGTCTGGCTTCTTGTATTTGATGAGAGGCACAAACAATCCAAGTTTTGTAGCTTGTCATGACTCACCAGAAATCCTTGATTAAGAGAAAAAGGTTCATTGCTAAGCTAATTCATGTGATTTTGTTACCCAGTGCAAGCAAAGACTGTATGCTTTTGACTCTAACTTTATTCTGTTGGTGCACACTGGCATCACAGAGTTTATCTGAACAGTGAGGTTGGGAATTGAAGGCTGTGGTCCTCATGCCAGGTATCATTGTACCCTTTAAATGAAATCGTTGGAGGAAATTGCAACAGGATATATATGCAGCGAATGAACCCATCTTATGTACCTTGAACAGCAATTAATATTTTCCTCCCTTAGCTGTAGAATTATATAGTAAAACAACACATGGCTGCCTTATGTTCTGACTAACTCACCTTGGTGCCCAATTCAGCCAGCGGCTACTGCCAGTCTTGTTTATCCTCATCCATGCTTAACGTGCAGAAAGCTACCAAACCCCAGCCCCTTTCCCTGATGCACTGTAAAGCCACTACCAGGTTTGGCAAAATGTTACTTGGCACCAAAGATGCTCCTTCCCAAGTTCCATCCCACCATCCAGCAAGTAATGGCCTGTTCAGGACATATCCTCCATCATGCCTGATGGCTCTTCCCTATCCATGATGAGCAATCTGTCCTATCACCGCTAAACTAGTTAGGACCTAAACAGTAAAAAACCAGGCCTAAATAAAGATATTTTTACCAGGGCTTTTTTTGTAGCAGGAACTCCTTTGCGTATTAGGCCACACACCCTTGCTGTAGCCAATCCTCCAAGAGCTTACAGTAGGCCCTGTAAGAAGAGCCCTGTAAGCTCCAGGAGGATTGGCAACATCAGGGGTATGTGGCCTGATATGCAAAAGAGTTCCTGCCACAAAAAAGCCCTGTTTTTAACTCCACTACTCCCAAACACCATGAAACAGGCAAAAAAAAAGGTACAATGCCAATTAGGGAAGAAATCCCCCAAATTCTAGCTTGTCTGCAGTGGTGACCAGCTAATCCCTTGATATTGTGTAGGGTTGCCAAGTCCAATTAGAGAAAAATCTGGGGACTTTGGGGGCGGAGCCAGGAGACTTTGGGGGTGGAGCCAGGAGACATTGGGGGTGGAGCCAAGAACAAGGATGTGACAAGCATAATTGAACTCCAAGGGAGTTCTGGCCATCACATTTAAAGGGACAGCACACCTTTTAAAATGCCTTTCTTCCATAGGAAATAATGAAGGATAGGGGCACCATCTTTTGGGGCTCATAGAATTGGACCCTCTGGTCCAATCGTTTTGAAACTTGGGGGGTATTTTGGGGAGAAGCACTAGATGCTATATTAAAAATTTGGTGCCTCTACCTCAAAAAATAGACCCCCCCAGAGCCCCCAATACCCACGGATGAATTCCCTATTATTCCCTATGGGAATCGTTCTCCATAGGGAATAATAGAGTGCCCAGTAGACATTTCCCTCCCCCCAAGCTTTCTAAAGGGGGGAGGGCCTCCAAACCAGGGAATCCCCTGCCCCCTCCCTCTCTCTCACACACAAATACTTACCAGATCTTCTTCCGGAGAACTCTTGCTGTGAAAACGAAAGCAAAAGAAAGGGAGGGGCCGTTCTCCCAAGCCCTTCCTGCTTCCTGCCCAGCCTTAAAGGGGCATACATTTTACAAACGGCTCAGGAGCTCTATAATAACATGAAGCCTACAGGTATGTTCTCTCCCCTCTCCACCCCCCCACCCCCCGCTTCCCAATTTTTGAAGAGCGGGAGATGAGGCTGCGAACCCAGGGGTCTCCCGCCAGAGCGGGAGGGTTGGGAAGCCTAATATTGTGGGAAGGGTGGGTGGATTTGCAGCAGGCAGCAAAAAGCTGCAGCATGAGGCTTGCTTAAATAGCACCCCCCCCACCTCCCCAATTGCAGTTAGCAAGATCCAGTCAATCTAGCCCTGTGCTTTATTTGAACATGAACTGGGGCAAATTAATCCCCAACAGTTTTGAATGCCTCTTCTAGTATCCTGGTGTTGTCTATGCGCATGGAATGAGGAGAAACAATGGGATGAAATTGCCTCCTTCCCTAGGTAGAGCTGTATTTGTGGAAAGAGGGAAGGAAGAGAATCAATTTCACCCCTTTGTCTCACCACACTCCAACAACCTACTCAAGTGGCTATTTCTCTGGGTGGATTCCATGGCCCCAAGGATGATTTTTCTAGCATTTGAAGGGGCTCAAAATAGACAGGAACGGGGCAGAATTCTTCATTCTTTGCAATGCCAACACCTTCCATGTATTTTCACAGATTCTAATATGCTGTTACATTAAACAAGTTTTAAATATTTAAACTGGAGTTCAATGCACTTGTGTATATATAGTGCTGAATTTTAATATAACCAAAGAATGGTGATGCCAGTGACCAAGATTGTGATTTGAGTTAGGAAATGGGAAGTTAGCTACTTTGGCCAAAGCTCTGTGGTGCCCTCTTCCAGTTTATAACTACCACTTGCTTCTGGGCAGTGGCTTTTTGACTGAAGGTACTGCTTCATATTTTACATCTCTGAGGATGAATTTCCTCTCATAGCACTCCTTGCTTGATTTGCCATAGGATGAAACAAAGCTTTCCTGGAGAAATTCTACTTAGTTTTTAGTTCTCCATTGAATGACTAGCAATCAGCTACAGGTATCCAGAGCAGAGCCAAGTCACAAAGCTAGGCTGTAGGATAGATAACTCTTATTACCACAGACGATGTTCTTACACATACACATTTGCAGAAATATTTTTGTGTCTCAACAGAATATGATTTTAATAACAGTCTTTTGTTTTAAAGGAAATAGTGTTATTTCCCTAAGTGGCTTGTGAATTTTCTGTACTCTGTATCTACACATGGTGAGAAACTGCCAGGTATTTGCATGATTAATATAAAGACTTTGATATGTTATCTCATTAGCATCAGTGAAACTAAAACCGTAAATACTTCCAGTAGAATTAGACATACTGAAGTTGCTCCGAAGGGGGAAAACACCCACATTGTGACAATTTTCTTATATCTTCTCAGGGTGAAGATGATATGTTCTGCCAGAGCTGTCCCCATAATTGTTCCTGACATGAAGCCTACTGAATATCTGACACATTCTCAGTTGTTTTATTAGCTTAATTTAAAAAATTCAGGTCAGTCTTTCTCCGTTATGCTAGTTAACTTGCAACATTTAATACAGAAAAGAATATCTGGGAGTCCTTACCAATACTTCCTCTAAGCTGTGGAGTCTTGTGAGTAAAAATTCTGCTTCATGAGCTACTGGCATTAAAGTTGTGAGCTACTGCATAAGTGGGTTTGCTCTGGGCCTATTTTTCCAGAGCTAAGACAAATATGTGTGAGCTGGAGGCTAAAAAATTGTAAGCTAGCTCACATTAACTCAGCTGAGAGGGAACAGTGGTCCTTACCCAAGTTCCCCACATTTCAAAATGTTTTTTAATGTTACTTGTTAATTCAGTAAGGACTGAATGGCTTGTGTGTTTGAGAACTTTCCATCAGGTGTGAGCCAGGAATTCTGTGCTTGTGCTTAAAACAGGCATAGGGATTCAGACTGGGACCACAGTCTGCAGGGAGAGGGCTCTTAAGCCTCCCTCCACCATGAAATGGCCTTGCGGAGTTGCTGTTTGCTATTTGGAAGCATATGTAAAGCCATTCGTACACATGCATTGTCTCAGTGAGACAAACAGTAGGATTAATTCAAGTAGAGAAAATAGTATTGGGGAGGGGCATGGACCATGGTCCCAAACCAAAAGGCTCACACATACCTAAGAATTAAGTTCCAAACACAGATCTCTAAGAACACATTTTATTGAAAGTCCTTGTGCGACTATCTGAGGGACACAAGGACTTTGTAACATAGGAATTTGTGATTACCCATTTAGATATATGTCCAGTGTTAAGCTGCTCATTGGACAGATGGGATATCTGTTTAAGGTGTCAGGTTTACAGACAGTGCCAGCCAGTTCATAGCAGCATATAGTTTCCGGGCATGTCTGTGGTTATACAGCAAGGCCTGTGTCAAATGTACTCATGAGGCAGTATGAAAAGCAGTGTTTTCAGGGTAACAATAATGTTTTCCAAATCCTACTTTATGCAGTTTATTGACTGTTGTTCATGCTTGTTGGTTAGCCTGAATGGCAGCTTCTTTGGCATCTCCCCTAAAATGCAGATCCTAACCATTTTGTGATCACCTTGGGTATATGACTTCATGTCACTGTTACACTCACAATCAGATTTGGCTACCTGGCAGTGTGATTTGTGGGTAAATTAATCAGCTTTATATGCATACATGACACACACTGCACTTATAAGTAATTAGCTTAAAGCCACATGTTAAGCTCACATTTTGTGGCTGGCTGAGATCAAGAAGCCAGTTATTTGGTCATAAGTTCATATCTATTTCAATGAATTTGGTTGTTTATGTTTGGATGGATAGATTGTTTTCTCCTGTGTCTGCTAGCAACCCACATCTGCTGCTACCACCTCCAATTGTTAAAAGATACACAAAAGGAGGGGAAAAAAATCTGTTTGAGTTTTTGACTAGAGTTGTACTACTAAGATTTCTTTGTCCATTAAGTGTTTGTTTGCCCATGAACCTGGTTACTCTTGCAGTCAGTTGTTATGATCACTTCACTAACAGATGCTGCTAACTGCACAGGTGCAAAAGGTAGGAAAGGCAATTTGCCAATATCAGTCATTTTAAGGATGTTTCAAACTGCACAGGCACAAAGAAGGAATGAACCTCAAGGGATATGTTCCTCTCTCCCAATAACTGAGAAAATTTGCAGCTCAGGGAACTGGCCTTAGACGGCTCTGTCTAGGATTGCACTGGTAGTCAAATACATATTGCTGATTACTAAATGTTATTACAAAGGCACACTCTGGCCCTGTAGCTCTAGTGGCTGCTGTGCAGACGTGAAGCTGCCTGCCACAGTGCTTGGGATGAATTTCAGTGAAAACCATTGAGGCAATCCGATTAAGAATACGCCTCAGGTGTAACTGAGGACGTTCAATTTAGGTAAGTTCACCTGGCAGTCACATCCACGTCATTATGCAAAAAAGAAAAGAAAAGAAAAAAGAACCACACCAATGCAGAATCAAGGAAGAGGAGCAAAAAAAGGATGATGGAACATTCTAAGAGATGGGTGCCTTACAGTGCCCTTGACAAAGCAGTGTGTGAAACATATAGCCATCTTTGAGTGAAATAAAGTTTCTTTTCTCACTGTGACAAAGTTCATAGCATGCCTTCTTAAAACTACGACATATATTGTGTAGAAATATGATACCCATGTGTGCGCTATGTATCTAAACAACCATAGCAAAAAACAGAATTAGAACAGCTGACAAAATATCAACAAATATGCAAAGAACTAGAACAGCAAACATCTGTTCCATCCCTACAGAATTACACTGAGACACCACATCACATAATAATAACAACAAATTTTTATTTATACCCTGGCCTCCCCGCCTAGGGGAGGGCGGGGTGTAATAGAATTGCATAGCATTGCAGCAAAATTAAGATACAAGCGCTCAAAAACATCCTCTTCCCCAAAATATAGGGCATTGTACCTTAAATCTTTACCAGTCTGGAGTTTCTAGAAACCTGGACACAGCACTAAAGATTTAATAAATAACCAAAAACATCAATAAGAAGATGAGTTCATGTCCATGCCTATATGCAGCTTCCTGAAGGAGCTAGATGTGCTCCTCCTGTTTAATGAAAAGGTAATACTAATATTCAGGCTAGAACACAAACAACATCTGTATTTGCTAAGAACTCGATCAATTGTAATTAGGCTGTATGGCAGCTGTTCCTTTGAAGCTCCTTAAGCAATAGACTTTTCTTAAAAATCTAATAATGAAATGGAATATAGAGTGCACAGTATATCTTACACACACTCCCATGCCTCTGTTGAAGCATTTATCTTCATAGCTACTTTACACCAGTGGTGAGTTATCCTTTTAATGGGTGTGAAGATAAATGTCACAGCGTAGCACTCTATCATGCTTCACTTTTGAGATATACTGTATGGAAGCTGAGATATATTGTGTGTATTTTGCTGACTTAAGGCCACTTGGAAAAAAGCAGGTATTGCAAATGCCTACTTCAGTTTGAAACTATGTGGACGATAAACAACAATGGCAGAGAATGGCTGGAGACCAGAATCAGAGGGGAGACCAAATTCATTTCAGATTGTGGAACAAAGAGGCCATTACTTGACTGTCTTACATTCTGAATAAAAGTTTGTTGGTCTTAAAGGTGCTACTTGACTCCTCCTTTGTCTTTAACTTCATCATAGAAATAGATTAATAAAAAGGTAAAGGTGGTTTCCTGTGCAAACACCAGTCGTTTCGGACTCTGGGGTGATGTCACATCACGACATTTTCACGGCAGACTTTTTACAGGGTGGTTTGCCATTGCCTTCCCCAGTCATCTACACTCCCCCCCCAGCAAGCTGGGTACTCATTTTACCGACCTCGGAAGGATGGAAGGCTGAGTCAACCTTAAGCCAGCTACCTGAAACCAGTTTCCGCTGGGATCAAACTGAGGTCATGAGCAGAGAGTTTGGATTGCAGTACTGCAGCTTACCACTCTGCGCCATGGGGCACTGTGAAATAGATTAATAGTATGAGCAAAAAATTTAATAATATAAAACATTAAAAATATAAGAATATGAGATGATGACTTTTAAAGAAGCAGGCCAAGGTTTCATCTTGCCAATGCTATCTTGAATGGCAGCAGCTCTTCCAGCCCTCAGGCGTAGGCCTTCAACTGCTAGAGTTGCCAGCACTGCCTTGGCAAATGCCGAGAGATTTAGAGGGCAAACCCTGGGGAGGGTGGAGTTGGGGGAATGTGGCATAACTTCTGGATGCTTTAGAAATTCTGCCTAATCTCTATGGTAAAGACCATAGAGACATGGAGAAATTACTAGAGCATCAGGATGAGGGCCATTTTTTCTCCCACATCTCAGTTTTCTGAGGGTGGGGGGACTGGGCATTGCCTAGGCTAGGTCTTTGAGATCTCCTTTAATTGAAAATGGCTGATAGTCAAGACCAGACATTGAAAGTTTTGTGCATGGAGCAATCAGTTTTTGTTTTTTTTTAAAGTAGTGCTCAAGTTTAAATCAGGACTATTACAGTGCAGAAGAGATGAGGGTTTCAGTCTATCTTTCACTCTGTCTTTACATCTCACAACAGTCCTGCAGAGCTGCTGTGGTGCCCTATCGGAGCAACCATAAAGAAATTGTATGGGTTGGATCCAACCAGCTTTCCATTAGTGAAAATGGCTTAAGTGTGAATCCTCACACAAGGGTTTGCTACCAGCCATCCCCTTAACCCATCAGCCAAAGACCAAGGTAGGGTTGCCAGGTCCTTACCTTATGCTGGTGGGGGGAGGGAGGAAGCTTTTTTAGAGTGGGGTGGGTTGGGCAATATTGCCATGCACAACACCATTAATGTAATTATTTTATTTATTTTTTTATTATTAGATTTATATCCCATCCTCCCCATCAGGGCAGGCTCAGGGAGGCTCACAACCTATAAAATCACAATAACAATATAGCTAACAATTACATTTAAACAGATTTCAGGTCAACCATTAATTAAAACAATCTAGAATGCTTTAAAACAATATGGTGCTATTATCAGGCTATCCTTTATGTTCAGTTGGATGATGGGTG
Organism: Heteronotia binoei; assembly: GCF_032191835.1. Lineage (NCBI taxonomy): Eukaryota > Metazoa > Chordata > Lepidosauria > Squamata > Gekkonidae > Heteronotia > Heteronotia binoei. The sequence goes on from NC_083229.1 coordinate 44,386,800, forward strand.
TTCTTCCTGCAGAAGTGACATCATGATGCCAGGGATGCTGTGCGGCGACACTCATTTTTTGGGTAAACTCTATGGCAAAATTGGGCTCAAAGCACAGAGTTTTGCCCCAAAACCACAGCATTGCCACGTGATATCCTCAGTATGATGGCATCACTTCTGCATGGTGTCATGTTGGGGATGTTGCACAGGGTCATGGCTGTTGGGAGTGGGGCTTCCCCCTGCCTGCCAGCTGGCCAGCAGAGGGCAGGAGCCCATGAAATTGGGGGATCCCCTGCTCCCACCTGGAGACTCACAACTCTAGACCAAGGGACTAAATCCCTAATCCTCTCAGTCAACCCTGCAAGGTAGGCCACTTACAGAATGAGTTCCAGAAAACTGTTATTCTGGTAGCTGTAGCCAATATGGGCTAAAGTACTGGATTCACATTGAAGCCCCCAAACACAAGAATACCACAAAATATAAGTGATTTAGTAAAAGGACTGTGCAGAAATATTCAATAAAAGGGCAGTTAAAATAATAATGCTGCATATCTAAGCTAAGCCCATTTACAAGCAGTTAAAGACTGAGATGCTCTCCAGCAAGACTGAATCCAACAGGGTTTCAAAGTCCAAGACAAGGGCTTAGCTTAGATACTTTGCTTAGCTTAGCTTAGATACTTTGCAGTTGCATCAGGTCCAATTAAGCAATCATCTGGCCCATAAGTCTCTGTGCTAACAAGATGGAATATGTACTCTCAGATTCTTTTGGCCTTGAAACTGCCAGGCCTAATGGTCATAGTACTTGTGCTGCCCTCTCTCTTACCTTATCCCCTTACCTTACAGAGGAGAGGGTGTCACTTGGGTACCCCCAGAGGGCAATCCTCCCTCCAATGTTATGTAACATCTATATGGTCCCCTTGCCCAGTCCAGCTGGTGCAGAGTTTCTGGCTGGGTTGTCACCAGTATGCTAATGACCCCCAGCTATATCTGTTATTTATCAGTCACCTGATACCACACTGATAATCTGGCTGAGAATTTGGAGGTTGTGATGGTTTAGCTAAAAAAGAGCAGGTTGAGACTGAATCTGGTAAAGGCGGCGGTTTTGCAGGGCCTGTAAGGTAGAGATGTTCCACCAGGCCTTTGGTTGAAGACAGTAATGGTTCCATCATAGCTGGCACCCTCCTCTTTTCTTCTTTCTTCCTCCATCTTTGCTTTGGGCCATTCCTCACCTGCCTAGTCTACAAAGCAGTCCAGAGAAGGGTAGCAAAGAAATATCTGATGTCATCTGGAAAATGTAGTTCTTTTCTTAGGTTTTGTTTTTAACTGGTGTTTTTCTTTTGGCTGGAAATTACCTAGAGTAGGGGTGTCAAACATGTGGCTTGGGGGCCGAATCAGGCCCTCAGAGGGCTCCTATCAGGCTCCTGAGCAACTGGCTGTTGTCTGCTTCTTTCTCCCTTTCTCATGCTTTCTTCTGCATAACAGCTTGCTTTGCAAAGCTTGTTTAATCACACAGGAGCTACAGAGCAAAACCTCTGTTTTCTCCATTGGCTGAGGCTCCTCCCCCTCCTGGTCCCCTACCTTGACCAGTTCCCTGGATCCCACGGAAGAAATACAAAGAAAGCACCTTTAAGACCAACAAGTGCTAATGTTTTAAGTATGTTTTATTTTATTTTTTTAAAAAACCTATAGTCATGTTTGTCTTTGTCCTTTAAAAAGTTTACATCTCTGCTACCTAATCTTAAATAGGTACACACACAGCCCAGCCCGACACGGCCTGACAAGGTCTCATTTATGTCATATCCAGCCGTCATAACAAATGAGTTTGACACCCCTGACCTAAAGCCTCAGGCCTGTGGGGAATAGGTGATTCATTAAATAAATAAATAAGCCACAGGCAGCCTGCCCTTAGTTCACAGAAAGAGAAGCTTCCATGATTTTTCTTAGGCCTCAGCCTGAACCATTGGTTGAATTGAAAAGGAATTGCAAAAAAGGACCAGTCTCTTGACACTTTCTTAGTTTCCTGAAGCATACTTTGGACACATTTACCCTACCTGGACACCAAGCCCATGCATCACAATGTGTCAGCAGTGGAGAAATGCCTTCGTAATGACACCAAGCAGCAACATCACTTACGTGCGCCTGTTCATACAATTAAGATGGAAGATCTCAATAGTTTATTTCCAGACTAGCACTAGGGCATTGTGACACAGCCTGTCTGTAAGATAACTCTGGTGTTTCTACAATGTAGTAGCAGCAGTCCTTACAGTGATTAATTCCAAGCTTCCAGACATTTTATAGAATGTCTGTAGAATCTCCACGTCCATTGGATTTATAGTTCTACTAATCAAGATCTGATTAATTTGCACTGAGCTTACTGCTGGGCCTTCCAAATTAAGGAGCGAAAGAGAACATTACATGCTCAGAGCATTTAACACATTGAGTAATATCTCCTAAAAGAATCCTTATTTTAACATTGTATGAGTGACATTTAGCAGTGTCCCCATGGTAATTGTGCCAGGCCTGAGCCTGTGTTGATAAGCTAGAAGATGATATCCAGCATCTTCCTATAAAACAGCCTGAAAGTGGTGTAAACTGTATCCTAACACATTTGCTTCAAAGTCAGTTCAGTGGACATCACTGGGACTTACTTCCAAATAGTATGAAACATCATTTGCTAATATAAGGTCATGTTAAGAGAAAGACACTGATTAAATAAGTATGATGTATGGGCAGATTCCCAACAGGAAACTTTATTACTGTGTTACAGCAAAAACAAGGTGGCTTTGGGCTAAAAGATGGCCACACTGGTATTTTAGCAAGAACATAGTTCATCAGATGTGTCTCAAGGTCAGATCAACTCCCTCTCCTTAGATACCTTTTCTGGGGATGTGTGTCAGTTGTGGTGATGAGAAGTGAGTGTCTCTCCTTAATGTTATAATGGTCAGTGGCCCAGTGGCCACTGTGTAGTCATCACAAAGTTCTATAACCCAGTTTGGATTATTATGCTAATAAGGGATAATATAGAGTAGAACAGGAGTAAATGACCTGAGTACCAAAACCACTATCACATTGACCAGTAAGGATGTCCAGGCTTGCCTGATCTCATCAGATCTTGGCAACTAAGCAGGGTTGGCCCTGGCTAGCTAGTATTTGGATGGGAGACCTCCGCTTCAAAGAATACCAGGGTCATGATGCAGGGGCAGGCAATGGCAAACCACCTCTGAATGTCTCTTGTCCTGACATCCCAATGGGGTAGCCCAGCCAGGATGTTGACAAATAAAAGTGTGTGTGCGTGTGGATTGTACATAGCTGGGACATACTGGAAGCAAGCAGCCATGGCCTTCAGGAAATGCTTGATTTCCTTGTATGGAAAACGGCCCAATAGGCTAAAGAAAGTGATCTCTCATGCTGCTGTTTGGTATATGTGCCATGGATTGCTGGCCTGTCCTCTAGAGGCTGACAGACTAGGGTGACCATAATGTCTGAAGGCCAGCCAGGGACACGGGGGGGGGGGGAGGTAGGGGTGCGTGCCCGCGCCGCCGGAAACAGGAAGTGACGTCACTTCCGGTGACGTCATGCCACCACAGGAAACAGGAAGTGACATCACTTCCTGTGACATCATTTCCCCGCGTCACCTGCCGGAAATGGGAAGTGACATCACTTCCTGTGACATCATTACCCCCAAATGACATCATTTCCCCCAAATGCCACGGCCGGAAACAGGAAGTGACTTCACAGCACTTCCTGTGACATCCCCAAAAATCCCCCAAATATCACCGCCGGAAACAATTTTGTTCTGAAATCCTGTATATACTTCATCAGTATATGGGATAAGGCACTTTCTCAACTGTGCTGCATAATGCAGCCTATTTATTTTGTCCTGTTTGCTCTGTTGGCTCTATCTGCGCCACCTTCATCACTTTCGGGGTGTGGATCCCCCAGTGGGGTGGTCTCGTGACTCCCTCCGCCGGCTGTTTCTGATAGCCCTGCGCCCCCTCTTTCATTTGATATGTGTCCCGTGCGGGTGCCACCCTCCCGCCGGGAGATGCCGCAAAATGAGCCCCCTTGAGGCTTATGGCGGCAGGGCTCGGGGGAAGCGAGCTAGACTGCTGTTCTTTTGAGGGGTTATAGAGTGTTTCGAGCCCGTCCCTGTGGCATCGGTCCCCTGGGCCCCACAACGATGGGACCGATGCCACAGGGACGGGCTCGAAACACTCTATAACCCCTCAAAAGAACAGCAGTCTAGCTCGCTTCTCCCGAGCCCTGCCGCCATAAGCCTCAAGGGGGCTCATTTTGCGGCATCTCCCGGCGGGAGGGTGGCACCCGCACGGGACACATATCAAATGAAAGAGGGGGCGCAGGGCTATCAGAAACAGCCGGCGGAGGGAGTCATGAGACCACCCCACTGGGGGATCCACACCCCGAAAGTGATGAAGGTGGCGCAGACAGAGCCAACAGGACAAAATAAATAGGCTGCATCATGCAGCACAGTTGAGAAAGTGCCTTATCCCATATACTGATGAAGTAAATACAGGATCTGAGAACAAAATTGCACCAGAAGACACAAACACAAAGCTCCCTTACACTGAATCAGTGCTTGGGTCCACCAAAGTCAGTATTATCTACTCCAGTCACAAACACAAAGCTCCCTTACACTGAATCAGTGCTTGGGTCCACCAAAGTCAGTATTGTCACATAAGAACATAAGAGAAGCCCTGTTGGATCAGGCCAGTGGCCCATCCAGTCCAACACTCTGCGTCACATAAGAACATAAGAGAAGCCCTGTTGCATCAGGCCAGTGGCCCCTCCAGTCCAACACTCTGTGTAACATAAGAATATAAGAGAAGCCCTGTTGCATCAGGCCAGTGGCCCCTCCAGTCCAACACTCTGTGTCACATAAGAACATAAGAGAAGCCCTGTTGGATCAGGCCAGTGGCCCCTCCAGTCCAACACTCTGTGCCACATAAAAATATAAGAGAAGCCCTGTTGCATCAGACCAATGGCTCATCCACTCCACCACTCTGGTCACATAAGAACATAAGAGAAGCCCTGTTAGATCAGGCCAGTGGCCCCTCCAGTCCAACACTCTGTGTCACATAAGAACATAAGAGAAGCCCTGTTGGATCAGGCCAGTGGCCCCTCCAGTCCAACACTCTGTGCCACATAAAAATATAAGAGAAGCCCTGTTGCATCAGACCAATGGCTCATCCACTCCACCACTCTGGTCACATAAGAACATAAGAGAAGCCCTGTTAGATCAGGCCAGCGGCCCCTCCAGTCCAACACTCTGTGTCACATAAGAACATAAGAGAAGCCCTGTTGGATCAGGCCAGTGGCCCCTCCAGTCCAACACTCTGTGTCACATAAAAATATAAGAGAAGCCCTGTTGCATCAGGCCAGTGGCCCCTCCAGTCCAACACTCTGTGTCACATAAGAACATAAGGAGGGAAGGAAGGGAAGGGAAGGGAAGGGAAGGGAAGGGAAGGGAAGGGAAGGGAAGGGAAGGGAAGGGAAGGGAAGGGAAGGGAGGAAGCGAGGAAGGGAGGAAAGAAGGAAGGAAGGAAGGAAGGAAGGGAAGGAAGGGGAAAGGGAAGGAAGGAAAGGAAGGAAGGAAAGGAAGGAAGGAAGGAAGGAAGGAAGGAAGGGGAAGGAGGGGAGGAGGGAAGGGGAGGAAGGAAGGAGGGAGGGAAGGAAGGAAGGAAGGGGAGGAGGGGAGGGGAGGGAAGGAAGGAGGAAGGGGGGAGGGAGGAGGGAAGGAAGGAAGGGGGAGGGAGGGAGGGAGGAAGGAAGGAAGGAAGGAAGGGGGAAGGGAAGGAAGGAAGGAAGAAAGGAAGGAAGGGAGGAGGGAGGGAAGGAAGGAAGGAAGGGAAGGGAGTGAGGGAAGGAAGGGAGGGAAGGAAGAAAGGAAGGAAGGGAGGAGGGAGGGAAGGAAGGAAGGGAAGGGAGTGAGGGAAGGAAGGAAGGAAGGAAGGAAGGGAGGAAGGGAGGAAGGGAGGGAGGAGGGAGGGAAGAAAGGAAGGCCGCCCCCGCCCCCCCCTGCTTTCGGCCCCCTTACCTGATTCCAGGGCGGCGGCGTCCAGCGGCGGCGGCGGCGGGGAGTCCTCTGGCGGCGGCCTCGCGGCGAGGGAGGGAGGGAGCTGCCGGCGCTGGCCTCTGGAGGCCTCCAGGGACCAGCGCCGGCTGCTCCGCGGCTTCCCCGCGGCCTCCGCTGGTCCCTGGAGGCCCTCCAGAGTCTCTGGAGGGCCTCCAGGGACCAGCGGAGGCCGCGGGGAAGCCTTCGCTGGCCGGCGCTGGTCCTGGAAGGCCTTCCAGAGGCTCTGGAAGGCCTTCCGGGACCAGCGCCGGGTGCTCCGCGGCTTCCCCGCGGCCTCCGCTGGTCCCTGGAGGCCCTCCAGAGTCTCTGGAGGGCCTCCAGGGACCAGCGGAGGCCGCGGGGAAGCCTTCGCTGGCCGGCGCTGGTCCCGGAAGGCCTTCCAGAGGCTCTGGAAGGCCTTCCGGGACCAGCGCCGGGTGCCCCGCGGCCTCCCCGCGGCCTCCGCTGGTCCCTGGAGGCCCTCCAGAGACTCTGGAGGGCCTCCAGGGACCAGCGGAGGCCGCGGGGAAGCCTTCGCTGGCCGGCGCTTGTCGCGGAAGGCCTTCCAGAGCCTCTGGAAGGCCTTCCGGGACCAGCGCCGGGTGCCCCGCGGCTTCCCCGCGGCCTCCGCTGGTCCCTGGAGGCCCTCCAGAGTCTCTGGAGGGTCTCCAGGGACCAGCGGAGGCCGCGGGGAAGCCTTCGCTGGCCGGCGCTGGTCCCCCGAAGGCCTTCCAGAGGCTCTGGAAGGCTTTCCGGGACCAGCACCGGGTGCCCCGCGGCCTCCCCGCGGCCTCCGCTGGTCCCTTGAGGCCCTCCAGAGACTCTGGAGGGCCTCCAGGGACCAGCGGAGGGCTGCGGGGAAGCCTTCGCTGGCCGGCGCTTGCCCCGCGGCCTCCCCGCGGCCTCCGCTGGTCCCTGGAGGCCCTCCAGAGTCTCTGGAGGGCTTCCAGCGACCAGCGGAGGCCACGGAGAGGCCTCCACCACTGCCGCCGGGCCCCGCGCGCGGGCGGGGAAGGCGGCGAGTGAGGGAGGGAGCGTCCCTGCGCCTGCGCAGGGGCCCTGCGCAGGCGCAGGGACGCTCCCTCCCTCACTCGCCGCCTTCCCCGCCGGCGCCCGCGGCCCACCGGCTCCGGGGCTGCCTAAACCGGGACCTTTAATGGTCCCGGTATAGGCAGCCCGGGAGCCGGGATTGGGTGGCCAGAACCGGGAATGTCCCGGGAGACCGGGACGGTCTGGCCACCCTATGACAGACTGAGTAAATTAGGAAATCCCCATGTTTGATTCTCACCTCATCAACGAAATCAGATATCCCCTTAGTGGGATTAGCTCTGTGAGGTGTTTGTAGCCTAAACCCAATTTGAAATGATGTAAACTATTATTTGTACTGTTGGGGAAATATGCATCCATGCCTGCAGTGAGGCAAATAGGGATTCTCTGGAACCATTTCTGATCAGGAAAACTGCATGGAGGGCCATATGCATTGAGACCAAAGACAGATGCTATAGTTCAACCGTTTATTGTACAAACTCGGGTTAATAGGAATAATGACTGCAACTGAAGCTAACAAGCTGGAACTAACTGCTTGCATCTCTCTTCAGCTTTCTCCTATGAGTAGTAGTTTTGCCATTGCCTCCCATGAGTGGGGTTGTTTGAGCTCTGCCCCCAAGTCTACTGGGGCTCAAACAGTCCAAATACATAACAGAGGGAGGCTTAACTCACTTCCAGTTGCATTCCCAATCCAAATAGGGCCCTGGTTCCCTGATTTTTAGGGAAACATATTTTGGGAATTCCACAGAACTACAAATGCCTTAGTCTGAGCTCATTATAATTAACACCATCTGTGGGGTTTGTAGCTCCATCAAAGGAGAACCAGAAGTTCTCAGCCAGAATGCCTCAAAGGGATAAATTTTAAGGCAAGTATCAAGACATGTACATCAGCTAAATTCAAGACATGCACACCTTGTTTTATTACAAAATATCTTGAATGTATCACCACCATCACCATCATCTAACACTGAATGGTTCAAGTCTGGACTAGGATCTGGGACTATTGTGTTCTAATCTCCCACTCAGCCATGGAAAGCCACTGGGTGTCCTTAGTCCCATTATAGTTTCTCAGCCTAATCTGCCAGAGGAGAAGGAGGAGGATATTGGATTTATATCCCACCCCTCACTTGGTGTCTCAGAGCAGTTTACAATCTCTTTTTCCCTTCCCTCAACAGACATCCTGTGAGGTAGGTGGGGCTAAGAGTGCTCTGAGAGAACTGCTCTTGAAAGAGCAACTCTTTCAAGAACTGTGAGTGACCCAAGATGCATGTGGAGGAGCTGTTAATCCTCACAATAAGGTTGTTGTGAGGATTAAGTGGAAGAAGGGAAGAAAAATGTGAAAAGTTCATTTTGGATCCCCAATCAGGGAGAAAAGGGAAAGATAACCCAATTATAAGCATAACTAAGAATGCTTTTAGAAATCTAATGAGGGAAATAAATTGTGTTTTATATGGCTGGTCCCCAACTGATTTCTTTTTTGTTATGTTCTTTATAGGAGAAGGGGAAGAAAACAACAGTATTTATGTCCACTTTTGCCTTTTTAAAAATGAATAAACATACCATATGTTACATACGCCCCAAATATTTTGCTTTGTCTTCTTATACTAGATGTATATTTCACATTTAAAAAGAAAGTATTTGTGTTTTTTTTGAAAACTAAATGAACATCAAAAAAGCCTCTTGATTTTTTTTTTTTTTTGCTCCTTAGGAGTGGTGGTGTTTCCTTTTTGCACTGCCCCAGAATCCCTTCTGTACTCTCAGTCTGCCTCAGTGGGTCCACAAAATTGGGATGCCAGTCCTGGCTCTTCTGACATGGTTTGACAGGGCATCATTCTTGAATCTGGAGGATATCTAACCTCAAGGGATAGCTAGAAACATTGTTCCAATAACCCTGTCACACGGCTATTATAACAGCTTTTTTATCTGTCATTACTTTTAACAACATATCTGACAGAGTGGGTGCAGGAGCTTCAAACAAAGGGCACAACTGACTGTGGCATGCTAACGTTTGTATTTATGGTCTGTACATTTTCACATGTGATGTTGTGATAATCCAGACTCTTTCATTGAACTGGAATTATGTACATTTGTCTTTTATATATTGGCTCCCAAAATGGAAGCCAATTATATCATTAGCAAAGCACATGAAACTCCCATTGGAATCATTAGGAGCTTGGTGTGCAATTGGAACATAATAATTGAGGATCCATAATGGATTTCAACAAGCTGTAAGCTTTTCAGATTGTTAGCATGGCTTGAAAATGACACGCTCAGCCAAGATTTTCTTATTTCTGTAAAATTACCATGATCAAATGTCACATGGCCATATTTCCAAATAAGGGGTTGATTTCTTTTTAGTAAATCAGAATGTATTAGTTATTTTAAATTCCTTTGCTTGCTTGTGGTACAAGTTGCTTGGGAAAAGGAGTAATATATTTATATTTATTTTATTTTAGTACATTTCTATTCTGTCCATTCCCCGTAGGGCTCAGGGCGGAGTACAACATATGATAAAACAATAAAATACAATAAAAACATTCTATAAACAGACAACTCAACAGCACTCAGATTACCATGTCATCACATATTGCCCAGCCTATCTATTGTGTTGTGCTACCTGCTCAGCTACACTATATATATGTGGGAGTCAGTTACTTCATGGATGAAATTAATGTATTCATTGGCTATTAAACAAATTAGAAATATTGAATTGCTCATACTGAATCAGATCACTGGTCTATCAAGGTCAGTTTTGTCTATTCTGACTGACAGTCACTCTCCAGAGTCTCAAGTCAAGGTCTTTCACATTATATGCTACTGGATCCTTTTAAATGGAGATGTCACAGACTGAACCTGGGATTATTGGCATACAAAGCAGATGCTCTACTTTTGAGCCATTGTCCCACTCCACTATTCAGGAGTTGTCCCAATCAAATACACTATATATCCTAGACATAAATATCTACAATTGTTTTCTAAATTTAGTCCCCAGCACCCACCATTTTTTCTACCAGCATTCTAAGTCTTTAAGACACATAACAGTAGTTCAAGTCACTAGATTGCTTTGTAACTGCCTGTAGTCAAGTTGGTGTAACTATTTGTTGTGTTATTTCAGTATCCCTGTAGAACATTTATTTGAAGTTTTTCTTCTAGGACTTGGAAAGAACTACAAAGGCAAGTAAAGGTATGTTGTATAGACAAAGACTTTTCTTTCAGACTAAGAATATTAATCAGTTTTGCAAAAGGAGAGAGTACAGGTCTGAATTTTGGTGTCAGTGATGGCAGGAGGCTGAGTCGTTTGTAGCAGCAAGATCATGGAATCTCCAAGTCCAGACGCAATATATATGTGAATTCCAAATTCTGCTGGGGACCACAAGGGAAAGGTCCCATATGAATCCACAAACTTACTGGAAAGAATGCTGCTCAGCTAAATGAACCTCATCCTTACCAAGACAATTCTTGGTTCGTACCAGGATATTGGAGAGGGAAAATAAAAGCAGAACAAAAGGTACACCTTAAATATAACCCCCTTCCCTCCTCAAAAAGATGGCCATGCTGGGTCTTCACTGAACAGCCTAGCTGTGTGCTGCACAGCATCCAGCTTTTTGATATGTCTGAGCAGTCCTCAGATTCAGTGGGAGCTCACAGGAGCACAGCTCCTGAACCTTTCTGAGAGTTCCGCCTCCACCTTCTGAGAGTTCCACCTTCTTGTCCATTGAATAATATGTGCAGCTGCATAACAATCCCTGGATGAGCTCCACCATCTATTTTGCTACAAAACAACCCGTGTCTGAGATTTGCCAGGAGACGAATGCAGCTGGGACAGGCCACCGTAGCAGAGAGTTTTGTAGATTACAGTCCTGAATATTATTGGCTCAATACCCTGTCTGTAACTTGCCCATTAAGTGTGAGTGAATGCAGATGACTTTGGAAATGACACAGGATGTGATGACAAGGCTTAATGAGGTGCTTTGTGGATGAGATTTGACATTAAATTTAAATGCCCTGGCTTTTGTTGATTTTGTTGCAACCTTAACATTTTTTGACAACAGAATCATTACATTCTGTGTTTTTTTTAATGTGTCTGCATTCTAAACAAGATTTATTATGCCAAGTGAGATAAATCTTGGTTTTAGATTTGAGTAATAGCATGATTTATTTCCCCAGCAGCTGAAGGGTCAAAAAAGAGATAGATCTGAATGAAAAATAATACTGGTTAATGCAAATATGCAGAGTTTTTCCAGCTTCTTAAAGAAAACCACAGTCAGAACCAAGAATGAATAAATCAAGCTCTCAGGTCAGATTTGTACTCTGTTAAGTATTCCAGAAAGGGAAAAACTCCAGTTAGAGAGTTTTCTCTGGGCTAGTTCACACTGCTTATGTTTTGGTCATTTCACAGGCCTGACTATCCTTGGAATCTTATGCATTAATTAGGAGACTAGGACTATGATGCCAATTGAACCACATTCTAGCTTTCTTTTATGGAGACACCTTCACCAATAGACAACACTCATGAATATACAGGCAAATGAATCCTTTCAAGTATGAGCAATGTTTTCCGGTAAGAATGATTACAGTTACATAGTACTTCTGGAGGTCCAAGGGCTTCACATATACCACATTGTTATAGTCCTTACAACAGCCTTGTAAGGGAGACCAGTATTATTTCCCCCATGTTGTAGATGGGGAAGCTTGCCTAAGCCACCTAATTAGTTTTTTGGCAGAACTGAGATTTGAACCAGGAACCTCACAATCACAGCTCATTAGCCATTCTGCTATTATCATAAAAATGCATTATAGTATAGCTGTACCATATTCTGAAAAGCAAGCTAGAGGACCTATTTCCCAACTGACTACTCCAAACAAGTGGTCACTATGACAAATGCCCCAACTATTTCAGCTGTGATAATTGCTACTGATTAGGAATATTCCTAACCTTCCAATCTCAAAAGAGAACATTTAAATTAGTTTTTTTTTAAAGAGTCCAGAAGTGGATTGGCACACACAAAAAGAGACATGTCCTCTAAAAAGAGAACATCTGGTAACCCTACAATATAGTAAATAGTAGTTTGCTAGATATACTGTGCTGAGACTTTGAAATTCAGGAGCGGAGTTTGGATGCTAAAAGGTATTAACTAGCAAATCAGGGGTCAGCCCTAGTTGTGTTGAGGAAGAACAGGAAACCTGAGAAGCTGGGGAAGGGTCTGGCTTGGGTGCCCCAGGAGTGGAGCCATTATGAACATGAGGTAGAGTAAACTGAATAAACAAATCTCTCAAGTCAAGCAGAAAATAGTAGCACCTTTCTGGCACCTCACTCCTCCTGGAGACTGTTAGAAGTGCACTTAAGAGAACTTGAGACTCCGTAATCTTGAGACTGATAGCTCTAGATAGTAGCTGCGCAGCAGTTTGTGCAAAATCCGCGCAGACGCAGCGCGGTGAAGAGGGACGTCGCTCCGGGGTAAGGTAAGTGGGAAAACGGCTTATGTGTGTTATGGCAACTGATGTAAACGTTCATGAGAGCAGTGCCTAGTTCAAACAACTCCACAGCAGTTTTTCAGTACTGGATTCAGCAATGTGCCCACTGTTTTCAGACAGCAATTATTACTTTCCATCTAAAGGGTGCAGGAGAAGTTATCTTTTGCCTGCTGGCCCTTGGCATATAAGTGTTTTGTTCTTGAAACTTTTGCCCTGTATCTTCCAGGCAGATTTGGTAAATCAATACTTCCCAGTAAAGAACAGAGAAGTCTCAAATTAAATTTGCTCTTCCCACAACACAGTAGGACTGATGGCAGTTTTAAAACAAACAAACATTTTCCCTTCCTCTGTATCTCTAGGCCTGTGGCTAGTAGTGATCAGAAGTTGTTTCAGATTAGGACACTGTCAGTAAACAAGAATGGCTGCAAGCATAGCTGGCTTCAAGAGGGGATTGGATAAACATATGGAACAGAGGCCCATCAGTGGCTATTAGCCACAGCATATTGTTGGAACTCTCTGTCTCGGGCAGTGATGCTCTGTATTCTTGCTGCTTGGGAGGGGCAACAGTGGAGGGCTTCTAGTGTCCTGGCCCCACTGATGGACCTCCTGATGGCATCTGGTTTTTTTTGGCCACTGTGTGACACAGAGTGTTGGACTGGATGGGCCATTGGCCTGATCCAACATGACTTCTCTTATGTTCTAATGAGAAATTCCTGCTATGGTATGCTTTGTGATTTCTCCTCCAAATTTCAAAGAAGCATGAATGAATGTTCTTGGTATGGAATGGAATTCTGCTCTTCCAGCATGCAAGAACATGTGGAGAGCACATTGTTAAGGACCAAATTAGATGTGATACCATCCTCATGTCTGCTACACAGCCTAAAACCTAAAACGGGCAATTTAAAAAATGCCACAGTGCAGCAGGATGAGGTGCTCTTGATCCTCATAAGAACATAAGAACATAAGAGAAGCCATGTTGGATCAGGCCAACGGCCCATCAAGTCCAACACTCTGTGTCACACAGTGGCAAAAAATGTTATATACACACATACACTGTGGCTAATAGCCACTGATGGACCTCTGCTCCATATTTTTATCTAAACCCCTCTTGAAGGTGGCTATACTTGTGGCCGCCGCCACCTCCTGTGGCAGTGAATTCCACATGTTAATCACCCTTTGGGTGAAGAAGTACTTCCTTTTATCCGTTTTAACCTGTCTGCTCAGCAATTTCATCGAATGCCCACGAGTTCTTGTATTGTGAGAAAGGGAGAAAAGTACTTCTTTCTCTACTTTCTCCATTCCATGCATTATCTTGTAAACCTCTATCATGTCACCCCGCAGTCGACGTTTCTCCAAGCTAAAGAGTCCCAAGCGTTTCAACCTTTCTTCATAGGGAAAGTGCTCCAGCCCTTTAATCATTCTAGTTGCCCTTCTCTGCACCTTCTCTAAAGCTATAATATCCTTTTTGAGGTGCGGCGACCAGAACTGCACACAGTAATCCAAATGAGACCGCACCATCGATTTATACAGGGGCATTATGATACTGGCTGATTTGTTTTCAATTCCCTTCCTAATAATTCCCAGCATGGCATTGGCCTTTTTTATTGCAAATGCACACTGTCTTGACACTTTCAGTGAGTTATCTATCATGACCCCAAGATCTCTCTCTTGATCAGTCTCTGCCAGTTCACACCCCATCAACTTGTATTTGTAGCTGGGATTCTTAGCCCCAATGTGCATTACTTTGCACTTGGCCACATTGAACCGCATCTGCCACGTTGACGCCCACTCACCCAGCCTCAACAGATCCCTTTGGAGTTCCTCACAATCCTCTCTGGTTCTCACCACCCTGAACAATTTAGTGTCATCCGCAAACTTGGCCACTTCACTGCTCACTCCCAACTCTAAATCATTTATGAACAAGTTAAAGAGCATGGGACCCAGTACCGAGCCCTGTGGCACCCCACTGCTTACCGTCCTCCACTGCGAAGACTGCCCATTTATACTCACTCTCTGCTTCCTATTACTCAGCCAGTTTTTGATCCACAAGAGGACCTGTCCTTTTACTCCATGATTCTCAAGCTTTCTAAGGAGCCTTTGATGAGGAACTTTATCAAAAGCTTTCTGGAAGTCAAGGTAAACAACATCTATCGGGTCTCCTTTGTCCACATGTTTGTTCACCCCCTCAAAGAAATGCAACAGGTTAGTGAGGCAAGATCTTCCCTTGCAGAACCCATGCTGAGTCTTCCTCAATAACCCGTGTTCATCAATGTGCCTACTCATTCTGTCCTTGATAATGGTTTCTACCAACTTTCCCGGTATTGAAGTCAGACTGACTGGCCTGTAATTTCCCGGATCTCCTCTGGAACCTTTTTTAAAGATGGGGGTGACATTTGCTACCTTCCAGTCCTCCTTTTCAAGTCCTCCTCCTTTTCAAGTCTTGAAATGGCTGTGCCCTCCTCCTTGTTCATTTTGACTCCTGAATAGTCCATGTAGTGGGGACAAAACACTTTGTCCTGCCTTAATGAGGGACCACCTTGTGACATTTTTAAATTGACCATTTTAGGCTTTAAAATGGTGGCAACATCCCCATGGCAGACATGAGGATGCTGTCACATCAAGTCTGGCCCTGAGTGGTTTCCCAAAAGAGTCCAGCAGAACCCTCTCCTCCTTTTCCTCTGTGACACCCCATTGGCAGCCAACCATGTTTATGTGCCTCACTGAAGCCAGGCACTTTACTTCAAGCTGCAGCAGTTCTGTCCATGGCTCAGTGTGATCCAGCAGCCAGCTATATATATATATATTAGGCCATGCCCCCTGATGTACCCAATCCTCCTGGAGCTTCCAGTAGGCCCTGTATTAAGAGCCCTCTAAGCTCTTGGAGAATTAGCTACATCGGGGTGTGTGTGGCCTAATATGCAGAGGAGATCCTGCTAGAAAAAGAGCCCTGTTTATTTATATATATATAAATAGTTACTGTGGGATGCCATTGCTTAACTTATCCTAGGTTAGAATTGCTAGCAAAATAGGAAAAGAAAAGCTTTGGCCTGCCAGAATATTTTTCTCCTTGGGGCTAGATGGGACAAGTTCATTCCCCCTCCCTACATTATTTTTTTTTGGGGGGGGCAAGTACTTTCCCCCTCCCTACATTATTTTTAGGCTGCACACCATTAGTGAATAGACCATTCTGATACTGAACTGCACTCCCAAACCTACTATCAGGCTCTTCTAACAAGCACTACCAACAAAACATTTTCTATTCTTCTCCCTTTTCAGACTTCTCCTTCCTTGTAGTACTTCTCTTGTAGTAGCTCTCATACAAGAGCTCCCCTTCACCTGGAATATATCAGTAGCAGGAAGCCAGATTGAGAGTCTGTGAGGCTATTAGATCATCACTTGAAAGAACTTGCATGGCAGGAAAGGACCAGAGTAGAAAAGTGACATGAATCTGTGGATGAGCAAATTCCTATTCATGAAAGAGATTCTGGAGTCTTTGCAGGCTTAATGCACTGTACTAGTTTCAGGCAAGCAGAATGCTAGGATCAGATAATTTTGTTGCACATCCTCACTTCCCTGAGCAGTGGGAAGTTCCAAGTGCTTCACTATCTGTACTCAGCTTTCTCAGGATGACAAAGCACTAGGGATTTAGAGTGTCTTTGTAACATTTGCTTTATATACAAACAGAATACAGGTAGCGGCGTCAGCAAGGCACTCCTACGAGGCAGAAGGCTGGGTACTCCACATCTGAGAGAGAAGACGATGCCATGCAATGCTTCACTACACAATTCTCAATCTTACGTCTCTTCCACGCTACATACCTTCCAATTCCTCTCAATTGGAGGAGTGACACCTTCTCCAAGCTCTGCAGTTTGTTCAGGAGGTCATTTCCTGACCATTAGCTTCCACAGGGAAAACAACCATTAACTCTCTTCCCCCAACTTTCATGTAATGTTAGGTCAAAGCACAGTAATACACTAATTTATAATACTCAGCAAATTCACAACATTGATATGGAATCCTAGTAATGTTGAGAAAGATATTGAGGTAGATCTAACCATCTTCCAAGTCTTCCGCCAGCTTTTTCCAACAGAACAGCCTTTTAAATTGGAGGAAAGCTCTTTAGATTGGAGAAGGCATTAAACTTGAGCCACACTGAAAGGTGCGTGTGTGGTTAAGTGCTGTCAAGTCGCTTCTGAGTTGAGGTGACCCTATGAATTAATGTCCTCCAAAACAACGTTGCTCAGGTCTTGCAAACTGAGAGCCAGGCTTCCTTTATATAATCAATCCATTTGATGCTGGGTCTTCATCTTTTCCTGCTGCCTTCAGATATTCCTAGCATTATTATCTTTCCAGTTATTCTTGTCTTCTCATAATGTGACTAAGGTGTGATAGATGAAGTTAGTCATTTATGCTTTTGGGGAATGTTCAGGCTTGATTTGATCTAGATCCACTGATTTTTTTGGGGGGGGGGCATAGTCTATGGTATCTTTACAACTCTCCTCCAACACTACATTTCAAACATATCAACTATCTATCTGTCAGCTTTCTTCATTATTCAACTTTCAAACCCATGCATAATAATAGGGAATATTATGGCATGAATTAACTCGATCGGTGACACATTCTTACACTTAAGAATCCTTGCTGGCTCTTTCATGGCTGCCCTTCCCAATCTCAGTCTTCTGATTTTTTTCTTTGCACGGAAACATATACCGTATTTTTCGGACCATAAGACGCACTTTCCCCCCAAAAAAAAGTGGGGGGGAAAGTGCGTGCGTCTAATGGTCCGAATATTAAAAGATGAGGGGGGAGGGGCCTGCAGCCCCCGGGAGACAAGCGGCGAGATCGCTCCCTCCGCCCCCATCGCCAACCCAGCACTTCGCAGGGAGCGATCTCGCCGCTTCTCTCCTAGCCAGGCATGCTTTCCCCGTGCTTGCGTGCCTGGCTGGGAGAGAAGGGGCAGGATCGCTCCCTTCAGCGTGCTGGGGTGGGGGTGGAGGGAGCGATCTCGCCGCTTCTCTTCCAGCCAAGCACCCAAGCACGGGGAAAGCATGCCTGGCTGGGAGAGAAGGAGCAGGATCGCTCCCTTCAGCGTGCTGGGGTGGGGGTGGAAGGAGCGATCTCGCCGCTTCTCTTCCAGCCAAGCACCCAAGCACAGGGAAAGCATGCCTGGCTGGGAGAGAAGGAGCAGGATCGCTCCCTTCAGCGTGCTGGGGTGGGGGTGGAGGGAGCGATCTTGCCGCTTCTCTCCCAGCCAAGCACGGGGAAAGCATGCCTGGCTGGGAGAGAAGGGCAGGATCACTCCCTTCAGCATGCTGGGGTGGGGGTGGGGGTGGGGGTGAAGGGAGTGATCTCGCCGCTTCTCTCCCAGCCAGGCATGCTTTCCCTGTGCTTGCGTGCCTGGCTGGGAGAGAAGCGGCAGGATCGCTCCCTTCAGAGTGCTGGGTTGGGGGTGGGGGTGAAGGGAGCGATCTCGCCGCTTCTCTCCCAGCCAAGCACGCAAGCACGGGGAAAGCATGCCTGGCTGGGAGAGAAGCAGCGAGATTGCTCCCTCGGAGGAAGGGAGGAGGAAGCCCCGCTACAAGCTGTAGCCAGGCAGAGAGGAATCACCCCCCCCTCCGCAAAGGCAGCACTTCGCCAAGCGCTGCGTTTATTTATTTATTTATTTATTTTATTACTTTACATTTATATCCCGCCCTCTCCACAAGCGGACTCAGGGCAGCTTACAACATCATAAAAACAATCAATTCAATAAAACATATAAAACCTTAATTTACTTATCAATTTAAAACTATTAGCGCTGTCTCAGTCCAATCTAGGCGGTATTAACTTCTGACTATGATCGCCAGCATTCTGTAGGATGTCCGGTGGCAGCCCATTTTCAATCCACCACAAAAGCCTGTTTAAACAGTTCAGTCTTGCAGGCCCTGCGGAACGCCGACAAATCCCGCAGGGCCCTTATCGCTTCTGGGAGGGTGTTCCAGAGTTCTGGTGCTGCCACCGAGAAAGCCCTGGATCTTGTTTGCGGGGGGGGCCTTCCTCTGTGCCTGTCTGCCAGGCTTCAGCTGCTGCTTCTAGCAAGGGCTGGGATCGGAGGCAGGATTGAGAGGGGGAAGGTGCCCAGATCTGGGTGCACAGCTTCAAAAATTTTTTTCCTGTTTTCCTCCTTTAAAAACTAGATGCGTCTTATCGTCCGGTGCGTCTAATAGTCCGAAAAATACGGTAAGTAAAGTAAATAAGTTTGCTCGGTGGACTGATAGGATAGGGGTGGGATCCACCCTGTTGTCTTGCTTGTGGCATAGGGGTTGTCTGCATTTGAACTCTGATTGCTGGGGCCTTTGGAGACCAATGTCTGTCTAGTGGATCTGCTTTGCATATACTTCACTGGAAATATCCAGCGTCAACTCCATTAGTGGACAGGGCAAACCTAGAAAGGCTTCTGGTTGGCAAGTTATGATAATGTTCATCACCTTGATTGTTTAGCTTGCTATCCCAGGCTGTTGTTGCTCTCATGTGATGAAAGCAGATTGTCAGTGGTATCCTACTTAAGGAATCTTCTATTCTAGGCAGCCTTCCTCCCACTTGTGGCTCTTCTGTTGGCAGAAGATGTAGCAATATGGAAAAATTAAGTTCCCAGGATGAGCCAGGAATTAGAAAAGAGTAAGGAAACACCTGCTTTATGTTCCTCCTCAGCTGGGCATGGGCACAGTGAGAGAAGGTTGAGAGGCTCCGTATAAAAATTATTCAAATAAAGTTGTAGGTTTGTTTAAAGACAGAGAATTTTTTAAAAAATGAAAATAAAAAGAGCACGCTTTGAAGAGGAAGAGCTGTTTAACTTGGAGGAAGGCTCCTTATGCCAGATGAGGGCTTCAGCCTTCAGTGAAGTGGTATGTGTTTCCCCTAAAACTACCACAATTCAGGACAAGCTCAGTAATGTCTGAGGATGAGCTCATGAAAGCCTATGACCTCTAGGGCTGCCACGCCACCAGTTCGAGTGTGGAATCCCCTGCCCCGGAGGTTCCCAACCCGCTGGCCCACATGGGGCCAGCAAGGGGAACTTCCCCCTGCATCGCCGGTGCGATGATGTCACCCAGAAGTGATGTCATCAAAATGGCAGCACACACCTGGGGCCACTCTAGGTTTTCCCTATGGAAAACTCTATGGTTTTCCCGGACGCTCTAGCCATTTGGGAGGTAAAACTGTATTGTGTATTAGGTACCATAGAGTTTTAACCTCTCAAATGGCTAGAGCGTCCGGGGAAATGGTACAGTTTCCCCAGAAATGCCTAGAGCAGCCCACGTGCATACTGCCATTTTGATGACATCACTTCCGGGAGACGTCATTTCATCATGCATGTGTTGCGCGCACGTGAATGTCCCCCGCTGGGGCTTCAAGAGGACTTGGCAACCCTAATTTGACCTCCCTACAATGAAGTCTGTTCCAATAACACACTAGTCCTAAATAATGATTTGCCCTGGCTTTTGCTAAGGCTGAACTGAATTAATGTCAGCACAGAGCAAGGGCTAAATAAATAAATAAATCTAATTGCTAGCCAGCTCCCTGAGAATCACTGAAGTAATAAAAGCTGGACTTCCCTATTCATCAGGAAAGCAGTTTGATGCTAATTTGCACATGGAAGACCAAACAGTTACATGTATGGGCATTAGCTAAAACATATAGAGTTGCAATACAGATAGTCAATAATACCTCCCTTGACAGAGACAAAAACCTGATTATAAGCCCTTCTCTGCTCAGGCAGTTCTTCTTCCTGTCTCCCTTCCTCACCACACTGTTAGTTCCACTTAAAGAAATCTGTTTTTCTTTTTGACCTTTCTGCTCTAACTGTGCTGAGTCGTTTATCCTAATTAGCTCAGTGCTGTATCCAGTTTCAATATATGGCACTGCACAGCAATGAAACTATGTGGTAACTAATAAATTACATTGCTTGTGCATTGCGCACATTAAGTTACATCTAGCTAACCTCCTGAGTGGACCAGTTTACACTGGGTGCAAAATTCCTCTCCAGTAGTCATTAATGCAATTAAAAACTTGAAGAGTTTGCTGGAATTCTTAACATTAGCTTGCAAAAACAGAAAACTCATAGTTACCAACCTCCAGGTGGAGCCTCAGGCCTGTAGCTACAGGGGGCCAGACCACTCAATTCAAACCCTCCTTCCATCCATATGGCCCCTCCATAAGATAGAATAGGCCCATAAGGGGGCATCATTTTTTATTTTGCTCCCCTCCTCAAAAAACATATAGATCCGGTTTTGGAGAGGAAAAGCTGTTGTAAGTTGCTTTGGGTCTCCACTGAGAAGAATTTTTCTTTTTAATTACATTTTTGATAATGATAAAGGACCTCTTAAACTTGGCATAGTGTAGAGCCTCATCATGTCTAAAACTGGCCCTGACTACTGTCGGGGTGCTAAGAGATAACGGCAGGGCCCTCTTCTTAAGAGGTGTGGCCTTTCCACATTAAAAATATTCTCACATTTCTGAAAGTACGAAGGCAATAATGCACGAACTAGCATAATATGGATCAGGCTACAGCCATTGCATGTATGGCCTATATTGACTTTTAAGGCCCTTAACGATCGGGGACTTACATACTTTCAGGACAGCCTCTCCTGGTATACCTCCAGAAGAGGATTACATTTGACATATCAGAATTTACTGGTAATCCCATGTCCAGCTGTCCTCAACCAGGCCCAGGGCTTTTTTTGCCCTGGCCCCAACCTGGTGGAACTCTCCACCAAACAACATCCACACTCTGTGGGACATGCCACAGTTTGGTTGACAACAGTGATAGTCTTGTTTTGGCACTCCCTGCTCTTTCTCCAGTGAGACAATTGTAGGTAATTGGGGCTTAGAGGTACCACTCAGATTTTAAAGCTGTTTTTCTACTGAGTCAGACCACTGGTTTATCAGTTATTACTCTAACTGGCAGCCGCTCTCCACGGTCTCAGGCAGAGGTCACATCACAGACTGTCTGATTGTTTTACTGGAGATGCCAGGCATTGAACCTGGGGCCTTCTGCATGCACAGCAGATGCTCTGGTATAACAGATTTTGTGTGCCACAGAGTAGTGCCTACTATTTAACATACTAGCATATGCAGTTGTTTTCTGTGGTCAATCAGGTCAGATAAGCACTTAGTTTCTTGAACAATCCATGTTTGCCTCACCACCAAAGGCACAAAGTAGAAATATAACATGAATGCAGTCAATCAGTTCTAGATAACTGCACATAGACTATATCACCTAGTTATAAAACACCACGTTTCAAATGTTTGCTGTTCAAGATAAATAAACACAAATAATCAATGCAGCAACAAAAGGGGTTGGGACACTTGAAATATTTTATAGCCCTCATAGCAAAGTTTGAATACTGAATATAGCACAAGTTTGAATACTGGAATACTGTTGAAAATATGAATTTTGAAGTGTATTGATTGTATGAAGAAGAACTAAACTACAATAAACTACCCCATCTAGTACACAGATATACAAGATGAAAGTAAAAACAAAATACTAGAGAAATAAATACTAACAGTAACACAAGTGAGAACAAGTCCAGATCTAATGGGACAGGTAGCAATGTGTGTATAAGTAGATCTTCATCCCAGGGTTTTGAATCACTGTGTGTTTCTGCAGCCAACATTCTGTGAGGACCAGGAATCCCCTGATGAGTTGTTTTCAAGTGACAATCCCACCCCCCCTAAAAAAAACACCTCCCTCCTGTTTATTAGGGTTGGAAAGCTGTGGAAATAGTCCCTAGTTAAGCTCCCTTTTTGGCAGAGAGCCTGAGAAGTCTACTCCCCATCCCACTTCTCCCAAGCAAACTGTGTTGGCAGAAAAAGGGTTGCTATTGGAGAGCATCCCATGATCGACGCATGTACTGAAGTCAATGTACTGTACTGAAGTCAATGGGGCTACTCTCATATAAATCTGCATGATGCTTGCATTCCCCCCCCCCCTACTTATTCCATGGAAAAGAGACAATGCGAGGGCGGCTGAGAGGGGCTGCAGCACTTGGCAGAGGGTTTCTGAAGCTGTCAGAAAGGGATGGAGCTTAAGAGACACACTTATGTGCATGAGTGAAAGACCAAAAAAAAAAAGGGGGGGTGCCACAAAAACCTGAATAATCAACCATGGAAGAAACTGGTTCAGGGTGGGATGTTGCTGATGCTGCTGGCCACTGTGCAATGTGGCCTGCCTAGTGCTGCCGGCTACTTCACAGCTGGACCAGGCTTTTTCCATGGATAGGCTGCCAGGGAGAGGAAGGAGGGAAAGCTGAAGACAGTGCTGCAGATAAAAGTAAATTTGCTAGTAGAGAAAACATTAGGGCAACAGTTTTATAACAAAGCTATATGAAATGGCTCAGGGGAGACAATTGTTGTCACATCCTACATCTTGGTTTCATGCTGTAAGCATTTCCCACTCCCCCTTCCCCGGCCTAGCTGACTTCCATTATTTCAGCTGGGCTGGGAGAAATGTGCTGGAAGCAATGGAACATGACAAAGTATGACTAGGGGCAGGGTTTAGTTCCTCTTGTCTTCATGTTTCATTTGTGTAAAAGAGAATTAATACAAACCAACAATAAAATCCCCCATGCGATAACCAGCAAAATGTGATGATTTGATCTAGATGTCCACTATATTTCACCTTCCTGCTCACTGATGGCCTGGTGCTCAAGACAACTATGGCACTGTATGACACTATTTTAGTAAAGACTTGGCTAATGCAAGTTAAAAAGCATTGCAGGCTAATAGCCAAAGTCCAAGAATTCTTCAGTTCCCCCCCTCAGTTTGCTCTGAAGGGTCATACCTCTGGCAATCTCTACACTTACCAAAGTACCTGAAAATGTGAAAGGGCAAAGGATCAGAAGATCTTCTCCAGCTGCTAAGATCTTCCCCAGAGGTATTGTCTAGGTAAAAAAAAAATATATATATCCAAAGGAAACCTTGGCATCACACATATCAAGAGTGTTCAGACCCAACAAGTAGCAGAGACTAAAGCAAACAAATACAGAGAAGTGGGGAACAAAAGCTGGTAGGCACATTACATTTTCCAGAAATGGGAATAATCTACTAACAGAATCATCTGCCTGTAGAAATGTACACTTTAGGTAGATTCTGGCTTTAGTTATAAGATTTTTAATTGAATACAATACACCCCCCCCCCCTTCATTTTCTTGGCTTTGGGAAATGGAAGAATAATTCTATTGAGCTTCCTGATTGTTGGGAGGCATGACAGAGGCAGTCTGAGGTCTGAGAACTTCTCCAAATAAAAGTCTTAGAGCAGGGCAGAAGTACAGTAAAAGCATTGATGGCCTCATTACTAGAACATGGGCTTGCAGTTTTGAATCATGTGAGGAACATATAACTGCAGTTTTTGTTAGAAAAAAATATTCAGTTTTAGCATTATAATGTACCTTGATTGATTTCAAAAATGTTCTTAGTAGTCCAGAAGCTTCTGGTGCCAAGTTGGGTTTGATCACTCTGAGAGTGTCGTTTTATATCCAGTGAATTCTGATGGAATCAAAGCTGCTCCTGCATACTTTGTGTTTTGCTGTTTGTCAAATGTAAAGTTGAAAATGGCCTGAAACTTCTTTTCTGGGACCTATGTGAGCATGGATACGTGGAATATTATAGTATAGCCCTATCTCATAAAACCTTAGAAGCTAAGCTGGGATGGGAGACCACCAAGGAAGACTTTGCTGAAGAAGGCAATAGAAAGACACCTCTGCTTAATCATTTGCCTAGAAAACCCTATGTGGTCAATATAAATTGGCTGTGATTTGTCAGCACTTTCCACACACACATGAGCATGAGTTGCAGAGATGAATTAGTCATGGAGCTAAGAAGGATGGGAAAATAGAGAGGTCAACCAGACAGAAACTAAGTACCAACACTGTGTGAGAGGGAAGTTGTATCCCAAAATGTGTTACACTTTGAAACTACTGTTTAATGACTCTTGGACTGATTTCATACTGCAATTCATTGAGTAATTAAATTGTGGAATTCATTGCAAGTTGATATATTGATGGGCACTATGGCTTCACAGAATGATTTGATAGATATCTAGAAAACAGAACAATGAATAGTAGTCATTGATGACTTTTGGAAGATGAGAAAGTTATTCCCTGGTATCGTAGTCTGTAACGCCTCTTGAATTATATCCCTTTCTTGCAAGATTTGACATTAAAACTTGGTACTGAAAGCAATGTCTGTCTTTCTTTCTTTCTTTCTTTCTTTCTTTCTTTCTTTCTTTCTTTCTTTCTTTCTTTCTTTCTTTCTTTCTTTCTTTCTTTCTTTCTTTCTTTCTTTCTTTCTTTCTTTCTTTCTTTCTTTCTTTCTTCCTTCCTTCCTTCCTTCCTTCCTTCCTTCCTTCTCCTTCCTTCCTTCCTTCCTTCCTTCCTTCCTTCCTTCCTTCCTTCCTTCCTTCCTTCCTTCCTTCCTGTTAATGTGACAGAGCCAACTGAATCACATACATCAGCCTGAAGCCAGTACTGCTGAACTTTATGTATAAGGGCTTTGTTGGGTTTGCATTTCATCATGATGGAAATGTATTTTCATTCTTGCTGGGAAAGAAGGAAAAGCAGAGACACAGAGGTACAAAGGGGAAATGCAATTAAATGATGGTTTTCTGTTGACTGTGCAGTTGTAGGGAAATATAAACCACTAGGAATTAGAAGCTATATCCCAATGCTATAATAATTAAACATAAAACCATTCATCCCCTCATTGGAAGGCCCTGTCAACAGTTTATGTCTGATGACACAGGAATCTTCTGATTTATCTACCAGCTGCTGTAGATGAAACCTCATTAGGATTATATCATTAAACACCATCTCTCCATCTTTCTAACATAAAAGGTGTTCTTCTTGCTTGAGGAAGGAATGGATGCATCCTCGCCTTAATAAAAAGCCATAGTCCAAACAAGTTGCCTTCATGAGAATCCTTTTATTAAGAATTTGTTTAGAAAATTTATATCCCCCTGTCAAGAAACTAATCTCTCTATGCAGTTTCGTAATTTCAAACATTGGTTCAGACTGAGGTCTAGTAAAGGTGGAAGATTATTTTAAAAAACATAGCAAGGTGTTTGAAGCTTCACAGACTCACCTAAAGGAGATGGGAGGTAACTCAGCTGCTGGCCACGCTATTTGGCCTGGTAGCTTTTAAGGACATGAGAATATGGAAAGGTGCATTCTGTCTTGTCAGCACCTGAGCTCATGGGTGGAAGAAAGGTGTTTGTTCAGTTGAATCCAACTCAGCTGCAGGCAGAGCCGGCGCATCCTTTAGGCAATATTTGGCAATTGCCTCAGGCGCCGCCTCTTGGGGGGGCACATGGTTTCTGGGCATTGAGTGGTCAGAGGAACTCTTCTGGTCCCTCAGCATCGAGAAACAACAGCACTTTCAGTCCTGGGCGAACTCGAAGAGTGCCCAGGACTGAAAGTGCAGGTTGTTCCTTCGGCTTTGAGGGACTGGAGTATTTTCCTCCATTCCACCAAAGCTGAAAGAGCTGCGTTTTCCTCCCTTCATGTCCTCTGAGGGCGCAGGGGAAGGGAAAGGTGATGTGTTCTTTCGGCTTTGAGGGGTCAGAGGATTTTCCCCTGATCCCTTAGGGCCGAAAGTGCTGCATTTCCCTCCCCTTGCATCCTCTGAGGGTGCAGGGGAAGGGAAAGGCGGCATGTTGCTTTGGCTTTGCGGGACTAGAGGATTTTCCCCTGATCCCTCAGAGCTGAAAGAGTGGCACTGAGTGCCCAGCATGATAATGTCACAATGATGTCATCATGGTGTGCGCGTGCGCAAAGCGCATGAGAAAGCTTCAACTTGGGGGTGGGCGCATGTTGGGGTTCTGCCTTGGCTGCAGGGCAGCTGTTTTAACTGGCAAACCTCCCTGATTGGTCAGATCACATGCTTAACAATAGGTCTGGTGGTCAAGTTACATCATTTGCTATACCTTTGATTGGTTAATTAGAATCAGGCCAACACAGTAAAAGTTTTTCATGCTGGTTTTACCTCAGGCCTTAGCTTCCCTTAGCTTCTGCCTTGTCTCTGTGCTTGGATAAACTTTTTTTTTTTTGGGGGGGGTATTTTTGTATTGTGAGCATATGTATGTGTGTGTATGCACCTGGAAGTCATGGTGACTTCTGGTGACTGACCCCTACTGAGGGCCTGGAGAATATTCAGAGATGGGGTTGAATAAAGCCTGCCCCTGCCTTCTGGCTCTGTTATTTTAAAGTGATCTCCCATCTAAGTACTAAGCAGAGGCAACCCTGCTAAGCTTCTGAGATCCAACAAGATCGGGCTTGCCTGGGCTATCCAGGTCAGGGCAGTGCTTGGGTAAGCCTTGATCTGGGATGCCTCTTGTTTAGTGTGGGTCTTACTGACCAGAAACTTTGTCTTGGAAGTTGGAGTTTGGAACCTTGATGGACTCAGTCTGCTTTTGGTAATATCTGACTATTGCTTATAAAAGTGCTTAGTTAAATATATTTATCCTCACTGTTCACTGCTCTGCTTGATCATTTTTGCACAATTTTAAAATGGACCACTTTACTTATATTTTTGTGGAGTTCTTGAATTTAGACGTCTTGATTCTGAATCTAGCACTTTAGCTGTCATTGGCTACAGCTACCAGAATAATTGTTTTATGAAACACAGCTTGTAAACATCCTACCTTACAAGGGTGACTTTCTTGTTTTTTAGTTCCAGTTGGGCCTGAGACATCATTCCTTGGTCTCTGGCTGTCTGGATAGTAGAAAGGGGCTGGTGGCAGTTCTTTCTTGGGGTGTGAGGACTCACACTTTAGCCTTTTTGGTCTTTTTGCCTTGCTTGACCTGTCCCCTCCCAAGAGATTCCCACTTGAGGTCCTGTGACAGCCCCTTCTCTAGTGATTTGCTTGAGGTGGCTTAGAAGACAAGAAAAAACCCAACAAAACAACAGTAAACTCACAAAGCTTACAACATAAAAACAGCACAAACCCCACTTTTAACATGCTAAATTGATGTTTATAAAACAGTCCTCAGTCTAGAAGCAGACCATAAAAACAGCTTAACAAGATGGAATCTCTCAGTTAACAATCTGTGCAAAAAGAAGTATTCTGGCCTGATGTGAAAAAGAAACTAAGGTAAACACCAGATAATCTTCAAGGGAGAGGGCATTCCAAAGGCAAGGTGCCACCACAGACAAAGGCCTGCCTTTTGTCACCATCCACCACACCTCTACTTAGTTGTGAAAATTAAAGTAATAAGAATGAGGGATCCAAGAAGTTTGTTTGTTGTAGAGTATGACTGGATAATACTGTGTAACTTCTTTTCTTAATGCTGTATTGGTGCTCCCAATGTGTCATTCCGCATTGAGATTTTTTTTTTAAATGCTATGTTTTCCTTCAGCCTTGACCTGGGTAGCCCAAGCTAGGCTGATCTTGTCAGATCTTGGAAGCAGCTAAGCAGGGTCAGCTCTGGCTAGTATTTGGATGGGAGGCCTCCAAAGAATATCAGAGTCACAATGCAGAGGCAGGTAATGGTAAGACACCCCTGAATGTCTCTTGCTTTGAAAACCCTATGGGTTGCCATAAGTCAGCTGCAACTTGATGGCAAAACAAACAAACAAGAAAGCAGCCATCAGATCCTTTTCTTTCTTCCAGTTGTGCTTTCCAGCGTGAAAACAAATTCACTTCAACCAAATAAACGGAAGTGTTGACGGACTGTTAATGTGGTAATAATTCATTATACATTATTTTCTCATATGCATTTGTTCAACATTCCAGGGAATTATCTGAATTTGCCCACAACTGTTTGTAAAATAAAGTACAAACTAGGGAGCAAAAAGAAAAAGAAATTAATATAATGATTTCCTTAGTCATGAAAGCACATTGTCTCCGAACATAATTTGTTTCTAGCCTACCAGCTATTGTGGGTAGTCATCTGAAAGAAGTCTAATCAGCAAAATAAGCTTCTTTAACGGGGCACATAATTATCTTGCATTGTAAATGTTAAACTACTAATCCACAAATGGATTTACAGATAAACATAATGCATTATTTTTTTCCTGAAATGTTTTAGATGCATTTCTTAGGAATTCTATGTATTATAACAACTCTAAGAAGAAAAGGTTCTAGGCTGCCATCTCACAGGTGATGGGTGGATACAAGCATACATACTGAATCAGGAGCCATGTGGAATGCAACCATGTGGAACGTAGGATGTAACACAATCAGGGCTTTCTTGTAGAAGAAGCCCATCAGGAATTCATTTGCATATTAGGTCACACCCCCTGATGGCACCATTGTTTCACATAGGGCTTTTTTGTAGAAGAAGCCCAGCAGGAACTCAATTGCATATTAGGCCACACCCCCTGGCAGCAAGCCAACCTGTGCATTCCTGCTCAAAAAAGCCCTGAACACAACATAACCCCGGGCTACATAAATCCCTTTCCTAAATCATTCCAGGTGGAGAACATGGGGATATTTCAAGTCAAGAAATGACTTTGTGGCTTGCTAGATGACTATGAAGTTGCATCAAGAAAAATATCCAAGATGGAAGGTTTTCAATTTCACATGCTTCATAATAAACTTGGGAAAAATTACATTTTAACAGCTGCATGACTTTTTTGTGCTGTACTCACCGGTACTGAGTGTTGCTACCTTTTTTAGGGACTCTCCTAAGTCCTGGTGGGGAAATTGGTGGAAACTGGAACATTATATATGAATACTGACTTTTTTTAAAATAGAAAAAGCACATGTATAACTGACACATAAATGCTACACACAGAAGCAAACTTTTAAAATACAGGATTTTTGTACCCTTCAGAAAGGGGACTTTGAACAGGTCCTACTGGGTTATACTTAGTAAAGCAATCAAAAGCAAGTCCATGCATTCACTTAAGAACCTGCATGGGCTTTTTGGCTGATTCCACATTTGATGTTTGCCTCCCTTTCGTTCCGAGGTTGTTCCATGAGGGTGTGATTTCCCAATTCCGCACTAGAGGATTTCTCCTGGATTCAATTTCCAGTCTGTTCTGTGTGTTCTGATTCTGCATTATTGCTGCTCCCGGAGTTTCCCCCACAGCCATAGCAATTCCCCCCTCCCTCATATGTTTCCCTTTTTTTTAACACGCATGCGCGTTTGCGTTACAACGCAGTCATCTTTGTTTGTGTTACAACGTAATGCCAGAGGCATAATACTGGCAAAGTCACGTGTTTTCCTTTCGCCCTGCCATTGGCAGGTTATCTAAGCCCTGGGAAATCTGAGTCGGAGATCCACCATTTTTATCCACACACGCTGAATGTTAAGCACACAGTTTTCCATTAAAAGCTATAACAAATTACAAACAGATGCATGAAGGTGGCGGGGGGGGGGGGAATTTATGCAGAGGGGTTAAGGGAGAAAGTTTCCCCAACCTATCAAAAATATAAACCTATAAACATAATCAAATTCCCATTCCCGTTTGGCCTCAAAGAAGGGATCAATAAAGGTGGCAATCGCGCATCTTTAAAGTAGTTTGTGTAACATCGCTATTTATTTAGTTGTGTTGTAACAATCTTATTTGAAAAAAAAATTATAATAGGAGTGATTTTTATCAGCAGGGGGAAGAAAGTAATCACAATGCAATGACACATTATCAAAATCACATGGAATACCATACAGAATGGGGGCGGCTGGAAGCAAGGAATGTATTAAGTAAAAGAAAATCACGTTACATCGTTATATATTTTTTGCGTTAAAAATTACTCTATTTCAGGAAAATATTGGATAATTTTCAAAGGGAGTAAAATTAAGGAAGTATGACGAAATAACTGGGCGGAATCATGGGCGTGGAGTTATGTGGGTGTGTTCTACTGATGTGAGAAGTTTGACAGCACATTGGCATAAATTCCGCACATAAATTTCGAGCCCCGAAACCGCATCAAAAATAAACTTCTC
Organism: Heteronotia binoei; assembly: GCF_032191835.1. Lineage (NCBI taxonomy): Eukaryota > Metazoa > Chordata > Lepidosauria > Squamata > Gekkonidae > Heteronotia > Heteronotia binoei. The sequence goes on from NC_083229.1 coordinate 44,417,300, forward strand.
GCATTTTGCCAATCTCACAAATTAGGGACGACACTGCTTTGGGGGCGAGTCAAACTGCCACCCCAGGTCAAGATATGCGGAAACTAACATCTGCCCCGGGGGGGAACACAGCGCCGGAGCCAGAGCAAAGGCTAATGCGGAATCAGCCTTTGTCTCATTTCTCTTTCCACTGCTCAGTGCTAGATGTACTTTTCTTTGGCTTGGTCCTAAAACAATAACAAAAAAATTACCTACAGTTTACAGCAGTGCACCAAAATTATCCAGATTACTCATCCAGACAGGTGCTTGTCTTACAAACAAAGACTCCAGTAGCAGCTGGATAAGCTTGAGTTTGAGCCATGCCCAGTTGCACCTTACAACAGTGAAAAGACCATGCTTGTTTAATGATACTTTGTCTTTTACATTCTTGCCAGGCCAGGGAGCATCCCAAATTCTGCTCCTGGAGACAGGACATCCTCATGAGCAGTATGACTCAAAGTAGGGGTCTGTAATAGTAAGCAAAAATCCCCTACTTTTGCCAATGGAAGTGCCTTTTGTTTGCAGGAGTCCCCTAATGTCAGTGCAAAAGCACTTTAAGAATGTAAGAGGTGCCTCACAGAATGAAACTGCCCAGTTCTATTTAGTCCATCATCCTTTTGATTCAATAGCCAACCATTTGCCCTGGAGTCCAACAAATATGGCATTGAGACCAAAGCCTCTCTGATTTTGCCTCCTAGGACTGAAGCCCAGTGCAAGGGAACAACATTAGGGGATGGCCCTAGGAAATGCATCTGTGATGGAGTATTTGCAAGTTCACTATCTGATGCCATGAAAGGGTTGTTTATTTATGCATGCTAATTCTTAGTTAGTTAACTTTAGAAATAATGAGCTGTCCTGCATGTAGTTTCCATTAGAGAAAAGGAAGTCCTGTGCATAATGAAGTGACCTTTAGACTGGCTATTGGTCAATTCATAGTTGTGTGATGTTACCTGATACTTTGCACATAGGCATTTTTGGGTTTCTTCTTTCTTGCTTTGTGTAGAGATTAGAACTGAGTAGCCATTTTGGAATAACCATTAACTAGAAATATGTAGTTAGATAATTAGACTGTTTATTATTTTATCCTTATCACTAGGAATAAGGCCCATTGTGAGGAAAAAATCAAGAGGATCTAGAAAGAGTCTCTGGATGAATGTCCCTCACCCTCGCTGTCTTCCCACTCACCCACCCAAGTGAAGGCATTCACTCCCCCCAAAGAAGAAGAAGATGATGAAGATATTGGATTTATATCCTGCCCTTCGCTCTGAATCTCAGAGTGGCCCACAATTACCTTTCTCCCCCACAACAAACACCCTGTGAGGTAGGTGGGACTGAGAGAGCTCTCACAGAAGCTGTCCTTTCAAGGACAACTCTGCAAGAGCTATGGCTGACCCAAGGCCATTCCATCAGCTGCAAGTGGAGGAGGAGGGACTCAAACCCAGTTCTCCCAGATAAGAGTCCGTGCATTTAACCACTATACCAAACTGGCTCTCTTTGGTGTCTTTCCATCTCCTCCCCGCTTCCTTCAGCCTCTACCTAGGAAAAGTACAGTCTTTCTCCACAGTGTGGACCAAAACAGGAGAGAAGTGACCTTAGCAGGGTACAATGACATAGAGTCCACCCTGCAAAGCAGCTGTTTTCTCCAAGGGAACTGATCTCTATCATCTGAAGATCAGTTGTAATTCTGAGTGATCTCCAGCCCTCAGCTGGAGATTGGCAACAATGGTTCCACCAGAGGAAGTGTCTGGTTTGGAGGGTGGAGTTTATGTCATTGTACCTGTCTGATATCCCATCCCTCCTCAAATCCCACCCTCTCCAGGCTCCACCCCTCAAATCTCCAGGAATTTCCCAACCTGGAGATGGCAACCCTATCTCCATCCTAGCAGCAGCAGAAGAAATTGGATTTATTCCGCACCTTTCACTACCTGAAGGAGTCTCAGAGTGGCTTACAATCTCCTTTCCCTTCCCCTCCCCACAACAGACCCCCTGTGAGGTGAGTGGAGCTGAAAGAGCTCTGACAGAAACTGCTCTTGAGAGGAACAGCTCTGCAAGAACTTGTGATTGACTCAAGGTGCATGTGGAGGAGTGGAGAATCAAATGTGGTTCTCCCAGATAAGAGTCTGTGCACTTAGCCACAGCACCAAAGTGGGTCTCAGTAGCAAGCAGCCAGGTGTGGGGTAGCCAACCTCCAGGTGGAGCCTGAAGGTCTCCTGGTATCACAGCTGAACTCCAGATCTTTCTCTCCCTGGAGAAAATAACTGCTTTGGAGGATGGACTCTATGGCATTCTATTCAGCTGAGGCCTCCCCCTTTACAGACAGAAGCAAGCCTGGTTTCCTAGCAACAACCTCTGGCTAGCAGCTTCCCCAGTGACCCAATTCTCATTTGTCCTGGGGCAAGGCTGAGGGGAGGAAGGAGAGAAGGAGGGAGTGACAGGAAAGTGGTGGCCACCATGGCCTCTGAGGAAATGCTCATGGCGGGGCCAGGCCATGTGGTCTGGTAGCATTACCACCTTCATTCCCTGTTTCTTCACTGTTTCCCCACTGCTGCTTACTTTCTCTTCCAAATGCCACAGAAAGTGGGTAGGCAACAGTGGGTGGGAGACAGGAGTGGCCCAGCCAATGGCATGCAAGTTCTCTTGAATGGTGGTTAATGGGCCAATCACTGTTGGAGTACACACCACAGCCAATGGGAATGCTGGATTTGGCCGATTCCATCAGGGAATTATTTATCTATTATATAACCCTTCCTAATTTTGTTAGTAAATGTTTTTAAAGCTAATTTAGATGTGTGTGCTGCTGTGTGCCCTTTTTACTCTGCTAAAATATCCAACAATCTGCCTTCTTTAATTGTTTTCCATCAGGATGGATCAGGATGGTTTTTGTGTGTGTTTGTATGGGTGGGTGTGGGTTTGACATTTTCCCACTCATTGTTATTGCCCTCCTCCCTCACTCTTAGTTTGTGTATTTATATGTTTTATGAATTTTTTAAATATTTTGTATGCATATATTTTAAATGCTCTTGTGATGTTTTGATGTTTGCTGTCTTAGGGACCCTATATGGGTGGAAAGACTGCAAGGAAAATTTTAAATAAATAAATATGCAAACTATGCATCAAAGATAAGAAGTGGACTACAAATGTAATTTTAAAAATGAAGTATCAAAAGTTGAACCATGGAGAGAGTGGAGCAACAACTGGGGCACCATTTTGTCTAGGGCAAGTCCAATAGTCAGCAGTGGGATTTGTATCCATTAAATGTTGAACTGTTCTGAAAATCCTCCTGACCACATAGATTGCTAGTACCATATATTTACCCTATAAAACAGTGATACATTTTAGTCAGCAAATGTACATGCTTTATGGAAGCTTTCTGCCATTATAACAAGCTGTATAAACATTGTTATTCCATTACAGAGGGAGAGTTATATAATGTGTTTACATTTGATAAGTATTATCTAATTTTAAACTGTAATTATATGCTGGCTCTCAACATTTTTAAAAAAGGAGGTACTGTGTGCCATAAAGCTTTAATAGGATGTAAAATGCTTCATTAAGCATTATCTAACATGTTGAGGACAAAATGCAGTCTAAAGATGTTCTACTTCAAATTTTATTCTACTTTCCTCAAGCATCATATGTTTAATTACAGTCCCCAGTGATTAATTTCCACACTTAAATGAAAGCAGAAAATGAAGTTCTTCACTGTAGAACATAAACATGTTGCATAGTTTGAAAAATAGTGGAAAGCCAATCTCACTGCAGCCTGATGTGTGTGCCCACCAAGTGGTCAAGGCAAAAAGGGTCACATGGAAGGGGCTGAACTGACCAACCATTGGGATGGATCCTGGAGTTCCATTCTACTAGCAATGATGTTTTCCCTGTTGGAAGAGGCTCTTCCATTGATGGAACAGCCTCTTGCATCAGGGATGGTCTTCTGCCAGAGGGAAGCACCATTACCAGTAGAATGGATCCACGATGTTTAGCTCTCAGTTTCCCATCCATCTCTTGGACTGATCAATATTCATTTTCTCTAAAAAAAAATGCACATTTTAAAGTGAGGCCCAGCACAATAGGAGTATGAATCTGGAATCCTTGTTTCAGAGCTTGAAAACTCTTAAATTTTCTCAACAACATTTCTCTTCTTCAACCCTTTTTCCTGTCATGCGACAATACAAGTTTCTCCTCCTCAGGAAAATTCCTGGGAATAGGACACCTGCTAAGATTTTCAGTGATTTCTTTCTCTCACCTCAGGTGTATCTGCTGTCTCTAGATTAAAGGGATACAGGGTTTTCCCTTTCTCTGTTCTCTTCTCACTTCTTCCAATGTGCTGTCTTTGTCATTCCACTTCCCCAGCTATGCCTCCAAAGAAGGAAAGACGAATCCAACAGAAGGCTTTGTTTAACATCAAAAACATCTGCTCACTGTACCTGATTCCTCATCTAATGATGTTTGCTTAGAGCACATGAAAGCTTACATTCTGAATAAAACTTTGTTGGTCTTAAAGGTGCAACTTGGCTCCTACTTTGCTCTTCTGCCTCAGGCGCACACAGCTGCCCACTTGGATCTATCAAAGGGAAAAGTCAAGTGAAATCAGGGGCTGGAAAAAAAATTCTTTGTCAGCTCTCTGCATTCCATACATACGGTAATTTTATAAATCTTTATTGTTGTCTCCCTTTAGTCTTCCCTTTTATAAACTGAAAAGTCCCAGACTCTTCAGGCTTTTTTCACAGGGAAGGTACTCCACCCCCCTAATAATCTTGGTTGTGCCTTTCTGTACTTTTCCCCAGTTCTACAATGTTCTTTTGGAGATACAGTGGCCAAAACTGTACACAGTATTCCAAATGAAGCTGCACCATAGGGGCATTCACTACAGGGGCATTGTAATATTGTCCATTTCATTTTCAATCACTTTTCTAAAAATCCCCAATATAGTTTTTTTTTTTTTTACTGCTACAGCAGAATAGGTTGATACTTTCATTGAGTTATTCATTTTTGGCCCTGGAATTTCCATGATCATCCTGAAACAGTGGCCCAATTTTGTCTTTCCTAGTTTTACTTTTTGATGAGTTAGATCCAGGGCTTTTTTTCCCCTGGGGGAACATGGCCAAACAGAGTTCTGGAACCTCTTCGTGGAAACAAAATTCTCAAAAAAATGTTTAAAAGTTCATGAAGGGCACTCATATGTTTCTCCTTCATTTCCCTCTTGAGAGTTCTGGCACTTCTTTTTTTAGTAAAAAAGAACATAAGAACATAAGAGAAACCATGCTGGATCAGGCCAATGGCCCATCCAGTCTGACATTCATGTCCCACAGTGACAACCCCCCCCCCACAAAAAACAGGTGCCATCAGGAGGTCCATCAGTTGGGCCAGGACACTAGAAGCCCTCCCAGGTGTCAAGACCAATTAACTCATCCATGTGCAGCAGCACAACATTCATCACTAGTTTGGACATGGAGTTGAGCAGGCAACATTGTGAGATCCAGAGAATGATGGAGGGAATTAGGAAGCCTGGCTTCTAGACATTTCACAGTCTCAATGTGGGCCTCAGGATGCCTACTGGGAATGTAAGTTCTCACATTAAAAAAAAGCTTTAGTTTTGCCTGCCACAAATGGACAGATGGATGTGGATTTTTTTATTGTTATAGATGCACGCTCACACACCCAAGTGATTTGTTTTGTTACAATATTTGATTTGGATCAGGGTCTTATGTGGTGGTGGTGGTGGTGGTGATGAAATCTTTGTCCAGGAGCTCACAGTGACTCTTAGTAGCCCTGACTGTATCCCATATATCTTCTCCATTCTACACTGTTTCTGAGACGCATACTATATCTAAATTGTCATTGTGTACCAAGCACTCCAGCTCCATCATCTTGGCTTGGAGATGCATGGACATCTATGGACCCTGGATCTTTAGATGCATCATCTCAGAAACAGTGTAGAATGGGGAAGATATATGGGATGCAGTTAGGGCCACTAAGAGTCACCATGAGCCCCTGAACAAAAATTCCATCTGCCCCCCCCCCACCCCGCATAAGACCCTGATCCAAACCAAGTCAGTCCAAACACCCCCTGACATCACCATTGCTTCACACAGGGTTTTTCTGTAGAAAAAGTCCAGCAGGAACTCATTTGCATATTAGGCCATACCCCTCAACACCAAGCCAGTCAGAACTGTGTTCCTGTGTGCTCCAGCTCAAAAAAAGCCCTGAATATTATCCTGACTGATTTACACAGTTGTCCTTTTTGACTGACTTGTCCCAGACTGAAAGCTCCCCAGTTCCTGTTGGTTTTCCCCCTAGGATTAGTTTGAAAGCTGCTCTGCCACCTTTTTGATATTAATTGTATATATAGTCACTTCTGGATCATTATGATCCGAGCTTCAGTTGACAACTCTCTGTGTCAGCATCCCCAGTGATTTGGCTGAACCAGTTAAAAAGACTCCAACTAGTCATATTCCTTCCTGATTTTAATTTATATGCTGAGTAATTTGTTAGTATCTGGAGAACTTTCGACAAATGCTTGTGATCAGTTCTGTTCCACATGGGATTCTAGCATCACTTGGAGAACTTCTCTTAATAAAAAAGGAGCTGTCACTTATCAGGTCTGTTCAAGTTCGGATGTTTGCTGAACTGCTGTTTCCATGGCTACAATGATATGCATGCTTGACTCTCTGCACAGCTGAAGGAATGAGAAGCCCTGCTTCCAGGCAGGTATCTCTTATATGTGTGTGTGAGAGAGAAGGCGTGTGCATATAAAACAAAGGTTTTATTTTACATTTTAAAATTTACAGTGCAACTTTACCCTGAGTTACTCCAGTCTAAGGCCACTGATTCCAATGGATTTAGATTGGAGTACTCTAAGTAGATTTGCACTGTCAGTATCTGAACCTACCAGCCAGATCCAGAGCATGTTTATACTAATGCACTGTATTTAATTAGACTTCTTAGTTAACTGTGCTTTGGAGATACCTCTCTTAGACGTTTTAAAATAAGCTTTTTCCATAGTTCTTTGTTTTGCAATAGATATTTGGGAGCTCTCGCGTCACCTACTAAAATACCACAGGTGCCTAGGAATACATTGTTTTTTTATATAATGAAGATGTAAATGGTTGGTTTATAAGACTTACACTTAATTTTTTGAACAACAGGTCCTCAAAACAGTTAATAACATTAAAAAAAATCTTCCTGACTTATGTTTTAACTGTTGTTTTTACTTATGTGTATTTTATCGTACTGTAAGTGTATTTGAGCTTGATTTTAAGTGTTGGGGATGATATATCTTTGGGTTTTAAGATGCATTTTTATTATATGTGTTTTTTACCTGTTTAAATCTGGTGGTATGCATCAGGGCAGAAATTATTTTTCATATGATTTTTCCAGATAACCTGTGAGGATTACAGCAGACCAGCAAAGGGGGAGGAACTCTAACCATTTTTAACAATGGCAGATGTGCTATACCTGTAGTTGCAGATGTGTGATGTGAAAAAAGAAACTTGACATTGCTGTGAGAGAAAGAGGCAGATGTTCTAGAGGAGGCTGAGATTGGAGTGTCACTGCCTAACAATCTATACAAGCATTCCAAATTAAACAGGGATTTTGAATCTCCAGATTTGGACTCCAAAGGACGCCAGATTTGTAATTCAGCAGTGCTCACCAGGATGTAGGAAGCTGTAGTTGAGAATAGTCTGTTTTTAACCTTTGGTATCTAAGAGTATCTAACAGGGCAAATAAGAGATCTGTTAAGGAAAGCTGCTCAAGCCCTTGTTTTGGGGCATGAAGCTAATCAAATTCCAAGCACGCTGCGTCTCTTACTGGCTATACTTCACATTTAATTGTGAGTATATTAAAATAATTATAACCCACCATTCTGGGGTCATTCATAGTGGTGTATCTCTTAGCTGAAAGTTATACTTCCCACTGTGAGCATTATTATTTCTGTACAGTTATATAGTGGCAGCTTGTTATGATTAATGCATGTGTCGGGGAGAGATGAGTATTTTGTATGTGTTCATAATATCTTTCTCATATCCTGGAAGTCCATCTTGATAGAAGAAGAAGAAGAAGAAGAAGAAGAAGAAGAAGAAGAAGAAGAAGAAGAAGAAGAAGAAGAAGAAGAAGGAGAAGGAGAAGGAGAAGGAGAAGGAGAAGGAGAAGGAGAAGGAGAAGGAGAAGGAGAAGGAGAAGGAGAAGGAGAAGAAGAAGAAGATATTGGATTTATATCCTGCCCTCCACTCCGAAGAGTCTCAGAGCGGCTCACAATCTCCTTTACCTTCCTCCCCCACAACAGACACCCTGTGAGGTGGGTGGGGCTGGAGAGGGCTCTCACAGCAGCTGCCCTTTCAAGGACAACCTCTGCCAGAGCTATGGCTGACCCAAGGCCATGCTAGCAGGTGCAAGTGGAGGAGTGGGGAATCAAACCCGGTTCTCCCAGATAAGAGTCCACACACTTAACCACTACACCAAACTGGCGTACTTCAAAGTCCTAGTGCAAATGAAGCTCTAACCAGGAGGAGAGATGGGAGGATAACGCTGTGGATCAATATTCTCAGATCTCATTTTGTTCAAATGTACTTTAACATTTCATGTTTTCCACTATAGAACATAACTAACCTCAAGGAATCTCAGAGCCTCAAGGAATCTCAGGATTAACAGGGGTGGTGGTGCCGAGCATTTTGTAAGGACTGCTGATCTAAACCCAATGCAGATATGACTGTGGGGAAAGGCAGAAGAAGCCTAGTAGAAAGGGGATAGAAGAAGGATACAGCTTTATGCTGATGGTGGATGCTGACTTTCTTTCCTAAGAGCTTTAACTGGAAAAGAAAAAAAATGAAAAGAACTTTAAAGAGGGGAGCAAACCAACAGACATCAGTGGAAACCAACCTGCATAATATGCTAACAAATGTGCCCACCCACCACTGTTTGATAAAGGAAATTTTGTATCTATTATAAGGACATATACTCTGATCTGGGATGCTGGTGGAGTGAAACATGTAGGTAATACAAGTTCATTCCTTTTCAGGAACTTTCTACTCAACACAAACCCTTATCTGGAATAAGCTGCTTGAGAATCCTTAGCTATGAAGGGAGTGCAAATAAGTGCATTTGGTCCAGTAAAATCTAAGTTTGTGTGAGTGAGCATCTAAAAATTAATTCTTGGTTGGATATATCTGTTGATGAGCCATTATTGTGCTTATGGTCTAAAGAGGCCACTTATCTGCCAATTAAAACATTTATTCCCCTTAATATCTCTGCTAAACGTTGTGGTTTTACAATTTTTTTTCTGTATTCTGTGGCTATTTAAAAAAGAAAATGCCAACCAAAGCAGTACAAAATCTAAAACCCTGGCAAGGTGACTAAAAGGAAAGTGTGAAATTTGCCCAAGTGCAAAACGCTGGCAAATCTGCAACCCAGACAATTTCTTTCTAAAAAGAGGGGATATTATCTGTAGCCTTCATTACCAATTTTGCTGATACAGATTTAAAAATATTCATGCAGAAAGAGAGTAGGCAGGAATATATGTAGGTTTTTAGAGCAATGAGCATTCTCTTTCCTTTGTTTTCATTCTCTCCACTGAATTTAGATGGCAAGGTCTTTGAAGCAGGGAACTGACTTTTGCTTATGATGTTCTATAATGCTGCTAAATACATAAATGCTGTGCCATACTGTTCACATTTGTCCCCCCTCCCCCCACTCTTTAAAATTTGATAGAACTTTGGCTGCATTCCTTATTGCTCAGTTTTCGAGCTGTCAACATGAGCATCTCATATTTTAGGTCATTTGAAGTGTGATTCTATTATGATTAATTTGTCACAAGGCAAGAATGAACAAAATGTCTTGTTGTTTCCCATGTGACAGTTTTCCTACATGGTGATAATTTTTGTGTAGGGGGGGAAATGAATCTATACCTCTGTACATGATCATGAGTGAAAAATCATGACTGTTCATGACTGGCAAAACAGTAACTCACGTGCTTTTCACACAAGGTATACATATTTCTTTCTTAAATGGAGATTATTTCAATCTAGGGAAAAGTCACATGTGAGATGACCCACTATTTATTTAAATGGTAATGATGTGAGAATTCTCTGGGTTACCTCAATGTTGCTCTAGTTTTGTAAATGTTTCTGATGTGTGCTTGGATTAACCTTCCACGTTCTTCTGAATGCTTACAAGAAGAGTGGATTTGGTGACAGCTCTGAACACATGGAGTTGCTTCATATTCAGTCATTGAGCTAAGGTCAGAGTTGGCTACTATAACTGGCAGCAGTTCTCCAGTGTCTTAGGTAGGGGACTTTAACATCACCTTTTAAACTGAAAATAGCAAGGATGGAACCCAGGATCTTCTGCATACAAAGCTGATGGTCTGCTACTGAGCTATGGCACTTGCCAGTCCTTTACCTCCTTCTAGGGTTGTCAATCCCCAGTTGGAGGCAGGGGATCCCCCAGTTTTGAGACCTTCCCCCCTTTTCGATGTTATCAGAAAGCAGTGTGTGAGGGAGGGGAGGGAAATGTCTGCTGGGTACTCCATTATACCCTATGGAGACTGATAGGGTATAATGGAGAATTGATCCATGGGTATCTGGGGCACTGGGGGAACTGTTTTTTGAGGCAGAGGTGCCAAATTTTCAGCATAGCATCCAGTGTCTCCTCAAAATATCCCCTAAATTTCAAAAAGATTAGACCAGGGGTCCAATTCTATGAGCTCCAAAAGAAGGCGCCCCTATCCTTCATTATTTCCAAATGGAGGGAAGGCATTTAAAAGGTGTGTGGTCCCTTTAAATGTGATGACCTGAACTCTCTTCAGGAGTTCAATTATGCTTGTCACACCCTTGCTCCTGGCTCCACCCCCAAAGTCCCCAGATATTTCTTGAGTCAGACCTGGCAATTCTACCTCCTTCTCAAGCACAAAACCCTTTCATTTGGGGGAAAGGAAGGAGTCTACTGGTGGAGGAGAGGGCTCTCCCTAACCGGAAATTATTTAATGGCCCTCTCCTTAACTGGAAATCATTGACTCAGGAGGCAAAGGGCACTACAAATCTCATTCTCCTTGGCAGAAAATGTTTCAGGAAAGTAATTTTCAGTTAGGGAAATGCCTGACAAGGCCTCTCCTGCCATTATCAAGTTGTGGCTACCAATGACCCCTTTTTCTCTCCTCAGAAGTAATTGTGTATGTGTGTGAAGAAGTCTGAACTAGCAGGGAAGGCTGGAAAGTGGTGGGGGTGAGAATGAGAACCATTGCAAAATGGACATGAATTCATATTGGCCCGAACCACAATTCAGCAAGTCTTTTTAAATGTGGGAATGATTTAAAAAAAACCCCAAAACTTCTGCAGCATTAACTTTGTCCCCAGGGCTTTTTTTTTTAGCAGGAACACACAGGATCGCAGTTCTGGCTGGCTTGGTATCAAGGGTTGTTGCCTAATATGCAAATGAGTTCCTGCTGGGTTTTTCCACAAAAAACCCTGTGTGAAACAATGGTGCTGTCAGGGGGTGTGATCTAATATTCAAATGAGTTCCTGCTTGGCTTTTTTTGTAGAAAAAGCCCTGTTTGTCGCTATCATCATTAAATAGTTGGGATAGAAACTGGGCTGCAAAAAAAAAAAAAAATGTTTTCCTGTATCCAGAGCTTTTTTGTAGAAAAAGCCCAGCAGGAACACATTTGAATATTAGGCCACACTCCCTGACACCAAGCCATCCAGAACTGCATCCCTGTGAGTTCCTACTTCAAAAAGCCCTGCCTATATCTGTCCCAACAACCATACTGTCTAAAAGTGGGGAGGTTTTTGCCTCCATCCCCCCCATTTTCATTGCTCTCTGTCCTTGTGTCAATCCTCTTATAAAATCAAAGCTTTTTGCAAACCAGTACACCATGTAGGATTGCCAACTCTGATTTGGGAAATCCCTGCAAATCTGGGGATAGAGTCTGGGGAGGCCAGGATTGGGGACCAGAAGGTATAATATCAAACCGCCCACCTCCAAGTCATCCATTTCCCCCCAGGGGAACTGATTTCCGGGGATCAATAATAATTCTGAAAGTTCTCCAGGCCCCACCTGGAGTTTAGCAGCTCTATGAGCCAGCAATGTGATCTGTGTAGAATACTAAACCATTGGATTTCTTTGGGTGGCAAGATTTCTATAATTCTGCTGGTTAGAAAATGTCCATGTTAATTACATTGTCTGGTGAATAACTCTCATCTCACTCTTCCCCATTCTGACCTGCATGGACTATTTTTTTTAAAAAAGCCAGACCAGATCCAAAGAAAAATATTTGTTTTTAACCTTATTTTTTCACACCATTTAAATCTTCATAGCCCTAGGCAGTAATCCCCAGTGTGGTACTGTGACAGAAAGCTAGGGGTTAACCAGAAACTGAAGACGCACAGGGCCTGCGTCAGGTGACCTGAGGGTGGGGGCAAAGTGCTCAGAGCTCTCAGGGAGGAAAAGTCTGTGAGTGACAGAAGCTGCTGAGGCAGTGATTCAGTCAGTTGGTCAGTGTTGGAGCCTGACAGAGACTGAGAGGGTCAGTTCATGCCGGACAGAGGCTGAGGGGACAGCTGATCCTGTGAAGGAGCTTGAGGCGGAGACAGGGAAGTCTTCCAGAGACGACAAGCTCGACAAAACCAGCTAAGAGGGCTGTGTGTGTGTGAGTCAGTTAAGACCTGAACGGTCACAAACACCTAGAGACAACTCTGAAGATCTAGTGAGGTGGTTGAGGGAGTGAATGTGGGTCTGAGACACCAAGAAGGGCTGAGAGGAGAGACTCCAGTCGAGGGGTGAGACTAGACACATCAATCCCAAGAGGCCAGACCTTGGCTAGAGGTGGAGAGTGAGTTATAGGGAAACTGTGAACTGTGTAACTGTGAAAGACTCAAAAGACAAAGTGAATGTAAAGCTTGAAACAACATATTAGCCTGTGTAAATATCTCCCATATCCCCAAGTTAAGAACTTTGTGTTACAATAAATCTGTGGTTTATGTTAAAGTTCTCAAGAGTCTATAATTTGTGGGAAGAACAAACAAAGCTGCTGTGGTCCCATCAAATAAACAAGTAAAATACCCCGAAGAGACTGAAATATAGAGGTCCAGTGAGGCCGTGAGGTGGGCGCTGCTATAGGTACCCTGGTGAGAATTTGCTTTCTGAGTTATGGGTATAAAATTCAAATGGTTTTGAATAGAACAGAAAAGAATAGGGAATTTCATGTTTCAGCTGACTAACTACCAACAGTCTGGACTCATTCTGGGCAGGAGCATGATACCTGCACGTTGTTGGTTTGGTCATAGACACTACTAGGCTTGGAAACCGCCCCCCCCCTTTTCTTGCAACACAGAAAGCAAATCCTTCCCTTTCTTTTGAAATTGAAACCAAATAGTGACTCCTTTGCAAAGCAGTCCTGTCTTTCTCCTCCTTCTTCATCTGAAGTGGTTCAGTGGCTGAATACTCTATAATCAACACGTGGCTCACAAATCCACAGAGCATTTCACTGCCCTTCTGAGTCTACCAAGTTCTCTCTGCTCAACTCTGCAATCATAAAATAATATTAATCAGAATCAGGGCTGAGTGAACTGAGAAACTACTCCCAATTTTTTTGAACAAATGCAACTTCCAATCTCATTCCAAAAATTGTACTAATGGTACCACAGAAGGAACATGTCCACGGGCGATGGTCTAGTTTCCAACATATGAATGTCAATTTAGTGCAAATGAAATAATTCATGAAAATATGCAAATATCTCATGAACCTCTGGCTTATACTGCATTTCCATTGCGTGGAATACATTAAATTTCAATGAGAATTTCTTTTGCTGGACAAGTTGCTTACTCCTGTAATAAATTACTTTGGGGATGGAAATGCAACAGAATAAAAATGTATAATGTGGAGCAATTTAAAATCACCCAGAGCTAGTGAGATAAGCATCTTTAAGACTAATCACTCCTCCTATCCTTGTACCACCTTCCTTGGCAACTGTGGCTGTTCCTTTCCTCTTACTTTTATAGCCAAACTGTATATATTGCTGCATAACACAGCAACAATCTGAGATGGAGCATGTGAGAGTTAATGGAGTATCAGTGCCAGAAAAATGAAACAAGAAATTCTTATAGATCAGTTCTGCCATATGTGGTGCTTTCCTTCAAAGCAAGAAAACTTCCTCTAATGCAACATCTCCATTGGTTCCTTACGCCAGAGGAAAATACCACTGCTAGTGAAACAAGAAAACTTCCTCTAATGCAACATCTCCATTGGTTCCTTACGCCAGAGGAAAATACCACTGCTAGTGAAACAGATCTGCAGGATCAAACCTTGCAGTATAATCCTATGCAGAGTTACATTCTTCTAAACTCATTGACTTCAAAGGATTTCAAAGGGCACAACTTTGCATTGGCTTGCATTGTTAGTGCAGTAGGTAGGGATGAGATCTAATTTTGCAAGCTTGATAGTTAGCTTTGAATACCTCCAACCCAAAGTTGCTTTGCCTTTATGAGAAGCAACCCACAAACCTTTCCTTTTGTGCCATTTTTGGTTTCCTGGCATTAATTTTCCATAAAACGATGAATTTCCCACTGTTATTATTTTTCCATTGCTATAAATGCATTAAAATGTCATGTTCATAGAGTCATGTAGATATAAGTTTAAGAGCCATGTAGATAAAAAAGGGAACTAAAGGAAACAAAGAAAAAAACACATTGACAACAATGGCAATTAAGTTGTTCAAAACCAATTACAACAACATACATGTCCGAAAAGAAATGAAAAAAGCAGTGGCATCCTTGGGTGTTCTGCCTAGAGTTGAGCATGGTCCAAGTCATACATCTGGTAAGGGAGGAGCCAGTATGATACAGTAATTAAGAGTGGTGAACTCTAATCTGGCTAACCAGGTTTGATTCCCCATCCTTCACATGAAGCCTGCAGAGTGACCTTGGGCCAGTTACAATTCTCTCAGAATTATCTTAGCTCCACCTACCACACAAGGTGCATGTTGTGTGGAAAGAAAGGAAAGGTGATTGTAAGCTTCTCAGAGACTCAGGAGGAAAGGTATAAAAACAACTCTGCTGCTACCTTTTTCCTTTGCTATGCCAGTGGTATTCAAGAACTAGAGTTGCCTGGTCTGTGTTAGAAAATACCTGGCGTAACCAGAAGGCATTGACTATCTTATGGGAGCACCCTAACAAGAAGTGGGGTCCCCATTTCCTGACCTGAACCAGAGTTACCTGTTGGAAACAGCTCAAGAGAGAGACTCTATGCTGGAACTAAGAGTCAGCATGTATACAGGGCTCAGGCTAAGGTTGCATAAACAGGGCTAATTCCTGTCTCCCCCCCCCTCCACCCAGCAATGGAATGTGTGAAAAAATGGGTTCACAGGTAAAGTATTTCTTATTTCTTAATCTCTGGCTAGCAATTGCTGGCTAATCTCTTCTGTTCCCCCTACCACACATAAGAATCTTTTGTGTGTTCCTATGCTAATGTGCAGAGCTATTGCATAACCCCCCTTCTCCCTTCCTGCATTCTCAGAGTATTGAGATGAAATTAATGACAAGCATCAACCCATCATGGCTCTTCCTGACAACCATTAAGGGCCATTATCTCCTTTGGTCTCATTCAGGCACCTAGGAAAAACCATCAATCATTAAGAATTATCACAGGCCAGGAGTGGGTCCCCACCCCTCCAAATGCTATGTAATCTGAGAGCAAACCACATGTCCTTGTGCAATCTGTGGGTGCCATATACAGGTCGTACCCCCCCCCCCCGTTACTCTAAGTAATGGGCCTCTTTGACTCCCATAAGATAGTCAATGACATGCTGGCTGTGCATGTCCCTATCTCCATTTTTCTCTACATGGACTTCTGCACATCTGGACAGGTAATATCGCCTCTAATTTTCCCTCAAAATCTCTATTTTTAACTCCTCATATCCTAGTCTCTTGATTGTGTGCATTTTTGATTGTTTTACATGTGATTGCATTCCTACATATTTTTCTAAATAAATTTTTTAAAGTATTTTAAATCTGGAGTCTTCTTTCTGATACTGGACCTCCACATTACTGGTGAGAGAACCCAGATCCAAAATAGCTCTACCTAAGTCTACCTCTTGTTAATTCCCCATCAAAAAGAGGAGACCCCATCAATTCTAGTTACAATGGAGACTTTGGGGGTAGAGCCAGGAGAGAGTGGGGTTTGGGGAGGGGAGGGGCCTCAGCATGTACAATAGAGCCCACCCTTCAAAGCAGCCATTTTTTCCAGGGGAGCTGATCTTTGTCACCTGGAGATCAGTTGTAAAAGTGGGAGATCTCCAGGCCCCTCCTAGTGACTGGCAACCCTAGTTGGGAAGGTCAGCCTTGAGGCTCTTTTTGAAAAAAACCTCTGCTCTTCAAAGGTTAGTAAAAGGAGGTGCCTCCAGCCAAACTCAGGCATATTTAAATCAACTGTATGCCATTTGGTAAGCTAGGCATGTGCTATACTCTTTCCCTCTGAAATTCCCTTGAATTTAGCGCTCAACATTGGCTGAGTCATTTCCAATTTTTTTTTTAGTGATTACCACAATGCATCCCATCTTTTAAAAACTGCTGTCTGTAATCCTTGACGGATTTTGATGTAAACACCATTGATCTACCAAATAAAAAATCACTACAGATGTTTCACCAGAGGTTAGCAGTTGTAGGCTTACTTGATAAATACCTCTGATTGATTTCCACTGACACTTCATTATGAGTAAATAAAAACAGAAGCTGAAATTCCCAAACCACAAATGCATGCAAAACTTGTATCTGAGTGACTCCATCTTTATTACATGTTGGTGCTCAGTTGCCCTTAGTCTTGTGAGAGGACGGGGTTAGCTACTCCAAAAGAACTCTCTCTCTCTCAAGCTTGTTAGCAGCACTTATCTTCAAAGCCTGGGTTGTTTCTCCCCCCTACTGGAACCCAGGTGCAAGGCAGTCTGGCTCATCCAAGTGTTTGGGGTAGCTTAATTAATTATTATTTGACTTGCATCTAGTTTTTAGGGTATAGTTACGTAGTTTTAGTCAAGTCTGTGGTCTTGAGGTCTGGCTAAGCTTTGCTTTGTGTGTGTATATGCTCAAGGCCCAGCTAATAGAAACTTATCCTCCATCTTCTGTAGCACTGATACATTATTAAAGATCTTGTAAGAAAACTTGGATGTCTCATATAATTTCTTTGGGAATTTCTGTTAACCTATGGAGCCCCTGATCAGGGTCCATAATCTGTTTTTAAGTTATTAGATGAGCCCCGCTCTGAACGTAGCAGCCCCGTTGCTGCCAGAGAGCGTGAGGGTCGAGAGGGAACAGGGCACCGTGCTGAGGATAAGGGGAATGCGCCCTCAGAAGGGACCTCTTCTTCGGTTGGTGAGCGGGAATCCTTTCGCACCAAGGAACCATCCCTGGGCAGGGGGAGTGGGGGGGTTGGTGATTTGATCCTTAGGCAAGTAGACAGCTGGGTGGCGAAACCGCGTACTGACCGTATGGTGACTTGCCTGCCTGGTGCGAAGGTAGCGGACATTACGCGTGTAGTAGATAGGCTGATAGACAGTGCTGGGGAGGAGCCTGTGGTCGTAGTGCATGTTGGCACCAACAATGTGGGGAAATGCAGTCGTGAGGTCCTGGAGGAAAAATTTAGGCTGCTAGGCGGGAGACTTAAGGCCAGGACCTCCAAGGTAGCCTTCTCAGAAGTGCTACCTGTTCCACGTGCAGGGCAGGAGAGACAGGCACAAATTAGAAGTCTCAATGTGTGGATGAGACGATGGTGTAAGGAGGAAGGGTTTAAGTTTGTTAGGCACTGGGATGCTTTCTGGAACAAGCGGGAGCTGTACAAAAGAGACGGTCTCCACTTGTCCCTGGATGGAACCAGGCTGCTGGCGCTTAAAATCAAAAAGGTGGCAGAGCAGTTTTTAAACTAAATCTTGGGGGAAAGCTGACAGGAGGTGAAATGTCTCTGGTTCGGGAGGACTCGTCTCAAAGAGATGAAGGGTTGGCTGCTATTTTTCTACCGGGTAATGGACCAGAGTTGTCCACTGTGATGGTGATAAGCAGTATGGACTGTCTGCCAGAGTCTCGAGGCGGCAGGAGGAAGGTGGCAGGCCTAGCTTGCCTGGGAAATTATAGATGTTTGTATGCAAATGCTAGAAGTGTTCGAAGTAAAATTGGTGAATTGGAATGTTTAGTGTTGGGAGAAAACATAGACAATGTGGGAATTTCAGAAACTTGGTGGAATGAGGAGAATCAGTGGGACACGGTGATTCCTGGATATAAGTTATATCAGAAGGATAGGGAGGGAAGGGTTGGAGGTGGGGTGGCTCTGTATGTCAGAGAGGATATACGGGCTAGTAAGACTGAGGTCAGAGAATTAGATTCACTTTTAGAAATGCTTTGGGTTGAAATAGAGGGCCCAAAAGGAAATTTAACTAAGGGAGTTTGTTATCGCCCACCAAATCAAAAGAGAGAGGACGATTATAATATGATGGAAGGCTTAAAGATAGCGGCTTATAATATGATGGAAGGCTTAAAGATAGCGGCTAAACGTAAAAACTGTGTCGTAATAGGTGATTTTAACTACCTGCAGATTGATTGGGTCAATATGTGTTCTGGTCGAGAGAAAGAGATTGAGTTTCTTGATGCTCTCAATGACTGTGCTATGGAGCAGATGGTCTCAGAACCTACCAGGGGTGGGGCGATCCTGGATTTGGTCCTAAGTAATGCCCAAGACTTGGTGAGAGATGTAAAAGTGATTGCACCGCTTGGGAGCAGTGACCATAATGTTATTGATTTCACCGTTTGTATAAATAGGGAGTTGCCCAAAAAGACCACCACAACCACATTTAACTTTAAAAGGGGTAAATACACTGAGATGAGGAGGCATGTGAGGAGGAAACTGAAAGGAAAGGTAAATACGGTCAAAACCTTTGGCAAAGCTTGGAGACTATTTAAAACTATAATCCTAGAAGCTCAGAAAAAATACATACCACAAGTTAGGAAAGGCACAAACAGGCATAAGAAAAGGCCTGCATGGTTAACAAACAAAGTAATGGAAGCTGTAAAAGGTAAGGACTCCTTTAAGCGGTGGAAAACCAGTCCAAGTGAGATTAGTAAAAGGGAA
Organism: Heteronotia binoei; assembly: GCF_032191835.1. NCBI lineage: Eukaryota > Metazoa > Chordata > Lepidosauria > Squamata > Gekkonidae > Heteronotia > Heteronotia binoei. The sequence goes on from NC_083229.1 coordinate 44,436,420, forward strand.
CACAGGCTGTGGCAAATCAAATGCAAGACTGTGATCAGGCAGGCAAAAAGGGACTATGAGGAGCATATTGCAAAGAACATAAAGACCAACAATAAAAACTTCTTCAAATATATTAGAAGTAGGAAACCAGCCAGGAAGGCAGTGGGGCCCTTGGATGACCATGGGGTAAAAGGATTACTGAAGGAGGATAGGAAGCTGAATGAATTTTTTGCCTCCGTCTTCACTGTGGAAGATGAGAACTTTTTGCCCACCCCAGAACCACTAATGGAAGGGGTGTTGAAAGACCTGAGTCAGACAAAAGAGGAGGTCCTACAACTGATAGACAAATTAAAAACTAATAAGTCACCAGGTCTGGATGGCATACATCCGAGAGTTCTGAAAGAACTCAAAGTTGAACTTGTGGATCTTCTAACAAAAATCTGTAATCTTTCATTGAAATCTGCCTCCATTCCTGAGGACTGGAAGGTAGCAAATGTCACCCCCATCTTTAAAAAGAGTTCCAGAGGAGATCCGGGAAATTACAGGCCAGTCAGTCTGACTTCAATACCAGGAAAGTTGGTAGAAAGCATTATCAAGGACAGAATGAGTAGGCACATTGATGAACAAGGGTTATTGAGGAAGACTCAGCATGGGTTCTGTAAGGGAAGATCTTGCCTCACTAACCTGTTACATTTCTTTGAGGGGGTGAACAAACATGTGGACAAAGGAGACCCGATAGATGTTGTTTACCTTGACTTCCAGAAAGCCTTTGATAAAGTTCCTCATCAAAGGCTCCTTAGAAAGCTTGAGAGTCATGGACAGGTCCTCTTGTGGATCAAAAACTGGCTGAGTAATAGGAAGCAGAGAGTGAGTATAAATGGGCAGTCTTCGTAGTGGAGGACGGTAAGCAGTGGGGTGCCGCAGGGCTCGGTACTGGGTCCCATGCTCTTTAACTTGTTCATAAATGATTTAGAGTTGGGAGTGAGCAGTGAAGTGGCCAAGTTTGCGGATGACACTAAATTGTTCAGGGTGGTGAGGACCAGAGAGGATTGTGAGGAACTCCAAAGGGATCTGTTGAGGCTGGGTGAGTGGGCGTCAACGTGGCAGATGCGGTTCAATGTGGCCAAGTGCAAAGTAATGCACATTGGGGCCAAGAATCCCAGCTACAAATACAAGTTGATGGGGTGTGAACTGACAGAGACTGACCAAGCGAGAGATCTTGGGGTCGTGGTAGATAACTCACTGAAAATGTCAAGACAGTTTGCGTTTGCCATAAAAAAGGCCAGCACCATGCTGGGAATTATTAGGAAGGGAATTGAAAACAAATCAGCCATTATTATAATGCCCCTGTATAAATTGATGGTGCGATCTCATTTGGAGTACTGTGTGCAGTTCTGGTCGCTGCACCTCAAAAAGGATATTATAGTATTGGAGAAAGTCCAGAAAAGGGCAACTAGAATGATTAAAGGGTTGAAATGCTTGGGACTCTTTAGCTTGGAGAAACGTCGACTGCGGGGTGACATGATAGAGGTTTACAAGATAATGCATGGGATGGAGAAAGTAGAGAAAGAAGTACTTTTCTCCCTTTCTCACAATACAAGAACTCGTGGGCATTCGATGAAATTGCTGAGCAGACAGGTTAAAATGGATAAAAGGAAGTACTTCTTCACCCAAAGGGTGATTAACATGTGGAATTCACTGCCACAGGAGGTGGTGGTGGCCACAAGCATAGCCACCTTCAAGAGGGGTTTAGATAAAAATATGGAGCAGAGGTCCATCAGTGGCTATTAGCCACAGTGTGTGTGTATATATATATATATATATATATATATATATATAAAATTTTTTTGCCACTGTGTGACACAGAGTGTTGGACTGGATGGGCCATTGGCCTGATCTAACATGGCTTCTCTTATGTTCTTATGTTCTAATGGGCCATGTTTTTCTTGAGTAGATCTGAAGAAGGTTGAAGACCTTCTCAAATAGATTCCCTGGTAAGGAGGAACTTCTCCAGACTGTTTCTTTCCTGACCAATTAATCTGCCAGAGAGGACTTATTATTCTATCTTGTTTGTGAGAAAAGACTACAGAAAACTACTGAAACTACGCCTATGAAACAGCCATTGATTGTGCTGGAACATTTGTGCAAATAATACCATTTGTGTGTTTCCTCTAGCCCAAGAGCAAAGCATGAACTGAACCATGTTCAACTCAAGAAGTGTTCTGCACCTGCTTTACAGGATCCAAACTATTAAGTGAACTGAACAGAGAACGGGAAATTAACAGCATACCTATGTAAAAACTAGGTGGCTTTTCAGAGAAAGGTAAACTAGTCTACATACTTAGGCATACAGTTTGCTGTTTCTCTTTATGTTTTCTGATATCTTTTTCTCAGATGTGTTTTGATTTTTATCTTTCCCAAATGAATCTTAAATACGTTGCAGTTTCTCTCTTCCTCCTTGCTGTAGCCAAGCCAGCTTTCCTAAGCTATTTCACATTATCCCAGTCCCATTATTATAATGCTGACTGTGTCTATTATAGTAATGCCTATTCAAGAAGAGAATATTTATGCTTCACTAATTAAATCCTTTACATGCTGTAACTGTAACAGTGATATACTGATCTTATTTCTACTGGTTTCTTCTTTGGCTGTACTTACTGTCCAGTATATTTCATATGTGAGGAAGGAACCCCAGTCTGCAGTTTACATCGAGGAACACACTTCCTTCCTCCATTTCCCCACTAATATAATCCCACTAAATATGTAGGTAATTTAACCCACATCACAATCACCATCCTGGCATTGTTACAGACTTCCTTCATCTGCACAAACATTTAGTGGGTTGCCTACTATTCCTCTCCAGAAGGTCTTTGGCAATATCCAGCAATCAGTTTTTCCTCATGTTCAATCCTTCCCTTGATTCTAAATGGTCTTTGCAGTCTCAGCTTAATATTCCCCCCTCAGTAGATTCAATTCCTTCTTTTTTCTCCTCTTGTTTTTGTTTTACCTAGCCCATCTAAACTTTACACAGTCATATTTTAACCTTGCGGCTGATATCTCATTTTTACCAGTCTCTGCCATTCCAATTAAACAAACTTTCTTCTCAACATATGTTTCCAATTCAGCAGACTCATTACATCTGTTCCAATCATCAGTAAGACACATTTATCTCATTTTTCTTCCTCTTCTTTTTTTTTTACTCCCTCCTGTAACATTGGCTAAAAGGAAAGATCCCCTGCATGTCTAGACAGACTTTCTTTATGGTATCTCCCACCCCACACTTTCCAGCTCTTCAAGCTGGGTCAGGGATCACTGTTAGCCTCATCTATTTTCTCTGTGTTAACTATTAGGGAGGCACACAAATATTTTGTTTGGACTCATATTTGACTTGGTTTGATTGTTAATTGTTCTATCTGGACTCATTAATAAGAATTGGATTCATTAATATGTGTTTAGATTGTTTAATCAATTTGATAGTCACTCCCATTAGTTTCAGTGGGAAATAAACTATTGCCAGCAACAACCCCACTCCTGACATTTTGGGGGATTGTATCCCCCATTCTGAGTTGCAGCCAGGAGAAAGTGTCCTTATTCTGCTGAAAGTTGGTGACATGACATGATTTTTTTTTTCTGGAATCAATATGGGGCAAAATTCTCAAGAACTGTAGCCCTTACCCCAAGGATCCTTCCTGGCAGACAGCAGGGAGAAAGGCTCTTTGTTTTTCAGTTCATCACAATTCTCACTTGCTGAGTGAACACATGGAGGCATGTTGATGAGCTTTTCCTCCATCCTTGCCCACAGCTGGAATCTTAATGTCTTTGGTGGCAAGACACTGTTTAAGCAAAAACTATGAGGGGTGGCAAACTCTGCTCTGTTCATTCATTTCCACATCTTCCAACCCTTCTTTGTTCATGGCATCCATCAAAGAACCAGCAGGTTTGCTTGGAGAAAATTATGTACAGCAACATAAGGTATGCAGGCTTTAGCTTCCTTCACCTACATGCTCCAGGTTTTTTTGTGGGGGGAGGGGGAGATCCTATTATTTTTGCATGTGAATAGATAGAATTTATGTAGTTGGGTCCCTCAAGGAAGAATGCTCTCAGATTCTCAATAAGTGGACTCATGATCCAATGCCACAGAATTTTTTCCTTTTATCCTCAACTTTAAAACACACACACAAACGTTTTAGGTGGGTTGATGCCATAGCTTCCACTCTGCAAAGCAGATTGGTTGCCAGTTACAAAGGGCAGAGGGAGAGTGGAGCATATCTGGGCCAATTTATGGGCCTTTGTACACCCAGCACTGTGGCAGTCCTTCCTGCCTAACAGGCAGGTCTCATTTTGGGCAGGAGCTCACAGGAGCGGAGCTCTAAAATCTCTAAATTGTATTGTGCATTATCTTTCTTTCCCCCACCCCCCAATAAAGATACTTGCTTCTAGGCTCCATTGTTCGATCCCCCTGTGAGAATTTTGCTGAACTTTAAGATTTGACAAAGATTTCTAATATTGTTGCCCTCAAAAAATAGGAAAATAACCAAAACATTTAAAGCAAGCAGATGCAAATCTTCATCATGCCACTGTAGCCACACAGGAGAAAGTAATTTAAAAGTATCATGGGAGTAAGCTTTTATTGTGACAATTCTAATTCAAGAAGCATTTTAAGGTAGATGCTGAGCTGATATAATTTAGTACACCTTCCGGTGATGTCAGGGGTGTGTGGCATATGCCAGTGAACTGGCAGTATGATTGGGAAAAATACTATGCACAGACATGCCAGTAATGGATGATATAGTAGAGTTAACATGGGCTAAGCTTTCTCTCTGGGTAGCAAGTCCATCAGTTGTTCAGAAACTCTCCCCTTGTCACCTCATTGTCTTGGGTAATGGAAACAAAAAGTCATATATATTTCAGTGCCATGAGAAGCATGGCCTGATCTAAAGAACGTAAGTTGACTTCCCAGCTGGGCCTACATTCCCCATTGTCAGTTAACAGAATGGAGGGGAGGGTAATTAAGGGGGCTTCTCAATGTCATGATGTCACTTCTGGTGAAAAATGAGAACTGATGCCATTGCACTGAAGTGACGCTCTAGGATTCACCCCAAATCCTATAGGCTTAGCCATAGAGTTCAGGGTAAATCCTATTGTATCACCCCAGTGTGATGACATCACTTCTGGTTTTTTTCACCAGAAATGACATCACACATTGACTCAACATTAAGAAGATTGTCTCTGTATCCTTTTCAAACTGTCAATGGGTTGCCAGCATCAGCTAGCAATTCTAGCCTGACTCTAGTGTACTCAAGTCTGAAAGCTGGATGGAATTCAGTCATATTATTTAACCTTCTGAAGTTAATAAAAAGTATAAATTCAAAATTTGGTTAGTTACATTCTAAGTCCGTATCCATATTCATGGTTGACCTCTAGCATTCAAAGAGACACAGCCTCTTACAGCAATGAATTTTTTCTTCCTGTCATGCCAGTCTTCTGAGAAACTCTGCTTGCTTCTTATCCTTTCTGATAATGGGAACTGGACAGAGGATTGCCAATTCCCTCCTCTGTCACCTCTCTCAGGTTGTTCCTGGGCTCAACATGTGGCCATCAATGTCATTTGAGAGGAGAATTCAAATATTTAAAAATTGCTGTGAGGTACCAATCCTGGTTCAGCTGAAACAGCTGTGGAAGCAACAGGTCATTTTGTTTTCTCTCTCCATGTTTTTCACAGCTGTTTCAGCACTTTAAAAGATGCACAGTGGGGAGACAAGATTGCCACCATGCCAAGCCCTTGCAGTAATTTTGAAATGGCTAAAGTGTCCTCTAATATGGCATTGTTGGGCACAGGTTGGTCCTGTGACCACTATCACATCTAGTTTGGCCTTTGAGAGTAACATTTGGAGGATCATTTTGAACTACAGTAGGAGAAGGGAAGATCCAAACCAATATATTAATTCCCTGATCATTGCCCCACACCCAGCCTGATGTGTAAGAAATCACCAGCTGCTAAACTGTTAACAGGAGCTATAGTGTCTGTGTGTGTTTGTGTGTATGTGTGTGTATACAGAGAGAGAGAGAGAGGGGGGGGAGGAGTCATAATCTCAGAGCGGCTTACAATTTCCTTTTTCTTCCTCTCCCCACAACAAGACACCCTGTGAGGTAGGTGAGGCTGAGAGAACTCTTGAGAGAACAGCTCTGAGAGAACTTGTGACTGACCCAAGATCACACCAACAGCTGCATGTGGAGGAGTGAGGAATCAAACCTGGTTCTCCCAGATTAGAGTCTGTGCAGTAAATCACTACACCAAACTCTTATGTTCATCCTCCCCACCATATAGAAGCACCCTAGCAGAAATGATCAATTCTATAACAATATTGTTCTTACACAGCTAAGCCAAAGTCTGTGTGGTAGAAATGTGGGATCTGCAAGATGCCTGTGTATACTTTAAGTAGCTTGATGGAAGGTGTGTTGGCAGATCTTTATTCACATTTGAAATGCAACCCAAATTTCTTAGCAAGTATTTTCTAATCTGATTTACAAAGGAGCCTGTAGTATTGTACAGCCACAATAAAAGATATTGAAAATGGCAGGCTGTTCATCTGCTGAAATCAATGCTGTGGAGGGAGATGAGCGCCTCCCCAGAAGCATTCAGTATATTACAAGATCAGCCCTCAAGCACACGAATTGAATATGGATTGAGGTGTAAATACAATCAAGTACTCCTTGTTAACTGCCTTCACCAACTTCTTATATACTTTGGAGCAAAAGAGCACTTTGCCCATTGGTAAATACAAATAGAACATGCAGGTGCATAGTGGGAAATATGCATACCTTAATAGGAAACACACAGTTCGATAAAGATAACACAGAGAGACCTGAAAAATATTTAGTCATTATACCTTATCAAAAGGAGATAAATTAACAGATTCACAAGAACAAGGCCCAATAATATCATAAGTTCATGGTAGATATTGTTGGACTCTCAATAGCTATGCACTTGTATCATTCTGTGCTAAATGCCCTTCAATGATATCCACTGGTAAGGACATAGATTCTTGCCATCCTAGGATGGCAATTGGTATTGGCCACTTACTACCTCCAGCTTCATATTTGAAATGCAATCCAAATTTCTTAGCAAGTGTTGACTCAGCCTTCCATCCTTCCGAGGTCAGTAAATGAGTATGCAGCTTGCTGGGGGGAAAGTGTAGATGACTGGGGAAGGCAATGGCAAACCACCCCGTAAAAAGTCTGCCGTGAAAATGTTATGAAAGCAACGTCACCCCAGAGTCAGAAACGACTGGTGCTTACACAGAGGACCTTTCCTTTCCTTTTTAAAAATTCTCTAATCTGATTTACAAAGGAGCCTGGTAGTACTGTACAGTCACAATAAAAGATATTGAAAATGGCAGGCGGTTCATCTGCTGAATGCCCTTCAATGGCATGCTTCAATGGCACTTGGTACTGGCCACTTACTACATCCAGCTCCTCCCCCCCCCCAAAAAAAAGTAGGATCAGAAAGACCCAGATTTAAATCCCCACATTGCCATGAAAGCTTGTTGGGTGACTTTGGGCCAGTCATACTCCCTCACCCTAACCTACCTTGCAGAGTTGTTGTAAGCGTAAAAACAGAGGAGGGGTGAATGATGTGAAAGGACACTTTGAAGAGAAAAGTAGGGTATAAATACATAATTTCTAAAATCTAAATATCTGTTTCCATTCACCATTGATAAAAGCTAATTTGAAATACAGAATAGTTCTGGATGCCATCATTCATGATGGATGCCATGATTCAAGAAATTAGGAATGTTTCAGAAGGGAGTGAAAGAGATTCTACAAAGATCGATATCTAAGATCAGCCTCATCCCGTCTATCAGGGGCTATAGTGAGGAAGTGCTAAAGTTCTATACATTTTGGTTTTGAGTGCTTAACTGTGGATACATAAACAAAAGATGAATTTTCTCCATTAGAAATGACTTTGGAGGCTACATGGCCCTTCTGGAGTCAGAGCATGTGAAGATGAGAAGAGGGTAGCGATACACATTCTTCCCTGCAGTCTCCACTCTCCATGTGCAGAAAGTTTTAGCTTGCGCTCAAGAGAATCACACTTGCTTTACCAAGGAAGCAGAATTTGGCACATAATATATTGCAGTGATTTCTTAACCATATTCATGGTTTTCTTTTTCTTTTCTTTAATTCTCAGTTCAGTTTGTGGTTTTCTTCAAACTTTCATTAGTATTCTACATAGACTTCTTGCCATGATGACTAATGTACTGCAACTTGGCTGTTAAGCCTAAGATATCATGAAATGTACATCTGCTGTGTTTTCCCCCCTAACCCTATCCCTTTGTTTCTAAAGTGCTGAGTCCTGCTAAAAAATCTGGATAGGTACCAAATTTGAGAAGCATTGCCAATTTTCCTGAAATGATATCACAGTTCTATTATCTCTTAATAAAACAAGTATAGCACACTGATTGATTTATAGAGCAATTTTTTGCATCATTACCTAACTTGATGTGTACAAATATTTTTTTACAGCCCCTCCTGCAATATCCCTGCCTCATTTTTTTTTTAAAAAATATGTTTGTTTCAAGCTAGGCTGTCTTAGTACATAGGATTGAAAGGGATGAAGAGTTTGAGCTAAACTGAGCCAATGTCATGCAAAGCTGCTTATTGGATGTTTAAAGCATTATAATGGCCTCATGGAAGGAAGAAAGACAAATACATTCCTTTGTCGCCTATGACTAATCTCTATCAATGGTGCATAAAGGTAAACTTCAAGCTAGCTTCTGAATAAACAGCCTATGCATTTCTGAGATGACTTTCCCTACTTACATATTTTGATGTTATTTGCAAGCATTTATCTGGAGATCTGATATTACTTCCCAACACATAAAACATGCAAAAGACAGACACAGTGGATTCAGTGGAGCAGTGGATCATGTAATGCTGTGATGATGGACTACAAAATAATAGGCTGGATTCAGAGTAAATTTCGTATTTTGAGGAGGGCAGTTTCCACCAATTCCCACTCCCAGCTGCAGCCCCCTGATTTAGTCCTCCTGCCCCCAGGAGCAACATTTCAGGGAGATCAGTGGACTGTGGCTGGAGGAGGAGGAAGTAGGAAAGATCCAACCTGCAGAGAGAGCCAGTTTGGTGTAGTGGTTAAGTGCGCGGACTCTTATCTGAGAGATTTGATTCCCCACTCCTCCTCTTGTACTTGCTGGAATGGCCTTGGGTGAGCCATAGCTCTGTCAGAGGTTGTCTTTGAAAGGACAGCTGCTGTGAGAGCCCTCTCAGCCCCACCCACCTCACAGGGTGTCTGTTGTGGGGGGAGAAGACATGGGAGATTGTAAACTGCTCTGAGTCTCTGATTCAGAGAGAAGGGTAGGGTATAAATCTGCAATTCTTCTTCTTCAAATGGGAATGCTTTCCCAGAACAATCCTAAAATAAACTTCTTGAAAATAAATCTTGTGTTATTTAGGGGCAATTTACTTCTATGAAGGAGCCCTTAGGATTGCAGCCTCTGTCAGCAGAAAATTTAGCATGGCTCCAATCCAGTATAAGAATTGCCTTGCTAGATCAGACCAAGCTCCATTTAGTTCAGCATCATTATATCTGATTCTCGAAAGGGCCCCATCTATGAATTTTATTTAAAACATTTACTAACCACCTTCCTCCCTTGTGGAACTCAAGGTGGCTTACAATCAAGGCTGCTCCCCCAGGAAAAAGGGGTGCTAGAACTCTCAAAAGGGAAATGAAGGAGAAACACACAAGTGCTCCTCATGAACTTTTAAACATTATTTGATAATTTTGTTCCACAAAGAGGTTCCAGAACTCTGTTCCACTGTGTTCCTCCAGAAAAAAGCCCTGCTGAAATAAAGTATTTTTTAAAAAAATCATAATAGAAACAATTATAAAAATTTATTCATTTATTTTTTAATTTGATTTGATTTATATCCCACCCTACCCCACCGAAGCAGGCTCAGGGTGGCTCACAATACTTAAAAGACTAGACAGATCTTTTTTACAAACCTGAGAAAAGCCCTATGTTTGCACCCCTCTTTTCTGCCAGTAAAAGGCAGACCCTTTTCCAGGGTTGTTTCAGCCTTTGATGAAAGACTCTTTGAGGCCAGGCTTGGCAGCAACCACTAGATGATTTATGAACAGAAAACTTGCAGCCAGCCCACAGTGTAGAGTAGTTGTTAGAGTTTCAGATTAGGATCCTGAAGACCAAGGTTTGAACCCTGACACTGCTGTGGAAGCTCACTTTGTGCCAGTCATATACTCTCAGCCTAATGTACTTCACACAGTTGTTGTGAAGGAAAAATGGAGGAGAAGAGACAATGTAATCTGCTTTGGGTTCCCATTATGGAAAAAAGATATAAATGAAGTAGGTAAACAATAAATGTAACTGAAGATGGGACAGATTAAAGGGAGGTTGGGTGGTGAAAAGGAGAAAAGAAAGCTGAGGATATGGGGGGGCTGCCAGGAAGAAAGAGGAAATAGTGGAGAACATGACCATACTAGAATGGGACTTTTTTGGGTTTAAAAAAAAACAAAAGCTGGGAATAACAGTCCTCTTAAGACCAGCATAGGAAAAGGTTAAGGAATTATTTTCTTTGCCACCAGTGGGAGAAGGAAACATGCATGTGCCATTTCAGTCACTGACCACTGTTTGCATCATCATGCATCTCTTTTTGCCTTGACACCAAGGTTAGTCAGCACAGCTCCTACAGGAGCCAGTTTGGTATAGTGGTTAAGTGTGCGGACTCTTATCTGGGAGAACTGGGTTTGATTCCCCACTCCTCCACTTGCACCTGCTAGCATGGCCTTGGGTCAGCCATAGCTCTGGCAGAGGTTGTCCTTTAAAGGGCAGCTGCTGTGAGAGCCCTCTCCAGCCCCACCCACCTCACAGGGTGTCTGTTGTGGGGAAGGAAGGTAAAGGAGATTGTGAGCCGCTCTGAGACTCTTCAGAGTGGAGGGCGGGATATAAATCCAATATCTTCTTCTTCTTCTATGAAACTAAGGGAGAACCCTGCACTGCCCTCTTTAATTCTGTCCCTCCTTCCAGTGGCTCCCTTGGCTTTTGTGCTCTTTTCCCTCTCTCTAGGTCTCTGGGTGACCTTTGTGGTGGAGGAGAAGAGCTGTTTTCCCCTACTTTCCTGCTATACACAGTCACCAATCTATGGGTCAGTACTCAGAGACTGACTGAGGTCTTGATGCTACACACACTTATTTGAGAGTAAGCCTGCATTAAGTTCCTCCTTGTCCTCCAGGAGACACACAATATGCATGAAAGAGCCGCATGCAGCTCCTGAGCTGCAGTTTGACCACTCCTAAACTAATAGAATGGTAAACAATGATTGATAGACCTTTCCTATATGAATGTGTTGTGTTTGTTGTTAAAGCCATCTAACATAGTGACTATCAATACACCTTGTAGTAATTAACGATATTTGTGGTAGTTTCATACATTAATTATATATTGGCTTTCAGGTGATTTGGTAGATGAGGAAAGAGAACATGGAAGCGTGAAAGGAGGTCCTGAATCCCAAGCATTTACCCTGTGCCATATTAGGGGCATGTGTATCCAAAGGCAAACAAACAAAAATTAGGAATCACAGAACTAAAGTATATATCAACAAATCCATCACATAAAGATATTAGTTTGTCCGCTTGGTGCATACCCAGTCTAGGGATACCATACAGTTCAGAGACAGGCAATTCAAAGACTGAGTTTATGCAGGCAACTTCTCTATATATGGAGTCCCCCCCCCCCCCAAAAAAAAAGTCTGACTGTACCTCAGATAACCTACACCTGCTTCTTCAAGTGGTAGCATTTTGGCTCAGATTGAGTTGGCTGAAGCTGAATCCGACAAAGACGGAGGTTCTCTATCTGAGCCAGGGTGGCCTAGGAAAGGAGAGCCCTTTGTCAACACTTGACGGGGTGCCACTAATACCAGACCCTAAGGTCAAGAGTTTGGGAGTGCTCCTGGAGTCCTCTCTAGCAATGGAGGCTCAGGTAGCAGCCATTACCATATCCGCCTTTTTCAATCTTCGGCGAGTATGGCAGCTGGCCCCTTTTCTGGAGCATGATGACTTAGCAATGGTGATCCATGCTATGGTCACCTTGAGAATAGATCACTGTAACGTTCTCTACATGGGGCTACCCTTGACCCTGACACAGAAACTTCAGCTAGTGCAGAACACTGCAGCATGATTGTTAATGGGGCTCCCTCGATGGGAGCACATTCAACCAGTGCTGAAAGAGCTGCACTGGCTACCTATTGTGTTCCAAGTCCGTTCCAAGGTGTTGGAATTGACATTTAAAGCCCTATATGGTCGAGGGCCTGCCTATTTACAGGACCACCTTTCTCCATACGTTCCCCAGGGACACAAAATCTACTATCTATCCCCAGACCAAGGGAGGCCAGACTGTGTTCTACATGGGCTAGGTAGAGCCTTCTCAGTGGCAGCACCAAAAATGTGGAATGCCCTCCTGGTGGCCATAAGGGCCTTTGGGATCTTTCCCAATTCTGCAGGGCCTGCAAAACTGAACTATTTCAACAGGACTTCAACACCTAAACTGGGAGAGGACTGCCACCCTACACTGCTGAGGAAAATCGTTATAGGATCACTGTCAGAAGAAAGAAAGATCCTGCCTTACTGAAGTTGAACAGCACCTAAAAAAGTATTTTAAATTGTTATTTTATCATTTTAAACTGCAACTGTGACTGTTTTTTAATTGATTGTCAGCCGTCCTGAGTCCACTTGTGGAGAGGGCGGGATAGAAGACTAAAGTAATAAATAAATAAATAAGTCTGATCAATGCTTCATCAAGGCTATCACTATCAACTTGGGTTAGCAGTAGATCTTGCACACCATTCTAGGATCTCATGATGGGATATTTTTCAGCCCTAATATCTGTGCCTCTCAACAGAAACTTGCTGTGGGTCTAAGTACATGCCCTCATAAAAATAAACTTTATGTGAAGACAGATTAGTATGATAATAGTAATATCATGACTTCCTCTAGACTTTGCACTTGAAAAGACAGATCTGATTATTGATGAATGGAATGCTTATAGCTCTGTCTTGCTCACCCGTTTCCCCAATGACCACTTCCTGTGGCCTGATAAAATTAATAAATAACCCCATGGCCAGATTTTCAAGGTAGGAAGAAGTTTCCTGTTCAAGGTGACATTATATGACCTTTCCTCCAACTCCATAATGAAGGAATTGGAGAGGGAAGCTGACATTTTGTTTGTATAAATTTCAGCTATTTTTCTTTTAATATGTTGCATTTGTTTTCTTTGTTGCTATTTTTATTCATTTCCATAACTTTCAGTAGGAAACACATTTCTACCTGCATTTTCCACCCAACTGGAATTAAGTTCTCAGGGATTGTGCCTTCAGCTGAAAGATCCTTCCTGACAAATTTTAGGCATGAGATTTTTCTCCCATCCCAGCTTCCTCAAGTGGAAGGGGGAGTTTATTCTAAGTAGGGCTATCAGACCCACTTGTGGAGGTGGGGGTCTCCAGCCACCAGTCCCTGCACCCCAGGCACTGATCAGTGGGTGCAGTTGGCCAGTGGGTGGACTTTCCAGTAGAAAGAGAAAAGCCCATACCATATCACTGCTGTTGTACAGGAAGTTATGTTATCACTCCAGTGATGTCTGGATGATGCTCTGGTATTTGGGCAAAAACTCTATGGTAGAAGCCATTTTTACCAAAAAGTTTTTGCTGAAATACCAAAGCATCACAGCAACATAGCAACATGATGATGTCACTTCCTGTGAGATGCTGACAATGTGGCCTGGCCTACCTTCTTTCTACTAGTAAGTCCCCTACTAGTAAGGGGATGGAGGGGACCTGGCAACCCTAATACGAAGACAAAAAAAGGAGCATGCAGATTGGGGTGGGGGTGCAAATTTTACACCTGAACTTGTGTGGCATTGAGCTAAAAACAATTTCATATATGTCTCCCAAATCACTCCATACATGTACTCAGCAATTAGTCTGGATTCACTAAATTTTCACAAAAGAAAGGGTGATGATTTTTGCTGAATGTTTCTCATGCTGTACTTGGGGATTTCCTGTCATCAGGAGAATTTGGGAGAAGAGACTGGGGAAGTATTTTTGGTTTCCACAGGAGGGAAAGGTAAGGATGTCATCTTTCACTAATGGAAATTACTTTCAAAATGATCAGTGGATCCAAGCCAGTGGCACCTCATATGTGCAGCCTGCATGTATGTCAATTGATACAAACAAAAGTCTTCAGCCTGTCTAGTCAGCCATCTTAGATAACTAAATTGCTCATGTAAACAGGATACATGCATACACAGAATAAGAACTCAGGACTAGTAAAATGGAGTAATGATTGGTGGAAATGGAAAGTGGAAAGATACACAAGAATAATATTCAAGATAATCCTTTTCAGTGGGAACATCAGCATATTATTTTGGTTGGGTGACATCCCTATCAGGCACATGTGCATTACTGTTGCAATTGAAAAAACAAAACAAAACAAGCCTCAGTTTAGATCTTAAAGCTTCCCTTTTAATGTCTAGTTCTGTTTTAAGGCAGTTATTTCATGCTTACTGATTTCTAGGTACACTTTACTTTCTACCTTTCTAGGATGCCTAACTAGGGATGTGCATGGACTAGTCCACAGACCTAATTTCACAGATCAGGGGCCAGTTTGTGGTCCATTTGCCCAGTCTGTGCATTCACGGTTTTGATGGACCATGATATTTTTAGGCAGTCCATTTGGTTTGTTGGAGTGATCCATGGGCCAGGCATGTGGCACCCAGGGAAGTGTTTGAAGCCATGCCACTGCTGCAGGGCACTTCACATGAGCTCAGGAGGCATTCAGATGCCTTCTGAGCCCACTTCCACATTGTGCCACTTCTCAGGAGGCATTTAAATGAAGTAAAACTCATGGATCTTCATTTTTCCAGTCTGAACCCATCCCTATGCATAACCAGTCTCACAGACCCAGAGAAAGGTCAGGATCTTTCTCTTGTTTTTTTTTTCCTTAAAAAAGATCCATACCAAACAATAATTATAGCAAAGCAGCAAGAAGCAGCTTAATAAGGGGATCACAGCAAGGAGCCTGAAACTGGGTTTCCTCTTTCCAGAGAGAAAGAGACGTGCTTTCAATGAGGACACAGATGTCTTATTGTATATATTGTGCAAGCCTGTTGCTTAGGGACTCTCTCAACACCACTAGGATGACTTAATTGGCACTGTCTAAAAAAAAATCTGCTGACACTTTTTTGTGTGGATCAAATGCCAACAAAAACATTAAACGCTCAGGAACAGTGGAAATCTCTTGCTGAACAAGTTGCAGTTTGGAAACTGAATCCTGTGCAGAGTATTATGTGGTGGACTGGGTCCAGGAGCTGCAATAGATCTTGCATAATTACCCCCAACCAGCTAAACTGAAATTGTTGTATTTGGGGCCAGCAATTTGTATAGTACCATTCACTTCAAAGAGAGACCTAAATCATTTCACCACCATATGGACTAATATCCCCCAGAGTGCATTAAGCTTGAATGTGCTTCAGATTTCAGTTCAAAGTAGCTGGAGGAGTCAAGTGTGTGGGCTTTATAGTATATACATCAAGCTGAATTAATATAGTGCAGCAATGCTGAAGAGAGCTCAGTATGGCTTTGCATGTGCATTTAACAGACTGGTTTTCATTGTGTGTGTGTTTGGGTGCTCCTCCTCAGCACTACCTGTACAAAAAGGCCTGTGTCATTGTTTTTTACAGTTGAATATTTTTGGTGCAGAAAGGAGATTCTGTAGGCCTGGATTTTTTTTTAAGGACTTCCTAAAGCAAATCATTTTTCCAGTGGTCTTCTCTGCTGCCCCTCTTAGCAACAGCTTTGATTGACCTTTTATACATCTTCAGTCTGGCTATGTGATCTAGGCAATGAAGAATGCCGTAACAAGCTTGATGTACCATATAGACAATAAGATTTAGGTAATGATGACATCATGAAGAAAATGTATTAATTTATTTGCTCACAAACTTAGCCTATATTCTACCTTTCTCTTCAATGGAGAACCAAAGTAGCTTATATTATTCCCCTCTCCCCATTTGTCAGGCTGAGAGTATTGGCACAAGGTTACCCAAAAAGCATCTCTGGCAGACTAGGGATTTGAAACTTGGTCTTCCAGATCCTTGTCTGAGACTCTTAACTACTGCACTAAACTGGCACTCGGACTGAGGGCACTGCTTCAGGTCCTTATTCTAAGTGGGTGATTGTATTTGTTCAGAAACCCCCAAGGGCTTTTGGCATATTGGTACATAGCTAGTTGCAGTGCATGCCTGCATTTGTTTGGAAAATATATATGCTGCCTCACCAGGCACATGTTCAAGGTGGCTTACAACAATAAAATGCAATAATTAAAAACCAAACCATTAAATAACGCACTAAAGCTAGCCTAAGCCATTAAAACAAACTACTAAAAACAAGCTAATGCTATTAAAACAAATTACTGATGCCATCAAAACAAGTCGGGGCCCAACAACAGCATAAAATACATATCAGGCAATCTACTGCAGCCTGACAGAGACAGTATATCAGCACAAAAGAGACCATAAGCATTTAAAATATAGGAACCATGGTAAAAAGGAATGTTTTGGCAGGCACCAAGCAAGCCTTATAGGCAAAAACATTCCAAAGGCAAGGCATCATCAGTAAGAATGTGTCAGGGACTGGATGCCTCCTACAACCTGACTTGGCTCAGCCTGGTTGGGCTGCAGACAACCCTGGGGTTGACTCACCCTGTCTTGGAGAGCTGGGGGCAGAGAACAGCCAGAGCCCAGGCAGGGAGCTCCAACCTGGCTGCTGACAGTGGAGCTAGCAACAATGGTAACAGTCAGTGTTCCCTCTAAGTTGAGTTAGTGTGAGCTAGCTCACAGTTTTTTAACCTCCGGCTCACACATTTTTGTCTTAACTCAGGAAAAATGGTCCCGGAGCAAACTGGGAACTGGTAGGGGGCATAGGAGAAACTTACCAGGATTGGGAGGGAGGTCTCCTTGCTAGCAATGTGGCAGAGTCACTTTTGGCAACATGCTGGTTGGTATTTGGCAAAACGTCTATGGTAAATACCACAGAGCTTTTGCCCAAATACAAGAGTATTGCTGCAAAATAGTAAATATGCATCAATGAAGAGAGCTGTGTTTCATGGAAGCTTATACTACAGTAAAATTTGTTAATCTTAAAAGTGCTACTGGACTCTTTGCAGCAACAGACTAACATGGCTAACTCCTCTGGATCTCAGAGTATTAGCAAGATGTTGCCAATGCATCATCACTCGTGATATATCACTGTGTCACTGGTAACAGTAGCATACGCCTGCCTCCCCTGGCCAGATAATTAGCAGTGGAGGGCTGGGTCTAGGGACAAGGAATTCCCTGCACCTGGCAGAAGCAAGGTGACCCTAAATTGGATCCAAACCGGGGGTGGGGCCAGGAAAACCCATAAGAAGGACACTGCCACATCCAGCTGGGGAGGAGAAATGGGCTGAACTAAGATAGTAGGAATGGGCACAAACTGGCTCAAAAACCAAAGTCTGTGATGAATTTTGCCCAGTTGTGCTTTGCGAACTCAAATTTGTGACAGGTTAACATCATGAACTTTCCACCAACTTTGAAGCTGTTGTTTGTGGAAGTTCATAGTGGTTTGTGAATGGCTACATTTCCAGATAGACTGTCACCACTCAGTAAAGATGTTTACCAAACTTCAAAGCAAAGCAGGGAAGGGGGAGAAGTTTCTCAGTGAGTTTGGTGTCACTGGCTAATTCCTGAGCCATTCCATAGACTCTTGTAACTGCAGCAATGCAAGTAAGAGGATTAATTTCAAACCACAGAATCCCAGCAGTACAAACTGAAGGGAGGAGGGCATTTTTTCAAGCCGAGTACAACCAGTTAAGTGCACAGAATGCCCAGCAGAGTTCAGTACCACTGTGGCAATGCCAGTTTAAGAGGACTGATTGATCTCAAAGCACAGTGTCACAATAACTCCAAGGGTGTTTTCGCACTCACCTTCAGCCGGCGCCGCGACCCTCTTGACGACGGAGGATCTGTGCTGATTTCCCACACGAAGCGCTGGAGCAACCAGAAGAGCCGCCAATTTCCGGCGCGAAGCCCGCTCAAACGCAAATCGCCAGGAAGCAGGAAAACGCTTGAGCGGGCTTCGCGCCGGAAATTGGCGGCTCTTCTGGTTGCTCCAGCGCTTCGTGTGGGAAATCAGCACAGATCCTCCGTCGTCAAGAGGGTCGCGGCGCCGGCTGAAGGTGAGTGCGAAAACACCCCAAGCCTGGGTGGGGGGGGGGCACAAAGGAAGACAGGCAAAAGCAGGGAACCCTCTTGAAACTAGCAAGATTAATTTGGAACTGACAAGAGCAGGGCAGAAACCAAAGGGGGGGGGACCTCATGAACCTGTGCAAGTCTTTTTCCCAGAAGCACTTTCCTGAGGCACCTTGTTTGGCCGGCTGTAATTCAATTCTCACCAAACTTGGCAAGGGGGGGGAGGTAGAGGAGATCCTCTGTAGTGTGGTGTCTCCAGTATGCCAGGGGGCCAACAGGGATGTACTCCCCTTGCCACTTTCAAAGAAAGATAATCGCTTAGGGTCACTGATTCCATCCAAAACCCATCCTGAATCTACACTGAAATGCATCTAGATAATCTGTTTCCTCCAAGACTACTTAAAGCCACATAGCCTCTACCCATTCAAGCATCTTGCTCAGGTATGGAATGTGAACCATGGGGTGGTAGCTATTTAGATAATTTGTGTCCAGGATGCATTTTTCAGGAAGGGTTTCACAACTGCCCCTTTCAAAGCTGTGAGAATTATACCTTCCCACAGAGATCTGTTTATTTAATTCGTTTGTAACCTGCCTTTCTCCCCAATGGAGACTCAAGGTAGCTTAGATCATTTTCTTCTCCATTTTATCCTCAGAACAACTCCATGAGATATCTGTTGCCTCCTGGATTTGCTTGACCAAATTAGCCTGATTTGACAGTATTCAATATGAGGAGCAAAGGATGAACCTAGCAATGGAAGGCCTGAGGCATTTCCAGTAACACCCTTCTTGAATAACATATTACAAAACTGCATAGAGGTGGACATTTTTCTAACAATTGTGAGACAATATTATCCTTTTGATGTATTGAAGGGATTTTGACTTTTGTCACTACAGATACTCTATTTATGAACCAAACCATAACTTACCCAAGCTGTGTGGTAGTAATTTCTGTATGGCTGCTTCCTGCACTCTTTTGGTAGTTTTCTGTCCCAGTAATGTTGAGTAATGATTTCAGGGCACAATCCTGATGACCTGGCAATCGATGCTGTAGCTTTTCCCATGCTAACATTCAGAAACATGCAACCACATCTTATATCTTGTCTATGATTATTTTCTACAATAGTGGTGTGGGCTATGCATAAATGGCTCCCATATTTTCACATAATCTATGAATCAGCCCTATGCATACAAAAGCTATGTTAAGGGGTAAGCTAACTACTTTATACAGCCTAGAACATGTGAAATAGTATAAGTTAAAGGGATACAAATTACAATTTAAATTAAAAATTTGGATGATCTCTTCTCAAGTACAGATTTTCTCCAGTGACTTGAATATGATATACCCATTTTTATTTGCAGAGCTTCCCTAGCACTATCTATATTCTTTATGATTTCTTTATTAATATCCCCACTTAGCTGCAGTGCTGTCACTTCTGTTCCTCCTTTATACTGTCTGTTTAAATAATCCTCATTCCCAAAGATTTTATGGCCAATATTTTAGCTACATCGTATCGCATAAGACAAATGACACTTGTGCATATCTCCTGGTAGCAAAGATCTGAAATCTGATAATTGGCCACAAAATAAATTAATTGTTAACTATCTATTATTTTAAAGGTTACATACCCAAATTGCTATAATATCTTTTTCAAAGCCTTTAAAAATAAATAAGGACCTCTTTCTTCAGCACAAGTGACTCTGGTGCCAGAGGCAGTACTTTTTGAAACTGGACTAGGAATTGACTTGTCTTTGATGTACCTGTAAAGCAAAGACTGCAACAAACTAAAAACAACACAGATTGCAGATAGCCATTTGGATCCAAAGGGGAGGGGGAACCAAACAAAAGCCATGCAGCATTTCTTATTAGGATCAACCACATTTATCATAAAATAATATACAAAGGTTTGAGTTCTCCAGCAGTCTTAATCAAACTGCAGGGGCAGCAGTTGGGCATGAGAAGAGGCTCTTTTTCTGAATCTTGTGCAAGATATGCTGCAGACTTGATTAATTAGGTAGAACTAGTATTGTTAGCATTCTGGGGTGAAGAAGGAAATAATATATTTAAAAAGTTAATAAATATCTCTCTAGAATGCACCAGTCACTTAAAAGGCCAAAGACAGAGAAAATATGATAGTCATATTAACTAAAGTATATAAAATTTAACAAAAGCCAAGTTGGACAATGTTATCTAGTATAAAATTGATGTTCCTTATTGAGATCTGAAAATCAGCTGAAACTTGCTAGGAATGGAGTCATTTGAGACTGTAAATAAGGTTGTACAGTTGAATATTGTTGATTGTAAAAGTCAACTGACTTAACTTAGTATCAGGTTGGCAGTCAACGACTTCTCAGCATGACTTCCAATCTGTCAACTTCATGAATTGTTAGGTATTTAACAGAGCCTGCCTGTCTACCTGCTTCCCATATATGGGGATGCAGCATTTCTTCCAGTCTGGGCTTTTTGGGGTGGAAAAAGCCCAGCAGGAACTAATTTGCATATTAGGCCACACCCCCTAACATCACCAGGAGTGTTGTCACCCATTCCATTCCACATATTGACATAGAACAGTACAGTGCCATCAGCTGACTTTCATGGATGTGTCACACTGCCCAACAAGAGACCTTGTTTTCCCCCTCCCAAACATGGACCTGTCGTCTCTGCATATTGTTCCACAACCAATGCTTTCAATAGTAAGTAAACCAATCAGTCATTTATAAATAATGTGTTTTTAAGAAGTGTTAACACTTGGTGTTCATTTTAGTTCATGTTACTAAGTTTTCACACAGCATACTGGGAGCTGCGGCCCCTCCCCACATAATATAATTACTCTTCTTACTTTGTTTATAGTCTGCCTTTCTCACTGGGACTCAAACTGGATTATGCAGTGTATATGTAGTTCTGAATACGGCCCTAGATGCAGACTGATACATTCATAGAACATGAGCATGTAAAAATATGAGAAACGTTTCTGCAAACTTGGGAAGATACCAGAAAAAACTTATACATTTAAAACATTGGGGGAAGTGTTACCCCCCCCCCCAAAAAAAAAGAAGTGTCCGCAGCACAGGCAAAGTAAAAACAAAGTGATTCTTGGTGTCATTGTAAAGGCCCAGCTTCTTCATGGAGGGGGTACTTGTGGGCAGCTCCATGTCCAGCAGAGAGGACAGAATGCACGGTCTGGGAGCATGTGGCTGCCAAGTGCCTTCCCTCTTTTTTTTTTAACCAGAGCCCTGGCCAAGCCAGCTGGAACTGTATTTGTTATGTATTGAACATAAGTTACCCAGCCGCATGGCGACCGCTACTGAAGGCGACCCCCTGGGTCCCCGGATGGAGCTTGCCAGTTGCCCCGCCCATCGAGATCTGTGGTGGGAAGTTTGACCGACCAGGATTGGCCTGGTTGGATGAGGGGGCTGTTCCGGGTACTGTATATAAGCGGGGCCCAACCCGCGTGTTCCCTCTCTTGTAATGTGCTACTGAATAAACTATGTTGCCTTCAAACCGTCTCAGTTCTCAGTACATTACAGTGGTGACGAAGGTGGGATGCTAGCTAACCCATTCCAGAGAGGCTTAGCAGATCTGGCCGGAGATGTCAAAGGCAAGCGGTTGTAGACCGATGCGCCCACTGCCGCAGCCACCACGGCTAACCAGAGCAGAACCATGGGCCGGCTCAAAGAATTCAACTCCGCTACCCTGGAGAGGTGGGAGACCTACATGGAGCGGGTCACGTGCTACCTGTGAGCGAACAGGATAACGGAGGACAGCCTGAAGAGGGATGTCCTCCTGAGCGTCTGCAGAGAGGCCACGTTCGAGATCGCAAAGGGTCGCTCGGCCCCCGCGAGGATCATGGAGAAGACCTATGAGGAGATAATCAGACTCCTCACCGGGCACTTCTTGCCCCAACCCGCACTCGTCGCCTGCAGGTTCCTCTTCCACAAGAGGGATCAAGAGGCTGGAGACTCGGCAGCGGACTACCTGGCCGCCCTTCGCCAAATCGCGGACAACTGCAGCTACGAAAAGCTGGAAGAGACCCTGAGGGACCGTTTCGCCTGGGGCCTGAGGGATGAAAGACTGCAACAGAAGCTCTTTGCGAGGGAAGAGCTCACCCTCCAGAGCGCCTTCAACGAGGTCGTTGCGTTCAAGCGGACCACAAAGACCTTCCCCAAAACGAGGGCCGAGGCCGCCCATCAGGAAGACATGCGCCCCAGCCAACCAGACGAGGAAGAGGCACTCCAGCTACGCCGCCAGATGGGGACGGGCCCACGAGTGCCCCGCCACCAAGTGCGCCAGCTGTGGAGACCAACACGAGCGACGGGACTGCCCCTACCGCAACGTGGTCTTCAGAAGCTGCGGCAAGATGGGCCACATCGTGAGGGCCTGCAGGGCCAAGAGCACCCGCCGCTGCCAGGCCACCCACCAGGAATCGACTGAGGACCACTCGATTGCCTCAACCTACGTGCAGGTAATGAACTTGCCCAACGATACCCCTTAAAAGGTCAAGGTTTCGGTCAGGATCGAGGGCAACCCCTGCCTGATGGAACTGGACTCGGGTTCCTCCAACTCCATAATTTTGGAGGAGTCCTTAAGGAAACTGTGCCCACGTGGCCTGCCTAGACTGTGACCGGCAAGCTTCGTGCTTCGGGACTTTCAAAAAAATCTTGTGGAAATCCTGGGGTGGGCAACGGTGGGGGTGGAGTACAACAGGTTTAGGGATAATCTCAACATCTTGGTGGTTAAAAGGAGTCAGCTCACCATCTTGTTGGGCCTGGATTGGTTTCGGCCACTGGGAATAAAGATCGTGGGGGTGCAACAGCTGGGGACATAGGGATTCGAAAATGTGTGCCGGGAGTTCCCGGAGGTGTTTGATGGGGCCCTGGGGTGCTACAAGGGCCCTCCCATTTCCTTACCACATGCGACCCGTAAGGCTGAAGGCCAGGTGGGTTCCATTCGCTCTGAAACCGAAAATCGAAGCAGAGCTGGACCGCCTCACAGCCCAGGGAGTGCTGGAGCCCGTGGCCTACGCCATGTGGGAAACCCCAGTAGTAACCCCGGTGAAGCCGAATGGGGAGGTGAGCATATGTGCCGATTACAAGTGCACCATTAACAAGGCGCTACAGGACAACCCCTACCCCGTTCCAGTAATCAGCCACGTTCTGGCAGCGCTAGCAGGGTCCAAAATCTTTGGGAAACTTGACTTGGCCCAGGCGTACCAGCAGCTGCCGGTGGACGCTGCCACGGCAGAAGCGCAAACCATAGTAACCCACAGGGGGGCGTTTAAGGTGCGGCGGTTGCAGTTTGGGGTGAGCGTGGCCCCAGGGGTGTTTCAGAGCCTGATGGATTCTCTCCTCAAAGGGATTCCCGGGGTGCAACTGTTTTTCGACAACGTTTTGATCGCCACACCTGATGCAGAGGAATTCAGCAACCGGCTGCGAGAAGTCCTCCACTGTTTCCAAGAGGCCAATCTGAAAGTCAAGCGTGAAAAATGTTCTCTTGGGGTACCGAGGGTGGAGTTTTTGGGGTTCGCGGTGGACGCTGCGGGGATCCACCCGACGCCGGACAAAACCAGGGCTATAGTGGAAGCCCCCACCCCCAAGAGCAAGGCGGAGCTACAGAGTTTCTTGGGGTTATTAAATTTCTATCATTCGTTCTTACCCCACAAAGCCGCCTTAGCAGAACCCCTCCACAGACTCCTAGACAAAAATGCCCCATTGGTCTGGGAAAGAAGCAGGATGCAGCGTTCCAAGCAGTCAAAGGGCTGCTCGTATCCAACAATGTGCTCCACCATTTTGATGAGAGCCGACCGGTGATCTTAGATTGTGATGCGTCACCATACGGGGTGGGCGCTGTCCTGGGTCACCAACTCCCGGATGGGAGGGAGGTCCTGGTAGCCTACTACTTGAGGACCCTGACCCCAGCGGAGCGGAACTATGCCCAAATAGATAAAGAGGCCTTAGCGATCGTGGCAGGGGTGCACAAGTTTAATGACTACCTGTACGGGAGACGTTTCACCATAGCCACAGACCACAAACCGCTCCTGGGTCTCCTAGCCCCGGACTGCCAAACGCCCCAGATTCTTTCACAGCGCGTTTTGCGGTGGAATCAGTTCCTCAATTCCTACACATATGCCCTGGTCCACCGGCTGGGCAAGGCGATGGGACACGCAGACACCCTCAGCCACCTATCGCTGCCCTCCATAGACCCCGACCCGGCCCCTGCCCACCATGTAATGCTCATCTAAATGCTGCCAGAGAGACCCCTACATGCAGCAGAGGTAGCGAAAGCCATGGGGTGAGACAAAGTACTCGCGCGGGTCCTCGACTGGGTGGTGAGGGGCTGGCCAGAGGGCAAACAGGGCGAAGAGTTCAGGGCATACACAACACGCAAGGAAGAACTATCCGCGCACAAGGGAGGTTTGTTATGGGGGAGCAGGGTGGTGGTCCCCCCCCCACCGCTGTGGAAGCAAGTGCTGGGGGCCCTTCATGAAATGCATCCAGGAATCATATGGATGAAGGCCTTAGCACTCAGCTATGTATGGTGGCCGGGGATGGACGAGGAAATAGAGGGGTGGGTCCGGAGGTGCAAAACTTGCCAGGAGTCCTGACCCGAACTGCCCACCTCCCTCACTCAACGCTGGGAAGCACACAGGAAGCCGTGGTCTAGATTACACATCGACTTTGCAGGGCCCTTTCAGGGCCAAACATTCTTCATCTTGGTGGATGCATACACCAAGTGGTTGGAAGTTATCCCGGTATCTTCAACCTCGACGGCGGCGGCGATCTGGGCGCTACGAAGGGCCCTGAGCACACACAGCATTCCGGACACCATAGTCTCGGACAACGGGACTGCTTTCACCTCCTGGGAATTCCGGGAGTTCATGCAGAGATACCT
Source organism: Heteronotia binoei (assembly GCF_032191835.1). Lineage (NCBI taxonomy): Eukaryota > Metazoa > Chordata > Lepidosauria > Squamata > Gekkonidae > Heteronotia > Heteronotia binoei. The sequence goes on from NC_083229.1 coordinate 44,461,599, forward strand.
GATACAACCGTCTCTCCCCGTATGAACCCCAGAGAGCACTGAGGTCAGCAGGGAAGAACCTGCTGACTATCCCCGGGCCAAAGGAGGTAAGACTCCAGAGTACCCGTACTCGGGCTTTCTCAGTTATGGCCCCACAGCTGTGGAATCAGCTCCCAGAGGAAATGTGGGCCCTGTGGGACTTTGAACAGTTCCGCAGGGCCTGCAAAACCATCTTGTTCCAAATGGCCTTCACCAGCTGAAACTACTAAACTGCCAAGTAAACGTGCCAGTGAATATAGCACTAAATGTACTAATGTTTTAGAATTTTAATGGATTTTAATCAATTGTAGTTAAATATTATTTATTGTATAATGTATGTATTGAGTTCTTTTGCTGTTAGCCGCCCTGAGCCGCTTGGTCGGGGAGGGCGGGATACAAATAAAATGTGACTGACTGACATCAGGTCCGCCCCCTTCCATCAGGCCACCAATGGCCAAGCTGAGTGGATGATGCTCACCACAAAGGAAGCACTGGGCCGCACTGTGCAGGGGGACTGGGACCACCGCCTAGCCGCCTTCCTATTCGACAATAGGATAACTCCCAACCCAGTCACGGGGGTAAGCCCAGCTGAGCTTTTAATGGGATGAAAGCTAATCACTAGATTAGATAGGCTGCACCCTGACCGAGCCACCGACATCCGCAATTCCCCGGAGATCAGAGAAGCAGCCCGAGGATTTTTCCCAGGGGATCCAGTATATGCTAGGAACTATGGGTGCGGGCCTGAATGGGTAGAAGGCCAGGTGCTGCGAGTAATAGGGTCCTGCCATTACGAGGTGTCCACAGTGGGAGGCAATGTATTGTGGAGGCATATAGACCAAATACGTCACCGCACATTGCCGGAAGAACCGGCCACAATACGGAGCGAAGAGGCCCCCACAGAGATCTACCCCAACACCGCTGACCGCTCCACCCAATCGGGAGGTAGAGCCCAACCATAGCGAGGGTGACTCCCAGGGAACAGGGACACCAGACGCGTTGCAGGGTGCAGACAACCCCAGACCGGCGGTGCTCCCATGAGGGGAGACCGTCGCCCCGTCTGTGGCAGAGGCCGTGGCCCGGGAGCTCCGGCGACCGCCCCGACTCCACCAGCCATCCCAAGGCGGTCTACCTGGGAGCGCACGGCCCCCGCGTACATGCGGGACTATGTGTCCTGAGCTAGGGGGAAGGAGTGTTATGTATTGAACATGTTACCTGGCCGCATGGCGACCGCTACTGAAGGCAACCCCCTGGGTCTCCGGATGGAGCTCGCCAGTCACCCCGCCCATCAAGATCTGTGGCGGGAAGTTTGACCGACCAGGATTGGCCTGGTCGGATGAGGGGGCTGTTCCGGGTACTGTATATAAGTGGGGCCTGGCCCGCGTGTTCCCTCTCTTGTAATGTGCTACTGAATAAACTATGTTGCCTTCAAACCGTCTCGGTTCTCAGTACATTACAGTATTCCTGTCCATTCCTGCTAAAAAAAGAATAAGAAACCCTGCTTCCAGACAGTCTTGGATCCAGGACCATTCAAAAGAGCTGTTTCAGCCAATCATACAGTCTTTCTTGGAGAGGAGAGGAGGGACATTTTAAGTTAACTCTGTGGTGACACATAATAGTTAATCTCCCTCTTCTCCCTTCCTCACATTCCATCATCCGCAGACTCCACCATCACCAATTGCCAGGAATTTTCCAATCTGGAGTTGGCAACTCTAGGACAATTCAGCCCCCTATATTAAGGGACTCCAGCACTTCTAATACCAAAGAATAGAATAGAACTTTCTGAAACATACTGACTTTACTTGCACATACTAAATTCTCCAGCCATTTCTCTCTTAGAAGATCTCTCAGGTCAGGCTTCTCCTTGTCCCTTTGTCTCTGGAACCAGAAACTTCTTTCACATCTCCCCTCCTTAAAGACTTCTTAAAAACATCAAAGGAGACTCTACAAATGATTTTATTTTAGTCCTACAAAGTCATTCTCTGGGCTGGCTGAACCCCCAACCTCTTTTTTTGTTCTCTAAGATGAAGGAGGAGATTCTTCTGCTCTGAATGGATGATGTTTGCCTATCTGCTGCTGAATCTGAATTAAGTCTGGGGTTTCATGCTACCTCAGTGGCTGGCCCACCACTGGTTTATCTTGTTATCCTTATGGTCTTGGGAGGTTTTTTTCTGATAAGACAAACTCAGATGGAAACTGTTCCTAAAAGTTTTCTTTTGGGGTGACTACCCAATAAGAGCAAGGTCTGGGAGGCTTTTTAAACATAATTCTCCATGTTCTTTTATAACAAACCCCCAACAATCTCACAAGGTTCTGGGTCTTAAACCACTTGGAATCCATGGCTAGCATCATGGAATCTTTTGTTCTGTTCTTCTGTGGTTTTCCAATTTAATCACTCTCTGAGGAAGGAGCTGGTATGGCACCTTCAGCAGAGTTCAAATAAAGCAGCCCATGAACAATTCTGAGAGAGAATGGCAGCCAGTCTGATCCATCCAATGAGCTCCATGAAAGAGTGGGAATTCCAGATCATGATCTGACACTCTAACCTGGGGCTGTCAAACTCCCAGTCCACGAGCCGCATCCAGCCCACCCAGGGTTTCAACCAGGGCTTTGGCAATTTTCTCCCCCCTTCTCCCCCTCCTGTCCTCACCCTTTGAAGCTCTGAGGCTGCTGACAATGTTCCCAGCTCCTTCTGCCTTGTCTTCATTGGCGTCTGGGTTTGCAAAGTGCAAGGAAAACAAATAATGGATTTTCCATTATGGTCTTTGCACCCAGAGACCTTAATGGAAAATCCATTCCATGTTTTTCTTGCAACTTTGTGCTGCAAGGTATTTCAGTGGAGTGGAGGTAAGGCAGTTTCACTTTTTGCAGTGTTTATGGCCAGCTGAAGCTGCTTGCAAATGAAGAGTTGATGCTTTGAGCCAGCTTGTCTATGCTGAATGGACCTGAGAACTGGTGCCTAGTGAGCACTCTAACCTGGGAACCCACAGCCAAAGGGGAATATTATACTGGAGAGCTATTGTCAATATGAGTAGACCCGGGGGGAGGGGCCGGGGAGCTTGCAATGCCCAGCCATGTCATGTTTTCCTAGATTCAGAGCATTTTATATTTTTCATTTCTGCTGTGATCCTTGTGCTTTTTCTTCGTTTTATATTTAAAACTACATTGCCAAATCCCACTTCTCCCCCACTTTTCCATTTTAAACCAAACATTACAAAAATTTTAAGTATGTTTGTTTTTTAAGTTAAAAAGAGTATATTTTGTGTTTATCTGTATTCCTTATAACATTTATATCTCTGCTGACTGGCATTACATTTTATGACACCATGGCTCTGCCCCACAATCCCATTTGTGTCAAATGACTTTGACATCCATTCTCTAACCATTATACAACACTGGCTGTTAATCATAAACCCATTTTTCCATCCATTATATAGCTGTGAGAAAAAAGATGTTAAGAATTATGATGTCATTTGGAACGAAGGAACAGAAAATGGCTCAGGAATAAGGCTCATGGGTTTAATTTCCAGAAAGAAAAAAGTAAACTTTATTTTGTGGGGTTGAAAAATTTGGTAGTATCCCTAGTTCAATTAATTGTACTTCATCCTAAACTTCAGGTTCAGAATGGTTAATAGCAGGTCAAAATCTCACAAGTGAAAAATTTAGCTTCTGTTTTTACTTCACTTTTTAGAAAAAAGAAAATGATGACAACAATAATTCATATACAGAACAGTGTCTGCTGCTTTCCATTTCTTGTACAAAAGACTTTTCATACAACATTTTCTGTTGGGTTCCTTAGTCATATTCAGCCAGTATAACTCTGCATACCATCCAACATATGCTTGTTGATCAGCCAACAAAAGTGTTTGAATCGTGTTGTGGTAACATATTTACAATGATATTAAATTAGTTTCTTCGTTTCTGCAATAACTGAAGCACAATGCGGAAAGCTTTATGCTCTGTTTTATCACCCAACCCCTAACCCCATGTGCTTTTTATGGCAGCACATTGCAATATGAATACTGAAATCTGTTATAAGAAAATTGGTACCATTCTCTGTGTAAAGGGGAAAAAATATTTTGGATTCTGCGGTGATGTCTTGAGTTTTTGACATATGGAAAAGAAAAATAGGCATCTCAAAGAAAGGAATAGTTGTATATAAAAAAAGAAAGGGGGGTAATTCTGCTTCCTACATGCCATTTCTGTTTATCCGTAGACCACATCTGAAACACAGAAGCAATCTCCACATTTCTGTGTATCTGGCTGCCCCTAGCATGGTCCTGCCATTTAATTACAGTCCAGTATTGAAAAACAATTAGATTGGAGTAGGCTGCAGAGGTGTGTGATTACATTGTTAAAGCAATCAGCAATGTGGCAAGGGAGTGTGCTGGAAGGGAAATGAAAAGAAGTAATCGAAACAAGCACTTGGTCTGAAACAGACAGGTTTTTATTTTTATTTTTTTACTGTAAGCATGCTAATATAGAAAATTTAGCATAGATTCACATGACAACAGTGGCTGCATTGGACATCACAAACCAACTCCAGTTTACAGCTGCAGTACCTGAATTCTCCCTCTCTGCTCCTCCTTCATCTTCCACTGTCATGCACACAGCAAACCAAAGATTTCCTGGATTCAGAAGTCTTGAATCAAACTCCTATTCGCTTTGAGTTTTTAATGCAGTAACCTGATTAAATTGGAAATTGTTTTCTCCCCACATACAAGGATTCTAAACCAACTGAGATTTGTGCAAGCATCACAAAAAGCTGCATTTGTGCTCATCATGAACAAAGAAAGGTCTGCCATGAAATGCAGCCTATATATATATTTTCCCTTTAGCCTATTTTCAATCCCATTTTGGATTTGTTTTTAGTGGTGCTGGGCTATTGAATTCTTGTTGGTCTTCATGAGGAAGGTTTAATGAGGAAAAAAACCCAAAAAGGAGGAAAAACCCAACCCAATACAGGAAAGGCATCAGAAAAGGTTGCAACAAAAACAACAATTGAATGAAGCTGAACATGTAATGCTATTATAAAATTGTACATTATATGTATTTATGCATAAGAAATGTTAAAATCAAACTAAAAACACTTATCTATGGTTTTGAATGTAAGTACCTTTATCCAATATCTGGACAAATATCAAAATATATGCCTGCCAAAATATATACACAATATCAAAATACAAGGCTACAAAGAGTTCTTCAGTGTTTAAATACAGGCTGATCATTCCATAAGATAAACCTTTTATGTATGTATGTATGTACATTTATATTCTGCCCTTTCCCATAAGGGCTCAGGGCAGATTCCAAGCTAAAACAGTAAAATCAACAATAAAACATCAAAATAGTTAAAACAATTAAGCCAATAAATTAAAATTAATTATTTAAAATGGTATAGATGGTTTGAGCAAATGGGACGTAATTATCATGGGCAGCCTTAAGTTGCCCTAAGATGTCAACAGTATTGGCCCCAGTTGAAGTGGCAGTCTTTGCTGGGAGGCCAGTTAGACGGTATGAGGATGTCCGCTTGCCTCAACCATGGACCTGGAGGAACAGCTCCGTTTTGCAGGCCCTCTGGAATGGTAGCTGTGGAGGAATGCCATCTTAGTTCATGATGATGCTTGGTTGGGAGGGAACATGAAACTGCTAGGCAGGCTTTGCGGCCTAGTCTTCCCTTCACTCCCCCCTCCCTTCCAGAGTTAAACCATCGACTCTTGGAGGAAAGCCTCCTAGAGAGGCAGGAAGTTCTTTTGTTTCTTTTTATTTGAATTAGAGGGGAACAGGCAGTCCGCAGCTGGCCCTCCAAGAGGGAGGTTGTGAGTCTGTGGGCTCCTGACTGTGGGAGAGGCCTACTCAAGAGGAGGAGGACCCCAGGCAGTCAGACCGAGTAAGTGATTCACAAGGTAGACCAGGTTTACACCAGGGACGAGGGGATGCGTTTGAATCCACCTTTTATTTGCCCTTCTTGTTGCTGATCAGGTGCTGTGCTAAACTTTTACATGTAACTGTTTTTGTTTTTTTAATTTTTTAATTTCTCTTCTTATTAAATATTTTTACTGTTTTGAATGCTGGCAGTCAAACTCTGTACCACATAGATCCCCAACCGCTTTAGACCACGCTGCTTTATGAAGGGGCCCCGGGGAAGGGGAAAGGCATGCAGTTGGATAAGGTGCCAATCCTCCAGGGGTTCCCCGAAGAAGTGCTGTGGTCTCTGTGATACCCAAGTACAGGGTGGCAGAGGACCTTGAGGCCTGGCCTCATAGCTGGAGAGGGGGATTGGGAGTCCTGTTCCTCTCAATCTGAACCCCTAGACTGAGCAGGTGGTGGCAGCGAGCCCAAGTGGCCGGAGGAGAAATAGCTCCCTCCAGGAGTGGGCAACTCAATAGGGAGTTGACGGGACCGGGTCTGAAGGCAGAATCGGGCCGGTTTCGTCACAGTAGCAAATCCAGAAGGGCCCAAATCTCTATAGGGAGCTGATTCCACCAGGTCAGGGTCAGGGCTGAAAAAGCCCTGGTCTTGGTTGAGGCAAGCCGGACGTCCTTTAGGTCAGTGATGGTCAGAAGATGTATTCAAAACTGGCCATCTTTTGGTCCTATATTGGACTGCTTTAGCGGGCTCTTGCTGGAGGATGTGGATAGGATCCTGGCTGCAGTGAAGTCTACCACTTGCCCCCTGGATCCCTGTCCATCCTGGCTGGTGAAAGCCTGCTGGGATGGTATCAGGGACTCTCTGGGTGATACTGTCAAATTGTCCCTTTCAACAGGGACTTTCTCAGAGAAATTGAAGGAGGCAGTGGTTTGTCCGCTTGTGAAAAAACCATCATTAGACCCTGGGGTCTTGGTCAACTACTGCCCAGTTTCAAATTTACTGTTTCTGGGTAAAGTAGTTGAGAAAGCAGTGGCAGAGCAATTACAGATTCTCCTGGATGAGACATTCGCCTTGGACCCATTCCAGTCCAGCTTTTGCCCGGGCCATGGGATGGAAACTCTCCTAGTCACTCTCACAGATGACCTAAGATGGCATCTGGATCAAGGCAGGTCAGCGCTGCTGATACTTCTCGATCTGTCAGCAGCATTTGACATGGTCAATTATAACTCATCGCCTCGCCAACATTGAAGCTCAGGGGATGGCCTTACAATGGTTTTCCTCCTTTCTCCAGGGACAGGAAAAAAGGTGGTGCTTGGTGAGCAGGCTTCCTTGTGGCATCCACTTATATGTGGAGTGCCACAGGGAGCCATTCTCTTGCCAATATTATTTAACATCTATATGCGCCCCCTTGCCCAGATTGCCCAAAGTTTTGGGCTGGGTTGCCACCAGTACACTGATGACACCCAACTCTATCTGTTGATGAGTGGCTGAGCAGTCGCCGCCCCTGACCAGCTGTCCAAGGCATTGGGAGCCATGGCTGGGTGGTTACAATAGAGCCGGCTGAAGCTGAATCCAGCTAAGATGGAGGTCCTGTACCTGGGTCAGGGTGGGGTGGGTATGTGCATCCAGCTCCCAGCTTTGGACGGTGCTACATTGGTGCTGGCCTAACAGGTAAAGAGCTTGGGAGTGATCTTGGATGCCTTCTGTTACAGGCAATGCTCTTAATTTTGATGGGGAAAATAGCTAAGAGACTAGGTAGAGCGAATTTAGAAGAGAGGATCTTTTCTTTCGGGTTTTCAGCCAAGAATAGTCCAAGCAATTGAATTTTATAATGTTTTACTCAAATAAATGTAGGTGTTGTGATGCAATCATTCCTTTACACATAAATAATATAAGCACACACACAAGATCTAAGAAATAAAGAGGTGAGATATAGCAGAGTCAAAGGGAAGACACACAGGGCATACTACCTTTCCAGGTGTGCAGAGGTCCATTAGGGACCTTGAAGATACCAGGCAGGAAGAGAGAGAATGAGAGCAAACATGGCTTGCAGTCCTGTATATAATCTCTGGAGGGGGTGAGACCAACCCAGAAAAGGGGCTGGCTTGTGTGGTGGGCAGTGGTTAGTCTATTCTGGGTATCTAATTGGGTGCCCACCTTAAGCCAATGAGTAGAGCAGACTCTAGTCACCTGAATGGATCTTCAGGTAACAATAGTGTGGCTGATTTAGTAATGTCCTCCCAATAGGTTACAAAAGGTCAGGATGCATCAATGGTTTGAGCAGTTCAGCAAAGATACCCCTGGGGAGAGGCAATCATAGAAAACAAAGAATCTGCCCAGATGTCAGACATTACCATAGCAGTAGACAAAGAGAAACTGAGTTGCAGGAAGAGCTAAGGAGATGGCTGATTGATCAGTAGCTGAGGATTAGGGAGTGAACAATACTTACCAGTAGTTCCCATGTTATTATGCATCCTGCTTGGGCGGAAGTGTTGGGGGGTGGGTGGGGAATAGGTGAGACTACATTAAGAGACAGAATTCAGGTGCCAACCAGAACAAGCTCTCTGCGGGGTCCACTCCACCTTTTTAGATGGGGTGTTTTCTTGGCCTGTTTTTGATTGGACTCCATTTTGTTTAACAGAAATAGGAGACCCACTCTCTCTCTAGGCACTGGGGTACTCCATTTTATTAGGCAGCGCCTCTCAGTAACACTTCCATTCCATGGAGGCCCAGATCACAACGGTTGCCAGGTCTGTCTTTTGTTATCTTCGGCAGATCAGGCGGCTAGCACCATATCTATCCCCCCAGGACCTGGCTACAGTGATCCATGCAATGGTTACTTCCAGACTTGACTACTGTAACTCGCTCTATGCTGGCTTGCCCTTGAGACTGATCCAGAAACTGCAGCTGGTGCAGAATGTGGCGGCTCGCAAGCTGACCTCTCTGGGTGGGCATTTGGTTGCGCTCCACAGTCTGCACTGCTGCCCATTGAGTACTGGGTCCGATTCAAAGTTTTAGTTTTAAAGTTTAAAGCCTTATGCAGCCTGGGACCAACATACCTGTAGGACCGTCTCCTCCCATATATGCCTGGGAGGTCATTACGTTTGGCCTCCCAACATCTGTTGGCTAGCCCCGGCCCAAGAGATGCCTGCCTTGCCTCAACTAGGGTCAGGGCTTTTTCAGTCCTGGCCTTGACCTGGTGAAATCGGCTCCCTACAGAAATCCAGGCCCTACCTAGCTTACTGGCCTTCCATAGGGACTGTAAAATGGAGCTGTTCTGCCAGGCTTTTAGTTGAGGCTGTGGACATCTATTCTTGTTTTAAACAATTTTATTAATAACATATGGTAACAATTTCCGTTAATAACTTCTTTTCATCTATCCCATATGCTTCTTTCTAATCACCTCTCCTCCCATTACATGACCCTCGCCAGTGTTATTTACTCAAAATACTAACATTAAAAGGTACCCTTAATTACTAAGAACTAAAATTAATATTCTTCTTTCTTCTAAAGTTTAATCATTATCAAAAATTGTCCAAAGTCCTTTTACTTTCCACTCGTCTTTCCATTCTACATTTTCCACTCCCTTTTAAAATCTTCTAAATCATAGTCTCTTGTTAATTTGTCCATCTCACTCCATGTCATAACTTTTACAATCCAATCCCATTTTTCTGGTATTTTTTCTTGCTTCCATAACTGCACATATAGTGTCCTAGCAGCTGAAAGCAAGTACCAAATTATAGTTCTATCTTCTTTTGGAAATTTTTCCATTTGTAATCCCAACAGAAAAGTCTCTGCAGCTTTCTTGAATTCATATCCCAAGATCCTAGAAATTTCTTGTTGGATCATATGCCAATACTTTTTCACTCTTTTACAAGTCCGCCACATATGGTAGAAAGAACCTTCATGTTTTTTGCATTTCCAACATCTGTCTGGCATCTTGTTATTCATCTTTGCCAATTTTTTAGGAGTCATATAACATCTATACATCATTTTAAAACAGTTCTCTTTAATACTCTGACATGTTGAAAGTTTCATAGAGTTCTTCCATAAATATTCCCATGTATCCACCTGTATTTCTTTATTTACATTTATTGCCCATTTAATCATTTGAGATTTCACTACTTCATCTTCTGTAGACCATTTTAAAAGTAACTTGTAAGTTTTTGAAATTAATTTTTCATTATCTCCAAGCAGAACTTTTTCCATTTCTGTTTGCTCTCGTCTTATTCCTTCAGTTTTAATATCATTTTCCAACAAACTCTTTACTTGTTGCATTTGAAACCAATCGTATTTGTTATTCAACTCCACAGCAGTTTTCAATTCTATTTTGCCACTTTGTATTTTTAATAGTTGATTGTATGATAGCCATTTTTCCTCACCTGTCTCAGCTGTTATTTTTATCACTTCTGCTGGCACTATCAATAATGGTTTTCTTTCATCACCATATTTCTTATATTTCATCCAGGTATTCAACAAATTATTTCTTATATAATGGTGAGAGAAAAAACTATCCATCCTTTTCTTCTCATAATACAAATAAGCGTGCCAGCCGAATTTATTTCCATGACCTTCCAACACTAAATGTTTTTTATTCAACAGCGTCACTCAAGCTTTTATCCACACTAAACAAACTGCTTCATGATATAATCTTAAATCTGGTAATTGGAATCCTCCTCTTTCTTTAGCATCTATTAAAACTTTCATTTTAATCCTTGGTTTATTCCCAGCCCATACAAATTCTGAAATCTTCCTTTGCCATTTGTTAAATTGTTTACTGTCTTTCACAACTGGAATAGTTTAGTTTGAAACAAATACATTATTCTCGGCAAAATATTCATCTTAATTGCAGCTATTCTTCCAAGCAATGACAAGTTAAGCTTACTCCATTTTATCATATCTTCCTCCATAGCTTTTCATAGTTATTTTTGAACAAGTCAATATTCTTCATTGTTATTTCCACACCCAAATATTTTACTTTAGAGGTAAAGTCACATCCTGTTAGTCTCTGCAACTCCTTTTGTTTATTTACTTGCATATTTTTACCTACAAATTTTGATTTTTCTTTATTAACATAGAATCCCACCAGTTCTCCATATTCTTGTATTTTAGCTAACAACAAAGATGTTACTTGTGTAGGATTTTCATTTATAAAAATTATATCATCTGCAAATGCTCTATATTTGCAAATAAATTCTTTAACTCTCAACCCTTCTATTTCTTTATCATCTTGTATTTGCATCAATAAAATTTCAAGTGTCATTATAAACAACAACGGAGAAAGCGGACAACCTTGTCTTGTACCTTTGCTAATTATCATTTCATCTGTAAGATCTGCATTTATACATAACCTTGCACGTTGTTCAGTATATATTGCCTTTATCATTCTTATAAAGTTTTCCCCCAACTGTATTTTCTCCATTACTGCAAACATAAAGTCCTAGTTCAAATTGTCAAAAGCTTTCTCTTTATCCGCAAAGAATAATGCAACTTCCTTCTCTGGATGTCTTTCATAATATTCTACAATATTTACAACAGTTCTAATATTGTCTCTTATTTGCCTTTTAGGGAGAAATCCTGCTTGGTGTTCCTTTATGAAATTTATCAAATATTGTTTAAGTTGTTCTGCCAAAATACTTGTATATATCTTATAGTCATTATTTAGTAATGAAATTCGTCTATAGTTCTTTACATTCGTAACATCTCTGTCTTCCTTAGTAATCAAAGAAGTTACAACTTCCTTCCATGTATTTGGTATTTTCCGTTTTATTCTTATCATATTCATCAATTTTTGAAGTTTTGGTACTAATTCGTCTTTAAAAATTTTAATTTTTTTTGCCGTATATCCATCTGGCCCAGGTGCTTTTCCAATTTTCATTGCATTAATCGCTGCTTCAATTTCTATTCTTTCAATTGGATCATTAAATTTTTTTTCATATATTCTGTTAAGGGTGCTATTTTAATCTTTTGCAAATGTGCTTCCATCCTTTCCTTCTTTACTTTAACACCTTTAAATAATTTAGCATAGTACTTGAAAAATTCTCTCTTTATTCCTTCTTGATCTACCATCTCTCTTCCATCAACCACAATTTTATTAATAATTTTACTTCCTCTCTTTTTCTTCAGTTGCCAGGCCAAATACTTTCCAGGTTTATTTGCTCTCTCAAAGGACTTCTGTTGTAATTTTTTCAAATTCCATTCCAATTCCTTATTTAACAAATGTCTCATTTGTGCTTGTAGTATTGTAATCTCCCTTATAATTTTCTTTTCCCCTGGCCTTTTCCTCAGTTCCCCTTCTTTTTTCTTTATTTCATTTTGAATGTCCAACATCTGTTTTTCTTTTGCCCTTTTGTCCTAATAGTTTAATGTAATCAATATTCCTCTCATTACGGCTTTATAAGCATCCCACACCATCTGAAATTCGATATCATCTTTATCATTTATTTGGAAGAAAGCTTTAGTTTCATTTTCTAGAGATGTCACTAATTCTTTATTTTGTAGTAAATCTTCATTTAATCATCTTCTCACTTTTTTAGACAATTTTGTAATCCATAATATTGGGTTATGATCTGCACCTATCTTCGGTAAGATCTCTATTTTCTTAGTTATAAAGCCTAAGTCCTTTGTGCCCTATAACATGTCAATTCTGGAAAAAGTATTGTCTTGTTGAAAAAAATGTATAATCTCATACTTCAGGATTAAATTTTCTCCATATGTCTTCCAAGTTTTCTTGTTTAACCAGTTGAAAGAAGGATTTTGGCAATTTTTCTTCTTTATTGTTATTTTTCCCCCCAGATCTGTCCAATGTATTCTGAATTGTTCCATTAAAGTCTCCCATAATCATGACCTGATCGTATGTCACTTCATCAAGTTGTTTTATAATGTCTTTAAAAAAAAATCTTTTGCACCATTTGGTGCATACAGTCCCAATAATAAGGTTTTTTTCGCATTTATTATTACTTCTACTGCCACAAATCTTCCGTTTTTATCTTTAAATATTATTTTTGGATCCAATTCTTGTTTAATATAAAAAATCACACCCCTTTTCTTCTGTTCAGCCAATGAAAAATATTCCAGTCCCAATTGTTTATTCCATAAAAATTTATAATCCTCTTGTTTAATATGAACTTCTTGTAAGCAAATTATATTACAGTTTTGTTTTTTAATACAATGAAATATTGCCTTTCTTTTTGGTGGTGAATTTAGTCCATTTACATTCCAAGATAATAATTTATAATCCATCATGGTGCAAATTCTTTATTCTCTTCATAAATTTACGCAGCTCCTGTGTATTTGTAATTGTAATCCTTCTTCCTTGTAGCTCAAAGCTCAAACCTTCAGGTATTATCCATCTATATCTCATTCCATTGTCACATAGTTTTTCTGTTAATTTCTTATATGTTCTCCTGTCATTTATCACTTGTCTTGGCAATTCTTTCATTATTCTTACTCTCCTTCCTCCCACTATCAATGTCTTTTCAAAATTTTTATTCAAGATTTTCCCCACCATTTCTTTTGTCATATATCTTATAACCACATCTCTTGGTAAGTTATTTTTCTTGGCATATGATGAATTCACTCTATACATATAATCATACATATTTCGAGTCCCTTCAGGATCTTCCTCCAAGAAATCAGCAATTATTTTTATTACATGTTCTTTTAAGTCTGTCCCTTCTTCTTCAGGTACTCCTCTCAGACATATTTGTGTCTCCATCAATTTACAGTCATGGATTGTTATTTTTTCTTGCATGTTTAATACGGTGGAATCCTGGAGTTTAACTTTCCCTTCTACCTCCTGCACTTTTTTTGGCACCACCACTGTTTCATTTCTAAGCTCTTCCATTTCTTTTTTAGTCTTCAATATCTTTTTAAAGTTCTTTTTTGCAAGCATTTACCATCTTTTCCACCCCTTTCATCATCCTAGCTTCCATTGTTTCCAACTGATCTTGCATCTTCTCCAATGAGGTAGCCCTTGCACGGGTTACCTTTGACTCTGACATTAAAAAAACAGCGAAAAATTTAATATCACTAAATTAAATTTCAACTATCATGTTTGATAGATTAGAACTTGCCCTTTCAAATGAGCCTAATTTTGCCATCCTCCAACCTTCCCAGGCTCATATATTAATTTTTTTAAAATTTAGCCTCCCAGTAATGGCCACCGATGTTTTTCTATGGTAATACAATCCTAGAGTAGGTCCACTTCTTCAATAATTACTTCCTGCTTTGCTTGCCCCAAGTCACGTTCTCACTGGTAACAAAGTCTCATAATACTCGACGTATTTCCTGTGTTGACTGTAGAAACTGTAGATCTCTGATGATGGTGCTTTCACTCCACAACCACAAGTAGATAAAATAATAAATTCCTTTCCAATTTTTAACACTGTTCTTAATTTAACAAAGTCCAAAATTCACCCCTTCTCTTCTTCTTCTTCCAAGCCTTTAAACTTTCTCTTTCCCACCTTCTAATATTATTTTGTTTGCTTTAAAAGAGTCCCGGAATGGTAGATAACAATCAGTACCTTTTTCTAAGGTTATCCAGATCAACACTGGTCTCGTACAGCATCAGATGTTTAGCAGTCTCAAAGAAGATTAGGATCTTGTCAAGCTTATGTCAAATAAATGACTCTGTAAGCTTCTGCAGATGATGAATATGCAACTCTTCTCCAAGGATCCCTCAAATCCTCAAAGGAACACCCCCCCTGGGACTTCCTTTTAGCCAAGGTAAATCACCTCAAAGTTTCCTGTGCATATCTTGGACTAATCTCTCACTGAGAAAAGTAGGCAGAAGGCAAAAATTTGTCCTTTACTACCCTGAACACAAGGTCCAGTCTGCCCCCCTTAGAGAGGCAGGTCAGCTCAGCATTCTCCAAATCCCGGAAATCGCTGTGGACATCTATTCTTGATCTGGTTGGCCTCCCCAGTTGGCATGGTCATCTGTGCTATAAAATGGAATAATATCTGCCATCTCTATGGGATAACATCTTATCATGATGTGAGGCGGCCAGGCTAGGCAATATGTGATGGTATGGAAAATTTTTTGAGTGCTGGTGAGTTGTCCGTTTATAAAATGTTTTTTATTGTAATTTATTGTTTTATCATATGTTGTACTCTGCCCTGAGCCTTACAGGGAATGGGTGGAATAGAAATATACTAAAATAAAATAATAAATAAATAAATATACAGAATGGACCTAAAAATGCATCATTGGCCTTCCTTACATAGAAATATTCTCCTGTGGAGTAACTGAAAATAAATATTAAGAAATTTCTCTTACATTTGTGGCTGAGCACTCCATTTGGATTCTGAATATTGCATTCTGGACCTATACTGATCCATGGGCACATGAATAGAACACACTTGGATGAGTAGCCCATGTCATATTTTAAGGATATTTATTCCAAATTACTCCTTGGGAGAACATCTCTGTGTGAGTAAGGTCTATAATGCATTTCATAATTGTTGATTTTTATGTCGATTCTGTATATGATTAGTTTTGAATACATCTTATGGAATGCTCAGCCTGTATTTAACCACTGAAGAAAGCTTTGTAGCCAAAATGCATTTGGTTCTTGTAGTCTGATATTGTGTACCTTTCTAACCTGTATGCATATATTTTTATATTTGTCCAGGTATTAGATGTGTTTAATTATTCATACAGAAAATACAAATGATTCTTCAATCAAAATTTACTGGAAAAGAGACCTTAGATTAGAGAATATCTGGGGGGAAAACATTGCAAGAATCCAGTTTAGACATCATAAATGACTATTCACTGGAACAATTTGGCATTCAGCCAACAAGAGCTCAAGACTTGACATGAGATGTAGAAGTTGTTGCACCAATTGGGACTAGTGATCACAATGCTATTAAGTGCAGCATTCCATGTCAATGGAAAGTTACCCCTAAAGTCCAAAACTGTAACATTCAATTTCAAAACAGGGAACTTTACAAAAATGAAAGGATTAGTGAGTGAAATGGAAGCTGAAAGGAAAACACAAGAGGGTCAAATCCATAGAAGATGCTTGGAAACTGTTTAAAACCACACTGATTGAAGTTTGAGTAGAATGCATTATCTTACACTAGCCAGCCTAAAATAATGCTTTCATGGTTAATGACCCAAGTCAAGGAAGTCATAAAAATCAGAAAGGCTTTTTTTAAAAAGTGGAAAGTCTGTCCCAATGAAGTGAACAAAAGGGACCACAGGGTAAATTGAAAATTAGGTGTGCAAAAACAGAATTTGAAAAGCAGGTTTCCAAAAGCTTCGAGAAATTTTTTTTTAAATATATCCAGAGCAGGAAACCAATCAGAGAAGCTGTTAGGTTTTTGAATGACCAGGGAATGAAAGGATTGCTGGAGGAAGATGGGAAGGTGGTAGAGAAGCTCAATGAATACTTTACATCTGGGTTCACTGTGGGAAGTATGGGGCATGTACTCATGCCACATCCACGATATTCAGGAAGGGAGTCTGAAGAACAGAGTCAAATTAAGGTGATGAGAAATTAAGAAATGAATGAATAGCCAGCTTCAGGAGGGGATTGGATAAACACATGGATAAACATATGGAGCAGAGGTCCATCAGTGGCTATTAGCCACAGTGTATTGTTGGAACTCTCTGTCTGGGGCAGTGATGCTCTGTATTATTGGTGCTTGGGAGGGGCAACAGTGTGAGGACTTCTAGTGTCCTGGCCCCATTGATGGACCTCCTGATGGCCGCTGTGTGACACAGAATGTTAGACTGGATGGGCCATTAGCCTGATCCAACATGGCTTCTCTTATGTTCTTAAGTCCTAGACTTTGGGGGAGATTAAAAAATAACAAGTCCTCAGGTCCTGATGGCATATACCGAAGAGTTCTTAGGAAGCTCAGACATGATTTACTAACCTGTATATGTACCCTACCATTAAAATCAGCCAATGTACTGGAAGACTGGAGAGTAGTGACTGTTACACCAGTATTTTTAAAAGGGGCCCAGAGAAGAACAAGGACATTCCAGGTCAATTAGCCTAACATCTATCTGAGGCAAAAGTAGAAATTTAATCTAATACAGAATTATAGGGAACAGAGGAACAAAGCCTACTAAGGGAAAATGGCTTCTGCAAATGGGAGTCCTGCCTCACCAATCTTTTGGAATTCTGTGAGAAAATGAACAAGTGTGTAGACAACAGCAACCTGATAGATATTATATCCCTGGACTTTCAAAAGGGTTTTGACAAGATACCGCACCAAAGGTTCCTGAGTAAGCTAAAATAAGATGTCATGAGATAAGAGGGTGAATCCTCTAGGGATCAAACTTGGTTAAGTGACAGGAAGCAGATATTAGTAATAAATGGACAATACTCTAAATGAAGGGAAATAAGTAGTGAGGTCCCACAAGGATCAAAACAGTGGAAGCAATTAAATTTGTTCATGAATGATTTGGAACTGGGGATGAGCAGTATAATGACCAAGTTTGATGACACAACGTTATTCAGGATAGTGAAAACCAAAGCCAACTGAAAAGCTCCAGAAGAATCTCCACAATTAGGGAGAGTGGGCAACAGTGTAGTCAATGAACCTTAATGTAGGCAAATATAAAGTGGAACAAAAAATCTAAACTTCAAGTAAGAGCTATGGGGTCTGAACTTGTTGAGACCAAGAAGAAAAGAGTCTAGAACTCAAAGTCATCCTGTGCAGTTGATGGGTAGTAGATTCAGGATAAAAAAAAAAAGAATACTCCTTTATACAACAAAAGATTAATATGTAAAATTTGCTGCCAGAGGATATAGGGATGACTACAAGCATAGATTGTTTTAAAAGGCAGGGCTTTTTTGTAGCAGGAACTTCTTTGCGTATTAGGCCATACACCCCTGATGTAGCCAATCCTCCAAGAGTTTACAGGGCTGTTAATACAAGGCCTACTGTAAGCTCCAGGAGGATTGGCTACATCAGGGGTGTGTGGCCTAATATGCAAAGGAGTTCCTGCTACAAAAAAGCCCTATTAAAAGGAGATTAGTGAGATTCATGGAGGACAAATCTATCAGTGGCTAATAGCCATAGTAAAGGGAGCCTCCACATTTGCATCTGAATACCAGCACTGAGAGGCAGCATGTGCCCTGTCATTATCCATAGATTTGCCACTTTGTGAGACAGAATGCTGGACGATGATCATAGATCATAGAATCATAGAGTTGAAAGTGACCTCTAGTGTCATCTAGTCCAAGCCCCTGCACAATGCAGGAAACTCACATACACTTCTCCCTAAATTCACAGGATCTTCATTGCTGTCAGATGGCCATCTAGTCTCTGTTTAAAAACCTCCAAGGAAGGAGAGCCCACCACCTCCCGAGGAAGCCTGTTCCACTGAGGAATCGCTCTAACAGTTAGGAAGTTCTTCCTAATGTTGAGCCGGAAATGCTTTTGATTTAATTTCAACCCATTGGTTCTGGTTCTACCTTCCAGGGCCACAGAAAACAATTCCACACCATCCTCTATATGACAGCCCTTCAAGTACCTGAAGATGGTGATCACAACACCTCTCAGCCGCCTCTTCTCCAGGCTAAACATCCCCAGCTTTTCCTCATAGGACTTGGTCTCAAGACCCCTAACCATCTTTGTCGCCCTCCTCTGGACCCGTTCCAGCTTGTCTATATCCTTCTTAAAATGTGGTGCCCAAAACTGAACACAATACTCCAGGTGAGGTCTTAACAGAGCAGATGGACCACTAATCTAATCAAGTAGGGTTATTATCAGAGGTACCCTGCCACTAGACAAACTAGGTGATTGCCTAGAGTGCTGACCTTTTGAAGGTGCCGAATTGGGCACTCCCATGTGACTCTATGAGGTCATGCCACTTATTGACCCATGGGATAGAATAGAGGGATTGGGCTGCTGCTGTGACAAGGCACTTCTCTGGGGTTGCGCTGCAGAGGTGGCCCAATCTCTCTACTCTATCCTATGGGCCCATAGAATAGAATGGAGAGATTTGTCTGCAGCAACTCCAGAGAAGGAGGTGGGGTACAAGTAGCTAGCCTTGCTTAGGATACAAAGAGTCCAGGGCCAACCCCGGCTCTTATTATGGTCTTATGTTGGTTTTGTTGGTCTTAAAGGTGTCACTGGACTCAAATTTTGTTCTACTGCTTCAAACCAACACAGGTTCTCACCTGATGAATTTATGTTAGCCTGATACTGATACAAATATGACCATGTTAAGCAGTTTGTGCCTATTGAAGTATATACATTCTGAAAGCTTATTCTTTTGCTCTACTCCCAAGAAAAGAATACAGAAATAATCTTTATTCATAAACATTTCCAAAATTTAAACTTTTCACAAAAAAAGCTTTGAATGCAAGGTTGATTACAACAATAAAACCTTTAAAAATACTATTAACCTTTAAATGTTAATGAAAATATTTGCAATAATGCCAGTCTCCAGTGGGGAGAAGCTGCTGCTCTTAATTAATTAATACATGGTAACTTATTGTTGTCCTCCTCTGCCTGGAGGGCTCTTGGTGAAAATCTGGAGGGTGCAAGTATCCTTTAAGGTATGCTGATGAAAAGTTATACACAGATAGCAGCCGGGCACATTGCATTACCTGGAAGGGCGCTAACTGTATTTCCAGCATCCTGAGAAGATAGGGTGATAGTGTTGTATTACACCTCCTTCTTACAACCAGTCCTTAAATCACATCACACTGTTATAACTGTGCACTCGGGAAGTAATAATTTTTTTAAAATAGTGGCTGACATGTTCACAGCCAGTTACAATGTTCTGGGCTCCTTTTTACAGCGTTCTTTGCTTATTGTATTGCCTGTTCCTCAAAGGTTTAACATTAATGAGCGGTAAGTGTCTAAAGCTGAAAAAGAAGACAGGAGGCAGAAATGTTAATTCCTATTAAACATAAATAGGAGCAACATTAGCAATACCACAAGACTTTATTAGACTACCACAGGGCAATGTAAAAGTTCCTTAATTACTATTATTACTATTATATCACTTGCCACTAGGAAGAGACTTGTCAAGTATGCTACAGTAACAGTGCAATCCCAAGCAGAACTAATGCCTTCTAATGATTTTAAACTTGAAGAGTTTAACTTTATTTAGGATTGCATTGATAGCAACAAAAAAGTGATCCTACATACAAATGCTCATTCAATCTTGTGTTTGCATCTTGCAGTCATACAGTTTTTAATTTTACTTTATTTATATCCTGCCATTCACCCCAATGGGACCCAAAACAGCTTACCTCATTCTCTTTTTTGTTTTATCTTCACAACAACCCTGTGAGGTAGGTTAGGCTGACAGTGTGTGACTAGCCCAAGGCCACCAAGTGAGCCTCCATGACACGAGTGGGGATTTGAACCTGGATTTCCCAGATCCTAGTCTGACACTTTAACCACTACACGATGCTGGTAGGTTGATGTTGGAAAACTGGATTCATCTTTAATACCATCACTTTTATATATTTCCGTAACTCCTATTGGGATAAACATTGGCAACTTGGATTGAACTAAAACTTTAATGTGGATAACTCTCACAGAAAGGTAAAATGATGGTGTTGGATCCAAGCTGCATTTCCACTGCTGAAAAGGGTGCTGCTGGTGCCCCTTTCACCACCAAATGGCAGTGCTGGGGATCATAGGACCCGCATAGACAAAAAAAAAATGTTTGATGGGCGCTGGAGTAAAGAGGACTTAGGTGAGACTGAGTGAAAAGCTAGCTAGATCTACCCTTGCAGTTAAATTAATTGTAGTGTAAATTGAACTATTGTCTATCTGGCTTTTCATTTCTCCTCTTTTTTTTAATTAACAAGAGACATAATGAGAAAAGGTACACATAGAATAGCCCACACAGAACAGTTCGCTTGCTGAGCTCCCTCCCCTCCCCAAACTCCACCTTTCACATGCACTGCTCAAATCTGCAAGAATTTGCAAAGCTGGAGTTGGCAGCCTGCTACCCATCCTCTGCTGGTGAACAGGGGTGACCTCTCAACCATATCTCTTATAGCCTTTCCTCGATATTCAGCCCAAGGAATAAAACATACTTGTTCACTGCCATTGCTCAGTTGTAACAATATTTTAGTATTATTATACCAACATTTCCATAAGTTTTCATATTCTCAATTAAAGTCCAAATTTAATTTAAGTTCTCAAGCCTCATTTGTTTAATCTTCGGTTCTTTTTCTTATCAGGGTTTGACATTATCCTGCACCTTTGATTATTACTGCCTAATTCTTTTGAAATGTAGTTATTGTTAGGAGTTGTTGCAGATTTTCCTTCATATAATTCAACCTAAATGAGTACAGAATTAAATTACCAGCTCAAGGATTGTCCAAGAAGCAGTAAAACCAGTAAATTACTCTCTCCCTTTAAACAAACTAAAATGCAATTGGGAATTTAGTAGGCAGTATTTAATATGTCATTTCCTGGCCCATTCAAGAGATGAACTTACAGTTCTTTGTTTTTGTATGACTAGTTCGGGAACAGAAAAATACACTGACAATCTTAAACATAATTATGAGGAAGTAAGCAGGCACTCAGTCAATCAGTTATTCGTGTTTAACAACCCATAGGCCATACACTATAAAGAAGAAGAAGAAGTATTGCAGATTTATATCCTGCCCTTCTCTCTGAATCAGAGACTCAGAGCAGCTTACAATCTCCTATATCTTCTCTCCCCACAACAGACACCAGGTGGGTGGGGCTGAGAGGGCTCTCACAGCAGCTGCCCTTTCAAGGACAACGTTTGCCAGAGCTATGGCTAACTCAAGGCCATTCCAGCAGGTGCAAGTGGAGGAGTGAGGAATCAAACCCAGTTCTTCCAGATAACAGTCCACACACTTAACCACTACACCAAACTGGCTCTCCATAAAAGCAATTTTAAGAATTAAAAATCACATTTAAAAAGGTTTGCCACATCCACAATACAGTTTTTGCAGAAGCTACTCAGAAGTAATTTTAAACTTGTATCAGGAATAGTCGAGTACTTCAGTAGCCATTTTCTAAGAAATCTTTCACTGACTGTTGCATACTTTGGACAGCAGAAAAAAGTATGGGGCAGTGAATCAATTACTGTCAAAGGACAGTCACAAAAGCGCTGGTCTGAGGGTGTCTTAAGAAAATGGCCCTTCATCTGTGCTGTTGGCAGCGCATTGCAATGTGTGATCATATATGACCATCTCAGTTTTGGAACTGCTAGCATATTGAGGTAATGAGGTGGATCAAATTGGGCAGAGTATTTAATTCAGAGATGGAGTGCAGAGTATTTCCATGCATCATCTTTTTGGAGAGAGTTCCAGTCCTGTTGAAGCAGCTTCTCTATAAGCAATGCACATCTTCTTTCAGTTATATTTCTTGATTTCCATAAACCTAATCGGTCTCTTTCCATTTTGACCAACAGTGCTAATGGGCTGCTGATATGATGAAAATTGGGAGATCTTTGGAATTTAACTTAAAACTGACAATGGCTTTTCAGATAAATGTTGAAATATTTAGAAGGCCCAGTCCAAGTTGTATTACTGTGGAAGTTATACAGGGTGGTAAAGCAAGTATTTTGAGAAAGAAGATTAACTGAAGTTTATCAGGATCTATATTGAATCAAATCGGGATCTATATCAAATCAAATACCTGCCCAAAGAGGTGTCCACCAGGGTTGTGTCATTGCACCTTATCTACTCAACCTGTATTTGAATGACTTTGTCCTAAGCTTGCAAGGCATCTGCACCCATGCACTGTGTCTGGGGAATTGCCCAGTACTCACCTTGCTATATGCTGATGAACTTGTCTTGTTCTCCAGAATTCAGATTGGTCTAAAGTGCACTATAAAAACATTGATTGCCTATTGCAATAGCAGACTTTTGGAGATAAACAAAGACAAATACAAGATCATGGTGTTTACAAAGTCAACAAGACAACTAAACAAAAGATGGAAAATTGGTACCTACAAATTACAAGCTGACAAATTTAGATATCTAGGAATTGTGTTCCAGTCAAATTTATCCTGGTCCAAGCATGTTTAATATCTCAAGCAGTAATGTAAGCCGAAATGGCCTCAAAATGAGGTTGAGAAATTAGTCAGGTGGGCATCTGGCTCACTCAGGATCTTTTTACCTATGTATACAAGATACACATCCAGAAAGTAATGCTTAAAATAATAGGGACTCTAATTTAGTAAAATCAATTATAATTTATTAGGAAAATATAGGCTTCCATACAAGATAAAATACTCATCAAAACACACATTCAGTCCTAGGAAACATAGATAGAGAGATGGGGGTACACATGGGTAGACAAACAGGGTGATATTTACCTATCGTAGTCTTCAAGGAAGGCTCCAATGGTGACAAGCGAGGAAATGGGAGAAGGGACCCGAAACTTGGCCTTAGAATCGGCTGGATCTATGCAGCAGGAGTTGGGATACTGATAGAAGCACACATGTGGGGAGCTGTGTTACAGTTTTTATAGACTACCTTGATCCCTTAGGGGTGGGAGGCACAGGGGTGGATGACAGGTGGTCAGCTGGTACATGACCTCAGAAAAGGGGAGGCTCTGCAGTGACCATAAGGGCTGGACTTCTGCAGTATCCAATAGCAAGTTAATTTGTGGCACCTAACTGGGTGCTTGCTCTTGACCAATGGACTTGCTTGGATCCTGGATACCTGAGTGACCCTTCAGGTTGAAATGGACCAAGGGGAGGCTCCAAAGTGACAGTTGGGGAGAAGAATAGAGAGATTACTTGGGTGGGGAGATGCTTAGGACTATTAGACTTATCTGAAAGGGTGACAATAGAGAGTCAAATCATGGCCTAGGTAACACCCAGTTTGTACAAAGGAACTTGGCTCTGGCTGAAGATGGTCTTCCTCTTCTTTAGTCTTCTTCCTGGCACCAGTCTTTGTCCTGAGTTCTGTTGGACAAAGGCTTGAGTGGTCTGGCAGGATCCACACCTAAGATATGCTTGATTGCCTTATGCAGAAGTTGAAGCAGCTGTTGGATATGGAGTCAGGAAAACAATATGGATTCTGGTGGTGTTAGCCTTTGGTTCATGGAAACAGGCTGGAAACTGTTTGCCTGTACAGTTCATGGTGGCGTGGCTTCTTCCACTGCAGCGGCCAAGACTGGGCACACAAGGAACAGCTGGAAGCTCATCTGTAGCTCTGGCTAATACCCATCCAGAGATGTAGAATGCTGCTGCAAAGCTGAGGCTTATATTATCCACATAAGCCTTAGAAACCGTGGGCAAAGTCCACTTCTTAGAGCAGATGTGTGCGAGTCAAAACTCCAGGCACCCTGGCAACCATACTGGTGATCATGATGTCCATGTGTATGAAAAGTAGGGGGCTTTTCCTTACAGTAAGCAAGCAAGCAAGCACTTCTTCGAGCTGCCATGATACAGGAACTGGAGCAAGTATGTATGCATTGATGACCCTTCCTTACATTATATGTCTTCCTGCAGTCTGAATGTTGGGAAGAATTGCCTGGAAGCCATTCAGCCATTTGAATCCACACCTGGTCATCACCTCTCATGGAAAAGCTTCAGTGGATTATTCTTTCAAAATCTGTTGTAACTTCATATCCATATGAGAAGATTTTTGCCATGCTTGATTTATTTATTAAGAAAATATATATGCTGCCTCTCCAGGTATATACTTGAGGTGGTTTTCATACTAAAATTTGATGTAATCATTTAGAAATTGTTAAAATTAACAAACAAAATTCAGCCATAAAAACATCAGCCTGAGTATAAAAACAGCACAAAATATTTATCAGAATAAAATGATTCTCATAAAGCTGCTCCCAGGCTAGAAGCTGATTAATTAAAACATTGGGAAAAGATCAGCCTCCTATAAAAAGGACTCTGGAAAGGCAGCACTAGTGAATTCAGATAGCAACAAGCCATGAAAAGAGATTTGTTATGATCTTCAGATTAGCTGAAAGAGTTTGCATGTATGCATGACTCTGTACTGTACATTATGATATTTGATTTGAAAATTAAACAAAGGGAAATAAGAATGGATATAGATATTCTAAGAGTAACCAGCAGTTGCCAGCTGTCTATAAGCTTGCTGGATCAGACCAAAGGATTATTTAATTCAGCATCCTGTTTTCACAAAAGATCCACAAGGAAGCCACAGAAGTTAAAAAATCTTCCATTTGTTGCTACCCCCCCACGGTATTCAGAGAGATACTAACTGAACATGAGCTGTGATGGCTAATAGCCATTTAAGTCTCTTTGGGGTCTTTATTTGTCTTTTCCCACTTTCTTCTGGTTAACATTGCTCAAAATAGAACACAATTTTACTTTAAAAGCTGTAGTCCTGTGTGAAGTAATACCACCATATCAGCGCCAGATCTGACATTCATTGTATGCCTTATGCTGGGCAATAATGAGCAGATTATTCCAAGCATTAAGTCATGATTTGGTCAGTATCTCCACAGAGAAGGGAAAAGAAGTGATAGAATAATTGTATTAGAAGCACTGTTGCATTACACCACCATCTGCCATACTTTATGAATAAAGATGTCAGCATTTTAGCATCAAAATGTGAAGAAAAAGAGAGGTCACTTGAGGCAGAAACTTACAGTTCAAAACATTTCATTTTGGAATAGCAACTGAGTTGAACAGAGGACACTAATGGGTTGTTTTAGATAAGTTTCACGCATGTTCTGAATTGTATGCTAAATCCTTTGTATGAATGAACAGGTATTGCTCCAGGTCCATTGAAGGCATTTGTCTTAGGGTGCATCGTCCATCGCAAACATTGCAGCTGTATCCAACAAATCATACAGCTTTCCCGTCAAGTGCATCCACTAGTATAGATGGCTTTATCAGGGGTTTAGACAGGATCATGGAGGATAGGTTCATTAACGTCTACTAGCCAAGAGGACTAGAGGGAATCTCCATGCCTGGAGGCAACATTAAATAAGACTCTGGCTTCTGCTCTGTTCGTTGGCCCTTGGGATGCCAGCTCTAGGTTGAGAAATACCTGGAATTTTTTTTGGGAGGGAGGGGCTAAGAAGGGCAGGGTTTAGGAAGGGGAGAGGGACCTCAGAAGGGTATAATATCATAAAGTCCACTAAAGCAGTCATTTTCTCCAGGTGAACTGATCTCTGCCAGCTGGAGGTCAATTGTAATGATGGAAGATTTCCAGGTGCCAGCTGGAGGCTGGCAACCCTAACAGGTTGGCAACTGTGTGAAAGAAGATGTGGCTAGATGGACAACTGTCTGATCCAGCAAGGCAACCCTTGTGTTCTTATGTTTTCCAAAAATGAACATCATAATCTGAGCAAGAATTCATTCATTCATTTATTCATTCCTTTCTATCCTGCTTTTCTTCTTAAGGGGACCCAAGGGGATATAAGAATACAATATAAGAGAAATGCAAGAAAAACAAATGAACAGCAGGGAGGCAGGGCAGGACTTTCTCCCTTCCGCCCAAGTGGCAGATCTTCCTGCCTGCTCTAAGCTAGAACCTAGAGGTTAAGGACTGAAGAACAAGATCCCTTTGACTCATGCCTTTGGACATGCCCATATCTTAAATACCTGGAGCAGAGGAGAATCAAACCAAACTAGATGTTCTTCAGCTCCTGCTAGCTATCTAGCAGGGTCTTCCCACCTCCCTTCCCTGCCAGGGGAGGCTATGCCACCAGCATGATAATGCACATGGACCCAGGAGCAGTGGCATCCATAGAACAACTTGCATGACTTCCTCCTGGCTTCAGAAAGAATTACACTGAGAGTTGTGCAAACAAATTCAGTCCATTTAAACACTGCGTAGAAGCCAATCACAGTAATATGCTGTGCACACTTCTCAGTATGTCTCTGTCAAAGGCTCTGTCTTCCCTTTGTGCTAGCAGCGCTTCCTCCTATGGTGAATGCACATTGTATTCTGCTTACAGCCTGCAATAACACAGCCGCAATTAAAGGAACAATCCATAGGCATGAAACTGTCCAGCCATTCTTGTATCATTACTGCCCGACATTAGTCTCTTGTTTTGCAGCATAAGCACAGTGAAAGCCATAACCAAGAATGACCTGCATTGCTCTTAATGCAAAGTGGACAAGCCTCTTTGTGCCTGCATTGCAAGTTAAACAGTTTGCACAGTTCTTTCTACCTCATTTCCTTCAGGTCATGTTCTGGTATGTGTGTATGTGGGGGGCACACACATACACAAAAGAATGAGATTGGGTAAACAGTCTTATTTCATCAGAGCCTGCTGTTTCTGTTATTTTAGAGGCTCTCTCCTGCAGCTGCTCTAGGGGAGCCAGGTTGGATCCATTTCTTGAAAATGGTAATTACTTGCTGAAGTATTTTACTCAGAACTACACTGCTGTTATTCTCCATCCATTGACACAAACCAATTAAGGTAGCCTGTATTGTTCCATAAAGTGGTGACCTTATTTTAATGTACTTTCTTCTCCCTTAGTTTTTTTGGAAGTATGCCTTTTCTATCTAATATATTTGATGCCATAATATTTTGGGTCTGGATTTTAAACTGCCCCCCCCCCCCAGTGAAATGGCAGATACTGGCCAACTGGCTAACAGATACCAGCCAACTGGCTAACTGTTTTGATGATTTGAAACTGTATTGCAGTCAGGGCTTTTTTTTGAGCAGGAATGCCCAAGAATGCAGTTCTAGCTGATTTGGCATTAGGGTGTGTGACCTAATATGCAAATGAATTCCTGCTAGGCTTTTTCTACAAAAAAGCCCAGTGCAAAACAATGGTGATGTCAGGGGTGTGACCTAATATGCAAATAAGTTCCTGCTGGTCTTTTTCTACAAACCACCCTCCCCATTACAGTAGTTTCCTCACTTATCTGGTCCCTTTCCCCCTTAATCTCTTCCCTGTATTTTAATAACTGCCTCACACTTAAGTGAAATGGAATGAAATTTTGGGAAAGATGTGAATCTTTTATCTGCCTCCCATCTTCAGCTATATTTATAATTTACTTCATTTTTATATCACTTCTCTCTGCAATGGGAACCCAAAGCAGCTTTCATCATTCTTTTCTCTTTCATTTTATCCTTATAACAATTTTTTGATGTATGGAAGACTGAGACTGACCCACAGTGAACTTCCACAGCAGAGTGGGGATTTTAATTTGAGTCTCTAGTCTGAAACTGTAATCACTATGCTAGATTTCATGGGATAATCGCTGTTGAAGAGTAGCAAGCAGCTGGGACTAGGGATAGGCATGGTCCACAAAAATGGTGGTCCATCTGGTCTGTTTGGTCTGGAGTACACAGACCCCTGGACCATGAACCACCATGTTTAAGAGACCAGACTGGTCTGTATGGACTATGATGCTTGAGCAGTGACTTCACCCACTTCCAGTTTGCTTTCAGGTGAACGAGAAGTGGGTGAAGTCACCGCTTGACCTCTTGGCAAAAGCCATTTAAATGGCCTTTGCAAAGCTGCGAAGCATGCAAATGAAGGCCAAATGGCAGCTTGTGCGTGGCCTTCACTTGTGCACCACTCAACCTCTTTGTAAAAGCCACTTAAATAAATTTTAAATTGCTTTTACAAAGTTGGGAAGTGTGTGAGTGTAGACTGAGCAGCCTTCCTTCCATTAGAAATAATGGATAGGGACACCTTTGGGGGCTCATACAATTGGACCCCCTGGTCCAATCTCTTTGAAACGTGGAGGGCGTTTTGAGGAGAGATGTTATGTTGAAAATTTGGTGCCTCCATCGCAAAAAAACAACTCCCCTAGAGCCCCAGATACCCAGATTAATTCTCCATTATACCCTATGGGAATCAGTCTCCATAGGGAATAATGGAGTGCCCGGCAGACATTCCCCCCCCCCCCCCACTTTCTGATGATCCTCCAAACCGGGGGATCCCCTGCCCCCTCCTGGGGAATGGCAACTCTAGCTGGGGTGGAGGGCTGTTCCCAAACAACCAACAGTGCACAGGGGAGAAAATCTAGTGCTTTCATTATTTCCCCCCCCCACCACCAAACTTGACTTCCATATTCGAGCCATGTTGGAAGAACACTGCAGAAAGCTAAAGCCAGGGTGTGTATGTGTGTGTTCAGAGTTTACTTCTCTTTTCTTTCAATTTCTATGTTTTGGAAAAATATAGACCTCCCCACATCTGCCATTTGTGCATACCAAGAAAGAAAGAAAAACAGTACCACACTTCCCAGTGCTTGAAGTGCAAGGGAGTTTTTAAATGACTTTTTCATAGCGAACTTTTCATCTATTTGTGTGCTATTTGGAAGAGAGGATACCTTGGGCAGTTGTAAAACAACTGACTTTGAATCTGATTTTTTTCATACTTCCATCCCAAAGAGGTAAATGAGTAAGAAACATAAAGGACACCCTGAATGCTGAGCCAAGATCAGTTGTTGCCTGCTTTGTTTCAAAGTCCTGCTTCTTCATTGCAGCTTTCTCCAATTTTGGCACCAAAATAGATGCATCAAACATTTGTTTAATGACATATTTTCCATTAGAGCAAAGTTTGAGTCCAGTGGCACCTTTAAAACCAGCAAAGTTTTATTCTGGGTGTAAGCTTTCATGTGCATGCATGCTTCAGTGCATGCACATGAAAGCTTATACCCAGAATAAAACTTGGTTGCTCTTAAAGGGGTTACTGGACCCAAACTCTGTTCTGCTGCTTTAGATCAACATGGCTACCAAACTGAATTTATATTTTCCATCAATTTTCTAAATGTTTCCATTCCATTCATAAGGGATTATCTAAACAACTGAAAGAAACCTGTCCTGACAACAAAGCATAACTAGAACTGTATCAGGGCCAGACTGCTATGACACTTTAATAAATGATGGGTAATAATTATTATAAGAGTTCTGAAACAAACAATTTTGCTACTCAGTTTTGAACACTGTATATACAAACATAGTTGAGGGATGCTTCATTTATTTAAAAGAAAGCCCTAGTGCAATAATATGAATTCTGGTTTATTGTTTTTTAAAGTCATGTAGCAATAATTTAATGTGATAAGTCTGCATCCTTTCAGGACTGGAAAGAATAGGAAATTGCTGGGAGAAAGAGTGATATGCAATCTTGATTGTGGTGTTTATAATAAAAATGCCAAACTGAATCTTTTTGTTTTCTCTCTTTGATCCATTTATTTTTCCCTCTATTCTCTGAAGTAATTTAATACAGCTTCCCAACCCTCATTTTCCAACTTGGTCTGATGCTTCCAATGTACATGCATAATGTTTAAACTTTGGTCAGAATATCTAAACCAGGAACTGTCACCAATTTCAACCGGATCATTGCTCAACAGAATGGGAGGCTCAGATGAAGCTTGGTCTGCTCTCAAGTGCTAGAGTTGGTGAATATAACAGCTTCAAGACAGAAGCAGGAAACAGATTTTTTTTTTTTAATGGAACTCTTTTTATGACTAGGAACAGAATTTACAAACCACTGGTCTATAACAACTGCTGCATGTGCTAATGATATGATATTATGAATTGTGTTATTTGTAGGGATGGGCATGAACCAGCTCATGAACTTAAGTTCATTATTAATTTTAGACAGTTTGCGGTTCATGAATTGAAGTCTGTGAACTGAAGACCCACCATGAACTTCCATGAATTTTAAGGCAATTTGTGGTGGTTCATGGAGAGAGCAGAAAGCAGGGAGTTAAATGACTTTGAGCTATTTAAATCCCTGCTTTCTGCTCCCAAAAGAAAGCCTTGGGGAGCAAAAAGCAGTGGTCACACAACCCGATATAAACTAGTTCAGTTTGTGAATCAACCTCCCAATTTGTATTGGTTCATGGTTTGGCCATGAACGGAATCAAACTGCAAAAATATGGTTCATGACCATCCCTAGTTATGTGTCAATGGATTTTCATTTATTTCAGACCATGATCAAGTTTCTCTGCATGCACAGATACACACACATACACACAGAGATCTCAAAACTTTAAAATCCCCCCACACATGAAGCCAGATCATTGGGCTATTTAGTCAAATGTTGCTCTGGCAGCTCAAAGACAGAGATTTTTCACAGCTACCTCAGATTGATATTAGCTTTAAATGCTGGGGATGCAATCTGCATGCATACCGTTCTGCCATTAAGCCTTTTGTAAATAACAGTCAAGTCACCATGGCTGTTGTCATGGCCTCTATTGCCTCCCATTCTGCGGCAAAGAGCTTGCAGCGATGAGCCATTTCCTTTTCTTTTTGATTTCCTATGTTATCATTAGTTTGGTTCAGCTCATTTTTGATGCACTCATTGATATTTCTTTGCTTATTTTAAACCGTTATACCTAATCCTTATGCCATTTTACACCTTCATTTATACACACATATCATTTTCATGCCATTTAAACATTATATACCATGAGAACCTCTGACAATTAGTTCACAGATGCAATGCAGCAAGATTAAAAACTAGGGATGCTGAAATCTTCAATATGTTGCCTGATTTTTGTGTACAGTCAATGGCCTCTTACAAGTGAGGCAATATGATTGGAAAAGCTGATAAAATTAATCACCTCTGTTTAAAGGAGACACTGAAGTAGTAAATATCTGCCAAGCGCAATGTAGGCTCAAAAACAGAATCTGGGGTAGAAGTTCCCAAGCCTTGTCCTGTGCACCAATAGGATTGCCTGCTTCCAAGCAGAGCTGCTGACCCAATCTCCCCTGCATCACTATGCCTTTGTCATGTTCAAGATGGCCAACAGAGGAAGCACATCCTCACTGGAAGGGCCCAACAAGAACAGGGAACAACTGGCTAGAAGTTCCAATTCGATCCGATTGAGATTTGTAAAACTGTTGCCTCCATGATAGATCTTTGAGTCTGAGCAGCTTGTTGATACTGCAAAAAGCTCTGTTAGTTCTGCTGATCCTGGTTCTTGACTCCTGCTGATTTGACCATGGACCTTATCTCCGCCCTGAACTGCTTTGTGGATTCCTGCCTGTTTTGACCTTGTGCTTTGCCACTATCCCATAATTACCTTGTAAATTTCCAACCTTTGGTCTGATCCAGATCCAGCTTCCGCCACACCTACAGACTTGACTTCTGTCTCTAACCCTCTGTCTACCTGACATGTGACCTGACTTTAGGCCCTTCTCTTCTGCCTTCCCCACCACTTGCCTCCACACCTGACAATATCAGCTGAAACAGAGGGATGCCACAAATTTTGCTACAGATATGTTCAACAATTGAATCATGTTTGAAGGTGTCAATCAGATGTGAGCTGATCACTCAACCTGTGTGGTTCATGCTGAACAGCTGTGAATGCCTGCCACAAAGGTGTGAGTTGGATTTTTGTAAATCTGTGCATGTGCTAAGATGCTGCCAACTGAAACCAATAAGCAGCCATTAGCATCACTAGGGTATACTTAGATGAACATTGAAGGGTAGGATTAATAAACACTATTTATGACAGATTTATATGAACTGTGACTGATTTGTTGCCTGCTGAGTAGAGCAGTTATGCAGCAAAAAGGGGGATAATAGAAAATAGGATTGTTTCAGAATATGTGTGCACAGAAGTCAGTTGTATTGTATTGCATGCCTAGGATGGAAAAAAGGTGAAACAACCTGCCCAACAGCCAAGAACAGGCTGATGAACTGCCAAAACTACCACTGAAAAATCAGCTCCTTTTTTGCAAACAGTGAACAGGATGTGAGGTGAACAGCCCTACCCAGATTTTGCTTTTGAATGGGCTGAGTAAGCCTTCATGTGTTATTTCTCACATTGATGTGTCGTTTCTCACATGTCTCATTTTGGTCTACAAAGTGGTAATTTCTGTGGCAGATATTGTAAAAATGGTGGCCATTGGAGGCTACGTAATGTCTATGTATGATATTGTTTTATGCTGGTTTTGAACAAGTGTTGCATTTGCAAGCTGCTTTGAGTCCTTGGAGAATATTATAATCAAAGCAAAAGATTATTTATTTGTATTAACAATGTGCCTTTAAGTTAGGAGGCAGTGGCAGCAGACACAGTGGTGGTGATGATGTGGGGAAGGAAGATACATCCAGGTGGGCAGCTGTGTTGGCCTGAAACAGAATAGGGTTAGGGTTTGAGTTCTGTAAGCCAAAATGCCCTCAAAATGAGGTTGGGGAATTAGTCAGGTGGGCACCTGGCTCACTCAGGATCTTTTTACCTATGTCTACAAGATTCACATCCAGAAAGTAATGCTTAAAATAATAGGGACTCTAATTTAGTAAAATCAATTATAATTTATTGGGAAAAATATAGGCTTCCATAAAAGATAAAATACTCATCAAAACACACATTCAGTCCTAGGAATATAGATAGATAGGGGAACACATGGGTAGACAAAAAGGGTGATATTTACCTATCGTAGTCTTCAAGGAAGGCTCCATTGGCGACAAGCGAGGAAGTGGGAGAAGGGACCAGAAACTGATCAGGAATGGGGGATGGATCTATGCAGCGGGAGTTGGGATACTGATATAAGCACACCTGTGGGTAGCTAGTCCACAGATTATAAGGACTCTCTTGAGCCCTTAGGGGATGGGAGGTACGAGGGAGGAGAAAGGGGACGCTCTGCAGTGACCATGAGGGCTGGACTACTGCAACAGCCAATAGAAAGTTCATTGGTGGCACCTAATTGGGTGCCTGTTCTTGACCAATGAACTTGCCTGAATCCTGAATACCTGAGAGAACTTTCAGGTTGAAACGGACCAGGGGGCGGCTCCAAATTGACAGTTGGAAAGAAGAACAGAAGTGACTACTGGGTGGGGAACACTTTAAGATTAGGGAACTTATCTGAAAGGGTGACAATAGAGAGTCTAATTGTGGCCTAGGTAACACCCAGCATGTACAAAGGAATTTGGCTCTGGCTGACGATGGTCTTCCTCTTCTTTAGTCTTCTTCTAGGCACCAGTCTTTGTCTAGAGTTCCGTTAAACAAAGAAAGTGCCAGTTGGACTATTAACCACTCCTGGGGTGGGTAGGTTGCTTGTAGGCCAAAGGTGACATCTGGTGTGTACGTGAGCCTTCTGCTGGAATAAACTGGAGTCAAGCCTGGTGGGAAGATGGCTACGTGTGGTGTTAGCCCTCCACGGTGGATTCCATGGTCAGAACTTCATAACCATTCGCCTGGATAGCTCCTGGTGGTGCAGTCTCTTCCGCTCCATGGCTGATACACAAAACGACGGGAAGACGTTCGTGCTGCTGGTAGGCACTCTTGTACCGGTCTAGAGTGCCTTTTGTGGCATTATGGCTGCTTGTACTGCATAAGTCCCTTATGCCCCTGGATAGGTTTGCCCACACTCTCAGGCCATACATGTGTGAGTTACTTCTCCAGGTGTCCTGGCAACTGGGCTGGTAACTACGATGTTTGGAAAGGGGGCTTTTCCTCACAGTTCAGCAGCACTTTTAAGACCAACAAAAATTTATTCAAGGTATGAGCTTTTGTATACATACAAACTTCTTCAGATACATGGGAATGAAAGCAATCATTTCATATATATAGGCAGAAGCAGCCACACAAAAGCTCATACTATAAATAAATTTTTGTTGATCTTAAAGACACTACTGGATTCAAATTTGTTCAACATCAACTGAACTCATTCACATGCACATCTTCTAACACTGTACATGCCATTAAATGCCAATGATGCCCTTCAGATCTCTGCACAAGGCAAACAAGTCAAAAGGCTCTGTTCAAAAGGTGCCACTGGCCTCAAAATCTGTTCAGCATCAGTTATACTATTTGCATGCACATCTTCTAACATTGTATATGCCATTAAATGCCAATGTTGTCCTTCAGTTCTCTACACAAGGCAAACAAGTGAAATCCTAAAGGATAAATAGACACAAATCTGACATCAACAATTATGAGAAACCTGCACAAGAACACTTCAACCTTCCCGAACATTCAATGGGTGACTCAGAGTAGCTGTTTTATTTCAAAAGAACCTCAGGAACAGACTGGAAAGGGAAATTGTTGAATCACAAGTTATTATAACACTCAGAACAACCCCCAGGACTTAACAGCGATATTCTCTTATCACACCATACGTATGCTGAACTCATCCAGTCCTTATTGTAATTCTTATTTGGAATAGCAGATTAGAATAATGATTGCAAGGTAATGCAATTAATATTAGAGTGTAATGTTATTTAGAATGGTATACTGGAATGCATTTCTCTGGTCTGGTAACAGAGGAGACATAACACTGCACTACAAATCATTTCACCTCAAAGAAAAGGATGCTGTTAGTTACCAGAAACAATGTCTCCCCCAACTGCTCATAAAAAGAATGAATACAGTCTTGGTAATTCTCCCTTCAGATAGATATTTTCAGATAAACCCCTCATAGATTTAGACTGATTCCCCACTTGGCTTGTTCTGGCATCAGAGCTCTCCCCGCCTCCCCCCCCCCCAATGCTTCTGTCCAATTTCACACAAGCTGCCCCGGGGCTGTGACTCACTCTGCCTCTTTTGTAAGCCAAAATGCCCTTAAAAGAGTTTGGGGAATTAACAGGTGGGCACCTTTGGCTTAAAAAGGATCTAGAATCTTTGTATACAGAATTCCACTTCCAGAAATTATTGCTAAATTTACCAAGGACACTAATTAAGTAAAACAATCATGAATTTATTACAGAAAAATATAGAACACGCACATACAAAGTAAAGAATACATACAACATACATACAGTCCTAATAAAAATAGAGAGAAATGCATAGAGGTAACATAAGGATGGACAAATAGGGTGATAATTACCGATCGTAGTCTTCAAGGAAGGCTCCAATGGTGACAAATGAGGTCTAGGGGGGAAGGGGCCCTCAACTGATCAGGAATAGGGGATGTATCTAAACAGCAGGAATGGGGTACTGCTAGATGCACATCTGTGGGGAGCTGGGTCACAGGTTATAAGGACTACCTTGAGCCCTTAGGGGGTAGGAGGTACAGGGGTGGATGACAGGTGGTCAGCTGGTACATGGCCTCAGAAAAGGGGAGGCTCCGCAATAACCATAAGGGCTGGACTTATGTGGTAGCCAATAGCCAGTTTATTGGGGGCACCTGATTGGATGCCCATACCTGGCCAATGAGCAGACCTGGCCCTGGCTACCTGATTGAACTTCCAGGTAACAATGGGCCAAAGGGGGAGGCTCCAGGATGACCATTAAGGGAAAGAATGGGTGAAATTATTGGGGTGGAGGTGATTAAAAGCTATCTAAAAGGTGACAATAGATGGCCAAATTGCTACCTAAGGTAACACCCGATCTATACAAAGAAACTTGGCTCTGGGTGAAGATGTTCTTCCTCTTCTTCATTCCTCTACTGGCACCATCCTTTGTCTTGGGTTCTGTTGAACAAAGGCTTAGGCAGTCTGACAGGATCCATGCCTAAGATAAGCTTGATTGCCTTATGTATAGGTGACATCTGTTGAGTACGTGAGCCTCCCGCTTCGCTGTAATGGAGTCTGGAACTGCAGGAAGATAGCTGCTGGTGATGTTAGCCTTCCCATATGGATTCTATGGTCAAGGCTGGAAACTGCTTGCCTGGACAGTTCCTGGAGGCGCAACTTCTTCCACTGCAACGGCTGAGATGGTGATCGCACGGAGCAACTGGAAACCCATCTGTTTTCCTGGTAAGCACTCTTCCAGAGACATGGAGTGCTGCTGCAACGTTGTGGATGTTAGTACTCACATAAGTCCCTTATAGTCTGGTAGACAAAACCCATGTTTTCCTGGCAGATGTGTGTGAGTTGAGTCTCCAGGCACCCTGGCAACCAAAAGGGTGACTACGATATTCTGAAATTAGGGGTCTTTTTCTCACACTTTTCTGCAGCAAGCAAGATCCTCTGAAAATTGGTTTCTGCTTGCAGGAGGAAAGAGGTGAGGCAAATTGCAGCTCTAGGGCAGTTTGTGCGAAATCAGATGGAAGCATGGGGGGGGGGGTGGAAGAGCTCTGATGCTGGAACAGGTCTAGTGGGGAATCAGTCTTAGACCAATTTCACACTCAGCCTATGCTGCTCTGACGTTTCCCTTTTCAGTGCGGTGTCCTTCCGATTTCTCACTATCTGCCCCGGGGCTTCACCTTGCATCACGGTTTTTGCGAGGCAAAGAGAAGCTGCTAAAAACCAGTTTCTCTTTGCTGCACAAAAATGGCAACGCAAGGTGAAGCCCCAGGGCAGATAGTGGGAAATCGGAAGGATGCTGCACTGAAATAAAGGAATGTCAGAGCAGGGTAGGGTGAGTGTGGAATCAGTCTTTATCTCCTGATCAGCTAGCAGGGGCCCATTTTGCTAGCAACAAGGCCAATAGCCCTGTTCATGCCAAAACCTTCAAGCTCCAGCAAGCCTGTCCTTATATAGCAGTAGCTGCAGGAAGGAGTAACCAGATGAATCAGTATATATTAATGCTGATATGTTCCAGTCCTTTCACTTGCTCCCTTCTTTCAGCTTATACCTCTGGCCATGCCCCAGTATACATGCATGTAAACAGAAAGCCCAAATGATCATATTTTTATGCTGCAGCTTGTAAGCTAGCAGAATATTCTAAAGTTCCTCCCTTGCCAGAAATGCATCTGGGTTTATCCAAGTTTAACTACCAGGAAAAAGAGAAAAAAATCCAGCCCAAATGGTATCAAAGTGCTGCTAGCTTAGTTAGTAGGAACTTCTGAATGTCTTCCTATAAAAGAAAATCCTCTAGCCATGCTCAGGCTAAGGGCTAGCTCAAAAATTGTGTGAAAGTTAAGATTCACAGTACTGAATCATTTATAGTTTTATACCTAAACATTTTATATGCAAAAGAAAGATGCAGAGTAGTAAGAATTAATCAAAAACAAACCTATGTTGTAAATGAAAGGTTAGGGGGGTGGTTGTTTCCAGATTTGCTGCCAACTGCATTGCTATACCATATCAACAGCAACTGTGTTAACGATTAAGGGTGATGTTTTGTATCTGCTGTCTTATTTGTATTATGCATTTTGGATTCATTGGACTGGATCTCAGTGATAATTTACACTAACAGAAGTGTTAGTGGAACAGAACTTTCTTGTCTCCCCCTCCAGCCTGAGAAGCTGTCTTGGGGATCAGAGAACCTACATGGATATCATGGAGGGGGTGAATTGTAGGTCTGCAGGAGGAAAGGGGAACTGGCAAAAATAAATTCACCCTGACTGCTGTTAGCAGAAATTTTTGTTAGGATCCAGCTCACGCTGAACCATTTCATTTTATTTCATTGTTAAATTTCCCTTATCATAACGACACTTGGTTTTAGTAGATAAAGCTTGGTTTTCATAGAATGGAATTGACCAAACCTGCTGAGAATTGCAATCTATGAAAATTTTGCCGCAATATTTGGGGCAGATATTACTGCCCATGCTCAGTCCAAGAGTTTTATCACCATACCAATTTATTGCCATGGAGTATGTG
The DNA here is from genome assembly GCF_032191835.1 of Heteronotia binoei. Lineage (NCBI taxonomy): Eukaryota > Metazoa > Chordata > Lepidosauria > Squamata > Gekkonidae > Heteronotia > Heteronotia binoei. Next base: position 44,499,805 of record NC_083229.1, read on the forward strand.
GGTACTACTAAACAGGGCTTTTTTTTGTAGCAGGAACTCCTTTGCATATTAAACCACATACCCCTGATGTAGCCAATCCTCCAAGCAGGTCCTGTAAAGTCTTGGAGGACTGGCTACATCAGGAGTATGTGGCCTAATATGCAAAGGAGTTCCTGCTACAAAAAAAGCCCTGCTGCTAAATATTTCTCTATATGGCACCCAAGTGGTCATTCAGGCAATGGGCCTAAAAGAGTCATTGCTAGTTTTAGCAATGAGTATTGCTAGTATTTAGCAAAAGAGTATTGCTAGTTTTAGCAATATAAAGAAGGTAGAATGGGAGAGATAGCTTTAAAAATGGTTTCTTCTGCTTGAAGTATTTCAGCAGTGGTTAGTGTGATAGACTTGTAAAGATCATACAATGTATGTGCCCTGCAAATTGAGCTATGATTTAGTTATTGTTTTTGGCTAATCAGCTGGAATCAGTTTCCACCAAATTGTCTCTCCACCATACTCTATTATACGGTTATTGCTAAGATGTTCTCAAACTGACAATAGTTTATTGGAATTTTACTGCTATCAGAAGGTAAATGAAGGTAGCACCACTTCCTTAAAGAAGAAAACAATATATTAAGTCCAGTAGATGTTTGACCTCACTACGATCCATTAGATTTACCTGCCAGCTGCGTTCTAAAGTGAGGTGGAATTGCCTCTATCATAGGTGAGAAACATACCACTTTGTCTGGCCATATACTTGGATGTGAAATAATATTGGGCTCATTTTTCAACTCTGAAAAATGAACAGTGAAGTTGTTGTCCTTTAGAGAGGCAAAATGAATCAGCCATTAATAACAAATATCTGACAAAGTGCTTAGCAAAGCAGACAAAGACTCGCAGCTCAGGATGAAGAGGAAGATGACAGTGTTTGAGCTGTTAGGCCTATTGAATTTTGGACATAAGCTGATTTTTAATGCAACATCTAGAAAGTGTGTAGGGGCTAAAACTGACTATTACTAAAAGTGCCTCACAATCAGTGTGCTGGGTCCTGCCAGCCTTTTCACTCAAGATCACTTAATTCATCTTTCTACTACTGCCCCCCTCCCACATGGCTTTTGTCCATTCCAGACAGCATACCCTTTGTTGGAAGGGACCTCTAGGGTCATCTAGCCCAACCTCCTGCATGATGCAGGAAATTCATGTACCTCTCCCCTACACACACCCAATGAGTGACCCCTGTTCCAAGCCCAGAAAATGGCAAGAGAGAGAGAGGGAGAGAGGGGGGGGGAAGAGAGACCTCTCCAGGATCCCTGGCAGGATGATCTCAGCATTTTCACCCCTATTGTTTCAACCTGTGTTTCATTTCCTCCCCCTGTGCAAACTGAATGATCCCACCAGGAGGGGTTCATTTGTAACATTGTTTAGATGGTGTATGGAGGTAAGTATCTTGTTCATTGATGGGTTAGAGAGATGGTAACTGTTCTCCAGTAGATTCTGTGATGGTCTGTTGTGAAGATGCTGCCTGTTCTTTCTGTTTTTGCATATGTTGAAAGTACTCCTTCAGACAGAGATGACAGAAAAAGGCTTCCAGGTCGCAATAGAACTGAATCAGCTGTGTGGATTTGGTGCGGCAGAATGAAGTCCACATAAAAGCTCTGATTCCTCTAAGGGGCTGAGTCTGTGTTGTGACAGGTTGACAGTATTCTTGGAAGAATTCTTGCTGTTAAGATTAGCAGCCTACAGATTAGAGAGGGTTTTTTGTTTTAAAAAAATCTTGCTTTAGCAAGTCCAATTGAGAGCAGTAGAACTTCAGGAAAGAATTTTAAAGGGAAACTGCTGAACTTATTACACCTCCCAGGACTTAACAGAGATATTGGTTTCTTATCTTACTATATATGCTAAACTCATTCAGGTCTTACATCTGTATTCTCACCAAGAAAGGCTAAACATCCTCTTTATTTTATTTGAAATAGCAGATTAGAATAGTGATTATAATATAACGCAATTAATATTTGGATGTAATATCATTTAGAATGGTATACTGGAATGCATTTCTCTGGTCTGGTAACAGAGGAGAAATAACACTACACTACAAATCACCCACCTCAAAGAAAAGGATGCTGTTACTTACCTCCATGCTTGAGAGGAAATGGATGGAGCATAGCAACAGGGTCTTAATTACTCTTAGCACTCCACAATTAAGAGGGATACATTTACATACCTATTTCCAATTTTGACATATTTGTTTGCTTTATTCCCCCCTAAAAAAGAATTAAATTCAGACAAATGGTAACTATATGAACTGTTATTCCTGTTAAAATATCTTCATTATGTTTTATGCTCATTTGCTGTTTAACCTCTACCTATATATATGGACTGGTAATTTCCATTTCACTGTATCTGAGGAAGTGTGCATGCACACAAACACTCATACCTTGAATAAAACTTTTTTGGTCTTAAAGGTGCCACTGGCCTCAAACTTTGTTCTAATATTAGGACACAGTTAGAGACTGTTTTTCACCATTTTTCCAGTCTCTGTCCCAACTCAAGAGAAGAAGAGGTACTGCTGGCAGCCAATTTTAAAGACCAATAGATCCCACTGATTTTCAGAACACTCTGGGGGATTTGAAGAGTTTGCATGGTGACTGTTCTGATGGAATACCTGGCTTTGTAAAGCAATCGACATAATTGGTCTCCTGGGGCACTATACACATATGCACAGGCCACTTTGACTCCCATTGATCAGGGGGAAAGTAGGATATAAATACTTTAAATAAACCAATTAAAGAAAGAAATTGACCCATAGCTTGCAGCCTGGAGACTGTTGCCAAAATCAGCAAACCAGGGCCCACCCAGAGTGCCTTTGTTTGTTACTTAAACAGTACTTAAATTGGTTGTTTGTACTTTGGAAGTTTACATAAGCTGCTTGCAGAGAGAAAAGTGGCCTAGAAATGGCCAAAAAAAAAAGCCCTTTCCAGACTGTGGCACAACCGGACAACAGAAGAATAGAAGTGCCAAACTGGATCAGATGAGAGGCCCATCAAATTCAGCATTCTGTTCACACAGTGGCAGTCAGCTTCCTCTAGGAAGCTAACAAGCTGGACCATGTCTTATCTTCCACTGGCTAGCCAAATAAACTCTAGATGTGATAGATTTAGAGCATTGGGTGAGATTTCATGGCAAGGCACAAATAGACCAAATGGCACATATTATGCAATATATATTGCAATGGGTTTAGTATAAGTTTAGCTTTTTAAAAAAGGAACAGTTGCTGTCTAATCAGCTGACCTCCATTAAAGCTGATTCAAGTTTTACTTTTTTGTAATCAGATTGGCTCTATTCTTCAAAAACCTGTGCTAGAATAAAAACTTTATAGTCTTTAAGATGTCATAAGACTCCTGTTTATTGTTTTTATTTACAGTACAAAAATCGTTCGGTTTTTTTTTTTTTTAAGTCCTTAGGAGAATTAGCTTGATGCATCCCAGGGGAGATTTCATGATGACTGAAACCACAAAACTTCACTGGAAATTCTAAGGACTGTGCAAAATTATCCAAACTTGATGCAAGGGAACTTAAAACTCAGACATAATACATGCTTTACTTAGAATGTAAAATCTACTCTGAGAAGTATTTATTGATTTCAGTTTTAGAAAACCTTTGTAGGTTTTTTTTTTTAAATATAAAGTTTAAATCTTCCAGACAGTGTCCTTCCAAACATGGGGGAGATGTTTTATATACAAATTGAACAAGACAGAGGCATAGGCAGGAAGGCCTAATTTATAGGATTCCATTAATATAAACCTACAGCACAATAATTAACACTGACAGATAATTATACTTGTTTAGATAAGGCAGACCATTTTCTTACTTAGATTTGTGTTGCTTAAAGAACTCCATGTCTGTGCTGCTTTCTTTGTCACTCAAACATTGCTATCAAACCAATTAACCCCTGATATTCAGTTATTTGGCTCTTCTATTTCACTCCAAACACTTTTAGAAATAATAGAGAGACCAGGGCTGGAGGGAAGGGGGAGAATACTTGGAAAAAACAGCACTGAGCCAATGGCATGATGTCAATTCTGGTGAATACATGGAAGTGATATCACCATGGCAATATGAAGCTATAGGATTTGGTCAAAACTCTATTGTTTTGCCCTCCTGTCCATCTCCCTTCATTCTTCCAGCTGAAGGCTAACAACCCTAAGAAAGCATGTGGGACAGAATATTTGGAATCAGGGCTTTTTTCTTTTCCTTTTTGAGCAAGAACACACAGGAATGCAGTTCTGGCTGGTTTGGCATCAGGGGGTGAGGCCTGATATGCAAATGAGTTCCTGCTGGGCTTTCACTATTAAAAAAGCCCTATTTGGAATTACTTTTCCATTTTGACCAATAAAGTCCAAGCTATATTACTGATTATATGAAAATTCTGAATAGAGATCCACGAATTAAGTAATTCAATTCAAATATTGATTCAAGGAAGAACATAAATATGCAGCCTAAAACATAGGAATATTGCACTGGCCCATAAAGCTGGATTAGAAGACTCCTTTTAGAAGTTAAGAGTCATCTTCCATCATGGGAAAATTCTTCACTAAAGGAAGACAGTAGAAAATATTTGGATCTAAAACATTTGGATCATGTAAATATTTGGCCTGTTTTCTTTATATTTAACAGTCATTCCTATCCATCCAGGCAGAAAATATAAGGCTGGCTCCAGTCAGCTTTTCTGCAAAAGGGAAGAGAGTGTCTACACTCTGAACCCTACAGCAATATAAAAAGAAAGGTAATAAATATAGTTAAAACTGTATAAAATACAGAGTATAATAAGCAAAGTACTTAAGCCCTTCAAATACACTTAACTTAGAAAGGCCTGATAGAAAAGCTCAGCCTTACAGGCCATGCAGAACCTAGGGAGGTCCCACAGGTCCCAGGTCTCATCTGAGAGAGCATTCCACCAGGATAAAGCTACAGTTGAATAAGCCCTCAGCCTGGTGGATGCCAAATGTGCAGTCTGAGGGCTGGCACCACCAGTAGGCTGCAAGATGATGACAGCAGCTGCCAAGGGGGTTGTCAAGGGAATGGAGTCCCTCAGGTATTATGGTCCCAATCCATTTAAGTCTTTAAAGGTCAAAACCTCCACCTTGAATTTGACCTTAAAACCAATAAGCAGCCAATACATTTCAAGACAGGCTGTATGCATGAAGGCCAAGATGTTCTGATCAGAAGCCTGGCAGCTGCAATTTGAACAACCTGAAGTCTTCAAAGTGTCTTCAAAAGCAGCCCTGCACAGAGGGAATTGCAATGGCCTATTCTGGAGGCGACTATGGCATGAATCATTGTGGCCAGGTCCAGCTGAAACAGATGGGAGGCTAGCTGACAAACCTGGTATAGCTTGAAAAAAGCCTGCCTTACAACTGTGGACATCTGCTTGTCCAAGGTAAGAGAGGCATCCAGCTAGACCCCCAGACTCTTCACAGAGTTCACTAATGAAAGCTATGATGGACCCCATCCAGAGCTGGAAGCTGTAATCCCCCCAACAGTCCCAGTCTTACTCAGCCACACAACTTCACTCTTGGATGCATTAAATTTCAACCGGCTCTGCTTCAATCATTCAACCATGGCATCCAGGCACTGGGTCAGAGAAGAGGGAGCAATTTCTGGTTGTTTATTCAACAGGAGGAAGAGCTGGATGCCTTCAGCCTATTGGTGGCAACCAACCACAGACCTCCTTACAAGCTCTGCTAGAGGGGGCATATAGATGTTAACACTGGAGACATGGCCAATCCCTGGGGTACTCCACAAACCAAAGGTCACCCAGAAGACCCCTGTGCTCCCAAAGAATAATCTCTCTCTCTCTTTGCCACTTTGTGACACAGAGTGTTGGACTCGATGGGCCATTGGCCTGATCCAACATGGCTTCTCTTATGTTCTTATGATAGTGGCCCTGGAGAAATGAGGCAAATCAAGATAAGGCTGTGCCACAAATCCCAAGGAAAGCCAGTTGGTGGACCAAAATCAAGTGGTCTATAACATCAAATGCTGTGGAAAGATCTAACAGGATCAGAAGAGCCGAACCACCTCAATCCAACACCAGCCAAGGGTCATCCAGCTGAGCTACAAGGCCTGTCTCTGTCCCAAAACCAGGCCTGAAACTGGATTGGAATGGATCAAGTGCAGAATCTCATTTCAAAAGACTTGAAGCTGTTCAGCAACTGCTTTCTCAATCATCTTTCCCAGGAACTGTAAATTTGACACTGGGCAGTAATTGGCTAGTTCCTTTTTATCTAAGGAAGGCTTTTTCAACAATTGCCTAACTATAGCCTCCTTTAAGGAACTAGGGAAGCAATCCTGAGAGAGAGACAAATTAATGATCTCTCTCAGGGGCCTCCCAGCTAGATTTAATTAGCCAAGAGGGGCAGGGATCCAAAGTGCAAGCTGTTGTTCTCACAGCATTCAGGACCCTGTCGACTTCCAACATCAAGAGCTGGCTTAGCTGGTCCAGAAAAGGACCAGCTAAAGCCATCAGAGCCTTCATATCACTAATTGCGTTCAAACTGGAGGCAAGGTCCTGGCCCCTATAAATGGTTTCCAGATGTCTAAAACTATGTCCATGCACAATTGTCATCTGTATGCCATACATTCAAATGCTGACAAAATTGTTAGGTCCTCAGTCCAATGAAGCAAGCATTTATCTTTCCAGTGTTGTAATATAAGTCTTTTTGGCGACAGTGAGGGTATGGAGGATCCATTTTCATAGATAATGTTAGTTTCCAGTAGACGAGGATAGGTTAAAAGTACATAAGCATCCTCAAAGGTCAATTAATATTGTAATTCAAAATTGATATGAATAATTACTTCCTCTCCAAAAGACCAAATAACTATACAGGCCCAAAGCATATGTTTAATAAAGTTAATTCAGGGGCAACCCCCCCCCCCTTCCTCAACTTCCTACCATCTCCATTTAGTGTTTAACTCTGAAAACTTGACCAGGCTGATCTGGACACATGGATCCATGCCACAGTAAGCTTGTGGCTAGACCATTGTAATGTGCTTTACAAGTGTGAACCCACAATACTTGCAGGAGGAAAATCCCACCCCCCATTGTTATCGATTCCCTCCAGAGGATGCTGGCTGCTGCTCCGGGCCCGGCAGCAGCAGAGGAACATGCCAGCAGCTGCTCCAGCCAGGCTGTGATGAGCCCATCACTGATGGTGGAGGACACCGGTTGCTGGTCTGGGCCTGGCTGTGGTGGTGGAGCACAGTGGTTGCTCTGGACCTGGCAGTGGTGGAGCACTCTGGCTGCTGTTCCAAGCCCAGAACAGCAGCTGGCATCCTCTGTGGCTGGGCCCACCATGCCCTGTCTGGAACAGCTGCTGATGTGCTTCTCTGCAGCAGCAGCTGGGTTGAAGCATCTTTGGGCTCCTGGGCTGCACTACTGCTGAACCCAGCATGGCTCCCCTGTCCTACTGCTGACCACCAAGATAAGCATGTTCTCTGAACAAACAGTTGGGGGTGGATTTAACCCTTCCCCTGCATTTTTTTTTTAAAATTTTCAGATTTTTCTGCAAGCCTGGGGAGTGCCCCAAGTGTGCAGAAAAATGTCTTTAGCCTCCACATGGCCCTGATCTGTGGATTTAGATATCCACAGATGGTGGCCATAGGTGGTTAATACTAATAGACAAGCAAGGACCTGCAATGGGGAATCCCTACCCATATCACTGCTAATTTCCCATATGGCTCAGTGCAGGGGCTCACAAGGTGGAATCTCATATAGCGCAAAGTCAGCCACAGCTAGTAATCAGCTCAGGGTCTCCTGCTGGTGCTGCCAGGCCTGGGACTGCTGCCTGCATTCTCTTCCAAGGCCAGTGTGACACTAGCATCTTCTGCCACCATGATTGAGCTCAGTGTGGCTGCCAGCGTCCTGCATCCATAATTGCTGGCATCCTCTTTAGCCACCAGGCCCAGCTACCGGTGTTATCTAGCTCCTCATCCAGTAAGAGCATTGTCTGGTAGCCCTATGGGAACAATGGGAAGGTAGCAGTTACAGGCCTGAAGAAATGTTAAATAATGCAGCAAAGCTTTGAAAAAGCCTTAAATGGTGAAAACAAGGCTTAAGGTTTCTAGAAAAGCCTGTTTGCATCCTTGAGCTTTCATAAGAATTTACTATACAACAAAGAATCTTTGGGCCGGAGTTTACACTTTGATGCAATATGAGGAGGTCCATCTTCTTCACTTATTATATGTGAGAGCATGGATAAATGTTGAAGGAAGAAGCAAGAGAACTGTAAGCCATTTTAAAGAGAGAAACAAAATTTGTCGGAAGGTTTATCCCACTCTTGTATGTTCTGTTTCTGCATGAATATACTGTGTATATGATTTTTAATTTTTTTTTTAAAAATGATATTTTTGATATTTCAAGGTTTCTATTTTTTAATTTGGTTGGGCATTTTGCATGGTGGCTTGCCTCCTTGCCTTCCCCCTTCCCATGTATCTCACTCTGGTTGCTGAACCTCCTGTTGGAGATCTCCTGGAATTACAAATGATCTCCAGGCTACATACATCACTTCTTTATTATTTAAATGTATTTACTTCTCCTGGACCAAATGGCTGCTTTAGAAGGTGGACTGCATGGCATTATACCCTACCGAAGTCCCTTTCCTCCCTAAGCCCCACTTTCCCCAAACTTTGCCCTCAAATCTCCAAGTACTTTTGAACCCTAAGTTGGCAGCCCTAGATTTATTTATCCCATTTTTCTTTTAGCAACTAGTCCACTTGCTTCCCCCACCCTCCCATTTTATCCTGTCAACATTGTTTTAATATTGCTTTTGTTTACTGTCTATTTTATGCTGTTAGCCGCCTTGAGTCTGTATAGAATGGGCGGGATATAAATATAACGTAAATAAATAAATAAAATAAATTAGGTAGATTAGGCTGAGAGATGGGCCCAGAATCACAGAGCTACCTTCATGACAGAAAGAGGAAATGTGGATCTTGATTTATGCATGATCTAGATAACTTAGTCAACTGTCTTGATTCTAGATGAGGAGACATTTTTGGAAAACACTTAAAGTGGAGTTTATTGTAATCAGACACTAATATTTCTCTTGATTGATTATGATTTTTCTCTACCATATTGACAATCCCTACAGTCAAATAGCACAGTATTAAATAGAAATATAGCTTTGAAAAATATGTGCTAGATCAAAAGTGATATCCATAACAAACATACCTTGAACTCTACTTACAGAATATATGGAATTTATTCAGGAGTACTGTAGCTAGAAAATGCATAAACACACACAAATACACACTTCTGTTTTGGAAGAACTTTCTCATTTTACATTTTCACAATAAAAATTTCCAAAGTATTTTGTCACAGACACACACACACAGAGAGATGTGGAAAGTAAGCTGTCACTTTTGGATGAGATTTGGAATGAAATGATCAAGCCTTGTTGGCAAAAACTTTTTTTTTTTTATAAACCAGAGAAAACTCCCACAAGCTTTGTTATTGTTACTGTCATTTTCTAGTCTTACAACAAAACTGCATAATGTACTTGAACAATGGTTGGACAACAGAGTTGATTCAAGTTGCCATAACAACCACTGGGAAACCACAGAAGCAGAGTAAATACACAAAGTCCATTAGCCAAAATGTTATCAAAAGGAAAAAAGAAAACAGAATCATCACAGGTGCTATGAAGAGATTTTATAATAATCCCATTGGAATGGGAATGTTTACAGAAAAATCCATCTAACAAAGTGCAGTTTAAAATGAACTGGAGAAGTCCTCCAGATATTTAGTATATAATGAAATTAAAAGGGCATGGAAGAATCCACTATAAGATGGCCAGTTGGGACTATGAAGACTGAACAGCCATTGCTTAGATTCCTGTTAATGCTAGATATAAGTCACACAGGCAGCAAAAAATTCAAGCAAGTTGGAAGGAGGAGGAGGAGGGCTGTTCTACCATCAGTTTTGAATGCAGTAGGTCCCAGGTTCAGTTCCTAGGGTCCCCATTTTTTTTTAAATGAACAGTCACTCTCTGCCTGCCATACTTCATAGGTCTGCTGTTGCCAGTACAACAGGGTGGAAAGGGAATAGTTTCAGAAGCAGCTTTGGACTTTTGTTGGGGATACAAGTGGGGTAGAAACTGAATAAATATCTGAGCTAACTGCCCAATGAGGAAGAGCTCTCAAAGTGGGGAAGCTGATTTTTATCTCCTCTTTCCTCCATTTTTCACATTGGAGATTCTTGAAAGTGGTTTTTTGAATGATGTTTTACACCCAACTTTTAAAATAGCTGTCTCCCAGTTCAACAGCCTGTCTAGACAATCTGCTTGCTCATTCTTGGCAGCTCTATCCTGCTTTTGCAGGGAAGGACCATGGCAGAGAATCTACTTTGTGTGCAGAAGTTCCTGTTCAATCCCTGCCATAGCCAGAGAACAGGCTCAAGTGAGTAGATGATGAGAAGATCTTTTCCTGAGATGCTGGAGAGCCACTGCCCTGACCTTGAAAGACCAATCACTATAAGGCAATTTCATATGTTCATGTATGTAGTTGGATGCATGCTGGCATCACTGATGAGTTTAAAGAGGAGAGGGCTGACCATTTTAGAGCATTATATGTGACCCGTGGTCCAAGAAAACAATTCTGGGATTGCAGAATGTTTATTTATGGAAACAAAATGATGCAGATGCAGATGGATCCCAGTCAAGTAAGGAAATGTCTGCAGAAGTCTTGTAGCCATATTCAAAAAGCCTTTGCTTGACTGGGGCCACAGGGCTTCATTGCCTTGCAGGCAACCGATGCAAGAGAAATGAGAAAGGAGTCTAGTGGTATAAACTAAGTAGTAGAAAAGAAGAAAAAGTCATGTTTGAACTGGGACCAACAACAACTTTATTTTTACCCAATTTTCTCTGATGATGTAAACACTTTCTCTCTCGAGGGAGCACTTAAAGCGCTTTATTCCCAAATCCATCAGGCTGCCAATACATTAATCATTAAATAGCCATTTTCACACCAAGCTCACAAAATCTAATCATCTAAGGGCTATTTCTGAATCAACATTTTCCTAACTGTGTTTTCCAAGAGCGAAGGAAAGAAATAGCTGGACAATGAACATGTAGCAATTTATCTTACAGAACTTCTCAGGCAGTTCTCCGGCACTTTACAGAGACCCGACTTGAGGCAATACTCTTGTTCCTTGTCCCGAATGCTTTCCCTTTCCCTTCTTGTGGGGTTTTGTTTTTTGCTGGTGGGTCCTAGTGTCACCAACCTCCAGGTTGGGCCTGGAGATCTCTCAGAATTACAATTGATCTCTGGAGGAAAGCAGTCCATTCCCCTGGAGAAAAGAGCTGCTTCAGAGGGTGAACTCTATGGCATTACACCCCACTGAGATACCTCCACTCTCCAACATTCTTCCCCAGGTCCCACCCCCAAATCTCCAGGAATTTCCTCAGTTGGAGTTGGAAACTCTAGCTGTGCGCTCACTTTTAATGAGATCACCTTTGGTGTCATATTTGAACTATTTGTATCTATTACAACTTACAAGGTGATTTTGAGGGCTACTGATAAGCTTAACTGATTCAGAAATATTCCTGTAGTGACAGATAAGGAAAGAAAGCATATGCTTAAGGAGCTTCCAAGTAATGACATCTTGTGACTCGGGTATTATACAGCTCAAACAATAACATTTTGGCCTTAGAGATAACACAGACCTTGGCAAAATTACTGTACATTCTGCATTTTGTCTTCAGTGACCCTCTTTGGTTGGCAAAATATAAAAATTAATTAAAGAGTTGGTGGTGCTTCTGTAAAGGCTTATTTACAATATTAGGAGGGCTACAAATTCCTTACTTTCAAAATGGCCAATTTCAAAGTGGCTTCCTTTAATTGCACTCCTGCACTTGCTAATATTTATGGCAAACTGCCAGCTGTTGAATGCCAGCTGCATGACAGAAGTAATATGAACTTGGCACTCATAATGCTTCCTCTAAGTTGTGAAGCCTTGTGAGCAAAAATTCTTCTTTGTGAGCTACTAGCATTAAAGTTGTGAGCCAGCAATTTGGCTACTGCATAAATTAGTTTGCTCTGGGGGAACATCTTTCCTGAGCTAAGACAAAAATGTGTGCACTGGAGGCTAAAAAACTGTGAGCTAGCTCACACTAACTCAGCTTAGAAGGAACATTTCCAGAGCCCCAGTGGAAGTGGAGGAAATTTTAGACAACAGAATCAGAATAGAACTGAACCCTTGTCCACTGCTACATTTCCTCTTGGTAAGTTACTGCAGCGGTCCCCAACCTTTTTGGCACCAGGGACCGGTTTTGTGGAAGACAATTTTTCCACAGACTGAAGGACGGGGGAGGGGGAGGGGGTGGGGATGATTTTTGAATGATACAATTGTGCACTTTATTTCTATTAGTTTGGTGTGAGGTTGAGTGTGCAGACTCTTATCTGGGAGAACTGGGTTTGATTCCCCACTCCTCCTCTACTTGCAGCTGCTGGAATGCCCTTGGGTTAGCCATAGCTCTTGCAGGAGTTGTCCTTGAGAGGGCAGCTGTTGTAAGAGCTCTCTCAGCCCCACCCACCTTACAGGGTGTCTGTTGTGGGGGAGGAAGGTAAAGGAGATTGTGAGCTGCTCTGAGACTCTTAAATTCCTAGTGGAGGGCAGGATATAAATCCAGTGTCTTATTATTATTATTACTACATTGTAATATATAATGAAATAATTATACAACTCATGGTCTGGTTGCTAAAAAGCCACAGACTGGTACTGGTCCACGGCCCGGGGGTTGGGGACCCCTGGGTTACTGCACATATTTCTCAGGCTGCTTAGTTGCTAGGACTCAGTCAAAAACACTGCATATCACAGAGCACTGTGCATCAAAAACAGCTTCTCCCCACCCCCAACAAACTTTGACAAAAAATATTAATTTATCCCCAGTTTTGTTTACTTGCCTTTACACATGTAAGACTTTCTGTTGTTGTTAAAACTTCTCCTGCTTTTCTCATTAAAATAATTCAAAGTGGCTCACTTAGGATTGCCAGGTTTCCTAGTATGGTGGGGAAACCCCCTACCAGTAACCCCTGCTTCTGTTGAATGGTGGTGGTGGTGGGAAAATAAACTAAAATTCATCATTGACATGACAGCAAGAAATTCCAGGAAAATTGGAAAATGACCTCACATCTCTCAAGGAATCACCGTAGAGTTCCAATGATTCCTAGAGAGATGTGATGCTACTTTTGGGTTTTCTCTAGAAACGGCATAATGCCATTGTGCGACAGTACCCCACGCATGTCCAGTGTTCCCTCTAAGCTGAGTTAGTGACTGTTTTCGCACACAGCTTACCTCGCAGTCACAATCCTGTTCCCTCCACAGCGTCTGGTCGAATTTCCCACCATCTGCGCTGAAGTTACAGGAAGTGCCGCAGCTTTTGCGTAGCAAACGTAAACCGCTAAAAGCCAGTTTATGTTTGCTACGCAAAAGCCGCAGCACTCCCTGTAACTCCGGCGCAGATGGTGGGAAATCCAACCAGACGCTGCGGAGGGAACAGGATTGTGACTGCGAGGTAAGCTGTGTGCGAAAACGGTAAGTGTGAGCTAGCTCACAGGGTTTTGGTATTTTTTGCCTCTGGCTCACATATTTTTGTCTTAGCTCAGGGAAAATGGTCCCAGAGCAAACTAATTTATGCAGTAGCTCACAATTTTAATGCCAGTAGCTCATGAAGTAGAAGTTTTGCTCACAAGACTCCACAGCTTAGATGGTAGATTGCTCATGTCCATGCCCCTCCCCCTTCCACCAGGTGCCAACCATTGGCTTTCAATCCTACTTAGGATCAATATAAAAAGTATGTCTCAACTATGAAATAATAACAGCTAGAGAAACCAGAAGAACAGTAACTTTATAAATTTCAGAGAAGTGATTGTCAACATGGTATGTGATAAAAATCAGTGACCAATTAACAGGTTACACTTAAAAGATGTAGACATCAAGCAAATCTGTCAAATCTCAGAGGAGCGAGATTTGGACCCAATGGCACCTTAGGGACCAAGCTTTCAAGGGCATAAGCTTTCAAGTCAAAGAGTCTGACAAAGGGAGGCTTGACTGTTGAAATCTTGTTGATCATTAAGGTGCTATTGGACTCAAATGTTTTTATTATTAATCCAAAAAATGCTTATGATATCACAAGTGAAAAAGAAATAAAGAAAGGTAGAACCTGATGAGCTATAATTCTGTAAGTGCCTGAAATCCTATTTGTACACTCCACAATAATACATCTTAGATATTTCTTGTGAGTGCTTTAACAGAAAAAGGGGCCAATTTCAAAAAGCATGAGACAACCCAGGCCTCCATTACAATGTTGCTGTTGTTGTTTAAAGCAGATGTCAGAGGGTTGTCCGCAAGGTCTAGTTTACTCCCCTGGGGAAGAAATTTATTTGTTCAGTCTTTCTTCTCTGTATGGCTGAGCAGCACAATGGACTTGTGAAGGTTAATTGAGGGAAATTAATAGGATTTGCTGTGGTGATTTGTAATGCTCGTGCTTTGATAAAAGAAACAATAACGTCATCTCATCAGCTGCAATTGTGGATGTGCCCTATTATATCCTATCACCTATTGTGAAAAGACACAAAGGCATACAAAGGGGAAAGGACAGCACGCTCCCGTAAATCATTTGCAGCTGAGGAAAACAGTTATTTTCTGAGGAGGCTGAATGAAACACACTGCAGTAGAGCCACAGCTCTTTGCCTTGAAGCTTTCCAAGGTCACCTGTCTCCCTCCAGTAGTGCACAAATGTAGAAATCTGTTTGGTGGCTTATAAGGTCTATATTTCTATAGACAGAAAAAGAATGCAAATATGTTGTCAAGGTGCAACTGACTCATGGTGACCCCAGCTTTGGATGTTCCAGGCAAGAGAGGAGCAGAGGTGGTTTGCTGCTGCTTCTGCCACATAACAATCTCAGTCTTCCTTTGTGGTCTCCCATACATGTACTGACCATGGTCAATCCTGTTTAGCTCCTAAACTCCGATGATTTGGGCCAATCAGTAGGGAGAGGGGAATATTAATATTAATTTATTAATTATATTTATAATTCACCTTTGTCACTGAGATTCAAGGCAGATTACACCGTGTAAGTCAAATACAGTCAAAGGATGGGACATCCCATAAGCAATACAGTAGGATTTGGATTGCAGAAATTTGAAAATTGAACTGAAATAAATCTGAAACAAAGGGTGCTTTCACACAGTGACTGTGTTGCAAGTTGATTTTGCTATTCTTACATAGTAAAAATCCAATTGCAAAGTGCGTTATTTAGTGTGTGTGAATGCACCCAAAGTACAAATTTTAGCATGACGCATGAAAGGGTGCAGAAAGTACACAGTGGAATCATACTGGCATCAACAAGCAGTATATACAAGACACAGTAGTACAACCTGCAGGGCCAGTCCTTTTCTCAAAACATATTTCTGCAACATCTTTTTTCAGTATAATTTTTATTACCTAAGCCCAGAGCATTTGATATTTTTGGTTTAGATTTTTAGTTTGTGATGTGACCTTTATGCTTTTTTCTTGATATTTTATTCTTAAGATTGCATTACCAAATCTCACTATCCCCCCACCTTTTCATTTTAAACAAATGAGTTCGCCATCCCTGAAGCCTTCCAGATCTCATCCAGTGGGGGCCAATTTATATGCTCAGTTGTTGATTTTGCCCTTTTGTAGGGTGGCACCTGAAGGAAGCCCTGCTGTTATGAGCGAAGCTGTTGTGGCACAGGGGAAAGGCAGTCTCACATATAAGAGAGACAAAGGCCATGAGGGGCTTTGTATGTGATAGTCAATACCTTGAATTGACTCTGGTAACTGATGGGAAGCCAATAGAATGATTGCAAAATGGGTGTAATATGCATGCTCCGTCTAGCTTGTGATACTAATCAAGCTGCAGTGCTCTGCACAAACTAGAGTCTCTGAGATGACTTTGAGGAGAGACCTATGTAAAATGCATTACAGTATGCTAGTCTCAATGTTACTATTCCATGGATCCAGGTGGCAGAACAGCCAAATCAAGGCAGGGGTCATCTTCTGGATTAGATGGAGTTGGAAGAAAGCATTTTTTGAAGCTGCATTAACTTGTTCCTCCAACGGCAATGCTGGCTCCAGTATAACTTCTAGCTCTTTAACTGCATCAGCAAGGGTCAGCGGAACTCCACAAAAATCAGAAACACAATGTCCTTCAAGATCTCTGCACCACTTCTGTTTTTTCTGGTTCAATTTCATTTTGTTCACTTCAGCCATTTTACCACCACAGTTAGCCACTTGCTCATGATCTCTACTGTATCACTAGAGGATACAAAGAGTTGGGTGTTATCAGCATATTGATGACTTTCTATTGCAAAGAACAAAGTATGAGTCCAGTGGCAACTTTATGACCAACAAAGTTTAATTCTGGGTATAAGCTTTTGTGTGCATGCACACTTCTTCAGATATCTGAAGAATCAAACTGAAATCAAACTTTGTTCTTTTCTTCAGACAATCAAAGATACCCACCTGAATCCAGGGCTTTTTTGTAGCAGGAACTCATTTGCATATTAGGACACACACCCTGATGTAGACAATCCTCTGAGAGCTTACAGTAGGCCCTGTAAGAAGAGCCCTGTAAGCTCTTGGAGGTAGGGTTGCCAAGTCCAATTTAAGAAATATCTGGGGACTTTGGGAGTGGAGCCAGGAGACTTTGGGGGTGGAGCCAGGAGACATTGGGGTGGAGCCAAGATTAAGGCTGTGACAAGCATAATTGAACTCCAAGGGAGTTCTGGCCATCACATTTAAAGGGACCGGACACCTTTTCAATGCCTTCCTTCCATAGGAAATAATGAAGGATAGGGGCACCTTCTTTTGGGGCTCAAAGAATTGGACCCCCTGGCCAATCATTTTGAAACTTGGGGGATATTTTGGGGAGAGACACTAGATGCTGTACTGAAAATTTGGTGCCTCTACCTCAAAAAACAGCACCCCCCACAGAGCCCCAGATACCCACGGATCAATTCTCCATTATTTTCCATGGGAATAAATCCCCATAGGGAAAAATAGTTCCCAGCAGACATTTCCCTCCCCTCCCCCCACTTTCTGATGACCCTGAAGCGGGAAGAGGGCCTCCAAACTGGGGGATCCCCTGCCCCCACCTGGGGATTGGCAACCCTAGCAAGCGCTAAAATCACAATTTGCTCGAATAAACGCTTGCTTTCTATCCTAGACCCTGGACTGTTAGCTTATAGTATCTCTTAGCCTTTCTGCAGCAAAGCAATTGGGATGGTTTCCTATGAAGACTCCACACTCTCCAGCTACTTTACTCACGTGCCCATCCAAAAAGTCCGGGGAGAGGGAGGGTCTCTCTGGATGCTTCCTCCGGCCACCTCTTCCTCTTCCACTCCCGTGCAAACGTCCCCTCGCCTCTTCCCCAAACCGATTTGAAGAATTCCTGGGCTCACCTGTCCTCCTGCTGCTGCAAAGGTGCACAAGCCAAATTCTTCTTCCAACCCGGGAAAAAGAGGAAGCAGAGAGGCGCCGCTGCAGGACTCCATGTTTACCCCAGTCCCCCTCTAGATCTCTGGTGGGGGCCTTCCCTGCTCCCTCCCTCCCTCCCCGGCGCCCTCCAAGGGAGAGGGAAGGTCAGAGGAGGCCGCACTGCTGGGAGAGGAGAGGCTCCCGGAGGTGCTGGGAAACAAAGGCCAGGCAGCCCAGGCAGGCATCCGGCCAGCGCCCCCTCCTCTCCCCTCCCCTCCCCGCTTCTCTTCTCCTCTCCTTGCGTGTCAATGCTGCTGCCTCCTCCCCCCTGGCCGCTCGGTGGTGGGCTTCTGAGTCAGGGCGGGGGGACGAGGCTCCGCGCTGCTCCTGCTGCCGCGGGTTGGGGTTGGTGGGCCTCAGCCAGCAGTGGCTGGCCTCTTCCTTCGCCGGGGCCTGGTGGGATGGAGGGAGAGGAAACCCTCTGCCGCTCTCCTGTGCCTGTGCCCGGGCCAGCGGCGCTGGTGTTGCTGCGGTGGCGGCGGCCGGGCGCTGTGAGGGGGAAGCACCGTTTCCCCCTGCCCCCGCTTCTGGATTTTTGGAAAGCAGGGGAGGAGGCTGCAAATTCGGGGGTCCCCCGCCAGGGTGGGGGGGGTTGGGAAGCCTACTGGAGGATTGGCTACATCAGGGGCCTAATATGCAAAGGAGTTCCTGCTACAAAAAAAGCCCTGCCTGAATCTATATTCCAAAGTGAAGATAGGTTTTCTATAATATTAGCATCAGAACGGCAAGACTAAAGTGCATGTTATGGGCACAAAGGAAGAAGAGAGAGAACAAACAGATTAAGATAAAACATATACGTACCCAGGAGTTTCCTCAACAATGGAGAAAACACTTTTAATCTCTTAGAACTAGCTCCATCTAGTAATGTGTGGCTCTATTATTGTCTCTACCTGTTGGAAGGTAATCTGGCTATTAGGACACAGCCATGCTGTGAATTGTGAGGTGAGCTAGCAGGGAGAAAAGAATTTTTGATTAACACATTGTAGGAGAGACATGCAGCTTTCCTTCTTTCTCATCTGCCACGCCCACTCTATGCTCCATGGCTTTGAAATTAGGAGATAAAAGAAATCAGGACTGGTCTATTATTTCCAGAGTGCAACTGTGGTTCTTATAAATTTTTACAAAACAGGAATTGACACCAGAAAATTCTGTCTTCTGTGGCCATGATGATATACTGTCTTCTTCATAACAGATTTTAAAAAGATGGGCAATGGAACAACCACTACACTTATTTGTGAGACACACAAGTTTATTCCTTTGTATCACCCCATTCCATACTTTGTATTAGTATTGCAAATTAAAACTCACCCACAAATTTGAACTGAAAACTCACCCTCTGATCATCTCTTGGGAAAGGGCAGACTATAAATTGCCTACAACTCCCATCAACTCCAGCCAGCATGGCCAATGGCTGGGGCTGATGGGAATTGTAGGCAAAAAACATCTGGAGAGCTACCATTGGCCACCCCTGATCTAGACTGTGTTTCAGAAGTTGAGAGGTAATAAATTTCCATTAAATGTTCTTTAGTATGATCATTGGTTTCAACAGTAGCAAACAAAAATATTTAGAATTCTGTTGTATCTATATCATTATGCCAATAAAGGTGTGATTGGATGTATCTATATCTATTTTGATAGATATAAAATCAAACTCTGTCCAAATAACAGCATGTGAACAGAGGTCAAATTTATGTACATTATAGCCAATGTGTCTTGCTCTTGCTAGTATAGGGACCTTTGATATTGGCTTATATAACTCCTTGTCACTTGTTTAACATTATCTGAAACTACAACTTTATTTTTGAGTCTATCTAGAAGTTTTGAATGATCTGAATGTTTATAAGTTTTCGTATGCATGCACACTCCATCAGATACATTGAAAAAGTTTTCTTCAAGCCTTACATATAGGTAGAGAGGGGGGTTAGTTGCCAGGAAGAGCTAGTTAGCCAAGGTACATAAGTAACTGGACAATAAGTCTAGCTGAGATTGGATTAAAGCAGTTGTTAAGACCTGCAGATGGCAGCAAATTAGCGTACAAATACAAAAGTTAACAAACAGATTTGAGAACTAAGTTTGAGTCCAGTGGCACCTTTAAACAAAGTTCAATTCTGGATATAAGTGAGAACTGACATAGCAGGTATCAATGCTTGACATCTGGGGATGTATTATAGAGGTGATAGAGGGGGGGGGGGTGAGTGAGCCTCTGAAGTGTCTTTAAGTATTAGCCTTGCCCTCAGAGCAGTTATCAATGCAAGCTCCATTTGACTCATGCACTGATCACATCTAGATTAATTTACAATAATGCACTTTATATGGGGTTGCCTTTGAAAAATTTCTGAAAACTTCAGTTGATTCCAAATGCATTGGCCAGGCTGTTGCTGTGGACTGGATATAGAGATTGTATCACTCCTGTGCTTAAAGATCAGCAGCGGCTTCCGACTTGTTCCATATACAATTCACATCACTTCTTCTTACCATTAAGGATCTAACAAGACAGTCATGTACATCAGGGGTGGCCAACAGTAGCTCTCCAGATGTTTTTTGCCTACAAATTCCATCAGCCCCAGCCAGCATGGCCAAGCTACCGTTGGCCACCCCTGATGTACATAGTTACTCCAGTCATGGCAATCCATGCCATGGATTGAAATGGATTTAGACTGGAATAATTCTATGCAAGATTGCAATATAAATGTCTTGGGGTCTAGAATTCCTGAAGACCTGTCCCCTTTTGTAGTGTCTAGCTCACCAGTCAAATCCTCCTTCCAAGCCCTGCTCACTGTCCTTGCACCCACAGATGTGACTACAGACTACTGTAGTTGTGACTACCACACATAGACTAGAGACAGGGCTTTCCCAGTGGTGGCCCCATGCCTTTGGAATGCCTTTTTCTTTGACACCTGCCTGGTGCTTAACTTACTATTATTTAGGTTCCAGACCAAAATACTTCTTTTTATCCAGATTTTTACCTGCAGACTTTAAATGAGATTCTCTCATTACTGGTTTATGTAGCTGAACATTGTATAGGATTAGTGTGAAGAACTGATTACATTTTCAAGAATGCTGAAATCAGAAATTGTGTAATGGATTCTAGCATTAAAATGCCTCCTGAAACTTAGGTTTGATTTCTTTCTCAAAAGTAGTGATGGACTAGCAGCCTCATGGTGGGATCTGAAACTGCTCTCATGTCTGCAAGCATCCCCATCCAATGCTTGTAAATGCTGTGTGGGAATTTCAGTATTCAGCAAACACGCACATAACATGCTTACTCAACTCCATGTCATTTCCCCTTTGCCAAGTCACAAACCTCACTTTTTGAAGAGCTGGAGTGACTGGCTGAGTAGCGTTACTAAACCTCCAGATGGTGCCTAATTAGACAGTCTCCTAATTATCAAAGATTTCAGGTTTTCACGGCTGGTAACATCATTAGGGTTTGTAGAATCTTTCGGGCTCAAGTGCCGTGTTCTACTGGAGAAAGTTTTCCTTCCAAACGTTTCGTTCTCAGCTGCGGAGAACATCCTCAGTGGCGTTGCAGCCGGAGCAGGTGCTCTGATCTTCTTGGCTGCTGTGCATTGAGTGGGGCCAGGGCTGCTGGAGAGCTGCTATTTCTAGGTTAGAGGGGGTGTGGTGAAAGGGCAATTGGTTTGTGGATGTGCCCATTGTTTGGTGGGGCTTCCTGGAAGGGTAGTGATAAGGAAACTGGCTGTTGAATGTGACCATTGTTCTGTGTTAATTGCTGGGAGTGTTGGAAGGGGTGTGAAGATAAGGAAGATGGTTGTTGACTGTGCTGATTGTTCTGTGGAATGTGCTGGTTGTTCTGTGACTTTCTGCAATTTATAGTCTGTAGGGTGTTTTGCAGAGCTGGGTACCAAGATTGGTGGATGAAAATGCCTTCTTCCTTTCTGTTAAAATTGTGCTGGTGTTTGTAAATCTCCATAGCTTCTCTGTTCAGGCGGGTATGATAATGTGAGACCGTAGAAAGGACTTCAGTTCTTTCAAAGTGGATGACGTGGTCTCCTTCTTGAAGTGCATGTTCAGCTACAGCTGATTTTTCTGGCTGAAACAAGCGACAGTGTCTCTTGTGTTCGGTGAGATGGGTGTTGATACTGCATTGGGTAGTGCCAAAGAGCAGGGTATTTTGTAGACTCCAGGGGTTGAAAGTGGATCTCTCATATCTTTAGCCGAGCGCAGCATGTGGCGGATCTGTTGTGTGGGCTTGAAGACTGTGTCAACATTGTGGCGTTTGAGAATTTTGCCAATGCGGTCTGTGACAGATTTTATGTAGGGCAGGAAGGCTGTACCTACATTTGTGTGTGGCTCGGGATTTGGTGTGGATGGTCTCCTGGGATGGAGGGCTCTTCTAATTTCTTGTTGGGAGTATCCATTGGCCTGCAGTGACTGGTTGAGGTGGTGTAGTTCCTGCTGGAGTTGGCTTGGTTCACAGATGCGTGATGCACGGTGGATGAGAGTTTTTACAACTGTATGTTTTTGGCAAGGAGGAGGATTGGAATTCTTATTTAGATAGCGGTCGGTGTGTGTGGGTTTCCTGAATACAGTGTGACTGAGTTTTCCGTCATCTTTCCTGGTGATGAGGACGTCAAGAAAGGCAAGTTGACCATTGTTTTCTTTCTCCACGGTGAACTGGATACGAGGATGGACTGAATTCAGATGAAGGAGAAAGTTATTCAAAGCAGCCTCTCCATGACTCCAGATGGCAAAAACATCTTCCACATATCGGAGCCAGCAACGTGGTTTTAGGAGGGCAGATCTTAGTGCTGTATCTTTGAAGGTTTCCATGTAAAAGTTAGCGATGACAGGGTTAAGGGGGCTTCCCACGGCAACTCCATCGATCTGTTCATAAAAGTTATTGTTCCATTGGAAGTAGGTAGTGGTGAGCACATGGTGGAATAGGGCAGTGATGTCATCAGGAAAGATGTGTTGTAGTTGAACAAGGATTTCTTTGACGGGAACCATGGTGAACAACGAGACGACATCGAAGCTTACTAAAATATCGCTGGGTTGGAGTTTTAGGGGTTTGATTTTTTCCAAAAAATGTGATGTCCCTGATGTAAGAGGTAGTGTTGCCCACAAGGGGTTGAAGAAGGTCGGTCAAGTGTTTGGCTATGGCGTAGGTAGGTGAGCCGATGGCGTTGACTATCAGTCGAAGAGGAATATTGGGTTTGTGGATCTTAGGGAGGCCATACAGTCGGGGGGGGGGGGGCAGAGCTTCAGACTTTCTGAGCAGGCGTTGATCCTCAATCGGTATTGAAGAGCCTTTGATAAACAGATTTGTTTTCTGAAATATTCTTGTGGTGGGATCGCAGCGAAGCCTCCTGTATGTATCTGGCTTGAGAAGGTCCCGAATTTTATTATGGTAGTCTTCTGTACTGAGAATAACTGTGGCGTTCCCCTTATCCGCTGCAAGAACCAGTATGTTCTTGTCAGTGTTGAGGGTTTTCAGAGCTGATCTTTCTGCATGGGTGAGGTTGCTTTTTGGAGGTTTAGCGTGTTGTAAGATTCTTGATGATTCTCTTCTTATTTCTTCTGTAATGTGTCATGGGAGGTTGCGAATACTGGCTTCAATGTTTGCGATAATGTCTTCTGTAGGAATTCTGGAAGGGGTGATGGCGAAGTTCCCTCCTTTGGAGAGCACAGAGATTTCAGCTGTTGTCAGTTGTCGTTTGGACAGGTTGACGACTGTGTGTTGTGTGTCCAGTGTAGGAGAGGGTTGCTTGGTTCTGGAGATGTTGTTATACTTTCGTTTTTGTCGCTCAGTAGCCAGACCCATGGTGGATATATGAGAAGTGTGAGTGATGCGGTCAACAAGGTCCCAGTCATTTTTCTGTAGTTTGTTGCTGAGTTCAAGGTGAATGAGAAGAAGTTGGCGGTCGTTGAGGGCTAGATCCCACCGGGTTTGGTGTATTCTGTCACGTAGGAGGGCTCTTTTCATACAGTTATAGATGCGGTGAGCGGATGGAGTACTGAAGTGGCGTTTTTGCTTTAGAAAGCGGGGAGTGATCTCTGTATCTCAGCAGCGTAGGAGAAAGGTGAGTGAGCAGAGGAGTTGGGCTTTTCTCTTGAGAAGTGTCTCCAGGCGTCGGATCAGGTGGTAGGATTCCTCCCCGTAGAGGCGTGTTATCAAAGATTTCAGGTTTTCACGGCTGGTAACATCATTAGGGTTTGTAGAATCTTTCAGTCTCAAGTGCCGTGTTCTACTGGAGAAAGTTTTCCTTCCAGACGTTTTGTTTTCAGCTGCGGAGAACATCTTCAGTGGCGTTGCAGCCGGAGCAGGCGCTAATTAGTAGGGGGAATTAGCTTAAAGGAGACAGTGTGAGAGGGGGTAACAGAGATTCTCTACCTATGTCAAACTGTATTCTCCACATCGCTCTGGTTTTAACTGTTGTTTTTATACTGTTTTTAGAATGTTGTTATCCACCCTGAGCCCATCCTTGGGAAAGGGCAGACAATAAATTGCCTAAAATAAATAAAAATATGTATAACAGGATTTTTCCCTTAAGAGAGCTCTCAAAATAAACCAGATGGATGTTCAACAGGAAAGGTTTTTATTTGAATGAAAAAGAATAAACATAATACACACAATAAATACATACAAAAAGCTTGCTAAGAGAAACACAGGGAGAAGAAGATATTGGATTTATATCTCGCCCTTCATTCTGAATTTCAGAGTCTCAGAGTGGCTTACAATCTCCTTTACCTTCCCACCCCACAACAGACACCATGTGAGGTGGGTGGAACTGAGAGAGCTCTCACAGAAGCTGCCCTTTCAAGGACAATTCTGCGAGAGCTATGGCTGATCCAAGGCCATTCCAGCATCTGCAAGTGGAGGAGTGGAGAATCAAATCTGGTTCTCCCAGATAAGAGTCTGCACACGTAACCATTAAACCAAACTGGCTCTCTCAGGGAGGAGAGGGGAGAGATCTTAAGGAAGGGTGGATTACCAGTCCTGAGGAAAGGTCCATGGAAAAACAGCAAAACAGTCAGCATTTTGTGAGGCCAACAAAGTGGAGGTGTATGCAGAGGATTCAACACACACACACATATGCACACACTGCTGGGAAGCAAAGTGCTTCTGATATAGAGCAAAAATGTACCTTCAGGCAGGGTTGATGTGATACCTCAAAATAATTGATGGGTTTACTAGGGGTGAGGGTGGACAAAGATTTGGCAGAGACTTGATGACCCTACAAGCACTGGACAGAATGCACTAATAGGTAAGGTGAATAGACTTAAGTGTTGCTTACCTGTCACCCAATCAAGGAAAGTGGATGTAGGGGAAATAGACATAGGTATCGATAGGATTCATCCTGGGTGAGTCAATAACTCTTGGGAGAACCATTGTCCTAAATTTTTGGAGAACCTCTCTGGGGTGTGGATGGAGCAGTAGACAGCCAGCTGCTTTTACTCATACTCCTAAACTACATGTCCAGGCTTGCCTTTAACTGGCATCCATTTTGTGTCATTTTAGGCCAGGCAGGCTCTTGCACTTATGAATTTCAGAGTGACATACAGAGTTTCTGTCTCTATGAGCTATAAACTCTCCCTCTGTGAGAGTTGGGGTCTTACTGTTAACCAGTATGCATATTAGGCTACACCCCCCTGATGTAGCCAATCCTTCTGGAGCTTACAGTAGGTCCTATACTAAGAGCCCTGTAATCTCTTGGAGGATTAGCTACATTGGGGGGTGTAGCCTAATATGCAAATGAGTTCCTGCTACAACCCCCCCCTGCTGCTAACACTTACGGGATGTCAAGGCAGGCTGTGCCCCTGCCCAGTAAGGCCTCAACATGGTGCAGGTTGAAAGGGCAATAGGATACCTAGCAGTTGGGATCATGATTTCATAACGCTGCATAGTGTTGGGATTATTTATCTCCTTCATAACAAGAAAGAGCAACCTATATTGTGTGCAGAACAAACACATAGATGAGAACTTGATGAACTGCAACAGGGGTGGCCAAACTTGCTTAATATAAGAGCCACATAGAATAGATGTCTGAGAGCCGCAATACATGAACATCAGATGTTTGAGAGCTGCAAGAAGGAAGGAAGGAAGATGGAAGGAGGAGAGGTGGAAATGAAAGGAAACAACTTTAAATGCATTCTCCAAGCTGCTGGCTAGCTTGGCTTGGGGAATGATTTAAAGAGACAAATAACTTCTCTAAGCTAGCTGATGGAGCAGTGGGGGTTTTGAGAGCCACACAATATGTGTGAAAGAGCCACATGTGGCTCCCGAGCCATAGTTTGGCCACCCCTGAACTGCAAGATTTAGCTGAATACTTTCCTTTCTTTGGAATCTGGGTTACCTTGATGTGGACTACATTCTCTCTGTATATACACAATAGTAGTAATGCATCCATGCACTTCTTGTGTTCTTGGTTCAACTCCATTTTGAAATACTAGGATTCTGGGGAAATGTTACGAGATGTGTGAGATTATAATATAGATTCTTCCATTTAATGACCTTTTGATACAGACTCAAGCCCACTTCATAGGATGTATGACATGTTTCCTGGGCTTTGTAGAAAAAGCCCAGCAGGAACTCATTTGCATATTACAGTAGATCACACCCCCGCCATCATCATTGTCTCCCATAGAGCTTTTTGCATATTAGAGCATACCCCCTGACACCAAGGCAGCCGGAACTGCGTTCCTGTGCGTCCCTGCTCAAAAAAGCGCTGCATGTATCCCAGTTCAGGATACATGACAGGCTTCTAATGAAGCAGTTTCTATTTAGTCAGTGTGAGAAGAAAACTGATAGTCTTTAAGGTGATATTATATTTTATTTTAATTGTATTTATTTTTATTTTATTTCCTGGGGGGGGGGGCGGTTGGAGGAATTCTCCTAACTTTCAGTTTGGGTTGAAAGCAAGAAATCTTTGAATGCCAGCATGCCTCTTGAGAGACTAAAGAGAACATCAAAATTAGGAGTAACAGTAGCTACATTCCTGACAGAAAAAAAGAAAGAAAATGAAGTTTATTAATCAGAGACAAAAAGGCTAGGGGCGGATTTCTGTATTGACCTAGGAAAGTTTGTTACCCAAACATTTCCCACTGTGATCTTTGTTTGGCCTTTTCCAGACTAACTTCTGCAGCAGTGAGTCATATTCATTTTCTGCTAGAGGACAAGAAGAAAGCAAAATGGTAATTAGGAAAATCACCCTTTGTTTGAGTGCAGCAGTAGAGCTAGAAGCCAATTAAAAAGGCGTCATGGAGCTTTATGCAGGCAGATAGTGGAAGCCGACATTACTTTGCCTGAGTGGATGGTGGATCTTTTTCCTATCACCAGGTCATTTTGGAAGAGCAAATGTTTTCCCTCACTGCAATCAGTACAATTTAGACATTCTGGAGGACTAGCCATATTAGTCTCTTACAACCAAGAGATTGCTACACTTTAAATCTTTGAATATTAAAACATTCATTGTGGCAAATTTTGGACAGCTTAAATCAAGGAATAAGTCTCCAGGTTTGTATCCATGTTAGTGGGCTGTTATGGCTGGTTTGCAATGCACAGTGTGAAGCCATTGCAAAATAAGGAGAGGACTTCCAGCATTGTCTTCTAGGAAAGGATGTTGATCATACCCACCTTGATTTGCTGAAGAAGTTTCAGTTGATGGCAATTTTTTCTTTTGTCACGTATGAGACACAGGTCTTGGCCTTCCCCCAGTACTACACCCACCTCAGTGCATGGATACACATTGCTCTACTTTTGTGTAGCCTCTGGTGGGGGGAATAGGCACTAACTAAGACAGAGAAAGAGACAAAAGCCCCTGAAGGGGAGCCTAAAGCAAGTGATCTGTCTACAAGGACTATCTAGCCTTCAGGCTAGTTCACACCTAGCTGGAATGGTAGATCCAACATTAGAGAAGGTGCCCAATTGATTCAAATTGCTGATGGTTAATGGAGAAGGAAGAGAAGAAAGCATGTACTGGGCATGGTGGGAAGAGGAGGGAACATCTGTCTGTTCTGTGGAGGCTAGCACAGAAAAGTGCGGCAAGAAGACTCAGCAGGTATGGAGGGGAGAGCCCCAAGGAAAGGCTGTGACAAGCAGAGGAGGTAGAAGTTATCTGGGAATGAACAATCTACCTGGGCTAATGAGAAAGAGCATCCATCTTGGCATAACTTGTGACCAAGACTAACAAAGTCCTCCAAAATAGCCACCATGGGCAAACATCATCTTGTGAATTACAGTATAGACAATGGCATTAAATAGCTGAAAGAACTCCATCACTTGGCATCCTTTATTCAGAAATGGGCAGGAATGGGTTCTACTCTGCTTGTGACATTGCAGTTGGAAGGACTCACATCATGATCATACTTTGCTGCTCTGCCCCTTGTCTTCTGGATGACACAGTCCCACAAGGTTCTGCTGTTCCTGCCCCCCTCTGCTTTTCCACACTACATAAAACTGCTGGGAGAGGTCATCCAGAAATCTGGACTGAGTTGCCACCAATATGTGAATGGTATTCATCTCCACCTCAAACTTCCAGCAGATCCCAGGAAGTCTGTGGAGATTGTGAACAAGTGTTTGGAGGTAGTTTGGTATGGCTGATGACTAACAGACTGGAACTTAATCCTAATAATATGTAGACACCACTAATAGGAAAAAGGTTTGACCCAGGAAATATAATTCCTGTTTGGGATGTGGTTGCTCTCCCCCTAAAGGACTGGGTTTTTAATTTGAGAATGCTGGTGGACCAGTGCATCCTGCTGAAAGAACAAATGGCAGCAGTGGCCAGGGGTGTCTTTCCTAAACTTTGCTGGTAAGCCAAGTCTGGCCTTTCCTGGGGCAGAAAAGGTCTTACCAGTATGGAGCATGCCCAGGTATAATTTAGATTCAATTATTGTAATGTGCTTCAAGTATGGCTGTGCATGATGTCTGAGTGACAGTTGGTACAGAATGCTGAGGCCAGAACATTGAATGGAGTAGATTGTATGGAGTATTACACCAGCTTTTTTTCATCTACACTGACTTCATTTGTTGCTGGACTTTATAAAGGTGCTAGTATTGATCTTTAAAGCCCTTCTGTGGATTGTGACCAGCATTCCTGAAGGACAGCCTTCTCATATGTGAACCTTGAACCTACCTTGTCAGACCTCTCCTGCCATTATCAAGTTGTGACTACCAATGAACTATCAGGGAAGGCTGGAAAGTGGTGGGGTGAGAATGAACACCACTGCAAAATGGGCCTGAATTCATATTGGACTGAGCCTGAGACACAGTTGAGCAAGTCTTTTTAAATGTGGGGATGATTTTTTTAAAAAACTTCTGCAGCATTAACTTTGTTCCCAGGGCTTTTTTTTTGAGCAGGAATGCATAGGAATGCAGTTCTGGCTGGTTTGGCATCAGAGGGTGTTGCCTAATTTGCAAATGAGTTCCTGCTGGGCTTTTCCTTTTTTTAAAAAAGCCCTGCTTCCAGTTGTCCAGTGTCCTGCACTCTGAGGCTTCTGCAGTCAATGTTGGTTTCATCTTTTTAGTTGTCATTTCATGCTTGGGAGTTTCAAGAACTACAGAGCAATGCTTTTGTTTAAATATTGTCTTATCTTTGATCTTCAAGTCTAATTGAATTCTAGCTGTAGTTAAAAGTGCACACTATGGCACCCCCAAATAGAAAGGAAATAAAAATGAGATTATTGCTGTAGTTTTTGGTTTGTTTTTGCCTTCATGCTTCTTATTGTTGGTGATCAAACACTGCTATTATTTAAAACAATTATGGATTTGCCTAATTACTGAAATACAATGCACAGAAAAACAGATCATGAGACATTCGGGGGAGGGGGGAATCCCTTCAAGTTATTACAAGAAGTCACAATATTGTCACAACGTTTAAAAGCCCTGCTGTAGAGTTAAATTATTTTGAAATACTGTATATATCTCAGCACCAAGTCCCTTTGCAAAATGCACCTGACAGAAGGATAAAACTCATTAGATTTCTGCTCTGTGGTCCATGGAAATTCTTCAGTGTTTCTTGAATATGCAGCCTATTCTCCACACACACATACATCCTACACATTAATGTCCTGGAGGTATATTTACTCAAGATTTGTAATGCTAGCAGAGGTATAGCAAACCATTAATCAAAGGTGTCTTTCACGGTTAGAGGAAGGCAGATCTGTCTGAAGCTTTAATCTGTTCAAGTTTCACTTCATATTTTTCCCTCTTAAAGTCTGAGAAGGAGGCAAATAGTTTAGTAGGTCTTTAAAGACCTACCTATAGCTTTCCCAATCAGAAATTAAATATAGCATTAAAATGTTTAGAACAAATGAATTAATATTTTTCATTAATTTCTGACGAATCTAACCATGTGAAGTTCAAAAGTCCCACCTTTTGAACACTTATCTCATAAAGAGGAGTATAAAATCAGTAGCTGTTAGTTGTCATTGAAAGATACCACATAGATGGTGGGTGGGTGATGGGGAGTTTCCTCTTGCAAGAAACAAATAAAGGAGTGATCATATACACTTGGTTATGTAGTACAGTGCTTTGGAAAGGAAAAGCCATCAACACAGAGAATGAAGAGTACCTCTCAGAATAAAATTGACCCCTGAAAATGAATTGTGGAGCACAGTTTTGGTTCCCATGATGAGATGTCTACCCAGAACAGAGTAAAAGAATTTTGACTCCTGCCCTACTTCTGGTATTATGGAAGAGCCACAGTTCAGTGCTCAGATGCCCATTTCTTACCTGACTTTAAAAAGAGGGTAGATAAATTCATGGAGGAGAAGCCCATTAATGGCTATTCATCATGATGGCTAATGGGAACCTCTATGATCAGAAGCAGTTTGTGTCTGAGTGTTGGTTGCTGGGGTGGGGCATCAATCTCCAGTTTTGACATATTTAATTTCCATTTCATTGTATCTGAAGGAATGTGAGTATACCTGGAAGCTTAAACCTTTAATAAAACTCCCCACGGCTCTTGTAACCTCTTCCCTTCCTAGTTCCTTCCTTCCCTTTCACCTACCACCCCTTTAGGCTGGGCACTAACTGCCCTAAACAAGTTGAACTCTAGAAGGGTCTGACACCAGGGCATCCTGGCCTAAATGGCCAACAGCTATAAATGAATCTTTCATGAATGAACAAACTGGCATTTTCCAGTTTGTTTCTATTCAGGAAACCAATGTATGATGAATATGCATAGATGGAGGAGGGCAAGGCCAGCGGGTCTGATCCCACTCCCCTATACATGTGCTCAATCTATGTAATGTGGACACAGGACTATCTGCAAGCTTTTTTGCATTCCAGAAAAATCACCTAACTTACTTGAAAAATCACATAACTACTGAAAATAATTACAGTAAGCTTCATGCTGATCTTACTTAAACTAAATAACAACAAATGTTCCTAGTGGATACTGCAGACATTGTTTGATATTTTTGACTTGCTGCTGGTTTTCTTTGGATCTCAACCAAGCTTTCCGTTTCTGTATGAACCCTTCATGTATCCATGTCAGAGAGGTTCCCTTTGATTTATCAAAACAGTTCAATTGTTTGTCCTCATGCCCAGTTTCTTCCCCCCTTTGCAAGAGCTCCTGTTTCCACCTGGTTAGTTTGCTCAGGTATCCATCTTGGTCCCTTGGGCCTGAGAACATGCTTGGGTTTTCTGGGTCAGCACTCAGTTTTCTATCACTAAAGCTTAGATCCACTTGAAAAGCTATTCAGTCATCCATAAACTTTTTTTTATTGTGCACCATTTTACTTGCATCATCCCAGACTCCCCGTAACAACAATACATGTTCCTGTTATTATTCATTCAACAAACCTGCAGTGGCAGAAGCTTATTCATTCAACCAACCTGCAGTGTCAGGTTATATGCCATGTTTTCCATTGAAAAAATGATCTGGTTTGCTTACAGGACTGTTAGCTCTGAGTAGGCTGCATTCACTTCTAGTCTGCCTCCTGCAGTTTAGGAATTCAGAAGCATGGCAGGGACTTTCCATTGTTAATGAAAGGAGGATGGTATCCTGACACTCTTCTCTTGCTCCAAGGGCTCCATCTCCGCTTGTGCAAAGCAACAGCGCATAATTGTGTTTCCCCAGTTGTGGTTTCTACTTCTGCATTTGAAAACCAGATTGCTCTCCTATCTATTAATGGCATTTAAAAAAAATCATAGCTGTGTCTGTGGTTCTGTTACAGGCAT
This sequence comes from Heteronotia binoei, assembly GCF_032191835.1. Classification (NCBI taxonomy): domain Eukaryota; kingdom Metazoa; phylum Chordata; class Lepidosauria; order Squamata; family Gekkonidae; genus Heteronotia; species Heteronotia binoei. The sequence continues at coordinate 44,531,488 of NC_083229.1, forward strand.
AGAAGCAAGGCTGATACTAAAGATGATCTGCTCTTCTGCAGTAATATTGGCAGCCTCAACATGTTCACCCATTAACAGAGAGGGAAAGAAGAACCTCTATCACTGTGATTTGGCTCTGTGGTATAAACCATGTGGCCAGTCTGATTGACTAATGGAGCTATGGCATTCATGCTGAATACATGATGCCGGATTTACCCTGCTCAACCCCCCAACCCTCAAATCGCCTACCTAAATTGCTTTATTCAGCGGTTACTGGCAGAGAATTGGTGTACCCAGGAACCCCTGGGCCTGATTACAGCTAAATATCTACAATTCTTACGCAGCCCCTGGACATCATGTTTTGTGAATCTCCAGCTTTATTGCTTTTAATTGGACTGGATGTTTTTAAAGTTTTAATATGATTATTGTTATAGCTTTTATATTGTGACCCACTCTAAGCCCATTTGTGGGGAGGGCACAATGGAAATAAATAAATAAATACGACCAAACTGATTCCAACTTACTCTGCTCTTTTAACAGATTACCATCTCCTGATCACTCTCATATATTAACTGGACTGGAGGTACTGTATTCAAATCTGAAAACCATTGCCTCTGCAGAATGTGATAAACTGCAAGATGCCTGACTGACTGGCTCACATAGCTGGAAACAAAAAGAAATTTCATCTAAAAATAGTATTACAGAGAAATGCAGCAAATAGCATCAACTTGTATCAGAAATATTTGCCTATGACATTTCAGCTCAGCCTGACATTAATTTTAGGCAGGGCAACATAGCCCTTTGCTGGCAGTAGACTTTGTGGTGCCATCAAAGGGAAGGGAAATGTAGTTTGTTTATTAAATGGTTGCCACAAGGGGTCAAATTTGTCCATTCTGACTTGACCACCAAAATGTCTTGGGCTATCTCTGCATGCAGGTGGCTCCTAAGGCTCAATTTGTCATTACAAGCAAGGTGTTCATTGCCTGCCCTCACTCTGGCTCATTAGCTAAACTGTCTCTAAACTGAGGCAACAGTGGGAAGATTCTTCATCAATACTCTGACCATGTGTGCACCAAAAAACAGTGAATATTGAAAGTGACTTAGCACACCTTCTGGTCGTAAATCTTTCTGACACATGTTGTCATCATGTTGAACAATAAACTGACACCGGTGGAAGAAGTGCATCAGCTGTCTTTGGCCAAGATGACATGTGACAAAAAGCAGAAGCTCATATTACAATGTATGAAGGATGCTGAGTGAGCATGCTTTGGATTCTGCCCTCTGGCTCTTAGCCATGGAGGGGGGGCTGGATCTAAGCTGCTTTTTTGCTGGTGGAAAAGAGAAGAGGAGATCCCCTTTGGCTATTAAAAATACTGAGAATATGCTGAGATCATGGTACCTGAATGGACAAACTGCATGAGGGAAGGGGGCTGCAGCAAGGAGGGAGATTGGGTGATACTGTGTCAAAAAGCATGCTTGATTGAACCCAGCAATTCCAGTAACAGCATAGGAGACTGAACATGGATCCATGGAAACTTTTTCAATTTTGACTGTGTTTTGGATGTTTCTGCTAACCTTGTAGTATGAGAGAGTCAGTTTGGTGTAGTGGTTAAGTATCTGGGAGAACCAGGTTTGACTCCCCACTCCTCCACTTGCAGCTGCTGGAATGACCTTGGGTCAGCCATAGCTCTTGCAGGAGTTGTCATTGAAAGAGCAGCTTCTGTGAGAGCTCTCTCAGCCCCACGTACCTCACAGAGTGTCTGTTGTGGTGGAAGAAGATAAAAGGAGATTGTGAGCTGCTCTGAGATTCGGAGTGGAGGGCGGGATATAAATCCAACATCATCATCATCATATAATAGAGGCTGCTTTAGGGAAAAGGCTGGAGGAAAATATAGTTGCCCATCATAATGAAAAAAGTGTTGAATTTTCCTGTCTGGAAATAATAGAGGTTAGCATGTGTAATTCCCACCTGTTGACTCATACTACCACATGTGTTGCTCATGCAGAGTTTTTTTTTTGTAGCAGGAACTTATTTGCATATTAGGCCACACTCCCTAATGTAGCTTATAGGGCTCTTAATACAGGGCCTACTACTGTAAGCTCTTGGAAGATTGGCTACATCAGGGGTGTGTGGCCTAATATGCAAAGGAGTTCCTGCTACAAAACAACCCTGTGCTCATGTATATTCTGAGGAAGTTCAGCCAGGCATGACAATCACTAAATCTGTATAGCCCAAGTCAATCCTCTTATGCAAACAGGATGTGATGTCATGGGTAGCAGGAACTGGAGATAACATAGTGGCAACAAGAAGCAATCTGGAGCAGTGGGAATTGGAGGCAACATATATTGCTTTCTCAGAGTCACAGGAAAGGCCATATACTAGGAAATGGGTAGCTTGCCAAAGGGGGCTCTATTTTGAGGAAGCCCTGAAGAATCCCTGGAGCCCCTTAGTAGGGGGCACAACAGTAGCCTCCAGACAGCATGAGAAGAAGCAAAGAAGCCAGAACTTATCAAGTAGACTCAACTTTGAGGTGAGGCTTCTGTGGGTACCTGGGAACTTTGGGTGTCCAGATGTGTTCTCTGAGATCCCAACAAAAAGGACAAGCTCACATATGTATTATTTCGCAACAAGTTAGATCATGGCCCATTTTTTCCCTAAGCCCTATCAAACAACCTCACAACTTTTTCTGTAGTCACACATTACCAGACCTCCAAGGCTTGCAGATAGGGTTCCGAACACTATTTTCCAGGTAAGATTATTGACCTCCATGCCATGAAATTCTTCAGTTGCCTATTTTCAACCCTTAAGCCTTTATTAAAGGAACAGGACATTTCCCCCCTCCAGGTTGCTGACAACCCTAGCTAAAGGAGTTGAAGGGGGAGGGACAAGATTAGAAAAGGGAACCAAATGGGGAACACCACCTATTGCAGGAGCACTAGGGAGCTCAGCTAAGAATCTTGAACAGGAGGCAGGTTGCCTCCTGAACACTTCCTCTTGAATAAAAGCCTGCAAGGGGAAAAGCCTTGTCATGAGCCAGGGAGGAAGAAGGCAGGGCTAAAAATGCTGATAAAAGGCAAAGGAAGAGGGCTGCAGAGAAAAGAGCAGTTTGATGGTTCTTTGCAGTGTAATCAGCAAGGGCACTGTGAATGCAAGACAAAGATTCTGTATGCAAATAATTCCTTTTTCTTGTGGTTGAAGTGAAGCCCCCTCAAGCTTGTCCTACCTCTTTCCTCAATGTAGTTATATAATAGCGAGAGTTTGCTGTACATTCACAGTGATTCACTGCAACATTATTTAAACTTCTTGTGTGTGTGCCTGCCATGAGACAATTGCTCTTGCCAAGCAGGTAATTAGCTACCTTTCAAGAAATAGGATGTCCACCACAAAACAGAAACCTCCTTTCAGCCCCTTCTCTTCCTCCACTTTCATCACTGAGAGCCATTTTATAAAACAAAGCTTACCCTTCTAGCTGCAGTTAAACATTTGCCTTTTCAATTCCTGCAGCTTACAAGGACTTCGAGAGCAAGCCATGCATATAATGTGGTAAAATGGCAGCACTCTGGATTTAGATTCCAATCAGACAAGCTTTCAAATAAATACAAAACTTACTTCTTTGAATACTGGGTTTATTTGGTGGAGAAGAGGTGAGGTGTTTCAGTTACAAATCATAAGTAATTATTGTAATTTGACTAGACTTTCATTTTGGAGCTGTGAATTGTGAAAGCAGTTGTCTTTATCAAACAACTGTCTGAAGTTTGTAAGCCACTGAAACATTCATTAAGATTTGTGACAGAAGTGGCTGTTTCCTATGAGTGGACAGAGAAATTTTCGTGTACCCTATGAAGAAGAACATAATAGGATGTAGGGAATTTATTTGTAACATTTCTATGCTACCTTTCCACCCAGTGAGGAACTTTGAAACATTTCAAACATTAAAAAGCAGTTAAAATGCATAACAATTAAATAAAAACAACACATAAGGACACACAAACACAAAGAAGAGCTAGTAAGAGTTAGTGAGAGAAAACTAAAACATCTGCACCCCTCTGTCAGAAGACAACATTAGAGAAAGATGAATCTCCCTGAGGAGCGAATTCCAAAGATTCAGTACCACGAACCAGAAGGCTCTTTCTCAAGTTGACACCTGACTAGCCTCAGATGGCAAGAGCACCTGATGCAGGGCCATTCCAGTCATTGTTCTGGCAGCTGTATTCTGTATTAGGGATGGGCATGAACCAGGGAAAATGGTAGTTAATTTCATTTCATGATTCATTGGATTTTTGACCAAGTTCATTTGGTGTGCAAAACTCACCAGGAATCTTCATCAGCAGATTCTTTTCCACCAGCACTCCAAGTTTGGTAAAAATTGGATTGGACACATCTGAATTATAGTCCCCCAAAGCAGGTGCTCCCAGAAAAGCTCAGCTTCAGGTCTCTCAACTAACCTTTTGCTTCATGCTGCAGAATGCAAACTCTGTGATTGGCTCCTGGAGCTGTCAATGAAGCGATGGACAACTGCTATGGGTATTTCTAGGACTCCTGGAAGTCCACCCCCAGCGTTGCCTAGCAATTGCTTGAATCAGTGCCAGGCTGTCTGGGGAAACGAACTGCAAAGACAAAATAACCAAAGCACCATGGTCAGAAGTGGTTCAAAACTATCCACAAATTGGCCTGATTCATGCATGAATTATGATTTGTGGTTTGGTTCATGTACAAGCTGTAGCTTCCAGACAGTCTTCCAGGGCAGCCACACACAGAACACATTACATACGTGTCTCTGTGTGTCTTTGAGTGAATATCCCTACAGCAGTTCTTACTTATGAAGCTGCCTTGTACTGAATCAGATTGTTGATCCCTCTAGGTCAGGTCTGCTCTGATTGAGAACGGCTCTCCATGGTCATATGCCAAAAGTGGTCTTTCCTAACATATGCTACCTGAGTTAATTTAAATGGATTTACAAAAGGTTGATCCTACAGTCATTTAGAAGAAGAGATTGGATTTATATCCCGCTCTTCACTTGGAGTTTCAGTGTGGCTTACAATCTCCTTTACCTTTCCCTCCCCACAATGGACGCCCTGTAAGGTAGGTGGAATTGAGAGAGCTCTTTTGAGAACTGCTTTTGAGAGAACAGCTCTGACAGAACATGTGACTGACCCAAGTTCACACCAGCAGCTACATGTGGAGCTTCTCCCAGATTAGAGTCCTCACTCTTAACAATTCCACCAAACTGGGTCTCAGTGCTATACAGGCACTACAGGTGCTTTTTCATTGAATTATGGCCAGTCTCCTAATTATACTGTTTTCCTAATTGATAATTCATTAATCTGCTAAAACAAAATGCTCAAACATATGTCCTGAGCACAATTTCCTTCCTTCAAGAGTCCCTATCCCCAAGGAACTAAGTAAATATAAAGCATCTTGCATTTTCTGTGTTGAAATCTTGCCAGAATGTTTTGCAGCTGCCCTTGGATTCCTGGCAGGTGGTGATCATAAAATGACTTGAAATTTCCCCCCAAGACCTTGGATTCTTTGAATTAAGTCCAAATGGACAACACACACCACCCCTCCAAATGAATTTGAGCTCTCCCTTAGATCTTAGTGTGAAGTGAATGATGTCACCATGAAAAATAAACATCAGGCAGAAAGCAAACAAGCAGACCAAAAAGGGTATAAAATAAGTGACTCCTTCTTTTTCAGAGGTGACATCTTATCTTGACTATCAGTTACCAATTTTGATAAGCAGAATAGCAGATTAAGATCAGAGAAAAACCAATATAGAACAGGAGGACTGCTTTAATTAAGTCAATGTGTACTTTTAGCAGTGGCAATGAAGCATAGAGAGAGAAATCAACACCTTTTGAACTCATTGAAAGGCTTAGGTCTTCTTTGTTCTATTTTATATTTAACCCCATCTGACTTTCTAAGGCAAAGATGTACTCATGAGAATAATTCTGTGGTCCAAGGGCTGGAAAAGTATGCTGCTTCAAAAATTGACCCTCTGTGTAATAAAGTTGTTAAGAATGTTGGAGTAGAGTTTGGGAGACCTGGATTCAAGTCCCACCTATTCTCTGAAGCTATTTGAATAATCTTTCTCTCTCTCAGTCGAACCTACTTCACAGGGCTGTTGTGAATGTAAAAGGGGGAGGGACCATGTATGCTTCTTGGAAGAGAACAAGATAAAAAATGTAATGAAACTGGTATCACTATTAATGAGCAGGGCTTCCCTTTTAAATTCATTTTCTCAATTATACTTATTGAATATGTTCATGTTCTTCATTCTTTCTTGATTCGTTTCCATGGGTTTCAACTTGAAACACATTTCTGACTGCAACTTTTAAAAACATATCCAAGTGGGATGAAGTTCTCAGAGACAACCCTCACCCAAAGGATCTACCATGTCAAATTTCAGGCAGATAGAGGAAAGCATCTTTGTTTTATGAACAATTAGAATGCTCACAAGTTTGTGTGACAATATTGACAAACATTTCCCTCTGCTTCTTTGTTGGGATCCTCAAATGGCCAGTATGGAGTCTATTTTTAAGCACCACTAGATTGTACAGATCAGGGGAGTTAAACCCATGCCTGATTTTGTTGTGCTTGGTCACTTCTATACCCTGCAGATGCAGTGCTGGTGGCGTGGTGTGCATGTCTGCCACTATCCCATCCATAGTCTACAACATTTACTTTAGACTGCAACCAATTTTTTTTCCTGGTAGGCAGGTGTAGCAGCTGAACAGAGAATGGAATACCAATCAACCAGCATACCCTTTGGCCTATATAGAATCAAGTGCAATTAATGACCCAATGACAGAAAGCAAAAAATGGGAAACACCCTTCTCAGCAAGACCTATCAAAATGATCCTCAATGGCTAGAGCATCTGTTTACAATTCTGGTTGGAATATATCCTTTTGTAAATCAACAAATAAAGTATGTCAATCCCTGTCTCTCTCTTTGCCTCTTCTGAAGCCTTTGGCTTGTACAGCTTTGAAAGACGGAAAACAAAATGACAGAATTATAATACATTCCAAAGATTTCTTGAGATTACTGCCATTACTTCTAGCAACTGGGTTAGAAACTTCAAAGAACAAAAGTGATTTGGTGTGAATTCTGAATGCACATTCCTTTTATTGAAAAGAGCCCCATGGAGCAGAGTGGTAAAGCTGCAGTATTGCAGTCGGAGCCCTCTGCTCATGATCTGAGTTCGATCCCAGTGGAAGCTGGTTCAGGTAGCCGGCTCCAGGTTGACTCAGCCTTCCATCCTTCTGAGGTCAGTAAAATGAGTGCCCAGCTTACTGGGAGGAAAGTGTAGATGACTGGGGAAGGCAATGGCAAACCACCCCATTAAAGGTCCGCTGTGAAAACGTGAAAGCAACGTCACCCCAGAGTTGAAAACAACAGGTGCTTGCACTGGGAACTACCTTTACCTTTTTACTCAGAAATATCTATCTATCTATCTATCTATCTATCTATCTATCTATCTATCTATCTATCTATCTATCTATCTATCTATCTGTCTGTCTGTCTGTCTGTCTGTCTGTCTGTCTGTCTGTCTGTCTGTCTGTCTGTCTGTCTGTCTGTCTGTCTGTCCGTCTGTCCCTCCCTCCTTCCCTCCATCCAGTTTGGTGTAGTGGTTAAGTGAGTGGACTCTTATCTGGGAGAGCTGGGTTTGATTCCCCACTCCTCCACTTGCACCTGCTGGAATGGCCTTTGGTCAGACATAGCTCTGGCAGAGGTTGTCCTTGAAAGGACAGCTGCTGTAAGAGTCCTCTCAGCCCCACCCACCTCACAGGGTGTCTTTTGTGGGGGAGGAATATAAAGAGATTTGTGAGCCGCTCTGAGATAAATTCATTGTCATTGTCTTCTTCTTCTTCTTCTTCTTCTTCTTCTTCTTCTTCTTCTTCTTCTTCTTCTTCTTCTTCTTCTTCTTCTTCTTCTTCTTCTTCTTCTTCATCATCATCTCTCTCTCTCTCTCTCTCTCTCTCTCTCTAAGATATTACTTATAAAATGGAAAAAATCCCTTATCAATACAACCATGTACATTTTTGTGAACATATATATTCTATTTGTAACCTTTCCTTCCCTTAACATTTGTTTGGCTCTTAATTACCAATGAGTCATTCTTGATCTGAATGCACATGACACTCAGAAGCACCCCTATGCATCCTCCAATGAAATGAATGAGACTCAGAGTCACCATTGAAATGAAGATAGTCAAGAAGATATATTGCACATTTATTGCTCTCCCTGATGCTACAAACTTGATCAATTGTATTAATGTAAAATGATGAGCCTATCATAAATAGATAGGTCTCTGAACATGTTTATTCCATTAACCATCATAATTAAGCCATGTTGATGGTCCTTATTGGTGAATTTTAACCCCTTTTGAATTGTTTGAGCTAGTGGCTATCTTCATATCTAACGGCAAGCAAATTCCTTGCATGAATTGTGTGGATTGTCATTCTGTACAATCTCAAAAAGAAAAAGGAGCACATAACTGTGAAATCCAGAATTCAGTATTTTGGTAGTCTCCCTTTCTATTCTACCCTTACAAATGTGACAGTGACAATGTGTGATTTTTGCTTTCTTATTAAACTTTTAAACATTGTAAATGTTTGTCTGAGTTCTGTAATCTATGCTAAAACCTGCTAGTCACATATACCAAGAGGGAAAAGGCTGGAGCCACAGTTGATCTCCACTCCCCAAAGGCACAAGTAAGAGTGCTCAGTAACGGAGGGAGACACAAAGGGCAGAGCTGCTTTGTGAAACAGCAAAGCGGTGCCTGGGTGCTAGGCAGTTCCTGCTCTATTAATGGGCTATCTGGTGGTACCAATGATAGATAGATAGATAGATAGATAGATAGATAGATAGATAGATAGATAGATAGATAGATAGATAGATAGATAGACAGACAGACAGACAGACAGACAGACAGACAGACAGACAGACAGACAGATAGATAAATTTATTGTCATTGTTCTCAAGAAAATGAGAGCAACGAAATGAGGTGCTCTTCCACAAACATACCAACACATCAACACCCACAAAAGGACATATACATAGACCATTTAAATGCATCTAAAAACACATAACCATTCATAACCCTGCATTTAGCTTAACCACGGCACTTGGATAGAAGCTGCCCTTGAATCTATTTGTCTTTGCCTTCAACACTCTATATTGCCTACCTGATGGTAAAATCTCAAATAGCGAGTGGCCCGGATGTGAAGGGTCCCTTAAGATCATTTGTATCTTCCTTCTACATCCCTTATCAGCCCTCTACATGGGGCTGCCCTTATGCCGAACACGGAAACTTCAGGTAGTGCAGAACGCGGTGGCCAGGCTGCTGCTGGGACTACCTCGGTGGGAACACGTGCAGCCTGGGCTGCGGGATCTGCACTGGCTGCCAGTTGTGTACCATGTTCGCTATAAGGTGCTGGTTATCACCTTTAAAGCCCTATATGGCCAAGGACCTGCCTACCTTAGGGACCGCCTCTCCCCATATGTTCCCCAGAGAGCACTGAGATCTAGCTCCCAAAAACCTCTTAAAAATCCCTGGGCCAAGAGAGGCTAGACTGAAGACAACCAGGGAGCAAGCCTTTTCAGCAATGGCCCCTCGATGGTGGAATCAACTTCCAGAGATGGTGCGAGCCCTGCGAGACCTGAACCAGTTGCACAGGGCTTGCAAAACCTCTCTGTTTCAGCTTGCCTTTGGGACAGAACCTGGTTAAACGGATCTGTAGCCATCCCGCCATCCTGTACATGATCGCGATCTATTGCACTTTATAGCACTGTTTTATCCATCTAATGTGATTGAATTTGTAACTGAATTGTATTTTAAAATTGTTTGTTTTATATTGTATTTTACTTATATCACGGTGTTCCGTGTCTGTGAGCCACCCTGAGCCCGCCATTGGCGGGGGAGGGCGGGATATAAAAATAAATTTATCTTATCTTATCTTATCTTATCTTACAGATCCACCAATGAGGGGAGAGAACATCCACAAATCTTCTGTGCTCTCACCATCACTCTTTGGAGCACCCTTCTCTCTGCTTCCGTGCAGCTCCCAAACCGTGCAGAGGCAATAAGATAAAATGCTCTCAATGGAACTACGATAAAAGGCAACCAGCAGACTCCCTGACAGTTGTTGTGATCTTAAGAGTCTTAAATAGTATAGTCGTTGCTGGGCCTTTTTCTCTAGAGCTAAGTAACTATAGAGGTAGAGAAAGAAGCCCTACTGGGAAGGAGATCCAGGATGGCTGATAGAGACTTGTGAGTCTCCACATAATCTTTGCATCTTTCTCATCTTTCATAATTCTGAAAATCATGCCTAAAAGAAATAATAGATTTATGATGAGTAAATTTATCTTCTTGATATAGGAAACTATTGCTGAGATTTCTGCTATGATAAACCAGACCTAATGACTTAATCTTCATCCTTCCAGTCTATCATCAATAGGCTAGTTGACTTAAAAAGTTAACTTAAGTTTCTGCTGGAGTCAATAACTGAGATAAATTGGGTCTGACAATAAATCAATATTTTCATTTCTTCATTCTGATTCTCTATTTCACTTGGGATTTAAAATTTGGAACAAATGAAAATTCAGGCTCTGCAACCCAGAGGCACACAGAACGTTTTTTCCCTGGAAGACACTTGGTTGCTTCATCAATATTAGGATTGCAATCCACACCCATCAGAAATACATGCCATGCAATATTTTCCCCATAGGACACAGAAATTCTTTGGCCAACAGGAATACAGGACTAACACAAATTACTGATCTTGCTCAGTGCCTAGGGATTCTGGATTTGTTACATGAAGCAGAATAGGGATGTGAGAAACCACTGCAGGAATTCTGCTGCCAATTCCATTTTCCAGACTCCCAAATAATAAATTTCTGCTGCAACTTCATTGACCAAGTTAAAAATTGTGGTCTTCCATTCTTTACAACATTTTTTGAAGAGTTGGAAGGGATCTTATAGGCTCTCAAGGCCAATCCCCTGCCTGGTGCAGGAAACCGCCCTGAGCCCGCTTCGGTGGGGTAGGGCGGGATATAAATCGAATGAAATAAATAAAATAGATAAACCCAAAGTGAGAGTGTTACTGTCAGCATGTGGCCACTACTTGAAGACTCTACTTGAGGCAGAGTTCCCCCTCTACTGCTGTTTCCATTGTTGAACTGCTCTTACTTTTAGGAAGTTTCTCCTAATGTTTAATTTACCCTCCTGTAATTAAAGTTGACTCAGCCTTCCATCTTTTTGAGGTTGGTAAAATGAGTACCCAGCTTGCTGGGGGTAAAGTGTAGATGACTGGGGAAGGCAATGGCAAACGTTATGATGTGATGTCACCCCAGAGTCGGAAACAACTGGTGCTTGCACAGGGGACTACCTTTACCTTTTTAATTAAAGTTCATGGGAGGGAAAGCAGCACAGCATAGCCCAGTCTCCTCAAGAAAGACCCTGCAAAGGAAGGCAATAGCAAACCACCTTTGCTTAATCCTGTGCCTTGAAGCCCCTGCTGGAGTTGCCATAAATCAGCTGTGACTTGATGGCACTTTACACACACAGCCCATTAGACCTGGTCTTGCCAAGGCTAAATTTACAGTTTGTACAATATTTAAGCATAGGACTATTTTTCTGGATTCTGGACAGCTTTCTTGTCTTCCTCTGATCCTGTTCCAGTTAGACTGTACCTTTCATAAAGTGCAGTGCACAGAGATGGACATAGTACTCCTGGTGAGTACTATGGTGAGTATGGTATTATTATTCAGTTGTCCCTGATGTTTTTGTGCAAATGTTTTCTCTCATACAAAGTGCTTTGCACACATGCCCCATCATATGTGTGCCTGGTAGAAAAGAAGTTTCCAATGAACTGTGTTCAAAACTGAGATTGCAAATCTGCATATCTAATCTACAGTTACATATGTGCCATGCTATATTTAATTCAAAGGCTTTTAAAGCTGCCTGTTATTCACCACTGACAACATATTGGTACGTTGCCCAGTTTGAAATACTGAAAACCACTGCCTGGCTATACACATTTTTTGCAGACCATCAGCATATGGCTACCATTTATCTCTTGATGCAGTACCCTTTTCTCCAATCACTTCTTTTTGCTGAAATACATATCCAAATTAATTCTTGTCTGGGAACTGATCTTCAGATTCTATCATAAGATTGCCAAAAATGGTTCCATTCACAGTTGGTTTCGGCTTCTTAATTAATTAGGGAGAGTCACGAGAAATACCAGCTAAGGCTTGGGAGGGGGGACTTAATGAATGAGTCTATTAATTTAAGAAGATTTAGCAATTATGCATTCTATAATATTGATTTCCACTAAATCCTATCTTGAAATTAAATAGATTGATAATAAAATCCGTCCCCTACTCCAGTTCCACTACAATAGATCTAATGAATAAATTGGCTGGCTGTATTCCTCCAGTACCACAGTCACTTAGGAATAAATGGTGCATTATAAAAGAGTCAGTTATAATTGAAATTACAGAAGGAAAAAATAGAAACAGGCGTGGGGTGGGCTGACCTAAGTAATATGTTAATGAAGAGAAAATACTGGATTAAAAAATCTCACTGTTATAGAGATGGGAAATTTCCCCGTTTCCTATAGAGTGGTTGAAAGAATTGCAAAGAAGTAGGCTTTGAATATTCCACATATACATGCAAGTGTTGGTACTGAGTATTCAAATTATCATCTTTGACTGAGGTATCGCAGATTAATGGACTGCAGGTTTTTTTTTTTAAAAGACACATTGTGCTCCCCATCATAACTGACTTCTTTTGGCAGCAGATACTCACTTGATTCAATGGTGTTCCTTCACTGTCTCTTTATTGGATTTAGTCAAGGCCATCCAGGCTTCCTCATGAGTGCAGTTCTATTCACCTGCCCATTTCTGCCCCTTCAAAACCTCAGGAGGCTGAGCTGTGCCTCTGCCTTGGGGCACTTCTACTAGGCTTGTCCAGTTTGCCAGGCCAGGCCAGGTTCTACCTGGCAGCCCCTGGGGGGGGGGAATCCTTGGGTCCCTTGGAATCTTCTGCCATGTGTGCTTGTGCACATGGCACAATGACATCACATGAAAGTCACATAATCACATTGCCAATGTTGGGAGTGACATTCTAGTTTTGGGGCAAAACTCTATGGCAGAGGTGTTGAACTCATTTGTTAAGAGGGTCAGATCTGACACAAATGGGACTTTGTGGGACGAGGCCATGTGTATCACAAAATGTAATGTGAGGTAGCCGAGATATAAACTTTATAAAGGACACAAACAAACACAATTAAATATATTATGTTTTAACTTAAAATACAAACATGCTTAAAGCTCTTGCAATATTTTGTATAAAATGGAAAGGTGGGGGAATAGTAGGATTCGGCAATGCAATTTTAAAAATAAAACATCAAGAAAATCACAAGGATCACAGCAGAAACTAAAAAGATAAAATGCTCTGAGCCTGGGAAAACATGAAAAGCGAGGGAATAGTGGGATTTGGCAATGCAATTTATAAAATAAAACATCAAGTAAAAGCACAAGGATCGCAGCAAAAACAGAGACAAACTGGCTCAAGTAAAAGCATCAGTCTGTTATTTTCAAGGACAACTCCAACAAGAATGAGCTTCAAGTGGCTGTAGGAATGCTAAAAAGTGAAACTGATCTCCACTCCATTGAAATACATTGCAGCACAGACAAAGTTGCAAGGGAAATATGGAATGGATTTTCCATTAAGGTCTCTGAGTCCCGTCTGTCTGGGCACAGAGACCTTAATGGAAAATCCACTCTGTAGTTTCTTTGCAGCTTTTCTTCCTGCTGCAGCCAGCAAAGACAAGGCAGAAAGAGCAGGGAACTTCAGCAGCCTCAGAGTTTCAAAGGGCGAGGACAGGAGGGGGAGGGAAAAGTGTCCCATGGGCCTGATTAAAGCCCTGAGTGGGCCAGTTCTGGCCCATGGACCGAACATTTGACACCCCTGCTCTACGGTTTGTAGCCAATTTTACCATATATTGCTCAAAAACCCGAGTGTCGCCACATGATACTGGTGATGTGATGAAATCACTTCCAGGTGATGTCATCACATCACCTTTGGGCCAGTTGGGGGTGGGATTTCCTCTGCTGACCAGCTGAGTGGTGGCAGGAATTCCCCCACAGGGGTCTGGCAATCCTACTTACCTTGCTCCAGGCTCCTCCTTATGTTCCTTTTCTTTGTACCCTCTCAGTCATGCTCAACCCACCCACCTTCATCACCACCTCTGTCTCTCCTGACATTTTTCTGGTCAAGCCCAGCACTGCCTAGGGATGCTAGGCTCCAGGTGGGGCCTGGGGATCTCCTGGAATTACAGCTCATCTCCAGCCTACAGAGATCAGTTCCCCTGGAGAAAATACATGCTTTGGAGGGTGGACTCTATGGCACATATCCCACTGAGGTCTATGTCATGCCACGACTCCACCTTTAGATCTTCAGGAATATCTGAACTTGGAGCTGCCAACTCCATATGCCACTGCCCCCCACACCAGTCGTCAGGGGACATACTTCCTACCCCCTTCTCTGAGCTTGCTGGGTTTGCATAGGGCTAGCAAGAAGCCCCCATGCCCCCAGTTAATGCCCTGGGCTGACAAACCTCCAAACCCTGCTGCTGTGCTTAGCTAATACCTGGTGGGAGGGAGGCTGTCCTGCAGATGGTGCAGCCCCACTACTGTTGAGCCCATCAGACTGCTACTGCCTTTTCTCATGAAGTGTCCTGTCCTATCCTGGAACAGCTGCCACCTCTTGCTCAATTGAGCATCTTCTCAAGCTTCCACAGTGTTACTCTACTGTGGAGCTACATGCTTTCCTCTTTGTGCTAGCACAACAACCCATGGGAACTGGCCTTCAAGTGGGCTTTGGTTTTTTTAATGAATTAACCAATGCACATGTTTCTTGTAAAAATGAAATCTTTAGGAACTAAATAGTATAATTATCTGTAGCAACTCTTGGACTAGGATTTATTTTGTAAAGGCAAGTGCATTCAGCACATTGATGAGGAAAGCAATCTTGATATCTTTAAGGGGACAAAAGAATACCTGAAGGTGATTTATTTTTAGTTAATTCCAGGCTAAGGACAGAGTTGATTTCATCAGTGTTTTGGTGAAAAAGAAAATACTACCTTTCTTAAATGTCTTTTTATCCCTCAGCCAAGACAGATCACTCTATCTATTGAATTCTATGTGTTATTTTTAGAACTTTTGACTATTTTATCTGCCTGAAAGCAGAATGTAATTTAACTATATATACTAAAATGCTTTTGCCACTTCTTAGGGTGCAATCATTTATTTTGGATAAAACAACTATTATCCAAGTGAAGGAAATAATTTTGTATTTGTAAGAGGCCTGTATTCTTTAGTGTTGTGTGTAAAGTTATAAAAAAGGAAAAGGCAGTTGGCGGGTGGGGTTGGAGAAATTGCATGTTTCTTTCATAGCAACAAGCAATCACAAGAGCGGCTGTCATTCAAATAGATATTCTGTGTTTGTGTGTGTGTGTGTGTTTTACAACAGAACAGCAGAACTGTCATTTCCCAAGTATCATGGCATTTAGGATACTTTTCAAGAACAAACTGTTTGAGGTTACACAAAACAGTTCTGCATGCTGCACTAAGCACTATTTATAGCACTGCCAATGTTGTACAGACAAGGAGTGTAGCCTTTTGTTGCTGTACACAGGGAACTGACATGCACATCAATTGATGCAGCTGGGCCAGACACCAAAAAGAAATCTGTCACAAATAGAATAGAAAGCCCAGTATGCTTCTTTGCTATCTGCATGCTCTCTGTGCATCAGGGGGTTGTGCTGCTTGAGTTTAATCTAAGTCAAGTTTGCCAGGGCTCATTGCTGGTTTTCAATGTGAAAAATTTGCCCCTGTGGAGTAATGTCAGAAGTCCACCATAGAATATCTACAAAGTGCCTTTCTTTTGCCACTGAATAATCTCAGGCAATTTCTCTCCTGGAGGATAGCATAGCATCCTCTCATTTAATTTATTTAGAAATTTATACCCTGCTTTTCTTCCCAATGGGGATCCAAAGTTGCTTACAACATCATGCCCCCCTCCATTCCCTTTTATCCTCACCAAGGAGAGGGATGGCAAGGCTGGTTTCTGTCTTTGGGTCCTTTGGCAAGCTGCAGTCAAGCAGGATCTTCCAAGGCCTGGCTGACACACAGGAAAGGAGAACTGCCAAGTGACTGATGCTCTTAATCTAC
Organism: Heteronotia binoei; assembly: GCF_032191835.1. NCBI lineage: Eukaryota > Metazoa > Chordata > Lepidosauria > Squamata > Gekkonidae > Heteronotia > Heteronotia binoei. Next base: position 44,547,711 of record NC_083229.1, read on the forward strand.
CATTGCTTTTTTCTCTTAACTCCCCTGCAGTGTCTGGAGAGTGGCTCCTGCTTCCAGCACCCACTACTGGTCCCTGGTTGATTGAGCAGTACCCAGTGACATGCTGCCTTCCCCCTATCTGGAAAAGGAATAAAAGTAGGGTTGCCAGGTCCAACTCAGGAAATACCTGGGGACTTTGGGGGTGGGGCCAGGAGACTTTTCCATTCCCTAAAATAAATAAATAAAAATACAGCAGTGCAGTTCTCCTGAATACAGCCTTCATTTCCTCATCCTCTTTTTTGCCTTGAAAAGCTTCCCTCCACTAAATGAAAGTGAATTCACACACACACATAACCTCCCCTTCTCTTACTATCCAAAAAAGTCCATTAAAAGTAAGCACAAACAGAAAGAAGATTTTCATATGTACATTTAATTCAGAATTAATGGGGCAGTTATGAACTCTTCTATGAATAATTAAATATTCAAAAATGTTTATTGGAGTTGAACATAAAGGCTTGGCAAACACTATCTACAAAATCCAAAGCTGTTAACATTTAATGGCTCAGACATTTAATTAGGTTTTCCACTTTCAATATAGAAGACTTCTTAAATGTACAAGTGGAGTTTTATTGAGATTTCTTGAGTTCAAATTTGGGTACGAAAAGGAGAATTTTGGCATGTCAAAATGTTACCTCAGAATGTCCCCCTCTTCTTGCTTTTTCAAGCAGAATTTGTGCTACTGTATGCTTCAGTTTGGTGTAGTGGTTAAGTGTGCAGACTCTTATCTGGGAGAGCTGGGTCTGATTCCCCACTCTTCTGCTTGCAGCTGCTGGAATGGCCTTGGGTCAGCTATAGCTCTCGTAGGAGTTGTCCTTGAAAGGGCAGCTGCTGTGAGAGCTCTCTCAGCCCCACCTACCTCACAGGTTGTCTGTTGTGGGGGGGGGAGGTAAAGAAGATTGTGACCACTCTGAGATTCAGAGTATAGGGTGGGATATAAATCCAATATCATCATCATCATCATCATTAGGGGTCGTTTTCTAGAAAAATACGGGGTGGAGCTCATCCAGGGATTGTTATGCAGCTGCACATACTATTCAATGGACAAGGAGGTGGAACTCTCAGAAAGAGGAGGTGGAACTCTCAGAAAGGTTCAGGAGCTGTGCTCCTGTGAGCTCCTACTGAATCTAAGGCCTGATCATCATCATCATCATCATCATCATCATCATCATCATCATCATCTTCTTCTTCTTCTTCTTCTTCTTCTTCTTCTTCTTCTTCTTCTTCTTCTTCTTCTTCTTCTTCTTCTTTGCCAGTTGTTGAAAAATTGGCCCTTGTCCACTTATAAACAGTGCAGTTATCAATCAATCTGATTTGGCTATGTGGTGACTCCACTGGGAGCAGATATTTATGCTAGAGCTGCTACAGTAGCAGTGAGAACATGGACCAGAGTGCTATGTCAAAAGTACCCCTTTGAATATAGTTCTGCCTTGTGGGTTTCAGTTAGTTTTCCCCAGCAATATAAACATCAGGAGCCCATTTCAGGTTAGGCAAATGGTATGGGAAAGGGCCAGAGTTTCCTTTCCTTGCATGCCTTGATCCTAATCTGAATCATACCCATGGTCACCTGTGAATTAAGTTCTGAGCAGGAAATTCCCAAAGAAATTATGGTTGGCAGGACTAGGACACATGCAAAGGATGAGGGGTTTGGACAATTTAATTAGGCTGCAAATTCCCCAGTATCCTGCTACATGAACCTAGGCCAGTGTGTGTGGCAGAACAGAACTGTAAACTTAAGCCAGGCAAGGGAGTGCTTCCATCGGTCAGTCCACAGGAGCTCCAGCTGTCAGAGATCAGCTCCCTGGAGAAAATGGCAGCTTCAAAGGGTGGATTCTATGGCATTGTATCATGCTGAGGCCTCTCCCCAAATCCCACCTTCTCCCAGATCCATCCCCCAAAGTCTCCAAGTATTTTCCAACACAGACCTGGCAATTCTATGCCCCCGAGCCATCAGGTTTCCTGATATCCTGGCACAGACCTTGAAGTCTAAGCTAGACTCCCAATTTGGTTGATGATTCCTTAAAGTAGGGATGTGCAGCCACATATTTCTGATACAAATACATATATTGATTGATACTTGCGTGTCTGAACTGATATTCTGTAGTCTTGAGATACCAGTATCCAGGTCCTGAATATGTTTTGAAAATATTCGTGAATATTTGGGGCCAACATTTGAAGGATCCCAACCCCCCCCCCCCCCCATTACAGTTTTCCGGGGCAACAGGAGGAAGGGGGAGGCAGTTTTTTCAGGCAACAGGATCATGCATTAGGAGGAGTGCTAGAAGCATCTGCCCAATCATGACAATTCTCTTATGGTCCATAGGTCTCTGAGAGTGGGGAAGAAGATAAAAAGTAGGCTTGACAGCAGTTTGGCTCTATTTCAGAGTGAATTTTTTTGGAGTGTGCTGGAGCTTCTCTGCTCCACCTGTGCCTTGGATTATTGGATTCATTCATTCAGCTTAGATCCCACCCTCCCCACTAAAGCAGGCTCAGGGTGGTTTACAATTTCATTAAAAACATCACATAAAAATCAGTAATCGATATAAACCACAAACATAGCATATAAAATACAAGAATATATAAAAACATAAAATGGTATCAGGTGTTATATTGATCTTAAAATGATGGTGTGTTCAATGATGGCAGATAGCTGCGAGTTCATTCTGTGTCAAATTTTGTTGTTCAGCTAGTATTACTAGGTGTTCTAGTAGTAATTTTGCTGCCTGCTTTGTTTGAAAAAAGGCAAGTAGTTTGAGAAAAGGCAGGGTAGTGCTGAAGAGGACAAGGAAATGTCAAGGGCTATGGGTTAGAGCAGGGGTGTTAAAATGCAGCCCGTGGGCCGCATCTGGCCTGTGGAGGGCTCAAATCCATTCCCTGAGCAACTTAAATCCATCCCTCTTCTGCTTCCATTTTCAGGGCTGCTGCTGCAGCTGCACTGTAGCTTTCTTTTCTCCCCACCTCCCTCAGAGGCTCTTTGCTTCCTGCCTCTTGCCTCCCTCTCTCTCACACAGTGGTCCATGGCTACTTCCTACTGGAGAGATACAAAGACAAACCTCTCTCAGAGAGCAGAGAGAACTTCTGCTTTCCCTATTCAGGGCTGCTGTTCCTCTTGAGGGGAGGGGGGAGAGAGAGAGAGAGAACACAAATTTGGAGATCCTGGCAGCTTAAGACAAACAACATTTTATTCCAGGTATAAACTGGAGCATTTTATTCGAGGTATAAGCTTTGATGTGCAAGCACACTTCTTGAGTGGTTTGGTAGATTCTTCTGACAAGTACAATGCACACTGAGGAAATTATTTTGATTTATTCTAAAAAAATGTTTTCTTTTTAAAAAGATTCCTCTGTTCCTAACTATTTATTTTCTTTCAAAAAGACCCCAGTTAGGAATTAGAACACTTGGATTGGACCTTATATCTTGGAGTGATTTCAGATGTCAATGATGCCAATGCATATGTTGGTAATGAGACAGGAAAACTAGCCCTCAGTTCAGTCCAGGAGAATGCATTGTCTTGAGCTACATTATCAATTGCAATTAAGCAGTCTCTCTAATCTCCACTTGAAATTCCTTTGTAAGAGCACGGCTCCTCTTTGGTCAGCAACTGAATGTTGTGGTTTCTAATGTCAGAATTATGTCCATTTATTCTTAGTAACCTCCTGGACTGAATCCTCCTGGATGGAATTGAGACCTAGGTTTCCTATCTCATTACTCACACTGGTATCTTCATGTCTACTACCCTTCCGTATATCACACCTAATTGAATCAAGCCTGCTGTTGTTATTCACCTGCTATTGCCATTCAGTGTCTGAAATCACCTTTATAAAGTTTATCTCTGGTACCTCATGTTACAATTATGGCGTGCATGGCCTGACTCAACAAAGTGACATTTATATCAGATCCGTCCCTCAGAAAAAATGAGTTAAACACCTCTGGGTTAAAGAGTCAGGTTCAAGACTAGGTTAGTTAATGGTCAGACTCAGAGTGCAGTGGAGCCTAGTGGAGCAGTGAGTTTACTTTGCTGACATAGTCCAGGGAAACAGAATGAGAGCAGGGGAGTGCAGCAAGGCCCTGGGGGAAAGGCTGAGCAGAAGAATGATAGTGCAGAGGGGAAAGGGAAGGCTGAAGATTCCCCTCCCACACCTGTGCAGAGGCATGCCCCACAGAAACCTTCCACCAGCCCCCATTAGCTAGGGTTGCCAATCTCCAGGTGGGTAATATAACAAAGGAGAATCACAGGTAGATAGCAAACCAAACAAAAACTGCGATGCAATTACGAAAACCATTAAAAAGGATAGCAATTTATCAAGAAATCTTATAAATACAGTGATATTTTCACAATTTTTCAAACACTTTTACAACAAGGTCAGTAATTCATACAAATCATATAAAGCCATTCACAGTAACTGAGCACATTCACAGTAACTCATTCAGTGAGCCATTCACAGTAACTGAAACGGCACGGCAAGTGTCAGCCGGCTTCGGGCTCCGTCAGAGGTGGATGTGTGAAGTCTTCAGAAAATGGACTTTTGATACTTAGTATGCAGGCACTTTATTGTTAGAATTATATTCTCTTGAAGTATTGTACGTGCTCAGTTACTGTGAATGGCTTTATATGGCTTTTTATGAATTACTGACTTTGTTGTAAAAGTGTTTGAAAAACTGAAAATATCACTATATTTATAGGATTTCTTGATGAATTGCTGTCACTGATTTTAATGGTTTTCGTAATTGCTTCACGTAATTGCTTTGTTTGGTTTGCAATCCCCAGGTGGGGGCAGGGGATTCCCCAGTATGGAGGCCCTCCCCCCACTTCAGGGTCATCAGAAAGCAGGGGGAGGGAGGGAAATGTCTGCTGGGCACTCCATTATTCCCTATAGAGACCAATTCCCACAGGGTAGATCTGCAGCTATCTTGGGTTCTAGGGGGACTGTTTGTTTGAGGTAGAGGCACCAAATTTGCAACATAGCATCCAGTGCCTCTCTTCAAAATACCCTCCAAGTTTCAAAAAGATTGGACCAGGGGGTCCAATTCTATGAGCCCCAAAAGAATGTGCCCCTATCCTTCATTATTTCCAATGGAGGGAAGGCATTTAAAAGGTATGGGGTCCTTTTAAATGTGATGGCCAGAACTCCCTTTGGAGTTCACTTATGCTTGTCACAACCTGTCTCCTGGCTCCACCCCCAAAGTCCCCAGATATTTCTTGAATTGGACTTGGCAACCCTACCATTAGCTGTCTGGAGGATGCAATGAGGAGGCTTCACAAGGCTCTCTTCATTGAGTCTGCAATTGGAGTGCCTCCTACAGAGGTGCCTGAGGTAAGTGCTGACATTAGGAAGGCATCTGCTGCTCAGACTGCCCCTCCTCTAACTGTTGTGACTCAGCAGCAGGAGGCAGAACAGCCTGAACTATCTGACTAGCAGCTGTAGGGACTGCTGGACCGACCTCATATGAGGCTCAGGCCGGACAGAGCACATAGAATGACTGGGGACATCTTGTTCAGGGACCTGTAGAATTGAACCACTTGATTCAGGTCACTTGGGGGAGTGTCCTAATGAACAGGCAGGACTAGGTTCCCTGCAATTTTGTTGTCATTTGGGTGACAGCCACTCAAGCCCTTTGGAAAGAGTCCTCCTATGAGGAACAACAGAACCCCAAAATTCAGAATTCCACCTCACTTCCTGAATCTGAATTACCAAACAGTATGGGGGGACTCAAATACCCCAGAATACCAGCAAGGTATCCTTTCTGAAATCCAGATCTGAAAAATACTGGTTTTTTTCAAGTTGCACACCTCTGCTTAAAGGTATGCATTCTTGTTTGACACCCCAGATTCTTTGAGGTTAGGTGTTCTTGGTGAACCTTCCACTATCTTAGGTAAAGAGGGGCAGCTGAATTCAGCACACTGAGGAAAAGGGACAACAGGACAGGATGCAAAACCAACAGCAACAGATCCAAACAAATCCAAAGAAAAAGTCAACAACTGTTAAAAAACTCAACTTTTACCAATAAAAAACCTCAGGCCAAATCAGTCAACACCCCCTCCCCCCAAAAAAAAAACAAAAAAAAAACCCCAGAACCAGGAAAAGGGACAACAGGACAGGATGCAAAACCAACAGCAACAGATCCAAACAAATCCAACTGAGAAAAGGCCAACAAACTCAACTGTTAAAAAACTGAACTTTTTAACAATAAAAAACCTCAGGCCAAATCAGTCAACATCCCCCCCCCCCAAAACAACAGCAACAACCAGAACCAGGAATAGGGACAACAGGACAGGATGCAAAACCAACAACAACAGATCAAAACAAATCCAACTGAGAAAAGGCCAACAAACTCAACTGTTAAAAACTGAACTTTTTAACAATAAAAATTACGCCAAACAGCCCCCCCCCCCACCAAGAACCAGAACTAGTAGAGAAAAGGAACAACAGCCGCATGACACAGCAGCAACAAATCAAACACAATCCTTTTAAAACAGTAAAAAACTTGACTTTTAACAATACAGGAATTTAACCAACCCGTCCCCCCAAAAAAAACCTTCACCCTAACCCCAAGAAATCCAAGCCACCCAAATCAGGAAAAGTAAAAGGACACTGCACTTTTAAAAGTTCTCTCACTAAAGTAAGATATAGGCAAATTGGCAATCCCCCCACCCCAGGCCCCCACCCCCAGCAGAACCTGCTAACCCTAGCCCCAAATAAGCTACCCACCCACCCAAACCTGGATAAGTAAAGGGACTCTGAGTCTTAAAAAGTCCTTTTACTTTTATCCTAACTAAAATAAAAACAAGAACCCCAAGACTGTCTTATCTTAGATGTCTTCTCCAGGCAGGTCAGGCAAAGCTGAGAGAGAGCAGCAGCAGTTGAGGCCAAGGGCCAGTGCAGCACAATCTCTCTCTCACACCAACACAGCAGCAATGGAATGGAGTCCAGCCAGGTTCTCTGGCCCTACACAGGTTCTCTGGCCCTACACAGAGCAGTTTCAAAAAATACCACTGCTCTGTGATTGGCCAGAGAACAGTGTTTACTTGGATACAACAATGTTGCTGATGGCTGGGGGATTAGCCCAACCATCACCTGCACAACAGCCCTGCAAAGCATGCATTTGCAATGCATTTCGCAAATGCATGCTTTGGATTGGCTGCTGGGGCTCCTCTCACCCTCACCCTCCCTCCCTGATCCCAGGGAGGTTATGGGAGAGGCAGGAAAAGATTTCCAAAGGTGGGAAAGGAGGCAAGCAACTTCCCTGAGGCTGCAGAAGCTCCTTTCCCACCTTTTACATCGAGTTCCGTATACTTCCGAATATTGGTTCGGCTCTCGTATAATGTCTTCCAATTTGATTTGGAAGTATACGATGCCGTATACTTCCAAATCAGGGGGTATTCGGCAGTCTATTCGGTCTGGCCGAACTGAATGCACACCCCTAATACTAACATGGGGGTAATGACTTTTACAGACAAAACACTTAGGCAAATCTCTCTTAAATACTAACGCTGGGGTAATGACTTTTACAAACAAAACACTTAGTCAAAACTCTCTTAAAGGAGACCAGTTTCTTGACACATGGGTCTGTATTGGGTTCAGGTATAACTCCTACCTCTGCCTCTGAGTCCATTTCTGCCTTATTGGGCAGGACCATGACAAGGATGGCTACAACACACAGCATCAATCTACTTAGGAGGTCATGGCATCACATGGCTTTCTCTTCATTGATTTTTCATCAACAGATGATCTATCATTACCATTACCATAGAAAGTTGACAACCTAATGGTACATTTCTCATATGCACACAATCTATAATCACCACATCTCTCTCTCTTTCTGTTACAGTCAGCATATAGTGATTTTTTTCAGCCCTGTAGATGGTCATCATTGACATGGGGTGTGTGTGGAAAAATTGTCTAATGGTCCTGACTCATGCAGAAAATTGTGGTGAGCAATCTGATTTGGGGATGGAACAGGGCAGGCAAAAGTCTAGAACAGAATCAAAAGGATAAAAATGGTGAAATCTGAGTGAAGATTAAACTCTTGAAGGAATCAAGACCTTTTCTACTCTGTGTCAATAACTCTGAAGTACATGAAGAGAGAGAAACACTTAAGGTTTATCTTCTGTTTCAGTAAAACAAATTATGGAGATTTCTGGGCACTAAATCTTTAAGTATCTGCAGTGACAAAATATCACAGGGAAATAAATGTCAATATATTCTTGCAAGCAAAATCAACCTTGCTGAACATAACAGGGGGAATGTGTCCAAAGATTCTGAATGAAAATGTCTACTGAGCTTTTCCCCTCTTCTGTACATTAAGAAGAAAAAACTATTCAGGATCCTCCATCTTTTGTTTTAAAGCTTTTGATGAGCTCCTGCGATTCATACACTGTCATTACCATCAAACATAAAAGGTCAATTTGCTGTGCAGAATCATTTCATTTTACTCGATTTATATCCCGCCCTCCCCACTGAGGTGGCTTAGGGCAGCTCACAACATAAAATTCTAACAATAAGATTAATGAATATTAAAATACATTAAATAGTTTGCAGCAGTTAAAACAAGAAAACAAGAAAACGATCTATCAATGTGCTATCCTACAACCTTCCTTTGGGGTTTTTCAGGTACCGTTTTTTCCTTTGGGGTTTTTCAGTTATATGCCAACCGGAAGAGGACGGTTTTACAGGCCCTGCGGAACTGCCCAATCCTTAGAGTTGGCTAAAAAGGAAAACAGTAAATGTTAATATGTTGTCGATATCCATTTGCACTGCAAGAAAGCAAACTGGCATTTTAGAAGGAGAACTGAGAAGCTGAGCCAGGCTCAACTGGAAGTCTGTGAAACAGAAGATTTATGAATTACTAATACACATAAGATTCCCATCTTTTTGCCTGGTGGGGCTATGCCCCTTTAACAGGCACATAAAAACTGCAGAGGAAGCTTTCCCCTTATTGCTTCAGTTTTGTGCCAAGAAAAGATTCACCTGTTGAATTTCTATATATCATACAGCATATTTACAGGCACATAGGCCATTCCAGAAAAAAAGGGAACACTCATTAGGACTAAAGCCAAAGGAGTCAGAGGTTGAAAGGGGAGGGAGGTTTCTCTCAAAAGTTGCTACATTATTTGATATTTCCCTGAACATTGTGCTTAGGTATTGTGGTCACGGCTAGTTACTTATTAGATTTGTATAATACAAATTATACATTTGCAACATTAGAATATATCCTTTTGTCTCATTGTTACTTCCCCACACAGAAGGCAACTTCGCACTTAATATTGTACCTACATGGATGCAGAATGTACATTATCATGTAAAAAATGTCTATTTTGAAAGTGGTACTTTGGTGGAAACTCTGATTGATGTTAGTTTCCTAACAAGAGAGCACCCAGAAAAACAGAGTTGATGACCTTTTCACATGACAGTATACATGGTTCCCCCACTCCTAAACACACACATCAGATGCTTCAGAAGATGTGAAGTTTAGACTGATTTCCCACTCATTTTACACTGCTCTCATGTTCGTCTTCTCAGTGTGGCTTCCTTCCTATTTCACACTATCTGCCCCAGGGCTGCAGACTTCTTACTTCTACCTTGACATCATTCTCAGGCATCTACCTTTCACATATTATACAGAGACTCTTTGGCTGATATCAGACAGGCATTCTGGGGTGGCTGGGAGGCATCCCAAATCGCGACAGCTCAAAAAGAGCCATCTCGGAGCCTCCACATGCTCACCCACATGCTGCTTGCATCCTGTCTGTGAGGCAGCTGGGCGCCTTCACAGGGGAAGGCAACCTAGAAGCTGGATTTTCTTTTTCCTTGGGAGACAAGCACGAGTGCACACAAGAACACCAGCACTCTGATTGGTTTCCAAAAAACAAACAAACCCGGGAACAGTTTGGGGCGGCTTGGCAGTTCCACACTGCCAAATCTCCGCACTTGTGCCCTTCCCCATCCACACAGCCCAGAGGCGACTGATGGCCGGCTCAAAAATTTGCTATCACTTTGGAGGTGGTAGTTTATTGAGCTGGGTGGAGTGGCCTGGAGGACGGGATGAGGATGGGATAGGAATGGCCAACAGATGTTGCCGTCTGCAGGGATTTTTTGGGCTGACTTCAGAGGCGTCTCTGAGTCGGCCCAAAGTGCTGGTCTGTAATCAGTCTTTGATTAGTCTATTTCACCCTATAATTAGAGGTGCCAGGTCCAGGCTGAGAAATACCTGGAGATTCAGGGGCCTGAAAAGGACAGGGTTTGGGGAGGGGAGGGACTTCAGTGAAGCCTAATGCCATAAAGTCTACCTCCCAAAATGGCCATTTTCTTCAGGTGAACTGATCTCTGTTGCCTGGAGATCAGCTGTAATGGTAGGAGATCTCTAGCCACCACCTGGAGGTTGGCAACCCCATCTGATAGATATAGTTGTCTATTTGTGCCCTGAGTAGGACCTTTATACTCTATATGATGGGGGCGGGGTTAGTTGCTCCTTCCAAACTCTAGCCTTTCCCTCAGTCTGTTCTTCAAACACCATTCCTCACCAACGAAAGTTCCCTTAAACATTATCTTAGGCGTTCTATTGACCCCAATACTTTGGTGCAAAATTGTGGGTCATAAACAGTGTTCCCTTTAACCTGAGTTAACGTGAGCTAGCTCACAAATTTTTAGCCTCCAGCTCAAAGATTTTTGCCTTAGCTCAGGAAGGATGACCTCAGAGCACGATAATTTATGCAGTAGCTCACAACTTTCATGCCAGTAGCTCACAAAGTAGAATTTTTGCTCATAAGACTGCAGCTTAGAGGGAACATTGGTGATAAACTCTATAGGAAATTCTCTTCTCTCAAATCTACTTGCAAAAACTGAATTATCATAATTTGCTGCAATCTCAATCATACAACTTTGGGAATATATCTAATATACCTACATCCAGTGGTCTGGGTCAGTATAAGGGAGCTTTGCATGTTTGTGTGTTCAATAGGCCCTGTTGAAATGAATAAGACTCCTAAATTTGGTGTAGTGGTTAAAAGCAGCGAACTCTAATCCTGAAAACAATTTGATTCCCCACTCCTCCACATGGAGCTGTTGGTGTGACCTTGGGTCAGTCACAAGTTCTCAGCAGAGCACTTCTCTCAGAGCTCTCTCAACCCCACCTAGCTCACAAGGTGTCTGTTGGGAGAGGAAGGGAAGGAGAGTAAACTGCTCTGAGACTCCAAGTGAAGAATGGGGTATAAATCCAATCTCTTCTTCTCCTAAATAATTATAAATAGTATTAGACTTCATGTTACCTAATATTCTGCTAATCTTAATTTTCCTATTACTGCTCTATATGTGTTCATTTAAAGAGGAAAAGTGGCATGGTATAGCCCAATCTTGTCAGATCTCAGAAGCTAAGCACAGGTGGGAGACAATCAAGGAAGGCTCTGCAAAAGATGGCAATGGCAAATCACCTCTGCTTCTCTCCTGCAAATGTTGCATTAAGTCAGTTGCAACTTGGTGGAACTTAAGTACATACTTGTTCATAATCTACAAAACCTCTGTCTTCCATGAAGGTAAATCAGTGATGAAAAGGGGATTCTACCTGATTTCTAGGGATGCAAAAACTGTTATAACCATAGGGCTGCCATGCTCCTGCTGGGGGTGGGGGATCCCCCAGTTTGGGCATCACAACCCACCAGCACAGAGCAGGCTTCTGGGGGGATCCCCGCACCAAAGACCCCTGTCATCACGCAATGTGCCCTGCATGTTGATGTCACCCAGGGGTAGAAAAATAGGTGGTGGAGCTCATTATTATAACTCATTAGCATATGCTGCCGCCCCCACAAGCCAAAAGCAACCTTATGCAAAAAAGGAGACCCCAGGTAGAATAATAGAATCATAGAGTTGGAAGGGACCTCTAGGGTCATCTAGTCCAACCCCCTGCACAATGCAGGAAACTCACAAACACCTCCCCCAAAATTCACAGGATCTTCATTGCTGTCAGATGGCCATCTAGCCTCTGTTTAAAAACCTCCAAGGAAGGAGAGCCCACCACCTCCCAAGGAAGCCTGTTCCACTGAGAAATCTCTCTAATGGTCAGGAAGTTCTTCCTAATGTTGATCCAGAAACTCTTTTGATTTAATTTCAACCCACTGGTTCTGGTCCTACCTTCCGGGACTACAGAAAACAATCCCACACCATCCTCTATATCAGGGGTGGCCAACGGTAGCTTTCCAGATGTTTTTTGCCTACAACTCCATCAGCCCCAGTCATTGGCCATGCTGGCTGGGGCTGATGGGAGTTGTAGGCAAAAAACATCTGGAGAGCTACTGTTGGCCACCCCTGCTCTATAAGACAGCCCTTTGAGTACTTGAAGATGGTGATCATATCACCTCTCAGCTGTCTCCTCTCCAGTCTAAACATCCCCAGCTCCTTCAACCTTTCCTCATAGGACTTGGTCGCCAGACCCCTCACCATCTTCGTCTCCCTCTTCTGGACCCGTTTCAGCTTGTTTATATCCTTCTTAAAATGTGGTGCCCAAAACTGAACACAATCCTCCAAGTGAGGTCTTACCAGAGCAGAATAAAGCGATACCATCACATCACGTGATCTGGACACTATGCTTCTATTGATACAGCCCAAAATTGCATTTGCCTTTTTAGCCACTGCATTACACTGTTGACTCATGTTCAATGTATGATCCACTAAGATCCCTAGATTGTTTTCGCTCATACTACTGCTAAGACAAGTCTCCCCCATCCTATAACCATGCATTGGATTTTCCTACCTAAATGCAGAACTTTACATTTATCCCTGTTAAAATTCATTTTATTGATTTTAGCCCAGTTTTCCAGCCTGTCAAGGTCATCCTGTATCCTGTTTCTGTCTTCTTCTGTGTTTGCAACCTCTCTCAATTTAGTATCATCTGCAAATTTAATAAGCATTCCCTCTATTCCTTCATCCAAATCATTGATAAAGATGTTGAACAAAACAGGTCTCAGGACATATCCTTGAGGCACTCCACTTGTCACGCCTCTCCAAGAGGATGAGGAACCATTCACAAGCACTCTTTGGGTGTTATCTGTCAACCAGTTACAGATCCACCTAATGGTAACAGGATCCAAACCACATTTTAGCAACTTGTCAACAAGGATAGTATGTGAAACCTTATCAAAAGCCTTACTGAAATCAAGATAAACGATGTCTAGAGCATTCCCCTGATCCAGCAAGGTAGTCACTTTCTCAAAAAAAGAAATCAGGTTAGTCTGACATGACTTGTTCTTGAGAAACCCATAGCTCTTAGTAATTACATCCATTCTTTCTAAATGTTCCAGGACTGACTGTTTGATGATTTGTTCTAAAACTTTTCCAGGTATAAACGTCAAGCTGACAGGTCGGTAGTTACCCGGATTGTCTTTTTCCCCCTTCTTGAAGATGGGAACAACATTCACCCGCCTCCAATCTTCCAGCACCTCTCCTGTTCTCCAAGAATTCTCAACAGGAGAACAGGAAACAACAACAACAACAACAACAACAACAAATTTTATTTGTATCCCACCCTCCCCGCCGGAGCAGGCTCAGGGCGGCTAACAACATGGTTCAGAGCCAAATTATACAAGTGAATAAAACTACATCAAACATTATCAGCATTTAATTAAAATCTAGTTAAGCTTTAAAATTAAGTTAATTTTTAAAAGTGCTAGTGCTATGTTTACTTTTTCTGATGGCGGTTTCCTTCGCAATTTCCATTTCGAAAGATCCAGTTCTCAACAGGAGAACAGGAGAGTTCCAGTCAGCCCAAGCAGGCCTTGCTCACCTGGGGTTCTCCTTGGCCACCTCCCACAGTCAAAAGGCAAGCAAGCCACCTGCCACCCAAAATCACAGAAGAAGTGGAGAAAGGGCGGCATGGGCTTCTCCAGGGGTTAATGAGGGCTGCTGGGGGCATGGCAAAGCTCCTGGTGGCTGGCTGGCTGCCTGCTCTCCTAATCCAGGGATTGTTATGCAGCTGCACCTGCTATTCAATGGACAAGGTAGATGGGGAGGAGGAGGGGGAACCCTCAGAAAGGTTCAGGAGCTGTGCTCCTATGAACTCCTGCTGAATTCAAGGCTTGATATCACCCAGAAGTGACATTATTACACAGGGCACATCATTCCAGGGATACTCTAGGATTCGCAGTAAAACTCTGTGGTACCATACATGGCACGATGTGCCGTGTATTATGATGTCACTTCTGGAGGACATCATCGCACAAAGTGCACAATGCACACATGAGGGGAGTTCCCTGCTGCAGCAACAGAGAGACTTGGCAACCCTACATAACTATATGGAAGAACAAGCCGTTAGTCACATGAATGGCGGGTGCTGCAAAACTGACAGAATAACTAGTCATACATTTGCCTTTATTTGCAGCATCTTCCTTCCCTAATATAAAAGTCTACTTATCTGCACTCAGAGCTGTTTAAGGAACTGACCTACTTTATGGGGGAGGAAATCCCTGCAAAAGAGCAAAAACCTTTCTTGAAATCTTCTTCAGTCTAGCCCAAATGGCTTAATAGCAGAATATGGTGGAGGCCTTGGGGAGTATCTTTGACCCAGAAAATCTCCTAGTCAAGCAGGCAATGAAGCACTTTCTGTTGTTGTTGTTTTCTTAGGGGGAAATGCAGACAGTCATCTGCATTTCACCGTTAGAAAACGACATCAACAACAGAAAAAAAATGTAAGCTTGATTTGTGACCATAAGTTGAAAACCTAGTAAAGGTTAAAGTACTCTTGTAAGATTTTACCCATCAAATAAGGCATGCCTGAATCTTTCTCTAATTTCAAATGGTAATTTTGAACTGTTTTAATTCTGTTTGGACTATTTTAATTCTCACAAAACAAAAAGCATTCAAATGCCTCACTGGAATATGCCTAATGCTTTTTTATCTTAAATGCAAAACTCAAATCCTTTATTTTTCACTTTCTTCTTGGCCCTATGACTCTGAGTTCCTGATCCTTCTTCCTTGGCAACATGTGAAAACCCTCAATCAGTGGGACCTGAACTCTATGCAATAAATAAATAAATAGTATGAGACAGAGCCATGAGCAGTGCAAAAGCAAAAGGATTTGGCCATGTGGTTTACATGGGGAAAAGGTTTTGCTATGCTGTGATTTTACGTGATGGATCCAAACCGTCCATAATGGCAGCCCAGTCCAAAGATCAGTGAAGTGCAATTGTCCTGGAGAAAGCTAGATGCCTGACTGTAAGAGGAATGTGCTTTCGTATGGCAGGATGAATGGATACAAGTGGGCATCCATATAGGGGTTCTCCCCCCTGATCAGGTGATCCTTTAAACTGAGCTACAAGATTAATTTCCCTCCTTTTTATTGCTGTTCTTATGCTGCTGTTCATTGTCTTTGATTGTTAGATTACTGTTTTTAATTTGTAATTTATATAATATAATTGCATTTTTTGAGGTTGCATTTTGTGCAGTTAGCTTCCTTGCTGTTGTTTTATAGTAGAAAGGCAGGGTAGAGATACCCCAAATAAGTAATCATAATCAACTGAAATGCTGAAATGAGCATATGTTGTGGGTTTAGGGGGATAAGAAGATGATGCAGTGGAAGTAAACCACAGAAACCATACTGTTGGCTCCACCCCTCCAAGTCTGCAGGCACCATGAGGCTGCAAAACCATGCTTCCTTTTCCTTACCCCCTCCCCCCCCCAGCACAATGGATGGCTCTTGGTATGCCTGTGCTGTACTTGTAACAAATGCATATGACTATCTGGAAGCACATGGCTATCCCATCCACAGGCACTTTCCCTGAAGCAGATGGATGGATGTCTGCTTTCATTTGGAGACCTCTCCTGTCAAATGGTGATGCAGGTGTTCAAGATGCTTGGCTCTGTATGTATCAACATGGTCTTGGGGCAGTTTGGTTCCAGATTGCAAACTATGTACATGCAGCAGAACCCCATGCAAAATCATCCACATATGTATTGCTTACTGAGCACTGAAAATGCATTCTGGTTACTGTGATAGAAAGTGAATGTATGTCTTGAAAACCACAGGGTTTTCATGGCAAGAGACATTCAGTGAGGGTTTACCATTGCCTTCCTCTCTTGACTTCCTATCCAAGTACTCCTACTCAAGTACTCAGGGCTGGCCCTAGGGTGTCTAGCACCCGAGGCAAGGCTAGCTTCTGGCACCTCCCTCCTGCACAGATAACATCACCAAGTCACATGGGGGTATCCAATTCAGTGCCCCCAGCAGGCCGGCACCCTAGGCAATTGCCTAGTTTGCCTAGCGGCAGGGCCGTCCCTGCAATTATTAAGAGCCAATCCTGCTTAGCTTCTGCGATCTGATGACACTGAGCTAGCCTTGGCCATCCAGGTCAGGGCATTCTTGTGGTTAGGTTAATAATATATTTTCCCATTTTCCTCTGCTTTATCACTGTTATTGGATTCATCTTTTTGGTGAATTCTGACTCAGGAGGTAATTGTTCATGTCTGGATGAGGAGGAGGAGGATTATGATAATTTGCTTCTTTTGTTGGTTAAACTTGTCTTGTGTTTTGATTTTGTATGATACAGTTTAGGAAAATATGAAACTCATGTAGGTCTAATGTATTCATATTCTTTTTTTTTGTCATGGTAAATTAACAATGTGGTGTTTTTGTTTTGCTCTGCCAGTATGCTTTTTTCAGGATGGGAAGTAGTTTTTGTTCCTGTCACAGTGAAATCTAGTTTGAATGCCTTGCCCTGGCAGAGTAAATGCCATCTTTCACCACCTGAAGCTAAATTCCTGTGGAATAGTAATCATGCAGAACTGACATTTACATTGTCATTTAAAAAAAACAGAAGAATCAGGGTTTAGTAATTTCAATATATTTTAACTGTTGTAAAACCAAGTAAATATTTTCTGTCATACAGCTATTTGAATAATTTAATGAAACAGAACCTTAGTTTATTAAGGCAGCAATCCAAAACATATTTATTTGAAAAAGGTTTGCTTCTGAGAAAATATTTTTAAGATAGGGAAGCAAAGGCTTCACTGAAGAATTTGACATTAAGATACTGGACTGCAGCGTTAGCGTTTACTGCAGGACATGGACCATATCCATCTGATACCCATAGGGAGCTATCCAAATCAGCTCTACTCAGAAGCAAGTCCTATATTATTCAATGGGACATTTCCAGAAAATAAGCATTGCAGCTACAAATGGATAGGAACAGAAGAATGGACAATATTGTCACGACTGATGCTTAATGTTCAGTTAACATATTATTGCGTTTGCAGTATGTAAGAAAAAGCCCCCTACTTTTCATACACATGGACATCGTGATCACCATTATGGTTGCCAGGGTGCCTGGAGTTTTGACTCACACACATCTGCTCTAAGAAGTGGACTTTGCCCACGGTTTCTAAGGCTTATGTGGATACTATAAGCCTCAGCTTTACAACAGCATTCTACATCTCTGGATGGGTGTTAGCCAGAACTACAGACGAGCTTCCAGCTGCTCCTTGCGTGCCCAGTCTTGACCATTGCAGTGGAAGAAGCCACGCTGCCATGAACTGTACAGGCAAACAGTGTCCAGCCTGTTTCCATGAACCAAAGGCTAACACCACCAGAATCCATCTTGTTTTCCTGATTCCATTACAGCAAAGCAAGAGACTCGCGTATCTAACAGCTGCTTCAACTTCTGCATAAGGCAGTCAAGCTTATCTTAGGCATGGATCCTGCTGGACCGCCTAAGCCTTTGTCTAATGGAACTCAAGACAAAGATTGGTGACAAGAAGAAGACTGAGGAAGAGGAAGACCATCTTCAGCCAGAGCCAAGTTCCTTTGTGTAAGCCGGGTGTTACCTTAGGTAGCAATTTGGTCATCTATTGTCACCTTTTTAGATAAGTTTAATAGTCTTAAGCACATCTCCACCCAGTAATTTCCCCATTCTTTTCCCCAACAGTCATCCTGGAGCCTCCCCCTTGGCCCATTGTTACCTGGACAGCCAATCAGGTAACTAAGACCAAGTCCGCTCACTGGCTATCTATGAGCGTCCAATCAGGGGTTGCCAATTAACTGGCTATTGGCTACTGTACTAGTCCAGCCCTTATGGTCACTGCAGAGCCTCCCCTTTTCTGAGGTCATATACCAGCTGACCACCTGTCATCCACCCCTGTACCTCCCATTCCTTGAGGGTCCAAGGTAGTCTATATAACCTTTGACCCAGCTCCACTCGTGTGTGCATCTAGAAGTACCCCAGTTCCACTGTCTAGATCCATCCTCGATTCTGGCCACAGTTGAGGGTCCCATTTCCCCCATCCTCTTTCATTGCCATTGGAGCCTTCCTTGAAGACTACGATCGGTAATTATCACCCTTTTTGTCTATCCATGTGTTGTCTCTATATCTCTCTCTATTTTTCCTTGAACTGTATGTATGTTGCATGAGCACATTGCCTTGTATGTGAGTTCTATATTTTTCTGGAATAAATTTTAATTGTTTTACTTAATTAGAGTCCCTGATAAATTTAAGCATTAATTTCTGGACATGGAATCCTGTATACATAGGTAAAAAGATCCTGATTAAGTCAGGTGCCCACCTGACTATTCCCCAACCTCAGTTTTGAGGGCATTTTAGCTTACAAGTAAATATAGTAACAGCAACACACTAATGACACAATTACTACTTTTGGTTGTCTTTCTTTTGCAGATGAAGTAGACATCTGCCTAACCTACAGTGTGAAGACTACTTCACTCAGTGTGATGTTAGGGTGCTGTAGTGGTTAGACTGTCTGACTAGGATCTGTGACACCTGGGTTCAAATCTTCATTTGGAATCATTCTGGGTCACCTTGAGCCAGTCACACACACTCAGCCTAACCTATCTCACAAGGTTGTTGTAGGATAAATTGAAAGGGAGAGAATGATGTGAGCCCCTTTGGGTCCCCACTAGAAAGAAAGGTGGGGTATAAACAGTGTAATAAAAAGAATATAAATAGAATTATTGACTTTCACGAAAACTCCTCCATTGGGGAGTTCACACTATGTAGAATAATAGTCACTCATGTTTCCTTTATTTGGTTATCATAAAAAGAACAGGATACTAAAGGCCAAATTCCATATTACTCAGGTGAGAGGATCCCTGACTGGCTTTCCCATTCTTGTTTTAAATCAGCCAGGGATGTCTCTGAATTTAATTACTACATCATTGGCAGAGAGGTTTAACTCTTTCTCAAAACAATTTCTCCATATCCCTCCCCTAAACATCCCTCAGCTCCTTAGTGATGTGGAACTACCTATGCTGTGGTTCAGTGGTAGAGCATCAGCTTGGCATACAGAAGTTCCCACATTCAATTCCTAGTATCTCCAGTTAAAAGATCTGGCAGTAGGTGATGTGAAAGACCTCTGCCTGAGACCCTGGAAAGCCACTGCCAGTCTGAGTAGACAGTACTGACCAGGGCTGGATCTAGGGGGGGCAGACGGGGGTGCTTGCCCCGGGCGGTGCCTGGGGGAGCACCAAATTCAGTGCTTCCTGGGGAGCAGGTGGGGGAAGCAAGCCAGCAGCTCCACAGATCAATTACTTTTGCCACAGCAGCAAAGTTGTGGAAAGGAGGACTGGGTGGCGTGGTAGGGTCCAACTGGTTGGGGAGGGGAGCCCCAGCTCATGTTTCATGCCTCCCCCCCCCCAGCTCCTACACCAGCTGGCCTTGCTCTCGGCTCTTCACAGTTCCAGAAAAACACTGCCCTATTTGGATTGTTGAAAGAAAGAACTGGTGTGGCTGCATCAGGGCCAGCTGACTGGGAAGGGAAGCCCCTGGCTCAAGTTTCAAAGGCTGGGTCTTGCCCCCTCTGGCACCAGGCAAGTTAAGGTTTGTGTCTTCTTGAGGGGTGGCTGTTTACAGCTCAACTTAAGTAATCAGCTGTCTGCAGAGGGAAAGCTGGCTTTGTGTGTGTGCTTTGTGTTCTGAAGCAGTTGAAAGGACACCTCTTCCCTGATTCTGCTACAGTGCTTGCAAAGACAAACTGGTAAAGGCTTTCTTGGACCCTCCCCCCTTAGCCCCATCTCTTTTTTTGGTGCCTGACTTGAGCAAGGGGGCTTCAGTTCACCCCTCCTCCCCTTTTATGTTTCAATTATAAGCCTGTTTTGTAATGGAAATACATCCGTTTTGACGCTGGCTAGGAGACTTGCAAACAACTTCCTGCAGTCAGCCTTGGGTGGGTGAAGAGGGAGAGGCAGGGACAAATGAGCGACAATTAATCGACCACAACAGGGACTCTTTGCCTGAACCAGTGCAGCAGTCTGGACTCCTGCCCATGGGAAAGGTGATCAGAAATTGCCTCCCCTTTCTTGTTCTTGCATCCGATCACTTGGAAGCAGCGTTCCAGGGGTTTGCACAAACAAGACTGGAAGCCAGCCTTCATATCATGTGGGCTGCAGAGCTATTTTGCAAGGCTGTATCTGGTTTCTTCTCTCTGCCCCAAGTAACTTTACATTGCAAAAGAGTTAGAAATACATTTTATTCCTCTCCAGAAAGAGATGCTACTAGAGGTGGCTCTCAGCCTTCAACCTTCTGTGACTTCTTTTCCTCCTCCCTGGACTTGTGCAGACATCTCTTGTGCAGAGCATTCCCCTTCCTCCCTCATCCCACCCCCCAAATAAATGCACATAATTGCCAGTGAAGGTGGATCTGAGAATGGTTCTTCTGAGATCTGAATATTTTGCTTGCTTGCTCTGCTTGGTGGAGCTTTTTTTTTCTGACTTTAAAGACACTGACCATTTTCGCACACAGCTTACCACGCGGTCACGTTCCTGTTCTCTCCTCAGCGTCTGTCAGATTTCCTATTATCTGCACTGGAGTTACAGGAAGTGCCACGGCTTTTGCGCAGCAAACATAAACTGGGTTTTAGCGGTTTACGTTTGCTACGCAAAAGCCGCTGCACTTCCTGTAACATCGGCGCAGATAATGGGAAATCCGACGGATGCTGTGGAGAGAACAAGAATGAGACCCCGTGGTAAGCTGTGTGTGAAAACGGTAACTTTCACTTCTTTTGGAGGGGATGTGAGCTGTTCATTTTGTTGGGCTAATTAAATTGAGAGAGAGTGGTTGTGACTCAGTTGAAGAGCCTCTGCTTGGCATGCAGGGAATGTCAGTTTTTTTCCTCATGGCACCTCCAATTAAAAGGAACAGTCTATGGCTTTTGAGAAGATTTCAACCTGAGACCCTGGAAAGCCACTGAGACACTCTGAGTAAACCTTGTGAGGTGGGGGGTGGGGAGAAGTTTGCAGTGTGCCAGCTCAGAGTATTGACCATGACAGCAGGCTGGGGAAAGGGTTTGCTCTCCAGTTCAAGCAGCACGGGGACATCACCCCAGTGATGCACTGCTGGCTCTGTGTTCTTTATAAAGTTTTTATCTCTGGTACCTGGCATTACATTTTATAGCACACACCCGTTTTAAACAGCAACCTTGGAGCTAATTTTTTGGTTATTAATGTTTTTGGGTGCTTGTTTACTCATTCACATGCTACCATTCTCCCCAATGGGGACTCAAAGCAATTTTATTCATTCTACTCTCCTGTATATTATGCTCACAAGAACCTTGTGAAGTAGGTTAGTCTGAGAGCACGTGACTAGTTCAAAGCCACCCCGCAAGCTTCCATGGCAGAGTGGAAAATTGGACTCTTGGTCTCTGAGATCCTAGTGTGATTCTATAATGTTAATTCCACATCACACTGGCTCTTGATTATTTATGCTGGATCTTCTGCTAGATAAAATTTGTTGCTTATATTACTGCATTTTGTTACCACTGATGAATTTTTAGTTGCTCTGCAATCTGGGAAGAGGGGGAACAGGCTGGTAAAATTATTAGGTCACAAATGAAGGCATATTAAGTCTCAAATTATAACCTTTACCTGGGGGAGAAAAGAACATAACAAAATGGCCAAGATTTTATGAAATTATTCAATCTCAGGGAGGGGTCCAAGACAAGACGCAACTGTTGTTTCTCGATGCATTTAGATTAATCTTCTCAGCTGCCAGATTATCCAAAGTGATTTGTGGTCTAAAATTGTTTTCTCTTTGAGAAAGAAAACAAAGGATCATTGTATTACTTGTTCTCACAATTATTTTAAAAAATAGCAATTTTAAGTTGGTTTCTTTGGGGTGTTGTGTGTGTGTGTGTACACCTGGAAGTCATATCAAGCTCTGGTGACTGACCTCTACTGGAGGCCTGGAGGATATTCAGAGAGGAGGCTGAATAGAGCCTGCCCTCCCAATATTTCAAGGGGGTCTCCAGAGTTACTCCAAGTACTTCCAGAGATGGCCCTGTTCAGCTTCCAAGATCTGACAATATCAGGCTTGCCTGGGCTATCCAGGCAATTCCAAGTTTTGTGCTTTTCATTTTCTCCACAATTCATCTGTTTTTGCAAATTTGTTATCAGTGCTGGGGGGTGGTGGTGCCAGAAGTTAACCAGCCCTGCCACTTACACTGGGAAAGGGGAAAAGAAGATGCTTGGTCTCCACTGCCTACCCTGGTGCATGATCCCTTCCCCACCACCACTACTGCTGCTCTACTAGGGGTTTGCTGCCCTACTCCACTCTACTTTAGTTTCAATACATCTTTTTTCCCCCCAAGGCAATGGGGGCAGCAGCACAGCCCATTCCTTAGGCAAAGGGAAATAAATTTGCTGCAGTGACATGTCAAGTGGTTCCTCAGGAGAAGGCCTGAGGTGTTCCCTCCTTCCTCATTCGCAGGGAGAGAGGGTGGGGAGCCTAGGTGAAGAGAGGGGGAGAGCTTTTCTCCCTTTTAGCTTTTGTCTGTGCTTGCCCCTTATTTTCTTCCCCTGGCAAACTCTACCCTTCTCTGTGTTCCACTATCAGACTCGGAAGAGGCAGATAGAGGCAACTTCACTCATTTCCCCCTTGCCAGTGTGTCCACTTGAAACTCTGATCTGATCTCCTTCTCAAAGTAATGCTGATAGAGAAAAAAAAATCAGAAGCATATTTTTGTGCTTCTTACTAAGTAACCAACTTATGACATGTGATTTGTCTCCTTTGCAGTTGTCCCCCCCCCCCCCCCCATAAGTTCAGTGACCAGAGCCTCTGGAGTTGTTTATTAAGTATCTATATAAAAAACCATTGATTATATACATATACAGAAGGGAAAAAAATTAAGGGGCATCATTTTCTACTTTTGCCCCCCCCCCCCCTCAAAAAATATGTAGATCCAGCCCTGGTACTGACTTTAATTGGCCAAGGGTCTGATGGAGTATAACAGGGATGGCCAACGGTAGCTCTCCAGATGTTTTTTGCCTACAACTCCCATCAGCCCCAGCCACTGGCCATGCTGACTGGGGCTGATGGGAGTTGTAGGTAAAAACATCTGGAGAGCTACCGTTGGCCACCCCTGGAGTATGGCAGTTTCATAAGTTCATTTGTACCTGTGGAATGTGTTGTTTGGCCCAGAATTTCTACAAAGCTGTCATTTTATAACTACCTTAGCTTGCAGCACCCGATAAGCTTGGGCTTATTCTAGTATGGTGAAGGTTGCATTTTCCAACTTGTCAAGATGTTTTACTGTGATACTTGGGAGTGCTTCAGGGAATAATCTGCCTCTCTCACTTCTTTCCAAATAAATGATGTTGAAAGACCTTTTTTTTCTCCATCCAGGTTTCGGAACAGATTGCCATAAAACTAAAAATTGTAAAATGAGTCTTCAAGCATAATCAGGCAAAAGTAAATGAAACAGCATAAATGTGGATTTCATACAAGTCTCTGTACGTCCCTCTCCATACATATATTGGTCTTACGCCAAAGTAGTCCAATTGGATGAAAATAATGGATGTTCTTAAACATTGGATGAATGTAGTGCACTGGTCAGACCAATAGCTTTATTTTCAAACTCTTAACAACTACACCAAGCCCCACTGATGTGCAAATGTCCCAATCCAGATTGCAGACAATGAAGTCTACTATTGTTTCAGTGGGTCAAGTCATGTGATTCAAGCAGAGCAATACCCAGAAGAGAAAATGACTGCTCACACCAAGCAAGCATTATCCAGGTGACTAAAGCATCATGTGACCAAGGACAACTTCCAAAGCAAACAAAACTCACCAGCTCTTTTCAAAATATGTGCAACTTCAAATGCATAGGAGAAGGATTGTATTCAATGGCCCAATCCCTGGGTATCCACACCACAGATATATCTATCTGCAAAGAGCTTTTCTTCACCTGTAAGCATCTGATGAACAAAAGTTATTGAGGAAGACTCAGCATGGGTTCTGTAAGGGAAGATCTTGTCTCACTAACCTCTTAGAATTCTTTGAGAGGGTGAACAAACATGTGGACAAAGGGGACCCAATAGATGTTGTTTACCTTGACTTCCAGAAAGCTTTTGATAAAATTCCTCATCAAAGGCTCCTTAGTAAGCTCAAGAGTAATGGAGTAAAAGGACAAGTCCTCGTGCGGATCAAAAACTGGCTAATTAATAGGAAACAGAGAGTGAGTATAAATGGGCAATTTTCACAATGGAGGGTGGTAAGCAGTGGCATGCCGCAGGGCTCAGTACTGTGTCTTATGCTTTTTAACTTGTTCATTAATGATTTGGAGTTGGGAGTAAGCAGTGAAGTGACTAAGTTTGGGGATGACACTAAATTGTTCAGGGTGGTGAGAACCAGAGAGGATTGTGAGGCACACCAAAGGGATCTGTCAAGGCTGGGTGAGTGGGCGTCAACATGGCAGATGAGGTTCATTGTGGCCAAATGCAAAGTAATGCAAATTGGGGCCATAGATCCTAGATATAAATATAAGTTGATGGGGTGTGAACTGGCAGAAACTGACCAAGAGAGAGATCTTGGGGTCGTGATAGATAACTCTCTGAAAATGTCGAGACAATGTGCGATCGCAATAAAAAAGGACAACACCATGCTGGGAATTATTAGGAAGGGAACTGAAAACAAATTAGCCAGTATCATAATGCCCCTGTATAAATCGATGGTGCGGTCTCATTTGGAGTACTGTGTACAATTCTGGTCACCACTAGGGGTGTGCATTCGGTTGGGCTGAACTGAATCAACCGCCGAATCACCACGGATTCGGCTGTATATGGAATCGCATACAGCCGATTCCAATTGGGGCCCATTATGCAGGAGCCGAGTATAGCTCCCGTATACTTCCGTATAAATATTTGGAAGTATACGGTAGTCAATGCAAAAAGCGGGAAAGGGGCTTCTGCAGCCTCAGGGGAGCAGCTTGCCTCTCCTTTCCCGCCTTTGGTAGCCTTTTCCCGCCTCTCCCATAGCCTCCCTGGGATCGGGGGGGGGGGGGGAGAGGAGCCACAGCAGCCAATCCAAAGCATGCATTTGCAAAATGCATTGCAAATGCATGCTTTGAAGGGCTTTTGTGTAGCTGATCCTCCAGCCATCAGCAACAATGTTGTTCTTTTGTCTCTGTGTGAGAGAGATTGTGCTTTGCTGGCCCCTTGGCCTCAGGCAGCTGCTTCTGCAGTGCTCAGCCTTACCAGACTTGCTTGGCGTAAGAGAAGACAAGGTAAGACATTCTTGGGGTTTTTGTTTTTATTTTAGTTGGTAAAAGGACTTTTTAAGACTCAGAGTCCCTTTACTTGTCCAGATTTGGGTGGTGGGTACTAGCTTATTTGGGGTTAGGGAGTTCTGCTGGGGTGGGGTTTTTTTTTTGCCAATTTGCCCATATCTTACTTTAGTGAGAGGACTTTTAAAAGTGCAGTGTGTTTTTACTTTTCCTGATTTGGGTGGCTTGGATTTCTTGGGGTTAGGGTGAAGGGTTTTTTTGGGGGGGAGGGGTTGGTAAAGTTCCTGTATTGTTAAAAGTTAAGGGGTTTTTTTTACTGTTTTAAAAGGATTCTGTGTTTGATTTGTTGCTGCTTTGTTGTGCTGCTGCTGTTCCTTTTCTCTTCTGGTTCTGGTTCTTGGGGGGGGTGCTGTTTGGCCTAATTTTCATTGTTTAAAAGGCCACTTTTTTAACAGTTGAGTTTCTTGGCCTTCTCCTGTTGTCCCTTTTCCTGGTTCTGGTTTTTTTTGGGGGGAAGCTGGCACCTGGGTGAGAGATCCAGAACCAGCAGGCTTGTTGTCGTTGGCCAGCTCTTCCTGTATTGGTTGGGGCAGGCCTGGAGAGCTGGCATCTGGATTTGCTGCAGCCAGGTCTGCAGAGCAGACCTTGAGCAGATTGTGTTTTGAGTGGTAGTGACGTTGGCAACTGGGTTTATATTGGTTCTAGGCCTGCAGGGTTCATAGAGTAGATAGAGGGATGCAGTGCATTTGGGTCCTATAGAGATTATCTGGTGTGAAGTTAGGTTTGGCTTTGGGTGCCCCAGGAATTGGACCCCCTGGTCCAATTTTTTTTTTTTGGCCTTGTGGGTTTTGTGTGGCACAGTGCCCTGAAGCTGCACAGCAGTTTGGGGGGCTCTCTTCAAAACCTCCTGCTCCCCAGATCCACTTTTCCCATGACAATTACAGTGAGGAAGTGGCTTTAATTGTTTTTTTTCTCACCATTGGGAGCAGTGTTCCTTTTGGGGTGCCCACAGATGGGTGCAGTCTTTTTGGGCCAGGGGGTTTCATGCTGGGGAGACCCCTGAAGCTTCCCTGCAGTTTTGGGGCCTCTCCCTCAAACCCCCCTCTGGCCAGAGCCACTTTCCCCACAGCAATTATAGCGGAGGAAGTGGCTAATTGGGCTTTCCCCATCATTGTTGGCAATGGGCCTTTTGGGGAGCCCAAAGACAGGGACCCCCTGGCCCAATCTTTTTGGGACTTGGGGGTTTTGTAGGGGAGAGTCCCCTGCGAGTTCTCTGCAGTTTTTGGGGCTCTCCCTCAACCCCCCCTGCCCCCCAGTAGCCTCTAATTATGCCTTATGTTGCCATTGATTTCAATGGCCCATAGGGTATAATGGTGGAATAGGGGCACCCTCTTTAGGTGCCCCTGGAATGGGATCCCCCGGCCCAATCTTTTTGGGACTTGGGGGGTTTGTAGGGGAGAGTCCCCTGAAGGTCCCTTGCAAATATGAGGGCTCTCTTTCAAACCCCCTCCCCTCCAGGTGGCTTCAAATATACCCTATTTGCCATTGATTTCAATGGCCCTTAGGGTTTAATGGGGCCATATATTTGGAAATAGCCGCGCATCTACCGTATATGCGGCTATTCCGACTACGGAAGTCAGAAATATATGGGATTCCGAATCCCGCCCCCCCCCCCCCCATATACTTCTGAATCTGTGTAATTCTGATTTTTTTTTTTTTTTTTTTTTGCACATCCCTAGTCACCACACCTCAAAAAAGATATTACAGCATTGGGAAAAGTGCAGAAAGGGGCAACTAGAATGATTAAAGGCTTGGAACACTTTTCCTATGAAGAAAGGTTAAAACACTTGGGGCTCTTTAGCTTGGAGAAACTTCTACTGTGAGGTGACATGATAGAGGTTTACAAGATTATGCATGGAATAAAGAAGTACTTTTCTCCCTTTCGATACAAGAACTCGTGGACATTCAATGAAATTGCTGAGCAGCCAGGTTAGAATTGATAAAAGGAAGTACTTCTTCACCCAAAGGGTGATTAACACATGGAATTCACTGTCACAGGAGGTGGTGGTGGCTACAAGCATAGACAGCTTCAAGAGGGGATTGGATAAACATATGGAGCAGAGGTCCATCAGTGGCTATTAGCCACAGCATATTGTTGGAACTTTCTGTCTGGGGCAGTGATGCTCTATATTCTTGGTGCTTGGGGGGCACAGTGGGAGGGCTTCTAGTCACACTGGTGGACCTCCTGATGGCATTTGGTTTTTTGGCCACTGTGTGACACAGTGTTGGACTGGATGGGCCATTGGCCTGATCCAATATGGCTTCTCTTATGTTCTTATCCCTGGTGGTAGGGGGATGCCATATCTCTGAACTTAGTTTGGAAAAAAAGAAAACTTTTACCCAGCTAATTTGTAGAATGTTTATTATTAAACATTGGATTTTTAAAGAGAAGTGTTATTAGCAAAGTTAGTATTGGAACAGTGTATGCACAAATATATCTTGTGCCAAAAGTATTTGAAAATGATCGTAGATGCGCAGAAACATGTCTTTATCTTTCATCATTATCCATATCTATTTGTTTCTTCTATTACAGTGGCTTTCCAGACTATCAGTGCACATTGGAAAAAACAGAGCTCTATCATGTTTCTTTCCTTATCAAAAATTCGGGCTTTGGTGTTACTACATTATTTTCTCAGTGCGGAGCTCTAAAAGCTTTACTTGGAATTTAATTCAGTAATGGAAGTACTACCGATCACAACCTTAAAAATCAGATATACTGTGATAGTAAAGCAAAACAAATCCTAGCACACCTGCAACAGTGGAGGGAATGCCTAATGAAAGAGACCTATCAGAAAAGGCGAGATCTAGTGGCAACATACTTTGAGAATGCACCCAGAGTCATGTATTAAAAGTGATGTGATATCAGTCTGTAACCCCATAGTAAGAACTTGCACAATCTAGCCACCTGAGATTGCTAGAATTTATTAGAGTCAACTAGATATGATGCTGGGAGACTTGTGAATGGATCTTCCTAGCATTTTTAAAAATAGCAATAACACAGATCTTCCTGATTCAGGTCAGCAAAGTGGTTTAACCTTTGCCCCTGCACTGTTTTGATATCTGAAAGTGCCTCTCCTGTACTATTATTAGCTAGATGGGGGAATAGACAGACAAACAGTGGGGCATCCTGTGCAAACTGAGGCACTGCATGGCTGCTGCTTCTTCTTCATACGTCTATCATATATGGTTTGGCCCTGAGAAGGGATTAAAGGCCAGGACAATCATGGCTGTATGGTGTGGTGAAGAACTTATCCCCTCTCTGCACCTCTGAGCAAAGCAAATGGTTGTAAAGGAGAAGAAGAAATCATAAACACTGCACCAGAAATTCCAGAGCCGAGAAATAAAACCAAGACAGCAACCTGCCTGCAAAGACTGCTTTTGTTGTTCTTGTTGTTCAGTCACCCAGTGGAGTCCGACTCTTTGCGACCCCATGGACAAAGTCATGCCAGGCCCTCCTGTCTTCCACCATCCTCCAAAGTCTGCTCAAATTCGTGTTTGTTACATCAGTAACACTGTCCAGCCATCTCATCTTTTGCCGTCCCCTTCTTCTTTTGCCTTCTGTCTTTCCCAGCATCAAGATCTTCTCCAGTGAGTGCTCCCTTCTCATTTGGTGGCCAAAGTACTTGAGCTTCAGCTTCAGCCTCTGACCTTCCAGGGAACAGTCTGGGTTGATTTCCCTGAGGAGTGACTGATTTGATCTTCTTACAGTCCAAGGGACTCTCAATATTCTTCTCCAGCACCACATCTCAAAAGCATCTATTCTTCTGCACTCAGCCTTTCTTATGGTCCAGCTCTCACAGCCATACATTACTACTGGGAATAACATTACTTTGACTATATGGACATTGGTTGGCAGGGTGTTGTCTCTACTTTTTATTATACTGCCCATGTTCGCCATAGCTGTCCTCCCAAGGAGCAAACGTCTTTTAATTTCATGGCTACAGTCACCATCTGCAGTGATCTTGAATCCCAGAAATATGAAGTCTGTCACTACTTCCATGTCTTCCCCTTCTATTTGCCAAGGTGTGATGGGGCCAGATGCCATGATCTTAGTTTTTTTTATGTTGAGTTTCAAGCCTACTTTTGTGCTCTCCTCTTTCAACCTCAGCAAGAGGTTCTTTAGGTCCTCCTTACTTTCTGCCATTAGAGTAGTGTCATCTGCATATCTGACGTTGTTGATGTTTTTCCCAGCAATCTTAATTCTGGTTTGTGTTTCATCCAGGCCAGCATTCCACATGATGTACTCTGCATATAAATTAAATAAGCAGGTTGACAATATACATCCTTGTCGAACTCCTTTTCCTATTCTAAACCAATCAGTTGTTCCATATCCCGTTCTGACAGTTGCTTCTTGACCCTTATACAGGTTTCTCAGGAGACATGTGAGGTGGTCTGGTACTCTTATCTCTTTAAGGACTTGCCACAGTTTGTTGTGATCCACACAATCAAAGCTTTAGCATAGTCAATGTAGCAGAAATAGACATTTTTCTGATACTCCCATGCTTTCTCCATAATCCAGCGAATGTTGGCAATTTGATCTCTCGTTCCTCTACCTCTCTGAAACCCAGCTTGAACTTCTGGTAGTTCCCGATCTACATACTGCTGAAGTCTAGCTTGTAGGATCTTTAACATGACCTTGCTGGCATGTAAATGAGTGCAATGGTGCGATAGTTTGAACATTCCTTGGCATTACCCTTCTTTGGAATTGGAATATAAATCAATCTTTTCCAATCCTGTGGCCACTGTTGTGTTTTCCAAATTTGTTGACATAATGTGTGCATCACTTTAACAGCATCATCTTTTAGGACTTTGAATAGCTCAACTGGGATACCATCATCTCCGCTCGCTTTGTTGTTAGTAATGCTTTCTAATGCATTTGACTTCACTTTCCAGGATGTCTGGCTCAAGGTCATTGATTTCACTGTCATGGTTGTCTGGGATATTGAGATTCTTCTTGTAAAATTCTTCTGTGTATTCTTGCCACCTCTTCCTGATCTCTTCTGCTTCTGTTAGGTCCCTATAATTTTTGTCCTTTATCATGGGCATCTTTGCACAAAACGTTCCCTTGATTTCTCCAATTTTCTTGAATAGATCTCTTGTTCTTCCCATTCTATTATTTTCCTCTATTGCTTTGCATTGTTCCTTCAGGAAGGCCTCCTTATCTCTCCTTGCTGTTCTCCGGAAATCTGCATTCAGTTGGGTGAATCTTTCCTTTTCACCTTTGCCTTTCGCTTTCCTTCTTTCCTCAGCTATTTGTAAAGCCTCATCAGACAGCCACTTTGCTTTCTTGCATTTCGTTTTCTTTGGGATGGTAATAATAATAATAATAATATTTTATTTATATCCCGCCCTCCCCACCGAAGCAGGCTCAGGGCGGCTAACAACATCTCAATCCATACAATAAATTATACAACAGGTTTTAAAATCACATTCACTTAAAAACATTCCAATTAAAATTAACATTCCTAGTGCTACTCTATTAGGTGTAAATACTATGGCGGAATCACTTAAGGCGAATCATCAGTCGTTCAGTCAGGTAAAGGCCATCTTAAAAAGGAAGGTCTTGCAGGTGCTGTGGAACTGTTCAAGGCTCCGCAGGGCCCACACTTCTTCTGGGAGCTGGTTCCAGAGGTGTGGAGCTGCAATGGAGAAGGCTCGTGTACGGGTATTCTTTAATTTTGCCTCCTTCGACCCGGGGATAGTCAGCTGGTTCTTCTCAGCTGACCTCAGTGCTCTCTGGGGTTCATATGTGGAGAGACGGTCCTTCAGGTAGGCTGATTGCTGCCTTCTGATTGCTGCCTTCTGTACAATGTCACGAACCTCCATCCATAGTTCTTCAGGCACGTCTATCAACACTAGTTCCTTAAAACTATTCTTCACCTCCACTGTATATTCATAAGGGATGTGATCAAGGTCAAACCTGAATGGCCTAATGGCTTCCCCAGTTTTCTTCAGTTTAAGCCTGAATTTTGCGATGAGTAGCTCATGATCTGAGCCGCAGTCAGCTCCAGGTCTTGTTTTTGCTGACTGTAAAAAGCTTCTCCATCTTTGACTGCAGAGTATATAATCAATCTGATTTCTGTGTTGCCCATCAGGTGATGTCCACGTGTAGAGGCATCTTTTAGGTTGTTGGAAGAGGGTGTTCACTATGACCAGCTTGTTCTCTTGGCAAAACTCTGTTAGCCTTTGCCCGGCTTCATTATGTTCTCCAAGGCCAAACTTGTCAATTGTTCTGGTCACTTTTTAACTTCCTACTTTGGCATTCCAGTCCCCTATGATGAGGAGGACATCTTTTTTTGGTGTTAATTCTAGAAGGTGTTGTAGATCTTCATAGAACTGGTCTACTTCAGCCTCTTCTACATCAGTGGTTGGGGCATAGACTTGTATTACTGTGATATTTAATGGTTTGCCTTGGATACTACCAAGATCATTCTGTCATTTTTGAGATTGTATTCCATTACTGCCTTCCTCACTCTCTTGTTAACTATAAAGGCCACACCATTTCTTCTACAGGACTCTTGGCCACAATAATAGATGTAGTGATCCTCTGAGTTAAATTCACCCATTCCCATCCATTTTAGTTCACTGATTCCCAATATGTAGATGTCCAGTCTTGCCATTTCTTGTTTGACCACATCTAGCTTACCTTGATTCATAGATCTTACATTCCACGTTCTGATGCAGTATTGTTCTTTGCAGCATTGGATTGTTCTTTCACCATCAGACACATCCACAGCTGAGAGTCCTTTCGGCTTTGGCCCAGCCGCTTCACTCTTTCTGGGGTTACTTGAATGCTCTTCCCCAGTAGCATATTGGGCACCTTCTGACCTGAGGGGCTCATCTTTCAGTGTCATATCTTTTAGCCTTTTGTTTCTGTTCATGGGTTTTTCTTGACAAGGATACTGGAGGGGGTTGCCATTTCCTTCTCCAGTGGATCACATTTAGTCTGGGTTCTCAGCTGTGGCCTGTCCATCTTGGGTGGCCCTGCGTGACATAGCGCACAGCCTCATTGAACCGTGCAAGCCCTCTTGCCATGACAAGGCAGCAATCTATGAGAGGGAAAGACTGCTTATCTTTTTCTTTATTTCACACATTTGTATTTTTTTGCCATGTGTTTGACACCATTGGTGTTTGGACTACCAATTACCACCAGGCCAAGGACCTGCATGAGAGTTTTCTCTATTAATATTTTCTGTGAGCTGATTTATATGCGTACTGCTGGCTTTCAGTGTACCCAGCCCTAGTCTGTGCTCCCATTGCCGCAGTCGGTGCCCTGCATGCTTTGAAATCAAGTGACATTGCAACTCAGGCTGTCAGTTCTCTTAATACTCTTGTCAGTTTCTGAGCTATTGTCTGCTTTGCTTCCTGCTGCTTCCTTCATTTCAGAAGATGAACAAAAAGTGTGTTAATGTTTTTGATGGGTACTGTTGGCCAGGCTCTGACATCTCAGGTAATGTTACAAGCTGTCAAGGCAACTTCCTATGATCCACCAGCTTTATTACCCTGGCATATTAAGATAGATTTGAACTCCTACTCCCATTCCCTGCACAGTAAATTCACTGTCAGGCCTTCACTGGTACCAAGTCTCAGCCTCAGTACCTGTTTTCAGTGCCAGCACTTGTCCCAGGAATATATAAACCTTTAATAGATGAAAGTGTGCATGAAGAGGCACAGAGTGCCTATGCTTTTTTCTTACCTGAAAAAGTAAGCTGGATAGCCATACATAAGTATAAAGATATGCATGGTGACTATGCATATGTTGCTAGAAAAAATGCACAGACCAGAAACACTTTGATCGTGCCCCCCAGCCCTTTACGTACATTCATTCTACCCCTCTGCAATGTCTGTAAAGGAGTAACATCTAACTCACATGTTGTTTTCTCAGTGCTACTGGGATATCCAGCACTGTCCTCCATGCCTTGAACTGGCAAAAGTTATTCCCATCAATAGCTTTGAGATTTAAAAGCCTAAACCCTGAATTTCTTGTTGGTCTCTTAGGTACTACTGGACTCAGATCTCACTCTCATCAATATTATTATCCAGTTCTGTCTTCCTTTGTTCTTTTGACTACAGCCTCAACTTAGTCCTTCATATTTCAACACCACTGATGTGTTAAAAGATCAGTTTCTTTAATTTTTAGTACACTAGCAAAATAGTTGTTGGTATTCATATTTAATAGAAATAGGCTATCTGCCTTGTAGATAGGAAGCTACACCAACACTGCCCTCCCCCAGTTTCTCCACTCTTGCTCCCTCCCCAGGTTGCTGCTTTTTATCCCCATGGTCTTCAGCACCATCACTTTCTGTCCTCCTTGTCTCCAGTTATGGCTCAGTTGCTCTATTTTTACTGGCGGGGAAATCCCTGCATCTTTTTCACTATGCAGTTTTTCACCCTCCCACCACCTTGCTCTTAATCTTTCTTCCTTGCTGCCTTTCCTTTCACTCCACCAATGCCTCATTTTACTTGCTGCTGCTTTTTACCTGTGTGCCACTATCTCTTCCTCCCCTTACTATCTTTGTTGACCATGCCATGGCTATTTATGAGGCTGGTATGCAACACTTACTATTTTTCCTGTATATTCAGCCATTTGGGGTCTTTTAGAAAGCTACTCACTTTTAAGAAGATTTTCTCAGATTTTTCTGCAAGTTTATAGAAACACCCTCTCCTCCCCGATCTCTACGTGGCCCCATTTTGCAGATTTTTAAAATCTGCATTTTGGGGTCATTGTTTAGAAGTAAATATATTGATATTCTTTGTTCTTCCACATTAGAAATTGTATGTTTTTATTCAGCTTTCAAGATGAAATTGATGCAGGGCTTTAAGTAAGTTCTTATATAGTTTTTACCATCCAAAACCAGTTGATCATCAACCACACTAGGACAAAAAGAAATTATATCTGTACTACAAGCAATGATATCTGTATTATAGCACCATCAAGTCTCTAACAAATGATTGCCTGTATACAGCATAAGATTGTGGCACTATTGTTTTCACCTATCCTTTCTCATCTACCAAACTACATCCCATAACACAATAGTCTTTAGGGAGCTCGTAGCTGCAGGCGGACAAGATATTTATAATATTGAAGGTATCATTAACTGGAACACTCTGTCCATCTTGATAGCTTGGACCTTGAAAATGTCTAGAAAGAACTATTCCTCAGGCTGGATGACTTATTCACTGAAACATATTTATAGATTTTATTTGTCATAGGTGAGTCAGCTGTATGATGTTGTCATTCAGTTTCAAAGTCATGCTATGATCTATTCCTTATCAGAAACTTTGAGAGGTTTCACATTTGCTTAAGTTTCATTTTAAATCTCTGCCAAATTTAATCAAAACCAGGTAACTGTGATTATTGTTTTCTAGAACAGCTGTGGTACACAGAAGCAACATTTTGACCATAAAAAAAGACAAGAGAGACTGGATTAAAATTGATGGGATGCTGAGATCCATAATTGGATCATCAGTAAATTTTAGACACAAGGGGCCCCCAATTTAGATCAAGGTAATATGTGGAGGGAAATGGGGACTTACTTATTCCATATCGGCATGTTTTCATCTACTGAAACCATCCCTGTGCTTTCTGTTAGCCTATGAAGCAGTTTTTGCTAGGGACATGCATTCAAATATTCTGGCACATCTATCTGGCGTAGAGTTCATGGACATTTCAGGGAGACATAATAAAGAGAAAAAAAAAAACAATGTAACTGACAGCGAAGTTTCCCAGTAAGCAGTTCCAAAGATTGCCACTGACGAAGATTGCACTGATAGATCTTTCTTTCCAAAGTGCTTACTCTAATCATATTGCTTAGAGCTATTCTGTTTTCTGGTATTGCTTGATAAACACAGAGACAAACATTCTGCTTGCACCCCCCTGTATTATATTCCATGGGCACCAGGCTGCATTGCAGGAACAATCAGAGCAAATGGTATACTTTCCTCCTACTACGATGTCAGCTAAAACCTTTGCAGTAATACTTGCAGTGTGGTCAGTAAGGGTTATGCAGCAGAGACTTAGGACAAAATTACATGCTACATTGTTAGGATGTACTGGAGCTGGGTCTGAGTCTAGAACTGTCACTATCCAGGTTTGCTTTTTTGTTGGGCTAGTGCCCCAAGAGGAAGCAGTTTCTTTTCACCCAAGCTACCCACACTGGTCTACCAAGTACCTATTCTCACCTTTCAAGGAATCAGCTTCACTCCCACTGCTCCTTTTAAATGCTTCCTCAAGGGAGGACCAACCCTGGGCCCAGCCAATCCTCTCTCCCCAACCCAGTCCTGGGGAGTGACAGGCCCCTGGACCAGTGGATACTTGCCTTAGATTAATGAGATCCTGAACTTCTTTAAAGAAGGTCTGTGCTGTCTGCTGTCCTTGCCCCTCTGGCAGAGCTCTCCTGGGTTTCCTCTGGAAGAAGCTCAGCTGGGTTGGCTTCTGCTACTGATACCTGGCTGGAATCCTTCAAGCTGGCTTACTCCTGAGTGAACTCAATCAATGCCATGCTCTGCTGCAACCTGGCAGACCACTTCCCCACCTCAGGTTGCCAGGTCTAATTGTCCTGGCAGCAGCAGGGGGAGGGAGAGAGCCATCCAGGAATGTGGGGGGCAGAGCAATGTTTTGGCTAAATGCTAGAGCATTGGCAAAAATGCTAGAGCATCGATGTGCACTATTCCCCAGTATGATGATGTCACTTCCAT
The DNA here is from genome assembly GCF_032191835.1 of Heteronotia binoei. NCBI lineage: Eukaryota > Metazoa > Chordata > Lepidosauria > Squamata > Gekkonidae > Heteronotia > Heteronotia binoei. Next base: position 44,583,989 of record NC_083229.1, read on the forward strand.
GTGATGGCATCACTCCAACCATGTCGGTGCACAATGGGCCTCTTTGGGGGTGGAACTTCCCCCACCAGCCAGCCATGGATTGGAGCTCCAACCCTATCCCCACCTTCAAGATTTCCTGGTGCAGTGCACCAGCTTGCAGTTACCTGGGGTAAGCGCAGGGGCAGGGGTGCCACCCCTGGGCATGCATATTATTCTGTGATCCTTTTGGACAACATTTGATGGTTTTTAAAACCAAATATGACTATTGGGGCTGCATTTTTAAGCAGAAGACTGGTGTGGGTAAAGAGAAAGGGGCTTTTTAACACCTTCCTTCCATATCACTTTTCTAATTAAAAGAATTACCCCCAAGGATGAATAAGAGTAGTTAATTAAAAATAAAAATGGAAAAGCAATGATGACATATATATATATATATATATATATATATATATATATATATATATATATATAAAATAAAGAGTGCAATTAAAAGTTTTTTAATTGTACAGTCCTAATTTGGCCTGTGTGATTAAAAGTTTGAACTTTAAGTCTTCTGTTTGCTTCAACCAAGAGAAAGATGGGAAGCTGGAGTCTAAGGTAGAAGTTCTAGGAAATGGCCTGAGTTCAGCCCCGGTGTACATGATTTTTATGACTCTCCAGTTCATTCCCTGACAACTGGAAGGCTTTGAAAGACATGTGTCTGAGAAAATGGATAGAGGGTATTAGATACAGTGGACAGTACTAGGCTGGATGGACAAAGACCATGACTCAGCAGAGGGCAGTTTCATATACTAATAAGGCTCTGGGAAACAGCTCTCTAGAGATTTGTATTTATGAAATCATACTGCTTCGTCAGTATTTGTGCAGACTCTCATAAGACTTCTGACCAGAGAACTTCTGGGATATCTGATGCATGATTTGTAATTCATCCAAGCATATGTTCCAAATTTAGCACTTTGATGGCATCACCAGTTCTAAGGATCGCTGAGATAATGTAAGCAAAACCCTTTTGAACATTTGAGGTGAGCTCTATAAAAGCTGGGTGTTTTCTGCATGGAAATGAACCTTTCCTATATCCAGTGCTGGCCGGAGGCTGCATGGCACCCAAGGCAGTCTCACTGTCCAGCACCCCCCACCGCCCCCCTCCGCAGCACTGCGCTCCATCGCCCGCCCTCCCCTCAAAGCAGGATGAGGCTGGGCCTTACCAGCTTCAAGGCAGCCAGCATCTGTGCTTTGGGCAGGGGGAGGGATGGGCAGAGCACAGCAGAAGGGAAGGGAGGGGGCTGACAGCAGCGGCTGCTGCGAGCTTTGGGGGCGGAGCATGATGGAAGGGAAGGGAGGGGGCTGGTGGTGGATGGCGACAGCAGTGATAGGGGGAAGAGAGGCAAACTAGGCAGTTGTCTTGGACACCAGGAGTGGAGGGAGCCCACCTTCCTGGCACCCTAGGCAACTGCTTAGTTTGCCTAGTGGGTGAGCTGGCCCTGCCTATATCAAAAAGGGAACACCACTTTGCCTAAGAGTACAGATTATGACTTACTTGTTGTCTAATCGCTGAGCAGACAGGTTAAAATGGATAAAAGGAAGTACTTCTTCACCCAAAGAGTGATTAACATGTGGAATTCACTGCCACAGGAGGTGGTGGCGGCCACAAGTATAGCCACCTTCAAGAGGGGTTTAGATAAAAATATGGAGCACAAGTCCATCAGTGGCTATTAGCCACAGTGTGTGTGTATATATAAAAATTTTTGCCACTGTGTGACACAGAGTGTTGGACTGGATGAGCCGTTGGCCTGATCCAACATGGCTTCTCTTATGTTCTTAATTTGGGGGCATGTACCTTAAATGAAGGAGCTTGAAGAACACTAATTTTTTCAGAAATGCTTTTGATGACAACTTTAACAACCATATCTTCCTTCTGTTCCTTCCAAACAGCGCAGAGCACTGCAACCTCTCTCTTTCTCTCCCCATTTTATCCTCATAGTACCTTGTGAAGTACTTTAGGCTGAGGACCAAGGTCAGCCAGTGAATTTCATGGAAATCTGAACCATGGTTTCCACAATCTGAGCCCAACACTATGCACTATAGCACACTGAAACACTAAACCGCCCCCCCCCCCTTAGGATGTTCTTTCTTGCATGTCTGGAGCATACTACCTTGATGCACCCCAGCAAATAGTCCCTTGGTTCCTGGAAAACTGTCCTTTCTTGGTACCCAAGGAAACCCAAGTTGACAGAACTTGTGAAAATGTTACACTCACACACTCCCCTTTGGGACTGAAACAATCAAAGGAAACTGGACTCTCTAAGGGTTTCTTTAGTCTCATTCATATTTAACTTTTCCATTAGACTGGAACGTTTTAATTTGAATTCTACCATCCATAACATTTTTGGTTCAGAATTTTCCACTCTGTTGTATAAGCAAATTTTAATCACACTGCTTTGTATTTCTGTGTCAGGCATGATTTCTCATGGACCGCCTTTCTTCACCTATTTCCTGTTTTCCCAACGTCTGTCCTGTCTGTGCAACTGGGTCTCATTTTGATCAACCAGATTGAGTAAATACATTGCAAGTGAAGAATTTAACTGACCGATGATGAATTTTCTTATAGTTGCTTACTACCAGCTATAACATTTATTTTTCATGCCAAATATCCAGTTGTAACTTTAGCTGGGGGATGTGGAATGGTATGGGTACAGAACAATCTCATCAGATCTTGAAAGCTAAGCAGAGTCAGAACTTGGGTGGGAAACCATCAGGGAAAACTCTGCAGGGAAAGACAATGGCAAACCACCTCTGCTTCTCACTTGCTTTGAAAGCTCCTTGTCTAGGTCACCATAAGTTGATTGTTATTTGATGGCACTTATATACATAACTTTAGCTGTGAAAGTTGGTTATATATTAGATATCTCCTAAACAAATAACAAACCAACAGCACCATTTGGGTCCTTGATCCTTTTCAGTGGAACCAACAAAGTTTGGGGGATAGCCTTCTCAAAGAGAGTATTATAAGAGAAAGGATTCTTGGTATACATCAGTGTTTCTTTGAAGAAGAAAAGCACACTCCAGTGAAATAGACTATGAAATAGACAGTGGAATTTTGCTTGACCCATCTGTCTTATTCAGAGATACTAACATGTTAGTACATGGCTATATTTAAAAATGTTACCCTGTTGTAACATTCTTAAATGTTACAATAGGAGAAAGTGAAGCTATTGAGCCAGGTCTCAGTAGAAGAGTGTCTACTTTGTATGCTGAAGGTACTAGGTTTCATCCCGGACACCTCTACTTAAAATTATCAAGTAATGGCTGATGAGAAAGACAACTAGGTAAAACCCTATAAAGCCTCTGCCTGTTAGAGTAGACAATATTAAGCTTGATAGAACAATGGTCTGTGTCAGTATCAGGTTATTTTCATCACTTTGGTGTATCTGTGATACCCAAGAACTGCCATTCTTGAAAACAAAAAGAAAATTATACATAGGGAAGAGAATTCTGGCCTGTGAAATGTTTTTTGACTCATCTTTCTTATTCTGGGATATGAACATGAATATTGGTATGTGATTATATTTAAGAATGTCCTGGAAGCATCTGATTTCATTACTATGAAAGTGGCAACTGGGCTTAATTCTACAGGACTATGGATTTGATTGTTGGATCTCTGGAATACTGCTAGGTTATGTTTATAGTGCCCAAGAGTGCTTGGAAAGGAGAGCCTAACCAGATGTTACAATTGCACAACTTCACCATGGGGACCTGCAGGTATACTGTAGGTGCTAGTTTCCAATGGTAACTAGTAAATGCATAGCAGGGCCTAAATTGGATTGGGAAGGCTGTGTAGAAGAGCAAAGAATTCCTGCCTTCTCCCCCGCTTTGTTTTCAGCTGCTAAAATAGTCCAGTGGCTGTAGGAAGGGAGCATCATTTAATCAGATGGAAGCCAGCACATGCATTGAATGCTTACACGTTCTGGCTCCCCAGCCCCTGTGCTGTTTTGGCTGCTGATAACAGCACAGAGGGAAAGGCAGGAATTCCTCCTTCTCCCATACAACAGTCTCAAACCAAACTGAGTCTTGCAGTGCATTTGCTCATGAACTGCCACTGCAAGATAGTACAGCTACAGTATAGCTGCAAGTCCTCATGGCTAGCTTGTGCACTTTTTAATGTCTAGTTAGGCTCCAAGTCTCACTGAATTCAATCAGACATATTTCTGATTGAACATGTTCATAATCAGTATATTATTGTTTTTAATTGTATGAGAGTCAAGCTTAAAACAAAATATGTACTAGTGTACTACTTAGTACTAGTGTATTAATCAGTAGTGTACGAATTCTGTAATGCAACCTTAACTTTTAAGAAAATGTACTTTTCAAAGATACAGAATTCTGTTTTCACCAGAACACTGCAAGCTTAACTGATCTCATTTCATATAACTAAATCCATAATTCAAACCTGTTATCTTGTAACAGAATTAAACAGCAGAAACGTTTACTAATCATAGTTCTGTTTATATCTGTTCATATTTCTGATATGATCATTGCTCTGAGCTGGTCATAGTTAATTTACGATGGTTTTGCTGTCCCAATAGCTGAGACTTTTACTCTGCAAATCTTCCAAACCAGCACAGAGTTCAGAGTTGAGTAAATATTAAATAGAACTTTGACCCTATTTATAGCAAGAGTTTTAGAATGTACAAACCAGAAAAAGAAAGGTACTGCCTGTATGTAATTTGCTGTACTATTTATCCGAGGGGTGCAAATAAGTTGGAATTCAGTTCTTTTTTTTCATAATTCATATTAGTTATTTTCATGATTCCTGGATGGATTTGTGTAGTTTTTTTTAAAAAAAATTATTAGTTCTCATTGATTTTAATAAGAAACATATTCCCAGGTGCAATTTTTTTTATTTCTCATCCAGTGAAATTTCCAGGGCCTAGGATGCTTCCTGCCAGATTCCAGATGAACAGGAGAAAGCCCCCATTTTAGAGACCATTGACCTTCTCACGGGCATAACTGGCACAGGGAGACAGTGGCAGAGTGAAGAGAACAAGCAGAGATGGCAATTTGATCCCCACCTAGGCAGACAGCTTTATGGGAATGATAATATTGCTCATTCACTCCAGAAGGAACAGACAGAGCTGGTACTTGGGAAGTAAAGCAGCATTAAGGCAGACAAATAGGCTTCCCAACCCTCCTGCCCTGGCGGGGGACCCCAGTTTTTCCAGCCTCTTCCCCCACTCCCCAAAAAAACAGAAGCGGGGGGAGGGGGAACGGCGCCAAGGAGCGAGCGACGCCGCTGCGCTGCTGCAGCCTCTTCTCCGTAGCTGCTCCTCTGAGATGGGCTTAGCCTGAGCCCATCTTGGAGGAGCAGCTACAGAAAAGCGTGGCGAGCCCCGAATCTGGGTCATTCTAGGACCCCGAGCAGCAACGCTGGAGGAGCGAGAGCAGGCCGGACTTGCGCCCTGCCCCTCCACTCCCTGCAGAAGGCGGTCTGCATGGGCAAGGGGGGCGCGCTTCACTTCTCCGCCCGGCCCCTCTGCTGGGCCTATGGCTGCGTGGGTGGCAAGGGGCATGCTGGGCCGGCCTCGGAGAAGAAGGAGGCGGCGGCGCTGAACTGAGCCATGGCGGGAGGAGGAGGAGGAGGCGGCATGGCTGCGGCGGAGGCGCGCTGGCCTTCTGAGGACTGGGTAAGGCTGGGGGCGATGCGGAAGGCGGGAGGGGAGCTGTGCTGGTAGCCGGAGGGAGAGGCCCTCCTCGCCTTCCCTGCTGGCCGGTAGGGTTGCCAATTCCCAGGTGGGGGCAGGGGATCCCCCGGTTTGGAGGCCCTCCCCCCCTTCAGGGTCGTCACAGCCTTGATCTTGGCTCCACCCCTAATGTCTCCTGGCTCCACCCCCAAAGTCTCCTGGCTCCATGCGCAAAGTCCCCAGATATTTCTTGAATTGGACTTGGCAATCCTACAGACAAATTGTTGCTTGCACCTTCTGCACTGGAAGACAGGCAGATATGCACAGAAGGGCAGAAGCTAGCAAATCCACTGTAAGCAGGCCTCAGATTCAGACGGAGCTTATAGCAGCACAACTCCTGAACCTTTCTGATGGTTCCCCCTCTTCCTCCCCACCTACCTTGTCCACTGAATAGCAACTGCAGCTGCAACACAATCCCTGGATTAGGAGAGGGGGCAGCTAGCCAGCCACCAAGAGCTTTGCCATGCCCCCAGCAGCCCTCATTAACCCCTGGAGAAGCCCACACTACTCTTTCTCCACTTCTTATGTGATTTTGGGTGATGGATGGTTTCCTGGCCTCTTGACCCACACATGGCTCTCTAGTCAGCCCAAGCAGCCTCACTCACCTGGGGCTCTTCTTTCTTGCATTGGGTTGCTTTTGCCTGGGGGATATGCTAATGAGTTATACTAATGAATTCTGCCACCTATTTTTCCACAAAATGAACCCTGACTGTAAGTATTCTTACTACCTTTGTCCTTTGTCTATTGTTCAGTGAGTGTGTTTGCCTGATGCAAAGCAAACACTGGAATACTTGGTGGTAGGGTTGCCAAGTCTTACCTCCTTGCTGATGAGGAGTGGGAGGGAGCTTTCTGGGAAGGGGCCAGGGTTACTTCACTATGCATGACATCTCCAAGGTGATGTGGAAGTGACATCATCATGCTGGAGATGGTGCACAGTGATGTCCTCAGTGTGGTGATATTACTTCCACGTGATATCATCATGCTAGGGATGTTATGCTAGGATACAGCTTCCCCTGCCAGACAGCTGGCCAGCAGTTGACAGGAGTCCACAAAATCAGAGGATCCCCTGATTCCACCTGGGGCTAGAGCCCTACTTGGTGGAACATTACTTAATGTGGTCACATTACAGTGAGTCACACACACAGTCCTTATGGGGGAACAAGCAGGACTAATCACACTATATTTGAATCATTAGAACAAATATTGAGACCAGTGGCACCTTTAAGACCAACAAAAGTTTATTCAAAGTATGAGCTTTCGTGTGCAGGCATACATATGTATCTGAGGAAATGTGCCTGCCCACAACATACCTTGAATAAATGTTTGTTGGTCTCAAAGGTGCCACTGGACTAAAAAAATTTCTATTGCTTTTGGTCAGCATTGCTGCTTACCTGAATCTATATTTGAGTAATGTGACCTTCAAATAATTGAACACTGAAACTTAAACTAAACTGAGTATACTACCAATAAAGGAGGATGAGGAAAGGAAAGAAATTCTTATGCTCTGTCTGATCCAGTCTCTTTCACACACATGCTAGCAATCAATGATACACACGTAAAACAGTCACTAGCAATTGTACTAAGCAAAGCAAACTTGAGATTTATTTCAAAACCTTTACTAGAGTAATGCACAGTGAATCTAAACCAACTGTATAAATAAACAGCAGCAAGGAAAAGGGGAAATCACAATACCACTCTGGGATAAAGAGCCAATCATGTTCTAAAGCCCACACCAAAGCCACTAAGATGGTGCAGTGAGTGACTAAAAGTGGAAATGTTGAGCATTAAAGTACAAGCTGTTCAAAGTTTTCTGGTTGGAGAGTGCTTGTCAAAAAACCCCACACATATTTTCTGTTGCTAACTCATTCTTCCCCTCCATTGCCCCAATCAGTTCCATAGCCCATAAAAATGAAACCAGGCTGTGCAGTTCCAGGGAAGGTGTGTGTGTGTGGATCCTGTCAGATCAAAGGATTTTCCATCATTGCCAAATGTAATAGTTCTGTTCAGAGCATCAATATACCTCATTCTCAACATGGCCCTATCTGTGGGGTCATGAGAAGACAAGACAAATCTTTCTACATATCTGAGAAAAAGAGAGAAATCTGAAATCTCTCTCTCTCTCTCTCTCGGCTTGGCTTCGCGAACGAAGATTTAAGAAGGGTGCAATAGTCCACGTCTGCTGCAGGCTCGCTGGTGGCTGACGAGACCAATGCGGGACAGGCAGGTCCGGCCACAGTGGCTGCAGGGAAAAGTCTGATTTAGGGTTGGTGCTGTAGCAGTGCGATTCTTCCTCAATCTCCTTTTGTCCTCAAGACCAGCTATGCGTGCGTTCTCAAAGGAAGAGACAGCCTGGTGGATGGTATGAAGAAGAAGAAGAAGAAGATATTGGATTTATATCCCGCCCTCCACTCCGAAGAGTCTCAGAGCGGCTCACAATCTCCTTTACCTTCCTCCCCCACAACAGACACCCTGTGAGGTGGGTGGGGCTGGAGAAGGCTCTCACAGCAGCTGCCCTTTCAAGGACAACCTCTGCCAGAGCTATGGCTGACCCAAGGCTATGCTAGCAGGTGCAAGTGGAGGAGTGGGGAATCAAACCCGGTTCTCCCAGATAAGAGTCCGCACACTTAACCACTACACCAAACTGGCTCTCCATGCGTTCATGGAGCAGCATGGGGTGTTGGGGTGATAGCAGGGTCTTGACCCGGGGGCAACAGGACTTGTTAAGGGTCGTAAGGCTGTGAGGACATCTGCTAGGGCTTTTGAACAAGAGGTACTGACATGTCTTTTTACTTTGCAGGGCAGCACTGCTCGGGCAGGCAGTTTGGGAGGACCGAGCCAGGACCCGGTTGATGAGAATGATGCCAAGTCCGATGAAGAAGGCCAACACTCCAGATGCTGCAAGTCACCTGGGCCGGGCTCTGGTGGTGGTTGCGGTTAATGTGGAGGACTCAGAGGATAAGTACAGTAGTCCAGGGCACAGTAGTGGGTGGCCCTGGGGAGGTTGGGGGTACCCGTATATGCCAGGTTCAGCTGCTTCCACGGCTATGTTTGGATCTGGTGGTTTGGGAGGGTTACCTAACCAGCTCTGTGTTCCACGGGCTTTGGCCCCGTTTGCCCAAAGTCAGTATTTTTCCTGGGGGCCTACTCAGCTTTCCTCAAAAGCTGGTACACAATCCACTTCCCAGGGTGCTCAACCCCAGCAGAGTCATCTGGGTCTTTTCCCTGGGGTCAACACCTCTATTGCCAATGGCCGGCTGGATGGCCCGCGTCACAATGGAGAGGATGGGGCTTGGCCCCTTTGGAGACACCGCCATGCCTCTGGGGGACCACTTGATGGTGGCCACCAGGGAAAAGATTTTAAGGGCGGAATATGTTGACATATCTTCCAGGTGCTGTGGTGTTGCATGAGAGGCAAAGGATTCTGATCGCTGGCCACAGCATGGTGTTTTGGGCGGCCCACCAAGCCCGGCAGACGCCAATTGGATCGCAACTGGGGCTCAGTGAATGGGCTGTGGTGGAGTGGCAGGGGCGCTGGCGCCTAAGCTGGACTGGGCTCCTGCCACTTCTTTTCCAAGGGAGGACTGGTCCTCCGCTGCATGTTTTGGTGGTCCACCTCGGGGGCAATGATCTCTGCATGCTGAAAGGGAGGGCCCTTTTGCTGCAGGCAGTTGAGGATCTTCGGAGCATATAAAGCAGGTGGCCCGGGGTGCTGATTCTGTGGTTCGCCATACTTCCTTGGAGGGTGTGGAGGGTGGCCTGGGATCCAGTGGGGATTGAAAGGGCCAGGCACAAAGCCAACAGGGCAGTCCAGAAGGCCTTGTGTGGTGGCTTGGGCGTTTACCTGCCACATCCTGCTTTAAGGTTGGAGTTGGCGGACCTGTATCGGCAGGACGGAGTCCACCTGTCCGTGAAGGGCAACAGGGCCTTTTTGCACGATCTATGGCTGGAGCTTCGTGTGGCTCTGGGCCACCCAGTGGGCGCAAGTGCCTAAGTGGAGGCTTGGCATTGGCGGTGGCTGGAGTGTGCTTTGGGCTATTTAGGACACTGGTGAGCACCCTTGGTTTACCCTGTTTGAGGGGACGTGGTAGGATGGAACGGCAGCTGGACTGTATGGCTCTCTGCTGTAATGCCTGCTATAGGGTTCCCTCCTCTGTTAGGGCCTGCCCAGGCGGGGGAGGGTAAACCCGGCCTTAGCGGGCCAGGCATTAGCCAATGCAAATGGACTCCTGCCGGGGGCTGGGTGGCTCGCCCTTGCTGGACAGGAAAGGGCCAGGGGTTTCCCTTGGCTTGTCCAGCAGTTTAGATAGCCCCATGCCATAGAAAATGTTCAATAAAGTTGCCCTGTTTTATTACCCCAAACCAAAGTGTTTGCCTCGTTATTCCGACTGGAGAGGCAATAAGTACAAGACAAGAGGATATGAGTGAAATTTTCTATTTCATTGGCACTGGAGGTTACTAGGTAACCACAACTGTATTGCCAGCCTTCAGATCTTGGTTTATATTGTCAGGGCTCTTACCAAGGCTGTTTGGGACTTAGTGGAGCTAGGCTGGGCAACAACCACTGGGTGACTTCATACTACATGACTTGTATGACACACCCAAGATTGGCTGCTTGCTACATTAGCCACTTCAGAAAAGCTGTTCATCATCAGCCACTCCACAAAAGCTAGTGTGGTGCAGTGTTTAGAAGTTTGGGCTATGATCAGGAGGCCCAGGGAGACCTCATTCTGCTATGGAAACCCACTGGGTGACTTTGGGCCAGACATGCTATCTCAGCTTAATAATAATAATAATAATAATAATAATAATAATTTTTAATTTATATCTCGCCCTCCCCGCTGAAGCAGGCTCAGGGCAGCTTACATGACATAAATACATTATTACAGTAACCTACATTAACCTACCTCACAGGGTTGTTGTGAGGATAAAATGGAGGAGAGAAGAATGATGTAACCACTTTGGGTTCCTGTTGAATTGAAAGGCAGGATATAAATAAATAAATAACAGATAACTGACAATTGGGGACAGATAAAGGTGGGTTAGTGGGTGAGACAGGGTAGTAGGAAATGGGAAGGAAATACGAGAGTTGCTGTGGGGAGGGAAAGAGAAATAGTGTGGGGAGGTGATACAGGGAAAAGTGAGGTGGCCCCCCACAAGTCAGTGCAGGTTCCCCCTGTGGAACTGCAGCCTGGCTGGCAGCTGCTACCACACAGAACTGAGTTCTTGTCCCTGCACAACTACACCATAGTTTTTGTGGAGAGAGTAGGTTGCCAGGTCTTACCTGGCTCCAGGCGGGGGATGTTTCTTGCATACACAAAGTGTGCCCAGCACAATGACATCACCTGGAAAGCTGAAGATATGAAACTAGACAAGGGTAAATTGGCTGGTGGGTGGGGAGGAGAGAAGGAAGCAGGAAAGGGGGAAATTTTATGGGGGCTTTGGGGAAGGGAAAAAAGGAAACAATGGGGGAATGAGATGCCTCCCCTAAGTCCTTGCAGGTCCCCCATTGTTTATTATATTTATGTATGGGCATAAACGGATTTTTTTAAATTCCAACTCTACACTCCTATAATCTATTGCATTTCCTCCTCCCATGCATGAAACCAGTAAATTAAATTTTCTTTCCTTTAAAATTTTATAGGGCTGTCTCTGAAACAGAGATGTGCACATTATTTGGGTAACTGTGAGCATTGTTGCTTCTGATGAGGCTTTGACCAAATAAGCAGTGTAAACATAAACATGCAAAGCTGCCTTATTCTGAGCCATTTCTTTGATCTATCAGCATAAGAACCCAAGTAGAGCCCTGCTGGATCAGACGAGTGGTCCATCTAGTCTAGCATCCTCTTTCACCTGAGGTCTTTCACACCCCCCACACCCCCAATCCTTTTTAATGGAGATCCTGGGAATTGAACCTGGAATATTCTGCAAGCAAGCAGACTGCAAGCAATTTAGCATTGCACAGCTTAAGCCATCTTTGTTTTTATGGAACATTAGCAAGACTTTTATTTCTTTTGGTCTCAAATATCCTTTTATTTTTACTGCTATCCCTTTAAAGACCCATGGTCAAGCACAAAATTGCATTAGGAGAGTTTGTTTCTTTGCTAGAAGGACTACTGCTTCATGGTGCTTCAGGGGTTGGCAAAGCCTGTCTCCCATAGATTGGGAAATGAGTGAACTGCAAGATGCTCCTATTTTTGGTCCTGCTGACTACTGGAGAGTGGAGAGCAGCTTTTATTTGGCAATTGTCTAGACTGCTGCCATCATTTAAATCTCTACCAATGGAATGGTGCCTAAATGGAATAATCAGCCTGAGACAGCTGCAAAAGTCTGTTGGCCACTGCCCAGCCTCCCTTCCTTTCTTTTGCAGACTGTGAGGATTGAGATCAGCATCATCTCTGCATTGTAGCTCCAAATGGCAATTCCCCCATCTCTAGTGATAATTCTCTATCAGTGTATGAATCAGCTTTAGTACTCAACAAAAGTAACCTAACAACAGCTAGATCAAGCTGAATCAGGGCTCAGTTTTAGAACCTTCTTTGCAAAAAGAAGACGACCTGAGCCAAAACTGGCAAATGAATAATCAATAAATAGCTCACCATAGGAACAGACAAAATGTCCTCCTGAATCAGAAATACAGTCTGTCTAGTCCAGCATTCTGTTCCCACAGTGGTTAATCAGATGCTGTGGAATACCCACATGCAGGGTCACAGCAGACAAAACTTTCTCTTATGGTTGCCTGCTAACATCTGGTATTGAAAGATATGTTTTAGGATATGGTGTGTCCATGAAGGATGCTAATTCTTGGGGGTACCTAGTGAGTTTAGTAGGAGATAGATCAAGATCAAACAAAAGAATATATTTTCCCCAGATAATGTATAATTAACCTGTGGCACTCACTGTCACCAGATGTACTGATGACTGCAAACCCGGATGACTGAAATATAAAATCATTGAAGGATGCATCCATCATAGCACTCCCTGGACTCCTTATGGCTATCACCTTGGTAGCAGGAGCATGCCAAACAGCCACTTGATGCTATGCATCCTAAAAGCACATAGCTAGTCGTAAAGAAATCCTCATCCTGCATATCTGCTTGTTAAGAAGACAGGATTAGAGGCTACATAGAAGTCATGACTGCCACCACAGTCAAAGCCAAGGGAAAGGAATGTGATCAAGAATATTCTGCTCCTGAAAACTGAAGCTCAGTAAATCTTACCACTGCCTCTCTTAAATGTTTGGAAGGCAGTCGTCCCTTTCATTCTGTGAAATTTTGGGAATCTATATTTTTATAGAACAAGTTAAGCAGCATATACATTGGTTGGAAGAATAGCAGAATTATTTTTTTAAAAATAGAATACTTTTGATTTGTTTGAAGCATTTCTGATGGAGTCCACAGAAACTGTGAGAGTACACAGATACTGGAGAATAAGTCCAGTGGTACCTTAAAGACTAACAGAATTTAGTCAGGCCTAAGTTTTCTTGAGATAGGGCTCACTTCAAAAATACATGGAAAGTACATCCATCAAACATGTACATACTAGGATGTACACACTTATCTCCTTCTGCTTAATTTGGCTGCAACAGACTAGCATTAATACAGCTACCCCTTTGAAACAGATATTGAAGATTGTAATAATAATATTTAATTTATATCCCACCCTCCCCACCAAAGCAGGCTCAGGGCGGCTCACAACACAAAATAAAATACAAAGATTACATAATAAAACAACAATCTACAACATTATACAATTTCCTTAAAATTCCCTTAAAACAATCTAATTAAAACCAACATGGAGAGATCAAGTTAACTATGTGTTTTGCAAGTAGGAATTGCTCCACTGATTTTGTTTTGCTAGGTCAGGATTTCTCAACTATTTTCAACACAACAGTTTCTTAACTAAGAAGGGAAAGAGCCCACAATAGTAAATATTAGAATTTACTAAAACACCCAAGAAGGAAAAATTCCATTTTTAATAAGAAAAATAATTATTGGCAGTTTACAGCATACACCATAGGCTGGCACCTTCCTTGGCTTATACATGCTTTAAAATTCTGTTCTATAAGTTAATTATAGTACTTTTGTTAGAATTATTTAGACATTACCTTTGCCTCCTGCTATAGGTTTATAATATTTAGCAATAACATGGCACATGTCAAATAGTCATATACATTTTCCTGATAAGGCTTACAACAGATACTAGATACAGTTCCACAATGCCAAGTCCAAATACCTTTATTGGCATAAAAGTTCCACAATGCATAGTGCATAATGGGCAGAGGAGAGCCTCTTTCTAGCTCCAGCATTTTTTTTTTCTGTCAGCCAATTGCAATAAAATGTTCAGGGGTTATCCTCCTTGAACCTAGAGATCTTCCCTGCCAATAAGAAAGAACCTCACAATCTATCTGCCTTCCACACAATGTTGTGCATAATCCAAGCATGACTTGTGCAGCTCTTGAGGCTTTATCCCTAAAAAAAATTAATGAATAGAAATCCCTCTTTGATCTGATTCCAGAGAGGAAATAGGAGGAGGTTACTGGCAGAGCATCATTACCTGCAGTTAATCTGGAGAGACAGGCTGGCAAAATGGTGGAGCTAAACTCTGTATTCCCTCCCCTGTTTAACCCTTTAATGCTTTTAAAGCAGTACTGCAGCTCAGCTGGGAAAGGGGAAATGATGGGAAGGGAGGGAATTGCCAGGCCATAGCAGGAGGGATACTTAGTTTGATTGTCACACCATCCCTGCTTGCAGTCCTCTCACTTGCTCCTGCTTCCTTGGTGAGGGCACATTTTCATGCCCTCCATGTCTAAGCAGTCATACTTAGGTTCGTTATTATGTTTTCACATCATCTTCTGTAACAATAGCCTATTTTTTCTTCTTGTTTTGCTGAATCCTGAAAGGCATGATTACAAAAGGTCTTTAAGCATTACCAATGAACACTTTGAGCAGCAATAGCTGAGTCAATAGCCAAATTAGTTCAGTATTGGCATTTGTCAGTGAGAACAGCTTTGGCAAGGGGGAAGAGAATTCCCAGCATGGCCAGATGTGATATAATCCTCTTCTGTTTTGCAAGCTTATATTGATTCACTTAATTCAGATAGAAATGTTAACAGTGTACTCTGAGATGCATTTTGAGAAGGTCTCTTAAAAGGTCTGCTGAAAGTGGAAATTGCATATAACTGATGGCCTGTTCACACAGTCCCAAAATTGGAATTACCTTCTGTGTAGGAGAGGTAGTACATCTTGAATTACTTGTGGGCTGATAGACATTTATGCATCTATATGTGTATATGATGAATTATGCAATCTGTGCCCCTAAAAGGAACTCAGGGATCATGAAAATCTGGAACATCATTCATTCAGATGTGTTTATGCCCATATTACACTATGGGGCAATGGGCTGTGTGCGTGTCCCGCTTGTTCTATTACAATGTTTCCTTCATTAGATCAAGTGAGCCAGCTCTTGATACTAAGTCTGGGGAGATACTTTATATTCAGGCAAGGATACTTAAGTGCAAACCACGGTTACGAAGAGCACACATGCCTTTCAGATGTGGCCTTTCTCCTTAAAATATACCAAAGCAATAGGCGAGAAAGAACTAGGCCCCCATTTCCATGCATTTTAAAGGGAGCATCTGCATTTGAAACATGCATATGTCCCTCATTATTAATGCATGTAGTCTGTACTCTGGTATCTGTACCTGAATACAAAATATGAGAAGTTTCCCTCAGATATCCTGTGCCAGCATGCGGCCACTTATAATGAGATATGCCAAGAGCTATACCAAAGCAATTTCACACAAATGGTATTGTACTATAAGGAAGCAGGTTTTGCGCACATGGGAGAAAGACCTGTGCTTGCACAGAAACTCATGACTAGAAACTCTCTCCTAAGTACCCAGTAAAATACAACCTACAATAGGACTTGTCTTAATATGGAATAGAAGTCCAACAGCACCTTAAGACTAACAACTTTTATTACAACACGGGCTTTCATGAGTCAGAGCCCACTTCCTCAGACTCATAAAAATTCAGGAAGGGATATATGTTGTTAATTTTTAAGCTGACACTGGACATCCAATATATTTTGTTACAGTAGAGTAACACAGCTGCCCCTATAAAATTAATGTAGCGTACTCACATCATTCGGCTGTCTGTGGGTCCAACCTGATTGTTTTTTATTTCCTGTGGTTTCCTCCTTTGTCAGACACCATTTTTTATTCTCCTAAAATGGAGCAGATGGCAGAGAGTAGTGAGAAATGGCATAAGGAGAAAAGGCTGAAGTCTTCAACCTCGATCCTAATTGGGCATTGCTTGTGTGGGAACCGAGAAGAACCCGCAGGCCACTGTGACTGTGTGAGATTTGACCGGGTGGAGACCCGAAACCCAACCTGTGTATTCTGTAGTGGTCTACTTGTTCCATCAAATTTTGCAGTTTTGATGTCTGCTTTTAACCCAACAAATTAAGGCTCTGGCAACTTGGGATGCTTTTTGGTTTGGATGTTTAGCTTTTCTAGATTTATTCTTTAGTGATTGGTAATTATAGTTCTGATTCAAATCATGTCATCTGGAAATGCTTCTTGAGTCTGAAAGGTAGTTAACTCCAGCTGCACATTAACATATCATCTCCCATTAAATTACATCAAAAAGGATAAACACTGATAAAAGACATCTGTCGACACTTAAAAGGTCCTATAATCTCATCTGCATTTCCCATTCACTGTAACTGCAGCCGTCACTCAGAATTTGTATGGTAGTCATCATCCCTTTTGCATAGGTGCTGTACTGCAATTAAGTGTTGATGAATGGGCATGCTGTTATAGATGCTCCATATGAGGGCATTGTGCTATATATGGAACACAAGGTTGGCTACTTGGAGCTTTGAATGTCTGCTCTAAGCTACTGGAGCCACTACAAAACTCACAATGACATGAATATGAATGTCAAGGGGAGGGGAGGAGGAGAGAATATTAGCATTGTAGGTTGTTTTCTGATCCTGAATCTGATCTGAAGACTAGAATGAAAAAGGTAATTCACTGAGAACCATTTCCAAACCTAGTCACAGGAGCCTCTTAACCTTATCAGGGGATTCCCAAAGAGAAAATCAGTAACTGTGGGCAAGTATATTGGAAAGGTGTCTTTTCAGCCATATACAAATTTCCTTCCTGGCTGGACAGATACATGGCAATATTGTCTAATTTGAACTTCAACCATATCCACACACATGTCTGTTTGAATTGAATGAAGTGGCAAAGTGCAAATTCAAATTTTAATAGGGATACTGAGAATTATGAATATGATTGCCCAGTGAACTTGCCTTGATTGAACTTCCTTGCTTATGTGCAATGCAAGCACCTGATACAATTGCCTCAGTGTCCCCCCCCCCCCCCCGAAATTCATCTTGAGTACTTTGCTGAGCAGCCTTGAGCTTGCATAGAAGCCACCTGTAGTATGTATTGTAGCCAGAGTTTGTTATTTCAATTGAATAGTTTGCAGTTTTGGCTAGGTTATTAAAGTGAAGCTCTTATTTAACACAGAAATATTTCTAGTTCATACTGCAGAGGCTACCTCATCCACTTTTTGCACTTCTAACATCTGTGACATCTTTCAATAAGTGTTTGAAGGAAGTGATTAGGTTAGGTGGGTTCATGGACAGACACCAAAACCTCTCATAGATTTAACAAATGGAGGAAGAACAGGTAATAGATGAGTGGTGGGGGCAACAGTGTCAAGAAAACAGGATGTATTAGCACAAAGAGACACACCTGAGCTTGTTTGGAAACACTTCAGCAAATGATCAGCTCCCTGATTACAAGTGGCAAACAGGAAATAAGCAAAACTGGTGGGAAGTTGAGCATCCCTGAATTTTACATCTACCAGAAAGTTCTTGTTCAGGATCTGAATTAGGACAATTGATTAGATTCATTGTTCACTTTAAATCAAGTGCTTCAGCCTATCTTATCTTGTTGATAATGGTGTAGGTCATTATTCAGTTATTTACCATAATACAAATGACTTGTTAGTCACATGTTACCTAAATGCCATTATGAGACCGTATGCCTCATCAGCAACTGTAGACATATTAAACAGGGATTCACAAGTCTTTAAAAGAGCTGTAATCTGGATGATTCATTTATAATGTTGCTACAACATATTGTGGTGAATAGCTTTAAAATAGAGGAAAAGTTCTATTTCTTAAGTAGTTTTACTAGAATTACTTACGCTTGTGCAAGGAAGCCATCACTCATCCTTGATGGTTAACTTTGCAGAGCTTTTGCAGAGCACTACAATACTGTCAGGATTTTTTTAAATAAATTGCTAACTTCCTTTTCTTTCTTGGATCAACTGCTTCAAAAGTACTTACAAGTACTAGCTTGGCAGTCCTCAATGTATCTCAAATCATCTCTTAATTACAGTACAAAGGCTAAGATCACAATTCAAGAGTGGCCAGTTTTACACACCAATTCTTCTTCCACATGAAGGGGTTTCCTTCATAAAGAAGAAGAAAAAAGAACAGATGTACAATCAATATAGGGCATGTCGTACCACAAACTCTGCATGCACAGCAGGGCTTCCAAGTCATACTGGTTCAAAACAGCCCTCTGTGCTGCATGACAAACCACCTTTGAAACTCAAGAGAGCTCAGCCGGAAATACAGCAAGAGGAGCTGATGTCAGGGAAAATGCAAGCATCTATTTCATTTTTATTCCTCCAGACCTCTAAGGAACTCTCTATAAATATAAATATATCACATGTTTAGCTATAATATTGGTTTGAAAATGTAGAGTTCTGTTTAAAGGCTTTATGGCATAAAATAATCTATATTGGTATTTATTGTCAATATACAATTAATGATCTCTAAAGAAATGTGTATTTATAGTTAAATCCCTCCTCTTCCTTTGATACTAAGAACACGTTACACGGTCCCCATGCATGGTGTCCTCAGTCACTGATTTATCTGAGATCTGCTTAATGTAACATAAGAGCATCATGTGGTGTCAGCGGGGCATTTTTTTTTTTAACATGAACACACAGGAATGCAGTTCCGGCATGGCTTGGTAACTGTCCCCCATCTTCTTCGTCTCCAGCCTCTGAGACACAAATGGAAACAGTATTCCCATTAAACCTGTTGCCAATGGTGGCACACTACTAGGAATATATAAGGTCCGGCAATGGAATAGAGATTTCAGATAACAAGATGATCCATGTTGGGTTGCATTGCTTTGACCATGCAAACTAGGATGACAGAGGTATTTATTTTTATATATTCATTAGACCCTCCCTCCAGTGCTTCCTTGAGGAGCTCAAGGTAATGTAAATAATTCTTCTCCCTCCACATTATGGTCACAACCCTGTGAGAGGTTGGCTGAGAGAAAGTAATTGGTGCAAGACACCCAGCAAGCTTCCATGGCAGAGTGATTATTCCCACCTGAGTCTCCCAGATCCTAGTCTGACATGCTGACCACAGCACCATCCTGACAGACTTTTTGGGTTAAAACACCAACCTATCTAAAAAAAGAAAAGAAAAGCCTATCCAGCAAGATCCATGGAAGCTTCTTGAACTCCATTCCAGCAGCCAATAGAAAGCAACAGGAGCAAAGAGGAGAAGAAGTAGAAAAAGAGGGCTGAATAGGGATGGGCATGAACTGGCTCATGAACTAAAGTTTGTGATGAATTCTGGCCAGTTCATGCTTCATGAAGTCAAGTTCATGGAAGGTCAACTGGTATGAATTTTCAAGCTTTTCATGGAGGTTCATGTCAGTTTGTGAGCAGATACTTTTTCATTTTTTATTATGTCCACCATCACAAAATATCTTTTTTTCTGCCCTATTCCCTATCTGGCATATTTACAAGCAAACAGTATTCAAGGAACAGTCTTTCCCTTCCTTTCTACTTTCTTGAAAGAAACTTCAGAATTCCTTGAAAAAAATATCAAGGCATTCTTGAGTAGCAAGGTGGTTGTATTTTAGAACGCTTTTATGGAGTCTGTATGTCTCCTCAAAATAGATGAAGTATGGACCTTGCTTTATGAATAGATGCAGTTTTGTTTTGGTCCATCGAAGAATTGCTCTTTAAAAACTCATATTCATGCTTATCACATACCATAAAGTTATTCACTGATGGCTCATAAACATTTTTTAAAAAAAAACAGTGATTCATTGAGATGCATTATTGATATATATCAATTACTGAATTGGCTCAATAATGCAAACACAGTCTGAAGATAGACGTAGAGTCTCCTTCGACTTGCAGGTCCCATGTAAAGGTATATTCTGCCAGCTGACTAAGCAACAATTTTCTGACAGCAGCAGGGTTAGTTAGAAGACAATGATTTTGGATCATAAACACAGTGAGTCATGATCAATCCCTCCTATCTTTGACAGATGAGCTATCCTCTTCAGTCTCCTGAAGCCTCCATACTAAGAAAGAAGGAACTGATAGCACCCCAGTCCTCTCTCCAGTCTCTCTCCTGAACCTAGGTCTTAATTGGCTGCTTCCAACCCACTTTTAAAAGCATGTTGCATTTGCGCTGTAAGAGCCTCCCCTCCTCCACAGGAAGGAATATCATATTGGTGGATGAGAACCTTACCCTCTCAGACTTTAATGGGATAAGGGAGCAGCACACCCTTCCCAGCTTGTGTTTGGACACAATCTGGTGTCCTTCCTGGCCTGTTGCTGGCCTGAGTACAGTGGGCCTGTGTATCACTGGACATTGGGGCAGTTCTGTGACCCACTCACCCCTTTCTCAATCCTCTTGGGGCTGGGCTGTGGGCTGTCAGTGGGCCTAATTATCTCACTTGGCCATGGAGGCCATAGTTTATCCCAGCCACATCTGCCAGTTGGGGAGGGCAGCACCTGGACCACCTGACAGCAACCGGCTTATTTGTTTGTTTGTTTTTTTAAAAAACCCTGATACTTTGGCAGGGCTAGAGATGGAGTCCTCTGGGTCAAAGGCTGAACTTGAGCCTGAACAGGGTGATAGAATCCAGTGGTTTGGGACAAATCCTAGAAGGAGAGCCCAGTGCATTTTGAATGTCTAGAACTGGGATCCTGGACCTACTGGGCAGATGGTTGCATCTAGAAGTTGAATGCAGAGGCTTTTGGCAGGGCTAGTAGCAGAAGCCATTACAAAAATAATTGACTCACTTGGTTCTTAATGAGGTATTTATGAACTGGGTGCCCTGCCATGGTACCAGATAACTGACAGTTTGGAGAAATTTAATCTTTTCCCAAAGCTACCAGTGGTAAAGGCAGGGCACAACTCAGACAGCAGCATCATGCAAATTATCTGGTTGACAATTGAGTAACTGCACAGATTTCTAGCCAGTCAGCAACCATTCACACTCATGGTGCTGATTAAAATATATCTGTTTGCACTATTGCCTCCTGATGGTCAGCACCCCCTGTTAGTTGCTGTGCAAATGTGACTGGTAGTTTCCACTATAGAACCGCCTGTGCAGATTCACAGCAAAGTCATCAGAAGAGAAAGAAAACACTCTCAGTTTTGTACTACCTGCTGTGAAAAAACTAAGTGCACATACATACTGACAATGATGTAACAAAGCAGCTGGGGCCTCCCCCATTTAGTTTGCAGACACTTAAGAAAAATTTGTCCAGAGCATCTTGCTACAGGAAATTTTGGAAGCACTGAATCACCAGTGTTTTGTCAAACTCAGCATAGATCAAAATAGTTTTGTATCCTTTCATTTCTGCTAATCTGGTATGTGGAATTGATAGTCAGGCTTCCTTCCTTCCTTCCTTCCTTCCTTCCTTCCTTCCTTCCTTCCTTCCTTCCTTCCTTCCTTCCTTCCTTCCTTCCTTCCTTCCTTCCTTCCTTCCTTCCTTCCTTCCCTCCCTCATTTGTATGATACATCCAACTTTGTATAACTTTTCTTGAGATTTGATGCAGTATAATAACTCTGATACTTATGCTCCCATTGTAGGAACACTTTCCTGGAAGTAAGTCCCATTTCCTAGACCTGTGTAGGATTCTGAGTTGGACCCACTTCGGATTGCTCTCACTATTATGAATAAGAAAGCCACAGGATTTCCATGTATCTTCTGCCATGAATTCACTAAGTACCTTTAAGCAAGCCTCATCTCTCCCCACATCTATAGTATGGTGATGGTATGTTGGACCTCACATGGTTGTTGTTAGGCTCATAACATCATTCATGTAAAGCTGGTCATTTTTTTATAGAAAAAGCCCAGCAGGAACCTATTTGCATATTAGGCCCAGACAACAGTATTGTTTCACACGGGGCTTTTGTTGTAGAAAAAGCCCAGCAGGGATTTATTTGCATATTAGGCCAACCCCCTTACATCAAGCCAGCTGGAACTGCATTCCTATGCATTTCTGCTCAAAAAAAGCCCTGAAGTAAAGCAATCTGAGGTACTGAAAGCACTTTATTAATGCTAAGCATTAATTTACCATAGTAATACATTAATTATTCTTTGGTTATCACTGAAAACCAATAAGTAAGGTTAGCAAACAGAATGTGGGCTTTCCTCTCAAAAGGTATTTTCCAGCAGGGTCACAGGTGGTCTTACCGGCAGCTTGACATCTGCTACATTCTTTTTCATTGAGCTTTCATAGTTCCAGAGAAGCATTTGAGGTACAAAATGTGTAGTGATCTTGTGCCCATTTAGCTATCATGGCTTCTCCCAAGGAATCTTGGAATTGCAGTTTAGTCAGAATGTGGACAATTCTCGACAGTTTGCTAACCCTGCCCCCACCCTGAAGCCTGAGAAATATGCAAACAAAGGTTTTCTCACCATTATTATTGAGAGAAACTGTAAAATCTGTACATCTTTTAAAAAGTCAAAATATATTGGGAACAAAGAATAGAATATATTTCTATAAAGCTATGCCCCTGATAATCTTTACATCTGTTAGGTCTCACAAGTATTCCCCACATTCTAATTTTTAAAAACAAAACAGTTCCACATTGCTCCTCATTTTTTGATTACACAAGATTGCTGTGGTGAATCACAGATATTTGGATATAGACATTTCAAATGCTCTTCTTGGCAGCTGATATAGATTTGATGATCTCATTGTGAGATGTGTTTTGCTGTGTCTTGCAGGTATTGAAGCAAGAGCTAAGGTATATAACATTGAGACCCATTCTATACTGCTTAGCTATGCATCCCAGTTGTGAGGAAGGCAGTAAATATTGATTATAGGTTAAAGGCAATTAAAATAATGGAACTGTAGATGGTAAGTCCTGCCAAGTATTCTTGGCATTGGGTGCATTCACTACATAAGGAACAACTGTCAGATTTAATGAGCAAACATATTTTTCCAGGAATAAGCATTTAATATTAATTCAGCTTGATTTTACAGAATGCAGGCTTTATTAAATTTGTGGATTAACACTTTAGAAGTAGACGACTGCAAGGAATGAGGTGGCCCCAGTTCCAGGGGAAAATAAATTAGAGCATTAAAAGGGTCCACATAGACAGTCAAACAAACTCTGTCATGTTTGGTCCACAAGAGAAGATGACGAAGGCATCGGTTTGCTGGTTTCTAAAAATGGCACATATGCATGTCCTGCTTTCTAGTTGGCCCTCTCAATAATGCCTCTTCACATTTGGTTTTTCCTGGGGCTAATGCCAAGTTCTAGCAAAAAGGCTGTTTTGCAAAACACATGCAGCTGCTTTATAAATTAGTTGGGGCTTTTCTATAACTCTGTTGAGGTGTTTGCTTGAATGTGTGTGTGTATGTATGTATAAAGGGCTATCATGTCACAGCTAACCAATGGCAACCCTGTAGGATTTTCAAGGCAAAAGAAGTTCAGAGGTGGTTTGCCATTGCCTGCCTCTGCATAGCAATCCTAGACTTTCTTGGTAGTCTCCCACCCAAGTCCCAACCACGGCCAACCCTGCCTAGCTTCCAAGATTTGGGGAGATCAGGGTAGCATGGGCCATTCAGATCAGTACAATGAGTACAGGTAAATAAATTTGAGTGACCAATCAGGGATGTATCTACTGGTCTCACATACTTTACAGAGACCTTTCAGAGAGAAGCCTCTCCCAAGGTTTTTAGATTTTTCATGTGTAGGGGACATTGATCAGAGAAAGCAGAAGTGGGCTGGGAAGTGAAAATAGCTCTGGAGCAAGCCAAGATGAGTGACTGCAGTGGTGCTACAAGCCAGTGTTGCTGTGGCTACTCAGCTCAGTGGAACATACAATGAGTATCAGATCTCCCATTGCTTCTTCTCATACTGTGGCAGAAAGGAGAGACCTTGTGAGTTGCCACACCTAACCATTGTCAATGCAGGGTCTAAACCAAGTGACCCCTGAGGGGGTCATCAGTGTTACTGGAACTTGGTTCTTCTTGTTCTGCTAAGGTAGTGGCCTAGGGGGGAAATTTCTAGGTAAATTAAATGGCAAGCCTGCCTCGTTCATTCATTTTCAGATATGAAGCTGCCTTATACTGAATCAGATCACTGGTCCATCAAATTCAGCATTTTCTATAAAAGACTGGCAGAAGTTCTCTGGGGGTTCATGTCACCTACTGCCTGTTCCTTTAAACTGGAGATAGTAGGAATTGAACCTAAAATCTTTTGCATGTCAATAAGATGCTCCATCCCTGAGACATGGGCTTTTCAATTAATCAACCCTAACTTTGGTGTGAGTTGCTGCTGCCAGCTGATGGTTAACCAGCATTTTGAGCAAACCTCCTCCCACCTCCAAACTTGGCCATTATTACAGCCATCTCATTTTATCTTGGTTTGCACCTAAAACAGTGCAGAGAGGTGCTAACCCATATCCTCTCACCGAAAGTGCTTCTCCAACAATGAAGGGCTTGGTTGATGCATCAAAAGCATATCCTCTCCAACCCTCCAGCAGCCTGAGCTTGCCAATAGCCTTTCATGCTTGGATGCCACAGGGTGCATGCCAGTATTATACTATAGGACAAGGGTGTCAAACATGTGGCCTGGGAGCCAAATCAGGCCTTCGGATGGCACCTATTAGGCCCCCGAGTAACTGGCTGTCATTTGCTTCCTTCTGCCTCTCTCTTGCTTCCTTCTGCATCACACCTTGCTTTGTCAGGCTTGCTCAGGAGCTACAGAGCAAAGTTCCTATTTTCTCCATTGGCTGAGGCTCCTCCCTTGGAGAGCCAAGCCTCTCTTCCTTCTATTGGCTGAGGCTTCTCCCCCTCCTGGTCCCCTGGGGAAGGAAGGAAAGAGCCAGAGCTTCCTTTGCCCAGTTCCCTGGATTACACAGGAGAGATACAATGACTGAGAATTAATGTTTTAAGCATGTTTTAAGATTTTTTTTAAAAAATCTTTGTTTTTGTTTTAAGGTTTATATCTCTGCTACCTAATCTTAAATAGGTACACACATGGCTCAGCCTGACATGGCCTGGCCCAACAAGGTCTCATTTATCTCAGATCCGGCCCTCATAACAAATGAGTTCGACTCCCCTGCTATAGGAAATAAAAATGGCACATATGCTCACACAGAACCTACCACACTAGTTAAGTTCAGATGAGAATACTTGGGAGTTAAATGATGTAGGCATTTTATTTACAGTATTTTATAAGTCTGATGCCAGATTAATGTGTATGTGTGTGTCGGGGGGAGTTCCTGAATACCACATGCAGATTTGCAATACTATACATAGGTCTGATGACTGGGGTGCCACTGTGTATAGAAGGTGTGGGAAGGTGAGACAGTTGCCTTTCAGGGAATAAGATGATCTACCTGCCCTCCCCACAATGAATTGAGTAACACTGATCTAATGCATGTTTGAAATTAAAGGCCATAAATAAACCTCATTATTGAAGACAAATGAATTACAGCTTTCATTTCTCTTGATCTTAAGAAAAGCCTCCTATAAAACATTTCCCTCTGAATTCTAGCAGTGTGCTTGAATCTCTGATGTGTCTGGATTGTAGTCTAAAATAATACAAATGGGCCAAGTTCATCTTTGGTGTACTGTAGGAACCACAGTGTGATTGCATCAGGGATACTCATTACCCGGTGTGTTCAGGCACCTTATGTTTTATTAAATACTGACAAACTTATTGAGACTAATCTTGTCTCATTGTACCATGATGGAAAGCAAAACTGCAGCTAGTAGCAAACTTGGCTATAACAAATATTTCCTGCATTATTAATAAAATATTGTTCAGCTGTTTTTATCCACCATACTGGTTAGATTCTCTTAAGCAATAATTTCATGTGACATGGAAGCAAAAATTATTGAATTATAAACTGCCTTATGAGCATTACAAGTGACAAGCAGAAGAGTGGAAAATGTGGCAGCGCATACACAATGAAGTGACTTCAGTTTCAGTTGCGAATACTTCTAGGAACCATACAGCCTCCACTGAATAATGGATATGTCTCATTTTAAAGTAGACTCAAAGCTAGTTCCATTTGCCTTCCACCCAGTTAACATTCAAGATCTGTTTGGGGTTTTTGTGTGTGTGTGTTTTAATATTGGCATGAATTCACCAAACTATTGCAGCAAAAAATTACTTGGCTACTTGATAAAAATAAAGGGCCTCTCTGAAAGTGTTTCTGGAACCTGACAACACCTCCTTCAAAAATAATTTCCTGGGAGTAAGTGAATAGACTTGGGTAGAAATAAGAATAGACCTGTTTAGTATTGTGCTATCACTGAAGCAAATATACCTGCTTTGTACATACATGCTCAAGAGCAGATTGGGCTATTGAAACTGTCTGAAGAGATCTCTTAGACCTGGCCATTGGCAACTGTTGCCTTCTCATGTGTCACCAGCAGCCAAGTAAATGCCAGATGACTCTGAGCCCAGCTGAAAGTGGTGTGGCAGAAGAAACAGGTGAGCTGACCCCTGTCATTGCCACTGCTGGCCAGGACCAAACAAGGCCACTGCCTTGGCCCCTCCTGGTATGTTAAAGGGCTAACCCAATCTGAACACTAGCATCCTAAAGGCCCTGCATAAATCCATTTCCTGCACAAAGATTTGCATGCTGCAATAGCTGCTTGTGTGATGAAGCTTTACTCCACTTTGGCACCCGAACTGGGGCATTATTAAAATGAGTATCCATGTGATACTCTAATGCTGTTCCATTCATATTTTCCCTATCCTCAGTACACTTTTTCTTAATCTTGCTTTGAAATGATCTTCTGGGGTAGACCGCTGTTAAGGTGTCACACTGCCTAGATGGGAAGGTGTGCATTTTCAAAGATCCTACCTATATAAGTGCCATTTGCCTTCTTTCAATATGCCACCTTGCAGCTGCCATTCTCCCTGCTGCACCACTGGAGGGCCTCTCTGTTGTTTTTGAATGAAGAGGAGTTGGGTTTTACACCCCACTTTTCTCTTACCCAAGAGAGTCTCAGAGTGGTTTACAACTGACTTCCCTTGTTCTCCATGCAATAGACACCCTGTGAGGAAGGTTGGGCTGAGAGAGCTCAGAGAGCTGTGATTGGCCCAAGATCACCCAGCTAGCTTCATGTGGAGAATGTGGTAATCAAAACTAATTCTCCAGATTAGAGTTTGCTGCTATTAACCCACTACACCACGCTGGTAATTGCTACAGCAATATAGTAACATTCCGCAGGGCTTTTATTGAGCAGGTACACAAAGGAACACAGTTCCAGCTGGCTTGGTATCAGGGGGTGTGGCCTAATATGCAAATGAATTACTGCTGGGTTTATTCTACAAAAAGCCTTGTATGAAACAATGGTGATGTCAGGGGGTGTGGCCTAATATGTAAATGCGTTCATGCTGGGCTTTTTCTACAAGAAAAGACCTGGTATTCCATTCCATTCCATTTCCTTTCCTTTCCTTTAATTAAAGGAACAACAACAACAACAAAAAGCCCTTTAAAAGCCCACCAGTGGTGTGTTGGGGGCAACTGGCAGCCAACAGAGCTAAGTTTGCAGAAAACTCCCATGTGGAATCACTGTTGCTGATGCAAACAACTCCACATTCACAGCAGTGAATGAATGCAAAATGCAAGTTAAGGCATAGGTTTTTGCAGTGTTGATAATTTTGCTGGGAATCTGGATTAAAATATAATAAAATTGGGGAAGTCAAAGTGTTTTTTTTTCCTCCCCAATTTCAGACTTACACTGTTACTGTAAGAGCTAAAAAAGAGAAAAGACCAGGTAGGATGCTAAAATTATTCACTGCAAATTTAATCAGGGGGCAGAAAGTATTACCTTTTTCTTTTTTTTTTGCTAGCGGCAGAGTATTAAATTAAATTATACTAACTGTGTTTAGTTAACAATTTGTACAGAGATTAATATTTGATTTGACAGTCTAAGATAGAAAAAAAAATCTTCGCAAGAAGCCACTTTTAGACTTGAGTTCACAGGATTCAAATGTTTAGAAACCAGGGAATCTTAAACATGCAAATTAGCAGTACTAGATAGATAGAACATGCAAATTGAATTTACTGTCAGCTCTTACCAAATGAAGAGGTCTGACACCATGGGAAGCTCACCTGGTGTTGGTGAGCTGAGTTTTCCCATTTTATCATTTATAATAAATATGTTCAAACTCAAACCGTGTGATTCTGTCTAGGATGGCAGTGTGAAAGATTTAAAACTGATCATAGCATGTTGCTTGAAATGGTGTTTGGGTGGTTCTTTTTTTGGTTAGCAAAAAAAGAAACTGTTTTGGGTTGATATGGTATAATATGGACAGGGCCCCCCCTTTCCCTTAAGGGATATTCAGTGAACAACAGTGGGGTCTGGGCAGAACTTTGGTACAGAAGATTCTTCTTGAGTTTATGATTTTACCAGGAGTGGGTCAGATGCTTCCTCCTGAATATAGGTATGAAACTCAAAAATGAGGAGTATTCTGAGCAGCAACCTGAGCAGCTGGTGTTGTTAAATTCACTCTCTTGTTATTGGGTGTAAGGGAATTTAAAAATAGAACTGTCTTTTAAGGTCCAAATCAAGTAAGAAGATGTGCATACAAGGCAGCCTCTATTAGTAGGGATGACTTACTGCTTATACCCAAATTATTGCAACAATAGATATCCAAACATTCAAAGAGAGCAGCAGTTGTGTGTGGTGGGCTGTCAAATTGCATTTTTTTAAAAGCTGGGTTATAATTACAGTTTAAAGGTGGGAGCGGGTGCTTAGGCTAATGTTATGGGACTAATGTCAGTTTCTGGGGTGGACAGTGGGAAGTGTGAAGGCAAGGGTAGAGGTTGCCTAGTAACTGGCTTTCCAAAGATGATTTCACGCAAAAATGAAACATTTTTCTAAGTTGTTTGACTGTAATTATAGTAATGTCACACAAATGATCCCAAGCTAGAATTAATTGTACCCATACAATTATGGGCTTTTGAAGAATTCTTAATTTCAGAACTTCGGCAAAGCTCTGTTTAAATCCTGCCAGCCTCAGATTTTTTGGAATTAACAGAACGTGAGGCAAACAGAAATGGAGATATAGCTGTTAAATTTACAAGTGATAACTGACAATTCTTGAATGAAGGAAATCCATTAAGTGAATATTAATTCTATGCAGAGATCTTCCAGAAATTTCCAAAGTGATTGCTCTCAGCAGCTTTAGATTATTGGTATTGTCATTAGACACGTTTGGCTTTAAAATGCTTAATCCTCATTTAGCTTTTGACTTCTACTAGGGTTTCCAGCATTGCCTAGATGAATGTCAGGAGATCAGGGGGGCAGTGCCTGGGGAGGGTAGAGTTTGGGAAGAATGCGATATCATTTTTGTATGAGATTTTAGGAATCCTCCCAATCTCTATGGTAAATATAGAGTTTAGGGGAAATTCCTAGAACATCCCTACGGAGGCAATTATGGATTGGCACAAACCAACTCATGAACTACAGTTCATGATAAAATCTTGGCCAATTCATGCTTTGAGAAGTCAAGTTCGTGGCAGGGTGACCAGCATTAACTTTCCAAGACCTTTGATGTTGTTCATGGAACTCTTTCCTTAGGGCACCTTCTTGGGGGAGGGGCGGTTGTAACTTGAACTCTGTAAATTAAATCCTCAGAAATCTTGGATGGCAGGTAGAAGAGAGTCAGCTGAAGATCCCCTGCAAGTTTTGTGCTTCTAGCACTCTGGGGGACCACTCTACCACCTTATGATATGTGCCATTCTTCCATGTGAGAAGTCATTGGATGTAGATGTCTTTCCAAGCATCAAAAAGCTTTGTGTGAATGCTAAAATACCTGTCTATTTCAATAATAAAGTTTTTTTTTACAAGTCCTGGTGCCTTATTTATTTCCTTCTCAAACTTTTTGAATGAGCTGGGCTCTTCTGTTCACTCTTTCTTAGGTCACATGTAAATATAACAAAAACAAACTGTGAAACATGGCTTTGCTGTTATTTTAGACACAATACTTTAGGACTTTGTCATGATACTTCACAATCACAATGTATATAAATTTATTTAAAATGTCCTAATTTTGTAATTTTTTAGAAGGTCTTTCTCAGTGATTAGATAGACAGTTGTATCATGATAACTTTTTAGAGAGTAATTTCCCTTTTTTAAAGAAAAAGGTTCCTATGAACCAGTTACACAATGAAATGATGCACATGAAGAATTTTGAACTGAAATTGCTCTGCAGATGCTTGGTATGTTTGTCATTAGGAATGGGCACAAATAGAAAATTTTGGTTTGGTCCAGGGCTTGCGAGCCAGGCAGCCCTGGACCAAACTCCAAACCGAACCCGAGCCCCAAACCTTGCCCAAACAGAACCAGTCTGGGTAGCATTAGGCCCCACCCCTGGTATGCCTGCGTTTTCCAGAAGTGATACAAATGTGTCAGTGACTGGTGGGCATGTGTCATTCCAAATGCAATCCCAAACCCACCCCAAAAGCTCAAGGTGAGTGTCCGAGGAAGGCATCTTCCCCGGACCTCAGCTTGTGAACCCTGAACTAGGCCAAGTCCAGGCCAGACATTGGCTTGCCATTCAGGTCTGTGCCCATCCCTATTTGTTATGCTTCTTTAAAAATAGATTAAATAGGTCTCTCAGTGTTTATGATTAAATAAGAAAGATTAAATAAGGACAAGGTAGCTTTGCTATTTTGCTTTTTCGAAGTGCAAAAGAAGAAATCATTTGAATGAAGTATTAATGGTTAATCTCTAAGCAGTAAGGAAACACAATGGCCACACAATTAAGAAACTGAGGGACCTTGGCTATACCAATAAATAGAAGAATGCATTACACTGATGCTGTGGATGACATTCACTTTATACATACAGACAAAAAAAGAGTGTGTGTGGGGAGGACAAATTTCTGTAGGCTACTTTGGCTCCACCAGGAAGTTGAATGCTCAAAAATGACCTTCTCCATTACTAACTAGGCACAACATTTTAGTGGCTTGGGGCTTCCTTTGTATGAATTATATTTCTGCTATAATTAACCATAAACTTGCATGTTTTCATGAATAACATCCTGTCCTTCCTTTCAGAATAAATGGTTTGTTGTTTGTGCCTGTCAGGCAGTCTCTAGGTGCACAATTGAAGCTGTCAGTTGCGGTGATATGGCAAAATCATCATATAAGCAAGCTTCCTATAACCAGCTAAAAAGGGCACCTTTTAATGGTTGTTAAAGCTGACAAGTTCAGGTTATTATGAATAATTTTTCCTCCATCTACTCTCTCATCCATATTTGGGGTCAAAGTTGACAGATCTGGTGCAGTACCAGAATATGGTATTTATCTGAAACCTTGATTTGAAAGTTCAGTGATGTTCACAGTTGGTAGATTACATCGAAGTGTGCTGGCAATACGATTGACTGCATATCTTTAAAGCAGTCCCCCCGCCTCCTATTTTTCTAATTCAGTTAAATGGTCCCTTTATAGTGACTTGCTGGAGAGTGATTGGTAATTTTATGCATGTACTAACAAAGACTGCAAATATGTCTTTCAAACTGGGCATAGCCAGCAAGCAGAAATTTCATTACTCTCTCATACACTGTATGAGGATTTGCTTGTGAAAAAATAGTAAGATATTTATTAAACTGATCGCAGTTTCCAATGCCACCATTTTAGACTGAATAATTACTTAGGGGCAGAAGTGATGTTCAAGTACTATGATACTAATTTCAGCATTCTTTTGGCCAGTTGTGTTTATTGGTGCAAGTAATATGAGAAATATAATATTTCAATAAAAATACTAGGAGGCCTTTAAAATATGAATTAA
Organism: Heteronotia binoei; assembly: GCF_032191835.1. Taxonomy (NCBI): domain Eukaryota; kingdom Metazoa; phylum Chordata; class Lepidosauria; order Squamata; family Gekkonidae; genus Heteronotia; species Heteronotia binoei. The sequence continues at coordinate 44,615,839 of NC_083229.1, forward strand.
ATTAGATCATAGAGTAGTTTTATTGTTTCACATATTGCCATCACAACAGAAAAGTTATGAACATCTTAGGCTGCAGATATCTTACATGCAGAAATTTGTCTAGTATTTTCAGCTTTTAACAAACAAATTGATGTGTATGCTTTACAGTAACAATAACCATAGCAAGTGATCTATAGATGTAGTCCCACATCACAGACACTTTTAATAGGCAGATTCCATGAGCCCTAGCAATAATGAATAATGCAGTTATTGAGTGGGGCTGATAATGTTTCCTACATTATCAGCAATTCCATAAGTTGACCATGCTCTAAGATCTGTGAGATCCAAGTCTGTCTCCTCTGTCTGCCCTAAGACTGTCTCTGAGTGACGCTCTCTCAGTCTAATCTACTTCAGAGAGAGGTTATTGTGAGGATAAAATGGAGGAGAGGAGGATGAATGAATAAACTTTATTATGGTCATAGACCAATATCAAAGCTATAACACATCATGTGAAAACCCTCCTAAAATACATAAACACAATAAAATACATAAAACTTTTCCCCAGCTATACAGATCCAGGATAACTAAAATACATTTTACTGATTATAAAATCCAAAGTTGGTTCAAATTTATATAACATCCTTTAAATCATAATATGTAAAATCATATATAACCTAAAATTCAACAGTTCATACAAGAGTGCAATTTTCTTGTTTCTTAGTATGGAACTTCACAAGGTAATGGCAGAATTTAGCTATCTGTCTAGAGATATAGGGACTTGCATCCACCAAGAGTTTCTCCAAACACACCCCGTCCGCATCTGCCATTGGATTAACTACAAACGGGGAGACAAACCTATCCCTATGTAATTGGTGGAATGGGCATCGAAAAAAACATATGAGTCATCGACTCCACCTCTCCCATAGCGCAAGGACAGCGTCGGTCTTCATACGGGACTTTTCTATATTTCCCTTCTAACACCTTTGAGGGCATGACTGCGCATCGAGCCAACGTAAAGGCTCTTCTGTGAACTGATACCTCCAAATAAGAAAAGTACTTGGCCATCCTTATAACATATTTAGTCTCAGTAGGCGCCAAAAAAAGGGGGCCTGTTCTAGGTCCCTTTGTCTCTCTATATCACAAATTCTTTGTTTAATAATACTTTTTGCTTTGGCATAACTCTGCGCAAAGAGGTTTTCAAGTGAAAATCCTATACTTTCTAAGTTGCTTTTGACCAATTGCAGCCACCTTGGCCTGTAGGGCTCTTGAATTATTAGAGGGAAGAGACCTTTTTTGCTTGTATTGATCTTTAGCCATTGGTATGCCGAAGATAACATAATTCTGGCCTCAATTCTCATTTGCCCAGTTTCTAATTGCAAAAGGGCATTTGGCACACCTGGCAGAAGCTGCAAGATGTTACCGAGAAATTTTGATTGCACTTTCTCAAGAGCCTGTAGATTTTTAACCGAAATGCCCAGGTTAATACCATAGAGCAGTCGTGTTAAAACTTTGTATTGAAAGAATTTCAGTGCTGCCGGGACATAAAAGCCCCCCTTAGTACGAAAAAATCTTAGGATAGCATACATTGATTTCTCTGCTTTCTCCACCCTCATCTTGCAATGTTCAGTATAAACGCCTGTATCCTGAATTACCATTCCTAAATAAGTAAATTTTGTTACTTGTTTTATTTTCTTCCCTTTCATAGTCCAATACCTCTTCTTGGCTTTTTTACCAAATGCCATCACTTTTGTTTTTTCAAAATTTATTACCAAACATTCATTTTTACAGTACTTAGCAAAGCTGTCTAATGCCATCCGCAACCCAATAGGTGTTCTAGATAACAGTACCACATCATCTGCATATAGCAGTAACTGAAAGGTGGCAAAGAGCCAGCTTTGGAGGGTGTAATTTAGTATCAGTCATGTGTTCCACCATATCACTGATGTAATAGTTAAATAAGATGGGGGCCAAAAGGCAACCCTGTCTTACACCCTTCTGAGTTTTTATGGGTTCTGTGAGTAATCCCTGCATAAGAAATGATTCTTCATGGAGTCCATGAATGAGAAATAGCAGCCTTTTATCAATATTAGAAGCTGCTAGTTTTTGCCACAATCGTTGCCTTGAGATGGAATCAAATGCTGCCTTTAAATCAATAAAAGCAGCATATAGAGCAGTTGTACCTTTATCAGAGTACTTCCCAATTAACTGTTGCAATATCAGACAATGCTCAGTTGTCGACCTTTCTTTCCTAAATCCAGCCTGTTCCAAAGGAATGGTTTCTTCTTGTTCCATCCATATTTCTAATTTTTCTAAATGGTGTCTTGTATAAATCTTACTTATAATATTTAAAAGACTTCTGGGCCTATAACTGGCAGGATTATTTCGATTGCCCTTCTTAAAAATAGGGACAACTATAGCCGTCCCCCACTGCTTTGGAATTTGGCCTGTTTGATCAACATAAGTAAAAAAAGATGCCAAAAACTGTGCCCACCAATTTACATTCTCTTTAAGCATCTCAGTTGGTATGCCATCCATACCTGGGGCCTTCCTATTTTTCAGTTGCATTATATAAGGTTTTATTTCTTGCGTTCTAACTGGTGGCCACTGAGGGAGGTTCTCTATGTTACCTGAGAAAGGGGGTTGAACATTGTCATCATATAAATTCTGAAAGAAAGCAGCCCATGTTTCCACAGGGATATACATGTCCAAGGGAAAGGCTGTCTTAAATCCCCCAATCTTTGTTAATTTCCAAAAAAGCGCAGAGTTTTTTAGTTTCACAGCCTGTAAGTTCCGGCCATAGTTTCCCAGTATACTCTTTCTTCTTCCTTTGAATAATGCCTTTATAGGTTTTTTTATGACTCACTAGGGCATTTTGGATCTCTACCCTTTTTTCTGTGCTACTTCTCATAGCAAGGTAATACAAACGATTTAGTTCTTTTTTTGCTTGAACACATTCATAATCAAACCAACATTTTGTTTTCCTATGATGCTGATGCAATCTATTCCCTATAGGTACAGTCATGATAGATTGAATCTCCTGAATTATATCTTGGTAAACTATTAGCGAGTCTTGATTTCCCTCTAAAGCTGTAAACGCTGACACATGCTTCTGCAAATTTTCTGGAGATAAGACTTCTTTCACTTTTTTATCCAGATCCCCACCCCACCTTACTCTTCTCCCCCTAATTCCTATCCTTGTTGTATAACGTGGCTCTTTTTGTTTAGAGTCTAATGGGAGGGCTATCTGCAAACATAAAGGTAGATGGTCACCCTCCAAGTATGGTAATTTGGAATTTTTTAATCCGAAGTAATAAAGAACTGCATACCAGCATGTAATCAATAGTACTCATCCCATTCCCAGACATAAACGTGTATTCGCCTGGATAATCGCCATAGAATGCCCCATTTAGAATATGGAGCTCTCTTCTACCTGCTAATTTAGCTAAACATAGACCAGCAAAATTTGCCTTACAGTCTTTAGAATCTCTTGTGAAGGGAAGTCCATTCTGGCCTTGTTCCTGATCATCTAATAGGGAATTAAATTTATTTACTAAAAAGGCATCATTCTTTCCCATACGGGCATTGAAGTCCCCTGCCAGTAAGATTTGAGCTTCCGGATGTTCCAAGGAAAGATTTATTATAAATTGGTCTAGTAATGCCCAATTTCCTTCTATAGATGACTGCTTTGTTAGAGGTGGGAGGTATACATTTATGATGAACAGAATTCCCCTATCCCATCTCACCAATAGAGCCATAGCTAAATGGTACAACGAGGGTTTCAACACGCATTGAACCTTAAAGGCATTAGAAATAAAAATACCCAGGCCTCCCCTTAACCTCCCTGGGCCCTTTCCTGGAACTGCTGGTAAATTATAAGAGGAATAACCATCCAGTAAAGGAGTTTCTGCCATCCACGTTTCCTGCAATATAATAATATCAAAATCTCTCTGGAAAAAAAGAAACCTCTATATACGAATGTATACATCTTAGCCATCCCGCCACATTCCATGATAAAATTTCAATAGGTTTGTTAGTAATCCCATATCTTAGATTGAGGGCAGTCATAAGCATTTTCCTCCATCAGGTATATGGGGGACATTCCTTATTTCACATATTTCGGGGTCGTCAGCTGCAACAATCAGGTTGGAATTATGCTTTCCTATATTAATAATTACAGTTGGTTCTAGTGGAAAATGATGGGCCCCCTCTGCAGAGTGGGTCCCTTCACCTTCATTCTTTCTCAGCTCACAAGCATTAGTACTTCCCTCTATTTCCATCTCCCTACAATCAGTAGAACCTCTGAGGCCCTTCAGAGTAGATGTCAGTAGATGAAAAGTGAGTTATTACTATCTAAATAATTTAAAAATAATCTTATAATAATCCTCTCTTTAAAGTGGATCAAAATATTTAGTCAATCTTTCAGATGGCATTCTGACTCCAGGCGCAATGGCTAGGCAAAAATGTTGGTCCTGGGAGGCTGGTACACAGGAGACAGTGCGCAGAAGTTGGAGCCTTCCCCTCCCAGCTCAAGGCTTCAATGGACTGAGAGAAAACAACCTAACCTGCTCTGAAGGCAGCACCTGGGACTCATCTTGCCAACTGAGGCCAGAATCCTAGAAAGGATTTTCATTCAAGCAACAATCTGATTTAAGACAAGAAGCAAGCTTGGCATTGTGTCTCCATTGGCCTACTTCTATATAGGACAACTGTCTCCACTGCTCCTGCTGGGTGGTGGCAGAGCCTGGAGGGTTGGTGGTCATCAACCTGGTCTGGCCTGGTTGAAGAATACCTGTAATTGGACTTGGAAGGTCAACTGGGTCTCCCAGTAGTGAGATCTCAACCTCAGATTATTGGGGAGAGACCTCAGGAGACAGGTATTCTGGATCTGAGGACCCTGGGCCCCTGGTCCACCTCAAACAGTGTTCTTGTCCTTTTCTGGAGTTCATCTGGTTCCTCCTCTTACGAGCCTAACTCAGCAGGGGACATGACAGCAACCCCATCCCCATGACTCTTACCATGGTGCCTGGCTAAGTCTAGGTGATGTTTCCAGAACCATTATTCAGGCCTGAAGCTTTCCAGTCAATCAAACACTGAAGCTGGTCTCAATGACAGTAGGAATACAAGATCTGGGCCATATGATATTTGTCCATCCACCTGTAGAAGCAGAGGCTGGTTGGAGTAGCAAGGATTCAGTGGGTGCAGAGGGTTCAAGGTAAGCAGACAGTGATGGATGCAGGGTGAATGCTTATCATTGGGCATAGTTGCAGATGGTAGGTTGTTGGACTAATTACCTGGGTTAGGAGGAGTGGTCCTATGTCTCAATAATCTAACTTGTTAGAAGGTCAGTTCGTCTTGAGGTAATGAGTAGCTAACCCACATGAAAAACCTTTCCCATTTGCTCTTTGTGATCTCTCTGGTGCTTGTAAGTTCTTGAAACTGGGATCTATCTACTGAGTTCTTGAAAGTTTTGGTTTACAGCCAGCACAGACAAACATTATGCTAGGGCTTGGAAAAATCAGACGTGGAAAAGGCAGACTGTTCAGTGGAGGCATGTTGCACATTGTTATAAGCAAACTCAGCCAAAGGAAGGAGGTCAGCCCAATTTAGTATAGTGGTTAGGAGCATGGACTCTAATCTGGGAGAACTGGGTTTGATTCCCCACTTCTCCACAGTTTGAGCGCCAGTTTGGTGTAGTGGTTAAGTGTGTGGACTCTTATCTGGGAGAACTGGGTTTGATTCCCCACTACTCCACTTGCACCTGCTGGAATGGCCTTGGGTTAGCCAAAGTTCTGCGAGAGGTTGTCCTTGAAAGGGCAGCTGCTGTGAGAGTCTTCTCAGCCCCACCCACCTCACAGGGTGTCTGTTGTGGGGGAGGAAGATAAAGGAGATTGTGAGCCACTCTGAGATTCGGAGTGGAGGGCGGGATATAAATCCAATATCATCATCATCATCATCATCATCATCATCATCATCCACATTCACCTGCTGATGTGACTTTGAGCCAGTCACAAGTCCTTTCAGAGCTGTTGTCTCAAGAGCAGTTCTCAAAAGAGCTCTCTTAGCTCTACCTACCTCACAGGGTGTCTGTGGTGGGAAGGGGAAGGGAAAGGAGACTGTAAACAGCTTTGAGACTCTGACTAAAGGGTGGGATATAAATCCAATCTCTTCTCTTCTTCAGCGTGCTATGAAGCATCTAAGGATTTGCTCCAGGAAGGCGTTTGTCTGTTGGTTATGGAGTGATGGCCTATTGATGGTTGCAGGCAGACTCTAAGCAAAGTAAATAGAACTTTCCAGAAGTGGTAGGGAAATTATGGCCCTCAGTCAGATGTTCTAGGATGATGTTTAAACTGGGTTTACCTGACAGAGCATGAAATGGGCCATCTTTGTGAAGGTGTCTATGATATCCGTAATGCTACATACCTGTAAAGAAGCAGTTCTGTGACAAAGCCCATGAGAGAAAGTGTTCCATGGCCTAGAAGGCCTTGCCATGGTTGGAATAACCCTTCAGGCTTGCTTGGCCTATCTTTCACTTGGTGACAAGTGTCACAGTTACCATATAACTGTTTCCTGATGCACCCCCCACTGGCTATAACCATGCATTACAGAGGCAGAACTCTCCTGATTTCTTCTTGACAAAGGCAATGGCAGGAGAGATGGATCCTCTAGCCAGGTTCTTGGCAATGAATAAAGTTTGCCTTTTTCACTGCTGCAGCATACTGGGTTGACACTTTCATTGAGCTATCCAGTACAACCCCAACATATTTTCCCTTCTCAGTGTCAGCAAGTTCAGATCTCATTAGCCGATACCTGAAGTTGGGAATTTTTTTTTTGTCCCTGTGTGCATCATCTATGAAGGCACTGGATGCTCCAGAGGCTACCTGGACAGTGGTCTGACAGGTTTCGTGATCAGGCAGATAAACAGTCACAGGGATGAGCAGTTCAGCTGAAGGTTAGAAGGGTGAGATTGCTGAATTCGGTATCCAACCCAGGCCCCAGGGCTCCACATTTTTGGTTACCACAGACTGAGGGCTGGGCAGGCTTGAGCAAATTATTCAGGGTTGCAGCAATACAGACAGCAGTCTCTGTTAGGCTTTCTTCTCTGCCATCAATTAGGCTGAATCCTATCCAGCAGCATAGGTTTCACTGTAGAAGGGCAACCTGACCTTGATCTTGAGGCCCAACATGCAGGTAGGACAAATAGGTGGCAAAAATTGGTCACCTATGGATGTTATAGTTCCTATGGATTTTGGCCTCCTTATGCTTCATACTCAAAGCTCTTACTACTGATAAACTCCTTGATATGCTCTCTGCAAGTATAAATAGGAACAGACATGAATGGCTCTCTTTGCCTTGTATATGTGACCTTATAATTGAGCTTCCTACTGGAAGAAAACACTCATCTGTCTTACCAGATGGCATCACGAAGGCTGCGAGGGTATGAATATATGTTGTCCTCTGCAAATATGACAGCAATCTATAATGCGACTGAGCCTTTGAAAGGTCATTCCTGAAATAATGTTGCTGATTGATCACTCTAGACCAATGGCCAGCCACTGTGAATCACATTTGATCTAACAGTCACAAAATGCTATCATTTGGCTACAGCAGAAGTTATTGGCTTGTTGTCAGTGTGACTTCACTAGCAAAAAGGTAGGTGCATGTCTGATAATGCAAGGATGGTGTAGTCAATCATATAATGTACATAAAGATGTGAAGACCTCATTAGGTAAAAAACAGTTTTATGTATATATGTTGTTCAAAATGCACATATTCTGTCATCCCAATAAAATGTTCTTGAAACAGGAATCTTAAGAATAATCACAATAAAGATGAATAAAATGACTGAAAAGTGTGGGCTGCTGCTAACAGGTAGCCTCTGGGTATGCATAGGCTTGCCAACCTCCAGATAGTGGCTGGAGATCACCTTAGATTACAACTGATCTCCAGGTGAAAAAATGGCCACATTGTAAAATTAACTCTATGTCATTAAACCGCACTGAAGACCCTCCCCTCCCGAAACCCTGTTCCCCTCAGGCTTCTCCTTAAAAAAATCTCCCAGAATTTCCCAGCCTGGAACTGACAACTCTAGATGTGTTTCAAGAAAAAATTTCCTTCAGATCTAGGCTTTGGAAGGGAAAATTTTTATCACGGTTGTTTATTTCCAGGTGGGACATTACTGTTTCAGAATTCAAATCTGTGTCATTTTGCAATTTGTGACCATTATTTTCAATGGGGAGTATATATGATGTCTGGGGCAGATATTTATAAAGATAATAACCCCCTTCATTTGTACAGAACATACTCCTTCTAATCTAAAGATCCCTCCCACCTCAAGTCTCAAGGGAATTGGATCAAGAGGCTCAATTTTACATATCCCTGAAGTAGATACCTCTCAGCACAAACTCAATTCTGTCCACTGATTCTTAAAATTGTGGCCAAGCAGCAGCTGAATAGAGGAGCTCCAGCTGGCCATGGCACTAAAGCAAACACCTTTCTGCATTTTCCTGTTTTACAGAGATTGGCTGATAAAAATTCCTTAGTTTTTCACAGAAAATTTTGCATATGCTATCCTTTCTTGTTGTAACCTGGACATGTCCTTTCACAAAGTAAAAGTGGCTTTCTTTGCACACTTCCCCCATCCCTTTCTTTTGGTCTGCCCATTATGGGGATGTACAAAAACTAACAACATGAATGCCTATTGGGGACAACGGGAGAGACCTGAAGGCCCTTTGAATATAATGAGAACCAGGAATGCCAACTGACTTGCATAGATTCCATTAAAATATATTACAGCAAACAAAAATTGGATCAAAAATCCAAGACGGCTTTGGAAAGGCTTGTCATAGGCCTGGAATGAGAGCCCTCAGAGTGGAATGACAAGACCAGGGACTGGAATCAGTAGTCTAGAACTAGCTCACTCTCAGAGCTATCACTCCAATTCCAAATAATTTAATCTGGGCCCAGGGACCATCCATCACTCTACTCCCAGGGATTGTCATTCCACTCTGGATCATCACGAAACTCTGCTTAGGATGGCCGTTTGTGGAGGAATACTTTAGCCGAACGAAAAGGTGTAGTGTTTGCTTGCTGCAGTGCATCACATTAAATTATCACTGTTGAAAGTTATTTCATGTTAGTATTTTCGGTACGTGATTTGACTTGCTCTCAGAAATCTGTTTGCTACCTTAATGAATTCAGAAGACACTATAGAGAATGTGGGAATCTCATTTTCAAGTCCTGCTATGATTTACATCACTCATGCAGCTGCCTACAATGAATTTACCTTCCACACAGGTTTTGATATTAATATTCTTTCTGGTTCAACTGGTACTTTAGGCTGCAATCTTAATAACTAAGTCCCATTAATAAAATTGTACTTACTTCTGAGCAGACCTGCTTAAGTATTTCACCACAGGTTGTCTCAACTGCCTTGAGAATTTTTTTTCTTTAGTTATCATTTTATGTTAGGGTGAGACCATTTTCATATAAGCTTTTTTAACACTTTATTTAACAATTTCTAAGAAGCACTGGAGGAGCCCCATGGTGCAGAGTGGTAAGCTGCAGTACTGCAGTCCAAGCTCTGCTCACAATCTGAGTTCGATCCCAGTGGAAGCTGGGTTCAGGTAGCTGGCTCAAGGTTGACTCAGCCTTCCATCCTTCTGAGGTCAGTAGAGTACCCAGCTTGCTTGGGGGTAAAGTGTAGATGACTGGGGAAGGCAATGGCAAACCACCCTGTAAAAAAGTTTGCTAAGAAAACGTCCTGATGCGACGTCACCCCATGGGTCAGTAATGATCTGGTGCTTGCACAGGGGACTACCTTTGCCTTTAAGAAGCACTGATTGTGTTTACTTGTGTAATAAAATGTTCTGGCAACTAGAGTGAGGGATTCAGACTGGAAAGACTCAACTTCCAAACCCCTGCTTGGCCTTAAAGTAGTAGTATGACTACTTTGCACAGAAAGTGGGGACTGGTAGACTTTGACCATTTTCACACACAGCTTACCTTGCAGTCACAATCCTGTTCCCTCCGCAGCGTCTGTCGGATTTCCCACCATCTGCGCCAGAGTTACAGGAAGTGCCGCGGCTTTTGCGTAGCAAACGTAAACTGGGTTTTAGCGGTTAACATTTGTTATGCAAAAGGTGCGGCACTTCCTGTAACTTTGGCGCAGATGGTGGGAAATCCGACCAGACGCTGCGGAGGGAACAGGATTGTGACTGTGAGGTGAGCTGTGTGCGAAAACGGTTTTTGTTTACAAGGTTATTATATTAGTCTTAATATAGTAAATTAGAATAATTTCTTGTTTTGCCCTTTATACACAAACAATTGGTTGGTTATTGTCAAAATTTGAAAATCAATCTACCCAAATTTATACTGCTTCTTGACCCTATTGCAGCTCTGCCCTCTTCCTCCTGTTTTGGGGCTCCCTTCCCTTTAATTCTTCTTATCTCCTGTTTTTTCCCTCTATCTATTTCAATGGAAGCTCAGGTCATGAATGTTGCCAGATTGGCCTTTTACCATCTTCAGCTGGTTAGGCAACTGGTTCCCTCTCTCTCCTCCCATGACTTGGCCATGGTGATCCATGCAACGGTCACCTCCAAGTTGGACTACCTCAACTTGCTCTACACAGGGCTGCCCTTGAATTCAAGCTGGAAACTTCAACTGGTGCAAAATGTGGAGGTGCGCCTCCTGACTGGGACCTTTAGATATCTTTGTGGGTGCCAGTGTTCCCTCTAACTTGAGTTAGTGCGTGCAAGCTCACAGTTTTTTAGCCTCCAGTTCACCCATTTTTGTCTTAGCTCAAGAAGTATAGCCCCAGAGCAAACTAATTTATGCAGTAGACAAATTACTTACTCACAACTTTAATGCCAGTAGCTCATGAAGTAGACTTTTTGCTCACAAGACTCTGCAGCTTAGAGAGAGCACTGGTGGGCACATATACAGCCAGTGCTTTGTCAGCTGCATTGGCTTCCAGTTGAGTACCAGATCCAGTTTATGGTGTTAACTTTAAAGGCTCTATGCAGTCAGAAACCAACATATCTGTGAGTCCATCTCTCTTGATATGCTCCCAAAAGAGCTCTACACTTGGCAGAACAACGTTACTGGTAACCCCCAACCCAAAAGGTCTGTAAAATGCAGCTGTTTCACCAGGCCTTTGGTTGAGGTGGCGGGTGCCTAATCACATCAGCTTCCCCTACTCTCTAGCCTGCCTATGCCATATACTATATCAGCTTGTGCCATAGGTGGGTGTTGGGCCCTTTTATTAATGTGCTGGTCCTTCTTGGATATATACAGCATACCCCTGGAATGTCAGCTCACCATCATGCAGAAATTAGCTGGGTTTTAAATCGTAATGGAAATTCTGTAGAGATTGTTTTTACTTGATTTATCTATTTATTATAACCCACCCTGAGCCGGCATGCAGAAGAGGCTGGGATAGAAATTCCATAAAAAAATAAATAAATAGCCTGACTGCCCCACAATGATATGTCCATCATTAAGTCTGTGCAGGTTTACTTCTGTCAAGACTTAACATTTTCTCTTTTCTCATAAAAATCAGACAGAGACTGTAACATTTAAATATCTTTGTTTCCTGATAGGCTGTAACGATGGTAAAAAATGCTGTGCCACCATACCAGTTTCATAAACTTTGCCAAGAAGTACATAAATATATTTCACACAGCTTTTTTCTAACCTGTTAATATAATAGAAACTCTTAATGTATTTGTTGTGATAATAGTTCAGCTGAACCAGAGAGGTGTGGATGGACAAAGAACTTTACATTCAACAACTCTGATTTATTTAGGCTGAGATGACTCTCTTGTTGTGAGACTAGGCAAGATTCAGAAATAATGATATTTAGGCATAATTGCCAGTTATTCATCCCCCAGCCTCATAAACATACAGAAGAACCTTGCATATTGAACACATTCCATTAAAAAGTTGCCCAACAAGCCCAAGTCAGTAGTCACTAGTGCAGTTTATTGGAGGAAAATTGCTAGTTAGATCATTTCTATCTGGGAATATCTGTTAGTTTTGATTTTATAAACCAATATGTATAACATAAATATATCTTATGCTACTATCTGTAGTGAATTTTGACAAAGTGTGTTGGTAAAAGTGTTGATCTCACTGATTTTATATTGCTAAATTGTTAGGTTAATTTACTGGAACCAGAAGCACTTGTAGAACATTGTTCAAGCTCTGATGCATGAACACCTTTAACTGCTCCTTATTTGGCCTCCTGAACCAAGCATAAAACTTTGTTTTCCAAATGTGTTGTGTTCATGGTTTCTACCTGAAGTTCACTGTCCTTTGCTATGGATCAGATTCCATGGTGATGTAATAGCAGAAGAAGGAAACTATTCATCACTCTTAAGTGCTTATTATGTGGCCACTGAATAAAAATGGGGAAGAATCAATTACTTGTGTATTCAAATGAGGATTTGATCGCCTGTTTAAAACAATGGTTTTAGGGCTATCAAAAGATCTATATCTACTCTGAACTTTTTAAAAGCATCAAAATTGTATACCAAGAATTGTTCATTTTATGCTAATTGAGCACAAAGTTAGACCATTAGGCTATTTTACCCAGTATTATCCTTCTGTCTCACTCCTTAAAAAACCCTGAGTATTTAATAATTACAGGAAAAATATAGGCTAAAATATGACAATCATAGTTATTATCCCTTTGAAACTCTAATCAGGTGGAAAGACAGCATAAAAATGTTTAAAATAAAAATTAAAAATAAAACACATCAATAAACTTATTTGTCCCCTAAGGATCCCCCGTAAGGTGGTTACCACTTGGATGGGAGACTTCCTTGAAATACCTTTTTGAATATCCTCCAGGCCCCCAGTGGGGGTCAATCACCAGAGGTCAGCATGACTTCCAGGTGTAAACTCTCTCTCTCTCCCCCCCCCCCACACAAATATACAAAAAAAAAACCCAAACCCACACCTTGTTTTCTCTACCATTGAAGCAACTCCTGTTATTTCACTTTCTACAACTAGTCATTCCTCCATTTTTAGGTAAAAATTTCCAGTGTCATGCACAATCATTATCAAGTTAGTGGGCAGTAGATTGAGGACAGACTAAAGTACTTATTCTCTCAACAAGTAATTCAGTTGTAGAATTCATTGCCACTGGCAGTAGTATGGCCACTAGAACAGATGGTTTTAAAGAGGATTAGACTGGTTCATGGAGAACTCTCCCTTCATGGCTACTAGCCAAGATGACTAAAGGAAACCTCTATAGTCGCCAAATAGCAGGGCTAGGATACAGCATCAGAGTAAGATCTACACCTTGTTTATTGTCCCTCTAGGGCAACTGATTGGCCACTGTATGAAACAGGATACTGGACTAGATGGACAACTGGAACAGCAGGGAACTTCTGCTAACCAATAAGATAAGAGACTAGGAAATTTGAGGATCATTATGCGCTCACTAAAGATGAGAAAGTTAGTGTGATCTGATGATCATTTCAAAAATTTAAATCCATCTGTGACAGTAGTTCAGTCTAGTTGGAATAGCTTCTCTGTTTTGATGGGCAAATAGCGTGTAGAATGAAGATGCTTCTGTTTGCATTGCATATAAAATACCCCTAGTTCAATCCCTATCACCTAAGGTTACGAACTCCAGCTTGGGAAATTCCTGAAGATTTGAAACCAGTGCCTGAAAAAGCAGGTCACCAGAGACGTGATGCCATAGTGTCTGCCCTCCAAAGCTGCCATTTTTTTCCCAGGAGAACTGATCTTTGTAGTTTGGAAATCAGTTGTAATTCCAGGAAAACTTCAGACCCTACCTTGTGGTTGGTAATCCCACCGGCACCTGCAGTTAAAGGATGTCAGGAACAAGTGATAGGGAGGACCTTTTGATCTTTGGGATGCTGGAAAGCTGCTGCTAGTGAGAAACTGCAGACCATACTGAGTTATGGCTCAAAAGAAGGCAGCCTCTAATAGATCCACCAGAATTGATGCACACTAGCAAGTGTCTTCAGAACCTGATGTATGAGAACCTATTTTTAAAAAAGCAAAATTGAACTTCTCAAGAACCTAAATTGTGTGCACTATACCACACTGTAGGATTTTGTTGCATTTACACAGAATTATACCAAGTGTACAGTCCTGACTGTCAGGGACTAGCAAAACAACATCAGGATTAGCAGCAGGTGCTTTTGGGATTTCATCCCAAATATTACTGGAAGATTCAGAAGATGAGTTATGTTCATGCTCAGTATTGTGATGATTGTCATGTTTAGGGGGAGGAAAGACAGACTTTTCCTTGGGTCAGGTTGGCCTTCTAATCCACTTGCTTAATCACCTGCCAGAGACTTTTTGGCAATGCACCTGCTCTGTAGTTGTGCCTCAGTATGTGCTGGACTAGATCCACATGTCACTGAAAATTACACTGTTGCCATTTACCTCTTGGTAATTTTCCAGGAAATGAATGACTGCAATAGCTCAGGATCCAACATGTGGCTCTCACCTAGGATTACAAAGCTTGTTGCACGGCTACCTATCTTCTGGGTAGATGGTCCTTGCTGCTCCATCTTGATTTACTTTGACTGAAAATGTAACTGAACAGGTCTTTTTTGAATTTCCATAATCCCCTTATGACATAAACTGGGAGGACTCAAAGGATTTAACCGCAAAGTTTCAGAAGTTTACACTTCCTGAGATTGTGTCTCAGACTCCAAATCCCTCTTCTATCCAGTTTTGTTCATAATAGGTCTTTGTCTTCTGTTGTAACATAATTTTATCTTCCTTTTTAGGAATGAATGTTTTGCCCCTTTCCTTTCCATTAGTCTTATCAGCTCTGGACACTTGGCAACAATTAAGACTCAGCAATGTCCTGGTGTTTGACTGGCAATTTTTCTAGGAGAAAATGGACTGAAAATGTGCCATCTGGAGGCATAATGCACTTCCTCCTCCCCCTTCAACTTTAAATTACTTGATGCTTATTAATGGCCAGTTCTAAAGTAACCCACTGAAAAAATACTAAATAATATATTGCCTTTTTATTAACTCATTTACATTCATGATTTCCAGCAGGGTTTGTAATACTCCCATATCTTGCAAATATTCATTGATATTAAAGCACTATTGCAGAAACAGTTCCAGTAGGTGATCTAAGGTAAACGTCAGGTTCCATTAGTCATCATTTTGGGAAGGATGCTGACAGCCTAGCCACAGGGGATGTATGGTTACCCCTAGATAATCATACATGACACAGTTTTGCAGGGGGCATTTGGTATGGAATATGTACCAAAACAGCAAACAATGTTGTCTCTCCAAGAGCTCTTTTTCTTCACAACCCTTCTGGTTGCATATGGTTTACAAAGCTATCCAGATATATTTGGGGCATTCATGCCCCATACTAATAAGCACTCAGCGTTGTAAGGCATTCAGGTTTTTTTTTGTTAAATTGTCATTGTGAGTGAATGGAATAGTATTACATTCTAGAAGATGTAGGGAGGTTAGTGTAGCAAGGATATCATAGATCACACCTAAAAATGTGTTGTGGCATGAATTGTACCTGATTAAGTTGTCTCTTGCCTAAAAGTTCATGTCAGAAACAAGCTGTTAAGGTGTAGTTCTTCTAATTCTGTGCAAAGACAACATAAACACATCATACAGAGTCAGATAAGTGGTCTGATTAGGACAGTGCTGCTTACTCTGACTGACAACAGTTCTTTGGGGTCTCAGGGAAACATCTTTCACATCTGCTGCTACCTGATCCTTTTAACTGGAAATGAAACTCGGATCTTCTGACTGCAAAGTAGATGACCTGATATCCCTCTCCATGTGCAGATACTTGATCTACTGAGATCAATGAATGGCCTCCCTCATGCTTCTTTAGTCCCTTGGCCACTACTACTCCTTACAATATTATCTCATGATCAAAACATTCACTATTGTATGTCACAATCAACATATTCAGTGACTCACTCTTCCATAGTACCCCACAAACAGCCTGTTCCTATTACTTCTTCTTTAGTACAAATATCTGTGAGACAGTCACAAGGCTGAATCCAAAGACTGTTTTAATCCAGCAGAAGGGTTACACAGCAGTAATTGGGTTGGTGGGGGGAACTCAGTGGACCAGAGTAGGAAGAAGGAGGCAGGGAAGATCTATTCCATTGGTGGAAGTGCCTTCCATTTGTTGCTGCCAGAAGACATTGTACAGTGATGCATGGTCTTACAAAAGTCTCTTATGAAGCTCTGCCATCAAAGTTACTTTGGTATCTTAAACCAAACTTCTTTTTAGAATAACTTCAGAATCCATAGCAATTGAAATTCATTTGAATGTAGGTTTCCTTTCAGTTATTTTCACCAGTCTGTATTTATTTTCTTACCCTGAATATCCTTTTTCAGACAAATTCTTACAATTCATTCAGTACTCTACCCAAGAAAACAGCAGAAAGCCTTCACAAGTTTTTGGTAGTGGTAAATAATATCAGTACCATTTACTTTTCTTAATACTGGTAAATTAGTTTTGAATCCACAAAGGCAAGGTCATATTATTGTAATGTTCTTTCCGTCCTTTCCCCTGCCATCCTGTTGGTTTGTGCTCCATGTGCAGAACTCTGTGTGTGTGTGTGGGGGGGGGATGGGGACCTAAATCTCTTTGATCTGCATTAAGACTTTGCAAGGTCACACTTCATTTAATGCAATTCATTGTGACTCCTGCTGCTGAGTTTAATCATAGCAAAGTACAGATCCTTTCTGTTAGTAGTGATATCTAGATCAGCTGAGGGGATTTGTCTGAAGGTTTGAACATCTGGTTTGCCAATCCACATTCTAGAGGCTGAACCATAAGCAATGGACTACTTTGTAAAACAAGAACACCCTCAGCTGAAACAATCCACACAATATCTAGAGAGAGAGATATCTTGTAGTTACCTCTAATTCAAAACAAAAGATCATTGGAGACAACCATCTGTTATGTAGGCATCCACTGTTAGTCATTTTCTATCATCAAATCTGGATCTTAAAAAATACCCTGAGGTTGCAGCAGATGATTTTATCATTGGAGTAGTTGAGATTTGCTGATATATAACCAATATAATATAATATAATATAATATAATATAATATAATATAATATAATATAATATAATATAATATAATATAATATAATATAATATTCTAAATAACTACTGGAGCTGAGATTATGACTGTCCTGAGATAATGACAGGGGATTACCATCTCTTTGGGGTCCTGCTAGGCAACAGTATGCAAGATAGATGTGGCAAAGAATGATCCTTGCTTCTTCCTCTTCTTGATGCTGTATATCAGGCATGCTGTTCTTTTATTGAAAGGTGCTTTGATATTGGGAGTGCCCCAGGGGAATCACTTGCTGCAGGCTTGAGTGTTGTGGCAGGCTGAATGATATTGTAGCATGGCTACTTGTAGGACTGTTGGAGGATTTAACCAGCAAATCAATTAATTTGGCATGTATAGTATGTTCTGCCTGCATGTAGTCTTGCAGTTGAATGGTTAGTTTCATAAGCTTGGGGTTTTACTAGTCTGACCAGTTTTGATTGTTTTTGGCAAATATCTGTAAACATGATAAGGTTTGATAATAGGGATGTGCTTCTGAAAAAACACATTTTTTTTCAGATTCAGATTTTGACAAGGGCATAAATACTGGTATTCAATGATATTCAATCCCAAAGCACTGTTTTGAGATTCAGGTTTGGGTTTTTGTGGGTCTCCAGAATTAGTCATGTTCTATTATTTCATATAGGGAGACCTTTGGTGGGGTTAAAGTGTTGGTTTTTAACTAAATATCAACAAAATTTCAGGAGATGTAGTGCTACCTGTCCACTACAGTCCATCCAAGTTTCCAGTGAATTGGGCCAAGGGGTCCACTCCTACTGGTCTCTGAACAAAGTGCCCCAACCATCTGCAGAGCTGTAAACTGGGAGGTAAAAAACCCTGTCTCTACAGGTGTGCTGCTGCCAAAAGTAGTGGGGACCAGAAATTGGGGGGTTAAATGGCTCTGAGCCATTTAAGCCAAAAAGCTGAATGATGGGGAGCTTTCTGCTCCCTGCAGCTTAGTTGTTTTTCATGAACAGCAGAAAGCAGGGGAAAGAAGAAGGAAAAGGATCCAACCAGATTCCCAGCTCTGCTGGGCCCTGAACCTGGTTTGTGCTGGTTGGGAGCTGCCTTCCCTGGGCCAGAGAACACTTAACCTATTAGGCTACAAAATCATGAATGTTCCACCGAACATGCCATCTCTAGTTTCCGCCAGCTTCACCTTAAGAGTGCAGGGCACAGAGAACAGAGCTTGAGAGGCATAAAAACATAAGAAGAGTCCAGCATCCTGTCTCAGTGGCCAACCAGAGCAGAGACTGAGGAAGTGCTCTGTCAGGAAGTTCTTCCTAATGTTTAGTTGAAAACTCTTCTGATTTAATTTCAACCTGTTGGTTTTGGTCCAACCTTCTGGGGCAGCAAAAAACAACTAGTCTGAGCCTGCCATTTTCTAGTTGTCTCTTCTAAACTGAAAAGTCCCAGACTCTCAGTCTTTCTTCATATGAAAGATGCTGCAATCCCCTCATCAACTTGGTAGCCCTCTTCTGTATTTTTTCCCGCTATGCAATGTCATTGTTAAGATATAGCAACTTGGGATAGGTATGAAGCACATTTTTATGGCTTGGTTCATGAACTGAACTGGTTCATATTGTTCATGATGAGCCATTGCTCCCAGTGAAAAGAAGAAGGGAGCAGAAAGCAGAGGATGAAATGGCTGCCAGACATTTCACACACCCCACCCAAGCATTCTGCTTGCTGTCCAAAGTGGCAGTGAGAAGAAAGCAGAGCCATGTACTTCCACTTTGTGCTCACCATCACTTTTTGTGCGTAGAAGAAAGTGGGAGGTTAAATGGCTCAGAGCAATTTTACTCCCTGCTTTCATCTTGCTTCCCAAACTAGTGGTAAGCAGAAAACAGAACAGCGTGCCCCCACTTTTTGCTCGCTGCCACTTTTTGTGGGGAGCAGAAAACATGAAGTTAAATGGCTCTGAACTTTTTAATCCTCCACTTTGTGCTTGCTGCCAAAAGTGGTGGGAACCAGAAAATGGGAGGTTAAATATCTCCGGACCATTTAAATAAAAAAGCTGATGGGGAGCTTTCCGCTCTCTGTAGCTTAGTTGTTTTTCATGAACAGCAGAAAGCTTCAAGCTATTAAAACCCCTGCTTTCTGCTCTTCACGCACCACCACAAACTGCATCATGAAAATTCGTGGGGGCTCTTCAGTTTGTGAACATAGCTTTGCAAACCACGAACTGGCTAAAACTCGTGCTGAACTTTAGCTTATGATCTGATTTATGCCCATCTCTAAAAGTGACCAGAATGGCACACAGTATTCTAAGTGAGACTGCACCATATAGCTATACAGGGATCTTATATTATAGGCTGTCTCATTTTCAATCCTTTCTGTAATAATCCCCAGCATACAGTTCCCTTTTTCACCACTGCAGCACACTGGGTTGACATTTTCATTGAGAACTATGATACCAAGGTATCTTTCTCTCTCAGTCTGAGGCTCTGAGTAAGTTCAGATGCCATTAGCATGAACCTAAGGTATGGAATTTTTGATCCACTGTGCATCACCTTATACTTACCTACACCTTACATTTGCCACATTGTTGCCCATTCGAACAATTTACATATGTTTCCAAGGTTTCCTTGTAGTCACACAGCAGCTACAAGGAATTTCTTCTAAAAAAGAAGAGCCTAAATGGGCTTGGAACAGCACCATGTGGGAAGAAAGGGCTCCTGTCTCCACCACCAAGTTCTTTTCTTGTGTGAAAATGGAACTATTGTTGCTCCATGTGCACAGATATGCCTTATGGAGCAGCAAAATAGGAAAAAATAACTCCCTCCCCTCAGCATGGTTTTCACATGATAAAACCGCTGGGTGGGGGGGGGGGGGGAGGAAGGAACTCCTCCTATGGTGCTGTTCCATTTAAGCTCTCTCTTTTTTTTAAGGAAGTAGTTCCCAGCAGCTGTTCTTTGTCTACAAGAAACAAATGAAAATGGGTGTAAATGCACACACAAAAAAATCATATAGTTTGACTCTCAGTCAACCAACTCATCCTGGCATGATACTGCTAGCTATGGGGGCAAGTCAATACTGAACATAGTGAGTTGATTACTTCAATGTACCTTGGTAGCTTCATCAGCCCTCACCAACCAAATCATCCTAGGATGACTGTACTTTCATTACATCCTGAGACTGACCCAGTCCAAAAAAGTCAGAGTGAATGCAAGCAATTTTATCTGCAAAATGCACTGGAAAACAAATCACAAAGGGATTGTATGTTTTTCAGGTCAACATCCTCTGGGGCTTGAGATAAGAGCCTCTTAACAGCCTGGAAATGCTCCACCAGTCAGCATTGTGCAGATGCTGGTAGCAGAGAAAAGAGCTTGTCACAGTGCCATCACCACCACAGAGCAGACACAATAATGAGCTTTCACCTGGTTTTTGTCATGTCTGCTTCAAGTTTTTCTCCACTTGCACTCTAACCCTCTGCCCTACAGTTTCACTGTCCAAAGCTCCTCAGTACACAAAGCGGCATTTTGGTCTCCACAGAAGGAAAGAGAGGGCTCAGGAGCAATCATCTTCACAGCCTTGGTCATCTCTATGTGCCACAGGTCAACCAGTGCTGCAACAGGGACACTAACCTTGCTGACTGGAAAATGCCCAAGAGACATTGGGAAACCCTCTAGATTTGTCAGTTTCCCAGGACAAACTATCCAAATTGTCCCCCCACTCCACCTTTGCATAGGTTCCAGATAATAGCTGGTCCATAACAAGGGCAGGATAGAAAATCCCCCCATTACCAGTTGGTTTCTGTTGTTGTTTCTTTCTGTTGCCCCAGAAGGTTAGATCAGAACCAACAGATTAAAATTAAATCAAAAGAGTTTTCAGTTAAACATTAGGAAGAGTGGCTTCCTGGGGATGTGGTGTGCTTTGTTTTTTTTTTCTCAAAGTTTTAAAACAGAGACTAGATGGGCATCTAACAGCAATGCTGATTTGTGAATTTAGGCAAATAAGGAGAGGGAGGGAAGGAAGGGATGAGCCAGTGCTTGGCTCTTGTGGTTGCTTCTTATATGCCCAGAGTAATGCCAGTCACCATGTTGGGGTCAGGAAGGAATTTTCATCCAGATCAGATCGGCATAGGGATCCTGGGTGTGGGGAGTGTCTTCCTTTGGGAATAGAGCAGGCGTTACTGGGAGAGTGGAGTGGTAGTTGTGAATTTCTTACATTGTGCAAAGGTTGGACTAGATGACTCTTGAGCTCCCTTCCAACTCTATGTTTCTACCAAACTATGTACCTTATCCTCAAAGAAAACCAAATAAAGTATATGACCACTGCACGTGTAGGAACCAATATGTTCTAGGACAGCTCCATGGTTGTCATGGCAAGTATGAAGTCCTGAGGTGCTCTTGCTAAGGCAGTCTTGGTATGCACTTTGAAGGCTCTAAGGACAGCACACCTTAAGGTCCCCAGTGCCAAGTCTGAGATTGCCACTGTTAGCTCAGGCAGGGAGAGTGTTTGGCAGCAGGGTGGGTGGTACACCAACAGAATTCCTGTTCTCTTCCAGTTCCCCAGTATCAGCTGCATGCATTCAAAACTGGGGGTCTGGCAAAGAAAGCATCTGGAGAGTGCCGCAGAGGACCAATAGATCATAGCTATCCCCACACTCTGCCCAAAATCTGAGGCTGAGACTGTGCAATGAATCCTGATATACAAAGCTGAAACACAGCTGATGCCTCCCCTCTTCACCTACCCAGGCTGTCCTCCTTATCTAGTATAGTCCTAGATGATCTGTATTTTCTTTTGAATCTACCTGGCATTCAGCAGCAGCACTGTTAGGCTTATAGGGGATCAGCAAGATTGCCAGGATTCCTTTGGGTTGCAGGGAATATCCCATCTCTACTGAGCATCACCAGCAAGTGACATTACTCAATACTCAGTAGGAGGGGCTGAGATGAGGTGAATTCCTACCTTTATCTGTATGTACCAGGGCATGGTTGTGATGATGGTAGAAACTGCTTAAGTCAGCATTGCACTAGCATGTGATTGCTGACTGGGAATACATCAACTTCTGAAGTACAGCTCATGACTATGCCAGGGAAGGCTACATACCCATTTATTTTGAGGGAGCATCCTTTTAAGAAAGATAGGTTATCTGGATTTTATTTTGTTGGCTTTAAACTGTGGTGTGTGAATTGCCTTAAGCCACTAGGAATGGTGGAATATAAACAAACAAACATATGCATGATGCTGCCTATGAATGCTTGAACATCCACAGAATTCTGGACTGAATGTTCCGCTGATTGTTGACTTACGGCTCTTCGGCACTTGACTTCATCGAACCATGCAATATAGCACAACTGGCTTGTAGCTTAAGCACACTCCCACATCACCTGTCCTTTGCTGCTGTTTTGCAGGCAATTATTTAAACAGACCATTAAATTGCAAATAATATAAATCAGTCATAAGTAAATGGCATGTTTAAAAATGAAGGTCTTAGCCACATTAATAGCTTCTGACCTGTTTGGGGAGGCAGCCTTTTTCTGTATATGAAGTTTCAAAGAAACCTGGTGCAAATCTATTCACTTGGTGTAGTTCAGTGATGAATCAAACAGATCCTGTGACTGGTTCATGTTTGACCCTCACAGTCGAACACAGAATGTTCTGCTTTCAAACATTTTCAAAGTGAAATTCACAGCATCTCTAATACAGACTAAAGCACAACTTGCTCCCCATGCTTACAGGTCAGGCCTGCAATTCCCCGCCTCCTTCAGCTGCATTGTAGTGGCATGTCATTAACTGCCTATCATTGCTGTAGATATATCAGATTTCTCTGCAGGTAGGATGGTCCCTTCTGGTGCTGCAGTCTGGGATGGGAGGCTTCTTCCAGATGATCATTTTAATGATTGCTTTGATGGACCTTGATGGCCAGCTGTCTACACAGAGTAAACATTCTTGGTATTTCATTACATGCATTGCTAACCTTAATATTTTTTTGAAAACCCCTATATTTTAAAGAGGATAAGCTGAGACTATGTGAAATCAATTGTTAGCAATGCAATTTGAGGACCATAGGGTAGGGCACCAAAGATAAATCTCATTAAAGTGTTCCAACCTGATGTTTTAAGAGGTTTAGCATGTTGTTATATGCATAAGGGAGTGAAGGACATATTCTGTAACAGTAAAAGTCCAGATAATTGATAGCTGAAGGTAATGGAAGACAAGTAACACAAATTGTTATTTTGTACCCCGAGGCTTACATTAAAACCCTGCCAAACCATACTGAAAGGGCTAAATGGAAACAAGACTCAGGTGTATGAAATAATCAGAACCTGTATTAATCCTCTGGGCATACTGTTTTAATTATTCTGCAGATAAAACACACCAACTAATCTTTAATCTGACAAATCCTGGTGGCCTCCTGGACCTTTTTTAGAATTCAAAGAGGATTAATTGAAGTAGATGGAAAGTACAAGAATACAAATTGCTGCCCAGATGGATTTCAAAAATGACGTTAAACAATGGGATTGTTGTACCTGAAAAGTTTGTCTTTTATTTCTACTACATCCATCTGCTTTGCTCCTTCTGGTCCCACATCAAACCCCACATCTATTACCAAGCCTTTTGTAACTCACCATATCTTGCTGCTGTCAGTCACCATTCCTCACTAGTCAAGCTGAGCTTTGAAGAGGGCTTTAAAACAACCATGCGTGTGCATGGAGGATGTACATCTGTGTCTCCTAGTTCTGATATTTGAATGCAGCTTCTCCCCATGCTTAGAGCTTCTGCATTCAGAGGAAGTGTACTCCTGTTGTAAAGCAGCAGGTGTTAACTAAGCAACCCTGCCCTATACAGCTGACCCACAGTGCTGTAATACATTATCTTCCCTACTAGACTCAGCTGATTAGAACCTGTGGATCTACAAACTCTAACTTCAATGCCAAGTTGCTGTAACATATTCTACATGGGGCTGCTCTTGAAGACAACCCTAACACTTCAGTGACTGCAAAATACTCCTGCCCAACATGGTGCAGCCAATATTATTTTATAAGACCTGCTCTAAACTAATTTCACTGGTTGCCAAGTTGGGGCGTTGGGGAGACTCAAGCCTGACTTCAACTACTGCCAGAATGTTCTCAACTGTGGCCTCCATCTTGGTGAAATGTGCTTCCAAGTGAGATCCCTGCCCCACAGAACTTGATATAGTTCTGTAAAATGGAAATGTACCACCAAGCAGGGCTTGAATTCAGCAGGAGCTCACAGCTCCTGAACCTCCAGCCAGGGTCAGTATGCAGTGGGGAGTTCTCTCTCTGCTGCACACAGATGCTGGGGCATATGCAAATGAGATATGCTACTGAGCTCCTGCACTTTTTTCCCTATAAAATGACCCCTGGCACCAAGTATATGGATGTGCAGTTTGTCATACCTGCCTTGACTCCTAGTGCGAAAGGCAGACTATAAATAACATACATATAAAAATAAATAATTTAGTAAGAAGACAAACTGTTGTTTACAAGCTCCATATAGAGCACCATTTAGTAATCCAGCTATGAGGTTATAGAAACATGGATCAGCATGGCTAGACCAACTGAGTATAGAAGGAAAGGAAATCTCTTCACCAAATACTGCTGAAGAAGAGAACTGCTTGCTGCAACCTTAACCTATATATTAAACAGAAACTGGGAGTACAACAACAGCCCACAAACTTCCACATAGCTGAATAACAACAACTTCAAGTCATCAAACATAGTTAACAATCTCCTCTACAGCATCAGCACTCACAACCAGCATCAATTCCATTTTGTCTGGATTCAGGTTCAGCTTGTTCTCCCCCACCAACTTGACCAAAGCATCCAGGCACTGGTTCACAATTAAGATCTGGAGTCTTTGTTAAAAATATACAGAGCTTGATGCCATCAATATGGCCCTTTTCATATTACCATTCTAAATTAGATGTTATTCATTCTTGACTCAATTTTGAGTGAAGCAATACAAGCCTGGGGGTTTCATACAACAGATTTCCTTCCATCAATGAGCCGTCTCTGAAGTGCTATGATAATTTCAAACAGTGCCACTTTTTTTCTTGCCCTTTTTTATTATGCAATGTTCCTCAGATTTTTTTTTTTTAAAAAAAACATTCTAAAGTGAGCACTATACCAGTTTAGCATTGAGACACATTGACTAGAAAAATGCATTCACCTTCTAAAGCAGCTCAACTACACTTTGTTAGCCCAACACAAGCAGGTTTGTATGAACAGGTAAATCAATTCCACTAGCACCTGATTACTAAAGCAGGTCTGTCTGACATGACAGAAAAAATTCATTAGTAACCAGTTACTAAAATGGAATAAAAAGTCAGTTTGAAAAGGGTCACTGCTGATGACACAGAACCACAAAGCTTTGGTTGACCTCATTCAAAGGCCTAATGCAAGATATTAAGTAACACTGGTGACAAAATATAACCTTGAGGCCCACCATAAAGCAGAGGCTAGGCATCTCCAATGCATCCTATCAGTTAAAAACATACAGAACCCAATGAAATGTCACACCAAAACCATCTCTTCTTTTCTAAATGTTGAAAAAAAATGGGTACTCCACGATGTCAAATACCGCAGAAAGATTTAACAAGACCAAAAAGGAGCACTGAAAGTGGCGATTATTTGCATAATTCACCTCTATCCATCTAAAGTACATTACCAATGCAGTTAAAACAATCTCCATCCCATAACCAGACCACAAGCAAGGCTATAGGAGAGATTCCAACCTTGTTATCTTTTTGATATTGTTAGTTTGTACCACTAGGGTTGCCAATCCGCAGTTGGGGGGCAGGGGATCCCCCAGTTTGGATATCCTGCCCTGCTTCAGGGTTATCAGAAAGCAGGGGGAGGAGGAAATGTCTGCAGGGCACTCCATTATTCCCTATGGAGACTGATCTCCATAGGGTATAGTGGAGAATCAATCTGTGGGTATCTGTTTTTTGAGGTAGAAACACCAAAGTTTCATCATAGCATTTGGTGCCTCTCTGCAACCCTCCCCCCTAAGTTTTAAAAAGATTGGACCAGGGAGTCCAATGAGCCCCAAAAGAAGGTGCTCCTATCCTCCATTATTTCCAAAGGAAGGAAGGAATATAAAAGGTGTGCGGACCTTCTAAATGTCATGGCCAGAATTCTCTTTGGAGTTCAATTGTGCTTGTCACAACCTTGGTCCTGGCTCCACCTCCAAAGTACCCATATTTCCTGAGTCGGATCTGGCAACCCTATGTACCACTTACACCATTTATTTATTGATTGATTTGATTTGTAGATTTCCTTCCCCCAGAAGTGCTCAGGGAAGTTCACAGCATTCAATAAATACATTATTACAATAAATAATAATAAAATAGGTTTACAGATTTAAAGAACAGAAATCAAAATATTTAAGATGGCATTAAAATATTAGTATGCTACCCCTGGAGGGGCAGAAAGATGAAGGACAGAGAATAAAGGAGAAAGGCTTGGTGTCAGCTGTTGCTGTCCTCGATCATAAACCTGGCAGAACATCTCAATCCTACAGGCCCTGCAGAACTGCTTTAGGTCCTGCAGTGCCCAAATGTCATTAGGCAGAGAGTTCCACCAGTCTGGCACCAGGGCCGAAAAGTCCCTGGCTCTGGTTGAGGACAGCTAAATATCTTTTGGGCTTTGGTAGAGGACAGATGGACTCTGGTTGAGGAAAGATCCTTCATGTGAATAAGTAAGAACATAAGAAAAGCCATGTTGGATTTTTATTTATTTATTTATTTAGAATTTATATCCCGCCCTTCCCACGAGTGGCTCAGGGCTCAGGCCAATGGCCCATCCAGTCCAACACTCTGTGTCACACAGTGGCCAAATTTATATATACACACACTGTGGCTAATAGCCACTGATGGACCTCTGCTCCATATTTTTATCTAAACCCCTCTTGAAGGTGGCCATGCTTGTGGCTGCCACCACCTCCTGTGGCAGTGAATTCCACATGTTAATCACCCTTTGGGTGAAGAAGTACTTACTTTTATCCGTTTTAACCTGTTCATGATGGCAAGTAAGTGAATCCTGGTCCAGTTTTTCTCATTATACTTCCCATTTCCAACATTTTTCATTGCCAGATAAGTATTCTTTCCCTTTGCAGTTTGTCACTAGTTTTCTTTCTCTCTTTTTTGATTTTTTTCCCTCCACCAGAACCAGATCTGTGTCACTCAGAATTAGATTCAACCAAATGTTTGTCAGTTTCATTTGGAGGGATTGGTGGTGGTGGTGGTTAAAATATTGTGATGACTGGCATGATTTCTTTCTATCTCCTGCAAATGACTTAATTCTGCAAATAATCACCTTTTGAGGCTTTATCCCCCCCCCAACTGATTCTTCTTATTTTCTGAATTAAAACAAACCAAACAGATTTGATTGTGCAACTGAGGACAAATTAGAATAATTAAATTGAAAATATGAAAAATTCATGGCAAATAAAAAGCAATGTGAAGGGATGGTTGCCATCATGAACGGTTTCGACTATTTATGGGAAGCTGGGAAACAGCTTTCAAATACTGTTTTTACAGGCTACAGGTCTTGGCTCCAAGGCTTACCAGAAGGGATGTGAAATCTATTATTTAGACCAGCCAAAATGATAAAGGTAGTGCAACAAAGAAAATTTGACCATCACAGTTTTTACTCTGATTGCAAGCTTTTAAGGGACCTGCATGTTCCAGCTGGTGAGAAAGAGACTCTTCATTAACTAATAGTGTTAATAAAGGCTGCTGCTTTCCACATCAGCATCCTAGCATTTCCTAAGTCTACAGGAGATTCTAAACAAGAGGAGCTAAAATGCCTCAGATTCAAGCTCATGACCTGAAACTTTTCCCTCCCCCTTCCTGGGATGACGATAAGAAGGGGAATGTGGGAAAATTCTGTGTCTGTCCATGACCTCAGCTAGTGTTTGGTTGGAAACAATCTATTGGAGTCCCCCGCCCCCAGTGTATGTAGACGTGTCCCCCGTGTACGTAGACGTGTCTGGATGGAAATTTCTTTCCTGCATCTGACAAAGTGATCTCAAACCCACAAAACTTACACTTTAGTAAATTTGCTAGTTTTCAATGAGCCAAAAGAATCTTCTTTTGTTTTTACAAGCGTCAAAAGGGTTCAATTTAAAAAGGGAACAACCATGTTTTTCCACCCTGACTGGTTTCCAGTGTTGCTCATAATGACATGTCCAATCCTAATGGAGCCTCAGGGAATTTGCCCTTAATTAGTTTAGTTAAGATTTTATTAAATTATAATGCTGGACATAGATGACTTGTACAAATAGAATCCCATTGTTCTTACAACTACAAACATCCAAGAGCTTGACAAACTTTATGAGTTCCAAGTCATGCCTTCATGTTAAAGGTAGAAATAATAACAGTGCTAATGCTAGTCTTAATTCCATTTTTGGGAACATTCCATCACCCATCTGCATTGGACAAGTAAGGCTATACATGATTTTTATGGCAATGTAATACTGTGATGGTGAGAAATGATCTTTCAAGCACACAGTACTGCAAAACAAATATCCTGCAATCTTTTGATGGAGTAGGGGGCAGGGGCCTCCCGTGAGCCACAAATTGGCAGTGACAATATCTAAAGGCATAAGAAAATCTCACAGAAATATTCCTGCTAAGAAAAGCTCTTCAAAAATAAGCATCCACATATGGGTCCCTTGGCAGCTGGAATGAATTTCATCCAAGATGAGGTAGCTGAAAAAGCAGTTATATTATCACAGCTCTGGGAAGCTAATGGTAAAAGTAAATCATTTTTTAATAATATATTTTGATATTTGCTGGCAGCGCTACATAACAGCATGTGGAACATTAAAAATCTTTGTCTAAAGCTATTCTGTATTTAATCTTTGTTGGGGTTAGCAAAGCTCACAGTGAGACATTTCCTTTTCTGTTCTTAACATGTTTACAGATGTTGCAACATGCAGAAGAAAGTGAGTGCATGAGTTACCCATGTGCACATTTCCCATTCTTTCTGTTATGCCACAGGTTTTAATGTCCAATGAAGAAAGCCCATGTAGTTTTTCCTGTCAGAAAGAATGAATTTCTGATGTATGTGGGAACTCTTGCATCTCTCCATGGGAAGAGAGATACACATTTCCTTTAGGGATGTTACCTTTAGTGTTGCAAAGTTAAAAGTCAGGGAATGGCATATCATAATGTCTGAAGCTATCATTTGATGCCATAACACAGAACCAAAGAAAAGATTGATTTCGTGAGGGCTACATGCCTATCTCTTCTGTTGTCTACATATCTAGTGCATATTTTCCAATCCTTCTTCCAAGGATCTAAAAAAAAAAAGTTCCAGATTTAGTCTCTGAAATTTTTATGAAACTCACGTTTAGAATATTCTACAAGATCACAGAAAATATTCAGTAATTAGAAGTGTATCTCCCAGGTGAAAGCAGAGAAACAGGAAGTCAGTGTTTGATTCATTATGAATATTATTGTTCTGTGTTAACTCCAAGATAAACCTTCAACCTGGCTTGTTCATGGAGCTTTTGCCATCATCTTCAACAAGAGATGAATTTTACCAGTTGGGATGCATCTCACAAGGTTAGATATGGTGGGAAAACTTGTCGAATTAGTCTGCAGAGCAGATCTTTCCATAGCTCCCCCTTCCCCAAACAGCCAGATGTTTGTCCTGAAAATTATTTCTTAGGGCTGAGTGAGCCTCACAAAACAAAATCGCTATAGTATAGAGCATGGCAGGCCTGCAAGTCTGTCTTCTCCTCCTTTGGTGTAGTGGTTAAGTGTGCGGACTCTTATCTGGGAGAACCGGGTTTGATTACCCACTCCTCCACTTGCACCTGCTAGCATGACCGTGGGTCAGCCATAGCTCTGGCAGAGGTTGTCCATGAAAGGGCAGCTGCTGTGAGAGCCCTCTCCAGCCCCACCCACCTCACAGGGTGTCTGTTGTGGGGGAGGAAGATAAAGGAGACTGTGAGCCACTCTGAGACTCTTCGAAGTGGAGGGTGGGATATAAATCCAATACTTCTTCCATCAATGGAACACATCAGTGGAAGAGGCAGATGGAGAGGAATTTACTTTAACCCTCTGATCTCTGTAGCAGTTTGGTGCATTTTATTTGCAAATTCACCTGGGTCTCAAAGGGTGATTACAGACCGGCACTTTGGGCCAACTCAGAGATGGCTCTGAAATCAACCCAAAAATCCTTCCACACACAAGCATCTGCCACCCATCCTCATCCTGAACTCACCCTGTCCCCCAGCCTCCGCAGGCTGGCTCAAAAAGCTACCACTTCCAAAGTGGTAGCAAATTTCTGAGCTGACAGCCAGTCGCCCCATCAGCATCTGGAAGCGGCAGGGCAGATGTGAGGTGACTTGACTGTGTGAAAGTCTCAAGCCGCCCCAAACCACTTCTGCCTTCCCCCACCCCCCCACCCCTTAAAAACTGTTGGGAACGTTTGAGCACATGAGCACTTGAGCGCTTAACTTGTTGGGGAAAGAAAGATTGGTCTGGCTTTTGAGGCACCTCTGCATCTGGAGGTACCTGGCTGCCTGGCAGACAGGATGCAAGCAGTTTGCTGGGGAGCATATGGAGGCTCTGGGACTGCTCTTTTTGAGCCAGCCCAATCCAGGAAACCTCCCAACTGCCCCAAACTGCCCATCTGATAGCACCCAGAGAGTATTTTTGGGATAGGGATGCCAGTTTCTGAGTGGGACCTAGGGATCCCTGGGAATTGCAGCTTATCTCCATATTGCAGTTCCCCTGGATAAAATGGATGCTTTGGAGCAGAGGTGTTGAACTCATTTGTTATGAGGGCCAGATCTGACATAAAAGTCACTTTGTTGAGCCAGGCCATGAGTGCCATAAAATGTAACATGAGGTACCAGTGATATAAACTTTATAAAGGTGATTCCAGATGCCAAATGGCAATATAGCAGGTGAATGACAATAGCAGGCTTGATTGTATTTGGTGTGATATGCAGAGGGTTGTAGACATGAAGATACCAGCATTGGTAATGAGACAGGAAACCTAGGTCTCAATTCCACCCAGGAGGATTCCGTCCAGGAGGATGCAAAAAATAAATGGACATAAGGCTGACATTAGAAACCATAACGTTCTGTTTCTGACCCAAGAGCATCAATGCAGGAAGCAAAGAAGCAAAGCAAAGAACCACTGAAGGAGCTGGGGTGGGGGGGAAGCAAGCTACGGTAAGGCTGTAGCAGCAGCCCTGTAAAAGGCAGGAAAATGATGTTGCTTGGGGGGTGGATTTGAGCCCTGTATGGGCCGGATGCATCCTGTGAGTCACAGGTTTGGCACCCCTGCTTTGGAGTGTTAGCTCCATGGCACTGTACCCCACTGAGGTCCCTGTCCCTCCCAGGCTCAAATATCCAGAAGTTTCCCAACCTTGTTTTGGGACAGAAAGTAGGTAGCTTAGGCAAGGTGACAGTGATTAAGAATATTCTATGCTAATTCCTTCTATGAGTTTTTCCAATGGAACCAACTTAATATGCAAACTCATCCAAAATATGAAGCTCAATTCTGTATTTTTTTAAAAAAAAAATTAAATAAGGTTTCTACAAGAATAATTTCATCAAGGCAATGGAATTTAATGGACACAATTATTACAGAAAAAAAGAATCTGTGTGACTGCACCAGGATACCACATTCTTCTCATGTAACTGTTATAATTTTCACTCAGCCAGGTAGTTTTCTTTAACAAATGCCATTTTGAAAACTAATTTGGTTGAGAAAAAATGATAAAAGAAATACATGAAAGACCTTTAAGGAAGACTGGACTGTATCCTGTCAGTGCTATCAGTTCCAGATGGTGTGTTTCACTGACTGAAGGTGTCTTTCTCTGGTGCAAAAAGCTCTTCCTTCTTCAAAGGAGCCTCTTGTATCAGCAGAAGGTACTTTATGCCTACAGAATATACCTTCCTTAGCTACTCATTGTCTAATGGAATTTGTGGCTAAACATAACAATGGTGATTTGAACCAACACCAGAGAGACTCAACAACCAACCACAGCACAGGAAAAGTAAGTTGCTGTGTTTCTAATGGCCAATCCCACTATAAATATTGATGATATAACAGAGAGCCAGTGATGTGTTCAGAGGCCACTGAGAAAAGAAACTTGACTGGCTTCAAGTATAGCCTACTTTTGTCTCATTAGTAAAGTTCATTGTATCTGAAAAAGTGTGCGCACACACAAAAGATTATGCCTAGAATAATACTTGGTTGGTCTTAAAGGTGCCACTGGACTAAACGTTGCTGCTTCAACACAGACCAACACAGCTGCCCCACCTGTTTCTAGTAAAGCTCATGTTACACTCCCACCATCAGGCCCTGTTCCCCAGAGCATTTTGTACTCTTTGTAATCAGGAACCTATATGTGAGACCAGCCAGGTTTCCAATTCTGGACTGGGAAATCCCTGGAGATTTGGGAATAGAACCTGGAGAGGTCAAGGTCTGAGGAAAGGAGGGACCTTTGTGCACTATAATTCCATAATGCCTTCAAGAAGCCATTTTGTCCAGGGGGATTGATCTCTGTAACTTGAAGATCAGTTGTAATTCTGGGAGATCTTCAGGCCCCACCAGATTTACAACTCTAGGGACCAGTACACTCCTTTCCACTGCCCCTAGAAACATGTTATTGTCATATGGGATATGTCCTTTGATATGCAGTTCACAAGTTATGCCCATGGGTTCAGTCCTGCTTTCCCTTACGTGATAATAATTTGAACAGTCCCTATGGTGACTGTTCACTCTGTTCTGGGGTGGGAGGAAAGGGGAGGCAGATGCTGGTGTGATTCTCTGTTTCTTCCTGGTAGCAATCTAAATGTAATCTTGCTGTGTTATGCCAGTTGTGAACAGTGTTTATTTATTTAAATATTTATATCCCATTTTCCCTTTGTGGCTAAAAGCAGTTGACAATTTCAAATTCAAATGATTCAAAGTACAATAAAATGCTAAATAGCTCCTCCATCCAAAGCCTACAATCTACAATCTATACCCTATTAAAAAGCCCTGTCAAACAGGGTGGTCTTAGATCAGCTCCTAAAATCTTCAGTGGTGCCCACCTTTCCTTCCTCAGGCAGCCCATTCCACAGGGTGCAAGCTACTACAGAAAAAGCACAGAATCTGGTATATGGCAGGTGGGCTACCTGAACTGGAAGAATAAGCTAGTAGGGAGGAATTTCAGGACTGTAACTATTGCATTGGTACATATGAGGAAAAGCTATTGTGTATTTATACAAGATGGAATCATTTTTGGCAGTAAGCTATTACAAAGAAAATAATTGTATTCCAAGATGAATAGAGGTATATGGGTGCTATAATCAATGTTTCTAAAGCCATTACAGAAATTAACAATGAAGAGTCAGCAGAAGGGTTTTTTTAAACATTCAAATTATAGTGGAATAGTTTAGTAACTCAGGTCCCATGGTTCAGTAACCATTGCTGAATGAACACTTTTAATGCCAACCATGATAATTTCTCTTGCTACTTAGTAATAAAGCCCCATTTTAAAGTTAACAGTGAGCCCACAGTATTCCCAACTGCAATAAATTTAAAAGGCTTTTGGAGATTTCTTGTCATTTGAGGCCACAGTACAATAAAACTCCAAAGTAGCAATGCCACAAAACCACCTGCTGACATTCCTGGACTGTTCCGTCAAAGTCAGACCTGGCCTTGGACCAGCCTGTGGATTTTACTTCTCTTGCAAAACATCATGCAAAAGCCTGCAAGCTCCCCCAAAGCCATCACAGCTACAAGATGCAGTAGACATGGAAGGTCACTATGAGATACTTCTGTTGTTGAATAATCAGCTGAATGAGTCTTTCGCCAGTGAATATTGCAGAAAAAGGAAAGCAGCATTTTAAAAGCTGTTGCAAAGAAAATGGAAATAAAAACTTCAGGATGCCCTGTTCTGTAATGAATCCTTGAAATTTCCAAAATATTGAAGACTAATCAGCCCCTCCCAGCCCAGCTGGCATTGCCAGCGATAGGCTGGGGGCCGTCAGTTGCCGGCCCGGAAGGAGGGAGGGCTTACCATTTGTCCTGGGCATCCGGGAGCTTGCTGTGGGCGTGGCGTCGGGTTTATATAAGCCCTGGCCCCGCCCAGAAGCACGCACTTGTTTTTCGGCTCTCTGGGAAGAGAGCCGCGTTGAGGTATTCGGGCCGTCATTTGAGGCCGTGGCGAGCTGCACTGGCGAGGGGCATTCCCGACAGCGAGGAGGCTGGGCGGTGTGCGGAGGCGTGGTGGTCCCGTTGCGCGCGAGTGGCAGCGATTCTGTGGGGGCTCGTGGAGCCCAACTGAGAGGCTCATTGGCTGGTGACGGGCATTGTGGCTGGGCCCTGGGGCCCCCAAAGCGGATGTGCGTTAGGGTCTTGGGCGGGCGTTCTTTGCCCCCCCATTTATCCCGTGGTTTTAGAAAGCAAGGGGGGTTAAGAGCGGGTCCTGTTCTCCCCCCCCCACATCAACATTTAACAGTGCGCAAGGGGTGGTGTTTTCGGCTGGGTGGCCAGGGATCATGCCACTGTTGTTCCGGGGGAGGATGGCTCCTCCTCCTCACATCCTAGTCATCCACCTGGGTGGTAATGACTTAGGATTCATGAAAGGGAAGGCCCTTTCCTTGCAGGCGCAGTCAGATCTTTGGGCAATTAAGCGACGATGGCCGGGCGTTATCCTGGTGTGGTAGGCAATTCTGCCATGCAGGGTTTGGCGGTCCGCCCTTTCCCCCAGGGGGATAGAACGCACCAGGCGTAAGGCCAACCGGGCCTTACAGAAGGCCATGGAGAGGGGCCTAGGGATATTCCTTCCCCATCTGGCCATATGAGTCGAGAATGCTGACTTATATAGGCTGGATGGGGTTCATCTGTCTGAGTTGGGCAACTGGGACTTTTTGGAAGAGCTACGGCAGGGGTTGCGGTCAGCTCTGGGCCGTCCGGTGGGTGCTAATGCCTAAGCAGAGGCTTGGCATCGGCGGTGGCAGGATGAGGTATTGGCCACAGTGTTTTCAGGGGAGCACCTATGGCTCAGCACCAGTTGGTGCGGGTGGTCTGTATGAACCTCAGATGGGCTGTACGGCTCAATGCAGGGAGTGCAGATCACTGCAAAGCCTCACCAGGGCAGATCTTTCCATGGGGGACTGATGCTAGTCCAGGTGGAGGCGGGATTTGGGCCTGGCCGCTCAGCACCAGCCAGAATACGGGGCTTGTGCTGGGGGCAGGGTGGCTCGCCCACCCAGGACAAGGCGGGGTCATGGGGTTAACCCCAGGGCTTGTCTTCTTAGGCCATACCCCTGCTCGTTCTAAGTTTTCTCAAGTTTGTTTCCAATAAAGCGGCCCGGTTTTATCCAACACACTGTGTCAGCCTCTTCATTCCGACTGGGGGGGCAACTGCTGGGTTGTTACTAGAATGAATGAGTAAAGTTCAAAGGGAAGCCAAATTACTGCTTTGGCATTAAGTGTATTCTCTTAATTAAATGTTGTTCAGTGCAAGAAGTCTGTTCCTCATGGAGGTGTTCTACAAAGTGAATTAATTTCATGTTAGGGATTTTTTTCTTCTTCAAGGATGCCTTTACATAAATAGCTCTCTGCATGACAGAAAAAGAGTGATGTCCCCATGTGAGGACTGTACCAGGTGAAAACAAAATGCACTAAAAAATAGGAGACCAAATAATGCTTGAACTGCAGGGTTACCCACCTGTTTTATTTCTCTGTCCTTAGGTGGAGCTGAAACTTGTCAAGCTGACAAGCTACCCTTCCCAAGGATAAGGCTTTTCATTCATCAGTGAAACTTGAATTCCATTACCCACTCACTCTATCCCTGACCTATGCACATGAATTGTTGTAAACACAGTCTATGCTTTCAGCAAATGCACAGTCTGCCAAATTCAGGTTCATGTACATAGTCTGAATGCATGAAGATTCTGTTCCCAAGTTATTCTGAACACACATCAACAGGAACCTAAGCACCATACATGCGTGCTTCCTTGATGCAACTTCTGAACAGTCCAGTATTGTTTCAACTGTCTGCATGAATCTGAACTCAGACTTCCAGCTATGTCTTGTGGTCTAATACCAGGACACCTCCCACCATGGGCCTCATTGCTTCTACTTCTGGTCTAAGTACACTAACTCTTGGCTTCATTTGTAGATTGTACAGATATGGCAGGTGTATTTCTTAAAGGATACTATAATACCATTTACAAAGTGGGGAAAAACAACTACAGTACATCCAAAAACTAGCTGAGGATTAGGGAGTAAACATAGGTTATAGAATTCTATTATTAGTATAGTGATGGAAGAAGTTCCTCTGATGTAATTGAAATCAGCTCAGTATTAAGTTTCCTTTGTTGAGTGTTTGGAAAAATCTGTTTTCTAATAATTCTGTTGTTGCTCATAAACTGGGGGATGTGCTGATGAATTGCATGCATTGCATTGTTGGATTAAACCAGATATTTGTCTACTCTAGTGGTACTCACTCCACACCCCGCAGAGAGCCATGCTGACAATTACCATCAACCCAAAGAAGTATATTTATATCCATCCTTGCTATGATGCTTGCAACTCAGGAGGCCTGCAAGAATATCCATTCCTCTGGCTGTTTCAAGATGGGAGCCAACTGCCAACCACAGGTCTCATGGGTCAAGGACCTTCTTGCCCACTTTCCTGAATTATGGGGTAGGTGCCATACTGGGGAATGGTGCTCAGAAAGACTATAGGCTGTGACTGAGAAGCCTCAAATTAAGGCCAAATCAGACCTGATCTGTATCCATATGCAAGGAGATATTGGGGATTGGGGCTGTACAGACAAAAGAAAGGGTTTATCCCTTCAGCTCTCACTTGCTGTTATTAGTTGTCTAAGGGGGGGAAGATGGGTCTGCAAAAATCCATTAAATGTTAATTAGACTTTGATTAGCAAAACAAGTTGGGGGTTGAAGGCTTAAATCACCTCTCCCCTTTCTGCATGGCTCAATATAGGCACGATGTACACAAAATATACAGACTGCCAGAGAGCCATGATGTTAGATGTCTGTTTTGGCCCCTATACCACTGAAGGTAATAGCCTTCCTAAGCTGTTCTATCCCAAGCAACTGTTATCCATAAGTCTCTCAAAATGGAAGTTTCAAATTCAGCCATTATGGCTTGTATGGACCAAGATGCTGCACTAGATGGACCTTTTGTCTGATCTGACAAGGCTCATCTTATGTTATAGGAAAAATGGAGCAAGAGATGCTAAAACAAATCGGCCCCTCCCAGCCAAGCTGTCATCACTAGCATTTAGTCTGGGGGCCGTTAGTTGCCAGCCCGAAAGGAGGGAGGGTTTACAGATGATCCCAGGCATCTGGGAGCTTGCTCTGGGTGAGGCGTCGGGGCTATATAAGCCCCGGCCCTGCTCAGAAGCACGCAGTTGTTTTCCAGCTCTCTGAAGGAGAGCCGCATCGTAGAGCTCGGGCTGCCTGCGTAGGGCACGGAGGGCAGCGCTTGCGAGGGGCATTACCTTTGCAGCGCGAGGCTGTAGGGCGTCTGAAGGCGGGGCAGTTCCGCGTGGTGTGAGCAGTGGCGATATTGGAGGGCTCGTGTGCCTGGCGGCGCAAGGCTCATTTTTTGTGCGGTAGCTGGGCCTGAGGGTCCTGAAAGGCGGTGTCCATGGAGGTGCTGGGGCAGGCGTTTATAGCCCCCCTCCCAATTCAGCTCGTGGGTTAAGGAAGGGGGTGATTAAGAGTGGGCTCTCCCCCCTACCCCTATCATCATAGTAAAAGGGCATAAGGGGAGTTTCTTGGCTGGGAGAGTGCTTGATTTCCAGCCCCCTCCTGATCCTCACACTCCATCTCCCCCATCCACCCCAGTCTTAGCCTACCTGCATGGAGTAGTGGTAGGGTTAGTGGGGTGGGGGTGTTGTCTTCATAATTCAAGGGTCTACAGGGGTGGGGTCGCCTTCTTAGTGGGCTTGGGAACGTCGAAGTCTGTGTGGTTTTTCTGGGGTCTGCCAGTATGGCTCCGAAAAAGGGCCAGGGAACCTCTAAAGGTAAGCAACCTGCCAGGCCCACTAGGGGGCGGGGTCAGCAACCCGACCCCGCTGAGGATGGGGGTCAAGAGGCTCAGGTGAGGCAAGCTATTATGGGTCAGTTGGAGGCGTTAGAGCAGCAGAGAGCTGCTGCAGGAGCTCCCATATGGGAAGGGTGTCGTAGAGCAACTGGGCCATCACAATTGATTTTTGAGAAGGAGGTACTGGCCCGTCTTTCTGCTTTATAGGGTGGAGTGCCTGGGGTTGACACGCGACATGAGCCGGGCCAGGAGGATGGCCCTGACCTGGCCGGTCAATGAGCTCTTGGTTATTGGGGAGGTGGGAGATGTCGTACAGCAGGCTCTGGCGGTGGCAGTGGTGGTTAACCCCCTTGGTGATGTTGGTAAGCACTCGTTACAACAATAGCCCCAGGCGTGGCCTTGGGGCCCATCACAATTCTTGGCCCCCCCCCAACCACAGCGGTGGATGCACCGGTGATCCCAGGGAAGAGCAGACCTTTGGTTGCCCAATGTGTGGCAGGGCTGTCATGGGCCTGAGGTACCCCTTGTGTATTGCTGCAAGGCCAAAGTGTGTGTGTGGGGGGTTCTGGTTCACAGGCCTCCGCGCAGGTAGCTGCCCAGGCTGCGTCACAGGGCGTCCCAGCACAACAGGCTCCGCCTGGGGTGCTGCCTTGGGGTGGGCAACAGCAGTTGAAGATGTATGGCGGGTGGCCGGGTTATCAGTGGGGTATATGGAGTTATCCCCTAAATCTTTATGGATCCATACCTTTTCATGTGCTCCCATATGGCGACACGGCATTGCCATTGGGGGACCATCTGTCGGTGGCTACGCATGACAAGATTTTGAGGGCAAATACGTGGATGTTTTCAGTCTCCTCTTTAGGGAATTAGAAAAGAAGGATGAGTTGGACGAAAAGGAAAAGCTAAAGCGCAGAAAAGTGGACAGAACTTGGGCCAATTGGCTACCCAGCTTCCTTATCTATGCGGGTGTCATAGCAAGGGTACAGCCGTTTCACGCGGCCGCACTTTTCCAGTATTGTGACATAGTGTACCATGCTTACACTGATTTTGTCGGTTCAGCTTGGTTACAATATGATGAGGCCTTTCGGATGAGGGCCGCAGTCAACCCGGGGCTGCCCTGGGACCAGATTAATCAGCAGCTTTGGCTGCAGTTGATTTCCCCGGCAAAGTCAAATTTAGGTGATTGGCCAGAGAGTGGACACTTGGTGCATAAGCAACAGCTTGCTGCAGGGGCCTGCGGTACAGCGGGCCAGTCGGTTCAACTCCGGCTCTTATGTTGGGAGTTCACGTCCAAGGGCGTGTGCTCCAGGAAGCCCTGTAAATTTAAACACAAGTGCCCACTCTGCGGTGGGTCACACGCCTTTTCAGCCTGCGGCCGGTCAAAACTCAGGGCGACTGCTAAATGCCCTAGTGGGGGGGGGGGCAACCAGCAGCCACCTGGTAAAGGGGCCCAGCCCCATCCGTCTGAAGGTACTCAGTAGATTGCTTGGTAGATATTCCCTTACGGTGGATAGAGAGTATTTATGGGAGGGTTTTTCCTCCGGGTTCCGGATTCCGTACATGGGACCTAGGGTACCTTGTTTGGCTCCCAATCTCCAGTCGGTGATAGGTATGGAGCATGTAGTTAGGACAACAATAGCCGAGTGCTTGGAGGGGAGGGTCTTAGGACACTTCGATTCTCCGCCAGTGCCCGCTTTACGAGTATCCCCCTTGGGGGTGGTGCCTAAGAAGGCCCCAGGGGAAAAACGTTTGATACACCATTTGTCCTACCCGAAGGGCGCATCAGTGAACGATGCCATTCCTGATGCTTTATGTTCAGTACAGTATACTTCATTTGACCAAGCAATCAAAGTAGTGCAGGGGTGTGGTGTCAGGGCTGAGATGGTGAAATGCGACATCAAGTCAGCATTTCGCCACTTGCCAGTTTACCTGGAGGACTTTGAGCTTTTGGGCTTCAGTTTTGAAGGAAAGTTTTACATGAATAGGGCCTTGCCCATGGATTGTTCAGTGTCCTGCGCCGCGTTTTAGTGTTTCAGTTCCTTTATGGAATGGGCACTGCAGGATAGGTCGGGTGCATTACCTGGACGACTACCTTTTTGTGAGCCTGGCGGGGCCGGGGCAATGTGCCAGGCTTTTGCAGTCATTTCATGAGCTGGCGCAGGAGCTGGGGGTGCCATTGGTGCACGAAAAGATTGAGGGGCCTAGTTCAGTGCTTACGTGTTTAGGTATTGAGCTAGACACCAATTGGCAAGCTTCATGGCTGCCTGAGGATAAAGTGGCTGATCTTAGAGTATGGTTAGCCTCTCTTAGGAGGCAGCACAAGGTGTCGCTGCTCGAGCTTCAGCAGGTGATGGGACATCTCAACTTTGCATGCAAAGTTGTGGCACCAGGTAGGGCCTTTTTAAGACGTCTTTGTGATGCCATGAGGCACTTGCAGCTTCCTCACCTTAGGGTTCGAGTGATTGCAGGTATGAGTAGGGATCTTGAGGTTTGGGAGGAATTTCTCGAATCGTTTAATGGTATTTTATTTTGGCGGGAGGACTTAAAGATTGAAGCTGAGCTCCAGATATCTTCGGATGCAGCTGGAGCTGCCGGATTCGGGGTATACTTCCGGGGCCACTGGTGTGCGGAACAATGGCGCGCAGGATGGTTGGCCAGTGGGCTCTGCAGGGACCTCACCTTTTTGGATTTTTTTCCCATTTTAGTAGCCGTTTGACTTTGGGGGGAGCAGCTGGCCAGCCATACTGTTCATTTCTGGTGTGATAATATGGCTGTAGTACATCATCAACTCCTTGTCCTCCAAATCTACACTGGTAATGAATCCGGTGAGGGTGTTCACACTGCGATGCCTCCGGATGAACATTTTATTTCTTGCAAGGCATGTTCCGGGAGTGTGCAGTGGGATGGTGGACGCTCTATCTCACCAACAGATCGAGCGTTTTTGCCAACTCGCTCCGGAAGCTGACCCACGGCCAGCTCGAATGTCCCAGGAACTATGGCAGCTTGGGAGGCTGAAGCCAGTAGGGCAATTCATTTAGCATTGGCACCAAGCACCCGAAGAGCTTATGAGAGGGCTGGATTACAATTTCAGGTGTTTAGGATCGCCACTGGTTTGCTGGATAGTTGGCCGGTTCCGGCGGCACATATCATGCAATTTTGCATATATCAGAAGGAGAGAGGCTTGGGGCTTAAGTCAATTAAGGGTCAATTGGCAGCGCTTTCCTTTATGAGTAAAGTGCAGGAGCTCCCCGAGAACACGGGTGATTTTAGAGTTAGGAAGATGCTTGAGGGTTGGGCAAGGGAGCGTGGGCTGCGGGCCAATACTCAGCAACCCATATCCCCTTCGGTGCTTAAGGGGTTATATAGGGTCTGGCCGGGGATATGTTCTTCGTTTGAGGCTGCGCTGTTTCATGTGGCCTCTTTAGTTGCCTTTTTTGGGACTCTGAGTATTAGCGAGTTGGTTGTACAGTCCAGGATTGACAATTCTAACCAAGTGCTGTGCGCAAGGGATGTCAAAATTGTTCAGGGGCAAATTCTCTTGACAGTTTGGCGGTCCAAAATGGACCAGCATCAGAGGGGGAAGATTATTACAATCGGTCAGTGTGTTTTACCAGATTTGTGCCTGGTCAAGGCCGTGGAGCAGTACGTACAGCTCAGGGGGGAGCGTGATAGCCCATTTTTTTCAGCATAGTGATGGCCCTCCCCTTACTAAATATCAATTTTGGGCAGTGACAGGCAAAGCCTTGGCAGAGTTGGGTCTGGGAGGTGTCAAGTTCAGAACACATTCGTTTCAGATTGGTGCTGCTTCCACAGCAGCAGCGATGGGCTACACCCCTTCCACCATACAGCGTATTGGCCGGTGGTGGTCAACAGCTTTCAAATCCTATGTGCACCCGTTGGTCACTTAGGAGGGTGTGGGAGCAGTTTGGTTGCTTTGTTGCCCATTGGCATATTTCCTGGTGTTGACAATTTTCTGTTTTCCAGGTGCTGTGGCTCGTAGGGAGAGGTGTTGGATCCTCATCTGCGGGCACAGTATGGTGTTCTGGGCGGCCCATCATTCCAGGAGGTCTCCAGTAGGCATCTAGCTGGGCCTCAGCAAGTGGGCAACGGTGGAGTAGCTGGGTCGCTGGGGCCTGCGTTGTCCGGGGATCATGCCACTGTTGTTTAGGGGGAGAATGGCGCCTCCTCCTCACATTCTAGTCATCCACCTGGGTGGTAATGACTTGGGATTCATGAAGGGGAAGGCCCTTTTTCTGCAGGTGCAGACGGATCTTCGGGCAATTAAGTGAAAATGGCCGGGCATTCTCCTTGTGTGGTCGGCAATTCTGCCACGCAGGGTTTGGTGGTCCACCCTTTCCCCAGGGGGGATAGAATGCGTCAGGCGTAAGGCCAACCAGGCCTTGCAGAAGGCTATGGAGAAGGGCCTAGGGATATTCCTTCCCCATCCGGCCATACAAGTCAAGAATGCTGACTTATATAGGCTGGATGGGGTTCATCTGTCTGAGTTGGGCAACCAGGCCTTTTTGGAAGAGCTTCGGCAGGGGTTACGGTCTGCTCTGGGCCGTCCAGTGGGCGTTAATGCCTAAGCAGAGGCTTGGCATTGGCAGTGGCAGGATGAGGTATTGGCCACAGTGTTTTCAGGGGAACACCTATGGCTCAGCACCAGTGGGTGCGAGTGGTCTGTATGAACTGCAGATGGGCTGTACAGCTGAATGCGGGGATTGCGGATCACAGCAAAGCCTCACCAGGGTGGATCTTTCCATGGGGGATTGATGCTAGCCCAGGTGGAGGTGGGCTTTGGGCCTGGCTGCTCAGCACCAGCCAGAATACGGGGCTTGTGCTGGGGGCAGTGTGGCTCACCCTCCCATGACAAGGCAGGGTCATGGGATTGACCCCATGGCTTGTCCTGTTAGGCCATACCCTTGCTAGTTATAAGTTTGCTCAAGTTTGTTTCAACAAAGCGGCCTGGTTTTATCCAACACACGGTGTCAGCCTCTTCATTCTGACTGGGGGGGGCAACTTCTGCAGTCCTTTAAAGGAGGCCTTTTCAGAGTAACCAAAGGAATCCTTTTAGATCCCTAAAATGATACCGGTTTGCTGAGATGTTATTTCTGAATCCTGACTATGATGCTGAACACACAGGTGTATAGAAGACTTAAGGTTGCTTTGGTGACCCTGTTTTAATGTCCTCAACAACAGCCTGAAACAAAAACATTTAGCAAGTGAATTTCCTCCCATCATGATGTTCCATGATAGGAACAGCTCATGTTTCTCTACTCTGTTCCTTTCCCAATCA
Source organism: Heteronotia binoei (assembly GCF_032191835.1). Taxonomy (NCBI): domain Eukaryota; kingdom Metazoa; phylum Chordata; class Lepidosauria; order Squamata; family Gekkonidae; genus Heteronotia; species Heteronotia binoei. The sequence goes on from NC_083229.1 coordinate 44,659,230, forward strand.
CTGATGACCTTTCCATGGACGCAGAGCATGAAGAACCTTTTAGACACAGAAAATCTTTTTACTGATATGAAAAGAAACAACACTCTTTCCAATGTCTGATGTCTGTTTTTCATATCAGTATCAGCAACAAAAGTGCTTCTGGCAGGATTTCCTGACATAAACCAGATACATTATTAGATAGCCAAACTTTGGAGGCTGGTGATTGATGATAATTGAAGAACTGATCACTTTAGAATATAAGTTATTTTTTTTATTACCTTCAGGTGTTTCAGTGCTACTTCTTTTACAATTTCTGCTTTTCTAACCATGGCAGGAACCTATAACATCTGACAAGTGGCTTCAAAATAATAATAATAAAAAAACCTAAAACCTTTGTCTACAGCTGGTGTAAACACCTGTGAAATTAGTTCAAGGTAATACTGCGGGATACTTAAGAAAGTCATACTGAAGCTAATTATGACATTTGAGAAAGATTTATATTTTTTTAAACACTGCAATCCTAAATATACCAAGGAGTAAATCCTAATAAACTCAGCAGGACTTTTGAGGAAATATGCACTGAACTGTGCCAAAGAAAAGGGGTGTGTGTGTGTGTGTGTGGGGAACTAAAGAGAAAATCTCTCTCTCTCTCTCCCTGTTCAGTTTATTCAAGTCTGTTAGACTTCTAAAATGTAGTAAATTAAGTTGCTGTTACACAGAACCTATAGAAGTATACTAACATATAAAATAATATCACAAGAGTTAAAACATATAGAACAATATATAAGATTTGAAATATTTGTATATATAAAATTATCATAGAGATTACAATACTTTGGTGCAAATGCTCATAGCTGCTGAGATGTATAGCATACCTTAAAGAATGCTTAAAAGATGGCAGTTCTCTGAATGACTGGGGTAAAGAGCCAGAATAGGAACTGGCAGGAAGCTCTTGGCTTAGCATACAACTTGCAAGAAAATAAGAAATGGAAAACTGACTCTAATGTCTGGCCTCCACACGTGCATTGTCTGTGCTTCTAGGTGAAGAGGAAGAAGAGTTTGGATTTATACCACACCCTTCACTTGGAGTCTCAGAGCAGCTTACAATTTCCTTTCCCTTCCTCACCACAAAAGTTACCTCATGAAGTAGGTGAGACTGGGAGAGCTCTTTTGAGGACTGCTCTTGAGAGAACAGCTCTTTTCAGAACTGTGACTGACCCAAGGTTACTCAGCAGGTGCATGTGGAAGAGTGGAGAATCAAACTCAATTCTCCCAGATTAGAGTCCATGCACTTAACCATTACACCAAACTGACTCCTGGCAAACCATGAAGCTCTACTAAAGAAAACACATTAAATGAGCCAATGAAAAGGTTTCACTAAATGGGGACTGTGAGATAGAATAATTATGCAGGTAAATGGAACTGAAGCCATGAAGCCCCAAAACATAGCAGAACAAACTCATTTAGCATCTGAAGTAGTGTAATTAATTTATATCTTCATTTTGAGATCTAGGTGTGTTACAATACTGGATAGTATCATACCACTCTGCTCAACTAAGATGGTGTATTCCTTGGTGCAATTTGTGATTCACTGATAAAAGAATCTCTTGTATCAGCAGGACATGCCTTGCACCAATGGATTAGTTATCTTTTAAAAAGAGGCTGAATGGGCTGTTATTTACCAGGTGATGTTATTGCCTCTATGTCCCGAAAAGCTTCAACTGCCCATTTACATGCATTAAGACTTTATTATTAGTTATTTTAAAAGAATATTTCTATGCTGTCTCTTCAGACTCCCGCTTGAGGCAGCTTACAATTAAAAAACACAGTATTAAAAAAGCTATTAAAAACAAATCATTAGATATAAGCAGTATAAAAACTGTCTATAAAATAGAGCAGACCATTAGAAAGCTGATTTGATAAAACTTCTAATTAAAAGCCTGGGGAAAAGGATTTGTATTTGCCTGGTTCCTAAAAAAATCCCAAAGGTGATGGAATTTATTGGCCCTCATCCATCCCATTTTGTTGACACCTGTTCAGGACTTCCACAGACCCACCTGGTTTAACTGTTAAGGAGAAATAGAGCTGGGTATTATTGGCATATTGGTGATACTTCACTCCAGATCCCCAGATGACTTGTCCCAGTGATTTTTTGTCGATGTTAAATAGCATTGGGAGAGGGGAAAATGGACCCCTGCAGGACCCAATAACATAAATGTAACAGGGCCAATCAGCAGTCCCCCAGGACCACCTTCAGGAATCAGTTGGTCAAATAACAGTGGAACCACCAAAATATGGTGCCTTCTACTCCCAGCCTAGTAAGAACATAAGAGAAGCCATGTTGGATCAGGCCAATGGCCCATCCAGTACAACACTCTGTATCACACCGTAGCCAAAAAAGAAAGGAGGTTCACAAGTGGGGCTAGAAGCCCTTCCACTTTGCCCCCCTCCCAAGCACCAAGAATACAGAGCATCATTGCCCCAGACAGTTCCAATAATATGCTGTGGCTAATAGCCACTGATGGACCTCTGCTTCATATTTTTATCCAAACCCCTCTTGAAGCTGGCTATGCTTGTAGCCACCACCATCTCCTGTGGCAGTGAATTCCACATGTTAATCACCCTTTGGGTGAAGAAGTACTTCCTTTTATCCATTATAACCCTACTTCTCAGCAATTTCATTGAATGCCCACGAGTTCTTGTCTTGTGAGAAAGGGAGAAAAGGACTTCTTTCTCTACCCTCTCCATCCCAGGCATAATCTTGTAAACTTCTATCATGTCACCCCGCAGTTGATGTTTCTCCAAGCTAAAGAGCCCCAGGTGTTTTAACCTTTTTTCCTAGGGAAAGTGTTCCAAACATTTAATCATTCTAGTTGCCCTTTTCTGGACTTTTTCCAATGCTATAATAACCTTTTTGAGGTGCAGTGACCAGAATTGTACACAGTATTCAAATGAGACCACACCATCTATTTATACAGGGGCATTATGATACTGGCTGATTTGTTTTCAATTCCCTTCCTAATAATTCTCAGCATGGTGTTGGCCTTTTTTTATTGCAATCGCACACTGTCTTGACATTTTCAGTGAGTTATCTACAATGACCCCAAGATCTCTCTCTTGGTCAGTCTCTGCCAGTCTCTGCCAGTTCACACCCAGCAACTTGTATTTGTAGCTGGAATTTTTGGCCCCAATGTGCATTACTTTGCACTTGTCCACATTGAACCTCATCTGCCACATTGATGCCCACTCACCCAGCCTCAACAGATCCCTTTGGAGTGCCTCACAATCCTCTCTGGTTCTTACCACCCTGAACAATTTAGTGTCATCTGCAAACTTAGCCACTTCACTGCACTTTACTCTCAACTCCAAATCATTTATGAACAAGTTAAAGAACATGGGACCCAGTACTGAGCCCTCTGGCACCCCACTGCTTACTGTCTTCCACTGCGAAGATCACCCATTTATACTCACTCTCTGTTTCCTATTAATTAGCCAGTTTTTGATCCACAAGAGGACTTGTCCTTTTACTCCACGACTCTTGAGCTTACTAAGGAGCCTTTGATGAGGATCTTTATCAAAAGCTTTTTGGAAGTCAAGGCAAACAACATCTATTGGGTCCCCTTTGTCCACATGTTTGTTCACCCCCTCAAAGAACTGTAACAGGTTAGTAAGGCAAGATCTTCCCTTACAGAACCCATGCTGAGTCTTCCTCAATAACTTGTGTTCATCAATGTGCCTACTCATTCTGTCCTTGATAATGGTTTCTACCAACTTTCCCGATATTGAAGTCAGACTGACTGGCCTGTAATTTCCCGGATCTCCTCTGGAACCCTTTTTAAAGATGGGGGTGACATTTGCTACCTTCCAGTCCTCCTTTATTTACAAGGCACAAAAGATCTGTCCTTATGGCTTTTCAAAAAAATACTGTAATTATTACAGATAATCATAAGCAAATTACATATTAATGCTGGATTTTCCCAATGTGCAATTTTCAGGACAAAAACTGCTATTTTGAAAGGTAGGGAAAGTTCTTTGACGAAATCCCTACCTTCCACTTTTCTGCATTTCCCCCCCTATTTCTGTTTGCTACCAGAGACTTTTCACTCTGCTGCTGTCTCAGCACCATTTTGTTTTACTGGAAGGGACAATGCTTGCAATCTTTTTCTCAGCCCTGTCACTGTGAGCTGATGTGCATACTAATGAACATTAAAGATGCTTTTCTAAACCCCTTGCTGTGTGCAGATGGCATAAACGCTGGCTTTAAAAACAATCATGGAATTTTAAAGACACTTTTGAAAGCCATGCACTAAAGAGCATGCTAATGCGCATTAAAGTTGCTTTCTTAGACCCAATGCTGTGTTCTGTTATACATTAGAAGACTTTAAAAGCAATGTTGTTGAGCACAAACACTTGCACAGCCACAACCCCCCAATCTCAAAAACTACTCACACAAATATTGTGTCCCTTTGAATATGATAAATACTATTTTTTTTTAAAAAAAAAAAAATTATCTAAGATATTTGTACCCCTCTTTCCCATTAATAATGCTGAAAACTATTTGAACACGTAGAGAGCTGACTATAATAAGTCAGATCATTGGTCTGCTGAAATCAGTATTGTTTACTCTGATTGATAGAGTATATTTTGCATGGAGGTCTTTCACATCACATACTTTCTAATCCCTTTAAAAGGAAATTGAACCAGTGACCTTTTGCTCTACCACTGAGCCATGATTCCTCCCAGTATTGCTAGTTTGAGAGCCAGTTTGGTGTAGTGGTTAAATGTGATTACTCTTATCTGGGAGAACTGGATTTGATTCCCCACTGCTGGGAGGGCGGGGCCGAGGCTACAAATAGCCCTGACGCTCCGCCCGACTGCCACTCCCGGATGGAGGGAAGCTCAAGCGCAGCCTCCCCTCCTTCCAGGGAGGCAAAAGGCGGCCCCGTGGCACGCAGCCGCTTTGCGGCGCGGCCTTTGCGGGGCCGAACTCTTCAGTCTTTATGCACTCTTCGATAGCTTTATTATTTTCTTATGACAAGTTCATTAGACTACCAAAAGAAGACTTTTGCTTGACCATGATCGTCACAGACTATGGTGGCAGAGGCTTTTGCTAGACAGATTGTAGAGGGAAAAAACCTTTAAATGACTTGGGGGGCGGAGAATTTATAAGGAACTGCTCAAGGTTTAGTTCCGTGCTGGTACTTGCCCTGCTGCTGCTTCCCCTTGATAAGCAACGAGCTGCTCTGAGTGCCTCAAATGGGAGGAAAGGAGTGAAAGCAGAGCTCCACACTCACAGGAGCTGCCCAGGAGCTCCAATCCCTCAGAGCCTCTTTCCTGTCCAGCTGGGAAGCTGCAGCTGCAGCAGGAACAGATGCCAGGGAAGGACTGGGGAGGATATGAAAGCACGTGGAGTGTAAATGATTGGAGGGGAGGCAGGAAGATAAAACAGTACACTCTCTGCCCCCAGTGCAGGCAGCCTCACTCCATTGGTGGGTCATTGCCTCCTAGGACTGGGCTGGGAGGCAGCAGAGCACCCTTAAAATGATAATTTGCTTTGGGGAACTTCAGGACAAGCTCCATTCCATAGAGTTGCAAAGAAACAGTGAGGAAAGCCCCTCCTCAGGATTTCTCCAAAAGAAAGGAAAGGAAGACCCCCACATACAACATTGACACATTTGGGAGCAGAGAATCTCCTAGTCCTTGGCAATATGGAAAATGGGGCTTGTCAGTTTCAAAAGTGGGTTTCCCCCCTTGACCTGCATTCCTTACAGGTCCCTTTCATTCAATGAACTAATGCTCAAAGGCATGCCCAAAACCTGAACCATGAGGATTTAAATGGAAGGTGCTTACTGGATGGTGCCATGCACCTGTGATAGGACAATTGCATAAACAAAAAAAAAGTTGAATGCCATCTCCACACATCACAAGTTTGCAAGTGATGTGTGCACCATAATTAGGCAAAAAATGGGGGTTTTGCTTGTAGAGGCAGAATGCATACAAAGAATACACAATAAATAACTCAAAGGTGGGGCGGGGGGGGGGGAGCGCAGAGGGAAGGCATGCAAATCCGAAGTCAAGCTTTAAGGCTTCACTGCTTGGATTCTCCAGAGAAAGCTGTCAATGCAGAATGGGCCCGAAATAACATCTAAATGACAATCCCATAGATGCCAAAGGGATCAGTTGTTTCAAAGACATCTGTGCCCTATGGGATTTACTACCTTTCTGTAGGGTCTGTAAGGCAGATACGTTCTGTCAGGCATTTCGTTGAGGGCAGTGGCAGTCTGGCATGTTCACATCCCTTCCTTCCCCCTTCTCACCAAACCCAGAAGGCTAGTGGATACTGAAATTATTTGTCATCTTGGATATAATATAATGTTGTTTTTCTGATGTACAATTTTAATGTATTTTAATGTTTTAACCTTATTATGTATTGTAATTGCCAGAGGTAAGCCACTCTCAGTCCTATTCACAGGGAAGGGCAGCATAGCCAGGCCTCAGTTTGGGCAGAAGTGCACCAGAGCGGCACTCCAGAAGCTCCTGCCTTGTCCCCCTGCCTCCTCCCCACCTACCTCTCTCTGGTGAAGTCTGCATTGTTTTCCATCCCATTTTAGGAGTGCTAGTGAGGGAGGGCGGGCAGTCAGCCACCAGCAGCTTAGCCCCACCCCCAGCTGCGCTTAGTCAGGCCAGCATGTTGCCCTCTCACAGCAGCTGCTACTGCTGCCAGGAGCCAGAAGGGAGGTGAGTTGAGTTGAGGTGGGATTTGAGGCAATGGGTGGCTTGCTGGCCTTTTAGATCTGCCCTGATATTCTGCTTACATTATATTTTGATAACAGATTACAGTTGCTCAAGTCTCAAGATGCTGATGACATATCATAACCCAATGAGGTGATCTAACAGATGGAGCTCATTTGAAAAATCTGTGTCTGATGCTTCTGTTTGGACTCATTAGTTTATACTTTTTTACCAGCAAGTGAAGCAACAGGGGCCTAAAGATAATGAAGGCATAGCCAGTTGCTTAGATGGTGATATAACCGCATGCACTGAGAATAGGCACACAACTCCATGAAATGTTCTAGGGGAGCCTCTGGGAGCAATTCCACTCTATTTAAATGACGCACTGCCTATTGGATGTATGTACTTTGTACCCAGTGTTTACTCTTTTATAAAAGGCAGCTGCAGCGATGCATTCTTAAGCAGAAAAATAGCAGGCATGTGTGTGTCAGAAAGTTCTTTGACCTCTTTCACCAGCTGTCTTTCAATTAAACTTGACTTTCCCCAGCTGCTTTTTCTCCAAGGTGAAAAATACCTGGGAGAGATTTTTAGTGAAAAGTCCAGAGAGAAAAAGGATTTAAAATCCCTCCTGATTGCACATCTACAGCTGTATTTTATGGGTGTGAGATCGGGGTGAAAATTATATGTGCCAGGGTAGACCAGGGGCCACTGAATGTACTGGGTGAATTCTTGGTGAGCCCCTGCCCTGTAAAGGAGGGTTGCCAGGCCTGGTCTGGCAACCAGTAGAAGACTGAGAGGGGCATGGAGGCAGCCTTCCCCTGAGAGAAACTGGCTTTTTCTGTTGGCAGAGGAAGGGTTCTTGACTGGAGAAAGCACCACCATTTGCCGAATGCATCTATGCATTCACTATTCGGAGGCCAACTCAGCTTTGTTGCTCATATACACTCCACAGTGAGCTACAACCATGGATGTGCACATTTGCTAGCATCATAAATACTGGTACAGTAAACAGCCCTCTCATCCCATGGTAGAAGCTGCAATAAAGTCCTTATATGACTTGTGCAATTAAGTGGAAATATCATTCAAAACGAAGTTCAGAGTACTAAGGGAGGAGTCAGAAAGAGTAGGTCAAAATTGTAGTGTTATCAATAAAGCCTGAGACTGAAACTAACAGTGCCACTCTAAGTAGTGAGTTACACTGCCACTCTTCTAAGTCCATTGACTTCAGTGAATTTAAAAGAGCACAACACTTTTAACCAGGGCTTTTTTGAGCTGGAATGCAGCAGAATGCCATTCCAGCTGGCTTGGTCAAGGTTCTGCTCAAAAAAAGCCCTGCCTCTGAAGTGGTTCAGTCTGCCATTAAACGGTTCCCATGTGGCTTGCTTGGGAAACTGGATAGGCTATGAAGCAGGCCCATGGGGCTGCCTGGGACCCTGTACGAGAGCACGAGATTTGCAGTTAGAGGAGGGCTGGACTCTGCCTTAGCCAGGTTCTGGGGTGGGGGATCTGGAATGAGCAAGATGGCAGTGGGGCAGGCCACGGCTGAAACAGAGCCTGAAGGGTGCTGGGTGAGTGCCGTGGAGGAGGCAGAGGTGGTGCCAGGGGAAGTGGCATCCTCTCTGATGTTTGCAGCGCCTGGAGCTCCCCTACTCATGGCTGTTGCCATCAAGCAGGCTGCTGCCAGGGCTGGAGCACTGGTTCCCATGGCAGGAGGGTGCTGGTCATGAGTGGGAGGGAGCTGAGGGCACTGGGTGCAGAGCTGCTTTCACTTAGTTGCCTCCACACGCTGCTGGCCAAGAGCAACCGGCTGGGTGTGGAGGTCTCACTGCCCAAAGGCCTGGCTACCTCCATGCTGGGCTGCTCACTACATATCTTCAACCTCAGTGGCAACCACTTTATCCACCTGCTTGCCACCCTCCTTGACCTGCAGAGCCTCAGCCTGGGCAGCAACCTCCACAGCATCCCTGCCACCATCCAGGAGCTCAGCAGGTGAGGCGATGCCCTCCCACCCCATTCCTTGCAGCAGGGGAAAAAGACCATGTCCACTCAAGAGCCTAAAACCAGTTTGTCTCTGTAGCTTATATTTAGAATTCATTGTTATAACATACCTGAAGTGTTTTGTACACTACAGTTTTGTCCTAAGGCTGTTATATGCACAGAACTGAGCCTGATAGCAATTTGCTTGCCACTAGCTGGTGGATAAGAAGTGTGGATGTGGCTAAATGATATTACTTCATTTTTTTTTGTTAAACTATGAGAGCTTTACATGAAATGTATGTTATCATAGAGACCTAGTGTGTGTCCAGTGATTCATATAACTTATGTACTTGTGTTGGTAAAGCAACTTTTCTTGGTTTTTTTAAAATGGAGAGTTGATACACACACACAACAAAGAAGCCTTTGTAATCTGGAAGCCTGTTCATTCTAGGTTTGAGAGTGTTGATATGCCACTGGACTGTCCATATAGCTGCTCAGTGGATGTAGACTTTTTTCCATAGCGCTACTTCCAATTATGTTCATATTATGTGCAGAATTTGTGTATGCAGCCTGCTGTACTGATCTACATGTTGGGCTGAGCTTGGCTACATATTTAAAAAACTTTTTTGATTTGATTTATTAGATTTATATCCCGCCCTCCTTGCCAAAGCAGGCTCAATACATAGTGACTTTAAACTATGCTAAACCCTGCTAACAATAAGCTAATAGCCAGAGTGTATCAGGTAAGATTTTCTTGTATCTTCAGTGCCATAATGCAAAAACTGCCTATGCCCTTAAACTGTCACAGGTTAAGTTTGGAATACTGGAATATTACTAGTGTAACCCTAAATAGCTATTCCAGTCTAAGGTCATCAAAATCAATTGGTTTTGTCTGTTGGAATTCTCTGGAGGATTGCACAGAAAGAAACTGAACATGTGATGTAGATTCTGACATCCTGGGGTTAGACTCTCCTGCCTTTTCCAGGCATGCTTAAATTTTGTTTTCTGGGGTATCTGAGGTGGATGTGGCTGGATGACCACACGTCTGGTGATGTCAGGGGGTGTGGCCTAATATGTTAATGATTCCTGCTGGGCTTTTTCTACAAAAAGCTCTGCTTTTAACAATAATCTGCACACTGTTGAAACATACTGTATATACTATTCTTTGTTGGTAAGAGTGTAACAAACATTTTTTTCTTCCTCTGTGTCAATTTGTTTTAAGCGCATTGTGTTTGCTAAAAATCAGGCTTTTATTATTAGAATGCCATCTGCACTTCTAGGTGCAGTAGCCAGAATAAATGCATTGGTCGAATCATAGATAAAACTGTGAGTGAAAAGAATAATGTGGCTTGTTTTCCACGACATAGAAAGATAGAAGTGCAGAAACTCACAAACTGCTTTTTTGGGGTCAGAGAGACTCTTATCAAGGTAAATGGATATGAATGTTGTAGGTCAAGGTGATTCCCTTTGAAATCTATCAATGCCAAGATGCCAAACTGCTAATGGATACTGCCTGATGCTGGAGGTTTTTCTTTCTGATTTTATTCAGCCTTACCAAGGTTAAAATAGTACCTATTATTTATCATAGAATGGCAGAAACTATGATATAAACCATATATAAAGTTATCAATAATGGTTTATTGCACCTCAACGAACCAGTACAATCGCTTAGTTCATGTAGTGCTGCGATTCAAAACATTGGGGGTACTTGATCACTACTGGCCATCAGCACAGCTAAAGAAAACACTTGCTGGTGTTTGCACAGTTTTGATTGTGCTAAAAAGCTGCTTGTGTGTGCAGAATCTCCAAATCACTATTTCTTCATCTCCCATTGCCTCTTTGCATGAAATTTGCCATGTTCTTAAAATAACTCCCCCCCGCACCACATTTTAGCAGTTACTTACAAATGCAAAGTGTCGCTGTATTCCTTATGGCAACCTGACTTGGTGAACATTGGCTGGGTCCAGACTGGCAGCTTGGGGTGGCAGCCTCCCATCCTGAAGTAAACCAGCAGAGGGGAAAGCATCATGGGAGTGGTCAGATGGCATGCGGCCCACTGCCGGGACAGGGACAGGCCAAATGCACTCTGCAGGAACAGTCAGACTGCTCAAGTGCTTGAACAGCACTTCCCAGGTTTTCCCCAGCTGTTCAGACAGCCAGGAAAGGTGGCAGGGGAGAGCTGTGGCAACTTGCTACCACTTTGGAAGTGGTAGCTTTTTTGAAAGCTCCAAGAGCACTGAAGGACGAGGTGGGTACGGGAGCGGGATGGTCTCCAGATGCTCACATTCTGGATGATTTTTTAAATCTGTTTCAGGGCCGTACCTGTGTTGCCTCAAACTTCCAGTCTGGACCCAGCCAGGAAAATCTTTAGGTCTGGATCCTGTTCATAAGTTCAGCCTGTTTTATGCAGTTCTATGGAGGAGAAGGGGAGGAAGAAGCCAGAAAAGAGGTCCTATCTACCTGGAGTTCACCTGTCCTTAGACCAAATGAATGAAAGCAGTAATGCCCAAATGCAGTCAAATTATTTAGATGTAGATGAAGTCACGCATGTACATTCCTGTTCTGCCTTGTGTAAATTGCCCTGTCCACCAGATTCCTATTTTTATTAGTACCACTAATAATAGAAGTGTCTCAGGACAAGAGCTGGGTCTGGGTTCCAGGTTTCCCATACCCAACTCAGGCTCCTTTCAGCCACACAGCAGCTTCGGGAAACAGCTATTTTTTTAAAAAGCAGAACCTGTTTGGGCTTACAAAATCACCACAAGGAGAAGGGCTCATGGCTTTCCCCAGCCATTTTCTGCACCAAAACACTTCTGGGATGGGGTGAGTTATTTCACCCTTTTTGCTGCTCCATGTATAGTATTCTTTGCAAACAGGCCCAGTGCTAGGGGTTCTAGTGCCCCAGGCTGCCCCCACGCCCCCCCGGAAGTGATGTCATTGGGGGGTGCGAAGCCCTGTGCCTGGCCCTCTCCCACTTCAAAGGGAGCTAGAAAGACCTCTTTCTGGTTCCCTCTGAAGTGGGAGAGGGCAGGCTGTGGGGCAGGCCACGCTGCACCCAGATAGCAGCAGGCACACTCAGAGCCAGGCTCTGAGCATGCTTGCTGCCATGTTTCCCACCTTCGTTGAGGCTTAGGATGCCTTGTAGAGGTCAGGAATGTTACACAGCAGGCGCGCTTAGAGCCGGACTCTGAGTGCGCTCGCTACCACACCCCCCTGACTTTGCTGAGGCTTGGGCAGTGGGCGTGCTTAGAGATGAGTTCTGAGCATGCTCACTGTCATGCCCCTCTGAGCCTCATAGAGTCCGGGAACGAAGCAGGCACAGTGCATGAGGAGAGGGGGCTCTTCCAGGCACCCCTAGGCCAGGTGGCACTCCAGGCCGCCGGCTACTTGGCCGACTCCCATGCACCAGCCCTGTATGCAGAGGAATATTGTGGGAAGAAAAAGTAATTTATAAAAATTGCCATCAGGAGGTACTTTGTAGGAATCAGCATAAGAACATAAGAGAAGCCATGTTGGATCAGGCCAATAGCCCATTCAGTCCAACACTCTGTATCACACAATGGCCAATATATATATACACACACACACACAGTGGCTAATAGCCACTGATGGACCTCTGCTCCATATTTTTATCCAATTCCCTCATAAAGCTGGCTATGCTTGTAGCTGCCACCACTTCCTGTGGCAGTGAATTCCACATGTTAATCACCCTTTGGGTGAAGAAGTACTTCCTCTTATCTGCTCTAACCTGACCGCTCAGCAATTTCATTGAATGCTGACGAGTTCTTACGTTCTTATGAGTTCTTGTATTGTGAGAAAGGGAAAAAAGGACTTCTTTCTCTACTTTCTCCATCCTATGCATAATCTTGTAAACCTCTATCACGTCACCTCGCAGTCGACGTTTCTCCAAGCTAAAGAGCCCCAAAGCTTTTAACCTTTCTTCATGGTTTTCAACCCATCTATGGTTTTTTGCAGAATTTCAAGAGATTCCTAGAGAGGTGTGATGTCACTTCCAGGTTTTTCATGAAAGGAACATCACACTGTTGTCGATGGCTCCTCTCCAGATCCCCATCCCACACCCCCCCCCCCAAGACTTCTGCTAGTTGCCAGGCTGTTCCTTAAAATTCTAGGTGCTGTCATGCCATTCTCTGAAATCAATGGGTCTTTTTTCAGCTTCTGCAGTGCGACTGAAAAAGCTACCACTTGCAAAGTGGTAGCAAATTTTTGAGCTGCATGCCAGTCACCTCCTTGGCATCTGGAAGCAGAAGGGCGCAAGCAAGGCGCCTTGGCAGTGTGAAACCACCAAGCCACCCCAAGTCGCATCCAGTTTTTAAATTAAAACTGTGCACTTATGCACATGCATGCACATGATTACTGAAAATGTATGGGGATAGGAATGGTGTGCAATGGCCATCTGAACATGCCCATGTCACCCCATGAATGGGATGGGGACAGCTTGTGGGGGAGCGTGTGGAGGCTTCAGGATGGCTCTTTTTGAGCGTCCTGATTTGAGACGCCTCCCAACCACCCCAAAATGCCTGTCTGTTATCAATTATTCCCATCCATCCTTCAGGGAGGCAGGAAATACTTTTTTTTCTACTTCCTGTTGGCGCCTTCAGAATGACCCACCCTTCAGTTTTCCATCACACACACAGTGATTCATTTTGATACTATTTGACCTTCTGCATAAGTCTTTTGTAGTGCAATCTAAAGCCATTGACTTCAATCCTGAACTTCAAAATATAGTGGATTCCATCATTTGAATATAAGTAAAGTAGGATATTGCAGAGGAAGGTGTAATTTATAATGTATTTTATAGCTGGATTTGATACTTTCTCAGATTAGGAAGAGAACATGAGAAGTGTGTTAAGAGGATGGAGAAACCCTTAATCTGGGTGTGATTTGGTTTTTAGTAGTCACATTGCTAAAAACTGAAAGGACATTGCATGGAAGACAGTGACACCCCACTACTTAGAAGATTACATAGCTTGCAGCTGATCTTCTCTGGCATCCAGTTTGTATGCTGGAATTCAGACAACATACTGTAATGGAGAGAGGGGGAAATATAAATGGACACAATAGGAAAAGGTACATTGTAGTATTTAAGACATGCATAAATGGAACCCCTGCGAAGCTACTAAAGATAAGATGGAATCCTAAGGTATACCTTTTAAATAGCCCTCACGGAATAGCAGTCAGTGTTTTGGTCAAGTAGTATTGACCACTGAGTTTAAATCCATAATATTTTTATTATAGCATCACTGTAGGGTGTTTTTAAAGTTGGTAAATCATCCTTGCATTACAAAAGTTCAACTCTTTTCTTGCTGCTTTCTTCATTTATTTATGCATACAGTGTTTCTCAGCTGAAGGTTAATTAGCTTATTAGAATCCAACTGTTGTTTCTTATAGTAAAATATAATGTAGCCCACTTAAGCTCTAAGCATCAAATGCATTCAATTACTGCTTTATTCTCTTTTCGTGGTTAAAATTTCAAGGATTATGCAGAGGGATTTTTTATTTTAAAAAGGGAAAGGGAAAAAAAGAAAAGATTTTTTTTGGAAACAAATTGAAAACCACCTCCTTCAGCATTAAAATCACTCTGGAAAATGTCTTTTTTAGTAATGCTCTGTTGAAGAAGACCTATACCTGATGTGATGGTTTTAGGTTATGTAAAGAATGTAGTCATTGCTTTGTAAAGAACAGAACACTGAAAAGTTCTGTAAAACCTGGGAAGGCACAATTTAAAAAAAAAAATCCTTGGGTTTTTTTAGCATCTCTGCTAATTCAATATATTTATTACTTTTATATATTGGATATAAATAATTATTCATGCTTTATTTATACACACACTGATGTAATTCAGAGCCATGGACTGTAATGCCCTGGGCCTGACTATAAACGGCAAGGATGGGCATGGAGGTGGAGATGAGCACCATTATTTCCAGGATGCACAACTGCCATTTTATTTGTTTGGGATAATTAACTTGCACATTTGGGACAATTAGCTTAACTGTTGAAACTCATTGCCACAGTATGGCTGTTAATTTAACTGCCTTTAAAGAGGACAAGTCCACCAGTAGCTTTTAGTATGATGGCAAAATGAGATCTCTGCAGCCTGGATTCAGGGGAATATATCAGTGGGTGGAAGGATGTTCACCAATGGCTGCAGTGGGAGGAGGGAGGCACAAAAGTCATGTTCCATGGGTAGAAGTCTTTCTCTCCTGGAAAGAATTCCTCCACTCCACCAAAGTTCATGTTTGGAGGCTATATGCATCTGAATCCACTTGTTAGCACTGAAAGAGACAAGGGAGGCTTTGGTCTCTGTATCCCTCCCATGAGTCTTTCAGGCCATTTGCTTGACCTCTGTGGGAAACAAGATGTTGGTCCAGATGATGATCTGATCCAGCTAGTATCTTTTTATGAAATTGTACACACCAAAGGCTTGTGCAGGAGGGCAGCTCACATTAACATCCTGTCTTTCCTCCAAAAAGTTCAGGGCTGTTTCTTTATTTTTGCAATGACATTGTAAGATAGACAGGTCTGAGAAAAAAGCACAAGATCGCCCTGCACAAGGTTTTTTGTTTTTTTAAAATGGCAATACTATTTCTCCCAGGCAATCCAATACTCTGTGCTCTGTACGACATAGAACATAGGACACTCCTGTCTCATTTCACTACCAGTTCTGAACTCCCAAGTACTGTCTTTCCATCTAACTGTTTCTGCCATGTAAGGGCAGGATGTCCTTCATTAAAGCTGCCTGGGACTGGGCACCATTGCTTTAGTTATTGTATTTTAAATAGCTGTGCATTCATTACACAATAGTCATTACACAATCTCTTGTGCGGGTTTGTTTTCAAATTTTAAAGACAGCTGCAGAGGGCCTGGATCAGGGCTAGAGTTGTCAACTCGAGGCTGAAAAATTCCTGGGGATTTAAGGTGGGGCTTTAGGGAGGGTCATAGCACCAGAGAGTTCACACTTCAAAAGTAGCCATTTCTTCCAGGAAAACTGATATCTATAGTCTGGAGATAAGCTGTAATTCTGGGAGATCTCTAGGCGCCACCTGGAGTTTGGTATTCCTCATCAGGGCTTTGGTGCTGGGACTGAAGGAAGGGAGGAATGACTCCCCCCCCCCCACAATTTTCACCAGAAATAACACTGCAGCTGCAAGTTCCCACGGCAAACTCATGTAAAATGTGAGGCCAAGTTTGGGTTTGGGAAGGAAGAAGAAGAAGATATTGGATTTATATCCCGCCCTCCACTCCGAAGAGTCTCAGAGCGGCTCACAATCTCCTTTACCTTCCTCCACCACAACAAACACCCTGTGAGGTGGGTGGGGCTGGAGAGGGCTCTCACAGCAGCTGCCCTTTCAAGGACAACCTCTGCCAGAGCTATGGCTGACCCAAGGCCATGCTAGCAGGTGCAAGTGGAGGAGTGGGGAATCAAACCCGGTTCTCCCAGATAAGAGTCCACGCACTTAACCACTACACCAAACTTGCTCTCCTGGCATGGTGGCATGGTATAGTATAGCATGATCTTGTCAGATCTGAAAAGCTAAGCAGGGTCAGTATTTGGAAGAGAGACCACCAAGGAAAATGCAAAGGAAGGCAATGGCAAACTGTTTCTGCATCTCACTTGCTTTGAAAGCTTCTTTCTGGGGTAACTATAACTTGGCTGTGACTGTTAGGGCTGCCAAGTTCCTGAGCCAGGCAGGGGTTCCACAGTCCCCCACCAAAGGCTGCAGGGGACTTGGCAACTCTAGTGACTGTTGACATTTTACACACACACAGAGCTTGGCTCTCAGTTCATAGGAAAGTGTCAACACAGCCTAAAAATTGCAGCTATGACATATTAAGAACATTTAAGAATGTGTCGATTGATGAAATCTGGGATGCAGCCCTTTTTTTTAGCTTATGTTCATTCCCAGGAATGACAGATGAATGATACAGTTAGCACACCTGAGAAGAAATCCAATAAACTTGCTTGCAACGTGCAGCTAATAAGCCAAAACTAAGAAGCCAAATTAGGCTGGGAGTAATAAATCCTAAGTGCTTCTGGCATGTTATACATATGAAGGACATGGGGAAAAAATGAAGAATAGAGCTAGATTTTCCCCCTATAGCTCCCAGTGTGTTTTCTTTTTTACAATGTTATGATGTTATAACATTACTGCATATGTAAAGGAGGAGGTTCCATCATTGATGAAGTGCATGATGACACTTTTAGCATGTTTCATACGTATTGAATAGCAATGTTGTGAATTGGTGTATCCTGTTTGACAATTGCCAGCCATGTTCTTAGCAACTAAGAAGGAGTGGGGGGCCTTTGAAATGGTGGCAACCATACTGTTCCCCATGATAAATTCGGCCTTTTTACAATGTTATGATGCTATAACAATACTGCCCATCACTAACAAAGTGCATGATGACACAGCTGCACAACTGCTTTTCAAAGGAAGTATGAATCACACAGGGAGGATTGGATCTGCATTCAGGAAAAAAAATCTGAAATAAATGCACTTTAGTGGAAGGGGTGCCAAAAAGTCAGAGCATCAGCTGGAGATTCAACTCATTAGGAAACAGCAGCAATATTGAGGTATGGAAAAAGTCTTAGTAAGACAAAGGATACAGGGAATGCTGTTATGATATGGTGGAAAGTGGAAGACCACCATTTTGAAATCACATGCAAACTTTAGCCTATATAATTTAAAAATTAAAGTTACAGGAAATCCTAATTGCTAATGATGCTGTTAGTATCACTATGCAGTTGAATCATACAGATATGTAAACCCTTTATATTTTTTAAATGTAAAAAAGCCCCAACCCAGCAGGTATTTGGGAAACTAGGTTGATATTAGCTGCTTTATTTAGTGACTATTCTGCTGCTGAATTTTCCTCCTACCACTGTATATTGTGTCCAGATTTCCTTACTGTTAGTTTATGATGTGTGTGGTTTGATTACTATTAATCATGTTACACTTTGTTGATTTTATTTGTTTTTGCTAAATTTAGCAACCAGGACATTTCATGGATTAACACTACATAATTCTATTTAATTTATACTGGGCACACAATCTAATCTTCTCTTATGCAGCTCCCATTCATTTCTTCAAACTGGCTCAAAGATTTAGATTAAGATTATAGGGACAGGGATTCAAAAATTAACTAATTGATATCAGAATCCAATCCTATCTAGGCATGCTGCTGACTTCAACTTGAATATGAACATCAGGTGAATGTACCTCACTCAGACTCTCAATTACATGTGAGGCATGTTCCCAATCAGATCATCGCAATGTTCCCGGGTGAAATTTGTTTTGAGTATGGCATTGTGCAGAGCTGCTCTGTGCCTGGACAATAGCTATGTGTCACAGGACAGATTGCCACAGTTTGCAGCTGCTTTTGTCTGATCCAAGGGCTTGATCATCTCACCAGGAAAGAGCCTGGTATCACTGGGGTCACTGCCAGGTCACTAAACTGACCAATTTTTATAATGCATGGAATCACTTGCCATTTCAATAGGATTGTCAGCACTGTGCCAGCAAATGCCAGGAAATTTAGGGGCAACGCCTGCGAATGATGGAGGGAACACTTAAAGCAGAGAAGGAGGAGAAGAATGTAATGTAAATGTTTTATTGTATGCCACATGTTGTGAGCCACCCTGAGCCTGCTTCGGCAGGGAGGGTGCGATATAAATCCAATTTAATTAATTAATTAAGACGAAAAAGAAGAAGATGATATTGGATTTATACCTCACCCTATACTCTGAATCTGAGTCTCAGAGCAGTCACAATCTCCTTTACCTTCCCTCCCCCAACAGACACCTTGTAAGGTAGGTGGGGCTGAGAGAGCTCTTACAGCAGCTGCCCTTTCAAGGACAACTCCTATGAGAGCTATGGCTGACCCAAGGCCATGCAAGCAGCTGCAAGTGGAGGAGTGGGGAATCAAACCCGGTTCTCTCAGATAAAAGTCCACACACTTGACCACTACATCAAACTGGCTCTCTTAAAATGATTCACTATGCAGTATGATCTTGTTACTAGAGTTTAGTAACAAGAAAACAACGAAACTAACTTTTCTAATATGTTGAGTACCTAGGCATTAAATGAAAACTTTCTTGCAGCATAAGATCCAAGCAGTAGCATAAAAGTGTTCTGTACACTGCAGTCAATCATGACGAAGCATAATATATCAAAGCATACTAGCATGGTGTTAGCATGACACTCTGTGGCCTGTACCCTTATTATAGCTTTCTGCCCTCTGGCACCATTAATGGCTCATTAGTAGAGCATCTGCCTGGCATGCAGAAGGTTCCAGGTTCAATCCCCAGCATCTCCAGTTAATAGGAACAGGCAGTAAGTGATGTGAAAGACTTCCACCCGAGACACTGGAGAGCTGCTACCAGTCTGAGTATACAGTACTGATTTTGATGGACTGTCAATCTGATTCAATATGGCAGCTTTGTGTGTGTATAGGCCCTTTGAGCCTATACAAAATTCAAACCTTTGGAGTTTTGTTAATATGATCAAGTTATAACAGATGGCTCAAGGAAAGGCCATTTTATGAGGGATGGAGAATCTCTCCCATCCCAGTATAAATTATAAATCACAGCATGAATTGCAGGGGTGTTGTGAAGGAAAACACTGGCACCTCAGTGCCATTCTGGTAGACAAATGATGATTTGGTCTCTGCAGTGTTTATCCCTAGTTAAAAAGGAGACTTGCTAACTTTCTTGTGACAAGCACCAGATGTTTTCCATTTGATCTCACCACTCGTAATGCCGGCCTAGGTTTTACTATTAAGCTTTAACCAATGTTTAATGCAAGAACAAGAAATTGAACTGAAGGTCAATTTCTTGACAGTGTTAACCTTTGAGGGAAATTAGGGTGCATTGTCTCACGGTAGTCCTTAAGGGATGCTGGCCCCAAGCTCTACAGGGTTTTAAAGATTGATGCCAGTACCTTGAATTGGGCCTGAAAGCAAAGTGGGAGCCAGTGTAGATGAAACAAAACAGGAGTACTATGGTTTCTACAACCCACTCCAGTCAACATTCTGACCAGAGCATTCTGTACCAACTATCTTCAAAGGAAGCCTCTTGCAGAACACATGACAGTAATCTAATAGCAGGGCATGCTCTATAGGAAGGGCTACATCTGGGTCACCAACCAAAGCTGGTGAATGGTATCTTGGACACCACAGCTATACATTTATCCAACAGGAGGCCCAGGTTCAGCAGCAACTCCAAAGCTATGAACTTGCTTCTTTAGGGGTAGTGCAACCCCATCCAGAACAGGAAACATCCCAATTCCTGAGTCAAACCTTCCCCCACAGTGCATCTGTTTTGTCAGTATTAAGTTTCAGTTTATTATCTCCAATTGCCTCCAGATATCTGCTCAGGCCAGGGCTACATCCTTCAAATGACTTCCATTGCATTGTCTGCTTTTTATGGTGGTGCTTTCAGTAACACACGTTTGAAAACTGACCATAAGAACGCACTTTAAGATAGTGAGTTTCATGGGCAGACGCAGAAGCCAAACAGAAGCGCAAGGGTAGTATGTCTTAATGTGATTGTCTTTAAACATTGGATGTAGGGACAGCAACCAACAGGAAGCTAAGGGTGGTTGCAGAGAGAAAGATATATAAAGAAATCACTGCAGTTTTGCTAATCAGGTGCCTGACTTAGCCAGGATGTATCAAAACAGCTCACTGAATATTAATGCCCAGATCATACCTGGCAAGCAGAACATGAGCTGAACAAGCAGATGCTTTAACATAACTAATCTAATCCATTCTTTAATATAGTGAATGTAGCTGTTATGTCTACAATAATTAATAACATTCAGGAATAATAGGAAATGCTTGGGTCTTGCTTTAGATTATTACCTGTTTAATGAGAAACTAGCTTCCAAACACAGCAACACAAATGGAAGCATGGTGATAATCAGAATCAATCAGTGACAGGATAAAGGTGCAGAATACCTGTCTACTGTTCTGGATGACATGAAAATGGCCTGGTACCCTCGGGAAATTCCAAACACACACTTGCCTAGTTAGAAACTGTATTGTATGCATGGATCTTGGCATCAAAGAGGAGACAAGAAGCACTCTTTTGAATTCTCAGGTATGGCAAGGAAGAGTGATGTATTTCTTTTCCTCTTTTGGAAGGCTGTCTCTGCCTGCAAGCTGTTGTCAAAGGAATTTACAGTTCCTCAAGGGACATGAAACCATCTCCCTCTGAATCATCACTCAGAGCTGCTGCACACATGACATGAAAGCAGTGAAATGGAATACAAGGGGAAGGGGTGTGATTTGTGTGTGTGTATGTGTGCGAGCATCAGCAAGAGCTGGAAGCACAGCAAGAGACAGATCCCTTGCACACAATTTGTTTTCATGTTTTCATATTTATGAACCTCCCTTAAAAAGCATTGAGGCCAAGTCTGCTAACTGGCTGTTTCTCTGTGCTTCTGACCAGGGCTTTTTTGTGGGGGTACTCACTGGTACTGAGTACAGGCAACTTTTTCAGGTCTTGATCCTCCTATGCTGGCCCACCCCATTCTGTCAGAAAAAGGGAGAGTAGACCTTCAGGGACAGTCTGATAGGGATCTGCAGAAGACGGGGTGATTGATGAAAACTGGCACACCCTTATGAATACTGGCACCTTTCGTTTTACAAAAAGAACACCACTTCTGACACCCTAACTGAAACAACCAGTGTCATCCTAAAAAGAATTACACCCTTCTAAGTCATTGAGTTCAATGGACTTTGAAGGGTATAACTCTTCCTTGCCATCCACAAAAGTCTATGCTTGCAATCTACTGGAATTTATTTTATATAATGATCAATGATGGAAAAATGCTTACTGCATGAGAGTTGCAAAGAAGTTGCAACTAAGCCAATCAGGGTGTTGTTAAACTGGCACATCACCTGTGAGCCTTTAATTTGTATTGGATGTCCTCAAGTCTCTTTCTGAGCAAACCTAAGTTTGCTCAGAGTTCAGCCAGCCTCCTCCAGAGTTCAGCCAGCCTCCTCCAGTGCAGAGGCCTAGTAGAAACTTGAGATGAAGGTTCAGAAGGTAAATAATTTGCTTCATTAGCTACTGCTTCTTCTCCTAAGAAGGCATCATATAGCAAAGAAGAAGATATGGGAGGCATCCGTATTAATTAGTTTGCATTTGTACCATTCTTTGAAGCTACCAAGTGGCATATTAGGTATAAGTACTATAAATATTAATTTGTTGAACTTCTCGGTGTCAGGCTGCTTCTGCCTTTGGGGTTTTAAACACACTGATTGTCTTCTTAATACAGTGAACATTAGAGGAAGCAAAGCTATGCCTTGCAACTTCCATTTCTGAGTAGACATCAGTGACATCAGCAAGACTTCAGGGGATGTTTTTAAATTATTCACACAAGTATTCGTCATTTGCTTCAGATGTTACTTTTTTCCCATTAAGGCACATTGGGGATTGAATTTCCTTATAATAGTTAACTTAGGAGGATCCTTCGCTAACCCCACAGTTTAAACAAGGAAAGGTAAAAGCTGTCTTAAATGCTCTAGTAACTTCCCAACTGGATGCTGTATGTCCCTGAGGAGAGTCAGTCTAGAACATGCTGGCCCAATTGTTAATGAGAAGCAGCCACAGGGAAGATATTACATTGAGTTGAAGGAGCTCTCACTGAAGGGATGTACCGTATTTTTCGCACCATAAGGCACTCCGGACGATAGGACGCACCTTCCTCCTGGGGGGCGATCCGCTGCCTCTGCCTCCAATCCCAGTGCTTCCCCCGTGCCTGCCTGCCTGGCTCCAGCTTCTTCCAGCAAGTGCTGGGATTGCTCCACGTGGCCCTACCGCAAACCCAGCGCTTCGCGAGCGCCGGCTGTGGAGAGGGCAGCGTGCTTCCTCCTTGCCTGTCTGCCTGGCTCCAGCTCTGATGCTTAAAGCAAGTTATGGGATTGGAGGGCGGAGGGAGCGATCCTGGTGCTTGCTGTAAGCGTCAGAGCTGGAGCCAACAGGCAGGCAAGGAGGAAGCACGCTGCCCTCTCCACCGCCGGCGCTCGCGAAGCGCTGGGTTTGCGGTGGGGCCACGTGGAGCGATCCCAGCACTTGCTGGAAAAAGCTGGAGCCAAGCAGGCAGGTGCGGGGGAAGCGCCGGAATCGGCGGTGGAGGCAGCAGATCGCCCCCCCCCCCCGGAGGAAGGTACGTACCTTCGCTCCATAAGACGCACACACTTTTCCCCCCACTTTTTTTTGGGGGGGGGGAAGTGCATCTTATGGTCCAAAAATACGGTACATCTTATTGCGGTTCAAGTCTGGCTTGTTATCTCATTCAGATTTTTGTTTAGATTCTTCAATATTGTTGTGGCCCATTTTCAGATTAGAAAATCAATTTGGCAGTCATTTCTGTTGGTTTTCATGGGGTTTTTTTGTTTGCCAAGGAATCCATGCTCACAAGTTTCAGACAGCTTGGAGAAATCACCCCCATTCTAGAGGCAATTAAAGTCTGCAATGGGAGAAAATAGAAATTCTTCAAGCAACCAAGCACTCAATAAAATGAAATGCCCTGGCTATCAAAAGTGATTCTGATAAATGAAACAGGACTTTTCTGTACCATTTCTGATCAGGTCTAGCAGACTGGGATGTTCTTATCCACTCTCTGGTTCACACAGTTCAGAATTAGGCAGTAATTAAGTAGCAGAATGTTAAGGTGGTAGAATAGACTACACAACTTTTTGGCTGCAGATAAGGGACTATTTTTTCAAAGTTCCCCTATATTAATTTTCTGTATGTGGAAAACTAATACAGCTAAAGGGCTAAAGAAGAGCCTTTGTCCTTGATGTGCTGCCCCCCTCCCACACACATCTGCAGGGAGATTTTACATGGTGTTACCCTAAGGGGTTGTGAGGGTCTCCTGAGTTTGTTGGGGGAATTAGCTAGGAGGCCCAGACAATGCGAGAGGGGGTAACAAGCAGGATCTCCACCTATGTTTACGGAGATTTTTCCCTCAGTAGAACTCTCAAATGAACCAGGCCTTAATTAATGAAATGATTTTTATTAATAAAAGTTAAAGAAATAAAATAAAAACTTATCAGTTGAAGAACACTTTAAAAACACATACAGGTTCAAAAAGTAAAGGCAGTAGCTTATAGAGACAAAAAGGAACTTATTCTATGGGACTATATTACCTGTCCAGAGAACACAGATCCAAGTAGAAGGATGAGCAAAATGAACCAATGTTTCACTCAAGATTACCCAACCTTGTGGCTGGAGGTGTAAGTCTGTGGACGTCCAAACAAACAAACAAACACATACACTCTTGGACAGAGAGTGGTTGATATAACTTTGGGAAATAGCGTGATTGCTCCTAGAACAATGCTGTGATGGTGTGAATGAAACAATGTATCTGAACCAGGGAAGCTGCATAGCTTTCCCATGGGGTGTGAATGCAATGTAACGTTCATGTGAAAATGTCTATTGTGCTTGGTGACCTCTAATAAACAGGACAAGAGAACTATTGCAAAGGGGTATTATGGTTTTGACTATAGACTCACATAGGATGAATCAGGTATGGAAAATCAGGCAAGGTAGTGAAATGAGTTAGTTGTACTGCCTTTTCTGGAAATTAATCTTGACATTTATAGGTTTAAAAGAGGGAAGAGAACTGCCAAAAACCAGACCTTTGCATCTTTAGGATCACTTTTCCCAGACAAGCCTCTGGCCAGTACTTGATGGCACACATTCCATGTGATTGTAAGACCTATTTTGATTCTATTTGCAGTCCAGGTAACAGTCTAGAGGCGTGACCCTGTGAGATGTTGAGAAAAAAGGTTCCTGTGTCACCTTGTCCAAGGTACTAGACTAGTCCTTAGACGGAGAAGGGGCCCAGGCATAACAACTGGGAACTATCAGATATTTGATTCTCCCACATACAGTCTGAAGTGATAGTCCATTCTGCTATTTCATTCTGCTGACTGTTCAGACCAGGCCTCACTGCTCTACTGAGTGCCTGGGATTTCTTTGGACTAGCCTGCCTGTGCTGATGTGAGGCTAGGGGACAAACACCCATACAACATGGTACGTTTTTTGGACTACACACTTCTCTTCTCTGAAGTGCCCCCCCTCTCTCTCAGACCCCAGGTTTGGCATATTAAATTATCCACCGTGAACAGTCCTTTCCTTGAGGATAAAGTTCTTTAGAATCTAGCTGTATGTGAGCTCCAAATAGCTTAGTCTCTTGGAAAGATTCAGTGATACATGTATATACATTGTAATTATTGAAAGGAAAGCAAGCACACTTTGTAGGGCTGTTTTTTTTAGAAGAACTTCTGTGTTGAGAAACTATAATGAAGTTGGCCTTTTGCACATAGAATTGGCATTTCTTTCCCTTAACTGCACCAGTGGTCTGCAAGTTATATTTGTACTAGAGAGATAAGCCAGAGACCATTACTCTGTCCTGCAGAAGTCTATATTTTAGAAGAGATTAAATAACCAACACTTGCATTTTTCCCCATCTGTGATATGAACCAATAACCCCATGAAATTGGTTGAGCACTAACCTGTAAAAAGCGATTAGCCCTATGTTCTAAGATAAAAAATAATAAAATATGGAAAAATGAAGGGCAAAAAGAAATCATTCTCTTAAAGTTCAGAAATGGGTCTCTGTGTCATTTGTAAAAGAGCTTTATTATTTTTAGAATTTAATATTAAAAAAATGAGAAAGACTGAGTGACTTTCCTGTGCTCCTCCTTCCAAAATGTGTTTGCATAAAGTTTTGCATCTAGCCTGAACAAAGCCGAGAGTTGTGGCACCTTATTGTTATTATGGCATGAGCTTTCGTAGACCTGAGTCATAATAAAACTTTAAATCTGGAAGGTGTCTCAAAACTCTCTTTTTCCTTTTGTTTTGCAAGACTAACCTACTAGAATTAGTCTAGGTATACTCTAGCATTCAACATTTTTTCAGAATTTCTGCACACAAATCCCTGTTTTGTCAATAGTGGTATAACGAGCTTGATTTCCCCTCCCCCTTTCTCAAGTAGCAAAGTTAACAAGCATACACAATTAGTTCATTGTAAGAGGAGAAGGATCACCAATTTATTTTGTGGCTTCTATCATATTTTATCCCACCCTTCCTCCAAAGAGCTCAGGATTGTGTTTGTGATTTTCTTCTCTCATAGACGTGATTCACTGTTGGGGCATCAAAGTTTTTTTCCCCCCTTAGAATTTGATTTCACAAGGCAAGTAATCCAGAAAGGCTTCAACCACATGTCTTAGTGGGTGTCCCTGAGTTCAGTTGCAGGCGCTTCCAGGGTCTCAAGCTGAGGTTTTTCACATCTATTTTCCTGGACCCTTTTTTGGAGATGCCAGGGATTGAACCTGGGACCTGCTTGCCAAGCAGATGCTCTACCACCGAGCCACCAACCGTCAGCAGAGTATAATGCCATAAAATCCACCTTCCAAAGCAGCCATATTATCCTAGGAAACTGAACTCTGTCTCCAGAGATCAGTTGTAATTCTGTGAGATCTGCAGGCCCCAGCTGAAAACTGGCAACCCTACTCTACCCACTCACAGTCCATGTTCAATGGCTGTCCCTGCTTTTCAGAACAGACTGGTACCATTGCAGAAGCTGACAAAATTTGAACTTTTTTGCTATTGATTCTGTCTCTTTTATTGATTTTAATTCTTGTAAGCAGTTTTAGGGCCACATGGAGAAATGTGAGCTAGAAATAATTAAAATAAACAATAAATTATATAATGAGGATCACCATTTCTCTCTCTTTTCCTCTATTCCCCTCCCCAAACCCACACACCCCTCATTTTAGGCATGATGTTAGCTAGGCATGCCTAGGGGAGGGACGGTGGCTCAGTGGTAGAGCATCTGCTTGGGAAGCAGAAGGTCCCAGGTTCAATCCCTGGCATCTCTAAAAAGGGTCCAGGCAAATAGGTGTGAAAAAAACTCAGCTTGAGACCCTGGAGAGCCGCTGCCAGTCTGAGAAGACAATACTGACTTTGATGGACCAAAGGTCTGATTCAGTATAAGGCAGCTTCATATGTTCATATGTTTTTCATGCACCTCATATAAAGTGGGTGGCAACTCATGCTGTCATGCACAACAGTTCTGCATGCTTAGCATGCCAACACATCCTCTCTATGGACTATGGACCTCTCAGATGATCATGAAGCACACATAGCTGCTGTGCAAGGGTAGCAGCCCAGTTCTAATGAGAGGCTTGGTGCATGCAGCATCACCCCAATCACTTTTACCTCACCAGCATCATTTAATTCATATGTAACAGGCAAGCAATGAGCTGAAACTTTCACTGTTAGAAGTATTTCACTGTGGAAAAATCACTGACTGCTTTCTTTCAGGGGAATGGAACCCAGCATTTCTTTATGAAAATGTTGATACTTCTGTGTTGAGAGATATAAAAATGATGGAAACAGGAAGATGGGTGGATGTCAATGAACATAGTGCAGGAAAGAGATGGACAGAAGGGAAATGGATAGGAAATGTGAGGAGGGATAGTTTGAAGATACTGTGTTGTGAGAATAAAATGAAAGGAAATCTGTATCAGGAGGAGACTGTTGGTCATCCTTGGGGGGTTATGGATTTAGAGCCTTCTGAAAAATAATTTGTCATTAGCCTGTTTCTGAAAATATTTGCAATTTTGAGGTATTTTGAACCTTCTTATGTCAGTGTGTGTCTTTAATTATGCATAGCCCCTTTGCTTAAATACAATTTCCAATTATGACACCATTAGAAAAGATAATTTTACATTGTTGTGATCTTCTGTTGCTGCTTTGATGATTTCCAACACTTACAGTGCCAGTGTGAAATGGTGTTCATAACTGGATCAGAGCAGTGGTACATCCAGTCCAGCATCCTATCTCACACAGTGGCCAGCTAGTTTCTCTGGATGTCCAACAACACAACATAGGGGATAAGGCCTTCTCCTGAAGTTGCCACCTAGTGTTGGTATTCATAGATATACTGCCTTTGAATGTCTCTTTTAGTCATCATGGCTAGTAGGCACTGGTAGACCTATCCTCCATTGATCTGTCTTTCCCCCTTTTAAAGCTGTTTATGCCTATGGATATCACAATATCCGCTGGCAGTGAATTCCACATTTTAATCACTTATTGTATAACAAAGTATTTCCTTTTGTCCATCTTGAATCTACTGCCCATTGACTTCACTGGATGGCCTCAAGTTCTAGTATTTTGAGAAAGGGAGAAAAAGTTCTCTCTGTCTACTTTCTCTACCACATGCATAATTTTTATAAACCTCTGACATTCTCTCCCCCGCTTAGTTGTTTCTTTTCAAAACTGTGGATTTTCCTCATAGGAAAGATAATTCAATCTCTCAATCATTTTGGGTTGCCCTTTTCTTCACTTCTCCAGCTCTACAATATCCTTTTTGTGATTTAATGACCAAAACTACACACAGTATTCCAAATAAGGCCTCACCATAGATCTATACATGGGGCATTATAAGATTGTTCATTTAATTTCAATTTCTTTCCCAATAATTCCAAACATAGAGTTTGTGTTTTTCAGCGTTGCAGCATACTGGGTTGATGCTTTCATTGAGCTATCTACCACAACCTCAAGATCTTTTTACCTCTCAGTCTCAGCAAGTTCAGACCTCTTGAGATTATACTTGAAGTTGGGATTTTTATTTGTTCCAATGTGCATCGATTTATAATTACAATGCTGACTTCCGGGAGAGGAAAATGTCGAGCTGAGCTGCTTCTCATAACGGGAGCAGGCTGGAACTTCTGTTCAGGGTAGTGGAAGGCAAATTAATACCTACTGCCTACTTTTCTCAGTCAGAGATTAGTCCAAGATATGCACAGGAAACTTTGAAAAGATTTACCTTGGCTAAAAGGGAGTCCCGGGGGAGGGGCTCCTTTGAGGCTTTGAGGGTCTCTGGGAAGAGTTGCATTTTCATCATCTGCAGAAGTTTTCAGAGTTATTTATTTGACATAAGCTCGACAGAATCCTAAACTTCTTGGACATTGTTAAACATTTAAAGCTACGCAAGATCGGTGGGAACTTGGATAATTGAAAGAGAAGGTACAGATTACTATCTTTGACTCCGGGACTATTTACAGTTTAATGGAGTAAATTTAAAAGGTGGGAAATAAATATCTAGAAAGCTTGGAAGAAGAAGGGAGGAAGAGGTGAAATTTGGACTTTGTAAATATAAAGGACAGTGCTAAAAAGTGGAAAGGAATTTATTGTTTTGTCTACTTGCAGTTTTGAAAAAAGAGCACCATCATCACAGACCTGCAGCATATTCAAGCAATAATAATAATAATAATAATAATAACTTTTATTTCTATCCCACCCTCCCCGCCTAGGCGGCTCAGGGCGGCTAACAACAACTTACACATTAACATAATTAATAAAACTTTAAATTTAACAGTTAAAATTAAACATAAAAACCAGTCAGTTAAGTTAAAATACATGATTTTCGTTAGACTAAATATATATGAATATATCTGGCACCGATAGAGCTGTTATGGCGCTGGTTCTGCCAGTTAAGGTAGTCTTATGGATGGCGGTTCTTACACCAGGCAACTCAGCAGTCAGTGTCATTATAGGCTTGTCTAAAAAGGGCGGTCTTGCAGGCCCTGCAGAACTGGCCGAGGTCCCGCAGGGCCCGCACCTCCTCCGGAAGCTGGTTCCACAATGCCGGTGCAGCCGCTGAAAAGGCCCGTACTCTAGTATGTTGGAGTTTGACCTCTCTCGGCCCAGGGATGGTCATTTTGTTTTTACCCACTGACCTCAGTGCCCTCTGGGGTTCATATGGGGAGAGACGGTCCCTTAGGTAGGCTGGTCCTCGGCCATATAGGGCTTTAAAGGTGATAACCAACACTTTGTACTGGACTCGGTAGATAATTGGTAGCCAGTGCAGTCCGCGCAGCCCCGGCCGTATGTGCTCCCATTTCGAGAGCCCTAACAATAGCCTGGCCGACGCGTTCTGCACCAGCTGTAACTTCCGAGTCCGGCACAGAGGTAGCCCCAAGTAGAGGGCATTACAGTAGTCCAATCTTGAGGTGACCGTTGCATGGATCACTGTTGCGAGGTCCCGGCGCTCCAGGAAGGGGGCCAACTGCCTTGCCCGCTTCAGATGGAAAAATGCTGACTTGGCAGGAAGTACGTCAAGTATCGTGAGATCTCCTTACCAATATGAATGAGACTTCGTGGCAAGTAAAGCAGGAAGTAGCAGATGGAAAACCTACTCTAGGAATACAATACCATTGAGAAATTGCGGCGGCCATTGCTTGGAGGTCAAAATTAAAATAAGTTTTTTAAAGTGTTTGGGACATTAAAAATTGTTGGAATTAACTGAGAAGAGGTCATGAAGAAAAGTATTATTGGACATATTATTTGTGTGGACTTTAGAAGTTTTTAAAAGGGGAAAAATTGTAAGGAGCAGCAAAAAGTCGCAACCGCCATTTTGAAATATTTAAAAACTTTAAAAATAAATATCTTGACTTTGGGAGCTTGGAGGATGGCGAAATTAGGCTTGTTATAAAAGGCAAGTCCTATTCTTTTGAATCTGATAGTTGAATTTGAAATTGGTGAGGTCCAAATTTTTGCTATTTTTTAAATGTCAGAACACAAGCAACCCCGTACAAGGGCTACTTCATTAGAAAAAATGCAGGATCAATTAGAAGCAATGGAGGCCAGAATGATGAGAGGTATGAGAGAGATGATAAATGAGTTGAAAAAAGAAATTATTGAAGAGATTAAAAAAGATATGGAGGCTCTCAGAAAGGAAACAGAGGAAACATCTAAGAAAGTGCAGGAGGTAGAAAGCAGAATGAAACTATATGATTCCACCTTGTTGAAAATGCAAGAAAAAGTGACAATCCATGACTGCAAATTGACGGAGACTCAGATACATCTGAGAGGAGTACCTGAAAAGGAAGATGGTGATCTAAAAGAATATATAATAAAAATAATTGCAGAATTTTTAGAGGAAGATCCTGAAGAGACTAAAAACATGTTTGATTATATGTATAGAGTGAACTCACTTTATGCCAAGAAAAATAACCCACCAAGAGATGTTGTTATAAGATTTATGACAAAGGAAATGGTGGGAAGGATCATGAATAAAAACTTTGAAAAGACATTGATAGTGGGAGGCAGTAGAGTAAGAATCATGAAGGAGCTGCCAAGGCAAGTGATAAATGATAGAAGAACATATAAAAATTGACAGAAAAATTAAGAGATAATGGAATAAGATTTAGATAGATAATACCTGAAGGTCTGAGCTTCAAACTTCAGGGGAAAAGAATCACAATTACAAATGCACAGGAAATGCGGAGATTTTATGAAGAAAATAAAGAATTTGCACCATGATGGATTACAAACTACTGTCTTGGAATGTAAAAGAAGGGCAACACCACAAAAAAGAAGGGCAACATTTCATTGGATTAAGAAACAAAACTGTAATATAATTCGTTTACAAGAAGTGCATATTAAACAAAAGGATTATAAATTTTTATGGAATAAACAATTGGGACTAGAATTTTTTTCATTGGCTGAACAGAAGAAAAGGGGAGTGATTTTTTATATTAAACAAGAATTGGAGCCAAAATTAGTGTTTAAAGATAAAGATGGGAGATTTGTAGCAGTAGAAACAATATTAAGTGGAAAGAAAACATTGTTATTGGGACTGTATGTGCCTAATTGTGCAAAGGATGCTTTTTAAAAATACATTATACAACAGCTTGATGAACTGACCTATGACCAAGTTTTGATAATGGGAGATTTTAATGGAACAGTTAAGAACTCATTGGACAGATCTGGAGGGAAAAAAAACAACAGTAAAGAAGGAAAACTGTGAAAGTCTTTTTTTGAATTGGTTAAGCAAGAAAATCTAGAAGATATATGGAGGAAATTTAACCCTGAAGTTCAGGACTATACTTTTTTTTCAGCAAGACATAAAACATTTTCTAGAATTGACATGTTGTGGGGAACTAAAAATTTAGGTCTTATAACAAGAAAAATAGAGATTTTACCTAAAATGGGGCTGACCATAAACCAATAATGTGGATTACAAAATTGTCCAAGAAGTTGAGAAGATGGAGATTGAATGAAGATTTGCTACAGAATAAAAAAATAGTGACATAACTAGAAAATGAAACTAAAGCTTTTTTCCAAATGAATGATAAAGAGGATATAGACTTTCAGATGGTCTGGGATGCTTATAAAGCAATAATGAGAGGAATGTTGATTACTTTGACAAATGACAAGAGAGTAAAAGAGAAACAGTTGTTGGATATTCAAAATGAAATAAAGAAAAAAGAAGGAGAGCTGAAAAAAAGGCCAGGGAAAAAGAAAATTATAAGGGAAATTACAATATTACAAACTCAAATGAGACATTTGTTAAATAAAGAAGTGGAATGGAATTTGAAAAGATTGCAGCAGAAAACCTTTGAGGGAGCAAATAAACTGGGAAAGTATTTGGCTTGGCAACTGAAAAAGAAGAGGGAAAATAAAATTATTAATAAAATTGTGGTAGATGGAAGAGAAGTGGTTACCCAAGAGGGAATAAAAAGAGAATTTTTTAAGTATTATGCCAAATTATTTAAAGGTGTTAAAATAAAGAATGAGAAGATTGATGAATATCTACTTTTTCAAAAGTATCTTCCAAAAATTGTAATTGTTCTTGATTGGGAGCATATATTGAACATAAAGTAACTTTTTATTTTCTAGTAATCCTTTAATAAAAATAAACCTTCCTTTTTGATCCTTCAGTACTTCTTCACAAATAAATTTTACAATATTAGATAATAATATTGCTACTCCTCTGGGTTTCGAGGAACCACTTGCCTGCTCCTGTAAAGTAAACCAGTTATCACTAAAAATATTTTTTTCTACTATCTCTAAGATGCATCTCTTGTAAAAAGGGTATGTCTGGGTGCAGTTTTATCAAATTGGAATATACTCTTTATCGTTTAACAGGGTTATTTAATCCTCTTGTATTTAACGAGTAAACTTTAGATTGTTGAACCATTTGACCAATAATAAATTTCACTATAAAATTCACACAAATAATATTATATTAAAACTTGCTTAAGCTTTAACTTCAAATAACTAACAAAATAAATATAGTGTTCTTCTTTCACACACTTGTACTAGGGTAACTTTATCCTATCTTATCTAATAACTACCTGTTGTATTTTCTTAAGCTATGTCTATTACTTAGTCTAATATTTTATATAATTAACCTATCACTAAACTTATCCAACAACTAACAATCTAAAACTATCAGTTATCTATTCTATAATCTATCAGTCCTAAGAAAAACTATTCTTATATTCAGTTTCAATCTTACTTCTAGCCTATCTAAACAATGTTGTTCCAACTCAACTTCTTCCTAAACCTTTGGCTCCTGTTAAATCACAGAAGTGTAGAGGCAAAGCTCTCACTCCCAATTCCTGGTTTAGTAAAAATTAAATAGACTAAAAACATAATTCAACCCTTACTTCTGACAAAATAGGATAAATACAGTCTCTCTGTAAGTAAATTTTACCAGATATGAATTATAGTCATTCAGTCATTGTCCTTTTCATGGTGTTATTTCATTTGGAGCTGAAAGTATTGGGATTCTGCTGGTCTTGACTTTGGTGGTGTGTTATACTGTAGTTTTTTTTTCTTTTTGGATTCTTCTTGGTAATATCCATAGGCTCAGACAAACTCAGTTTCTTTAGCAGCAGCAGGCCTGATTCGATATCTGATGCTTGAAGTCTGCTATTGTTATGTATCACTTGTAATGTGGCAGGGCCAGACCATTTGTATCTTTGTTGAGCTTTTTGAAGTTGTTGAAAGATGGGTTTCAGCTTTCTCCTCTTAGAGATAGCATCCGGGGGAAGGTCGGGAAAGATTTCAATACTGAGATCATGATGTTGAAATGTTTTCCTTTTTCTTGCTTCTTGAAGAATGTGGATTTTTACTCTGTAATCCAGAAGTGCGACTATTATGTCCCTTGGCCCTTTCCTTTTGGGGTTTACTGGAGGTCCTAATCGATAAGCCTTAGTTAGGATAGGTACAGTGTCCTCCTCTCGGCGTAGTTCTTTAGCAAGCCAGTGCGCCATAAATGATTTTAAGTCCACCATTTCTGGTAAGTTTTCAGTAAAACCCCTAAATTTCAGGTTATTCTGTCTGATATCAGTTTCTAGTAGCAGTATTTTAGAGCCCATTTGTTCATGTTCCTTCTGTATAAGTTAATTTTCTTCTTGGATGGTTTCAGCGAGGGTCATTGCACACTCCGCTGTTTTGCCAACATCCAAAAGGTTATTTTTGATTTCAAGCAATTGGGTTTGTATTGGTTCAAAGAGGACTTTTATTTTTTCAATCAAGTTGTATTCCATTTCGTTTAAGTCAGTTTTGTTTACAGGGGAAGCCTCCTCCCGTGCGTGCATCGACTTGTTCGCCATTTTATTTTCGTCCTGTTCCTGGCCCGCCATCTTTTTCCCCAAGCATATTTGCGATAAAATAAATCACTCACCAGCCGTGATTTTTTGCCTTTGCCTGTCCCAGACAGTGATTTTTCAGTCCCAGTGATCTTTTTATCCATTCATGGATGTTGAGAGCACTTTATTAGCGGATTGGTGTCGGTTTTAGGGAAGCGCTCTTACTCTAGGCATCCATCTTGTTAGCCCCGATGCCACGCTCCCCCTCCTTTTCCTTCTGAGAGTTCCACCTCCTTGTCCATTGATTAGTATGTGCAGCTGCATAACAATCCCTGGATGAGCTCCACCACCTATTTTTCTACAAAATGACCCCTGATCATGACAGTGCCTGTTATGTGCCTTGTTTCAAGTCTATGATAAAAAAGTATTAGTTTCTCATAACCCTGCCTGAATTATCAGTCCAACCTAGCTAACCAACTTCAGAAATGTTGCCTCTTTCCTGGTTTGTCACTGATTTCCTTTTCCAAGTACCAGGTTTCAATATTTTCTAACCATGATGCTCATCAGATGATTAATAAGAGCCCCTCTTAGCTTCAGTATTAAGAAACTGCCCTTGCTAACCGGAGACTGAAAATTTACAATAAATAAATAAATTTAGTGCTGTATCAAAAGCCATATTGTGCAAACATTAGGAACAGCACTATGCAGTTGCCTAAGGCAGTTCTATATTACTGAAAGGCTATGCAAGTTTTTGTTTCTTGTCCTGTTTTACCATCTCAGCAAATATTTCCATATGAAAGACCATACAGAAGCCAACTCAGAATTCGATCTCCACAGTTATATAAGTGCAAACCATTTATTGTTAGAAAACCAGATGATTTCTGTTCATTGTGAGCATTAATTCAAAGTAATTCATCTGAGTTTGCTGCTAAGGTTTAGCTACTGTTGCTGTGGTAGCTTTACAAGCAGCGCTCTGCAGTTTCATAAAACCCTAGGGAAGTACCCTACACCAGAAACATGAAGTAGGAAACTGTATTAACATGACAAAAAAATCAAAATTAATTGAGGTTTCTAAAAACCCTATCAGAGTAACTCAGAATGATTCTGAACATATATATGGTGACTTTTGATAAACATTGTATAAAAGGTAACTAGTGATTTGAATATAGCAGCCTATGAGGTGGGGTACCTGCTGTTATATCCTCGCTCTGCTAATAAAATGCAGCTATACGCAGGATGTAGTAAGAGAGAGTCATATATCTTTAAGTTTTATGACACCCCATTCAGATATTCTTAAGTGGGTTCAGAGACTTTCTTGTGCATTGGGATCCTGATTCCCCGTCTTGCCATAGCAGATCTCTGATTCTCTCCTTGTGCTGTTCTTGGGGGTCTGCTGTCAAAGCCATCCTGATTCCTCCCTCCATATCTGGATCCTAGAAATTTTTAGAACACCTGAACAGGACACCTTTGCCAGATATTAAGTGGAATTCTATGGCACCCTCAGAACTTTCCAGCTTTCCCATTCCTGCTGTTCCTGAGTTCAGAATACTTCCAAGAACAATGCGCAGCTGCTATGGTAGGGAAATAAGCATGAACTGCCCCCTTTATGCTAGCAGAAGGGATCTAGAAAAAAGACCTTAAGGTTTCCCACAATAGCTTCCTTCACCATAAACGTCATACTTTAAACACCTGGTATTCGTTTTCCTTCAGATATCTAGTGGCAATCAAACTCACAAGTGCTGGCATAATATTTTCAGGGTGTAACACATTGTTTAAAGAGCCAGCAACCACACATATTCTATACTAGCTTCAGCTATTAATCTCTACAGTCTCCAGAGAGTGCTCCAACACACATGAGCTGGCATTTGGGGCTTTTTAACTCAAACGGATATCTTAAAGATAGGCTGCAAGAGAGAAGGAAATAATAATTTATTAGAAATCAGCCTCGAAGCCAGAGAGACTAAAACGATGCATCCTTAATAAGTACAATCGTTTGAGTGACTGACATTTCAAGCTGCTGAATGTTGCAATTTAAAATATGCCAGTGAGCCATATTGCAAACTATTAGTGTAATAAAAATGAAGGTTCCTAAATACATGAACAATAATGTGTGGAAATAAATCTAATTAAATAGAAAGCATTCCACCTAATATGTCCCTGGTGTAACTCTGGATCATTATGCGTAACATTGTAAATTCTGGCTTTAGGTTTGCCTTCCATGTCATGCTAAATTAACTTATTGGCAAGAGAGACACCAGACACAGGTGCAGCTGATGCTCCACTGCGCACAGTTAATTGCTCTAGAGTGAGTCCCGTGACGAGAGAGACTCTGGATGAGGCATGTTACCCATCAGGACTGCCAACCACTAGTCCATATACCCAGAGACAGCTCTAGAACCTGCAGCATGGATCTTATTGATTTCAACCCTGAGCATGCGCCTGAGAAGCAAGGAGTTGTTTAGGCATGTACAAGCATTTCAATTGACAGTTCCAGATTTCCCTGTTTTGTTTCAGGTCACACCCAAGGGGAAGGGAGGAAGAATGTCAGCCAATGAAGGAACTTGGCTCTATAGCTCTGCTGTGCTGATTAAGTTTGCCATGTTCAATCAATGCACTTTGGTGCGCTCCTGGCTCCAAGGATCGAGGGTATTGAATGTGCTGGTCTGACATGGGAGGCTGGAGGGGAGTTGGCGATTTGGCTGGTGTACCGTTCGCCTAGCACACCGGCCAACGCATTACTGTCCCTGCTCGAGGCGGTGGCAGGCTGGGCGTTGGAGCACCCAAGGCTGGTGATCCTGGGTGACTTCAACGTCCATGCGAATGACCCGGCCTCTAGTCAGGCGATGGACCTAGTGTCATCCATGGCGACACTAGGACTCTCTCAATTTGTGACATCCCCCCCACACCAGGCCAGGCACATGTTAGACTTGATCTTTGCGGCCGGGGTTGTGGTGGACGATATAACTATAGAAACTGTGCCATGGTTGGACCACCACGCTCTTAAGGCTTGTATGAATGCTCCACTCCAAACCTGCTTAGGCGGCAAGCCTATTATCGTGGTTTCAAATGGCCGGAACGGTTCCAAATGGCTCTTCGGGATCCCTGGCCCTCTGGCAATTCCTTGGAGGCCCTGGTCAAGGTCTGGCATAGCCGACTCTCCAGGGCTATCGAAGAGATCGCACCTCAATGCCCTCTGCGATCCCGGACTAGGCTGGTGCTGTGGTATACCCCGGAACTACGCCAGCTGAAACAAGGCCTCAGACAGCTAGAGAGGCAATGGCGGTGCACTCAAGATGAAGTGATTAGAGCATCTTATAGGGAATTTATGAGATCCTATGAGATGGCAGTCAAGGCCACAAAGAAAACGTACTTTGTTGCTAAGACTGCGTCTGTAAATTTGCGCCCGGCACAATTATTTAGGATAATTCGAACACTCACTACTTTGCCACAGGGCAAACCAAATGTTAAGGAATTAGAGATAGGCTGTGAGGCTTTTGCGAAATATTTTGCAGACAAAGTCCAATCGCTTCGCTGCGACTGCCCTGCCATATTGGATTCAGTATGTAGACTCGAGGCTCCGTGCCTGCCTTCCAGTTTGATCCTGGATCATTTTGACCCGCTCAGCTTGGAGGAAGTTGACAGAGTCCTCTCTGCTGCACGTGCAACAACTTGTGATCTTGATCCATGCCCCTCCTGGCTAATTAAAGCCTGCCAGAAGGAGCTAAGATGCCCTATACGGAACATCATAAATAGATCTCTTTCAGAGGGCCGTTTTCCATCCCCTCTGAAGGAGGCAGTGGTCTGCCCTCTCTTAGAAAAGGTTACATCAGACCCGACCGAATTGGTGCACTACCGGCCGGTCTCAAATTTGCCCTTTTTGGGCAAAGTCATTGAGAGGGCTGTTGCAGAGTTTTCTGGATGCTTCCACCTTAGATCCATTCCAGTCCGGCTTCCGCCCGGGACAAAAGACAGAGACAGTCTTGGTCAATCTCATGGATGATCTCCAGAAACATCTGGATCGAGGCGGCGAGGCGGTTTTGCTGCTGTTAGACCTATCGGCTGCATTCGATATGGTCAATCACCGGCTGCTGGCCCGCTGCCTCGCCGACGCAGGGTTTCAGGGGTTAGCTTTACAGTGGCTTTCCTCTTTCCTTGAAGGTCGGGGACAAAGGGTGGCAATTGGAGGAGAGCTATCCCAGAGACACTCACTTAATTGTGGGGTGCCACAGGGAGCAGTTCTCTCTCCGATGTTATTTAACATCTTTATGCGCCCCCTTGCCCAGATTGCCCGGAGATATGGGCTGGGCTGTCATCAGTATGCTGATGACACCCAGCTCTATCTATTGATGGGTGACCGGACTGACAATGCCCCGGAAAATCTGAACCGGGCGTTGCAAGCCGTGGCAGACTGGATTAAGCTGAGTGGACTGAAATTGAATCCAGTGAAGACAGAGGTCCTTTGCCTGGGTCGCGGCGGCTTAGGGAACGGGGTCTCTCTCCCAGTTTTTGACGGGGCGCAACTGGTAGCAGTGCGCAGAGTTAAGAGCTTGGGAGTTCTACTGGAGCCTTCCTTGACAATGGATGCCCAGATAGCAGCTACTGCCAAGTCCGCCTTTTTTCATCTTAGACAGGCGAGGCAGTTAGCCCCCTTCCTGGAGTGCAGCGACCTGGCAACAGTGATTCACGCTATGGTCACCTCGAGGTTAGACTACTGTAATGCCCTCTATGTAGGGCTGCCCCTGTACCGAACCCGGAAACTGCAGCTAGTGCAAAATGCAGCAGCCAGGCTGCTATTGGGACTGCCTCGGTGGGAACATGTGCAGTCTGGGCTGCGGGAGTTGCTCTGGCTGCCAATTGTTTACCAGGTTCGTTACAAGGTGCTGGTTATTACCTTTAAAGCCCTATATGGTCGAGGACCTGCCTACCTTAGGGACCGCCTCTCTCCATATGTTCCCCAGAGAGCACTGCGATCAAGCTCAAAAAATCTTTTAGAAATCCCTGGGCCAAAAGAAACCAAATTAAAAACTACCAGAAAACAGGCATTCTCCACAAAGGCCCCCCAATGGTGGAATCAACTGCCGGAAGAGGTGCGGGCCCTACGGGATCTTAATCAGTTCCGTAGGGTCTGCAAAACTGCCCTCTTCCAATTAGCTTTTTAAGACGGAACTCCTGATAATATCAATAACACCGAGCCATCTTGCTCATATTCTGATTGTACTACAATGTTATACTGTTTTATTGGTTTTACTGTTTAAATTATTAATTATGTACTCTGTTTTATTTGTACCATGGTTTTACCATGTCTTGTTAGCCGCCCTGAGCCTGCTCAGGCAGGGAGGGCAGGGTATAAATAAAAGTTTATTTATATTTATTATTTATTATAACCCCATGACAGAGCTACTGACCCAAGCTTCTCTTCCTTGTAGTGGCTGAGGCTCCTCCCCCTCCTGGTGCCTTGGGGAAGGAAAGAAAGAGGCAGAGCTTCCTTTGCCCAGTTCCCACCATTGGGAGAGATACAAGAAAGCACTTTTAATATCAGTGACTTTTTATTGAAGGTATGAGCTTTTTGCCTTGCTACAGAATCAATACAGGAAATGAAACCTTCAGTAATTGTGTATAAATATTTTATGTTGCTTAATAAATATGATATTCAAAATCTCAGAAAAAAGTGCTAAATCACCCTATTTTGCCAAAGTAATGGGATATGCTTTTCCTAAACTGCTAAACTTCTTGAGGTTGCTTTATGAGAGGACAGAGTTTGAGGGTGAATGGGTGCTTGTAGCCTGCTGAAGAATGGTGTTTTTATGTGGGTCTGTTTGGGTCTTTTTGTCTGCTCTGCTGCTCATTGAGTAAGGTCTGTTTGCCTGGGGATGATTGCAGACTTTACCCTCAGCTTTTAAATCCCAGGGTGTGGGGAGGCAATAGGAGCTGGGGAGCCTTTGATCTGGGACAAGTCATTCCAAAGGGATAATTGCATACACACAGGGTAATATTGATAGGATTGTAAAAGCACTTGGGAGTAAGGGCACAATGGCAACTGAGGGGCTGAGGGGTCTGAAGGTTACTGGAGAGAGAAATGCATTATAAGTGTCTATATTCCAATGTTAGAAGTTGGGGGAGCTGAACTCTTTGGTGTTTGATTACAATTCAGGCATAGGAGGTATCTCAGAAACTTGGCGGAATGGGGAAAATCTATGAAATGCAGTCATTCCTGTGTATAAGTTTTATAGGCAGGACCAGGAGGGGCAGATTGGTGGTGGTGTTGCATTGTGTGGCATAGAATCAACCCGGGCCGGGACTCCACGGGGGGCCCTCCTCACTCGCCAACTGTCCCCCCACCAATGACACCCAGGGAGCTACCTGCGGCGCTGCTGGACACCCCCACAGCCGCACCACCACCTACCTTGGCATCCGATGGCAGAGCGATGCCCCCAGCAGCACAACTCGGCCCCCGCAGCCAGTGCACAAGGAGTCCGGCCGCATCGAAGGTGGCCAGGGTGGGGAGGCGAAGAAGGAGCCCAGTGACAGAAGAGGGAGGGGCCAGCAGGCTGAGCTGCCATGCCCCGACGCTCCACTGGGGCCATGGGCGGCCCAGCAGCTCCAGGGTGGCCAAGCCCTGGAACGCCTCTCCCCAGCATCCGGGCTTATGAACGGGGGCAGAGCCAGAAGGGGGTGGGACCCAGGGAGCGGGGAGGGAACTGACAGAGGGATAAAAGGAAGAGGGACAAGAGGTCGGGGAGGAAGCTGGCTGATGTAAAAAGGGGCTGCCAACTGAGAGAGAGGAGCCCAAACACAACCGGAAGGGAAAGGGGACCTGAGGAGCAGTAACCTGGCTCCCGCCCCTAATTCTGAGACCTCAGGGGGGCACCTGCACAAGTCCCAAAACGGGATGATCCAGGCAGAGGGGCGATGGCTGCACCAGGGGGTCACGAGGGGTGCCCGGGGCAGGACAACTTAGAAGATGGCATAGAATTAAATAACTTATAAAACATCAAGGGAATCAACTCCCCAACAGAAGCAATATGGGTGGAAATACTGGACCCTTTGAGTTACTTAAAAGTGGGGGTGTTCAATTGCCCATCTGATAAACCCTTGAGGATGATTTTGAGATGGAGAAAGAAATAAGGAGGTGAGTAAAACTGATAATGTTATTATAGTGGGAGACTTCAACTACCTGTGTTTGAGTCATGCTGTAGAAATGAGATTCCTAGAGAGATAAATGACGAGATAAATGCTTGCGTTCAGTAATCCAATGGACTGAGGACCTTACAACTTTATCATTTCATTTCATTTCATTTCAACATATGGCATACAGATGACAATTGCATATAGATATAGTTCTAGATATTTGAAAGCCTTTTATACTTGCTTCTCTGTAGACTTACCACCATTGTTGTTATATTTGTTATATTTTGTTATATTCTTAATTCTTTGTGTTTGTGAGTTGCAATTGAAAAAAGAAAAAACATAAATTAAAAAATATACTGATATCTACTATGGCTTTAGTAGATATCAGTTTCCCCACAAAACTAGAGCAAACCTCAGTGTGGAAGTAGCCTTATATTATTATTACCTTTGCTAACAAACTCCCCATTCAGGTCCCTGTCCAGACTACTCCTGAGGTTTGGGGAGCTCTTCTTGTGAATATGAGAAGGGAAGGGGAAGAACTAGGCTTCCCAACCCCCCCGCCCTGGCGGGGGACTCCAGAATTTATAGCCTCCTCCCCCGCTCTTCAAAAGTCCAGAAGCGGGAGGGGGGGAGGGGAACGGCGCCAATTTCATGCCACTCTCCTGGAGAGAGCCTGCCTGATTCCCTGCACCCACCGAAGGCTCGGCACTGGAGTCCAGTCATCACCCAGGCAAGCTAAGAAAGAGCCTAAAAAGAAGGGAAGGGAGGGGGGGGTGTCTGTCCTGTCCTGTTAGTAAGGAAGATTTGTAGAGCCTGCGCGATTTGTAGATCTCATTGCTCAAACGGTGGTTGGTGTGTAAATAAACATTCCTTCCAGGCACCGAGAGAGGGGAGATCTAGCAAACAATTTCTCCTCACACAAACCTGCCCTGTGCCTTCACTACAGAACAGAAAGGCATGAGGTGTTCTTGATGAGATTTTGAATGATGCATGAACTAATAAACTGCCTTGCCCTCAACCTGTCAGCAGCAACTTCTGCAGAACTTTGCAGTAGAATACTTATTGAGAACTTTTGGGGTTGCTTTGCTTTTAAGACGAAAAGCCTCTCTTCCAGAACAGGAATTGCAGTGGGTGGGTGTACAGGCAAGGAGTAGTCTTCTGAAGCTGTTTTGCTCTGCTACTAAGGTGCTTTCTACAATGATTTAGAGTGCTTAAGTTTTCGTTTTATGTGCTTTTCAGCCGGGCTGGGCTAAGCGCAGTCCCAGCCTTGTGTTCTTGTGGAGACTGTTTATTTTTTCATTGTCTTATCTGATTTATTGCCTCCTCTGCTTTTATTGCCTTTGGCTACCCCATGTTCAGCTTAACTTTAGTATATGCTGGCC
Source organism: Heteronotia binoei (assembly GCF_032191835.1). NCBI lineage: Eukaryota > Metazoa > Chordata > Lepidosauria > Squamata > Gekkonidae > Heteronotia > Heteronotia binoei. Next base: position 44,701,853 of record NC_083229.1, read on the forward strand.
TGGGTGTCTGGAACATTCTGAAGAAATTTGTCTTAATTTTTAAAACCTTGCTAAAACTTTGAACCCAGTGGCACCTTTAAGACCAACAAAGTTTAATTCAAGGTATATTTTTTCATGTGCAAGCATACTTATTCAACTCATTTCCAGATTACAGAAGTCATTTTCACTTGAGAAAATGGGTGTTAAAACTAACCTATTTTTATTTGCTAGCATTGTTTAGCTGAGTTAATTATCTTGCTCTCCTTCCCCCCCCCTTAAGATATAGCAGGTTTTTTTTATCACAACAAACACACCAAACAAACCAATCCTATAACAACTGGGGGGAGGGATTTTCCAGGTAAAGATCAGATAGTTTGACAGGAATTGTATTTTTTGTGAAAAAGAAGCAATATAGTTTATTGCATTATGAATATGTTGGTTCTAGATGACATTTAAACATATTTTTGAGCAATGTTTCCTCTAAGCTGAGTTAGTGTGAGCTAGTTCAGTTTTTAGTCTCCAGCTCACACATTTTTGTCTTAGCTCAGGAAAAATGGCCCCACATGAAACTAATTTATGCAGGAGCTCATGACTTCAATGCCAGTAGCTCACAAAGTAGATTTTTTGCTCACATGACCCCACAGCTTAGAGGGAACATTGCTTCTGAGTCTCAGGTGTTCTAAATGCAGTACTGCAGATATTGCTTTGATATTGTGTTCTTTTCTAATCCCACTAAATGGAAAGACGAATAACTGATACTTGAAAGTATTTCCTGGAATTATGGCATATCTCCAGATTACAAAGTCAATTTCTACTGGAGAAAATGGATGCTTTGGAGGGTGGCCTTTGGGAGCATTGTAATCCCCTGAGTTCTGTGTCCTCCCCAGGCTCCACCTCCAAGTCTCCAGGAATACCCCAACCTGGAGCTGGCAACCCTACCCCTGCCTCTGGTCAGTGACAGGTCCTGGCAACCCTAGAGCTATTCTATTACATGATGGTAACCAGAGCTGCTTATTAGGATTTTTGGTAGGGGTGATATATGCAAACCTCCACTCCCAATTGCTAGACATAGAGGAGGACATAATATGCTCTAGTGTGCATATAAGAATTTTCTCTGGTGTGAATTATCTTAAGCTTCCAAATTGCCAAGTTCCTGAAGCATAAAGAGCTACAAATTCTTTTTTGTGGCAAAGGGAATGCAACTGAGAAATACCTGACCACAGAATTACCAGAGGTATGATAGAGCTACTTAGCCTTGTAATTGTGTTTGACCTGAGAAGACAGCAGTAACTAAGTCTTACTAGGTTGGGAATGGCTTCCACTGTTTAAGGGGGAAGCCCATATCTGTTTTGAATTAAGTGACATTATTTAGCAAGCTTTCATCCAAATTTGTCAATTAGAATCTTATCATTTGAATTGAGTCTAGCACTAAAGTCTCTCTCTCCCCCCCCCTTTAGAATCAGGTGTGCTGGAGTATCTAATAAAAGTTCTTCAATAAAAAATTCAGATTAATTACAGCACCTTGCTATATCTGATCATTTTTGCTGGGGAGGGATATATACATTTAGTATTAGAAGAGACCCCATTTTGAAGTGTAGGAGGATAGCCATTGCCCATGGGTTTGAATTTTTTAGATGGACACATTCAATTTAAGTGATGTAGAAATTAGGATTCCTAAACCCCCGTGAAGGGTTTTAGAGGTGGGGTTTGATGCAGTGTGCTGGAAGTGATATAGAGGAGTGAAGCTCAGGAAGTGACATCACTTGACCTTTGACTTGGAAGTGATGTCACTTCCTTGCTCCTGGCTCCACCCCCAAAGTCTCCTGGCTCCACCCCCAAAGTCCCCAGATATTTCTTAAATTGGACTTGGCAACCCTAGGAAGAACTGTAGTTGGGGTGGTAAATGAGAACAAATTATTCCACCTTGTTCTTGTGAAATTTATGTCTTTCACACTTGATTTCACACAAAAGCCAGCAATTTCTCAGTTAGCCTCTTCTCTCCTGGTGCTTCTTATACCATTCCTGAGGGCTCATTAACCATCATGAGTGGTTTTTCCACATCTACACAGAAGAGAAAACTGAGAAAGACCCCTTCCCCAAGCTTTGCATGTGGTTCTCTTGGTCAAACTCAATGCATTAACGGCCATTGCAGAATCCAGATAAGAGAGACAGATAAATGTTTTGATACCAGACTTAAAGATTGGTATCATATGTAGTCATGTAGAACTCCAGGCTCTGCCTACATTGATACTTCGACCATTAGATTATAACAGCCTATGCTGAGTTTCAGTTTGAGAATACCAAAGGGAGAGGAACCAGGACAGAATCAATTTACACATCCAGTGCAATCCTAAAAACGCTTTCTTAAGAGTAAACCCTATTCAACAGACATGAGTAGGAGTCTGAGTATACTAGCTTTAGCATTGTCATCATCATGAAATAGCATCCTGAAGGAAGAGAAAGACATTTAGTACCATCTACTTCAGGATCCTTTAGAAATGTTCTGAGTTTATATTATTATATATATATATATATATATATATATATATAAAATAATAATTACAGCTATATATATATATAGCTGTAATTATGAAAGAATATACTAATAATCACAAAACAATGAGTATTATGAGAAACAGTAAGAAAGAGGGATTTTGTAATTTCAGTGATTGTATTCCAATTGGTGATTCAGGCATAAGTGAATAATAATAGTGGTTTGCTATGAAGAACTTTTCATTTGGTAGTCAGGCTGCCAAAGACAGAATAGTTAACATATAACAAATGTTAATGTAGACTGATAATTACTGACATTTTAAACAACATGCTGTAAAAACAACCTGCATTTTATTACTATGATAAACTCTAGTGTTTTTTATTTTGGTGTATCATTCAGGGAACAAAAAATACCAATTATAGTATAATCCCTACAGTCTATGTACAAAAACCTATATGGAAAAGGATTTACATTACATGGTCTTTTGGTAAAGCTTCTGATACTGATTGGATGAGCTGATATGATGATAACACAGAACACAACGTTCTCAAACATTCCAGTTGCTCAATCAGAACTGAGGCAAAACCTCAAATAAGGTCTCAGAATATTGTTTAAAATTTATTGGAAGGAATTGATGAGGCACAAGCAGCACAGAAGTATAACAGATGTAAGAAAGGGAGTTGAGACAATACCTTGATATGATAGGGTAGATATAGTTTTAGAGTTTCAGAAAAAGTAAAATCTGGTAGGTATAGCTTCACTGTTACTGTGGCTTTCTCTTCTAGCAACCTGAAGGGGACACTGAGATCTAAGGAATTGGAATGGATGCATCTGAATTTCATATATTGGTTTGTACTGGCACTTCAGTCTTTTGGTTTGGTTAAGGAAGTGAAAACCACATGGATTTTATGGAAAGGTCAGCACCAAACTCATACTCACTACTATTAAAGAACTTTCCCTCCCAAAGAAGTTGGGATTCTTTTTTCTTTCCTTTTTTTTTTGGGGGGGGGGGTTAAGTATCATACCACTGATGTTTGAAAGAAAAATTAGAATTTCTCATGGCAGTAGATTTATAGAGTTTCACGTCTCATTTGTTTGAAAGAAGTCTATGGGATAAGAGTATTAATTACTGTATTAATTTCATACTAAATGTTTTGTAACTAATGCAGCCAGTTATGTGACTGTGGTGTATACCTTTCGCAGTTTAATGTAGTTATTAATTTAATAATTTAATGTACCTGTAAATTATTAAAACATTAGTGTTTCTAATAAAGTATTTAAAAGATTGAACACCCAGGGAAATCACTTATTTGCCTAATTAAGTGACGCTTAATATTCATGCTATCCACCCGTGGTAGTTCACATTATCAATTTTTTATTTAGTACCTGCAACAGAATTATGAGAACCTGGAGAATAAATTTGTCCTGACCTGGATGGCCCAGGCTAGCCCAGTGTTATCAGGTCTTGGAAGCTAAGCAGGGTCAGCCCTAGTTATTACATGGATAGGAGACCACCATGGAAATCCAGGGTTGCTACACAGAGGTAGGGAGGCAAACAACCTCTGAGTGTTTCTTGCCTCAAAAACCCTCTGAGATCACCATAAATTGGCTGTGATTTGATGGCATAAAAATAAGAGAATAAAGCAAAAAGAAAAGAAAATCCCCCAAAGCATTGCTACTCTACTTCAGTGCTAACAAGGGTATAGTATCAAATTAGCAAACATAATTGGGATCAATCCCATCTCTGGAGCCACTCCTGAACTAAGTGGGCAACTGCAGGATGATCATTTGTAGCCCACTGTGATGGTGACAGCAGAGATTCCTGCTATGCTGTGGCAACAAGGAACATCATCACAATGGCAGTGACATAGTCCTTTCAAAGGAAGCTAAGGACAAAGAGAAATGTGGAGCCATGCTTGATCCCTGGAGACAAGCAGAGCAGAGACAAATTGAAACTGTATCCCTTGGTGAGCTGCCTGAAGAAGGATTCTCTGAAAGTGGACAGAAGCAGCAGTCCAGTTGCAGCCACACCTGCATAGGTGAATTGGACTTCAGGAAGTTCTACAAATGAAGAAAAACATTGAATATTGCAAAATGAACTGTGAAATAATTTCAAATTAATGTGGAAATATTGTGATTTAAAATATTGTTTTCAATATATATTAGTTAAAGCTCTCACGGAGTGTTCTGTATACCTTACTCATACCCGTGAGCTCTCTGGTTTCACATCGTCGTTTGTTGGCAGGCTGGCCTGGGAAGGATAATAGGTTGGGGTGGAAAGGCTTACATGGTTCCCCAGATTTGGGGGGCAGCGCTGGGGAGGGTAGTTTTCTGATGCTTTGGAGATTTCCCCAATCTCTATGGAAAAGATATAGATACAAGGCAAATTCCTAGAGCATTACAGAGGATGTGATGCCACTTCTAGGTGAGGATCCTGGAACTTCTCCAACCTGTATTGCTTTATCATACAGATCAGGGAGAATCCTAGAGCATCACCATCATGGACAGAAATCCTTGTTTTTCTCCTAATTAAATCATTGAGGGTGGAGGATTGAGGGTGGGGTCTGGAGACTACTGACTCTCAGCAGACAAATGGCAAGTCTACTGAGCACATGCAGGTGGTTGCACTAGCTTCATAAGGTACTTATAAGGTGGCCAGTTAGGTGGTGGCTAGGCTCCCTCCAGGTTGCAGGTGGAGAGCAGGAGCAACCAGGTATTGCAAATTCTCCACCTCTGGTTTTGTGGGTCTGCTAGCCCTCAAATTGGCTAGAAAGGGGCACAACGGATTGGGGAGCTGTGTTGGGGCAGGGCTATATATGCACTTGAACTCCACAATAATTAAAACCATGAATCATTCAGCTTCATAATAGTAATCAATCAGATCCTTAGAGGTTTGAAGTTGACTTCCTGCTTGTCTGACTCTTGCCCTTCCTGCCTAATTAAATCTTCTGGTTTGACTAGTTAATTTGACTAATTAAATCTGCTGGTTTGACTAGATCTGAGAGGTAGTTAATGTCTCCCTGAGAGAGAGAGCGTGGTTGCCCCAGCCTTGAAATGTGCTGTGAGGTGTCCACTTCTAAAGAAGCCTACCCTGGACCCAGGAGATCTCAATAACTATCAACCAGTCTTAAATGTTCCATTTTTGAGCAAGATGATTGAATGGGTGAAGCTGGACAATGTCAAGCTTTCCTGGATGAGGCAAATTGTTTGGATCCTTTCCAGTCTGGTTTTGGCATGATTATGGGACTGGAACAGTTTTGATCACCCCAGTAGATCACCTGTGTTGGGAGATGAACAGAGGAAGTGCAACTCAATTCTCTTGGACCTCTCAGCAGCTTTGATACCATCAGTCATGGTATCCGAATGGACCACCTCTCTGAGCTGGGGTTGGGAGGAACTGGGCGGGGTTGCACTCCCCTTGAAGGGGTGGTCTATAGTCTGGGTATGCTCTTGGACCTTGTCCAACTGCTGGATACGCAGGTGGCAGCTGAGGCCAGAAATGCTTTTTATCGGTTTTGACTGTTTAGCCAGCTGTGCCCTTTCCTGAGCAGGGAAGACTTGGGCACTGTGGTACATGCCCTGGTTACAATTAGATTAGATTACTGCAATCACTGTATGTGGGGCTGCTCTTGAAAAAGTGTTCAGATACTCAATTGGTGCAAAATGCTGCAGCCAGGATTTTGACTTTGAGTGCATTATAGGGACCATATCACTCCAATAGGGACCAAATCACTCACTGGAGTGACCATATCACTACAGTCTTGTTCCATCTACATTTGCTCCCAGTTTGTTTCTGCATACAATACAAGGTGCTTATACTGACACTGAAAGCCCTATATGGTTTGAGACCAATATATCTGCAGGACCACTTCCTTCCTTATGAACCTTCTAAGATCAGGCAGCTAGCACCCTGAGACAGGACCTTCACTGTAATGGCTCCAAAACTGAGGAACTTTCTCCCCAAGAAGAATCACCTGTTCCCTTCTGTTATTGTCTTCTATCAGTGGGTGAAGATTTCTTTTGTTTCACTTGGCATTTCCTCAGTGATCCCTCCTTCCTCCCCAATATTTATAGTGTTGCTTTTATCTTTTGTGCTTATTTTAAGCTTTGGTGTTAACTTGTTTTAATTGTTTGCCGTTAACATTGGTTTCAGTGGCTTTTAAGATAATGTTTCAATTTGTATGCTTTAATTTGTTAGCTGCCTTGGTGGCTCTAGGGGGCAGAAGGCGGGATTAAAATCTTGTTGATAACAAACACCCCTTTTCTTTGGCTGGGAGTGAGGATAATATAGTCTGATAGTATTCGCTGCAGTTTAAAAAGTGTGATTAAACAGAGTTGTGTAAGTCAAAGGGTATTTTGCTTATGTTTATTCATAATAACTTTAATACTATTTCTGTGCTGTGACCATTGGGCTGGAACTAAAATAGACTGAAATTATCTGAAATCTAGCTCGATGAAAGTTCCCAAGTGGTAACTATGGATCCTCCTTCTAATGTACTATCTTTTTTACCTGTTCAGTGCAGTCTCTTAGTTGAGTTATACCTTTCTTACCCATTTACTTGAATAAACTTAGAAGTGTCTGTCTCTACTTAGGATTACACTGTTAGTTTATAACTTTAATATTTATAAATTATATGTACCGTTTGACCTGTATGATTAAATTAAAGCCAGTAAGTTACGGACAGGAGTTTTGAAAATTATTTGCAGATTTGATTATGGGAGGTAAAAGAAAGGTTATAGGTTTTTTCAACACCTGCAATAAATAGAATTGAAATAGTGTCAGCATAACAGTACTAGCCAAGAATTCTCTGGTATATTTTCTCTATTGATAATTTGATGTGTACATACACACCTATGCTACCTAATTTTCAGGGCAGAAATTTCTTCAGGGAGGTTTTGAACCAGCCCAGCAATAATCTAGGGAGTAGAGTTCATATGTATCTGACACCAGCACCCATTATCTAATTTCTTATTTCTTTGTCTGGGACAGAGTCCCTATTCTACGTTCAACCTCCCTATGACTCAGTGCCCTGAAAAGAAACACTGTAGAAAAGATACTACCACCCATCAGGAATGGTTGGTTAAAATGAGTTAAATAAGGACATTTAAGAGGATTGATACTGACACTTTTAATTATCACTGCTTTTATGTCTGTATCCTCATTACCACTTAAAAAATGATAATTATACCAAATGAAAAGCAGACTTTACAGAACATGCTGTTGTTTTACTATGGCCAATATTACATGGCTTCTTATCAGTTTTGTGCCTTTCTAAAAGATGAATGCATAAGAGCATGGATCAAACAAAAGGTTCATCTAGTCCAGCATCTTGCAGGTCTGACAAATCCAGTGCAGGAACTTCTGTCATTCTGCTCAACTTGCACCAATGACCAGTTCTACCCAACTGTTTCCCCTCAGTTCTTCCCACCTGTTTATTCACCTGTTTCCTATCACTGTGCATTACGAAGAAAAGAGAAGGCCAAACTTCCTTCATCAACCAAATGCTTGTGTCAAGAATCGCATATTAATCAAGCTAGTCATGTTTGACAGAGAAGTTTACCCAGCCTCAGAACGAATTACAACGGATTCTTAGGCTGAATTTGAAAACAATATTGTTTCTGCTGAATGTGCATATTCTTACTTGCCAATTGAATGCCTGTTCTCTCTTGCAAATGTATTTTAGCCAAACATCTCAAATGCTACAACAAATTACTTTGCAAAATGGAAACTCTGTGAAACAGGAATGGAAGTCTGAAATCTATGAAGGAATGATATATTTTCTCCCTCCCCTTTTTCTTGGCTGAGGAAACAATGTTTCAAAAATACAATTAGATGGTTTTACTTTACAGGTTCAAAAAGGCATATTTTTATTTAGCTATTTCTGCCTATATCCCACATACAATTAATGTATGGTGATGTGTCTCCACCACAACATTCCTTGTTTTCCAGCATGTCTTTCATGTGGACCAGAATTACATTTCATCTTGTGGTTTTCTTGTTGACTATCAATGGTCTTGTGGAGAATTGAGAATGAATATTATTTCATTTGTCTACATCTGCAGACTAAAAGGTATTTATGTTATATAACTCTTGCATATCCATTGGTCCTTATGGCTCACTTTAAATTAAAATGTTGCTCTTAATTCCAGTTGCTGGAGGTGTCAAAGCTAAGCTCATCTCACTCTTCTGTTTTACATGACTGACTTTTTGCAGCACAATTTAATTTTTCTGTTCCTCCTTCTTGGAATTTACAATCTGGCTATATTTCCATGGCCCCCAACTGCATATAATTAACTCTGTGGATTGGGACCACACAGAGGTTAAACAAACTTGGGGAACTTTCCTGGTTTGCAAAAAATAAATCCCCCCAATAGTAAAACAAAACGCCTCTGGCAGTCAATGGTGGTGGCACCTGGGAGCCACTCTGGGTCCAAAAGCAATGACTGCGAAACTTGGGACTTTGTGCTGGGTCCGGTAGTGTTGCCCTTACAACCTGGGAGTTGTGCTAGGCCCAATGATGGCCATACAGCCCAGGGATCATGCAGGGCATGCTGCCACCAGCACAGCCTGGGAGCTATTCTATGCATACTGCTGTCACAGCCTGGGAGCCACACTGGGCATGTTGCCATTGGCACCATAGCCCAGAAGTCACACTGGTCCCAGTAGTGGCAGCCCAACCCAGGGAGGGCCCAGGGGCTGTGCCAGGTGCAGTGATGGCTGCTGGAGAGTCCAGAAGCTGTGCTATACCCAGTAGCAGCAGCAGCCTTGTAGCTGGGTATCCCTGGCAGCAGAACACCCGGAGAATGCCTAGAGGCCACGCCAGGTCTGGCAGTGGTTGCTAGAAAGTCAGGGGTTCCATGCTGGACCTGGAGGTGGCTAGTCAAGAGCCTGGGGGACATGCTAGACTCAACAAGAGTGTGTGTGGGGGGGGAGGTGGGATCCCCCTTTGAGAGTTTTGTGGGTCCCCACTTTCTGTTCTCTGATTGTCATTCAGAAACTCAATAGATTAGTTTGGTGTAGTGGTTAAATGTGTGGACTTATCTGGGAGAACTGGGTTTGATTCCCCACTCCTCCACTTACAGCTGCTGGCATGGCCTTGGGTTAGCCATAGCTATCGCAGGAGTTGTCCTTGAAAGGGCAGCTGCTGTGAGAGCCCTCTCAGCCCCACCTACCTCACAGGGTGTCTGTTGGAGAAGATATAGGAGATTGTAAGCCACTCTGAGTCTTTGATTCAGAGAGAAGGGCAGGGTATAAATCTGCAGTCTTCTTTAGATTTCAGCAGCATTCAGAAAAATCATCAGTCAATAAACTTGAGTACACTGAAGACCTTGGCATGATTTTTTCATCCAGTTCATATGTTCATATTTTTGAATGATTAATCTCCCCCCAAAACCCAACATTTTGTCATTGAAATATATTTTTTAAAAATATTGGTAGGTCAATAAATAATTGGGCAGGGTCCAAATTCAATAAATAAATTTCAATAAATAAATACATACATTCCTGCTCTAAGGACTTCGGTGGATGGCTAATAGATGAAAAACAATCCAGACAAAGCCAGTGGGATAGCAAGAGTGGAAAGAAAGTATGAAAGTGCGTCAAAGAGCAATTAGAGCAATTATTTTAGATCTGAGAGAAACAATTCTATATCCTCTTCCTATGGGCTAAGTAGAAATGGTGCTGAAGTTTATATACCTAATTATAATCTGGATTGGTGAAGGGAACAAAGATCTCATACTGTGTTGCTAGAAAGGCTCTCTGGTCAAAATCCAAACATATCATTTATGTATAATAGTTTTCTTTATTTATGTGAGAAGAGAGGTCCCAAGGGTGAGGGTATCTACAGTTGCTGCTACCATTGCTGTTCAATGTAGAACAGACATTACTTGGTCAGTTGGTTTTAAGATAATGCAGATGACCTCATTGCCAACCCACCACATTTTCTCTATTGTCCTTTCCCTTCCTGGCAGAACTCTCTACTTGAATTGAATTTTTATTTCATGCAGACTTGTTTGGGGGATCATAGAATCATAGAACCATAGAGTTGGAAGGGACAACCAGGGTCATCTAGTCTAACCCCCTGAACAATGCAGGAAATTCACAAATACCTCCCCCTAAATTCACAGGATCAGCATTGCTGTCAGATGACCATCCAGCCTCTGTTTAAAACCTCCAAGGAAGGAGAGCCTACCACCTCCTGAGGAAACCTGTTCCACTGAGGAACAGCTCTAACTGTCGGGAAGTTCTTTCTAATGTTGATCTGGAAACTATTCTGATTTAATTTCAACCCACTGGTTCTGGTCCAACCTTCTGGGGCAACAGAAAGCAATTCTGCACCATCCTCTATATGACAGCCCTTCAAGTACTTGAAGATGGTGATCATATCACCTCTCAGCCACCTCCTCTCCAGGCTAAACATACCCAGATCCTTCAACCTTTCTTTATAGGACTTGGCCTCCAGACGCCTCACCATCTTTGTTGCCCTTCTCTGGACCTCTTCCAGCTTGTCTATATCCTTCTTAAAGTGTGGTGCCCAAAACTGTACGCAATACTCCAAGTAAGGTCTTACCAGAGCAGAGCAAAGCGATACCATCACTTCTCGTGATTTGGACACAATACTTCTGTTGATACAGCCAAAAATTGCATTTGCCTTTTTACACATCACACATCATGTTCAGCATATGATCCACTAAGACCTCTAGATCCTTTTCACACAGACTGCTGCCAAGGTCTCCTCCATCCTATAACTATGCATTGAATTTTTCCTGCCTCAATGCAGAACTTTACATTTATCCTTGTTAATTCATTTTATTGGTTTTAGCCCAGTTTTCCAGCCTGTCAAGATCACTCTGTATCCTGTTTCTGTCTTCTACTGTATTTGCAACGCCTCCCAATTTAGTATCATCTGCACATTTAATAAGCATTCATTCTATTCCTTCATCCAAATCAATTATAAAGATATTGAACAAAACCCGCCCCAGGACAGATCCTTGAGGCACTCCACTTGTCACTCCTCTCCAAGAGAATGAGGAACCATTCACAAGCACTCTTTGGGTGCAATCTGTCAGTCAGTTACAGATCCATCTAACAGTTTTTGTTGTTGTTGTTCAGTGGCACAGTCGAGTCCGACTCTCTGCGACTCCATGGACAAAGTCACGCCAGGCCCTCCTGTCTTCCACCATCCTCTGAAGTCTGCTCAAATTCATGTTTGTTACATCAGCCTAGCCATCTCATCTTTTGCCGTCCCCTTCTTCTTTTGCCTTCTGTCTTTCCCAGCATCAGGATCTTCTCCAGTGAGTGTTCCCTTCTCATTTGGTGGCCAAAGTATTTGAGTTTCAGCTTTAGCATCTGACTTTCCAGGGAACAGTCTGGGTTGATTTCCCTTAGGACTGACTGATTTGATCTTCTTGCAGTCCAAGGGACTCTCAAGATACTTCTCCAGCACCACATCTCAAAAGCATCTATTCTTCTGCACTCGGACTTCCTTATACTACCCAGGTTCGCCATAGCTGTCCTCCCAAGAAGCAAATGTCTTTTAATTTCATGGCTACAGTCGCCATCTGCAGTGATCTTGGATCTCAGAAATGTGAAGTCTGTCACTACTTCCATATCTTCCCCTTCTTTTGCCAAGGTGTGATAGGGCGAGATGGCATGATCTTAGTTTTTTTGATGTTGAGTTTCAAGCCTACTTTTGTGTTCTCCTCTTTCACCCTCAACAAGAAGTTCTTTAGGTCCTCCTCACTTTCTGCCATTAGAGTGGTGTCATCTGCATATCTCAGGTTGTTGATGTTTTTCCCAGCAATCTTAATTCCAGCTTGTGCTTCATCCAGGCCAGCATTCTGCATGATGTACTCTGCATATAAATTAAAGAAGCAGGGTGACAATATACATCCTTGTCGAACTCCTTTTCCTATTCTAAACCAATCAGTTGCTCCATATCCTGTTCTGACAGTTGCTTCCTGACCCTTATACAGGTTTCTCAGGAGACATGTGAGGTGGCCTGGTACTCCCATCTCTTTAAGGACTTGACACATTTTGTTGTGATCCACACAATCAAAGGCTTTAGCTTAGTCAATGAAACAGAAACAGACGTTTTTCTGATACTCCTGTGCTTTCTCCATAATCCAGCAAATGTTGGCAATTTGATCTCTAGTTCCTCTACCTCTTCAAAACCCAGCTTAAACTTCTGGTAGTTCCCGATCGACATACTGCTGAAGCCTAGCTTAAAGGATCTAAACACCAAAACTGACAATTCTTGGAAAGATCTTGATGAAACATTTAAAGGCTCAGCCAGGAACAGATCACCATGTAGATACTTTTGAGGGGAAGGCCAACATATTGTTGGGGGAGGTAACCAAGCTGCTGGGTTTTATTTGCAGTAGTGGCTAGGGGACAGAATCACTCTAAAGAGCCTACATGTGATGGAAAAGCAGAGTATAAATAAATATCCCTGCCCGTTTCTGGTATGAATAAAAGGGCTGTGATCATCCAGGATATTTCCCCAGTTCTCCGGGATACAGAAGAAATAGTCTACTTGCATCTGTTGCAATGGGCTTTAGTCCAAAAAACCTTATGCTAGAATAAAAACATCCTTGAATTTAACATGCCAGTAGAATTGTTTATTTTCACTTGTTGCCTGTAATCTGCCTGAGACAGACCTCCTGAGATGTAAAAGTGACAGAGCAACTTGCCTCCAAAATCCAGCAATGCAGAAATCTCCCAATAAAATTCAGGGCAGGGAGTAAAGAGTATGTTTCCTAATTCCTCTCTAAATCAAGCTCAATAGAGCAGTAATTCATTTTAGTGCAACATTTTCAGTTGAACACAGCAGGCATCATTATAAGTCTTTCCTCTACTCTTCCATCTAGGTGATGCTGGAGGATCAGTTCTTCATATTGCACAAGATCAGCTGAAACACTAACATCACAGGAGGGTCTGTTTTTGAAATCCACAACCCCTCTTCTTGGATCAAAGGTCATATCTGTATGATGCGTGTCTGATGACGTACCAGGGAACAGCCAGGAATGTTCACTGGCAGCAGACATGGACAGCATAGTGGTTAAGATAATGGGTCATGGTTTGGGAGGGCCCTGGTTCAATGTCACATTTTCAGGAAACTCAATATCCTCTTAAGGACGTCAAACTCTGTCAGACTCTGTGGCTTGAGTTTTTTCATTTGAATTAGCACAATTTTCTCACCTGCCTGTCTTTAGTGCAAATTCTGCCAAAGACTTGTTTGGGGGATTATTTGTATGCATGTGCTGCAGTCCTAAACAATTAATTATTTATTCTTTATTTTGTTTGATTTGTTAGACTGCCCTTCCCTGCAAGCAGGGCTCAGGGGCGCTTACATCAAAGGCAGAATACAATAAACAATAGGATGGGTTTAGAAGGATGCCTGGAATGTGTTTGGAAGGCTGTCCCTCTGCTCAGGATTGCAATGTTAGAAACTTCCAACTATAGGGCACTTTTTAACACTCCTAAGAGCAGCATAATTGGACAAAAAGGCAGCCTTTCAATGCCACAGGCATGAGGTTTTGAAAAATAGTGATCTACTGATCACCACATTCCATTACTGCCATAGTTCTGACTGTGCTAGATTCTTTTTCATTCACAGCACTATTTAGACATTTCACTACTTAATCATAGGTCTGCAGTAGCTGACACTGCCAAAGTATCTGCATAGTAAGCTCTTTCTTCTATGAGTTTCATTTCATCACCAGGACCCACTTCATTATTGAAGACACTACTTTTTCTGTTCAGCTTTCTCTGGGTACATTAGACAGGACATGGGACAGTTATATTTGCTTTGTTTAAAAGGCCAACAGAAATTACAGCTAGGGGGCAAACCTTTTCTTGCTCACAGACAGCCCCCCTATCTTAAACAACTCCTCACCCACAATAATGCAACAGCTAATTGGAACACAAACATTGGTACCAGAGCTAGCAATAAACCCAGATGCCACCTTTGCTGCCACAGACACTCGGACAACACAATCATTGGACCTAACAACATCAACTGCACCATCTCAGACTCGTTCACTTGCTCATCTTCTGCCATTTGCATTAAATGTCAACAGTGCTGTTCAGTTCTCTGTATAAGGGTAAACAGATCCAACCCTATGCCAAAGAATAAATGGATACAAATCTGACATGAAGAATCACAAAAATGAACCTGTAGAACATAATCTCATCCTTCCAGGATATTCAATGGGGGACCTCAAAGTACCTGTTTTATTGCAAAGGAATTTTAGAAACAGATCAGAATGGGAGATTGCTGGGTTATAAGTTATTACAACATTCATGAGAATGGAAGCCCCCCCAGGGCTTAACAGAGATATCGGTTTCTTCTCTTACTACACATGCTAATGTCACTCAGTTCTCATATTTGTTTGTAAGCTCTTTTATTATGCAGTATGCTAATTTGCTGCTATTCACAGTTCTTTGCTTTCATCCAGCCTTAACAGTATTTATTGCTCAGTTATTTATGCATCTTTACTCCTATTAGCCCTTCCTGGAAACACCCTTCCCACCTTCTAGATATATGTAATTGTTGGTAACTTCTGTTTCAGTGTATCAGAAGTGTGTGTGCACATGAAAGCTTATACCCAGCATAAAACTTTGCTCTTAAAGATGCCATTGGACTCAAACTTTGTTCTGCTCCTTCGGACAAACACAGAAACCCATCTGAATCTAGCAATCATGGGGGGTGGGTTGCTTCATATCAAGACCATGACATCAATGACTTAACCCTTTCCTTACACACTATCCTCAAATAAATCTCCCATATCCAGTTATCATTTGCCCCAGTACGTTTTTCCTCTTTGAATAAACAGCTGCTGCAGGGGTGGAAGTATTGAAAGAATAAACAGCTGCTGCAGGGTGGAGGTTTGCATGGAGAAAGATCAAATTCTCCCTCCCCCAGCTCCATAAATCTTGCTGTAAATGTGGCATCTGTCTGTGCTTTTAGGAATTTTAAAATCTGATGGCGCTCATAATCAAGGCTGTCATGGGTCATAGGGATGCCAGCCTCCAAGCAGGACCTAGGGATCCCCAAGAATTACAGGTCAACTCCAAGCTACAGAGATCAGTTCCCTTGGAGAAAATGGATGCTTTGGAGGGTGGACTCAATAGTATTGTACCCCACTGAGTTCCCTGTCCTGCCCAGGTACCATCCCCAAATCTCCAGGGGCTTCCCAACCTGAATCTGGCAACCTTTCCCTCCTCACCCATGGGACCTGGCCACCCTAGTCATAACTGCTTTGCCCCTCAGAATTTCAGGGAGTAAGGAGTACCACAGACACTGGTTCTTTGACTTCAATTATAGCATTTTCCTCAGACAGATGTTGAACATCTGCTGTAAGGGTGGTTCCCACCTTGTGTGCTACATGAGATGTACAAGCAACATCTTTTATCTGACTACTGCTAATATTTAGCTATTTGGAAAGAAGTTCAATTAAGAAATTAAGTTCTTTGGGGAATGTACTCTGAACCCTGTAATTTTTGCACTTGATCTGTATAAAATCTTGTTAAAATCCTGGATCTGGCACAGATAATGTTTCAACTGGCTCTGTAATCTGCAAATTCTCAGCTTCATATGATCGGATTGTTTTTCATGAGTTCATTTAAATTTTTCTAGTGCATTTTCCCATCACATCCCACTTTGAAACTGTATCTTCAGATTAAGTTGTTTTATGTCCATCTTTTTGAGTTGTCTGTGAATGTTTTCCCCAAGAGTTTTCCAAAGTCACACATAATTTGCTTGACCCTGTCTGATCCGAGCTTGGGGAAGGCTGCCCATCACAAGTACTTCATGATTAGTTTTACTGCTAAACCCAAAATGAAACAGCAGCCTCTGCAACAAAAATAAAACTTGACCAAAAACAAAACAGAATGAAGTGAATGTGTGCTTTGCTTTAAAATGTAGGCATTATTGTCTTTTACAATGGTTCCATGCCATTGTGTGATTCCTAAACAGGCAGACAATATCACAAGTAGATATTGAAGTCTGATATTTAGAATTAAAGTGCCAGAATGAAATGCAAAGAATACTTTCCTTGGAGGAAGCCCCATTGGATGGATCTCAGTTTGATTCTGAGTAGGCCTGTTTAAGATTACTCCTCAGACATAATATAAAGTTTGGGTTTGGGTTTAATGAAAGGATTACCATGTTGTGAGACCACAGGCTGATTTTTATTCAGATTAGGGATGGTTGAGCTCCATCCAGATCAGCTCATGTCCTGCTTTGATGGTTGTAAATAGGGAGTCGATTCTTCAGTGGTCTTTAAATGGTCTGACTCTTGATCAACTTGTTCATTGCTTTTCTGCTTCAGTGCATTCATTTCTAACCACACAGTACATGCAACTGGCCTGTTATACATGTGTGTTTTTACATAGCCTGATTGTTTGTTTATTCTTTGCTTTCTTTGTTTAAATAGTCAATGAAATCAGTCACAAATAATGTAAATCAATCATAAATAAATGCTTTGTTTTAGTAAAATCCTACAGTTTAGGTTTATTCTGAGCAGGTTTTTGTAGCAGGAACTCCTTTGCATATTAGGTCACACCTCCCTGATGTAGCCAATCCTCCTGGAGCTTACAGTAGGCCCTGAACTGAGAGCCTTGTAAGCTCCAGGAGGATTGGTTACATCAGGGGTGTGTAGCCTAATATGCAAAGGATTTCCTGCTACAAAAAAAGCCCTGATTTTGAGTAGTTCTTAGTGACATCAATGGCTGCCAATTAGTTTGATCAGTAGCATCTTTGTACGTGTACAGTTTTACAAAAACCAGATGCAATCCTGTTCAGCAAGAATCAAATGGGCTGGGTGGTTGACTCACATCTGACTAACACATTCAAACACAGTGACTGTCAAATATCATCCCAAGTTTCTATACAGTGTCGATGATATATATACCTCAGATGGCCCCCCCTCCAGCCCTTGCACCAGTTGCTTGGCCTGGCAACCCTAGATACAACCAATATATATCAGGGGTGGCCAACGGTAGCTCTCCAGATGTTTTTTGCCTACAACTCCCATCAGCCCCAGCCATTGGCTATGCTTGCTGGGGCTGATGAGAGTTGTAGGCAAAACACATCTGGAGAGCTACCGTTGGCCACCCGTGATATATATCTATGCAATATAGCCAAGTGTTTAATATTTTCTTATCTGTGCTTCTCTTCTTGTGATTGCTTTTTCAGACAAGAAAACAAATTCTTCCACTTTCTCATTAACTCTCCCGCTTTCTCCAGTCCTCTTACTCTTTAAAAAATAGTGGCTTTTAAAAGGCTGGGAGGATTTTGTTCATCATAACAACCAAGATACCAGTTTGGCCTTCCACGACAAAAAGGAAGTGACATTCTGCTTTATAGAAATTTTATCAAAATGTATTTTTATGTTGTGGCTTCCCTAGGCTGCAGGGCTATACATTCCACATTTCCATAGTAAAACATTACCACTGCAGCACATAAAAAACAGTGGAGCATGATTAAACATGACAATGTGGTGCGAGGGTTGTTTCATGTGCACATAAAATGAAGGATACACTGTGGATTCTAAGGACGTACTGTAAAATGTTGTGAAGGAGACTTCATGGCTGAAGCGGCAGTGGTTTACTTCTGCACTGAAGCAATATGGACACCAGGATAAATTAAATTCTGACTCGCATGGAAAATGCTGTTTCCAACGAAGCAGGGATCTATATCTTTTTTTTTTTAAACTTGAACGTGTAAGCTCTGGCTTGAGAAAAGTGCTCACAGTCTAATAGATAGAGACATGAGGGAACCATGCATTGTTTTGCCATAAAAGGACACTGAATATGGAAGCCATGAGGCATTTGTAGAACACCATGAAACAGACTTCTTTTTTAAAAAAGAGAGTGTTAAATGGCATCTGAAAGGACAGGACAGCCCTTCAGCAGTATGACCCTAGAGAGCCACAATCACAGATGAAAATAAGCCAGCATTAGCGTCAGCAAAGGCATCAGTGATAGCATCTAGTGTAAGTTTATAATCATGAGCATTCAGGAGAGGAATAAAAATATTCTCTTGGGAAGAAAAGAAAGCTAATAAGCATGCAGTTCATGTAGCTAAAGTAACAAAGTTTAACAAACCAGGGAAATGTAAATACAATCACAGATAAATAGTAGAAACTGAGAATAATCCCAAATGAACTCACAGCTATACATTTACTCTGATCTAATGTGGAAATGTCTTTGAAAGAGACACCAATATTGACTACAGACAATATATTCTGTTGTCCTCAAATGCCAATTAGTGCTGTAGATATCTCCAAATACAGCAAACTGTTGCAAACTTACCACCTTTAGGGAATCAAAACCTCAGATTTATTTATTTATTTATAAAAATGTTTGTGCCCACTTTGTGTCTGAAGGGGACTTAGAAAGGTACAATGCCATAGACACCACCTTTCAAATGAACAATTTTTTTCAGGCAAATTGATCTCTAGTGTCTGGAGGTCAATTGTTATTCTGGGAGATTTCCAGCCACCACCTGAAAATTGACAAACCTAAACCGGCATCTTGAATTGGACAAACTGGCAGCTGATGTATGTGTTTTAAAATGTGTGATATGCGTTCCCATCTTCTAGCGTTTGACAATACTTGTGCTACCGTGCTCTAAATCACTTGTAGTTTCAAGATTTGTTCCAAGGGTAGCCCCATACTAGGGTTGCATGATAGTATGGTTGCATAGTAGGAGCTGGGTTTGTCCATAGAGTTTTTGCCTAAATACCAGAGCATTGCCCACAAGTCACTGGTATGATGGCATCACTTCCTTTGCAACACCAGCAATGTGCCCTGAGCTTTTGTCTTTCTACTGGCAAGTCCCTCATTCCCTTTCAGATCCCAGGATGGACCTGGCAACACTACCCCTGACTGAGCTTCAGTCATCCAACAGTAATTACTTCAGAGAAAGAAACCCTTATGAATCACAGAATCATAGAGTTGGAAGGGACTTCCAGGGTCATCTAGTCCAACCCCCTGCACAATGCAGGAAACTCACAAATACCTCCCCTAAATTCACAGGATCTTCATTTCTGTCAGATGGCCATCCAGCCTCTGTTTAAAAACCTTCAAGGAAGGAGAGCCCACCACCTCCCGAGGAAGCCTGTTCCACTGAGGAACCACTCTAACGGTCAGGAAGTTCTTCCTGACGTTGAGCCAGAAACTCTTGATTTAATTTCAACCCATTGGTTCTGGTCCTACCTACTGGGGCCACAGAAATCAATTCTGCACCATCCTTTATATGACAGCCCTCATGAGTGGTACAATATTTCTTTTTACCCCACATTCGGAGAAAATGAAAGACACCCCTGATTCAATAAAGCATGGATAAATTCAATAAAGCATACTGAGTCGTTTTTTAATTACCCATATTTAAAGATATGGTCTAATAACTGCTGTTAGTAACGTGTCTTACCCCTTCACTTGGCGAAGTTTGAGAGCTGTCCTGCAGCCTAAGAAGCTGTCCTCGAATGTAATTTTTTTTTCCTCCACAGAAGGCTTCAAACTTTGCAAGGCAAAATAGGATATAGGCCAGCATCTTTGGAATTTTTAGAGCACATTTCTGATGACACATCATTCATCTCTCTCTAGTGACTTCTAACGTAAAGTCAGTCTCAGAGGTCTTGCCACTACAAAACCCAGTTGGGACACAATATGAATATGAACAACTGACAGACCTCTCAGAATAATTATTTTCAGTTTTGATTGGTAACTCAGAGTTTCTTGTAGAGTGCTTGAATTCCCTTTTGAATCAATACAATTGCCTTAAGTTATGTGCTATAGTGAAGGCCCCTCACTTAAGAAGAAATGTTTAAGGCTTTCAATTGATGTGCAACAGTAAGAGAGCCACCTCTAAAAACTCAATTCAGGTGCAGCTGACGATGGGTCATTATTTACATTCTTCCTTTGAATAGAGAATTGAATTTTGCTAGTGCAATCTCTCGCCAGGCTGCCCTCCCTCCCCGGGTCCCTTGGCATTTTCATTGCCTCTGGGGAGTTCCAACTTTGGGACTTCGCAGCCCAGAGAAAGGTAAAGGTTTTTTTTCCCTCTCACACAGATTTTCTTGTGGAAACTTGGCCAGTAACTAAACTTCTTGTTGTTCCCCTTCCCCAAATTCCCACTCCAGCATTTCTCAGACCCACAGGCATGATATCCATGTTATAGATCCCCCATATATTCCTCTGCCCCAATTGCTGTCTCCCACGCCATCTGTTTCTGTCATTGAAAGGCAGCCATTTTGACATGCACAGGTTCAGGAGGTCTGGGAATGTACAGAATGGATCCTGTGCAAACTGAAGACGCTAAATTCACAGGGGACTTTCCTTGGATGCTCCTCCAAGTTTGGTTTTTCTAGCCCGCTCAGAATCTATCCATTTCTGAATCTGCACTGTCAAAGTGACATGTGGTCATTTTGACAGGTGGAGGTTCAGGAAGTTCAGGAATGTATAGAATATAATCAATAAACCAAGAGGTTAATTACTAAAAATATAAGGGCCTAATGCTATGAATTAAAAACATATAACATAAATATTAGCAAATGTATAAAAATACATGTATTTATTACAAATAAGATTTTTTAAAAAACAGATATACATCTAATAGTAGCCTCAAAACAGAATAAAACCATGCATAGATATCAAACAGAAAACGTGTGACCAAGACCATATGCATTTCAGCCAATTTGGCCTCCTTTAGATGTCAAACATATATATTGCTCATTAGCTCCAAGTAATACAGTAAATACTAAAAATAGGACCAATTAAAATGATTCTGGAGGAGAGAGGGGAGAGAAAGGAAAGCTTTTTAGTATGCTTTTATAAATTAAGAATATACTGTGTTAAGGAGATAACTTGAGTTTCTTACTTATAAGAAATCTCAATGACTCAAGGCAGGGATAAAATACAGAGGCCTCATTTTCAAATACCTTCTGCCCTGGTCATATATTGTATCTTCATTTTTGTGTCTGTAAAAGTATTCAAGGATATCTTAATAAACACATGTTATTTTTTTTCATTTTATAAAAATTAAAGTCAAATCATCTATAAATTAAAAGAACCAAAACAAGGTTACCTTTCTCTCTTGGTCCATGCAGTTTGGAGCTAATAGCAAGTGAAAGTGTGTAGTACTAAGAATTCTAATTCATATATGTAGGGCAGGGGTGTCAAACTAATTCATTATGAGGGCCAGGTCTGACATAAATGAGACCTTATCGGATCGGGCTGGGCCATGTTGGCCTGAACCATGTGTGTACCTATTTAAGATTAGGCATAACTTTGTCCATGGGGTCGCAAAGAGTCGGACTCAACTGTGTGACTGAACAACAACAACAAAAAGCAGAGACATAAACTTTTTAAAGGGTACAGACAAACATGACTGAAGTTTAATTTTTTTTTAAAAAAAAATTAAAACATGCTTAAAACATTAGTACTTGTTGCTTTCTTTGTATTTCACCCATGGGATCCAGGAAATTGGGCAAAGGAAGCTCTGGGGACCTGGAGGGGGAGGAACCTCAACCAATGGAGAAAATCAAGGTTTTGTTCTGTAGCTCTTGTGCGATTGTCCTGTAGCTCTAAGGTGAGATGCAGAAGGAAGCAAGAGAGAGGAAGAAGGAAGCAGACAAGAGCCAGTTGCTCGGGGGCCTGATAGGAGCTCTCCAGGGGGCTGATTTGGTCCCCGGGCTGCATGTTTGACACCCCTGGGGCTAAGGGATGATGCAATCAGAGGCCAGAGATGATTAAATCAGAATGGGGGTAGGGTTAGCATATGGCCAGAGATGATGCAATCAGAAAGGGGAAGAAAAAAAAATTCTGTTGGCATGTGGCCAAACTCAAGTTACAGGAGGAAGATGGAGAAGACTTCAAATATGTGTGAAAATACATAAATGTTCCCAAATCCCCACCCAATGTAATACAGCCAAATTTGATTAAAAAATAACAATACAAACAGATATCGCAACCATATATCATGCACATACCCAATATATTTCTTCTTTAAGGCCATGTGGAGCTAGAGTATTCAAGATGAAAATCCAATATTCTTCTCTGGCTCTCAGTCGTTGTAATAATTGAAACTCAGTGCCTGGATTTGTTCCAGTACAAAGGTGGTATAGGTGGAAACTGTCCCCTGATAGAAATGAATTTGCATCGGTGAATATGCTATATATATATATTACTTGGGATTGTGTTACCCAGTTTCCTGACCTTCACATCTAAAAAACTGATAACCTCCTTATTGAAGGTAATTTCAAATTTGATGGTTTTGTGGTTTATATTGATAAATTGTTTAAATTGTACTAGCAGATCCTCTGAACATTGCCAAATAATAAAAATATCATCAAGAAAGTGATGTTACTTCTAGGCAATGAATGTTACTTCTAGACTTCTAGACTGACAGCAATGCTGATTTGATGAATTTAGGCAGATCATGAGGAGGAGGGCAGGAAGGGTTGCATCAGTGCTTATTTCACATGGTCCTTTCTTACACACCTAGGGAAATGATGTTTGCTACTTTGGGGTCTGACAGCAATTTTTGTCCAGACCAGTTTTGCCAGGGAACCTGGAGGGAGGATCCCTCCCCCCTCATCTTATGAGGACGAGCAGGTATCATTGGGGATGTGTGGGATGAGGTATTTGTGAGTTTCCTACATTGTGCAGAGGGTTGGACTAGATGACCCTGGAGATCTTTTCCAACTTTATGATTTTATATATGTAACCTGCATGGAAAATGAATTCCTTTTCCAATCTACTCATAAATTAATACTAAATTGGGAATACAGTAGAATACAGTACAGTAGAAGACAGTAGAAGACAGAAGTCAGGCTATAGGATGGGAAATTAGGCTAAAACAAATAAAAGGAATTTTAGCAGAGATAAATGTAAAGTTCTGCATTTAGGTGGAAAAACCAAATGCATCATATGGGATGGGGGAGACTTGCTTTGACAGTAGTATGTGCAAAAAGGATCAAGGGGTCTTAGTGGACCATACATGAGTCAGCAGTGTGATGCAGTAGCTAAATAGGCCAATGCAATTTTGGGCTGTATCAACAGAAGTATAGTGTCCAGATTGTGTGAAGTGATGATATTTCTTTAATCTCCTCTGGTTAGACCTCACCTAGAGTATTGTGTTCAGTTTGGGGCACCACAAATTAAGAAGGATATAGACAAGCAAGAACATGCGCAGAGGAGGGCAATGAAGATGGTGAGGGGTCTGGAGAAGTCTTATGAGGAAAGGTTGAAGGAGCTGGTATATTTGACCTGGAGAGGAGACAACTGAGAAGTGATGTGATCACCATCTTCAAGTACTTGAAGGGCTGTCATATATAGAATGATGCAGATTTGTTTTCTGTTACTCCAAAAGGTCAGACAAGAACCAACAGGTTGAAATTAAATCAAAAGAGTTTCCAGCTCAACATTAGGAAGAACTTTTTGACAGTTGGAGTGGTTTCTTGGTGGAACAGGCTTCCCTGGGTGGTGGTGGGCTCTCTTTCTTTGGAAGCTTTCATACTGAGGCTAGATGGCCATCTGACTGCAGTGCTGATTCTGTGAGATAAGGGGGAGGTATTTGTGAAGTTCTTGCATTGTTCAGGGGGTTGGACTAGATGACCCTGGAGGTCCCTTCCAATTCTATGCTTAAAACATTTTGTTGCACCAAGATGAAGGTTTTTTTGTTGCTGCTGATGAGGCCCTTCATATAGTCAAATGTGGTAGCAACTAGATGCAAGTTCTGAGGCAGACCATAGCAGATTTTGGAGGGTGCTGAGCTGTTCAGAAGACTAGATCCTTATTCCTGTTTTATTTGTACCTCTGAATTGAATAAAGAAATAATAATTGAAAATAAGCAACTAGGTATGGTGTAATAAATGGCCACAGAACCTGATGGAAACAAGATAGGTTCAGATTCATTGCAAGATTGCAAGCAAGCACTGCAGGAAAATGGTTAATTGAGGGAGTGGAAGCCAGGAATAGGAAGCAAAGATGAAAATATGCATTAAGCTCTAAAGTATTATTTTAGCATGGATGAACATTGATTGACATTGCTGGGGTAGCTGAGCACTCTTCTGTCAATTGTATGTCTACTTTTTTCTTTGCAGAAAGAAGGTGTATGCAGTTTCCAGGTACAAGACTGATTAAAGGCTTGGGAGAAAGAAAACAATGACTGGAGGGCATTTTTTTCTCTTTGCATGTTCTGTTTACAAAGACAAAAGCACAGTTGTGAACATTAAATAGAAAAGAATGCCTGCTCAGCTTGAAACATGGCTAATTATAAGATTCAGAGGACTGCAAAATGTAATGTAGAGTTTGCACCTTTTCCTTTATATTAGTAGATGCTGGAGATGTATAAATTTGGCATCAGAAGTGGTGGTGGTGATGGTGGGAACAGGGGGTGTCAGAAAAGGAAGAGGGAGAGAAAAATGAGGCTGCTTCATCTCTCATCGCAGAGACTTAATGTAAATATCTGGGTTGCAACCTGAAAATTGAGACATACAAAGATGTTCTTGGTCTCTTTCTGAATGTTGTCATTTTGAGCCTTTGTTTCTTACTGATGTTCTCAATTAATTTCTTCTACATTGCTTTTACACAGTTTTATTACTTTAAAAGATTATATGCTATTTTCATACTACTTAGACACCTCTGTGGCATCATTTATATGCAACTGAAGCATACACAGGCATAGTATTTTCTCATGCATGTTGTTCTTGCAGTTGGAAAAAAGACAGCTGCAATTTCATCTCCGGCAGGAAGAATCCTTGTCAGTAACTGGAATTTTCAGACTGAAATGTCAGTAACATCCCTAGCTGAAAACCTTTAAAAAATTCTAAGACATCCATGAGGGTCTCAATACAGTTCATGGATAAGACTGTCAGCTTGTGATCAATTGCTTCCTATCGATACTAACCATATTGCCTATGCTGTTTATTTACTAACCCTTTTGCCCTGCAATAGAATGCAAAGTATGTTAGGGAGAAGCAGCAGAGAGGAGGGAGGCCTTGGGCGCCAAGGGCCATAAACGGCTGGGGAGGCACCGCGCCGTTTCTCAGGCCAGGCAAGGCCGCCAGACGGGAGGGGGAGTGTGGGTAGACTCAGGAAAGACAGATAGCAGGCGTGTGAATCAAACACCTCTGAAGAGAAAGCAGCTTTTGTTTTAATGATGATTTAAAGTGACCTGCCTTTGATGTATCTCCATAT
Organism: Heteronotia binoei; assembly: GCF_032191835.1. Classification (NCBI taxonomy): domain Eukaryota; kingdom Metazoa; phylum Chordata; class Lepidosauria; order Squamata; family Gekkonidae; genus Heteronotia; species Heteronotia binoei. Next base: position 44,727,535 of record NC_083229.1, read on the forward strand.
ATGCTGGCCCCATCCAATGTATGTTATCACTTTCAATGGTCTTCTCCAGTAGAAACATTGTGTATCCAATAAAGAAACTTATTTCTAAAGAAAGAGTTCTTTTGTCCTGGAATCTCAATGATCACTACGCTGACATTTTGAAAGTGATCCTTAAAAGGGGGCTTATCGGCGCGAGTTACTTCTAGCGAATGGCTACAGAGGCACCAGACGACCGAGAGCCCTGCATACCAAACCTACCAGGGTCCCCGGCTTGGTACGTTACCGAGAAACGCAAGCTGCGGAAGGTGAGCAGCCAAGTGCTCTTCATCACCCCACAGAAGTGGAAGCACCGCACCTCCACCACTCTCATGGAAGAAGCCGTGCAACGCCACGCCAACCTCCTCCGCAACCCTGGGGACCCGGAGGCGCCACCCGGCTCGCCCGAGCCGACGGACGGCCAGCGCGGACGGGGGGAGCCCGAAGACGGCCCGGGGCCAAGCCGGAGGAGGGACAGCTGCGACTCCCGAGATGGTGAGGACGAGGAATCGCAAGCCTCCTCCCCGAAAGCCGCCACCATGGACGAACTCCGACGGGAGGTCGAGATCCTGGGCTGCGACCTCCGCCGAGAGATGAACCTCACCATGACCCTAATACTGAAGGAGGTGCAGAAGCAAGTGAACCGCACCATCGCGGGAGTCAGAGGAGCAGCGGCCCCGATCCCGCAGCAGCCCGCCGCGCCGGCCGCCCCAGCAGCACCGGTGGCCCCGGCGGCACCGGCGGTCCCAGCGGCACCAGCGGCGCCGGCCGCGCCGGGCGGGCCCCAGCTCCCGGCGGCCCGGGTAAAGACCCGAGAGCTGCTCGTCACATTCGACGGCACCCCCGACAAAGTGGAGTACTTCATCATCCAGGCCAACACCTACATGCACTACTGGGGGGCGTCCTTCCATGACGAGCGCAGCCGAGTAGCCTACCTGGGGTCGAAGTTGGAGGGGGAAGCCCAGCTGTGGTACGTGACCCTTTTCGAGGCGAACGGGCCGGAGGTGGCCACCGTAGCGGGATTCCTGCAAGCCCTCCTGTCCCAGTTCGAGGACCCCCTGAGGGAGACCGTGGCCATAGCCGCCCTTGAGGGGCTACGCCAGGGGGGGAAGTCGATCCGAGAGTACTCCCTCGAGTTCCGAAACCATAGCCGCAAGATAAGGGGCTGGAGCGAAGCTATGAAAATCCGAGCCTACAAGAAAGGGCTTAATCCGGGTATCCTGGACCGGGCACTAGGGCAAGTCCGCCCAGACACCCTAGTGGGCTGGATCCAGTTGGCGGGGGAGATCGAGAACAACATGAAAGAAGTGGCGATCCAGCGCCAGGGGCTCCAACCACGCACCAACCGAGACGGGCGCCCAGCAGCAAAAGCGGAGCCCAAGAAGGCGGGAGGGGGGGCGAGCCCCAAGACCGCCACGGGGCCCCGCAAATGCTACCAATGCAGGGACCCGACCCACCTCGCTGCCAACTGCCCAGACCGGGCGAGGTCCAGCACCCCCGCTACGAAGGGGCCGAGTGGAGGCGCCAAGAAACCCAGCAAACCGAAGGAATCGAGCCGCAGCAGCACCACTCTGTCGATGGCGCTTGATGAGGATTCTATAATGCTGGAAGAGCTTGGGGACAACACCTGGGAAGCCGAGCCGTCGGGAAACGAGGACGACCTGCACTAGAGGGTGCCCAGCGGCAGGTCCCGGAGAAAGCGGCACCATTACGGGTGAGAATCTCGGGGGAACTGATGTTCATCCCACTGACTTTATTAAATGTGGAATTAAAGCGCTTTGTACACGCTCGGGCGCTCATAGACTCCGGGTGCACGCGAGAACTAATAACCCCGCGGTTTGTGGACATGTTAGGAATTGGGCACAAGCGCCTACCCCGACCCCTCGAATTCGAGCAGATGGACGGAACCCGAATGAAAGGGGAGCCCTGCGTCGACAGAACGCAGGAGATACTCATGGGGGTAGAGGACCATTGGGATCCCGAGGTGTTTGTAATTGCGCCATCCTGCTCATTCGACATTGTACTGGGGGTGGGGTGGCTGGCGAGGCACCAGCCAGACATTCAGTGGGGGGAGCAAACTATTGACTTTTTGGATCGAAGGTGCACCTCCCACTTGTGGCGAGAGTCATGGGGGCCTCAGCCTCCCCCCAAGAACGAAAAGATATGTGTGACTATAGAGGAAGTGAGAACGATCCCGAGGGAATACCGGGACCTGAAAGGGGTCTTTAGCGAGATCGAAGCGGATGAGCTGCCGCCCCATCGGGCCACTGACTGCGCTATAGAGCTCATCCCAGGCCAGCCGCTTCCAAAAGCCAAACTGTATTCGATGGGCTGGGCAGAAAAAGAGGAATTGCGAAAGTTCCTCGACAAGAACCTCCGGCGGGGGTTCATCCGCCCCGCGACAGCCCCCCACGCAGCCCCCGTCTTATTCCGCAAGAAAAAGGACGGGAGTCTTAGGCTTTGCACAGATTTTCGTGGGATTAATGGGATTTCGATGTCCAATGCCTACCCCATCCCCCTCATCAAAGACTTGCTAAGCAGCGTCTCGGAGGGGTCCATATTTACCAAGTTAGACTTGCGAGACGCCTACTTTAGAGTCTGGATCAAGGAGGGGGATGAGTGGAAGACAGCGTTCAACACGCCAATGGGGCAGTTCGAATATTTGGTGATGCCGTTCGGACTGCAAGGGGCCCCTGGGGTCTTCATGAACTTTATCAATGAGGTCCTACAGAAGTACCTGTATAAGGGGGTGGTGGTGTACCTGGATGACATCATTATTTATTCGAAGGACAGGGCGTCCCACGTCAAATTAGTCCGGGAGGTACTGACCACCCTCTATGAGAACAAACTATACGCTAAATTGTCCAAGTGCGAGTTCCACAAAGAGGAATTAGACTACCTGGGCTTCCGCGTGTCCGGGAAGGGCTTGGCCATGGACCCAGCCAAGATCCAGGCAGTCTTGGAGTGGGAACCCCCGAGGACACGTAGACAGCTCCAATCATTTCTCGGGTTCGCAAATTTCTACAGAACGTTCATCCAGGGGTTCGCCAAAGTGGCCCTACCCCTCACCAACCTATTACAGACCAAGGGGAGGGGGCCTGAAGCGAAAAAACCCGGGGCGAAGCTACACTGGACTAGCCAGTGCCAGGAGGCGTTCGAAACCCTGAAGCGGCTCTTCACGAGTGAGCCCGTGCTAGTGCACCCGAACGAGTTCAAGCCCTTTGTGGTTCAATGCGACACCTCTGACACGGCCGTAGGAGCCATACTGATGCAGAAAGACGAGGGGGGCTGCCTAAGACCCTGCGCCTACATTTCCAAGAAATTCTCGGGCGAACAACGGAACTGGTCGGTGTGGGACAAGGAAGCCTACGCCGTCACCTTCACCTTAAAAACCTGGCGATCGTGGTTGGAAGGGGTCAGGGTCCCCTTCGAGATTTGGACTGACCATAAAAACCTAGAGGCACTCACCGGGCGCCGGAAACTAACTGGCAAGCAAATACGGTGGGCTGGGTTCTTTGCCAAATTTGACTTCACCCTCCGCCACATTCCCAGGTCAAAGAATTTTCTAGCCGATGCGCTCTCCCGGCTCCTGCAGCACGAGAGCGAGCGCGAGGAAGTCATAGACTCACTCATCCCTCCCGAGGCGGTGGCGGGGGCCGTCCAAACCCGTTCGCAAACAGCGAAGGCCCCAAAGTCCCCGTGGGGGGGGGAACAAGTTGATCTCAGAGGCGGAGGAGGAAGGGAAGGATCGCCCGGAGGGAATGGAGAAAGGAGAAGGGGGGTTCTGGTTCCATGACGGAAAACTTTACGTCCCCAAATCGCTCCGGGTGGAGGTGCTACAGCACTGCCACACCAACAAACTGGCCGGCCACTATGGCTATGTGAAAACCCTACATATGGTACACAGACAATTCTGGTGGCCCCAAATGAAAAAGGACATTTCTGAGTTTGTGCAAACATGTCCGACGTGCTTGATGGCCAAAAGAAGGGGGGGAAGGTGCCCGGGCTACTCCAGCCTCTTCCCTCGGCAGCACGGCCCTGGTCGGTGATCTCCATGGACTTTATTGTGGAGCTACCCCCCTCCAAAGGGCGAACGGTAATTCTAGTGGTGGTGGACACATTTTCCAAACAAGCCCATTTCATCCCCTGCAAAAAGCTCCCGACCGCCAAGGAACTAGTCTACTTATTCTTTGTGCACGTGGCCCGGATCCACTCATTCCCCGATAAGGTCATTAGTGACTGCGGGCCACAGTTCGTTGCCAACTTCTGGCGGGAGTTCTGTAAACTGTTAGGGATGGAACAGGGACTGAGCTCCGCCTATCACCCGCAAAGTGAGCGGGTGAACGGGCTCCTGGAACAATACCTCCGATGCTATGTGAACTTTCAACAGACTAACTGGGTGGAGCTATTACCCTTTGCAGAATACAGTTATAACAACAGCCTGCATGGCTCGATAAAAGTCTCCCCCTTTCAGGCCGTACATGGGTACGAGGGGAAGCCGTTCCCAACTCAAGAGTGTCAGCAGTGGTGGAAGTACCTAGAGAGCTCCTGGAAAGTCATTCAGGAGAACTTGGAAGAGGCTAAAAGAGACTATAAAGCCCAGTTCGACAAAAAGCACAGCCCGGGGTGGGATTTCAAGGTTGGAGAGACTGTGTTTTTATCAACTAAGAACCTCCCGCTTCCCCAGACATCTCGGAAGCTAGCCTACCGGTTCCTTGGTCCCTTCAAGATTAAACGGGTGATCAATAAAGTGACTGTTGAATTGGATTTACCCAAGCTGTTCAGTAAAATACACCCTGTTTTCCATTGCAGTCTTATCCGTCGAGATCCGGGTGGGTCGAAGTGGCACCCTCGGGGCCCCGAGCCAGAACCCACGATGGTCCGGGGCCAGAAGCACCACGAAGTGAAAGAGATTCTCGATTCTAGGGTGCACCGGGGGGTCCTCCAATACTTAGTGCGCTGGCGCTACTTTCCGCCCAGCTGCGACGAGTGGGTCAAGGCCCCAAATCTCAACGCCCCTAAACTGCTTAAACAATTTTACCTACTGCACGCAGACAAGCCCCGAGCAAGAGCTTAGGGGGGGCAGTATGTCAGCTTGTGATCAATTGCTTCCTATCGATACTAACCATATTGCCTATGCTGTTTATTTACTAACCCCTTTGCCCTGCAATAGAATGCAAAGTATGTTAGGGAGAAGCAGCAGAGAGGAGGGAGGCCTTGGGCGCCAAGGGCCATAAACGGCTGGGGAGGCACCGCGCCGTTTCTCAGGCCAGGCAAGGCCGCCAGACGGGAGGGGGAGTGTGGGTAGACTCAGGAAAGACAGATAGCAGGCGTGTGAATCAAACACCTCTGAAGAGAAAGCAGCTTTTGTTTTAATGATGATTTAAAGTGACCTGCCTTTGATGTATCTCCATATATGCTGGCCCCATCCAATGTATGTTATCACTTTCAATGGTCTTCTCCAGTAGAAACATTGTGTATCCAATAAAGAAACTTATTTCTAAAGAAAGAGTTCTTTTGTCCTGGAATCTCAATGATCACTACGCTGACAAAGACATTCTCTGTTAAAACTATGACTATTCTGTTCCTTATGAAATCATGACACTTTGTTTTAGTAATATGAAATTTCATGAAGTGATAGACACTTTCATTTAAGTTAACTTAATAGGAATTGAGAGATTATAGGTAGTTTTTAAAAACTGAGGTAGGTGAAATTGCCCCCCCCCCCCAGACACATATATACTGTGAGTTTCCTGCTCTTTTGCTGTTGAACAAAGATATGTTTAAGCAGATACATTTAAAATTATATATATATGGATGAGGGAATTAATAAAGGTTTTTGAAGGGCTGTTGTATGCTTTTAACATTATTATGATGTTTTTCAGTTCCCATGTTATCAGTGAAATAGTTGGCATTTTAGTCATACAATTCCCACTAGATGGTACAGACAATATAAATATTTTACAATACAGTTCTATGAACACTTTCCTGAGAGTGTTCCTGCTAACTAGTCTTGAATAGGCTTCTAAATATATCTGCTTAGGATGGAGAGGGGCTGCAGCTCAGTGGAACAACCTTTGCTTGGCATGGAGAAGGTCCCAGGCTCAATCCCTGGCCTCCACAGTTAAAAGGATCTGCAGTAAATAGTGTGAAAAATCTTTACCTGACACCTCGGAGAGCTTCTATGTCTCTGAGTAAACAATACTGACCTCAATGGACTCTGATGCTCTGATTCAGTATAAGCAGACTCCTGCGATATGACCTCTCTGCCAGTCTATAGGAGGGAGGAAAATAATCCACTTAGTGTAAATGAATTTGCTAAACAGGACCAGCTGTAGGTACTTGACTCCTCCGATGAGCTAACATTTTATGCCCCAACACAGAGAATGGAAAGAGGATGGACAATTCTGAAATGTCAGGTGAGAAAGCCAATCCAAATTAAAGTGAATCAAAAGGTTAAGGGGAAATCTAAGTATTTAGGAAGAATAAAAAGATGCTCTTGAGTAGGGTGCTGTGGATATTTAAAAATATTCTTCCAAATCTTGGCAGATATTCTAGGGTCATTTACATGTGTTCAAACACCCATCAGTTTGGCTCAAGTCCTGTTTGAATGTCCCAACACGGAGTCATTTTTTGAAAGTTTACTGTATTCCCTTTGAAGAGTGCAATAAAGTGCAATTGGATTTTGGTGGATGCATCCTCACACAAACCTAAGTTCTACTTCCACTAGCTGTTGCTACACCACAGCTCTACTCAGTAGAGAATTGCTTAAGCAGACAAATTAGACAGGTCAGATATAAATCAGTCATCAATGAAGCATCCTTTTAAAATACCATTTGATGCTTGTCTAAATAGCCTGTATCAGTATTAATGGTTAGTGAAATGTTTGGATAGGTAACATTCCCATGCATGCAGAGTTGTTTGTTGTTGTTTTTGGGGTGGGGGAAGGCAAAACTGTTTGTGAGACATTGGAGTTGTTCAGTGCTGAACTGCACAGACTTTTTGTTTGGGCCATGACTGCTTGTCACACTTCTTGACTGTTGGACACTTTTTGACTGTTCCCCACAAACCTGTGGCATTTCTTGTCTTATCTTACAATGGCAGGTCTGCTCCACAGCATAGCAAACAACATCCAGGGCTCATTTCCTTCCTAATGAAGAAAATTTGTCTGAATTCATGCTTCAAAGAGCATGTGCAAGTGTGCATTAGTCCATATCACAGAGTATGTGCGGGGGGGGGGGGCTGCTCACTAGGTGATCCTGGGTGATTGCCTAGCATGCCAGAGAGTGAGGAGTGCTAGGGGTACCTCCAGTCAGTTAGATGACCAGCCAGCCAGCCAAGCAAGTTGGACCTCAGTTACCAATGATGTGGTGGGAGAAACTGGGTGTGTGTGCTTAAAATGGAAGTGATGGAACCCTCAAATATTTACATCATCAAGATTTTGAGGATTTATGGAGTGTTGCCCAGAAGTGATGGGTTCTGATGAAATTTCCCCCCTCCTTTCTCCCACTACATCAGTATACATGTGAGCCCCAAGCTGCCTTGGATAGTCAGGGGCTCTGGGTGTGCCTGGAAAGGCAGGCTAGCCTACAACACAAAAGTCCCTTGGGATGGCCCTGAGTATGTATACATGTCTGTGCATTGGAATGTCTGTGCATGTTCATGATTCAGCTTGTGTGTAGTAGTGATTACATGGCAACTTTGGGTTGTGTCTATGTAAGAATTTGGAGCTATTCAAAGGCTTGAGAAAATATTTTCAAGGAAACATTTGTTGGATGTTGAACCTGAGGACAGGCAGTGGATTGTTTGTGAGTACTTCACTTGATAGTTTGAATCCCACCTGAAATTTCCACAGAGTGAGGGATTTCCATCCTGAAGAGTGATGTCCCTCCTTCTTCTCACTGCAGCCCAAAATACTCCTTTGAAATGTTGCTCCTGTGGCATAGGTAAGAAATTAGAGCTTGGGGGGTAGGAATCAGAGAGCTGTTCTGGGATGGGGGACTTGGCAAAGGTACATATGGTATGTATGGAAATTTTAAATCAGAGCCAACCCAATCAGTATGAACCTGGTTTTCCTTAGAGTCAGTGTCTGAAACATCTGAGGATTGCATTTTTTCCAACTGTCCATTTACCAATTTTATTTATGAATGTTGCTAAATTTTCTGGTCTTCAGACTTCATCCCCCTGCTTCAAGAAGTTAAATCTGGGGGTAGATATATGCATATATGGAAATGCACAAAGTTAAACATTAATATGCCACATATGACCCTACCTGCAATCCATCAGTGAGGCTCATGGTCTAGTGTTTTGACAACACTGTTGTACAGTCATGTTTTTTTAGTCTATCTTATCAAGAAGAACAGACATCTTGGATTCTAAAAGAGTGGAGGACAAGCTGTTGCATGGTACATGAATACAGCATGCAACAGATGGAATAGAGCCTTCAGCAGTGTGACGAGAGAGGGCTCAGGTGGTGGTACAGTCATGTCCCAGTTTTCATCTGCATAATGTTGGGAAAGATGGCACTGGGTCATGCAAACCCATTGAGTCCAGTTTCTAAATCTCTGTTTAAAGCAAAAATTGAGATCTTTATATTTTTCAGCAGATTCCATTTCGGTGTGTAAAAATCCTTTTTTCTCTTCATCCATTCTTTTTTTACTTGTGTCTTTGCCTGCAAAGACCCTCTTGCCCTCTTTCTGACTCACTGTCTATTAAAAAATCTCTTAAGGTTACCTCCCCCCACTGCCTATATGAATATCCTTCTCCAAAAATCCCTCTTTCTGGTTTTCTGAAACAATCTGTCAAGGGTGGAGGTGGGGGGGTTAAATGACATCTAGGGTGACCATAATATCTGCAGGCCAGCCAGGGACACCTTGAAGGGGGAGTGAATGTGTGTGTGCGCGCGCAAAGCGCGCGCCGCCGCAAACAGGAAGTGACGTCACTTCCGGTGACGTCATGCCACCGCCGGAAACAGGAAGTGACATCACTTCCTGTGACATCGTTTCCCCGCGCCACCTGCCAGAAGCAGGAAGTGACATCACTTCCTGTGACATCATTTCCCCCAAATGCCAGTTGTTTTATTGGCTTGGAGTGACTTGAAACCAACTCCAATTCAATCTGTTCTGCATCCCACAAACAATGCAAGCTTTAACAGGGCTGAATACTATGTCCCTTTCCCAAATTCTTTTTAATTAATGTTACTGCTTGACTATGAGTTTTGGTGAACTTGAAAGCTTGCACTGTTATGGGTCATTTGGTTGGTCCTAATTAAAAATATTATGTGGGTTGTGTTCCTGCTAAATTAGACTGAATGCCCATCCAGTCCAGTATTCCAGTCTCAAACCGGAACAGATCAGTGTCCAGTTCACTCTCCATTCCAGTGGTGGATGGAGTAAATTCCAGAAGTACCACTCAGGTCAGTGATGCTTAATGCTGCCCAAAGGCCAAGTGGTGCCCCTCTTTATGCTCATCTAAATATTCAAATCAGATGGAAGGACATTCCCCCCACTTCCCAACAGACCTCGACTTCCCTGTCCGATCTCATACAATGCTAACCACTACCACTCCAATCTCATCTTTGGACAAGTGTTTTAATAATGTCATTCATTACAATTTTGCTCTGGCACACCCTACTAAAACCAGCACACTCCACTAAAACCCCACTTCTTCCTTTGACATCACTTTCTGGGCACTCTCCCAAACCTGCCTTTTCCTCTGAAGAAACTTCTTCCCACCCCCAAACTTCAAACATACTGTCGTATATAACTTCGCACGACCACCTTTTCCCCATTTTACATTACCTCTAGGCCAGGGGTGGTCAAATTTTCTTAATGCTAAGAATCACATAGAATAAACATCAGATGTTTGAGAGCCACAACACATGAACATCAGCTGTTTGAAATAGGCAAATAGATGGGGACAGGGCTTGAATTTGGTAGGAGCTCACAGGAGCACAGCACCTGAACCTCCAGCCAGGGTCTGTATGCAGTGGGCAGTTCTCTCCCCACTGCACACAGATTCCAGGGCACACACAAATGAGATATGCTACTGAGCTCCCACACCTTTTTTTCTACAAAATAACCTCTGGATGGGGGAGGAGGGAGGGAGAGGTGGAAAGAAAGCAACTTTAACTTTAAATGCATTCTCCAAGCTGCCAGCTGGCTTGGAAAAATGATTTAGAGAGAGAAATGCTGTCTCCAAGCTGGCCAATGGGGCAGCAGTGGGGGCTTTGGGAGCCACACAGTATGTGTGAAAGAGCTACATGTGGCTCCTGAGCCTCAGTTTGGCCACCCTTGCTCTAGACTTTTAGGCCTCCTGCCTGTGCAAAAATAACAAAAATTTTGCATAAAGCATCAAGGATGTTGTAGAACCTTACCGATTGGTAGAGTTATAGACGAAATAGCAAAACATATATTTCCTTGTACCAAAATAAATAACCTAACCAAAGCACTCTGGATTGGTTTGTTTTTAAAGAAGGTCAAATTTCAGCAGAAAACAAAGCAGGCCAAAAGAAGAGAGTTTGACTTAAGCAGCAATAGGGAACTCCAGCAGATACATTTCACACAGCACACATACCAAGCATAATTCATAGCTTCAAAACAGACCAAAATAAACCTCACCACCACAAAAATGCAGTGTTAATTTGAAAATTATACTGCCATCAGATTGTGCTTTAACAATAAGAAATAATACCAACAGAATACTTTCTGCATATACTCCACAACTAATTTAAGAAGATATACACAACACACAGGTAGAGGCTATCCAACATATAACATTAGTATTGTTATCAGCTTCATTTATAGCCCACCTTCCTCACTGAGACTCAGGACAGAATACAAAAAATGAAAAGCAATTCAATCAGACAGCAAGAGCCTTTAATAAACAATGTATTAGGACTACAATTACTGAAGTGGAGAACAATGCAAATGAATTACTTGGTAAAATATTCAAAAACAGTATAGTGCAGGGGTGGCTAAACTGTGGCTCAGGAGCAACATGTAGCTCTTTCACACATATTGTGTGGCTGTCAAAGCCCACACCACCCTGTCAGCTGACTTGGAGAAGGCATTTCTCTCTTTAAATCAAGCCTAGTCAACCAGTGGCTTGAAGAATGCATTTAAAGTTGCTTTCTTTCCACCTCTCCCTCCCCACAGCTATTTGCCTGCCTGCCTTCTTGCTCTCAAACATCTGACATTCATGTCTTGTGGCTCTCAAACATCTGACATCTATTCTATGTGGCTCTTACATTACACAACTTTGGCCACCCCTTGTCTAGAGCATGGCATAAAAGTTCTGCCAAAAATGAAGCCCTTTACACTGACTTTAGTAGGAAAGAGACGCATGCAATGTTGATTCTGTTAACTTCTTCGTGAATTTCCTGCATTGTGCAGGGGGTTGGACTAGGTGACCCTGGAGGCCCTTCCAGCTCTAAGGTTCAATGATTCTATGCACTCAGAAAAAAAATTACAACTTACAGTGCAGTTGGGAGAGAAGAAGAAAAGTTTGTTGGGAGACCACGTGGAAGGAAGCCGAGGAAGGAGGAGGAAACGCTGAGTCTGGGACGAGCAAGTGCCGAAGTGAAACTGAGTTGGGAAGGGAGGAGCCGAGGTGGTGGAGGGGGGGAGGAAGCTGGGGAACCTGTTTAAAGGAGCAGGGGAAATTTATTGCTCCAAATGCCGCCCGATTGTATTTAGACACGCACGAGTGAGCACATAGCTCAAAATAAAAGCTCCCAAGCCTCCCAGCCTCAGTGAAGCAACGATCCTGAGCCTCCACCCCCAAGCTCCTGCAGCAAAGTGAAGCCTGCCTGGAGAGCCTGCATTCTCCTCCCTCCCCCTCCCGCTTCCAGATGAGACTGCTAATCAGGGGAAAAGACAGGAAAAACCCCTTTTCAGAAACGGGATTTTGCACTGGGAAACTTTGAGTTTAGCAGCCGACCTCGAGAGGCACCACATTTTACCTCCCAGGAAATGCAGCCTCAGAGCATCAGCCTCACCAACCAAGGCGGCTGCAGCCCGCTCTCTTAAACAGCCAGGCAGCGGCTTTTGAAGTGCGCGGCTCCGCAAGATCCCGGCCGGCCAGGGCAGCCAGCGCCTCGCAAGCACCGGCAGAGGCGGCAGGAAGAGGAGGAAGGCAGCTCGCCCGGCCAGCCAGCCAGCAGGGGCGGCGGCTGCGGCCGAGAGAGGCCCGGGCGAGCGGGGTCCGGCACCTCTTCTTTTGGGGGTGGAGGGGGGGCTTGAATGGTTAAAGCATCGACACGGAGATCATGGGCAGAAAACACGGGGGCCGTTAAAAAAAAAGCCACCAGGAGAAATAAAGCTGGTTAATAAGATTTTTGGAAGGGGGAAAGCTTTGTGTTCCTCAAGTGAAAAAACTGGCGGGCGGGCGAGCGGGGGGGGGGGGGGAGAACAGCTGAAGCTGACAGTCAGTTCATGCTTAATAGGATCAGGGCTGCCCGCCTGGGGCTGCACGCTTCTGCTGGCGAAAGGCTCGGCACCAAAGGAGGACTGACTAGGGGGGCATTTCAAACGCTGGGCGTTTTAACACATCTGTTAGGCTCTGCAACAAACAGGCCCCCAAGCCTTTGCAATGGGCCTGCTGCTTTCATTGGGGACTTGAACCGACTCCTCCGTCCCTCGCTCGACCCCCCCCCCCCCCATCTGAGCTTTTGAGCCACGACGAGAATACATCCCTCCTCCGCTTAGGCACCACTACCCCCCTGCTCCCAAAAATGGGGTGGGTTTTTTTTTTGTTTTGCCTCGCTTTGAGAGTTAAGAGGAAACGGTGGTCTCGGGAACTCCCTGCAAAGGTGGACTTTCTCGGCAAACTGACCCGCCCGGCCTCCCGCTCACCTTCTTGCAGTGCTTGGCAAGTCAGGCGGCCGGCGGCGGGGCCTCCTCATCATGCCTGAGGGCGCCGAGTCCTCCCTCTCCGGCGCGGAGGCTAACCGTCAAAAAGCGAAGGGGCCGTGGCGAGGAGAGCTGCAAAGCGGCGCTGGAGGCAAGAGGGGCCGGGAGGCAGGCAGGCAGCCTGCTGGGCCTGCGGGGCTGGGGGAGGAAGGTGGGCAGGACGGCGGCGGTGCGGGCCTGCCCGCGAGAGGCGGCGCTGGAGGGAAGAGGGGCCGGGAGGCAGTCAGGCGGCCTGCTGGGCCTGCGGGGCCAGGGGAGGAAGGCGGGCAGGACGGCGGCGGTGCGGGCCTGCCCGCGAGAGGCGGCGCTGGAGGGAAGAGGGGCCGGGAGGCAGGCAGGCAGCCTGCTGGGCCTGCGGGGCTGGGGGAGGAAGGTGGGCAGGACGGCGGCGGTGCGGGCCTGCCCGCGAGAGGCGGCGCTGGAGGGAAGAGGGGCCGGGAGGCAGGCAGGCAGCCTGCTGGGCCTGCGGGGCTGGGGGAGGAAGGTGGGCAGGACGGCGGCGGTGCGGGCCTGCCCGCGAGAGGCGGCGCTGGAGGGAAGAGGGGCCGGGAGGCAGGCAGGCGGCTTGCTGGGCCTGCGGGGCTGAGGGAGGAAGGCGGGCAGGATGAGGCGGCGGTGCAGGCCTGGCCAATCCGGGACTCTGAATGAGTCCCGAGCTTGGCCAATCGGGACGCGGGATTCAGGAGGCGGGGGCGGGACTTTCCCGGGAGGGCGGGACGTTCTGGCCACCATCTGACATTGAAGTTATCTCCAAAAGTGTGATTTGGTGCTAAAAGTAGCCTTGAGGTCTGGTTTAGGAGCACATTGCTGGGAAAGGAGCAGGAGTTAACTCTTCACTGTAATCAGAAACACCTTTTAAAGAGAGGTGTTTTAAACCTCTCTTTAAAAGAAAGGTATCCATTTTCTCTCTCTCTCTCTCTCTCTGCCTACTATACTTAAAACAACCCAGTGCGGTGTTGTGGTTCCAATGCCCGATTAGGATCTGGGAGACCCAGGTTTGAAACTCCACTCTGCCATGAAAGCTTGTTGAGTGATTTGGGTCAGTCACACATATTCAGCCTGACCTACCTTGCAGGGTTGTTGTGAGGGTAAACTGGAGAGTTAGAAGAATGATATAAGCCACTTTGTGTCCCTGTTGGGAAGAGAGGTACATATGAAGTGAATAGACTTGCCAGACCCCAGGTCTGTACCAACCCAAAGAGTAACGTGGAAAGGAGAAGCAGGTATACAGCACACAGCATCCACGAAAACCAGCCTCAAGTATGAAAAATATTCAAAGGTTTATCACAAATAAATATAAAGAATTTAGACAAAAGTGCATAAATCACACCCGACTCAAAGTCCTTTCATTTAAGTCTGAAATTCTTATGCTTTAAAGTGTAAGTCTGGGGTAATAGATGAGCCGTGAAGTAAGAGTCCAACGCTCCCAGCTACTTTCAACAGTAGCCGGTGTAGAGATGACTAGCAGCAAAGCACAAATCCGCAGCAGGGATGCACATATTGCCCTGTTCCACCAAGGCTTCTACAAGCTGCATGAATATAATATCAAAAGTCACCAGCAAATATTTAAAAAAAATACAGAAAACTATCAAACAAATAACATACCTTCCGAATTATTCAAATCCTTCATACATGGCATAAAGCTCAACATTTCTGCAGAATATCAATGACATCACATGGTTCCATATCACATGATAATATATGCACCCACAGGTGTTGCCAATTATACAAGCTCTTAAAGTTACAGACAGAATATCCACAGTAACACATACTAAGTATACAATTCACAAAAAACAAAAAAGGTCCCAATCATTATTAAGTCCATTAAGTCAAAGTTTGAGCAGAGGATTCCCCAGTTTGCAGGTTCTACTCTGTACCCAGCCAGCTAACCAGCAGAGGAAGCCGCATGCCAACAGCCATGATGTGCCTTTAGATCTCTACAGGTTTAGAACTCTTTGTGTTTGGAATGTGTGTATGCTTTTAAATCTCAGCAGGATGTGAAAGCTGCATGAGGAGGGTGAGGAAGTTACATGGCTCTTCCTGGTGAGTGTATGAGAGAGGAAGAGAGCACAGTCCCTCTATTTTGCATTTGTTTCAGAAATTGCATAGTAAAATGGATAGTAAAGAGTTAACTAGCATCTGATTATGAGATGAAGGAAAACTCCACCCCCTAGACTGCTCTCTTCCTTATTTTAGTTTTTCTGTGTTAGTCTGAAGAAGTTGGTTGAAATACAGCAGATCGTTACATTCAGCAACTCCCATGAGTAAAGTGATTTACTTTGCTCCAGTGAGATCACAAAAGTGTAGGCTTGCAAACTGTTAATTTTGGCTGCTTTGTAAGTTTGTGTGTTCACTTTCATTTAGTGGAAGTGCAGCTGCTGGGAAACCCTTTGAAGGCAAAAAAGAGGAAGATGAAATGAATACTATATTAAGGGAAACTGCTGTATTATTTATTTATCTTAGGGAACAGGAAAATCTCCTGGCTGCACCACCAAAGTCTTCATGTATTTTCTGAGGTGGACCAGGCAACCCTAAGAAGTAAATAAACAAGTAATTTATAAATACAGAAAAGCAATGTTTGAATGCTGTCTCCTCTCATTTATTTAGAAATGTTATCATGTTTCTCGGCCAGTGAAGATCCAAAGTGGTTTACCATATCATTCTCTCCTCCTCCACTTTATCCAGACAACAACTACCCTGTGGACTAGGTTACTGGCCCAAGGTCACCCACCAAGTGACTGGCCCAAGGTCACCCACCAAGTTTCTATAGCACACTGGAGATTCAGGCCTGGATTTCCAAGATCTTAATCTGATGCTATAACCACCATACTATCCTAGTTTCCTCATGGCTGCTTTCTAGGGCAAAATGGGGGAAATGATATATGTCACCCTGAGCTTTTTGGGGAAAGGGCAGAATTAAATAAATAATGCCTGAATCTTTAAAATGTCAGGAAAAATACCAAAGGCATTCCTCTAACTAAAAATGTGTGTGTATGCGTGTGCATGTGTGTGTTTGTAGGGTTAATTGATTAATTATACTGTTTAAACAGATCCATTATTCTCTATATGTTAACTGTATATCAATACTGATGATATTTTCAGATAAGTTAATAGAGTGAAATACATACACACATATATTGCAAATTAAATGTAGCAAATGCTTGATTAATGAAAATATAGACAGTTTGGAAGAAGACTATCAGCAGTGAAACACTTCTACAGGGCAGAGCATAGACTCGCATTTTTCATTTGTGATTAGTTAATAAATTGCACCAATTATCGTCTCTAAACAATTTACTAATGTAGGAAAAAGTAGACAAATGCTCCGTTAAAGGTGACAGATGTTTCTTTTTTATGCTTCTTTTGCAGTTTACCCTGAGCAATTTATACTGACATGGATTGGCTGAATTCACATACTCTACAACAACTTCCATGGGATCCAGGTAAAACTGGATGAATTAAAGCTAGAATGTAGGAAACTGGGTGGCTCTTTTCATTTAGTTATCAATTAGCATCATTTTTAATTGAAAACTGTATAAGGTATTATAGTCACAAATTTGCAGTGCCTGAGCACTATAATTAGTACTGTACTGGAGTGCAAATGGAAGCTGGGAAGTAGATCTTAGTTATTAGTTTTATTGCTGCTGAATTGCATCTTAGGTTTGCATTTGGAAGGAGGAAAGCACTGAACAGAAGGAGCAGACACTATCGGGATAGGGTGAATTTATAAGACTGATAAGCAGTTCATCATCTCAGCTTTCAAAGGAACAACTCTGAAAATGTATTTTATGATGAACAACCTAAAGTGTATCTCAAAGGCAATCTGAATGTGGAAGGAGTATAGCCAAAGTGGATGTGACGGTCAGCTACATTTGATCATGATTCTGCCACTTGTACATATAACATTGGGTGGGACAGAGATTTAACCTCAAAAAAGGCATACAGGTAAACAAAGCTGAACCTAGCCTTCCCCCACTCCCTCACACACACACCATGGTCTATTTCCAAAACTGGGCTGGGGGAGTCAAATGATGAAGGGCAAAGAGATAACAAAGACTTAGGAAGAGGGTTAAGCACTTAAAAAAAAGTGTCACCCTCCATTTTATGTGTAAATATGACAGACATTTGAATAAGCATTGCTTGAAAGAACCAGCTTGGCAGGGCTTTTTTTGTAGCAGAAACTCCTTTACATATTAGGCCACACCCTCCTGATGTAGCCAATTCTCCTGGAGCTTACAGCAGGCCCTGTACTAACAGCCCTGTAAGCTCTTAGAGGATTGGCTACATCAGGGAGGTGTATCCTAATATGCAAAGGAGTTCCTGCTACAAAAATGTTCTGCAGCTTGGTGGTAGCAGATAGAACACTGGGCTAGGATCTGGGAGACCCAGTGTTGTTTGGAAGAGCCAGTATGGTATAGCTGTTACAATAGTGGACTGGGATTGGGTAGGCCTCATCCAATTTCAGCTCCCCACTTTGCTATGGGAACTCACTGGGTTATCATGGATCAGTTAGTAAAGTTTTGTTGGCCGTAAAAGTGCCACTGAACTCAAAAATTTATTCTGCTGCTTCAGACTAACACCTCTCTCTCTCTGCCTAATCTACCTCACAGGCTTGTTGTGAAGATAAAATGGAAAAGGAGTAACCAATGTTGCCATCTGCTTTGGGTTCCCATTGGGAAGAAGAAAAGAGATATAAATATCCAAATAAATAAATAATCATGACTGCTTCTGCCATTATTGGTTTGGAGCAAATAAAACATTCATAAAGGAAAAAGAAATAGAATTTCCATAATTAGCATTTTGGAAATTGACTTGTTTGAAAACAACCCAGGTGGTCATCCTAAACTGTTGAGCATCTAGTTGTGGATGCTCTTCTTGCTCTTGTTTGCCTGCTTACTGTGCATCCATGCTGATTTGGAGTGTTTGAAACATGTGCCTGATGCCTGTCATCAACCCTGGAAATGCCTGCAAATGGATGCAACTTGCTGTTTTGAAAATTATACAGGTATAAAGAAGAACAGAAATGATGTTGCCAAGAATGAAATCAGGTCAGTGAAAATGGGATGGCATTCACTCGAAAGTAGAAACTGGATGGCATTCACCTGAAGATCCCGATGGAGTTTTTCAAGCAAATTTGAAAACCATAAATAGAGGGGCTTTTCAGACTTTCAAGTAATATGAGGTATAGAAGTATGGAGGGTGACTGAGATTACATCCATTGCCCTCACACTCACTGTCTGTGCATGTATCACTCCTTGTGCAGGGAGCCTACAGGTATAGCTAATTAATTAGTAGGGACTGTTGTGGGAATGGAAGATATAATTCTGTTTTATCTCCACGTTTTGATTTTGTATCCATTTTCAAAATATGTCAAGGACTCTATTGGACAACACATAGCATAGCCTCAAATTGTAGAAGAACATAGAAAGTACCCACCTTTATAATAATGATCTCATGGGACAAATGAAGGCTCAGAAGGTCTAAAGCAGAGTTTCCCAAACTTTTCTTTTCCATGATCCAGTTATTTTTAACACTTCTCCTTCATGGCCCACTAAAATTCGGGGGTGGAGCCAGGAGGCTTTGGGGGTGGATCTGGGAGACAGGAATTATGTCATTTCCTGTGGTGTCACTTCCAGGTCAAGAGCCAAGTGATGTCACTTCCAGGGCACACTGAACCAAAACTCCACCTTTTCCTGTGATGTCACTTCCAGGGCACTCCCCCAAACTGGCGGCGTACTCGAGACGAAGTGACCCGAACATCTTATAGAGAGAGTTTGAAGACCTATGAGATGGCAATCAAATCCGCAAAGAAAACATACTTTGCGGCTAAGATTGCGTCCGCAACTTCGCGCCCGGCACAATTGTTTGATATAATTCGGGATCTCACCACGCTGCCCCAGGGCAGACTAAATTCTTTCGAATTGGAGATAGGCTGTGAGGCTTTTGCGAATTATTTTGCGGACAAGATCGCATCACTCCGCCTCGACCTCCCCGTCAATTTAGAGACAGTTAACGCAACCGAGGCCCCGAGCATGTCTTCGGACTATATTCTGGACGGTTTCAGCCCCCTCAGCCTGGAGGAAGTTGACAGGATTCTCTTAGCTGCCCGCCCAACAACTTGTAAATTGGACCCGTGCCCTTCCTGGCTTATTAAATCTTGCCAAGGGGATCTCAGATATCCTGTGCGGGACATCATAAACAGATCCCTGACGGAAGGGCTTTTTCCAGCGCCGCTTAAAGAGGCTGTGGTCCGTCCCCTCCTAAAAAAACCATCTTTAGACCCGGCCCAATTGGCACATTATAGGCCGGTCTCAAATTTGCCTTTTCTAGGCAAACTTATCGAGAGGGCAGTGGCGAGGCAGCTACAGACTTTCCTGGAGGACGCTTCCATCCTTGACCCACTCCAGTCCGGCTTCCGCCCAGGTCATGGGACGGAGACGGTGTTGGTTGCCCTAGTGGATGACCTTCAACGGCATCTGGATCGGGGTGGCTCGGCAGTGCTGATGTTGTTGGACCTATTGGCGGCGTTCGATACGGTCGACCATCGGTTACTGACTTGCCGCCTCGCCGACACGGGGATTCAGGGGCTAGCCTTGCAGTGGCTTTCCTCTTTCCTTGAAGGTCGGGGACAAAGGGTCGCGATTGGGGGGGAGCTATCCCGGAGGCACACACTTAATTGTGGAGTGCCCCAGGGAGCGGTTCTCTCCCCGATGTTATTTAACATCTATATGCGACCTCTTGCCCAGATTGCCCGAAGGTATGGGCTGGGGTGTCACCAGTATGCTGATGACACCCAGCTCTTTCTACTTATGGACGACCGACCTGTCTCCGCCCCAGAAAATCTAGATCGGGCATTACAGGCCGTGGCTGAGTGGCTCAGACGGAGTGGACTGAGACTGAATCCTGCGAAGACAGAGGTCCTCTGTTTGGGCCATCGTGGACCGGGGGGGGGGGAAATCCCCCTGCCGACTTTTGACGGTGCGCCGCTGACGGCGGCGGACAGGCTCAAGAGCCTGGGGGTGCTGTTGGAGCGGTCCCTAAAGATGGAGGCTCAGATAGCAACCACTGCCAAGTCCGCGTTCTTTCATCTTAGACGGGCAAGGCAGTTGGCCCCCTTCCTGGACCGCGACGACCTAGCAACAGTGATCCATGCTACGGTCACCTCGAGGTTGGATTACTGCAATGCCCTCTACATGGGGCTGCCCCTGTGCCGGACCCGGAAATTGCAGCTGGTGCAGAACGCCGCAGCCCGGCTGTTATTGGGCCTCCCAAGGTGGGGGCACATCCGGCCGGGCCTTCGGGCTCTGCACTGGCTTCCAATAACATACCGAGTCCGGTACAAGGTGCTGGTCATTACCTTTAAAGCCCTATATGGCCTGGGACCTGCCTACCTGAAGGACCGTCTCTCCCCACACGTTCCCCAGAGAGTACTGAGGTCTGGGACTCAAAACCTTCTCACCATCCCCGGGCCCAAGGAAGTCCGTCTCAAGACAACCAGAGACAGGGCCTTTTCTACAATGTCCCCCACATGGTGGAACCAGCTGCAGGAAGAGGTGAGGGCCCTGCGGGATCTTACTCAGTTCCGCAGGGCCTGTAAGACAACCCTCTTCCGGTTAGCTTATGCCGACTAGATAAATGTAGCTTATCAGATTTTCGTGAAATATACTGGATAGTTTTAATGTTAAGATTGTAATGTTTTTAGGTTTTTTAAATGTTTTGACTTTTAAATGTATTAACTTTGTACCTTGTTTTATTGTTTTGTCGTTGTTGTGAGCCGCCCTGAGCCACTCTGTGGGAAGGGCGGGATATAAATTATAGAATAAATAAATAAATAAATAAATAAACCTGCCTCTTCTTCTGAAGTAACTTCATTTTCAGAAAAATCTTTCTGAAACTCATGCTGTGTGAGAAAAAGACTTCTAATTTCAGAACATCGTAGTCACCTGTTTGGTTGCCAGGGTGCCTGGAGATTCAGCTCACATACATCTGCCAGGAGAACATGGGTTTTGTCTACCAGAATATAGGGACTTATGTGAGTACAAACAGCCACAACGTTGCAGCAGCACTCCGTGTCTCTGGAAGAGTGCTACCCAGGAGAACAGATGGGTTTCCCGTCGATCCGTGCGATCACCATCTCAGCCGTTGCAGCGGAAGAAGGTGCGCCACCAGGATTGTCCAGTCAAGCGGTTTCCAGCCTTGACCATAGAATTCATATGGAAAGGCTAACATCACCAGCAGCTATCTTCCTGCAGTGCCAGACTCCATTACAGCGAAGCGGGAGGCTCACGTATTCAACAGATGTCACCTATGCATAAGGCCATCAAGCTTATCTTAGGCATGGATCCTGTCAGACTGCCTAAGCCTTTGTCCAACGGAACCTAAGACAAAGACTGGCGCCAGTAGAGGAATGAAGAAGAGGAAGAACATCTTCACCTAGAGCCAAGTGTCTTTGTATAGACAGGGTGTTACCTTAGGTAGCAATTTGGCCATCTATTGTCACCTTTTTAGATAAGTTTGATATTTTTAATCACCCCCACCCCAATAATTTCTCCCATTCTTTCCCTTAACGGTCATCCTGGAGCCTCCCCCTTTGGCCCATTGTTACCTGGAAGTCCAATCAGGTAACCAGGGCCAAGCCTGCTCATTGGACAGGTATGGGCATCCAATCAGGTGCCCCCAATAAACTGGCTATTGGCTACCGCATAAGTCCAGCTCTTATGGTCATTGCGGAGCCTCCCCTTTTTCTGAGGTCATGTACCAGCTGACCACCTGTCATCTGCCTCTGTACCTCCCATCCCCTAAGGTAGTCCTTATAACTTGTGACCCAGCTCCCCACAGGTGTGCATCTAGCAGTACCCCATTACTGCTGCTTAGATACATCCCCGATTCTTGGCCAGTTGAGGATCCAATTCCCCATTGTCCTCATTTGTCGCCATTGGCGCCTTCCTTGAAGACTCTGTTCGGTAATTATCACCCTGTTTGTCCATCCTTATGTTACCTCTATGCATTTCTTTCTATTTTATTAGGACTGTATGTGTGTTGTATGTATCCATCACCTTGTATGTGTGTTCTATATTTTTCTACAATAATTTTAATTGTTTTTATTTATTTAGTGTCTGGTGAATTTAATCAATAATTTCTGGAAGTAGAATCCTGTATACATAGATTCTAGATCCTTTTTAAGTCATAGGTGCCCACCTGTCAATTCCCCATCTTCGTTTTGAGGGCATTTTGACTTATAGCTGAGCCAAAATGGGGGTGGAAAGTGGGCAGTCCTCTCTTTCCACCCCCACACCTGCATGCATCTATCTGTTTGTGTGTTCTTCTCCAGCTTGCAAGCACTCCTAATGCCCATGTTCAATTGCCTGCACCACCTACACACCCCTTCCTCAACAGCACTGGCCAGTGTATGCAGTTGGGAGTGCTGTTGCCATTGCCATCAGGAATGCCAGCACTGTGTATCACCCACACTGGGCCCTGCCAGCAGATCTACCTCAAAATATGCTGACACATTTAGTAGGACCTTCCTTCAGCTGCTGCTACTGGAACCCTGCCTCAAGCTACAACCAAGCTTGCTTGGTTTCAAGAAAATCTTTTGACAGCTATTTTTCATACTTTTCCTTGACTGAAACACCGGGAAATTCCTGTGAAAGGTAGTAGAGAATTGTACTACAATTAATCAATTAATTTCAAGTTATATGAAGTTCATACAAGCTTTTCTGCAGTTATCCCAAAAACAATATTTATGCGGGGCTTGCAGCATTTTACTGGCTGTGTTTCCCATGCCTTTAAAAACAACCTGTTGTGCAAATATTTAGCCAGTGAACTTCTTTCATCCTTTTTAATATCTACAGGAGGAGTTTAATTTGGATGTCAGACAGCTGTTAGAAGCAGGACTAGTAAAATGGTGTCAGGTCCATAGTACTATCATTTCCAGTGCTGTTGAGATATACAGCAGTAATCTCCAATAATCTCTTTCTGCCCCACACCTCTCATTCACTCACACAGAAATCTCATAGAAAGACCAGCTGGCTACAACTGGGGTTGCCAACTATGTCTGCAACAACAGTATGATGAACAGAAAAGTTTCATCCAGTTAAAATGGAAGGAAAGAAAGAAGGAGAAAGGAAAACAATGAAATGGAAGGAAAGGAAAGGAAAAGAAAAGAAAGTCATGGAAAGAAAACATAAGAACATAAGAGAAGCTATGTTGGATCAGGCCAGTGGACCATCCAGTCCAAAAATCCCCCATACAATGCCCAAAAGGCACCAGAATGCCCCAGTGGGGCTAGGGCACTAGAAGCCTTCCCACTGTTGCTCTCCCTGCTCCCAGCACCAAGAATACAGATAGAGCATTACTTGCAGGGAAAGAAAGAAAGAAGGTGGGGGGAAGCCTTACTCACCATCAGATGACCCCAGTCAGCAACAATTCTACCCAAGTGTCGTTTGATAAAAAAAAAAAACAACTGCTGGAATGCCCACTCCCCACCTCTCCCAACTGAAAAAAAACACCCTGCTTTCTTTGCTGCCCAGGCCTACCGGAGAAATCTCTCCAAGAGAATATACTGCAAGGCATATGAAAGCTCATATCGTGAAGAACACTTCATGGGTCTAAAGTGCCAGTGGACGCCAACTTTTCTTTCACACTGGGAGGGGAAGAGAAGGAAAGAGAGGCAGCCCAGCTCCTCTCTGCACAACACAGAGATAGGGGAAGGAAGGAAGCCAAACAGAGCTCAGACTTTGCAGCCTGTGTTAGTCTTCAAGGCTAGCTTTTCTCTGCACAACAGAGAGATGGGGGAAAGAACATAAGAACATAAGCACGTAAGAGAAACTATGTTGGATCAGGCCAATGGCCCATCCAGTCCAACATTCTGTATCACACAGTGGCCAAAATACACATACACACTCACGCACACACAGTGGCTAATAGCCTCTGATGGACCTCTGCTCCATTTTTTTATCCAAATGGAGCTCAGGCTTTGCAGCCTGTGTTAGTCTTCAAGGCTAACTTTTCTCTGCACAACAGAGAGACGGAGGAAGGAAGGAAGCAGAGCAGAGGTCATGCTGTGCTGGGGGTGGGACTAGCTTTGGCTTTTCTTGTGATCCGGTAGTGAGGCTTCCGTTGCCCAGTACCTGGTCACGACCCTGCAAATGGGAAACACTGGTCTAAAGAATATGCCTGGTGAATTGAGTGAATGCCCTGGCCAAAAGCATATCTCTAAATCATCTGTAAGATGTTCCCCAACATGAAATCCACTGACTGGCTTCCTGATGCACATTTACTTCTTCTACAAATCATCTTTTCCCTAAATTAAATAGCCAGTCCTGGTTTCCTACTCCTAATTGAAACATGAGATGTTTTAGAAGAACACAAGAGGCACTGCTTTTGTGTTTTCAGAGACCACCTGTTCAGAAACAGCTGTCTATAACTTATCACAGAAGGCTGTTTGGCTTGCAACCCCCCCCCCCCCACATTTTGTGATTCGCTCCAGTCTCCATTGCCACCATTTTGTGACTCCCTAGACTCCATAACTGCTGCTTTGTAGTGACATTCATTCCCCTTTTTAAAGTTCCAAATTTCAAAATTCCAGAATTGCTCACAGGCTGACTAAAACCAGAGACCTCTGATACAGCAGTTCTATGGTAGTTGTACAAAGTTTCCTGGGCAGATGTGGAAAGGTTTCCCTGAAGCTAAGAAGTCTGAAAACTGTAAAAAGATACAAAGAAGCTTAAATAGAGCCATCTCTTTAAGCTCCCAAGCATCCCCTCTATCATTCCAGTCCCTCTTGGATCCATAATAAAGACTATCTTCTCCTCATTCTTCATAAATAGATACCATTTTGTCATTTTCTATCAGGGTTTTATTTGGCAGAAAAAGCCCAGCAAGACCTTATTTGCATATTAAACCACACCCCCTGACACCAAGCCAGGTGGATCTGCGTTCCTGTGCGTTCCTGCTAAAAAAAGGAAAAGAAAAGCCCTGGTTTCTAACATTCTTTGGTCCTGTTAAACAAAGTCTGTGATTAATCCTGAAGTAAGCTATGGCTAATCATTGCTTCTTCCCTGCCTAACAAAGCTGCATTGAACCATACATTCCCTTTCTAATGCCATGCCAAAGGACATCCATCTGCTTTCATAACTCTGGCAAGAACATTTGGTCTTTCCAGCAGGGTTAACAGTCAGTGGGTAGTAGCAGTGATGTCTCTATAAGAAGTTATGTAATAAAAAGAATGCAACAGCCTTATGTCAAGCTTTTTATGTAGAGGATTTCCCTCCTCATTCTTAGCTCATTTCAAATACAATGTTAATTCTGATAGACACTATAAACTTAGCTTCAAGATCATTCCTGTCTCTGAATTATACTTCTTCAGAAGGAATAGGCCTGTTCCTCAGTCTGCTTGCGATGGTTGATGTTAAGAATTGGCTTCACACAGATAACAGGAATATTGGTTGGAGACCAAAGGATTAGATAACAGATTTTGAAAGAGCCTTTTTAGGGGAAAAGTCACTATTCTCATTTATTTCTGCTCTGGATAACAAAAAGGGATTCTGCTATGTAACCACCATTCTGCCTTTTTCAAGAGTAGACATAGGCTGTGTTTGTCAACTTTGTACTAGATCAGAAGTAAATGCTCATTTCATTATGTATAAGTTATGTTGACTAATATTTGTATTGTCCCCAAAGCACTGTGCTGATATTTATTCAAACATTTAACATCTTCTGTAAATGAAAAGTTAAGAAGTCCTTTAGAAGCAGCAGTGCCTTCAAACAGCAATAAATATGTTGGATCATCTTGCTGCAGAAAGCTTTGCTGATGTAAGTTTTGCAGTCTAGACCATGATGGTCCTGTTTTTTTATTCTGTGGCACATAAAAGGCACTCTCCATTAGGCTACAGAATTTCCATCTCCTCATTGTATGCAGAATTGAGTTCAGCTTCTCATGCTAGTTTCCGAGGACCTACCCAGCAGCGGTTTTTTGTGCTTTACAAGAGGATAGTGCAGGGTCTCCCAGTTTTGCTTGGCTATTAATCTACCTCCTGTTTTGAAATAAGGTCTTTTTACTGACAAGACAGCTGAAAGCCCAGACAATTATGTCAGGGAGAATTCCAATCCCAAGTGAAAGTAGTGACATTGTGGGATGTGCACAGTACTACTGGCCTGAGAAGAAATCATTAGTGAAGCTTCTCAGGGTTTTGGTTTTTTTTTAATAGCAAAAATACTAAAAAGATACCAAAGTCACAGCAGATTTTGCTTGTCTTCGCAACATCGGATTGCCAAGTCCCCCTTGGCCACTGGTGGGGGACAGGTGGTAGGCAGGGGTTTTTTTTGTAACAGGAACTCCTTTGGATATTAGGCCACACACCCCTGATGTATTCAGTCCTCCAAGAGCTTACAGTAGGCCCTGTAAGCTCTTGTAGGATTGGCTACATCAGGAGTGTGTGGCCTAATATGCAAAGGAGTTCCTGCTACAAAAAAACCCCTGGTGGTAGGGTTTCCTGATCCAGGCTGGTTAACTTCTGGAGATTTGGGGGATGAAGCTAGCTTGAAAAGGTCATGGGTAGAATGCCACAGAGTCCACCCTCCAAAGCATCCATTTTCCCTAGGGAAACTGACCTCTGTAGTCTGGATATGAGCTGTAAGAAGTTGGCATCTTTATTGCAACACCTGTGCATAATTACAAATTCTGAACATTCTTCTAGCTTTAATAGGAAGCTGGTTCCATATTTCTAGACACTTGGTTTGGCCACACTGATATATGTTTTCTCAAGGTTAGACAACTATAATATGCTCTGTTAAATAAAATAAAATTAAATAAATTAAATATAAGAAATTCTAAAGGAATGATATCTGGGAAAAACTTGACAGGTTATAGATGACTAAAACCCTCCTATTAAGACCAGTTTCAAATATTTTTTTTCTTTGAATTTAGTAGCCAAGCATCTAGATTATTGACATACATTGTTTGCAAAACAAATAAATAACATTCTGTTATAGCAAAGAGAAATGCAGATGACCAAAACAGATAAGAGTAATGAAGTTTTCAGATAATACTGTTTTCCTTTGACACACCAGTTAATCCAGACTTAAGATAAGAAAAAGCCTATCTGAAGAGAGCTCCAATAAAACAAAATTGAATCCAAAGACAGCTGGATGCAAATATGATGGAAGTCACTGAAAGGGATTAAACATTTAAAAATGACAAAACACCTACAGCAAACACTTTCTCATATGAACCATCTTAAAATAACAGGCCAATTATAAGGCAATTTTGGATACTCTCAGTGGGTCGATTACCTACAAATAGTAAAAGACATATCTTGAAGAGAGTTCCACCAAACATTTTACTCATATGTAAAAAGTTTCCCACCGTATTGGTACAGAGACTCAATACTTTCATTAATCACTGTATACATAAAGACCAACAAGCTTTATGTCAAACAGAAATCTTGGTGATAGATCCAAGTGGGCAGCAGTGTTGGTCTGAAGTAGTTGAACAAAGCGGGAGTTAAGTGGTACCTTTAAGACCAACCAAGTTTTATTCAGAACGTAAGCTTTTGTGGGCTCTCTAAGCACACTTCATCAAATGAGGGGATCAGGTACCTTAGATAGCACACGAGCTTACGTTTTGCAGAAAACTTGGTGGTTTTTGAAGAACATCAGACATTATTTGGCAGAGCAGATTGATAAGCCATTTATAATTCTCTCCAGAGACACAGACAAGGTTGTTAATAGTTTATGGTTTTCTTTCCCAAATGCCTTGTTAGTTCATTTTGGATATGGACTTGTTTCATGTAAAACAGTTCCCTCTACTGTGGACAGAATACAGTAACAAGTATAATTAGGAGGAGATCACATCTCCTGTGATCAGTTTGAGTAGAGGCCCCCAGGGAATGTTACCATTTCTCAATTATCTTCTTTGCAATATTTATAGAAACTTTAGCAATGATCCTTAGGTCAGAGTATCAAAACAGGCTGACAAGATCAGAAAACAAACACAAAGATGTATGTGCCAGTGATATCATCTTTTATTTCACAAACACAAACATTATAATTCAGAGAACTCTGGAAATATTTTGGAATAATTGGTGCTCTGGAGAAAAAAATTATGCAAAGTCTGAGACACTGAGTGTGATCACACGAGACATTTAGCTACACCTCCCATCTGGATTTAATGTGCACAATCACACACACCCATCTGCCTCCTGAGTCCCTCCCTTCCTTACCTTGTCCTAGGATGGGCTGGGACTGGATTAAACAGCTACTGGATATCTTCCAGACTGGGAAAGGCAATGGCAAACCATCCTGTAAAAAGTCTACTATGAAAATGTTGTGAAAACAACATCACCCCAGAATCAGAAATGATTGGTGCTTGCACCGGGGATTACCTTTACCTTCCAGTAGCAAATCTCCAAAACATATGTAGGGTGCATTTCCCGACTGTCTGAACGGTTGGGCCCATAAAGCGCCCCACATATGCATGAGCAGTCTGAATGCTCCTTGTGTGCATGTGCCTCTCCCAGCAGCAGGGCTGGGGCTGTGCAAATGCCCCCACACACATCAAAGATACTGCCTGGACAGATTCCTTGTGTGATCACGTCCACTTAATGAGTTTGCTCCAGTGGGTACAAGAGCTCTGTTGGAAGAAGCAGACTCTGAAGAGGCAACTTAGAAATACAAACAATAAAATAAACAGCTGTTACTGGAATGTATCAGGCATCAGTATCACTTATTAAAAACAATTTAATATAAAATTATAATTGAATTAGATGGTCCAAACCTCATTTTTTTCTGGCCTGGCTGTATTGCTATGACTATTCTATATTTCATAACAATGATGATTCCTTCACATTTCTCATTCTACCCACTCCACTGGAGATGGGGTAACCTGTGACCAAAGAATCATTGGAATGCTAAAGCATGGGGCATTGCCAAAAGGATGGTATTCGCTCACTCAGCAAGGACAGCAGATAGACATCATAAACCAGATACACATCAGAAAGCAAATGCACTTAAAAATAATTCCTGGCTTCCACATGTAGAAAACCTGCCTGGAGACCTACCTTTCTTTTAAAAATATAATAAAATACGGGGGGGGGGGGGAGAGAATATCTGCAGCAAAATGATATCGTACTACAGTAATGTTTTTAAATACATAACTTTTAATAACTGTATAATAAAAAGAATGTATAAGAAATATAAATGTATGTATATCTCAGAAGATCATCCAACATAATCAAGCTACATATAATCCATTACTACAGCCATTAGTACATATATTAAACCTTTCACATTTTCATCTGGCTGGATCCTATTCCAAAATAACACTGAAGGATACAAGGTTTACAATATAAACACTGAACAAATAAAACTTTGTTGGTTGGCTTAAAGGTTTATTTGATCCCCAAAGATTATATTATTTTATTGATTATCTTTTCCATTTCCTGTAAAACAGTTTTGCATATATGCTTATGCTTGGTTATTTAATGATTACCAATAGCCCTTTTCATAAGTTCCTTTCCTGACCTTTGGACTATGTATACAGAATGAATGATGAGGTCTGGTACATGCGTTCTGAAGCTGATATATGTGTACACTGCCCCATTCTAAAGAAACAATCTTGCATAGTGGAAGAATTGTGTATACTGCTTTTGTCCTGTGTATGTAGACAACATAACAACTGAACAGGGCTAAAGTTATATAAAATTTTAAATAAAGTTCTTAAAAGTAAAAGCAATGTATCTAGTAAAGTTTTCCTGCCTTCTTTTAGGAATTATATTGCATTACACTGGGGACAAACTTTGATACATCCAGTGACAGCAGAGTTATTACCATCTGCTCCTCAAACAGGCAGTGGTGTTTTCCTGCTTTCTTCCAACAGGCTTTCTTTCTTTCAGAGCCTGCCTTGTTTGCTATCCAAAATTAGCTTCTCTTGAATCACAGTCTCAGCATGGCATGTTTGTTAGCCACTATTGCACAATGTGGGTCTGAAGCCATGAAAAATTTAGGGTTGTGATTTTTTTTTTTTAAAAAAAAATAGTAACAGTTGAGAAACATGCCTGGGGTTGGCTTTTGAGCCCAGTAGGGTATCTCTTGTTTTGCAGCATACCTTGCTGTTCTTCGAAAGAACTCGGCTGTCATTTTGAAGTTGTATGCAGAAAAGTACTTTGCAAGAATTCAAATACTGTTTATCTGTATGTATAGTTATTGTGCAATATCAATTTCCTGCTAAAACTGCTGCTATTCTAGGACTGAATACACTGTGATTTTACATTGCTAAATACAGAGAAATGCATTTCTCTGTAAGGGCATAAAATTGCTGTTCCATATTGCCCAGTATGGCTTATTCTGTTTGGCTTAGTTCTAGGTAGTTTCAAGCGATGGCCTTTCCCATTACTCCTGCCTGAAGTTAGGTAAACTGGGAGTGCCAGTAACTGAACAGAGCTATAGGTCCCTAGTGCTATAAGGATGTTGATAAGCTGTATAGAGAGGCACAGTTAATCATCTCTGTGTTTGACTCCTTCCAATCTTGGTTGAGGACAGCATCTGGTAGAGCCTGGGGGGAGTGAAGTTTTCTGGAGAGCAGGGTAGGTGTTTTGCCATTTTGAAGAACACATTTGTGAGAAACTCCTAAAGAAACAATCACTGAAAATGAATCATATTCATAATTATAGATGGCTTGTAAATATCTTCTTAGTGGGTAGTGGAAAACCATTTTTCTCTTTTCTTTCTTTAACAGGGCAGATTATATATGCTCACTTCAGCTGTTTCCAGCCTGGTATTGGCACTGAACCTGCCATAGTCATTCTAATGGATGCTTTTCACCAAGAAACAGACAAAGAGAGTGCAAGCCTTTTGAATATCCTGAACTTCTTTGTGGCATTCAGTACCACTGATCTGGTATTCTTCTAGATGAGTTATATAAAACTGGTGTTTGGGCACCACATTGTAAGAGTTTCAACAGAAATAACTTTGTTTCTAACAACAGTCCCAGGTGATACCGCCTATCAGTTTGACCAAAAGGTAACATGTCCTTTGGGCTCAATAGCTACCTCCTTTCAGCATCTGATGGAGTTCTTGCCAGTTTGCACAAGTTTTAAGTGGCCTACATTTGTCAGACAAGAAAGCCACCCCTGCAGTGTAGGGCCACCTTGCCCAAACATAGAGCCATTTTCCTGCTGTTTCTGAGTCATTTTCCAGTCCTCAACTAGGCCATTTCTACTGCCCAGAACACAACCATGTTTAAATCATCCAGACCTTTATGCCATTCCTAGAAGCACAGAGACAGCCTGTCTCTCTGAAAAGAAGTATATCTTATTGAAGCAGTAAGAGATAGCCAAGAGACTGGCTTATTGCCCTTGATGGTCACTTCTTGTTACAGAAGGACTCTCTGGAGACCCACCCTAGAAGAACATGCAGTGTCAGAATTTGAGATAAGACCCCAGAAGGGTCTGTTCTGTCCTCCCAAAACACCTGCAATATGCAGTGAACACACAGAACATGCAGATATGCACATATTCAGCATGACCAGGATAATGTAATATAGATGTGAGGAATCATTATTTTGATCACCCTATAAAATTAGATACTTTAGAACAGTAAGGGGTCAGCCCTCCCCTGGTGTAAGCTTAGGCAGCTAGAAATCTAGGCATTGTAGCATGCTGATCTTATGGGACAGGTATAATGAGTCTCTCTGGGTGCGGTCACGTACCATTAAAAGCAGGTGTGTAGTGCTCAAATCTGAACTGCTGAATATTGATTCGATGCAGGGCAGTTCAGACGAGCATCCAAGAATGTGATTCTTTCTGTTGTTGCACGATCAGACATCCAATACTATCACGCTCTTCTCTTGGAGTATGCGTAATCAGATGGTGATTTCTGGGAGGGGGGGTCCATTGAACATGCGCCCAACTGTTTGGAGCTGGGAAATCAAATGTTGCTTCAGAGGCAGGGGGGAAGGGGGAAAGTTTCCGGAATTAATGTTGCCGATTCAAACCAAGGAATTGCCAGGAATTACTTTCCTAGAAATTGGCAGTGACAATGATACCTGGAAACCCTCCACATTGAAAAAAAAGATTTTTTTCCTGTTCTGAATAGTAGGATAATGTCCCCCCCCCCCTCCGATCCTGTGTTGATTGGAGAAGCAGAAGTGTCACCTCAGATTCCCAGATGATCTGGCAATGTGCATGTCTGCTGGTTTTTTTTTTTAAAAAAAAGGTGGGAGGCAGTATCGCACGTGAGCTGTTCAAACAGCAAAAAGCTGATCTTGTGCCGCTGTTTTGAAAAAGGGCCGGACTTTCTGTGCTGTCAAATTAATGCGCCATTCAGGTGTAGCAAGCCTGGATGACCCTGGATGACACTCGATTGCCAGATGTGGATGTCTGAACAAACACATTTAATCCATCAGCAGACGGAGCTGTGTCACCACTAATGGTACGTCTGACTGCACCCTTTGTCTCTCTCCGTGCAAGGGGTTCTATGGCAGACTCTTTCCTGCCTCAGGACACAGGGGAGAGACCCTCTTTGGGGAGGAGACGTTCTCTTGCATCTAAGGAGGAGAAGGAAGGTTTGCTTCCACCTTTCTGTTGCTATATAAACTGTGCTTTAACTGTGAATCTGTTTCTCTGAGCATTACTGGGTTTAGAAGAATTTCCCCAATAGTGTACAATTGCATCCTCTCCAAGGGAAGTCTGATTCTACTCCCTCATACAGAGGCTGATGTGAACTTGATCTAAGTAAATCCCCCTTGATGGTCAGTGTTAACTGGTGGGACTACCTACTCCAGGCCACCCCTGCAAGGTAGGACATTCAGATCCAATTTTTACCCTAACGCATTGCTGACATTATTTTAATTAGTACTACTCAGGAGCTGAACCACCAGGTACTGAGCCATTTGTGGGAAGCAGGACAGATGGCCAACCCCTTTAAGTGTGAAATAGCCCATAAAGAAGTCCAGTACCTAGGCCAGGGGCAAGTTGGACCTGTAGATGACGAGGTTCAGGCTCTGCCCCAATAGAAGCAATTACACACAAAGAAGGTCCTTCAGCATTTCTTAGGTGTGGCATTTTATTATTTATTATATTTATATCCTGCCCTTTCTTATCGGGCTCAGGGCAGCTAACAACAGTTAAAATACATAGAGTTAAAATAGAAATACAATAAAATTGCATAAACCACAAATTAAATTAAAATCATTAAAAGATCATTTCATACTATCACACCCTTTGCTATGGCGACGCCAGCCTATCGCCTCCTGCCTCAGCAAGGGCAGCTAAATATACGTTAGTCTCTTCGGGGTTCTGATACGGTAGATGAACATGGGACCACTGCAGATTTGAAGTCTTCCCAATCACACAGGCACCAGAGAACGTAACAGCAAACTATAGTTCTTTATTTACAAAATAGGCTTTAACTGGGGGATGGGATGTATATACAGAGGCTAGTTTGTATCTTGTCGGAATAACATTTGCTATACAGTATGTCGGCTAGACCCTCCAGCAAGGCTCTGAGGTATTTCAGGGTGCACAGTTCTTCTATTAATCCACTCTCCTAAACTTTAATCAGGCTGGCCTCTTGGGCTTTGAGTGCCTGGTCCCTCGAGTCGTCTGGTTTGACAAGCCCCAGCTCTCCTGACTCCCTCAGACCCACAGCTCTCCCTCAGCCACCTTATAAACTCCTAGGAGCAGTGTATCATATGTCTGCGACCACTAAGGTCTTCCACTTAGACACTCTCTGTCACCTTCCTCTTCTTTAGAGGGCACTCGTGACCTAGAGATATGCCTCATGCTCAGCCACCTGGCTGATTTCACAGAGTGTAGATAGAGCTTCACTTCACACCAAGCCTCTCTCACCACACTCTGAGTCCAACTCCCTCTTTCTGACCGTTTTTTCCTTCCTGACAGTCAACCTTTGAGCCGTCAGCTTTCACTCAGGACTTGAGAGTTCTGAGCACCCCTGGCCCCCACCTTCGGGTCACATGACTCAGGGCTCTCTGAGTCCTCAGCTTCTCCATTAACCCTTTGATTCCATCACACATACACTTAAAATTACACTTACAGTTACAATCCTAAAATTCAAGATGGTGTCAGCATTATTGGTTCATATTTAGCGCTACATACTTTTACTTACTTACTTACTTACTTACTTACTTACTTACATACATTAGTGTTGTTAAATATTGTTTGGCACTCTGTGGGCGTTTTCGCACTGACCTTAATCGGCAGCGACGTCCCTCTTCACTGCGCAGGATCTGCGCGGATTTCGCACCAATTGCTGCGGAGCACCCGGAAGAGCCGCAAAGTCCCGCAGCTTTTAGGCGCAAATGGAAACCGCCAAAAACCAGTTTCCATTTGCGCCGCAAAAGCCGCGGGACTTTGCGGCTCTTCCGGGTGCTCTGCAGCAATTGGTGCGAAATCCGCGCAGATCCTGCGCGGTGAAAAGGGACGTCGCTGCCGATTAAGGTCAGTGCGAAAACGCCCTGTATTTATACTGGGATGGGTTCAGATATCAATGCTGTGGTGGTCACTTCCCCATTAGATATTAAAAGCCAATTTGAACAATTCTATTTTACAGGCCCTGCAGAATTGTGGCAAGTCCCGCAGGGCCCTGCTGTTTTCAGGGAGAGCATTCCATAGGGCAGGGGTTGCTGCCAAAAAGCTCTAGCTCTAGCTCTGGTGGTAGACAGTCGAGTGTCTTTTGGCCCAGGGATCACAAGGAGATTTTGGGAACTTGATTGTAATGCTCTCTGGGGCTCGTATGGGGAAAGACGGTCCTGGAGGTAGACAGGTCCCTGGCCATATAGGGCTTTAAAGGTCGTAACCAGCACCTTGAAGCGAACCTGGAATGCTACAGGCAACAAAAGTTTATTCCTCAGTTTGTGACCATAGCTGCTTTGCTTATGGAACAGATGTGGAAACATAGCCCTCAGACCTCACAATGGCACCCTGAGGCAGCTAAGGCCTTTAAGAGGGTCAGGGGAGCCTTGACCTGAGAACCTGTTCAGTGCATTTCTGCCCCTCGGCTTGAGTTCCCTTCGTGTTACAAACTGATGCTTCAAGGTCAGAACCAGGAGCAGTATTATTGCAAGGTGAAGGTGATGAGGAACACCAAGTGTTGCCTATTAGCCAAAAGACAACACCTCAAGAATGGCAATATGCCATCATAGAAAGCAAAACACTGGCAGTAAAGTGCACAGTAGTAGAACTGAGACACTACCAGTGGGGTAATCTGTTTAGTTGGTGACAGACCATGCCTCCCCTCCCCCCTCAGTAGTTACAATGGATGAAGGACAGTAATTCCAGGCTCACCCACTGGCACCTGGCACTGCAACTTTATTTCCAAATGATCCACCCCCCCTCCTGGCAGATGGAAGGCAAGGAAGAGTTACCCTTGGTGCAAGTGGTAGAGACCAACTTGGTGGGGTGGTGGGTACTGGCAGGTAAGAGGTCCAGTGGGTGTTGCAAGATCAATGCAGAAGCAAAGCCAATCACTACTGGAAAGGTGGGTTTCTGCCCTGTCAGAAAAGTGTGGCCAAGAATGCCAATAGCTAGAAGATGGCTGGTCCATGCAGTAGCCATTAGAGGAGAAGAGATACTGCTGGGACTGTAAGGAGCCAGGCCAGTAGAGGGAACACCTGGAGAGGAGAGGTCGGGCCAATTACTAGTGAGCACTTAAGCTTATGGTGCAGACAAGTTTGGGAGGGCAACAGACCTGGAGTGAAATGAACTTGTGGGCACAAGAAGGTGGAATCAGCATATAGAGTGAAGTAACTCTAGAATGTCCTGGACAGCCACGTGTGTAATCCTTTTGATGTAATAATAAATGGACTGTGAAGCTGGTAAGAGATGGAATAGAGTGCTTATTTGGGGAACAGAACCATGCTCAGCACCTATTCTCCACCCTTTCCAACCCAGGCCTACCCACCTCTATGCTGTCATGCACCAAACATACAGAGAGAGAGAGAGTTCTGTTTCTACATTATAATCTTCTGATTTCAAGACTTTAATTTTTCCACAGGAAAATAATTGGAGCTTCACTTCATAAAAGAAAAGATAATATAAATTTCAGAGGTTTTGTTTTATAAAGCAAAAGTACCAGCACAATTCAAAAATAGCTGCACAACAGTAACCCTAACAGTTAAATCTTTATAACAACAACAGTTTATTATAAGGAAAATAAGCCATGTGTTATTCACCTCTGTTTTAGCTGAAATGAAGTTTATTTGCAAAGCAAACGATAGGCCATTTTCTGGCATATAGATAAGATGGCGCTGCATGCAGGTATGTTTGCAAATGTGTCTCATCTGCCTGAATGCAAGTCTTAGAAGCTTTCAGTCAACCTCCTACTTGCATCTGTGAACAAATCC
This sequence comes from Heteronotia binoei, assembly GCF_032191835.1. Classification (NCBI taxonomy): domain Eukaryota; kingdom Metazoa; phylum Chordata; class Lepidosauria; order Squamata; family Gekkonidae; genus Heteronotia; species Heteronotia binoei. Next base: position 44,763,823 of record NC_083229.1, read on the forward strand.
ATAAGCAACTGGAGAGTTTTCTGACTAAACAGATGGTGAATCATGGTGTGAGCAGATTGTTGAAGAGGCAGAATGTAGGATGTGGTGCCATTCCCCTCTGAACTTAGAAATTAATGCCATTTTCGGAAAGGCAGGCTCAGAAAACAAGCATTTTGCAACCCAATCCCATCCTTCTTTACTTAGAAGACCCATGGCATCCTAAGACCCCTTTTCAACTAGAGTTCAGAGATGGCTTCTCCATGTGTGTAATTCTCTCACCCCCTTTCATCTAGTGTTCAGAGATGGCTTTTTTGGCTGCCTTTTCTTTAGTTTTTCTTTTAGCTATAAGAACTAGGGGTTTGCACTGGAAAAATTATCATTTTAAATCTGGATAATAATGTAAGAAAAGCAAGGTGTATATGATTTTAATAATTCTTGGAAATGTCATATCATGAAAGCTCACCAGATCCTATTTCAGTTTTATTAAGATTGAATCGGATGTCTGCCCTTTGTTTTCCATGCAGAAAAATGGCACATTTTCCTGAGCAGGTGCTTTTTCACCAAATTGTATCAAATATTAGAGAATTTAGTTCACTGACTTTTAAAAAGACTTCCCAAGTTTCAAGATAATTGGACAACAATGTCCTATTTTAAAGCCCCTTGAATAAAGCACCCACAGCCATCTTTCTGCTTAGTAGAAAAAGGCATGAAAATGGTCACAAGATTTCTGGATTTTTTTTTTAACCAAACTTAGTAACTGGAAGTAACAGAAGTCCTTCAAGAGTATGTACTTAGTGAGGCACCCACCTGCCTCACTGTGTTTCTGAAAAATAGGAACATTTTAAACTGAGGCAAGCTCATATCATATTGCAGTTGGTTTGGGTTTTTTTGGAGGGGGGGCAGACCCCATGACTTCTCTTCACAGGGTAATTTAATTCACCCCAATCACAAATTTATTTAAAATACTTCTGGGCCTCTGTTCCACCCAATTCAGGGTCCCCAGGGTGGCAAACATTAAAATATACAAAGGAAAAATAGAGAAGGATGCAACATATAAGAGGAAAAATGTGCTAGAAAGCACTTTGAGCCCACTAATTAAAGATGATAAATATATTCAAATAATTTATGCAATAGAAGATAACAATGCCAATTTGCACTACTTTCACAGCACACAAATAGTAATAGACACATAAAAGGGACATACAGAAATTAATAAATGACAATTGAAAAGTGACTCAAACAGAATTTACCCAAAAGTTTAGAGGGCAAAACACCATGATAGTATGCTAGCAGCTCTGTTTTGAACATTCTTCTACAGGTGTACATACTGATCCCTTTTAAAACATGTTGGCAAAGGTAGAATTCTTAAACTTTCAAGAATCATTTCCATATCCTCAGACTGTACAAGTTGAAAGATATTCCACACAATTGGACAAGTTGCTGCCATATGGGTGGAGCAGAATCAGCTTCCTGCTAGTCAGTCAGCTAGTAGAAAATAATCCGATTCCCAATCCCATACCATTGGAGGTCTCTAGTATTTCATATAATAGACTGCAGAAGCCAGTGGGTACCAGAAAACACAACAGTGCTACACTGGTGATGGCTGCTTTAGTGGCATAATGGTAGCTTTGCTGTTCCCTGCATAATTCAATATGTGAAACTTGTAATTATGTTTGAGGAGTCCATACCATGACTCCTTCTCATACTGTCATCATTTCTACTGAATGCTGAGGAGGAAAAGCCAGGGCATGAACTTTTTCCACATGGCTATGAGCTATATGGGGAGCATCCATTTGTAGTGGTTCCCAAACCATTGTATGGAACATGAAAAAGGGATTACAGTTGCATGTCTATTTTTAGGCAGCTGGGTATTAGAGGTTCTTATGCTACTTCTTCCTCTCCAAATACATTGGAAGGCAGTATAATTGACTATGATATCAAGAACATTCCCAAGATGTTCTAGTACACCATCAGTTTGCACTACTGTTATTCCTTTCCCAGCTTGTGTTTATATATCACACCAGTGCCACCGGATGTGAAATGCTAACAATATATTATTACCAGGGGTGGAGGGGGAGGGGAAAAAACAGCTTGCACCACCAAGTCCATCTCATGCACAGCTTGATCAGGCATCTCCTTTGCCACATGGGACTCAGCAGGGGCAAGCACCTCCTTCTCTGTCTGGCATGGAAATTATTAGGACTGCATACCTCTTCCTCCACTCAGCACAGGGCTCAGTGGGACTGTGCACCTCCTTCCCTGCCTAGAATGGGGCTTGGGCTGCCTGCTCATGGTAGAGGAGCTGCTGCCTGTCCCTCACAGGGCAAGGGCTGCCTCTTGCTTGGAGCTGGGTCTCGGCAAGGAGGGCTGCTAGGACATGGTTTCTTGGGTCACTGGCCCACTGGGACTTTCCCCAGTGGTTTTAATGGACAACCCACCCCTGAATGCTACCTCTGTCTGCAGGTTTAAAGAGATCTACTGGTGCATGTAATTGTACTGATAAACATTTATTAAACCCCATTGCTTTTCTCAGTGGTCATTTCTGGGAGCTTTGACCAGTAGATTAGTTCCCATGAAGCAATTCAGCAAGCATTACATGATATTGTCTTCAAGACCACTGTTGACCTATGCCACATATCCTGAACATTTCCAGTGTACATTTTGTTGTTTTTAATAACAACTATTCAGTCTGTTGTTGCTGTTTTAATGATAGTGTAAACACAGTTGGAAATACAGGGGAGGGGGAGAGAGGAGGAGCAGGAAAGTACCAAAATACAGGCTTAAAAGAATAATAAATGAAAACATGATTTTTGTGACATTTTGATTTTTTGTAGGGAAGACACTTATTTTGCCAATAATGGTTTTATTTTCTTTATACATATCCTAGAAATGCAGTACACATAAACTAAAGTATAAGGAAAAGCTGGATAAATAATTAAAGGAGAATGAAAAAGATTGTAGTATATTGACAGGCCAGGCAGCAAATCTAAAAGAAAGTGAATATTTATTATGCTTGAGGCTAAAGCCCAGACTGACAATAATAATCCTTCTGTTTCTCACATTTTTTCAGCCCTTAACCTCCCAGAATGCTCATTCTTAAGATGACAATACAGAATTTTAAACCAAGATGGTCTGCCACTTCAAAACATTCACTATCCAAATGGGAAGGCAGCTGAACGCCAATGAATTCTAGGAAAACATAACAGTCCAACTTCTCAGGTAAATGAAAGCATATGTTTGCCTTTGTTCCTTATTTGTTCTCCTTGCTGTTAAGAAGGCACAGTTGAAAATATACTGATATAGATCTGAACTGAATGGTGCTGATTTGTAACTAAGCACTCCAATACAAACATATTATTTAGTATCATTGCAGCTATGTTGTATATATTCTCTACTGCCCATTCGCATGCAAAACAGAGGCAGACTTAAAAAAAAAAAAAAATTAGAGTGAACAGACCCAGTAAATAATGGTAGCCCCCCAATTGCCCCCTACCTGCCTATCCTAGCTGCATTCTGCCAGTGAGGCTTCTATACTGGAAGTCAGCCAGAGTGGGGTGATGTATGTTGAAGAATACTGTAAGGCAGACTTTAGAATGGTGTGAGAGTTAGTTTGCTCTGTCCACATGCTCCATTTTTGTCAAGAAAACAAAACATTTCTTTGATAACATCAAGGAAGTGAAGGGACAGCTCATACACATGCTAATTAATTCACATCTCCTCGTGTCCAGTCTATAAGTGACCAGTTTAATTTCTCTGAGACACTTTCCCCCTTATCTACTGAAATTTGGAAGGAAGGAACCCTCCGGTCAGCAATACAATCCCTTAGAATTTGATCTTACTTGGTTTGTGGAGGCATTATACCCAGAACATTTCTGCCCTTAGGAAGAAAGGAATAAGAGAAGGAACATCTTTGCCAATTATGCAATGTCTTTACTGAGGGCCATTTCCCCCTTTTTTATCTCAAGTACATCAGGTGTAAGCTAAAGGGCAAGAGGCAAAGAGCTCTTTGTCATTAGGCTCTTGGCCTGTGGCTGACAACCTGTATTTTCAATCAAACCAGCCAATGAGTTCAGGCTTTGCTTGAGATACAAATATTTTGCTGTGTTTCTTTGCTATGCACTAGTTTATGTATTATTTTTTCTTTTTGTAAACCACTTCGGGTCTTCTTGGGAGAAGAGTGGAATATAAATACTGAAATACCCTCTCCCAGATCCACCTCTGAAGTCTCCAAGTATTTTTCAACGCAGGTCTAGTAGCCTTATGCTTTCCTGGAATCAGAATCATGGAGTTGGAAGGGATCCCCAGGGTCATGTACTCTGACACCCTGCACAATGCAGGGAATTAGCAAATACTTTCCTTCATGCCCCCAGTTTCCCCTGCTCCATGCCCAGAAGATGGCAAAACAAAACCCTCTATGGTCCCTGGCCAAACTGGCCTGGAGAAAATTGCTTCCTGACCCAAAAGTGGTGATCAGCATTTCCTTGGACATGTAAGAAAGGGCCACAAGAACTAAGCATTGATGCAACAAACAGAAAACACTTAGCATCCAGTTTCAAGACTTCATAAATCTGGTCAGTTCCACTATCCAGTACTTAGTAGTCAGTCAGTCAATCAAGATTTATTGTGGCATTGAGCCATTTACAGAAATATAAAATACTAGCAGCATTAAAATTAAACAAAATTAAATATATATACATGGGTCTCTTGTAAGGATCTCAATTACATAAAAACTATATTAAAAATCCAATTAAATAGGAGAGAGAAGATAAAACCATAACCCAAGTTATTATTACAGAATGAACCGGCTTTTTCTGATGCTGTAAGAAGCTACCCAAAATTTTGCCACGGATTCTGTGGTGAACCGATTTTCATCAGCCAATAATCAATTACACTATTCCGAATCTGACCTACCTACCATATCGCCTACCAGGGGTATGATATACTTATCTTGAACTATTTTGTACCAGTTACACCTAAGTAACATATGTTCAATGGTTTCTAGTTCCCCAGAGTTACAATGACACATTCTCTGTTCCCTAGAGACTCTTTTGAACCTGCCCTCCAGCACTGCAGACAGGAAAACTTCACATCTCGCCAGTGTGCAAGCTCTCTGAAACTTGTGCGAGTCTAAGTGTGTTAAATAAGCCATGGGGGCCATACAGTATTTGAGATGATCTGGCACTCTAAAATTAGGGCATCTGTTAAGATCTGATTGTCTCTCCATATCTATTATTCTCTGTTTAAAAGCTGACTTGGCTTTATCCCCTTGCATGTTCAGGATCATTTGGGGGGAGGGGGGGGACCTAAAGTATGGATTTTGTGGTGGACTGATTTTAGCCACTTGGATTGATACCCATCCAGCAGAAGCAGGTGGGTTAGTCCCCATGGTTGAAGACTTATTTTTTCTCCCAATACTGGAGGGAGGCTAAGGTGATTTCAGCTTCCATTGATAGAACACCCATCTCAAGCCGTAGTTGTGCATTTGACACACATCTTGGTACCTGAAGAATGGCTCTAAGGAATTTAGACTGCACCCACTTTACTGGGGCACAACTAGAGGATGGTGACCCAATAAATGTGCAATAAATCATTTAGCTAACTGCTTTTGCCTGGAAAAGTTTTTGGGCTGCTGGAACATAATGAGCCCCTTTAGTGTGATAAAACTTTAGCATAGCATTGGCAGCTCTTCACCTTGGGCAGCAGCATACTGAACATGAGCATTCCTGACCTCTGTCGATTGTAGGGCCATACCAAGATACTTGAAGCAGGGAACCTGGTGCCTATTAATAGACCAGATCCTTTTCTTTTGACTAGCATCAAATGCCATAACTTTAGGTTTTTTGTAATTAATTTCTAACTCTTTCTCTTGACAAAAATCTGCAAACTTCTTGAGAGCTCTCTTAAGGCCAACAGGTATTCTGGCTAGAAGGACAGCATTGTTGGCATACAATAAAATAGAAATCTGGCAATGGTGTAATTTTGGGGGATGTAAACTGGGAGAGTCCAATTGTTTAACTATGTCATTAGCCAGTACTTAGTAAAAATGACTTCCTACAAGAAGATTCTTAGAATGTATAGCAGGTCAGATTTCCAGATTTAATAGTCAACAACTGGTAATCAATAATTACTTGTTTGTTTTCAGTAATTATTTGCTGCATTATCTGAAGAAATGAGCAGTGACTCAAGAGAGTTCATACCCTGCCACAAATGCCATTAGTCTTTAAGTCTTAAGATGCTACTGGACTCTCACTCTTTTCAACTGCTACAGACAGACTAATGCAGCTACCCATCTTGATTTACTTGCTACATTATGTTTTTTAAAAAGTCTTTAAATTTAAACATTTGTCAGAACTATCTGCATTGTTAATAATTACAAAACTGAAAAGAGCCCCCCCCCCTATTTTTGGTAAGGTAAATTTTGAGACTCTTCCATTTTGAATTTCAAAATGTAGTTTATACACTTGAGCATCTGCTACTGTCTCTTAAGAACAGCAGTGAGTCCTATACACGAGTGCTAATTTTAGATTGGTAACTTGTGATTTACATGTATCATACTCCTCTGTGGCCACCAAATACCAGAGTGACAGTTTGTGCTGTAAAACTGCTGGGCTTTTGGATTTGGACTGGGAAGACCAAAGATCAAACTCTGCAATTCCATGCTTGAACCAATCACAATCTCTTACTGTTAGGATAAAATTCAATAAATGATATATGATATACTTCATTCCCTCTACTCCCAAATGATAAGCAGTGAGGGAAACTACACTTGACTCCTTCTCATGCTTTACCTCACTGCATCCAATTCTTTAAAGTATTTTTTTTTAAATTCGGCCTGGCTCTCACACAAGAAGTAAGCTGGACTTTGAGAAAAATGCTGAAAGCATCAAAGCACATTCAAGCATAAAGTGCAAGTGGAGATCGGGTTTGGCTCCCTTTATCCACATGCTCCATTTTTGTTTAAATACATACCTTGTTTCACCACTTTAGACATAATAGGTAGATTGTGTATAAATACATGATGATCCCCTCACATACATACATACACACTCACACCAGAAAAATCAGAAGATGGATCTCCAAGCTATGTCTTGATTCTTGCATGACTGGCTTTAAATGGAACTGTGTTCCTGTTAGGCATGCCACCTGGTGGCATTTTATTTTTTTTGTAGATCTAATGAACTATTATTTGTGCCCCAGTCTACAGCAATGCCTGGTTTTAGGATGCTACATGCCTCCCTGTCTCTTTACTAGCAGAACAAATTCATGGGATATAACCCAGCATAGAGTGCTGATTTATTGATACCAATAATGCAAGGAAACAGAAAAAGGTATGGAAATAAACAATAACAGGTTCAATTCACACATGGGAGAAACAAAACTGAAGTAGGAATTTAGGGTTTGAAACTAGAGGAATGAGAAATTCCAAAGCACCCATAAGTGAGCCATGGACTTGTATTGAAAAGAGACTGAGATAATTGTTTGGAAACTCATGACATCAAATTCATCTTTGAAACGAGGCCCGTTCAAGCAGATGTGCCCTGATGCAAGGTAACACTAGGTACCACAAGGCACCACTACAGTGTCTATAATAATAATTCCCTTATGATGGTGGTCAAATGGAGCTCTCCCATTGGCTTATGGGAGATAATTGGCCCATCACAGCTTGATCAGCATCTCTGGCCTTCCATTGGCTGACTCCCTTATACTTGCCTACTGCAGGCCCGAGAATGTTGAACAAACCAACACAACAGTCTTACCGCAGACACCTACATCTTTAACTCTTCTCTGTGTCCTCTCTGTTAACCAACTTCATGAAAAGTGTAACTGGCAACACACCTCTGCCACCCCATCAATGGCCAACAAGGACAGCCTCCTAGCACACGCAGCCTCTGAAGGCTGCAGAAATAGCCAGGGAGCCACCATCACCACCATAAAGTGACTAGGCATTGGCCTGACCCCACTGGCAGCATTTCCTCAGAGGCTGCATTAGGGCTGAAAAGGCCTCTTTCCTGTCACTCACTCTCCCCCTCAACCTTGCCCCTAGCCAGAGGCTGTTGCTATGCAACCAACTTCTGTCAGTAAAGGGAGAGGCCTCAGGTAAATAGAATGGCATGCAGTCCACCCTCCAAAGCTGTTCTTTTCTCCAGGATGGGGAGGGATATCTGTTGTCTGGAGTTTAGCTGTGATCCCAGGAGATCTTCGGGCTCCACCTAGAGGTTGGCTACCTATGCCTAGCAGCACCCTCTGTTTGACTTCATGCTACCTGACTGGCATGACTTAACTAGGCCTGGCTGCTTGCTCCTGTTCAGCAGCAGTGCCCTGCCCCCCCAGGACAGCCAGTGTGACTTGGCAGTTGCCAACTCCAGGTTGGCAAATTCCTGGAGATTTGAGGGGTGGAGCCTGGAGAGGGTGGGTTTAGGAGAGGTGGAACCTCAGACAGGTACAATGTTATAGACTCCACCGTCCAGACCAGCCATTTCCTCCTAGAGAAACACTGTTGCCAATCTCCAGGTAAGGGCTGGAGATCACTCAGAATTACAACTGCTGTCCAGATGGCAGACATCAGCTCCCTTGGAGGTGCAGGGGAATGAAATGCCTTCACTTGGGTGGGTGGAAAGACAGCAAGGGTGGGGGCACTCACCCAGAGTCTCCTTCTAGAGCCCTTTGTATTTTCTTCCACAACGGGCCTTATTCTTAGTGATATCATAAATTAATACTGAACATAAATTAATATTGAACTAGATGGCGTGTGACAAAAAGACAGACCATAACCCTGCTAGGCATTCCCTCTTTGTATACAGTTCTTCTGAAACACTGTCACACCTTTTATAGGCATTCAGTGCTAACATATTGCTGCCTCTCATGCGAGACTGTTGTTCCAGCATGGTCCCTCATTGGTAACATCAGGTGTTCCAAGAGCATCTGCTACAACAGCATTATTCATGCAAGTCATTATATTTTCATTTACATTTTTTGTTTCCATTGCTGATGAGGCCTGTTTCTTGCTCCATCATTTTATTACCTCTAGATCTTAGGATAGGCGCAAGTTCTGGCTCAGGGGTGTTGAACTCATTTGTTATGAGGGCTGGATGTGACATAAATTAGCACTCTTGCAATGTTTTGTTTATTTAAGGGTGCATTCAAACGTACCATTAGTGGCGACACAGCTCCGTCTCACTGACGGATTAAATATGTTCATCCAGACATCCACATCTGGCAATTGAGTGTCATCTGGGGTCATCCCGGCTTGCTCCAGATCAATGCCGCATTAATTTGATAGCGCAGAAAGTCCGGCCGTTTTTCACAGAAGTGGCACACGATCAGTTTTTTCCTGTTTGGACAACTCATGCAAATGTTTACCGCCCCTCCCACCTTTTTTTTTTTTTTAAGTCCCAGCAGACATGCGCATTGCCAAATCATCTGGGAATCTGAGGTGACGCTTCTGCTTCTCTGATCAACACAGGATTGGGGGGGGGGGGGGGCGTTATCCCACTATTTAGAACAAGAAAAAAAATATTTTTTTCAATGTGGAGGATTTCCAGATATCATTGTCACTGCCAATTTCTAGGAAAGTAGTTCCTGGCAGTCCCCTGGTTTGAATTGGCAACATTAATTCCAGAAACTTCCCCCCTCCCCCGCCTCTGAAGCAACATTTGATTTTCTACCTCCAAACAGTTGGGCACATGTTCAATGGACCCCACCCCTCCCAGGAATCACCATCTGATCACGCATGCTCCAAGAAAAGAGTGTGATAGTATTGGATGTCTGATCACTCAACAACAGAATGAGTCACATTCTTGGATTCTTGTCTGATCGGCCCTGCATCAAATCAATATTCAGCGGTTCAAATTTAAGTGCTACATGCCCACTTTTAATGTGATGTGTGACCGCACCCCAACAGTCTCTGATAACTAACACCTCTCATTCTGAATTATTGCATCAAAATGTCTGTGCTGGAGCAATCTTGAGTTTGCTGTTCAGATGTGTATCTGTAAGCTGCAAACCTACTTTTGATTTATTGATATTCATTACAGAACTCTCATGATCAGTGCTCTGAGCCTAGGACCCAGGGGAAGACATGAAATGGCTGGACATTGCAAGCTTTTGTACATAAATTGCTTCATGTGCTGGTAAAGAACATGTGAAGGCACCATAACATAGGCTGAGAACTATGTGTTTGTCTGTAAAACTATAGTCATTCCCAGAGAAATAACTGCAGCTCCTATGAGGCAGTGCAAAAATAGAGAGGCAGCTATGTCAGTATCAGTTTGCTATCTGGGAAGTTTGGGTTCAAAATCCCCAGTCTACAAAGGAAATATGCTGGGTGAACTTGGTCTGAACACACACTCTCAGCTTAATCCACTTCATTAGCTTGTTATTCCTCATCTAAACAGTTCACATTTTTTTCCTACTGAGAAAGACTTTATCAAGAGAGCTTGAATACAGAGATAAAGGGGTGTTTCACCCAGGAGAGCCACAGCATAATGAAACCAACAAAATACACACCCACTGTAGCAAGGCACACAAAAGCTCATACCATGAATAAAACTTTGTTGGTCTTAAAGATGCTTTCAGGTGCTTCTCCTGTGCAATTGAGGTAGCTAAGCAAAGGGGAGGAGCCTCAGCCAATGGAAGGGAAGAAAGACTTGCCTTTGTCTCCTGTGTGACTGAGAGAGCCTGGCCAGAAAGCAAGCTCTGGCTTATTCACTCCTCCCCCTGGCAGAAGGAGGGGAAGGAGCCTCAACCAATGCAGAGAACTGAGGCTTGTCTATCTCTTCCTTGTGCAATTGAGAAAGTCTGACAAAGCAAGCTGCAGTGCAGCAGTAGCAGATCTGGAGAAGGAAACAAGAGAGGCAGTTGGTCAAAGGCCATATAGATGCACTGCAGGGACTGCATCTGGCCCATGGGATACATGTTTGACATATAACTCTTAGCATTGTGTGCCACTAGGTGGCAAGGTAGACTTGTTTTAGGGGCTGAGAGAGCTCTGAGAGAACTGTGATTGGCTCAAGGTCACCTAGCTGACTTCATGTGGAGGATGAGTTGGGAATCAAACACGGTTCCCCAGATTAGAGTCCACCACTCTTAACCACTACACCAAACTGGCTCTCAGTTGATGTAAGATAGGTAGGCTGAAATGCAGATGTTTTATGAGTGTTTAAGACCTGGTTAATATTCCTGAATGAAGGTTGAACTGGTATGATATGAGTACTTACTGGTATGGTATGAGTACTTCCCAAATAGCACCATTAATAACTGATGGGAACTGGGAAGACCAGCTAACATGGTTATTGCTTCCCACACCAACATGGTAATCACATTCAGTTTTTACAGCGTGCTTTTCACTCCTTCCTGGCAATATCTGTAGGGATGCTATGTATTTCACAATGAATTTACTGTGTTCACAGATGTGAGCCAATCATGTGAGCCAATCACTGGATCTGTTCAGTTCATGCCAAACTGCCAGGAATGCCAGCAGAACAGATTTGCATCAGATGTTTTCAAAACTGAGCATGTGCTAAAACACTGCCAATCCAAACAGACCAACAGCCATTAACTAAAAACTGCTCAGATGAACACCAAAGGTTATTGTCTGCTTGGGTTGTTGTTGTTTTTAGAAACACAGCATTTATTTATGACCGCTGTATATAATTTGGGACTGATTTAATCTAGAGTTGAATCCACACAATGAGCCTCCATTTCTTCTGTATTTTTCACCTGCTATGCCACCAGAAGAATTTCGAGGTGTTTTGTTTTTTTAAAAAATCAGTAATTGCTGCTGCGCTATTGTGAGTTAATGTTCTGATGATCAATTTGCACAATCACTGAAGTCCTAGCTAGTGAAGTTATAAAGGGGAAGGTGCAGGGAGTGCATTTCCCCTTATAATTCTGTGACAAAAAGGGATAGATACTTTTTAAAACAATGAAAGCTGGGACTTCAGGGATCATGACAATTATTAGAACATAAATTTGCAATTGTAAAATAGACTTTTTAAAAAGAAGATTCTCAAAACACTTTCAAATTACATGGCTGGGAAAATAGCAGGAAAAGCCAATTTAATCCCTACTGCCCTGTTAGAAGGGCAGTGGCAAGCTGCAGTACTGCAGTCCAAGCACTGCTCACAACCTGAGTTTGATTCCAGCAGAAGCTGGTTCAGGTAGTTGGCTCAAGGTGACTCAGCCTTCCATCCTTCCCAGGTTAGTAAAATGAGCACCTAGCTTTCTGGGGGTAAAGTGTAGATGACTGGGGAAGGCAATGGCAAACCACCCCATAAAAAGTCTGCCAAGAAAACATCATGATGTGATGTCAGCCCATGGGTTGGTAATAGGGCTGCCAAGTCCAGTTCAAGAAATCTGGAAACTTTGGGGGTGGAGCCAGGAGACTTTGGGGGTGGAGCCATGAGACATTTTGGGTGAAGAATAAATTATGAGAATAATTTACTTCTTATGGAAATTAAGCCTACTGTCGGGTGTTTGTAACATTGTTATTGTTGTATATACCGTCGCTCCATTTTGTATATTACATTTTGGGTGGAGCCATAAGCAAAGTTGTGACAAGCACAATTGAACTCCAAAGGGAGTTCTGGCTGTCACATTGAAAGGAACCACACACTTTTTAAATGCCTTCCCTACATTAGAAATAATGAAGGATAGGGGCACCTTCTTTTGGGGCTCATAGAATTGGACCCCCTGGTCCAATCTTTTTGAAACATGGAGAGCATTTTGAGAAGAGTCATCAGATGCTATGCTAAAATTTTGGGGCCTCTATCTCAAAAAATAGCCCCTCCAGAGCCCCAGATACCCCCAGATCAATTCTCCATTATACCCTATGGGAATCAATATCCATAGGGAATAATGAAGTGCCCAGCAGACATCTCCCTCCCCACACCCTTTCTGATGACTCTGAAGTGGGGGATTGGCATCTCTATTCATGAGTTGCTGAACTTCCAACTTCTTCAAAGTAACACAGAGCAACCAAAGGTTCAAGTTTACTTTTTCTAAGCAAATGGCTTCTGAAACGATTGTGCAACCAACAGAGGGTCTGGGCTGCTTTCACAGCCACTGGGAGCAGCCAAGTTGTTTTCCTGCTCCCACCCCGGCCACTTTCAGCCTTAAAGACACAGACATGCCATCCCAAGAGGAAGGCTTTCCAAGTGGAGTCTGAAGCCTCCAGAGGTGGAAAGGCACATGGTGGCTGTGGGGGCAGGGCTTCCCCCCGTCGGCCAGCTGACTGGGAGGGGGAAGGAGCCTGGGAAGTGGGAGAACCCCCACTGGGACCTGGGGATTGGCAAACCTAGTCGGTAATGACTCGGTGTTTGCACCTTTACCTTTTTGCTGTTAGAAGGGAATATAGTGAAGCAACCAGTCCAAAGGCCCTGAGTGATCCACATTCAAATGGATCACTGAAAGAAAACCAGTTCTGTATTTGCAACCAGCAGGGCTTTCTTTCTGGGGGAATGCAGTGGAATAAAATTCTGGCACCTCTTTATGGAAACAAAATTCTCAAAAAATGTTTAAACATTCCTGAGGGGCACCTGTGTGTTCCTTCTTCATTTCCCTCTTGAGAGTTCTGGCACCTTATTTTTCAGGGCAAAAACCCTGGCAACCAGCAAGCAGGATGTGAAACAAAACAGTGCTTGTGAGAGCATCCTTTAAGGTTTGAGGAGAGATCTTTACCACCAAGAAGTGGAAGCAGCCACACTTCAGCAGCTTCCCGATCATTCATATAATTCTGTAAGTCTGGTTTAACCCTCAGTTTCTCAGTGCGGCCTCAGGTTGCTGTACCGCTCCACAAGGCCCAAGACATGGTTAATCACAGCACAGTAAAATGCACTGGAGAACGTAGGCTCAAGCATGCCATTGAAGCAACTGGATCTAATATGTTTTCCCACTTTTTTGCTAATTAAATGGAAAACAATTGTGTGTTTGTTTGTTTCAAACTAGCTGGCTGAAAAGCAAGGCAGAAAACCAGTTTCTGTCCCCCTGTTTTTTAAAGTGAGTATCTGTCCTTTTTTGTTAGGTTGTCCCCCCCAGCTTCCTCATGCACACTTGATCAGTCCTCCCCCCACCACCACCCTACTAGGTTTTGCATGATCTGTGGAGACCCCAGGGTCTCTGTGCTCTGCCAGCAGGCCCCACTCATGTACCATAATTTTTTTGTTTTGTTTTCAAAAGCCTTGGTGTTTCTCTGATTATGGCTGCTACAGGGAAAAGCACTGGCTGTCTTGTAAACTGTCTTGCTAATCATGAGCAACAGCTATGACAGTCTGATACCACATTTTGACAATGATGTATGGATGAAGTGGTACATTCATTGTTAAAATGATGTGTCCTACTTGAGGCTAAGGTCAGGAAATGAAGGCAGGAGCTGGAAAGGGCTGCCAACTTTAGGTTAGGAAATACCTGTATTGGAATTAGGGATACCAGCCTCCAGGTGGTACCTAGGCATTCCTTGGAATTACACCTCATCTCCATACTAGAGAGATCTGTTCCCCAGCAGGGGAAATGCGTGCTTTGGAGGGTGGACTCTATAGCATTCTATTACACTGGAGTCCTCCCCAGGCTTCACCTCCAGATCTCCAGGAGTTTTCCAACCTGGATCTGGCAAGCTTACCACTCATCCCCCATCAATGGCCAGGGAAAACCTGGCAACCCATGTGTGTTTACACAGTCTGGGGATGGAGGGGTTTGGGGAGGGATGGGATGCCAGTGGGTATAATGCCACAGAGTCCACCCTCTAGAGTAGCCATGTTCTCCCAGGGAGCTGATTTTGGTCACATGGAGAGCGAAGCTAATTCTGGAAGATCCCCAGGCCACACCAGGAGGATGTCAACCCTGGGCTGGTCACACTCGTGTATTATAAATGTTGTTCCACTTTGATATGGATAGCTCAGGCTAGCCTGATCTCATCAGATATTGCAGGCTAAACAAGCCTGATCAGTATTTGGATGGGAGATCACCAAGGAATACCAGGGTCACTACACAGAGGCAGGCAATTGCAATCTGACCACCTCTTGCCTTGAAAATGCTACTGGGTTGCTATAAGTTGGTTGTAACTTAATGGCAAGAAAAATAAAAGATGTTGTTTCAGCAAAAGCCATGGAAACCTTAGAAGAAACCTTAAATACTACTGCAAGTTGGTGGTGATACAGGCACCTCCCTTCCAAGGAGTGGGCTACCAGTATTTAAAAGTGTTGTTCTTAGTTACAGCAGCAAGTGTCATGATGGGACTGAGCTGCTGAGCTTGAGGAGTTGGTTGTGGAAAGGCCTCTGGGATGGGAGTTCAGGGTCTGAAAGCAAGAGTGTTTCCCAGGTTGAACAGGCTGATTCAGACTCTTGGGGGTCCCTCTGCACTTCAAAGGGGGCTCCTAGAGGTGTTCCATCTGCCTCCTTCTGTGGTGGTCTTAGGTGCCCAGTTCTCTCACCTTCTAAGTCTTCAGCCTCTTCATCTGATGTGGAGGAGTCTGGATATTGGTCCATGACAAGTTTTCCTGCATAGAGAGAGGAAATATTCTATTACATGCAGGAGAGTTATATATGATGGCTCTTTATCAGTCCTAAATTACCTCCAATTTGAAGTCAATGATGAAATATATCAGGCAACCTGACATTAGAACAGAAATGCCCTAAGTTAAAATAACTAAAAAGGAAGCCAAGTTGAGTGGTAGGGATTCTAGTCTATATGCCTGGAGTTCTCCCAGAATTAACCCATCTGGGAGCAGGATATTGCAGTTTCAGAGGGAGAAATCTGTGGCATCACATTTCTGCTGAGCTCCATCCCCTCATCAAACTCTGCCCTTCCCAGGCTCCATCCTCAAATCTTCAGGAATTTCCCAGCCCAAAGTAGTGAGCCCTGTGGTGTTACAAACTAATTCTGCAGAAGCCACAGCTCAGATCTGCCTAGCCATGCCCACAAGGTGTTTCAGTTCACCCACCATCTCCTCTTGCAGTAATGGCAGAGCTACTGGAGGTTTCTGACTAGCTCTTGGCTGACAACGACTTTCCAGGGCGACAGCCCACCCAGAACTTTTCCTGCATCCTAAGTGTCCTGCCTGCCTCTTCTGGCACCTCAGAAATAAAGGTTAAAAAAGGCAGTCCCCTGTGCAAGCACCATTCATTTTCGACTCTGGGGTGATGTTGCTTTCACAATATTTTCATGGCAGACTTTTTAAGGGGTAGTTTGCCATTGCCTTCCCCAGTCATCTACACTTCCCCCCCAGCAAGCTGGGTACTCATTTTACCGACCTCGGAAGGATGGAAAGCTGAGTCAACCTCGAGCTGGCTACCTGAACCAGCTTCCACTGGGATTGAATTCAGGTCATGAGCAGAGAGCTCCGACTGCAGTACTGCAGCTTTACCACTCTGCACCATGGGGCTCTTAATCTCAGAAATAGGAAACTATTAAAGCACTTGTACTGACCTTATTCAAGGGGATTGTCTCCTCCTCCCTGGCTTTCCTCCTCCAAGGGAAAGCTACAGTGTCTCCCCCCCCCCCTCCAGTTACCTTTATTTTCACTGAATGGGTATCCCTCTCTAAAGACAAAAGAGTTTCAGCCAGTCCATTCTAGGTCCTACCATCCCTCTATTCGGACCTGGAGACTCAAGTTGCTGTTATGGGTTTTTTTTTTTAACCAAAGGTTTTCTGGGGCTGCCATCTTGCCAGATGAGGTGATGAATCACTAAAGGCAGAGAAGCTGCTTTCGAGGGTCATGTTATAGACAGGAAGGCTGTGCCACCGATGATTAGAAGAAGAATTAAATGAGACAGCCAAGGACAGAATTATATTTCCAGAAATATTCAAATGGAACTTTGCTGACAATTTAAAAGAAGGAAAGTATGGAACGTGTTCTCCTAGTGCTTGCTGAAGAAAGTCAAAAGGATTTAAAAATCAAATCACAGCTAGTAGGGTTGTTCTGGAAGCTCTTTCATATAGAGCAAGTTCATCATATATCAAATGCTGAACAAATTACTGTCTGGCTCATTGCAAGTAATGGCATCTCTTTGTTCTTTTCCTCTTACCATAAAATTAATATTTCCGAACTTGGATCTGGGTGTGTGTGAGCAAAAATGGAGTCCAACTTTCCAGGCAGCTCTGCAGAGTAAAGCTGTCACATTCTGACAGATCAATTCTCAGGATTAGCAAAGCTTTATATAAAAAACTGCTTTATGAGCATATTACAGTCATAAAGCAGTTGGAATCAGTCATAAGAGAAACAGATTATCTAATTGTGAAATGTCTGAAGGAAAAGGTTGCATGCAAGAGATAAGTATCTCTCTAAAATATGTCTAGCACAAGCACATTGGAAACTATGCTGTTGTTCTCTACAGAAGAGCAGGTGGGGGTCTAACCTGGTGCAGCAGCCAAAGAGAAACAGAAGGAAGGGCTTTAGGAAAAAAAGACCCAACAGAAGGATATGCCCTAAAAAGTCCATTCCTCTATGGATAGGAAAAGTTTAACTCTACATGCAGCCCACACACAATATAAACAAAGTTCCTAAATCCACTCTATAATTTTAGTCCTGAATGGGAATTGGTAAAAGGTTAACTTATTGTTTCAGGAGGCAAATTAAAACTGTTGCTAGTTATTAGCAATAAACAAAATGCAATATTACATTATTAGCACTTGATAAAAACAGGATGGGAAAATACAGAAGTATGTACAATAAATAAAAGTAGAAATAATATTATCAATATGTAAGTTTCTGAATTTTTTAATTTCAGCCACGTGGATATTTATTATCTTTAAAATTCCTTTTTTCTATCATCAGCTCAAGTAATATGTTTCATAATGAAAAAAAACCATTTTGTTTATGGATTTAAGTGTTTTGATCATGAATATCTAAGAAGGTATCTTGAAACTCTGCTGACAAGAACTAATAAGATCCAAAAGAAAGTTCAATTGATGCTATTCATGTTATAAAGAAAGGATGATATAATTATTACAATGCTCTAGTTGCTTGTTGTAGATCCACCAACATTAATGAACCCAGGCAGCCTCCAAGGAAAGAACTGTATTGTAAAACAGGTTGTTTAACTTATCAGCTTGTCCATTTAAGCCTTCCTTAAGGACTGCATTGAGGAAATGTCATCAATCTTTGAGCATGGTATGCACCACCACCTGAAAAGCAGTCAGCAATATCTGAGTGGTGTAAATGCCATAGAATCGAGACTAACAGCTGTACAGATGATTTCTGATTACCAAGTAGCCTCAATTCACTGCTGTAGCAATGGAATGAGGCCAGTTTTGCTCTAATGCTAACAAGGATGTACGGATTTCCCAGAGTAATTTTCTTCTTCTTAGGGTCAAGTAAAAAGTAATTCCAGGTGAGCAAGAAGATCTTGGTTTACCTATCTAGCCTTGTAGATGCCTGCTGCCATCTTTTTTAAACTGGGTCACCTCATCACTATATGCTTAATTAGCAGATCCAAGTGCATCACCAAAGACTCAATTCCATTGAGATACTGGTTGCTTGCAACATCATGCTTACATATGTGCTTCTTGTCTGCACAACAACATGTCTCAGTCAGCCCTTACAAAAGTCTCTTTGCTTCTCTTGGGATTCTTTGGATATTTTGTCCTAGTGGAAACTTTCACTTCATCAGTGGCAACTCCAAATTTCTACCCAAACTACTTGAAAAAGTTTTTGCTTCCACCAGAACAGTCTGAAAACAAACTTCTAAATTCCTAGGCATGGAAGCGGATAGACAAAAGAGGCTTTACCAAGGCCTCTCTACTTGGGGTAAGGGTCTCACAAAGATGCAGAATGTCTAGGTCTACTGATTGACATTTCTGGAAACTGTTTTTTCTGGTTTCCAACTCTGGGGGCAGAAAACACCAACAGTGATCAGAAGCAAAGGATTCCTCTCAAAGTGACAGTCATCAGGATTTGCCGCTGTCAAATAAATGAGAGAGTTGCACAATTATCCTCCGTGCTCTATTAAATTAATTTATTATGCAGCAATCTCTACTCTCCTAATAAAATGACACGCTGTGATCCCAGATGTTAACATTTTGTATTGATGGGAAATGATAGCCTGCTTAATCCTCCAGTGTCGTAGTTCCCCTGGCAGTTTGGAAATCACGTCAAGTGGGTGCTTAATGCTGCTGGAAGGCAGCATCTGATTTATGTATTAACAGAGCCCTTTGGAGAAGATGAAATCTTTGTGCCACCGGCTTTATTTTTCGATTAACATATTCCTGGCAATTGATAGGCTGGCCATACACGAGAGCCACATTCACTCATTATCCACTTACATATTACAGCATTCTGAATTGCAACACGCAAAGACCCCTGCCTTGACATCAGCCCTGGAGGTTCCCCCTTGAGAAGGGGAACAACAACCCTTGGATGTTTTCAGATACATTAGTGCATACAAATGAGCTTCAAATGAAAATGAATGTCAAATGATTAAAATCTCTTTTCCATGACTGTGAAAACATGTGCCTCCTTGAAAAATGTGGCAATGTATTTACTAGGTGCTCACTGGCAGTACTTCTGTCTATCTCATACAGTAAAATAAAAGATTTGTAGAGCACTTTCAGTGGTCAAAGCATTTGACATACCTTATCCATGTAATCCTCACAGCAGTCCTTTGAAGTTAGCTACATTATTACTGTCTTTGACAGATGTGCAGTGGGTACAGAGGTCTGCTTATCTAAAGCTGAGGGAGCTTGCAGAAGTGAGATTTAACACATCAGTGACACACAAACTTATGCTTGGGTGGGAGTGACACTTTAATGTTCAAGGAGCTGCTTTGTTCTTCCAAACATTCTTCCCCTGCCCTGAAAAAATGAATTTGGGTTACTGTTCTCTGTGAATATGGCACTTATTTTATGCTTGACTTTTAACATCTATTTTTGAGCTGTCTGGTTACGAGTTCAGGTTGTTCAAAACCATTTAAAATGTATTCCTTTGTGTGAAGTGTTCGAAAACAAATGCTTTCTATTTTCTAGAGGTGTGAATGGATTAGAATTTTTCTGTTACAATTTGGTTTCCTTTTGTCACAAGTCTAACCTCTATGGATCCCAGTCTGGCCTTGAGTTATTGACTCTTCTAGCGCCCAAGTTCCACTCTTTCTCTGGGGAAAGCTTTAGAGATAAGTGTTTGGATATATCCAGTCTGAATATATATCCAGTCTGGAAAATGCCTTATCTCTGTTTTCCAGATACATTCAGATCTCTGGCTGGCATCTTGGATTTTCTAGGTCAAGAAAAATCTTTTTGGTTGCTTTGGACAGGGTAGCAAAGCCCTGTCTGGCCAGTCCAGTGCTTGTTTGGTTTCCTTTCAATCAGGAGTTTCTTGTGGTTTATCTGACTTTGCAAAGGTACAGTTTCTTGTGCTGTCATCATTTTGGGACATAAGACATGCAACATTGTTACTTTTTGTATTATTTGACTTATTTTGTAGTTGGGATAGTAACAATTCTGGAAAGTTCTGTGGCACACCCAGATCCATCTCATTATACCCTCATTATGACAACTAAGAGAAAGAACAATCATGTGTCGTTTGAAAATCCATGGATCTTGATATGTGGATATAATAACAAAGGGAGTCTGTCCTCCCCACCCAGAATAAGAGTCTCCATGGTTGGGGTCACATACAGTAAATAATGTACTTTCAATCCACTTTCAGTGCCCTTTCCAACTGGATTTTACTGAGTGAACTGGAAAAATTCCATTGGAAAGTGCACTGAAAGAGCATTATTTAGTGTGCATGACCACAGCCCATGCCATTCTTCTCCTTTTCTTCTTGAAAAATCAACGCATTTAGTTTTTAGGCATTGAAGACTTTTAATTAATCAGTGTGAACTGATTAGATTTGATTTAAAGTTCTTGTTTCTTCACACACAAAGACACACATCTTCACAGCCCCTTCAGCATGGAGAGGTCACTTCCTTGAAACTTCCAATAATATTTACCTAAGCCACCAACAGGCCATCATCTCTCTACAGTTAGTGCCCACCACAATTCACAGGTTACTTCTACAGAACAAAGTAACGGGTTTGAAATTCTATCACTATACCAGAAAACTCCTTTGAGGAACTTTTGGTGGAAATGATGGGAACTATGTGATTGTGTGTGTGTGTGTGCATGTGAGCAAGGAAATTATCAAATTGTTGTTCCTGATCTATTTTTAGGTTTAGGAGGGAAAGCCAGTAGTTGTTAGAGTGTGAAGACCCAGATTCAAATCCCCACTCTGCCATGGAAGCTTTCTGGAGATCTTGGGCCTAACTCATAAAGTTGTTGTGAGGATAAAATAGAGAACAGAACAATGATTTGGGCCCCCACTGAAGAGAAGAAGAAGATATTGGATTTATATCCCGCCCTCCACTCCAAAGAGTCTCAGAGCGGCTCACAATCCCCTTTACCTTCCTCCCCAACAACAGACACCCTGTGAGGTGGGTGGGGCTGGAGAGGGCTCTCACAGCAGCTGCCCTTTCAAGGACAACCTCTGCCAGAGCTATGGCTGACCCAAGGCCATGCTAGCAGGTCAAGTGGAGGAGTGGGGAATCAAACCCAGTTCTCCCAGATAAGAGTCCGCACACTTAACCACTACACCAAACTGGCTCTCCAAGAGAAAGGTGGCATGCAAATGAAATAAATTAATGAAATGAATAAATGAACATACCAAGCTCCAATAGTTGCTTTCAGGTTTCCATTAAATATTATAGTGCTTTCCGATAACACTCTGCCTTCTCTCCCACCCCATCCTCTGCCATGCAACAAACTCATTATTGAAAACAGTTAATTTATCAAAGAGGCCTTTTGGTATGGATTCAGCTGGGCAAGTGGAGCTGCATAGATTATATTCTCTTAACTCTCACCCTAATTTCACCTGGTTGACTTAGTATTTGTAAATGAGAGAGGCAAGTGAACTGTCTGGATCACAAATAATTTATGTATTGGAGTCCTTTCATTGCCTCCTGGGAATTGTAGCTCCTCTGTGGGGGGAAACCTTGCATTCTGAAGGCAACACTCTGCAGGCCATCTGCACTGGTGCAAACATACCATGTACACTAGAAATGTAAACTATTTTCAAAGGATGCTTTCCAGCTAAAAAACTGGCCCAAGACCTTCATATATGTGTGCTGACATCTACAAGCTAGAAAGTTTTGACTGCTGACTTCACTGCTGTAAATGTTAACACAACAGGTATGTTCACAATGTCCTGGATTTTAACTGATAGATGATCTTTACATGACTTTGGGGAACGCACAAGTTGAAAACCAACACAAGAAGCCTGACCTCTCTGGACAGCTGCTATGCTTTAGGGCAATTTCCCACACAGCTTACCGAGGAGCGAAGTCCCTCCTCACCGCGCAGCGTTTGCTCGGATTTCCCACCAACTGCTCCGCAGATTCAGGAAGTGCCGGACCTTTTGCGTTGCTGACGTAAACTAGGGTTTTAGCGATTTCCATTTGAGACGCAAAAGGTCCAGCACTTCCTGAATCCGCGGAGCAATTGGTGGGAAATCCGAGCAGACGCTGCGCGGTGAGGAGGGACTTCGCTCCTCGGTAAGCTGTGTGGGAAATCGCCCTTAGTTTAAATGGTTCCCATTCTGAATTGGGCAGAAAGCCTCGATGTAATGCGATGGTGTGTTTGCCTCAAAACTAAACAATTTTAAGTCCATCACATTTATTTCAAATTCTTTTTTTTTAACATTTAAATGTTTTATTTGAATAAAAGAACAAAAGAGGAACAACAATACAAAGTCAACAACAGAAACTGAAAAATAAACAATATTTTTTATTGAACTTCAAATACTTCTTCACCCTGACTTGGATTGTCCAGGCTAGCCCAATCTTGTCAGATTTTAAAAACTAAGCAGGTTTGTGATTTGATGGCAAAAATAGCAGTTCATCATTCAGGCCACTGTAAAATGATTTGTGTGACATTGGTAGCAGTTTTGATTTCTTTTTCAAAAAATAAAAATAAAATAAAGGATGTACTTTAAAATGGCCAGAATCCCTGTTAAACTGTTAATAATCTATGGGGAAGGTTTTTCCTGACATTGTTTCTTATCCACTCCCAGCATTGGATGTGACAACCTGAGGTCCTGAGAAGCAGCAATGCAGTTATAAATTAAATTGCTTTCTAAAGCGGTTATTTGTGAAGGATGATGAGCAACAGGGAGACTTTAATACCACTCCTCCTGGTTTAGCTGACAGTGTTATGATTGCTGATCAATGCACTCATTGTTGTAATGCACACATGTATACATATATTGCATATGCTAGACATTTCCCACAATTCTTTATCCCATGCTGGAAAAATACTTGTGAGGGAGACCATTTTTTGACAGACAAACCTGTATATCAGCTGATTCACAACTGTTCAGCAGGTTGCTTCCCTGTATTCCTTCAAACTATGCAGTGAAGTGTAATTGGATTTCTGTGCATGAGTATTCTTACATAGCCTAGTTCAGTTCAACTTCCCTTACTGTGCCAATGTTTCACTCAGCAGGCATTTGTTTAAATAGACATTTAAATCAGTCACCAATCATATAAATCAATCATAAATAAATGATGTGTTTAAAAACATCCTACTGTTCAGTGTTTGTCTATGCAGTCTTTGGCAATGTTAATGGCTGCCAATCTATTTAGATTGACAGAGTTTTTGCACATACGCAGTTGTGAAAAACTCCAGTGAAAATCTGCTTGGCAGGAATTTGCATCATTTGGCACCAATCTGAACAGTCTTAGAGATCCACACATATCTGATCGTTATCATTAAATATGGCAAATTACAGTCAAACATTAGAGAGGCTGTACCAACTAACAACTAACAAATCTTTGGAACTTTGGTCAACTAACATAGTGGATTGTACCCTGGCCCTTAGAAATTGGGAACTCAATGTGGAGTTGGATTGCATTATTAATTTGCTGGACTATGTTGTCCAATGAAGATCTCAAAATGTTGGCAAGACAAGATCTGGAGGCTGCATCATTTGTATGTACGAAGAGGATCTTCTTGGATTTTAGAATATCGACTTTCATAATTATTTTACAGTGGAAATTTTAAAGAGACTGTCATAGAATCATAGAGTTGGAAGGGACCTCCAGGGTCATCTAGTCCAACCCCCTGTGCAATGCAGGAAACTCACAAATACTTCCCCCTAAATTCACAGGATCAGCATTGCTGTCAGATGGCCATCTAGCCTCTGTTTAAAAACCTCCAAGGAAGGAGAGCCCACCACCTCCTGAGGAAGCCTGTTCCACTAAGGAACTGCTCTAATGGTCAGGAAGTTCTTCCTAGTGTTGAGCCAGAAACTCTTTTGATTTAATTTCAACCCATTGGTTCTGGTCATACCTTCTGGGGTCACAGAAAACAATTCCACCATCCTCTACATGATAGCCCTTCAGGTACTTGAAGATGGTGATCATATCATAGTCTCCTCTCCAGGCTAAACATGCCCAGCTCCTTCAACCTTTCTTCATAGGACTTGGTCTCCAGACCCCTCACCATCTTCATCGCCCTTCTCTGAACCCATTCCAGCTTGTCTATATCCTTCTTAAAATGTGGAGCCTCAGTCAGTGAAGGAGCTTGACTCTATAGCTCTGCTGCATTGATTAAATTTGCCAGGCTCATTCAATCACACTGCAGAGCTACTATCTTCCTTCTAGTGACTGAAGCTCCTCCCTCTCCTTGTCTCTTGGGAAGGAAGAAAAGAGCCAGAGCTTACTTTGCCCAGTTCCCACCATAGGGAGAGATACAAAGAAAGCACTTTTAAGACTAGCAATGTTTTATTGAAGGTATGAGCTTTATGCCTTGCTACACAGAGACCGAGAGAGGGGGCTTTGTTGGGCTTGTTATGGGTGCAACTGGGTTTCCTTCCTCTTTTTCACTGTATTCATGTCCTTCAGTCTTTCTCAATAGTCTTTCTCATGTGAACTATTTAGAAGAGCAATAACAAGTCAGGATTAGGCTGAGAGTGTGTGTCCAGGTTTACTCAGCACATTTCCCTTGATTTTTCTTTCACATTTTCCTTTAATTGGGGATCTTGAACTTAGCACATAGCCCTCAGTCTGTGCCATGGTGCCTTCACATGTTCTTGACTAGCACATGAAGCAACTTTTGTACAAAAGCTCACAATGCCCAGCTGCTTCATGTTTTCCTGTGGGTCTTAGGCTCAAAGCATTGACCATGAGATCTCTGTAATAAATGTAAATAAATCAAAAGTAGGTTTGCAACTTACAGATGTGCACACCTGAGCAACACCTGAACAGCATATTCAAGATTGGTACAGCACAGACATTTTCCTGTGGTTTTTGATGCAATAATTCATAGCAAGAGGTGACATTTATCAGAGACTGTAAAACAAAATATTGCAAGCGTGCTAATGTTTTAAGCATGGTTTAAGTAAAAAATATCTTTAATTGTGCTTATGCCCTTTTTAAAATTTATTTGTCAGCTGCCTGGCATTACATTTTATGACACACTTGGCCCGGTCCAACAAGGTCTCATGTCGAATCCAGCTTTCATAACAAATGAGTTCAACACCTCTGGGAAAGGCAGTATATAAATTGAATGAATAAGATTATTTTTGAAGCAGGCAGACAACTGTTGACATGGCAGTCTCTGTTTAAAGAATGGAAGCTTATGTTATGCTTTTAAAAAATCCTTTTTAGCTACTAATGACTGTGAATGTGGCAAGACATAAGGGACAACTTAAAGAAGGGATGGTTTGTTTTTTTTCCAACCTGGGGCTTATGTGATTATGGCATCACCACTACATAACCCACATAGACAAATTGGCTGGGAATGGAGTCCATCCCAACCTGGAAATTCCACTGGTTAGGAAAGGCTGGTTACAATCTTGTATGTGGATTAGTCCAGCATTTCCTCTTCAGCTAGTCCACTTGTAGTGTGGTCCTAAGCAAAATTACCCATTCTAAGACTTTAATAGTTTTAGAAGGCTGTCATTCTGCTGTCACTTTCTATAAAAATTTGCATTGCCCCATATTCCAAGTGTCCAGTTTTGGCTAGATTTACTGGTCACACCAACCCTACCAAACAGAGCAATTCTCCTTCCTTCTCTTGCAACACCTAAATATCAGCTCTTCTTTCATTTTTCTTGTAGCTCACCATTGACTTTATAGTGAATAAATAGAGTCTGGCAGGATTAATGTTTGCAAATTTTCTTTTAAACTATTCATTTAGTCATAAACCAAGATGTGTCTCTGAAGATGTGCTTGTCTAATCTCCTTAGTCACCTTTCATCAGAACTTGTCTGTAAAATCTTCTGTGATGGCCCTGGGAGACTCCTACAAGTGAACATGATCAGAACAACTACCTCTAGTAGCATCTGCTGAAATCCCAAATGTTACTGAAGCTTCTTCTGATGGGGAGGATAATGTTCCTCATGATGCTACTGATGTACCGGAGCAAATGGGCTCAACAATTTCCCCATGAATTATTTGGGAGACATGTGTAGACAAAAACAGGAGACATAGCATATTGCATTTTTTAAAAGGAGAAATCCTTTCTAAATCTAGGCACTGGCCCCTGAACTTCCAGCTGCATTAGCAGCAGCAGCAATCAGTACCAAATCATTTTTTGCCATCTGCTTCCCCAGGTATGGGCTTGGTGGCCTTATGGAGGGAATATTTCCCAAGAGACCTGCTGGCATCCCATTGGGAAGCCTCATCAGGGCACAATGAGAATAAGCATACCACCCTCAGACAGTTCTGCTTATATGTGTCTTCTTATCCCTGTAAGAGAGATTTGTTTGGGCCTGGTAGCACTCAGGGTTACAACTGGTGGGACAGCTGAGTGTGTCTGGGATGAACAGGCTTATAAATCGAATAAAGTAAAGTAAAGGCTTGCTTAAAGTTTCTTATAGTGCAATTCTATGCATAATTACTCCAGCCTTAAACTATTAATTTAGACTGGTGTCTCTCTCTCTCGGCTTGGCTTCGCGAACGAAGATTTAAGAAGGGTGCAATAGTCCACGTCTGCTGCAGGCTCGCTGGTGGCTGACAAGACCAATGCGGGACAGGCAGGTCCGGCCACAGTGGGTGCAGGGAAAAGTATGATTTAGGATTGGTGCTGTAGCAGTGCGATTCTTCCTCAATCTCCTTTTGTCCTCAAGACCAGCTATGCGTGTGTTCTCAAAGGAAGAGACAGCCTGGTGGATGGTGTGTCTCCATGCTTTGCGATCTGAGGCTAGGTCAGACCACTGGTGATGGTTGATGCGACAGGTGCCAAGGGATTTCTTCAAGGAGTCCTTGTACCTCTTCTTTGGTGCCCCTCTATTTCGATGGCCGGTAAAGAGTTCGCCATACAGGGCAATCTTGGGAAGGCGGTGGTTTTCCATCCTAGAAATATGCCCTGCCCAGCGCAGCTGCGTCTTCAGCAGCAGTGCCTCAATACTGGTAACCTCCGCCCGCTTGAGGACTTCAGTGTTGGTCACAAAGTCACTCCAGTGGATGTTGAGGATGGTGCGAAGGCAGCGCTGATGAAAGTGCTCGAGGAGTCGCAGGTGATGACGGTATAAAACCCACGATTCGGAGCCATAGATGAGGGTTGTCATCACAACCGCTTTGTAAACATTGATCTTTGTGCCTTTTTTCAGGTGCTTGTTGCTCCACACTCTTTTGTGCAGTCGGACTGGTGTAACTCTTTGTAAAATTGCAATGCCAGACTATTTAACCTGGATTTATTGATTTACTATGTGTTTGGGGGCATGACTGTAGAGGTTGAGGGCACGGCCTTGCAAACAAGGTGGTACAGTCATGGAACTGTAAGTTCAGAGGAGTCAGACAAAATTTTTGTGAATTTGCCTCTCTTTCGGTTTTCTTACCAAATTCTAGTTACCCTTGGAACTGTCCTAGAAATCTACTAAATCCTGATGCAAAATGACAATTAAGTAATTTATAAAATTTATACTTCCATTCAAGGATTTTATCCTGGATCAATCTGCTGGCCTTCCTCATGGTTAGTCCAAGCTCTGGAACTCCATCCTCTACGAAGCTCACAAGGACATCAGAGGATCAGTTAAGATTGCTCTTTTTCAACAACAATATCTTTATTGTATTAGCAAAATATTGCCATAGCAACCAACCAAATACAACAATAAAATAAAAGGGAATGAAGAGAATACACAAAGCAACATCCAATACCTCATTCCATACTACGATAAGAGGTCATACAATCCTAAAAGGATCTAGAATAAAATGTCAGTAAAAAATTTAAAACCTAAAAATCTATAAATTCTAAACTTTTAGAACCTTTACAGACTAAATTTAAAATTTAAAACATCAACAAAATTTAACCAGGACTACACTAGAAAAGAACTGAAAGTGATAATAGAGAGCGATCAATGAGGCACAGTCTTCATTTTCTTTTCCATGACAACAGCCGCAAACCTTGCGACTTGAAAAGTAGTGTATTTATCTCTATCAGATAGTAAAAAAACCTAGATTCTCCTGATTTGACTTCCCAAGAAGAGATAACAGAATAAGACCCAGAAACCTATTCTGTTCAGAGTTAAAATCAGGGCAATAAAACATGGCATGAGAAAGGTCCTCAATAGAAGTTTGGTCACAAATACAAACTCTTTTCCGATAAGGAATCTGCCTAAAGCGACCTTCATTGGCCAATAAAGGTAATAAATCAAAGCGAGCCCTTGTAAATGCTTTCCAAAGCTTGGGATTCGCTAAAGTAACAAAATATGAAGAAAATATTGGATACGATAAAGATAAGTGATTATAAATCACAGCTGTTTTCAATTCACCTATAGTTCCCATGTCAGCTTGAATAGATTGATCTAACAATCTTTGCTTGACCAAGGATTTAGCCGTGTTAAACCCAAGAGAACCCAAAAAATCAACTGAAAACCCAAGCTTGGCCACTATATTCAGAACAAAACTGCGCCAAGACCTATCCTTCATTTCCCCATATGCCAAGGTTAACAGTTCCGGTGCCATATGAAAAAATAATCTTCAACCAAAAGTTGATAGTTATTTTATAAGCTAAAGTAGTTATCCGAGGTAGAGATAGTTCTAGTCTAGTCATTGGCGAAGGTGTTGAAGGGGGAACCGCAAGAAGCCTACGCATAAATTTATTCTGGGAAACTTCAAGAGGGTGGAGATTACCAGGGGCCCACACTGGCACTCCATATAGCAGCTGCGGTAATAATTTCCTTTGATATATCTCAACAGATGGGCGAACCAGGCATCCACCTCTTCTTCTATAAAATCTTAGTAGCCCCATCATCGCCTTTTCAATATTATGGTTAGCAGAATCAATATGAGGGGCCAGAGAGCCTGAGTGGTGGAACAGGACACCTAGGTATTTAAAAGAGGGAACCTGTTCAAGTGGTATCCCATCCATCTTCCAATTATAGTATTTAGGTCTCCGAGCAAAGACCATAATCTTGGTTTTATCATAATTTACGTGTAATAGGTTATCCTTGCAATACTGGCTAAAGCGACCCAATAATCTTCTCAGACCAATTTGGATATGAGAAATTAAGAGGGTGTCATCTGCATATAGCAGAGTAGAAATGAATTTCTCACCAACTTTAACTGGAAAAAAGTGGGGACCTGCCAGAAAATCTACTATGTCATTCAAATATAAATTAAAAAGAAGGGGAGCCAAAATACACCCTTGGCGAACACCTTTTGTTGTTTTAACTGGGCTGGACAATTGGCCATACGGACCAAATCGGATCCTCAGGCTTGTATTGGAGTACAGGCCTATTATCCGTGCAAGAAGCCTTGGGTCAATGCGCAATTTACTTAGCTTTACCCATAGGCAGGTTCTCAAGATTGAATTAAATGCCGCTTTAAGGTCAACAAATGCCACAAACATTTTTTAAAGGGACGAGTTGTATATTTGTTAACCAGGTGTTGTAGTAATATACAATGGTCCAGGGTGGAATGACCCTGTCTGGATCCTGCTTGATATTGTGCTAACAATTCATTGTCATAGACCCATGATTCCAATTTGGATAAAAGATGTTTAGCATACAATTTTCCAGCAACATCTAACAAGTTTATCAGCCTATAATTTTCAGGGTTGGAGCTATCATCCTTCTTATAGATTGGGACCACAATAGAGGAGGACCATTCCCTAGGAAATCTTCCAGTCTTGTCAATAGTAGTAAAGAGAGTGGCTACTACAGGTGCCCACCAAGATTGAAAAACCTTAAACATATCTGGCAGGATGAAATTTTCACCTGGGGCTTTATTACTCCTCATCGAGGAGATAAGAGATTTAATTTAACACAAAGTTACAGGTGGCCACTCAGGCAAACCAGTTGTCAGGGAGGGGGATACACAATTTATTATCCTCGAGCTGGTCATTAAACAGGTTAACAAAATAATGCTCCCATTGTTGCTTGGAAATATAAGAATCTGAGTCGCACCGAGCCCTCCCTTCTAAGGCTGCTAGAATTCTCCAAAACTTTGACGTATCTCTCTGATTCAGAGCCAGGGCAAGTTCTTGCCAAGATTCTCTTATTGACTTTGTTTTTTTTCTTCCTCATTAGAGACTTATAACTACTACGAAGCTCGAAAAAAGATTTAGGTAAAAAAATTACCTCCTTTTGTTTATAGGTTCTAATGGCACGCCTAAGCTGTTTTTTCATATCAGTACACTCTCTATCAAACCGTTTGTTATTAATATGTTGACTTCCAATTAATGGTTTGCCTTTCTTTACCAGGTAAGGTTTTAAAAACTCAGTTAATTCTTCATAAAGTGACAAGATAGCCTCCCTATCTTCTTCAGCCAAAATTTTCCTTTTGATTTCCAGAAGTGGGTCGCTATCAAGCACTTGCTGTAATTCGTTTTGGAGTACCTCCGACCATCTCGAGCGTATAGTGGTCGTAATCTCAATTTCAGGAGATTCTATCCCAGGGGGATTGCTCTTTTTCAGGGAGCTCTTGAAGGGAGCTTGATGAGCCATCGCCCAAAAGTTGAGATGGCTATTTCCAACAAACTCTTCTTCTGAGGTTTTTACAATGCAGTTGAATATTTTTTTTTATGCTAAAGGTTAAAGTTTTAAGTGAGATTTGCATGGTTCATGGGTTAGATTTTAACTGCTGCATCTTAATTTATTTTGTTTATTTTGCTTTTTTGTTTTAATAATTTGTTTGCTATTTTATATTTATTTTATGTTATTGCTTTATATGAAATTTTTAAGCTGCACCAAGTGCTTTCACCAATATATAAACAGAATAAATGGCTGCACTCAGACACCACATCAACCTCTGTTTGTTCATGACAGGCATGCATATGGCTCATTGTGCCAGCGTACCCCTCTTACCACCACACAAACAGTGTGATTGAAGCTTCCCCATTTTCAGGAGTCCTGACACAAATCTCAGTATGTCATGATTCTAACTTGGGAAAACTGGAGTTTGCTCACTACAAACCAAAATCCTAATCCACTGTGTGGAGGAAATAATCTCCACTGTACTCAAGCATTCAGATATCATAGCAACTGGTGCTTAAATCAAGGCTTTCAAAAACAAGAAGTCTTCATTTTAGGTCTTCCATGTTGCCCTCTATGGTGGGCAGCCTTCCATGCTCCCGCTGCTATATTATGGAACATTAGGAACAAAAGCGAAAGCAAAAATCAGTGTTAGTGATGACATCACTTCCAGTTGTGGAACCAGAAGTGATATCATAGCATCATGCATAATTCTAGGAATTTCTCAAATGCCCATGGTAAAAATCAACATAATCTTCATCCCCTTTTTGCTCCTTGGGGTTCTCTACTTCAATTGAACATTACATGTAGAAGGATGGGAAAGGAGGAAGGAAGTACCTGAGGAGTTCATGCCTATCCCAAATTAATTTGTTTGTTTGTGACATCTGAATGAAGTCCCTATCATAATCATAACTAATTGAAAGGAAATTAAGTAGATCATGCTAAAAATAAGATTGAATTTTTCATTTCAAATGTAAGGCGATTCTAACTTTGACTTTGAGAATGCCAAATTAAACTGAGTGTTGAACAAGGTTAGTCAGACTTAATTAACAAGATGCATTTGATTATTAACTTTGATACTAGAGTCTGAAATCCCCAAACCATTGGGAACAGTCACTGTGAGTAGTCCCAGAAATGAACCAAAGAGATTGTCAATTAAAAGATTTTTCCAGAACAAACTCTTTGAGGATGACAGAATTCTCTGCTTGCAAATAATACTTATCCATATGTGCACCTAATCAGCTTCTTGTGTGTCTAAGTGCGTGTCTGCTGGGGACTTTTTAAACAACCATGAATATTTTGAATGAACACTGAGATAATGGGTTTAAAAATGGAAGAAGGAATGAAGTTATCCTTGCAGATTCCACAATACCCATGCATAGCTTAGAGTGATTATCTACCTGTCCAAATAGCAGACATGAAGAAATACTGAGTTGCCAGTAGAACAGCACTGTTACATAAGCTTGGGGGTGGGAATTTGCATACAGACTATTAGTTTAACTCTCCTGGTATCCTGCAAAGAATCCTTGGTTTTGGAGTTTAGTAAGGGTAAAGGTAAAAGGTAAAGGTAGTCCTCTGTGCAAGCACCAGTCATTTTCGACTCTGGGGTGATGTTGCTTTCACAACATTTTCATGGCAGACTTTTTATGGAGTGGTTTGTCATTGCCTTCCCCAGTCATCTACACTTTACCCCCCCTCCCCCGCAAGCTGGGTACTCATTTTACCAACCTTGGAGGTTTTTCCGAGTAGTAAGGATGCTGAGTGATAATTTATTGACGTCTATGCACTTAGACGAGAGTAACTCTTCACTAACCTTCCAAATTAACACAACCACAAGGTGTCATCTACTTAAAGGGTTGCCAGACCCCTCCTGTCAACTGGTAGAGGAGGGGTGACCTCCCAGGAAGGCCTATCCGATGTACAATGACATGTCTACATCACTGCCCACATGACCCAGAAGTGACATCATCATCTAGAATATCAGCAAGATGCTCTGGTATTTGGGCAACAACTCTGTGGTAAATTTGGCTTCTACCATTTGCCGAAATACCTGAGCATTGCCCCAGATGTCCCAAATGTGATAACATCGCTTCTGGGTCACATGGACTGTGATGTAGACACATCACTCTACATTGGATAGATCTCCCTCTTTTTTTGGTGTACGTTTCTCCCACCAGTCAGCTGATCGGTGGTGGGGAGGTGGGGCCTAGCCTCCTCCAGGGGGTTGGGCAACCCTGTATCCTCACCATTAAAAATTATTATGCCATCAGCTTGTTTACCTACCTAGCTACCAGATCACATTGTTGCCAAATTGCCATCAAAGTTTCACTATTAAGTTTGTGTAACAAATAGAGTATGTAGTGCATTCTCTCTTCTACTGCAAACCAGACTCTTCATATTCTCATCATGTTCTTGCAGGCGAATATCCAGGCATTCATGGACTACTTTAGAAACTGAAAGCATATGATTTGTAACTCCTGAAAACAATTGCATAAATAACAGTCTTGCAAAGCTGTCATAAAAACATGCTGAAAACCCTTAATTCAATTTCTTTCTTAAACTAACATCTGGGATGCACATTATACAAAACTAAATCAGAAGGAAAAAGCACAAACAAAATATTATAACTGAAAAAATGTGCCTTGGTTATTCTCCATTGTTCTCAGTTCTCTATGTTCTCAAATTTCTTTGTAATTAATCTGTATTTGAATATAAACACTTTAAGGGAATATGTGAATATAAACACTTTAAGGGTCATTGGCGATGAACAGTGGTCAGTCTTTGTTGCTTTAAATGGGAAGCATGTTTTATAATAAAAAACAGGTGTGAATAAAGCTTCTTCTTTGATGTCCTTCACTGGATTTATCTTTACAGCACTTTAATACAAAACTGCTGACAAAAGGTGTAATAAACCGCTTTAGAAAGCACAAGTAAATGAAATATAATGCTATAGCAAACAATAAAATTGATAAATCAACTTAGCCAAAGAGAATCTGTAGAAGATTTAACCTTGCAACTATAGACTATGATGTACAACGTATTCTTGCTCTTTGAACAATAAAGAATACCAATGGTATTACCAATGAATGAGCAGTACACAGTTGTTCATTTAATTGATTCCAGTGTTTAGTACATTTTTTCAGAAGGTTGATAGAATTTCTGGTGCACCATCTTTCTTTCTTTCTTTCTTTCTTTCTTTCTTTCTTTCTTTCTTTCTTTCTTTCTTTCTTTCTTTCTTTCTTTCTTTCTTTCTTTCTTTCTTTCTTTCTTTCTTTCTTTCCTGCTCTACTAACTCCTAAGTGACTCTTGTAATGTACCTCAGAGGAAGATACCATCTCTGTTGGTAACTCATGTAACACTAGATAGATTTGACTTATTTTTTTGAAGTTGCAGTGCTGATATCAAATATTCAATAAGATTTATCTTTTTCCTACTAGGAAGATCTGAAGTGAAATAAATCCAATTCTAGCATTTAAAAAACAATAAAAAGACTAAAAACCACCGCTAGGATTGCCAGATTGCAACCTGGAGAATGTGCATTAATTTTTATATGCACCTATAAAGTGACAGATGTGATAGTTATGTCTGCCCCTGTCTTTTCTACTACTCACAGCAGAAGAAATATATTGCCCATTACAGCAAGCATAATTAAAGATATTTTACCCACATGTTTACACAAATAATAACATATACACATATGAATGTCTTCTGCCATCGCTCACTTCTTCAGATACAGCGAGAATGTGAGTCCATCTGTCCTAATATCTTGGAAAGTGATTTCAGATGCCAAATGACAATAGCAGGCAAACTGTAACAGGTGAATGATAATAGTAGGTGTGATTGGATTAGGTGTGGAGTTCCTGTCTCGTTATCAATGCTGATTTCTCCACACATATCTTTTTCGGCATATTCCCCTCCCCTGAGTCACCAATCTTCAGTACTGATTTTATAAGAATAAAAGCCCCCCTAGTAGTGAGATGGGGGAATAGCTGCTGTGGGGACAGGGCTGGGGAAATGACTGCCACCTGAATGGGGAAATCTGGATTTTCCCAACCACTCAGCATCTGTCCAGGTTTTCATGCAGTCTTTTCCAAAACTTCAAAGCAAAGCAGGCCTGAGAAAAATTGGGGAAAAGCCAGAGGCCTCCAGGAAGCTCACAAGTGCACCATGATACAATGGGAAAGCAGGAGGTGGGGGAAATCCTGCTTCTCAACAGTAATGAGCCTGGGGCAGATCAGCCATGTGGAATGGCCAAAAAGAAAAGCACAGGGGAATCAAAAGAGTTTTGTGTGAGAGAAGAAGATGATATTGGATTTATATCCTGTCCTCCACTCCAAAGAGTCTCAGAGCGGCTCACAATCTCCTTTACCTTCCTCCCCCCTTAACAGACACCCTGTGAGGTGGGTGGGGCTGGAGAGGGCTCTCACAGCAGCTGCCCTTTCAAGGACAACTTCTGCCAGAGCTATGGCTGACCCAAGGCCATTCCAGCAGGTGCAAGTGGAGGAGTGGGGAATCAAACCCGGTTCTCCCAGATAAGAGTCCGCACACTTAACCACTACACCAAACTTGCTCTCAGAAGCAAAATGGAGCAAATGGGTTTTCAGCACTTACTTCCATAAAAGAAGAAGATATTGGATTTATACCCCACCCTTCACTTGGCTGAGAGAGTTCTCTGAGGACTGCTTTTGAAAGAACAGCTCTGAGAGAGTTATGACTGACACAAGGTCATACAAGCAGGTGCAGGTGGAGTAGCGGGGAATCAAATCCGGTTCTCTCAAATTAGATTCCATGTACTTAACCACTATACCAAACTGGCTCTCTAACCAAACTAGCTCTTTAATATAGAGAGTTCTCTCATATAATCTGGTTCTCTCATATAGTCAAATAGCTAGTACAGGGATGTTTTCATTGTAAGCAGCCGGGGGGGGGGGGGGGTTGAGCAGGAATGCAGTTCTGGCTGACTTGGTGTTAGGGGTGTGGTCTAATATGCAAATGAGTTCCTGCTGAGCTTTTTCTGCAAAAAAGCCCTGTGTGAAACAGTGGTACTGTCAGGGGGTGTGGCCTAATATGCAAAATGAATTTCTGCTGGGCTTTTTCTACAACCCCCCCCCCCCGATCATAAGTACTAGTTTGTTCAGTGTTTGTTTTACGCATGCAACATCACTTGAAGTTGCACTGAATGGATGACAAATGAATAGGGCAGGCTTCAGTGACTTTTCCAGTTATGTTGATTCATACAGTAAGACACAGTTGTTCAGAAAGCTGAATTTCCTGCCCTTGATGGACTTATATTCTAATATTAAATTGCTTGAATTAAAACCAATAATATTGTCCAACAAGTGCAGCCTGTAGAGAAACACTAGCTTATATCCAACCACAAACATGTAAAGGCCTTCCCATGTTTGGAAGGAAGAGGGCATTTTCTGTTATTTCCCTATGTTTATTTACCAAAATTTTGTGCCACATCTCCAGGGAACCTGTTTGAAGCAGCTTACAAAATAAAGCATAAGAAAAACAAAACAGTAAACATTATTAATTAAAATCTAGCACTATAGAGCCAGCCACAGCACAAACCATAGATTGCTGATCAGCTTAAAACAACAGGTTCAGGCTAAAAGCACCCAAAAATGATATTAAAAGATACCTTAATGAGTGAACAGAAATGTTTTGACCTTGGGCCTAGAAGAGAGAAACTTCATAGTCACCAAATGAGTCACTCCTCCACTTCTACCTCAGATGCCCCTCAATGTTGCCCCTATTTTGTTATTGAGAGCAGGAGGGGAAGCAGGAGATTCTCACTCCATCATTGAAAAGCCATCAAGAGAAAATACCAATGGACTGAGGAGTGCGCACTGGCATTGAACCAGTGCATAATTTTATTTCTGGTGAAAACTAGACATGACATCATGGGGCACTTTATTTGCAAAAACTCTTTTTACCATAGAGTTTTTGCAAACCCTAGTGCAGCGATGCTGAACCTTTTAGAGACGGAGCGCTCAAACTGCAACCCAAAACCCACTTATTTATCACAAAGTGCCAACATGGCAATTTAATCTGAATACTGAAGTTTTAGTTTAGAAAAAAACAACTCATGGTGAAATTAACAAACTGAAAGAACATTTGGTCTGGATATCATTTGCTTAGGAAACCAACAAAATAGTAACATGTCAGAATGGGAGAATGATGGTGAGAGCGTCATAAGGCAATAAATGGAGGCTGTTCATTGCTCTGTTGCTTGCAAGTCTGGGTTAAACTGAGAGCATGCCTTTCCCAGAGGTGTTCCTGTCCATCTAATTTACTTTTGAACATGTAACATACATTATAAACATCATTCTAGTTTGCCATTAGGAAAAAAGAATACATTAAAATATAGTGTTTTTAGTAGAAACTGGTGGTTAGGGTGTTCAAATCAGATCTGGGAGGTACTGATTCATATGCCCACTCTGGCCTCGCAGCTTTCTGGGAAACCTTGGTCCAGTAATATAGTCTGAGTTAACCCGCCTCATAAGTTCGTTGTGAGGATAAAGGTGAAGAGGATAGTGTGTCAAACCACTTCAGTGTCCTTTTGGGGGAGGAAGGCAGGGGATACATGATGTTAATTAATAAATTAAGTTGATGAAAGGAGTCCACTGACATATATGGCTAAATCTGAGTCCAGCATCACCTTAGAGAACAAGATTTTTGAGAGTCAAAACTCCTTTTATCTAATCGAGGGAGCTCTAATGCTGGAAAGCTTGTGCCCCCTCCCCCTTGTTGGTCTCTAAGGTGCTCCTGGGCTCGAATCTAGTTGTTCAACTATGGACCCTTGGAAACTTCAGGGATAGTCTGAATTGTATTAACTAGAAAGTCTGATGTGACAAAGGAGGGCCAGTTTGATGTAGAGGTTAAGTGTGTGGACTTTTATCTGGGAGAACTAGGTTTGAGTCCCCACTCCTCCACTTTCAGCTGCTGGAATGGCCTTGGGTCAGTCATAGCTATCACAGAGCTGTCCTTGAAAGGGCAGCTTCCGGAAGAGCTTTTCTCAGCCCCACCTACCTCACAGGGTGTCTGTTGCGGGGGAGGAAGATAAAGGAGATTATGAGCTGCTCTGAAACCCTGAGATTCAGAGTGAATGGCAGGATATAAATCCAATATCTTCTTCTTTCTTTAAACTAAAACTGCAATCTTGTGCATGTGTGGAGAGTAGGTGCCACAGTGCTCACTGTAGATTACTTCTGAGTAACCATGGAGAGCAAGCCCAATGAGGAAAAGCTAAGGGACTTTTGGATATTCAGTCTGGAGAAGAGGAGGTTGAGGGGGGAGACATGATTGCTCTTTTGAAGTATTAGAAGGGTTGCCATGTAGAGGAGGGCAGGGAACTGTTCCTGCTAGCAGCAGAGGAGAGGACTGGCATAGGAAAAGCTTTTTAACAGTAAGAGTTGTTCAACAGTGCAATCCACCTCCTCACTGGCAGTCTTTAAGCAGCGGTTGAACAAACACTTGTCAGGGATGCTCTTGGAAACCAGAACAGCAGTGAAACAGTTCAAAAACAGCTTATCAACAATTTGCCTTATGGTCCCTGAAGCCTGAAAGAGCTCTGCTCAGATACTGCTGTTAGAAGCATCGTATTTGAAAGCAAGGAAGCCTGCAGTTCCTCCCTTTCCACTCCTAAATCAGAGACGATTCCGGGCACTGTTTCTGCCAGATTAGTGGGATCCAACATTTCCTGTAATAAACCCACATCCCTTTGAAAAAACATGCTTGATTCAAGGTCCTAATCTCTCCCCCCCTGCCCAATCCCCACACACTCCTGGGCTAAGTGATGCAGAAACCCATGCTCTCTTCTTCCCTTCGGCTTGGACCATGCCACAACAGTTTTGAAATATGAAATGCAACCAGGTCTTGGCCATATGAAAATGTGAAGCTGCCTTATACCCATCTCTCTAGTGCATGGGTGGCCAAACTGTGTCTTGGGAGCCACATGTGGCTCTTTCACACACATTGTGTGGCTCTTGAAGCCCCCACCAGAGAAGGCATTTGTCTCTTTAAACCACTTCTTCAAGCCAAGCCAGCCAATGGCTTGGAGAATGCATTTAAAGTTCAAGTTGCTTTCTTTCCACCTCTCCCTCCCTGCTCCCTTCCACCATCTATTTTCCTTCTTTCCTTCCCTCAGACATCTGACGTTTGTGTCTGGTGGCTCTTACACATCTGACATTTATTCTATGTGGCTCTTATGTTAAGCAAGTCTGGCCACCCCTGCCCTAGTGCGTCCCATCTAACCCCCTCCCTAAAACTGCAGGAACTCCTGCAAGGAATTTTCCTCGGTGTGTTGTGCTTGGGGGCTGCATTGTGGTTGCACCCCCCCCAGCAGAATTTCAAAGGTGCCTACAAGCTCAAAAAGGTTGTAGTGCCCCGTTGTCTCTCTGAAGGAGACCCAGTTAGGGTTGGGAAATACCTGGAGATTTGGAGGAAGGAGCCTGAGTTTGGGGAGAGGAGGAGCTTCAATGAGATATGACTCCAGAGTCCACCTTCCAAAGCAGCCATCTTCTCCAGGAAAACTGATCTCATCGCCTGGAGATTCACTGTAATCCCAGGTTTCCAGCCACCACCTGGGAGTTGTCAACCCTGTTCTCAGTGCTCAGAAGGGTATAATGCCACAGGGTCCACCTTTCAAAGTAGGTATTTTCTCCAGGTGAACTGCCCTCCATCACCTGGAGATCAGTTGTAAAAGCAGCAATCTCCAGCTACCACCTGAAGCAGGGGTGGCCAAACCGTGACTCGGAGCTACAGATGGTTCTTTTGCAACTATTGTGTGGCTTTCAAAGCCTCCACCGCCCCATCGGCCAACTTGGAGAAGGCATTTGTTTCTTTAAATCCTTCTCCAAACCAAGCCACTCAGTGGGCACGCGTGCTCCCTGCCCCCCCCCCCCGTGCATGAGGCTCGGCTCCCCTCCTGCGGCCCCTCTGCCACTGGCCCCTATCCTCCCTCCCTCCCCAAAGCTGCAATGCAGCTGTGCTCCATGGCCCCCTCCTCCTAAAAGGCTCGCCGAGCCATGCTGCGCCACAGCTGGACCCTACTGGCTTCAGTGCAGCTGGCGCGCCTTCTAACTCTTTGAAGCCAGAAGTGAGGGGGAGTGAAGCCTTCTCCTGTGTGGGCTTCAAAGAGTTAGAAGGCGTGCTGGCCGCATCAAAGCTGGTAGGGTTCAGCTTCGGTGCAACGTGGCTCAGCGCGCCTCTGAGGAGGAGGGGGGGCACGGAGTGTGGCTGCATTGCAGCTCCAGGGGGGCAGCCAAGCGTGTGCAGGGGGGGGTGAGGGAGTGTGCATGCCCACAGAAAGGGCTCTGAATGCCGCCTCTGGCACCTGTGCCATAGGTTCACCACCACTGCCCTAGTGTGTCCCATGACATCATTTCTGGTTTTCACTGAACTGAAAGCAGCACACCAACATGATGCACACTGTGCCTGTGTTTACCACCAAAATGCTGCCAGGGTTGCCTGGTAGCCCTACATTTCCCTCATAGTTGTTTCAGCTTGCTCTGTAATGGCAACTGTAGTCATATGTGCCAAATAAAAATGACTGAGTTGGAAATTTTGCCTTGCTAGCTCTTAAACCAGAGATGTACTCATTTGTTATGAGGGATGGATCTGACATAAATGTCACTTTGTCAGGCCAGGCCATGTATGCCATACAATGTAACATATGGTCTCGGAAATATAAACTTTATAAAGATGGTTTCAGATGCTGAATGGCATACATGGCCATGGTGTGATATCCAGTGGAGTAGTAGGTGTGGAGAAATCAGCATTGGTAATGAGACCAAAAACCAAGGTCTCAATTTGATCCAGGAGGATTCAATCCCAGAAGATGCAAAGAATAAATGGAAATAAGCCTGAACAAGTGAACAGTGACTCACAAAAGCACACATCCTACCACACATTTTGTTAGTCTTTAAGGTGCTAAAGAACTGTTACTCTTTTTCAGAGGTCATTTTGTAGAAAAATAGGTGGTGGAGCTCATCCAGGGATTGTTATGCAGCTGCATATACTATTCAATGGACAAGGAGGTAGAACTCTCAGAAGGAGGAGGTGGAACTCTCAGAAAGGTTCAGGAACTGCGGTCCTGTGAGCTCCCACTGAATCTGAGGCCTGCTCCTTTTAGTGCTATTAGAAACCACAGCATTCAAAAAAAAAAAAAACAGTGTGGGAAAATTTTAACCTTCCAGAACATTAAGTTGGTCACCTAAGAGTAGCAGTTCTCTTACAAAGGAATTTCAAAGGGGGATTAGAGAGACTGCTAAATTGCAAAGTTTCTTTTCTCATTTATTGCCATTTGGCATCTGAAATCATTTCCACTCTCCAAGGACAGATGAACTCACATTCGAGCTGTATCTGAAGAAGTGAGCAGTGACTCATGAAAGCTCATGCTTTGTTAGTCATTATGGGGCTACTGGATTCTTGCTCTCTTCCACTAATACAGAATGCAAGCTGTGTTTTTAGGTTTCTTTCCTCCCATCTGTCAGAACTGGAAAGGGGGATCTCTCCAAGTGCCATGGGACTCTCTCTTTCTCCATCTCCCCCACCACTCTCTCTGAAGAACTGTGCAGGTACACAAAAGTTTATATCTGGAATAAAATCTTGTTTGTCTTCTTAAAAGTACTACAGGACTCTCTGGGGGTGTTTTCGCACTCACCTTCAAGTGGCGCGACCACCCTCCTCACGCCGGCGGATCTGCAGGGATTTCGCATAAGAAGCGCCGGAGCAGCGAAAAGAGCCAGCGACTTCCGTCGCAAAAGCCGCTCAAACGTTTTCCTGCTTCTTGGCGGTTTCCGTTTGAGCGGGTTTCGCGACGGAACTTTCCGGCTCTTTTGGCTGCTCCGGCGCTTCTTATGCGAAATCCCTGCAGATCCGCCGGCGTGAGGAGGGTGGTCGCGCCACTTGAAGGTGAGTACGAAAACACCCTCTGTGTCTGTCACTTTCCTTCTCCCTCCTTTCCCAGAGGAAGGAGAGGAGTCCTCAGCCAATTAAAGGAAGGGAGGCTTGGCTTTCTTTCTCTCCTTTGCAAAGCAGGAAATAGGAGAGAAAGCTGGAAACAGGAAGGAGGAACAGGAAGTAGGAAGCAGCAGACAGGCAGTTGCTCATGGGCCTGATTGGAGTCCTGTAGGGGCAGGATGTGGCCCACAGGTCATATGTTTGACACGCACACCCTAAACAGAAAGAAAAAAAAGCTACTGCTTATGTTCCTACATGGCACAAGGCTACAGTGCTATTAATATCAAAGATACCTTTCTGAATGTCTTAGATATGGTGGTACCATTGGTCTTTAAGGTGCCACTGATCTTTTGTTTTATTGTGCTTAGCCAGTCTCTAGAAAACAAACCCTTACATAATTATTTTTTGCTGCACAAGGATTTCCCCTGGCTGAGTGGCAGCACCAGTGACTGTTCATGCTGGCATACAGAGCAAGAGGCTTGATCCCCTTGCTGGTGCAAAGGGACAGAGGGCTCCCCTGTCTTAGAACTCAGGACTTTAGAACGCAGGTCCTCCCTTCATGCTTAGAACTCAGGACTTTACTGTGTGCATCATATGCTGTAAAGCTTTGAGAGCCTATGTTGATTGATAGATGCCAACGTACTATGGCTTGGATTGGACAGATTTTCACATCAGTCTCACCTTGTTTCTTTCCTTACTCCAGCACCCATCACAGAATTCTTTGGTCTGTGCAGCTTTCATGAGCACCAACATATGCTTTTTGGTGGAGCCCTTCCTCCTCTTTTTCACCAGTGGAAAACCTGGTGAAATGGTCTTCTGTGCTAAGTACAACACAGGGACACAGGCACCAACACCTCCCCCTGCATCTTTGCATACCTTAGATTGCATAAAGCTCATAAACCCCAATCTGCATAAATTAACCTATGTAAATTCCATTCACTTGAGCTGCCAAGACTTTTAACTACCTCGCATAGTCAGAGCTGATTAATGAGGCCAGCCTAGGCATTGAAAGCCAAGGCTGCGTGTTGTCTTTCATAAATAATATAGAAATTATTGCTGTCTGCAATGAAGAAACATGCTGTCAGTGAAGAATTAGGAAAGTTCTTAACAGATGAGACGCTAATTGATCCCTAAATTATTCATCCCATTTCTCTGGGTACTCATTCTCCTGTGGTGTTTTTTTTCACCCTCTGAGTATGAACGCCTTTATCATTAAAATAATTTCTCAAGAAGCGACTGGATCTTTTTGCATGGCATTTGGGAGAAAAAGGACTGTGTTTATTAACATATAGATTTAATTTTTTGGTATGAAAGATGTTTTGCATATGACTAGTACAATGACATAAAATCAACAAGCATCCCTCTGTTATTGTGATTTTGTAGCAGTTTATCAAGAAAGGAAGGAGAAACCTGGCTTCATAATTATTTCTCTTGGTTAGCTTGTATTACTGCTGCTGTCATCCCTTTTTCTTAAAATCCCATTTAGCATTTTTTTTTTAATTATCGGTTTCATTACCTGTGTTGGTTTCAATGTGTAGGGATTTTGCATGAATTTCCCCAGTGTCAAACATTTGTCTCATATATTTGTTGGCAATTTTGTCATTCATAGCAGAATGTACTTTCTTTTTGCTGCATCCTGCAGTCCATGAAGACCATAATATTTGTCAAACCTTTTATACACATATAGGTCCATTATACATGCACATCTTACTGCAGATTTTTAGAGTGGTAAACCTTTAATCTTGATGTTGGATTCTGTGTCTGCCTTATGGACCATTTTTTTTCTCCAGTGTATTTATTCTGTAGCTACAATTTTTTAAAATGCAGAATGCCACTTGTGATGTGTGTGGGAGGGGGGTGTCCATTTTTTAAAAAATTATGCAATTGCCCTTTCACAGCTGCACAGTAATATCCAGCAAGTGCCTTCCTTATGGTTAAAGTTTTTCTGGCCTCATTGCATGCACCATCCTGTTCATAATAATCTTTCTCAACAAAGTTTCATATCTGCCTAATGTGAATGAGTCTTTAGTGGAGAAGTTTACCATGCTTGGGGAGAACTGATCATATTTTGGGACAGAGCACACTTTCTTTTCAGAAGCTCCAACAGTACAACTGCAGTATCTCATTTTAATCCTCACCATAACCTTGTGAAGAAAATTGAGTAGAATGAGACCATATGAATAATAAGGCTGAATAGAATTTTGAGCTGGTTCTCAGTATAGTTTTCCTGAGCCAAACAGAAAGCAAACCTAAGGCAGCCAGGATATCAATTTCTTGTAAAGGTGACAGAACATTTTTTTTAAAAAACTTCACTAATTGTATTTTCTCATTTTTAAGTTGCAAAAGCAGTCCCGTATCAGTCATGTTTCATACACATTTGTTTAGTTTACTTATATCCCACCCTCCCCACCAAGGTAGCTTGTGTTCCAAATTCCAAATGTAAAGCTATCAGAATTAAATTTTATGGGAATTTGTACCAGTCTCCTCTGCCATCTTC
Source organism: Heteronotia binoei (assembly GCF_032191835.1). Taxonomy (NCBI): domain Eukaryota; kingdom Metazoa; phylum Chordata; class Lepidosauria; order Squamata; family Gekkonidae; genus Heteronotia; species Heteronotia binoei. The sequence goes on from NC_083229.1 coordinate 44,808,205, forward strand.
CTTCTTTTCTGACCCCTCTTGCCCACCCCCACAGCTGCCATTCCAGACCATTACAACAGTCTGTGTTCTGTTATCTCCTTTTTAAAAATCAACTCAACACCTACAATCTCCTAAATATAGCAACTCTGTCTGTTGATTCTTTATGTTAATATGGGAAAGCAAAGCTAGCAACTTGTCCCTGATACACACATTTGGTGCAATTCATTATGCTCAGCTAGTGTGCACTCCCACTGAAATGAATATGGATTGTACTCAGTGTTGGTAAGTCAGATCAATAAATGTTTGCATCCAGCTACAATGAACCTAGCCCCAAGGTCTACAGAGGCAGGTGGATGGCATTGAGAGAAGCATTTTGCACCCTCTACTGGAATTTAGCCTTGGTCTCAGCATGTGTTTTAAACAATTTTATTGATAACATATGGTAACAATTTCCATTAATAACTTATTTTCATCTTTCCCATATGCTTCTTTCTAATCACCCCTCCCCCCGTTACTTGACCCCCGCCAGTGTTATTTACTCAAAATACTAACATTAAAAGGTACCGTTAATTACTAAGAACTAAAATTAATATTCTTCTTTCTTCTAAAGTTTAATCATTATCAAAAATTGTCCAAAGTCCTTTTACTTTCCACTCGTCTTCTACATAACTTCTAAATTTTTTCCACTCCCTTTTAAAATCTTCTAAATCATAGTCTCTTAAAGTTCTTGTTAATTTGTCCATCTCACTCCATGTCATAACTTTTACAATCCAATCCCATTTTTCTGGTAGTTTTTCTTGCTTCCATAACTGCACATATAGTGTCCTAGCAGGTGAAAGTAAGTACCAAATTATAGTTCTATCTTCTTTTGGAAATTTTTCCATTTGTAATCCCAACAGAAAAGTCTCTGCAGCTTTCTTGAATTCATATCCCAAGATCCTAGAAATTTCTTGTTGGATCATATGCCAATACTTTTTCGCTCTTTCACAAGTCCACCACATATGGTAGAAAGAATCTTCATGTTTTTTGCATTTCCAACATCTATCTGGCATCTTGTTATTCATCTTTGCCAATTTTTTAGGAGTCATATACCATCTATACATAATTTTAAAACAGTTCTCTTTAATACTCTGACATGTTGAAAGTTTCATAGAGTTCTTACATAAATATTCCCATGTATCCATCTGTATTTCTTTATTTACATTTATTGCCCATTTAATCATTTGAGATTTTACTACTTCATCTTCTGTAGACCATTTTAAAAGTAACTTATAAGTTTTTGAAATTAATTTTTCATTATCTCCAAGCAGAACTTTTTCCATTTCTGTTTGCTCTCGTCTTATTCCTTCAGTTTTAATATCATTTTCCACCAAACTCTTTATTTGTTGCATTTGAAACCAATCGTATTTGTTATTCAACTCCACTGCAATTTTCAATTCTATTTTGCCACTTTGTATTTTTAATAGTTGATTGTATGACAGCTGTCTTAGCTGTTATTTTTATCACTTCTGCTGGCACTATCCATAATGGTTTTCTTTCATCACCATATTTCTTATATTTCATCCAGGCATTCAACAAATTATTTCTTATATAATGGTGAGAGAAAAAACTATCCATTGTCATGGGTACTGGGGACTCTGCAGAAGAAGCTGAGCCTGCAGAAGAAACTGTGCCCCTGCCACCTGCACCAGTGCCCCTGCCTCCTGCTGGAGAAGATCCAAGCCCCCCTGACTCGCCCTCTCGGGTGGCTCGTGTGCGTGACCGCCTTCGTCAGGACCTCAGGGATCGGAGGAGGACGGCACGCTCACGAGCAAGACGCTCCCTGAGCCCTGAGTTTTGAAAGGATTCTGGCCCTTCTAGGAGTGAGGATGCTTGAGTCTCAGCAGGATCGTGGCTGCCTCTCTGAGCCAGCAATTAGCCCAAATGGGCAACAGACAGCAGAGGGCTATATAGCTGTGGGCTTTGGGGGGAGACTTTGTGGAAGCAACTAGTCACTTACCTGACGTTCTAGCATCCACTTCGGCTTTTGACTTTGGCTTCTGGACCCCCTGACTTTGGCTTTGACTTCTGGACCCCCTGACTTCGTCTTCTGAACCTCTGACCCGCGATACCTGGACTGTGATTCAGTTTTGGCACCTTGGACCCTCTTTGCTCACCAGCTACACACCTTGGACTGCCCCTGGACTTTGCCTGACCTGGCCCCAGGCCGTGACATCCATCTTTTTCTTCCCATAATATATATAAGCGTGCCAGCCGAATTTATTTCCATGACCTTCCAACACTAAAAGTTTTTTATTCAACAGCGTCACCCAAACTTTTATCCACACTAAACAAACTGCTTCATGATATAATCTTAAATCTGGTAATTGGAATCCTCCTCTTTCTTTAGCATCTATTAAAACTTTCATTTTAATCCTTGGTTTCTTCCCAGCCCATACAAATTCCAAAATCTTCCTTTGCCGTTTGTTAAATTGTTTACTGTCTTTCACAATCGGAATAGTTTGAAACAAATACATTATTCTCGGCAAAATATTCATCTTAATTGCAGCTATTCTTCCAAGCAATGACAAGAAGTTAAGCTTATTCCATTTTATCATATCTTCATCCATTTTATGCCATAGCTTTTCATAGTTATTTTTGAACAGGTCAATATTCTTCATTGTTATTTCCACACCCAAATATTTTACTTTAGAGGTAACTTCACATCCTGTTAGTCTCTGCAACTCCTTTTGTTTATTTACTTGCATATTTTACATAAAAATTTTGATTTTTTTTATTAACATAAAATCTTGCCAGTTCTCCATATTCTTGTATTTTAGCTAACAACAAAGGTGTTACTTGTGTAGAATTTTCATTTATAAACAAATGCTCTATATTTGTAAATAAATTCTTTAACTCTCAGCCCTTCTATTTCTTTATCATCTTGTATTTGCATCAATAAAATTTCAAGAGTCATTATAAACAACTAAGGTGAAAGCGGACAACCTTGTCTTGTACCTTTGCTGATTATCATTTCATCTGTAAGATCTGCATTTATACATAACCTTGCATGTTGTTCTGTATATATTGACTTTATCATTCTTATAAAGTTTCCCCCAACTCTATTTTCTCTATTACTGCAAACATAAAGTCCCAGTTCAAATTGTCAAAAGCTTTCTCTGCATCCGCAAAGAATAATGCAACTTCCTTCTCTGTATGTCTTTCATAATATTCTACAATATTTACAACAGTTCTAATATTGTCTCTTATTTGCCTTTTAGGGAGAAATCCCGCTTGGTCTTCCTTTATGAAATTTATCAAATATTGTTTAGTCGCTCTGCCAAAATTCTTGTTTATATCTTATAGTCATTATTTAGTAATGAAATTGGTCTCTAGTTCTTTACATTTGTGACATCTCTGTCTTCCTTAGGAATCAAAGAAATTACAGCTTCCTTCCATGTATTTGGTATTTTCCCTTTTATTCTTATCATATTCATCAATTTCTGAAGTTTTGGTACTAATTCTTCTTTAAAAATTTTAGAAAATTTTGCCATATATCCATCTGGCTCAGGTGCTTTTCCAATTTTCATTGCATTAATCACTGCTTCAATTTCTCTTCTTTCAATTGGATCATTCAATTTTTTTTTCATATATTCAGTTAAGGGTGCTTGCTATTTTAATCTTTTGCAAATACGCTTCCATCCTTTCCTTCTTTACTTTAACACCTTTAAATAATTTAGCATAGTACTTGAAAAATTCTCTCTTTATTCCTTCTTGATCTACCATCTCTCTTCCATCAACCACAATTTTATTAATAATTTTACATCCTCTCTTTTTCTTCAGTTGCCAGGCCAAATACTTTCCAGGTTTATTCGCTCCCTCAAAGGACTTCTGTGGTAATTTTTTCAAATTCCATTCCAATTCCTTATTTAACAAATGTCTCATTTGTGCTTGTAGTATTGTAATCTCCCTTATTCTTTTTCCCTGGCCTTTCCTCAGTCCCCCTTCTTTTTTTTAAATTTCATTTTGAATGTCCAACATCTGTTTTTCTTTTGCCCTTTTGTCCTTATTGTTTAATGTAATCAATATTCCTCTCATTACGGCTTTATAAGCATCCCACACCATCTGAAATTCTATATCATCTTTATCATTTATTTGGAAGAAAGCTTTAGTTTCATTTTCTAGAGATGTCACTAATTCTTTATTTTGTAGTAAATCTTCATTTAATCTCCATCTTACTTTTTTAGACAATTTTGTAATCCATAATATTGAGTTATGATCTGCACTTATCTTCGGTAAGATCTCTATTTTCTTAGTTATAAGGCCTAAGTCCTTTGTACCCCATAACATGTCAATTCTGGAAAAAGTATTATGTCTTGCTGAAAAAAATGTATAATCTCATACTTCAGGATTAAATTTTCTCCATATGTCTTCCAAGTTTTCTTGTTTAACCAGTTCAAAGAAGGATTTTGGCAATTTTCCTTCTTTATTGTTATTTTATGATATGATATGATAAATTTATTGTCATTGTTCTCAAAAAAGGAAAATGAGAGCAACGAAATGAGGTGTTCTTCCACAAACATACCAACACATCAACACTAAAGAAAAGACATATACATAAACCATTTAAATACATCTAAAATACATCTAAATACATTAAATACATCTAAAACAAATAACCATTCATGACCCTACATTTAGCCTACATCTAAAACAAATAACCATTCATAGCCCTGCATTTAGCCTAACTACAGCACTTGGATAGAAGCTGCCCTTAAATCTATTTGTCTTAGCCTTCAACACTCTATATCGTCTGCCTGACGGTAAGATCTCAAATAGCAAGTGGCCCGGATGTGAAGGGTCCTTTAAGATCATTTGTATCTTCCTTTTACATCCCATATTATACAGATCCACCAATGAGGGGAGAGAGCATCCACAAATCTTCTGTGCTCTTACCATCACTCTTTGGAGCACCCTTCTCTCCCCCAGATCTGTCCAATGTATTCTGAATTGTTCCATTAAAGTCTCCCATAATCATGACCTGGTCATATGTCACTTCATCAAGTTGTTGGTCTCAGCATGGGGATATGCCCACCTATGCAGCCTTTTCTTAGGGTTTGCTTCAGCGTTTGCCAGCAAAATGTACAAGCAGATGTAAGATGAGTTAACTAGTGGAGGACTTAATGACTGTCAAATAATAAGACTTGACAACTGGCATTAACATAGCTGTGCCATAATGATGAGGTATAAAATGCCAAGCATCTGCTTCTGTATGCTATGAAAACCAAACATTTAATTTGAATGATAAATTCATTTTGAATCCAACATACAACACTCTGAGAACCTGTCATCTTGGAATGTTACCTTGAGCTTTCATTTAGAAACAAGCTGCCTTTTAACATTGTCGCTTACTCAAGGCACTCGTTTGATTAAGATTCCAGTTGCTTCAGGCTCCCAGTCACTCTACTATTTCTCCTTCATGTTTGTACACTGAAATATAAAGAGTGTGGCTGCTCCTGAAGGAGAAGTATCTGCAGTAATTGCTGTCATTCTCGCTATATTTAACTTTGGGCCATGTAAATTTCCATTAACAATTCAATGGGAATGAAGGACTCATAGGCAATGCATAGCATCATGTCATGATTAAAATGCCACTTCTGACTGGAAGTTCTTACCATGCAGTGGGGGGTGAACAATATATGCACACATTCTCTACCCTGAGAACTAGATACCTATGCACAATTAATAGGCATATCCTTTCAAGAGATCAGCTGAGATAACAGTCCAGGTGTTGTTTTTGTTGCAGTTATTTGTTTTTGATCCAACCAGTTTTTCTGTATGTGAAAAGGGGAGAAGGTGATCCCATTGGACCACCAAAATTCTGGGAATCATTGGACCTGCGTGGACAAAAGGCATGTGGGATAGGGGCATCCAGGGTAAGGAGAATTAGATGAGACTGAGTGAATCCACATTCAGACTTTGTCATATCTCTGTGTCATCCTCCATGTGTCATCCTTCTGTGTACTTACAATTGATTCTGTCTCAAAGAAAATATCAAAGGTTTGCTTTGTCATGCTCTGTCATGGTTTTCTTGAACCTCAACTAATACTTTCATCAACAATGTCAGATTATGGCACAAGAGAGGCTGATACTAATTCAAAACAAACAAACTGCTTTGTTTCCGTTTTGAGGGGAAATGGTCAGGTTGATATCAGGTTTGGAATCTGGCAGGTGAACAGGCAACAGAAATGAGGTAACTGTATAATTATAAACAACAGATAGTTTGTCACAAGACTGTAACTGTTTTGTTCTACAAATAGATCTAACTATTGAGAGAGATCACTTGTCTTTCACTTCATAAATATACAATCATGAACTTCTCTGTAATAAAATTACTAAAGTTTTGAAGGCCGCAGCATACACACAAGTTCCAGTTTTCCTTCTTAAAGTCTTGATAAGATCACCTCCTTTTACTAGGAGCTGTTCCTCTCAGGGAATGAGTACCTGTCCCACTTCCCTGTTTCAGGATCCTCTCTTGATCCTCTTACCCTGCTTAACTCAATTCCAGCTAAACTACCACTCTTAACTGACATTCTCAACTATAAAATTTCATTGAATCCCCTCTCACTTAAGGTTCTCAGAGCAGTTTAAAGCATTAATCATTCACTGTGCATTGCACTACCTAGTTGGTGAGGTCAGTACGGTGTAGTGATTACACCACCAGACTACAACTGAAGAGATCTAGGTTAAAATTTCCATTTTAACAGAAAGTTCATGAGTTTAGGCCAATCACTTTCTGCTTTATAAATGAATGAATGAATGAATGAATGAATGAATGAATGAATGGGTAGTGAAATGGAGTTTTCTTCTCTTGGGAAGAAGATGCTAGGTTTCACAGGCAGGGATTAGGAGTTAGAAGTAGGGGTGTGCAAAACAAATCAAAACAAAAAAATGAAAATTTTGGATCTGGGAGTATTCATGGGGCTGAATACCTCCTAATAGCAGATTTGGTAGCCAAATCTGATTTGGGAGATAGTTGGCTATTCCCAAATACATGGCCCCATTATATCCTATAAGCCCTTGAAGTCAATGATAAAATAGGATAAATTGAATGGCAGCTGAGGGAACAGGGGTTTGAGATAGATGTTCCAAATTTGCAGGACAGCTGTAGGAGCCTCTCCTCCACAGACCCCACAAGTTTCAAAAAGATTGGACAAGGGGATCATCTTCTAGGGGCAATCAAAGAGGGTGCCCTCATCCCACCCATTCCACCATTGTTCCCTCTGGGCCATTGAAATCAATTGCAAAACATAGTGTAATCTATGGGCTCTGGGGAGGAGGTGGTTTGAGAGAGAGTCCCCAAATCTGCAGGGCAGCTGCAGAAGACTCTCTCCCACAGAACCACAAGTTCCAAAAAGATTGAACCAGGGGGTCCAATTCTAAGGGAACTCATTTTTTCCTATGGTGGGGGGAAAGGTGCCAATTTCCCCATGGTAGGAAAATTAACACTGGGAAGATGGGCGGGGGGGTTGAGGTAGAGGCACAAAATTTGCAGTGTAGCTGCAGAAGCCTGTCCTCCAAGGAACCTCCAAATTCCCAAAAAAGCTTGAACCAGAGGTTCCCATTCTATGGGACCCCAACGTGGTTGCCTCCTCTTCGCCATTTTTTCCTATGATGGAAAAAACTTGTAAACACAGGCAACAGTCAGATTCTCTATGAGAATCTCTCCTATAGAATCTCTGCAGTGGAAAGTCAACATGTTTGTAGACCATGCTTGAGTGAAAAGGATCTAATCCCAAGATCCTTTTCACTCAGGCATAGTCTACAAACCTGTGTAGCAAAATGTGGTGGTAGAATTTGGAGGTGTCAGTTTGAGGAGAAGGGCTGCATTCTTAATGTTTCTCTAGGAAACAACTCCCTACAAATATAAATAAAAGGATATTAGGGGGAAATGTGCTATTGTCACCATTTGCAATTTCTACTTGTTTTATATTAATGTAGAGAAAATCTGACAAATGCAACAGATCCCCTTTAGTAGTATAATCTATTCTACTACCTTAGCACTTTGCCTCTTCATGACTGCCTCATTGTGCTACATGTGTAGTCCTTGCCTTTTGAAGACTTGAAATGATATAATACCTTTGAAGCTTTGCATAATATAAATGATCATAACTTGACAGGCAACATTGCTATTACCAATATTACCATTCAGACCACTGCAATAAGAGGTCTGAATAATCATGTGTTAATCAACAGAAAATTCAACCATTGAAGACCCATGTTCTCCTCATGATATTGTTGTTGCAGTTGAATGCAAGGGTGAGGTAACAGAATCTGCTCTAGTTACTAGAAGTGCTGCTTTCATTTTTCCTGGTTTCACAGCACTCAAAACATCTGCAAATTTGTAGATGGATCAAACAGTACTACCATCTGGTGAGCTGCTCAGATTACAGCCGTGTTTTAGCAGACAGGTGTTTGTGTAACAAAACGTATTATTCTAATTAGCACCCGTTTGGTGAGGGGATCGATACTATTATAGCCAAAGAGATTAAATTACCCTTGTGCCTTTGTACACTGCGGGCTAGAGGCCCATGGCCAAAATTGAAAAGAGAAATATACAGTTTGATGTATCATGGAGTTTTTCCTTTACATATGCATTTCAGATTCTGATGCTTTTGTATATTCATTGCCATTTATCATTTTATTTTGAAGCATGAAGTATCCTATCCTGAGGCCCCTCATTGAGTTTTCAATATTTATTTCAAAGTACTACCCCCTCTCTTGCTGGGCCAAGGGTTAGAGCTAGAGCAGGTACGATAGCAGATTAATAGACAGAATTCTGAAAGGACTTGGTGCATTAGAACAGAATCAAAACTGAATGTGGTACATCACAGAGCCAGGATAGGATGTTGCATGGATTATCAACAGAGCCTGAAAAACCATGGGCAGAATCTGTGAAAGAATTATAAAAACCTCATTCAAAAATATGTAAGTTACTGTTAAAATGGTCTACGGAAGATGAGATAGTAAAATCTCAAATGATTAAGTGGGCAATCAATGTAAATACAGATGGATACATGGGAGTATCTTTGGAAGATCTATGGAATTATCAACATGTCAGAGTATAAAAGAAAATTGTTTTAAGATGATGTATAGGTGGTATATGACTCCTAAAAAAATGGCAAAGATGAATAAAAAGATGCCAGACAGATGTTGGAAATGAAGAAGACATGAAGGTTCTTTTTACCATATGTGGTGGACTTGTGAAAGAGCGAAAAAGTATTGGCAGATGATTCAACAAGAAATTTCAAGGATTTTGGGATATGAATTCAAGAAAGTAGCAGAGACTTTTTTATTGGGATTACAAATGGAAAAATTTCCAAAAGAAGATAGAACTTTGATCTGGTACTTGCTTTCAGCGGCTAGGACATTGTATGCGCAGTCATGAAAGCAAGAAAAAATACCAGAAAAATAGGATTGGATTGTAAAGGTTATAACATGGAGTGAGATGGACAAACTAACAAGAATCTTAAGAGACTATGATTTGGAAGTGTATGAAAAGGAGTGGAAAAAGTTTAGATGTTATGTAGAAGAATGGAATATAAAAGGATATTGGACAATTTTTTTAATAATGATCAAGTACTAGAAAAAAGTAGAATATGAATATAGGTTCTTATGGTTTAAGGGTACCTTTAAATGTTAGTATTTTAAGTATATAACTTCGGCGGGAGTTAGGTAACGGGGGGAGGGGGGATTAGAAAATAGCATATGGGATAGATAAAAAGAAGGTATTAATGGATATGGTTACCATATGTTATCAATAAAATTGTGTTTAACCAAAAGCCTCATTAAGGGTGACAGATTAGTCCAAGGCAAAACTGCAAAATGCTGGAGGTGTTAATCCTCCCAATCCCATGGTGATGCTACCACCAATCCTCTTAACTAACCCATCAGCCAGAGACCAAGGGACTGAGTCTCTAGCCTGCCTGGGTCTAAGAGCAAGAATCAGCCCTGCAAAGTGTGTTCCAGAAACCAGTAAGTCTGTAGCCAATATGGGCTAAAGTATTCAGATTGAAGTCCCCAAACCCAAGAACACCGCAAAATATAATTAACGTGGTTCATTTAAAAAATGTACAAAGGTATATACAATATATGAAAAGCAGGGCTTTTTTTGAGCAGGAATGCACAGGAATGTAGTTCCGGCTGGCTTGGTGTCAGGGGGTGTGGCCTAATATACAAATGAGTTTCTACAGGGCTTTATCTACAAAAAACCCTGTGCAAAACAATGGTGACATCAGGGGTGTGTGGCCTAACATGCAGATGAGTTCCTTCTGGCTTTTTCTAAAAAAAAAAAAAGCCCTGATGAGACGTAAACAATGTAGTTCAAATAATGAAGCAGAATATCTAATCTAAACCCATTTATAAGCATGGGTTCTAAATCCATGTTTTACTTGGCAAGACTGAGTCCAACAAAGTTTCACAGTCCACAACCTGGCCCACCCAGTATCAAGAAGTGTACCAAAGTTAGATGCAATTCAGGACAAGGGTGAAACTAATTATTTGTAATTTCAATTTATATTCCACCCTCCCTGCAAGTGGGCTCAGGGCAGGTTACAGTAAAATCTAAAAACATCAAATAAATACAGGTCATTTAAACAATTACAAACAGCATTATTTAAAACAGATCATAATATTATTCATATACATGGTTTCCAGTTTCCTTCAAAAAAGGTATTTTGCTTCAATATTTTCAGGAACAGACTTTGAGAAGGATTTTGGGAAGAAATATGGTTCAGTACTAGTTTAAATTAATATTTTTTTTTTATTTCTGATATGTCATTTGGGGGAGTTATTACAGCTGAGTGGTAAAAGGGAGAGGGAGAGAGAGAATGTGGGAAATGGGTGAGGATTTAGCCGTGACACCTGTCTGCTTCCTACCTGCAATCATTCTAGTGCGGTCATAATCAATAATCTTGTTAAAATTGCTCCTCTGCACCCACTGCTTGGGTCTCTGACTTCTGCATATTTTCAGTAAAGGGCAGATCATATATTTTTTTTTCATAAAGCCCCTTAAAATAATTTTTAAAGCTGGAGTCTCCCCCCAACCCATGCAGAAGCTAGATTGCCCTGCAAGGATGTGCATAGAAATGTTGACTGGGTTTGAATCATTTTTGAAATTACTTTTTGTCTGAATTATTTCACATTCTTAGGACATATTTTGGAGTCATTATTGTATTTTGGTGACATTTATATTGGTTTCATTGGGAAGCACTAGGGTTGCCAAGCTCCAGAAGGGAACTGGGGTTCTTCCAAAATTACAGCTGATTTCCAGACTACACAGATCAGTCCCCCTGAAGGAAATGGCAGCTTCTGTGGAATTACATCTCAGCTGAGCCCTTTCCTTCCCAAAATTCTACTGTCTTCAAGCACTGCCCCCCAAGTCTCCTGAAATGTCCTAATCCAAAACTGGCATCCCTAGGATGTACATTTCATCCTGCAATTTACTTAATCTTTCAGATGATGATTAAATGTTTAGGATTCATACATACTCAGTTCTAGAGTTTCTTACATCAAAGTGTCCCTGTTAATCAAATTGATTTGCAGAATCCAACTCCTTTATAAAAAGAGGGGGATTAGATAAAATTCATGGAAGTTAAATCTTTGAATATTAGCCACAAGAAACCAATGCCATTAGTATGATTCATGTTTCCATGTTTAATTAACACTGCAACAGACAATAACACAAACATTTTTTCTAATCAATTCCTCTAAAGTGGCTGACTGGGTTATTATTTGAGAGAGATTCAGGGATGGATTGGTTGTTAAGGCCACCAGGAAAAGCCCTGATGGGATTGTAGCCTGGGAGGGCACCTCTGGCAGGGTTTGGGTTGACTCTAGGTAGGGCCATACCTCCCACTAGGTGAATTAGGCCATCGCCTAAAGCACTGACGGTCCAAGGGTACAGAATTGAATCATGCAGCACCCCCATGATGATGTCAAACGGCTCTTTGGATGAAGGGCAGGATGAAAATGTACTAAATCAATTATAAATTGTTAGCATGCTTAGGAAGAACTGGACTCAGTTTGAATGCTTAAGGGAGAACAGTCAGAATTATGGAAGGCTGTCCTCTCTCAAAACTGTGTGTGATGACTTGCACTTTTTGAAAGCTGTCATTATACATTAGAAAGTAAGTTTTAAAAGCTCAGGCATCCTCTTTCCATTTAAAATAAAAATAATTAATTTCATGTGAATAAGTTATTTCTTACTGTGTATAAAAAGGCTTTCATAAATATATTCCTTGTTATAGTTTGGATTTTAATTTGTATATTTTCTGAGGCTATACACACACAATAGTTTAGAGAGCTTACTGTAAGATCAGCACTATACATAAAGTTGCAGTGGAAGGAATTTGGTTTGTTTTTACTAAGGCATGCAGGAGCAGGTCTTGTCTGGTATGCACAAGGCTTCTCCAGTTTGTTCTAAATTTCACAGAAGAAATACAGTCCTTATTATTGCTACAGTTGCTTTGCATTAAAGTACAATGTTACATAACACAAAGCATCTTTTCTTGCACTTAAAGAAAAAGTTCCAGGAACCTACTTACGTATTCTGTAAACATAATAAATTTTATCTAAAGATCAGTAGGAGAGAAACAGCCTCAAGGCCAAGAACGCTGATGTCTTTCTGAATTGATATTAATAAAGCCAAAGCAAAATGAAATTGAAAGAATGGAAAACCTTTTTGTGTGTATGTGTTATTCGTGTATGGGCATTTAATAGGCTTCTTTTTACTCAAACTGAGAACATTTTTCATAAAAGCTTGCAGATTTAAAAAGTGTATTTGTTTTAATAAGTGCTGTCTTTGGCCGTAGCACGTGCGGCACAGCTTGAAAAGATGCTGAAGATTCAGGTTTTTCAATAGCTTTAGACTTAAGCTATTGATTAAAGCAATAGTGAGGGGCCCCAGTTGGGACCTGACACATTGTGACATTGTAGAAGTTTTCCCCCCAACACTGTTTCTGGATAGAATGGAAGTTCTCTGGCAACATGCATTTTCTCCAGCTGGTGCTAATAACTGCTCATTTGCCAAGTGGCCAAGGAGACTGCTCATTTGCCAAGTGGCCAAGGAGACTGCTCATTTGCCAAGTGGCCAAGGAGACTGCTCATTTGCCAAGTCATTTGCCAAGTGGCCAGGAGACAAGTGCCTTTTCTCTTTAAATTGTGGAGATGGGCAGCTAAAACTTTTCACACCATGGAGTCAATTCATCTTGTACCTCCTGGCTGTGTAACATCTCTTTCTCTCTGTGGAGCAACAGCCAAGCCCTTCCGCATCAGCCCAAGTCTGCCATGGTTTAATACCCCCCAGCAACTTCTGCAATGCCTGCCCCCTTTCTTCCAATCTCACGAGATGACAGAATTGACAAGAGGAACACCTTTAGAGGCAGAGTTTGAGAAAACTGATGTAATGAAACCTAACTGAGACAGGGAGGGAGCATTCTTAGATGGCCCAAAATTTACAAAAGAAAAAAAAAACGAGAAATGGCAAAAAACCCCCACCCCAGCCTGACTAGGTAGGACTGTCACCAAATTTCTCTCTCTCTTTTTTGAAAGGCCACTTTTAACAACTAAGGTAGCATGTCCGTTAGAAGCATTAGGTCCCTTGTCTATTGTGTCAACCAAGACAAGGATTTAACACAAATTACAATTTTATTACTAAGGCAAGTGATTTAAAATAAGACTGGTAAGCAAAGAAAAAAACATAAAATATCACTGGCTTACATACAACACAGAACCACCAATCTTTAACAGGTTCAACATCCAGACTTCAAAGAGTAGGAAACAGAGACTCTGGAGGGCTTCCAGCGACCAGCGGAGGCCGCGGAGAGGCCTCCGCCACCGCTGCCGGCCCCGCGCGCGGGCGGGGAAAGCGGCGAGTGAGGGAGGGAGCGTCCCTGCGCATGCGCAGGGGCCCTGCACAGGCGCAGGGACGCTCCCTCCCTCACTCGCCGCCTTCCCCGCCGGCGCCCGCGGCCCACCGCCTCCGGGGCTGGCTAAACCGGGACCTTTAATGGTCCCGGTATAGGCAGCCCGGGAGCCGGGATTGGGTGGCCAGAACCGGGAATGTCCCGGGAGACCGGGACGGTCTGGCCACCCTAGCTGCATGTTTGATGTCCTGCAAAACCATTTCAGTGCTATAGGAGATGAGTAGGAAACAGATGAGTAGGAAAAAACATACTAGACAAAGGACTCTGGGAGACAGCTGATATGTCATATGTCCATTATTTTATTAAAACAATTTTCATTTATTTAAAACTACATCTTTTAAAGTTAAGAATATAAGAACATAAGAGAAGCCATGTTGGATCATCCAGTCCAACACTCTGTGTCACACAGTGGCCAAAAAAGAAAGGAGGTTCACAAGTGGGGCTAGAAGCTCTTCCACTTTGCCCCCCTCCCAAGCACCAAGAATACAGAGCATCACTGCCCCAGATAGTTCCAATAATATGCTGTGGCTAATAGCCACTGATGGATGTCTGCTTCATATTTTTATCCAAACCCCTCTTGAAGCTGGCTATGCTTGTAGCCACCACCACCTCCTGTGGCAGTGAATTCCACATGTTAAGGAAGTACTTCCTTTTACCATTCTAACCCTACTGCTCAGCAATTTCATTGAATGCCCACGAGTTCTTGTATTGTGAGAAAGGAAGAAAAGTACTTATTTCTCTACTTTCTCCATCCCATGCATAATCTTGCAAACCTTTATCATGATGTTTCTCCAGGCTAAAGAGCCCCAAGCATTTTAACCTTTCTTCATAGGGAAAGTGTTCCAAACCTTTAATCATTCTAGTTGCCTTTTTCTGGACTTTTTCAAATGCTATAATATCCTTTTTGAGGTGCGGTGACCAGAATTGTACACAGTATTCCAAATGAGACTGCACCATTGATTTACAATGGGAAAACTATTCAAATTTGATCTATAGTTGCCAACAGAAAGCTGGTAATAGTAGGGATGATAAGGTGTTTTATAAGGAAGTACTTTGACACTGCATATACAAAATTAGTTACTAGAGAAACATCTGTTGGAAAATAACATTGCAGGCACAAAATCTGAAAGATCTACTTTGAGCTGTTATATTACAAAGAAATCCATCTCTATGATTTATAGAATATAAATGGATTTTTAGCTCAGTTAATTTTCAGCCCAGCTACCTCTAACTAAGGATACTAGAAGAGAAACAATTCATTTTAATTAAAGGGAAAAGGGGGTAAAGATAAAAAAGGAAAATATAGATAGATTAAAGCTGAAGACAGACAATAGATTTTCCAGAGAGTTAAATATGGTGTAATAGATGCATTGTTTGCTGTGCTCTTTACATGCAGATTTTTTGTCCAACTGCTATCTCTAGTCAAGTTTTGCAAGTTTCAGAAGCACTTCAAAACCCTGACAGGTCTCTGAACAAAGACAGTAATGCACACACCATAGGCAACCAACATCTCTGCCACAACACTTTCAGCTCTATGGAAATATATTAGACAAGGTAATTGCATATCTATTTTCATATTGGAATATAGGTCCAGGGTACACAAAACAACCATCATTCTTTCTTCTTCTTCTATGATTTCATTGTTGATTCACATGCACACTTTCATCACTTGAGGTGAGATCACATGATAGATTTGGCCCAACCTAGCCACACCTTCCCTCTGGATTTAATGTGCATGATTACAGGCACACATCTGCCCCCCCCCACAAGTCCCACCCATAGTTACCTCCTTTTAGGATGGGCTTTGACCAGATTGAATAGCTTCCAGGAACTTCCATGTAGCAAATCTCTAAAACACATGCAAGGCGCATTTCTCAGTTGTCTGAATGGTCATGTGCACAATGCAAACACCCTGCATGCACAAGAGCAGTTTGAATGCTCCTCTTGCATGTGTGCAGTTCGTACCTCTCCCAGTAGCAGAGCGGGATCTGCACGATTGCCACAGCATGCATAGAAGAAAACTGGCTTTTCAAAGACAGGATACTGTCACACCAAATCCCCAGTGTAATCCCACCCTTGGTATAGATTTAGACATGTGAACTGAGGAGAGAGGCCATGTCATAGTAGCAGAGCACCTACTTTGCATGTACAGGGTCCCAGTTTCAGTCCTTAGCATCTCCAGTTAAAAGGTACATATAGTAAGTGATGTGAAAGACCTCTACATGAGACCCTGGAGAGCCACTACCAGCCTGAGTAGACAATAATTGCCTTTATAGACCCAGTATAAGGCAATTGCTTTTGTATATGAGTCATTCTCAGGTCAAACATTAATGGACAGAATTTTCATATCAGCTCACATTACCTCAAATGTCATTAATTGAAACAGTTCACACAGTCAGGTATAAGTATTCTCTTGGTATTATCTAGAATGGAGGTAGGCTTTCCCTAGCTGTAGATCTTCAGTGGAAGCTGGACAGCCAGGTGTTTGGAATGCTCAAACTGTAGATTTTCAGGCAGCTGGACTAGGTAGTCTATAGCACCCCTTCCGATTATAGGTGTAAATCAGTCCATAGAATCAGCTTTAAATGAACTGTCATATAATTAAGCTTTTTTTGTACGCAATGAATTACTATGAAGAATGGCCATTTTTCCAATACCAATACAAACATTTTTTTTACCAGTTTGCTGTAAGGAGACTGCCCAACAAACAGCAATCTAATATCTTAGTGCAGGGGGGTTGAACTCCTTTGTTATGAGGGCCAGATCTGACATAAATGAGACTTTGTCAGGCTGTGCCATGTGTGTCATAAAACATAATGCCAGGTAGCAAAAATATAAACTTTATAAAGGACACACACAAACACTATTAACGATTTTTTTTAAAAAAAAAAAACTTAAAATGCGCTTAAAAGATTAGCACTCTTGCAATATGTTTATTTAACAATTTCTGATAACTGATACTTCTTACTCTGGATTATTGCAGCAACATCTGAAGACAATGTCTGTGCTATAGCAGAGTATTCTGTTTAGGTGTTGTTCAGGTATGTGTCTGTAAATTGATTTATTGACATTCATTACAGAAATCTCATGGTCAATGCTTTGAGCCTAAAATCCAAGGGAGAATATGAAATGGCTCAGCATTGTGAGCTTTTGTACATAAGTTGATTCACATATGCTGGTCAGCCAATGGAGAAAATCAAGGTTTTGCTCTGTAGCTCCTTTGTGATTGAACAAGCCTGGCAAAGCAAGCTGTGGCACAGAAGGAAGCAAGAGAGAAAGAAAGAAGCAGATGACAGTGAGTTGCTAGTGGGCCTGATAGGAGCCCTTTGAGGGCCTGATCTAGCCCTCAGGCCACACATTTGACACCCCTGTCTTAGTGGTAGAGCATCCACAAGCACAGACAGCTTCAAGAGGGGATTAGATAAACATATGGAGCAGAGATCCATCAGTGGTTATTAGATGCAAAGTATAGATGGAGCCAGGGCTTTTTTGAGCAGGAACACAGTTCTGGCGGGCTTGGTGTCAGGGGGTGTGACCTAATATATAAATGAGTTCCTGCTGGGCTTTTTCTACAAAAAGCCCTGTGTGAAACAATGGTGATGTCAGGGAATGTGGCCTAATATGCAAATCAGTTCCTGCTGGGTTTTTTCTGAAGAAGAAGAAAAAAAAGAAACTCTGGATGGAACCTATGTCTGGGGCAGTGATGCACTGTGTTCTTGGTGCTTGAGGGGCAACAGTAGGAGGGCTTCTGGAGTTCTACTGCCACTGGTGAACCTCCTGATGACACCAGGGTTTTGGTTGCTGTGTGACACAGAGCGTTGAACTGAATGGACCATTGGCCTGATTCAATAGTGCTTCTCTTGCATTATATATAAGGAATCAAGTGGTAGAGCAGGGTTGTCAAACTCATTTTGTTATGAGGGCTGAATCTGACATAAATGAGACCTTGTCAGGCCAAGCGGGGTCATGTTGGGCTGGTCTTTATGTGTACCTATTTAAGATCAGGAAGCAGCAGGGCTTTTATTGTAGAAAATCCCAGCAGGAACATATTTGCATATTAGGCCACGCCCCCTGACACCAAGCCAGCCAGAACTGCGTTCCTGTGCATTCTTGCTCAAAAAAAGCTCTGGGTAGCAGAGATATCAACTTTATAAAGGACACAGACAAACATAATTAAAGATTTTTAAAAAACCCAAACCTTAAAACATGTTTAAAACTTTAGCACTCACTGGTCTTAAAGGTGCTTTCTTTGTATTTCTCCCATGGGATCCAGGGAACTGGACAAAGGAAGCTCTGGCTCTTTTCTTCCTTCCCCAGGAGACCAGGAAGGAGAGGAGCCTCAGCCAATAGATGGATGATAGGCTTGGCTCAATAGCTCTGCAACTGAGAGAGCCTTGCAAAGCAACCTGTAATACAGAAGGAAGCAAGAGAGAGGGAGAAGGAAACAGATGATAGCCAATCACTTGGAGGCCTGATAGGAGCCCTCTGGGGGCCTGATTCGGCACCCGGGCCACATGTTTGACACCTCTGGTCTATTCAGTATAAGGCAGGGCCAAAAAGCTTACTGGGAAGAGGGGGGTTCAGGAAACATTCATGGCCACCAGGAACTGATGCTGACACATGGCTGGAACCACAGAATGGGCTGTAATCTGGATGGTTGTTACAAATTCACTAGGATGCTTTAACCAAACAGCTGTGTCTCTCTGCGCTATGGGGACAGCACTAACTTTTAGGGTCATTGTGATTTACAGTCAAGTATACATGTCTTTTTTGTCAAGTCACAACTTCCTTATGGCAACCCCTGGTGGGGGGTTCAAGGGAAGAGATGTTCAGAGGTGGTTTTTATTGATTTGATGATTTAGTCTCCCTCCCTGAGATGACTGCATTTGCTTTGTTTAAACGACTTGTAGATATTGAAATGCAAGAAGTCAGGAGCCTTGCCTCAGGCAGATATTCCCCTTTGAGGTGGGGGATCTCCTCTAGTGGAACCTTGGCAACATATCTTTCTTGCTTGACTTCTCCTAACCTTTGTAGAGCCTTCATGTTAGCTTGCTTTAATGTCTTTCCTTCTTCTGTGCTGTATGGGAGCTTTAAGAAAATATTCCAACAGGCTTTGTGGTTGTGGTTCAAGGGATATAGAAAGTATTGAACATGTTCTCCACAATTGTACATTTTACTGTGATATCCGTGCCATTTACTTAGATCCTCTTCTTCGAAAGCATGAGGTACAATCTAATGGTGAGAAGACTCTCTTCTTATTGTCTTATCATAACCCTGAGATTATTGAAACTGTGGCTAAATATCTGTGCTGTGCTTCTAAGAGGAGAGGAATGTTTCAAATGTTGGGGTAATATATATTTTCCCCCTTGCTGATTGTGCGCATCTGTGCTGTTATGCCAGTAAAGGTGGTTGTTGTTGTTGTTGAGTCCAGAATGAGAGCAGGTGACATCATTATTTATTTTGCCATTGTTGGCCTCTGGCCATGAGTTACCTTGGTATTCCTTGGTGCTTCTCCCATCCAAATACTAACCAGGGCAGACCCTGCTTGGTTTACAAGATTGGGCTGTCCAGGTCAGGGCTTACAGCACTATATTGTATGTGAAATGCTTTGAGCATTAAAAGCACTGTATAAATATTGTTAGTGGTGGTGACTGAACATGTGAAGCTGCCCTCTATTGAATCAGACCCTTGGTCCATTAAGGACAGTACTGTCCACTAAGAATGGCAACAGTTTTCGAGGGCCTTGGGTCTAGGGCAAGGGTGTTGAACTTATTTGTTATGAGGGGCCGATCTGACATAAATGAGATCTTGTTGGTCCGGGCGAGGTGTGTACCTATTTAAGATTAGGTAGCAGAGATATAAACTTTATAAAGGACACAAACAAAAATAAAGATTTAAAAAATAAAATAAAACATGCTTAAAACATTAGCATTCGTTTGTCATAAAGGTGCTTTCTTTGTATCTCTCCGATGGGATCCAGGGAACTGGGCAAAGGAAGCTTTGGCTCTTTCCTTCCTTCCCCAAGGGACCAGGAGGGAGAGGATCCTCAGCCAACAGAAGGAAGAGAGGCT
The DNA here is from genome assembly GCF_032191835.1 of Heteronotia binoei. Taxonomy (NCBI): domain Eukaryota; kingdom Metazoa; phylum Chordata; class Lepidosauria; order Squamata; family Gekkonidae; genus Heteronotia; species Heteronotia binoei. The sequence goes on from NC_083229.1 coordinate 44,828,219, forward strand.
TGACTCAGTAGCTCTGCTATGTAATTGAGAGAGCCTGGCAAAGCAAGCTCTGCCTCCCTCCAGTTCAGCCCAACGGAGAAAATAGAGACTTTGCTCTGTAGCTCCTGTGCTATTGAGCAAGCTTTCAAAACAAGCTGTTATGCGGAAGGAAGCAGGAGAGAGGGAGAAGGAAGCAAATGACAGCCAGTTGTTCGGGTGCCTGATAGGAGCCCTCTGATGGCCTAATTCGGCCCCCGGGCCACATTTGACATCCCAGTGGTAGAGCTTTCGCTTGTCATGCAGAAGGTCTCAGGTTCAGTTCCAGCATCTCTAGTTAAAAGGGTCAGTTGACAGGTTACAAGAAAAGTCTCTATTTGAGATTCTAAAGAGCTGCTGCCAATCAGAATAGACAACACTGCATTTCATTGTCTATCTCACATGTTTTAAGACTCTGTGATTTTAGTGTGAGAGAATCACAGTGCAATCCTATATGGAGTTATTCCAGTTAAGACTCACTGATTGCAAAGGTCTTAAAACTAGAGGAACTGCATCAAATTGTACTGTATTGTACATATTCAAGCTCTGAAACAGCCATGGTTTAAATGTGTTTAACTGCCATTTGGATACATTTTGCACTTAAAAATGGTTTCTAAGAATGAAAGTGAACTTCTCATACATCACTGAAGTCTATGATTAAGAATTTTAGAAAGGTACAACTATAAAGAGAGGTCTTTAAAGAGAGTAGATATCATGTCTACGCATCTTATACCTTCTCATGTCTAATTCATTGTAAAGCCATTCACACTGTCAAAACCTATGACATGGGATTTTTAAGAATGAAATATGGTGCATTGAGTCTTGTCATTGCTCATTATTTTCTAAGTTAATCAAGACACATTGAGGGGCAACATAAAGTGTGTTCATGTGTGATATATGGGAAATGTCCTGTTCCTTGAACGATGTATATCATAAGATGGCATCATTTAACTGATTTTGTGAATTGGCAGACAAATTAGTTTTCAAATTCAAAAACAGAAAACATGTAAAAGAAGAAATATAAAATTAAGTGGATGTTACTTTGGATATGGTCCTATGATAAAGACAGTTTGAGTTATATTGAACAAAGTTTTAGTCCAGTGACACCTTTAAGACCAACAAAGTTTAATTAAGGGTAATCTTTTGTGTGCTTGCACACTTCATCATCAATGTTTCTTTTACAAAAATAGGTGGTCATGAATAGGAAAATAGTCATTCTTTTTTAACTGTAGGAAACAAAAGCATTTTTATTTGTTCAAACAAACATGTTTCTGAACTTTGAATTCATACCAATTAGTCCTCTCTCCAGTTTGTTTTTGAATGTCATTAAGTTAGGAATAACGTATTATCCAGTAGAGTCATACTGAATTCTTTGTGTCAGTCTTCTCTTCAGAATATGTTTTACTGATATCCTTGTATAAACTGATCTATTTTCCAGGTTGGTGAATGAAGAACTAACAGAATAATGCTAAGAACATTTTCCTGGGAGAAAGCCTGAATAAATAGACCTGAGTAGGATTCTTTTAGAACTGTTGTCTAAATCAAAGTGTGGCAATAGAGAGTTGAAAGTCCAGCACTGTCCAATTAACAATAATAATATCTCAAAATCCTACTGAAAGTTCTTAAACAATTAGAATCTATGAAATTGTAGGCCTGCCTTCTATTCTAAGAGAATATAAGTAAAGCATGTTTTAGTAGTTCATGCTGAAAATATTAATTGAAAATATCAGTTTGGTGCATATTGGTGGTAAAAAAATGAATTCCAGGCTAAAAGTTTTTATAAAAGAGAAAGAAAATAAGACAACCAGTATTGTAATGCCTTTGTATCACGCTCTAATTTGGAATGCTGAAACTTGATGAAATTTTCCACCACCACTTAGTATTTATCTAGTATCTGTGGTGTTCAGCATGCTTACCCATGTTATCACGCAGGAGTCTTTTTAAAAAATCCCTACAGAGTAGCTGGTGTGATCATTCCCATATTATAGATGGGGATTCAAGCGGAGAGAAAGTAGTTTACTTAAAGCCACTTAGGGAATGCACAGTGGAAGCATGATTTGAACTGAGGACCTGTCATATTACATTCTCTTGGCCTTTATGTCTACACTAGTCTTATAATACAATCCTAAATACAGTTAGACATTTCTTAGTATTTAAGTCAATGGGTTTAGGGTATAATTCTGTTTAGGACTGCACTACTAGCTATTTACTTTAAAAAGCAGGATTCAACCAATAATTATTTTGTGTGTGTGTGTTTTAGACTGGCAACATTAGAGACAATACAAATTCCCTCCTAGAACTCTAAGAGGAGCTTAACCATGAAATTTAGAAAATGAGACCCAAAATTGCCCTGGTCAAAATGAGAAATGGTTCTCCAAAGTCACACATGGGTAGAGATAATCATGTCTGTAGGAGTGAATATTAATGCCTGAATCATATGGCAGTCCACTTATCTTTTGTAAAGCTTCTTAAGCCAGAAGAAATAGAATGCAACAAGACAACAGAGGAATGTGGCAGAAATATTTTCAAGTCACCAGGTTAAGAACATTCTCCTGAAGAGCAGGCAGATAGTCAATAAAGAGATTATCATTACAGAGAGAATTTATTTTCAGCAATAACAAATATATATACAGTAGATGCTCTCATGAATGGCCACTTCAAGAAGCCTGAGAAAAAGGATTTACTAGGCCCTTCACTGCCATATAATCCTTCAGTAAATATCTAAATGGAAAAATCATGGAAGGTTTTTTTTTTGACAATCTATTACAAATCACCATCATCGCTATTTCAGATCCCCCTGTCAAAATATGAGGTGCTTTCTCATGCTGTTTAGTTTGATAGGAATAGCAAAATTTACATTAGGTTTTCCCAAAACCATGTACAAATAAAGATGCTGTCTAGTCAAACTGTTTGACAGTCGTTATCATTATCATAACCCCCTACTGAACTAGGTCTGGATCCAACTCAGAAGCATCAGAGGAAGAGCCTGAGGATCCAGAAACATGACCTGGGGAAGAGCAGGAAACTCTGAGGAGCCACTTTGGTCCATCTGTTCCAGATCTTATTTATTTATTTGTTTGTTTGATTTATTTATATCCCGCCCTCCCCAGCAAAGCAGGCTCAGGGCAGCTCACAGCAATAAAATCACAATAACAATTAAAATTTTACAACATTAATACATCATAATTTAAAATTCAACAGTTAAAAACAATCTGGTCCTAACATCATTTGGTGTTGTTTCACTTCTGATGGCATCAGTATTTCTTAAATTTCTCCCACAATAACAATGACTCAGAATCAGTTAGACAACCGGAAGAGTATGGTCTTAAAGGCCTTGCGGAACTGGCCAAGGTTCCGCAAGGCCCACACTTCCTCCAGCAGTTGGTTCCACCAGTAGGGGGCTGCTATTGAGAAGGCTCTCTCTCTGGTGGACTTTAATATTGCCTCCCTCAGCCTGGGAATTGCTAATAGGTTTTGGGATCCAGATCTAAGTACCCTCTGGGAACGTGTGGGGAGAGATGGTCCCTAAGATAAGCAGATCCTCGACCATATAGAGCTTTAAAGATAATGACCAGCACGTTGTAGTGAATCTGGTATACTATTGGCAGCCAGTGCAGTTCCCGCAGCCCTGTCTGTATGTGTTCCCATCTGAGAAGCCCAATTACAGCCTGGCTGCTGTGTTCTGCACTAGCTGAAGTTTCTGGGTTCGAGACAAGGGCAGCCCCAAGTAGAGGGCAATACAGTAGTCTAATCTTGAGGTGACTGTTGCATGGATCACAGTTGCCAGGTCGTCGCGCTCAAGGAAGAGGACCAACTGTCTCACCTTCCTAAGATGGAAACATGCGGATTTAGTAGTGGCTATCTGGGCCTCTTATCACTGAGGAATCTGCAAGGAGCATCTCCACCAGGAGATGCTCCACCCCCGGTCACCTCTGCTCCACCCCCGGTCACCAAAGCACAAGTCTAGGACTCAGTCCAAAAGCTCACCAGAATCTGTTCCATCCAGAAGTGTCAGAGACAGCACCTCATGCTGCAGTAGCCCTGCAAAGCTACAATGCCAGGCTTGCAACCTGTGCTCCACATCCTGGGCCAGATCATGATGGATCATCATGGATTCTGCCCCCAGTTGAGCCTGGACAAGATGAGGCCAAGGTGTAGCTTCCACAATAGGTGGAGTTACTATCCTCCCAGCCTATTTAAACCTTAGTCTGGAAGGGGAAGCTTATTGGATCAGCCAGATGCAAGCTTGTGTGCTAGCTCCTTGTTGCCAGTTTTTAGCTGCTGTCACCTGTTGATGCCCCTAAACTGCACTATCTAGATCAGAGATCACTGCTCCAGAGGAGACTTGACTAGGTCTGTCTGCAGCATGCAGTGCAACCAGGCCTCATTTTGGGCAGGAACTCACAGGAGCGGAACTCTGGAACCTCTAAATTTTATTGTGCTCTTTCTTTCCTACCCCCCTCCACACACTTGCTTCTGGGCTCCATTGTTCAACCCCCCCCCCATGAGAATTTTGTTGAACGCTAAGATTTTACAAACTTTCTAATATTTTTCCCACAAAAAATGGGGAAATTACCAAAACATACAAAACAGACAGATGGAAATCTTCATCATGCTACCGTGACCACATGGGAGAAAGTAATTTAAAAAGTCTGAGGGGAGTAAGGTTTTATTATGACAATTCTAATTCCACAAGCATTTTAAGGTAGATGCTGCGCTGATATAATTTAGTACCCCTTTTGGTGATGTCAGGGGTGTGTGGCATATGCAAATGAATTGTGCTAATGAGCTCTGGAACCTCTTTTTCTACAAAATGACCCCTGTGTGTAACCATCAAAATCACTAAGGATGACTTAGATGAACACCAAAGCATAGAACTTCACTGAAATAGCAGCATTTATTGATGACTCATTCATGTGATTTTTTTTAGTAAACTAATTGTCTATTTAAACTATTTAACAAAGAGTGCGGAAAATTATATTAAAAAGGGGCAACTTGTTTTATAAAGTGAAATACCCATATTCCTCCATTTTGGTTTTACACAAATTGCTAATACTTAATTTTATATTATTCCTTAGGCGTTGATAGCATATTTAGTAATAGAATACATCTGCTTAGCTTCTTTGAATTAATATTTCCTTATTTATTTATTTAGTACATTTTTATCCTACCTTTTGTCCAAGAAGTTCAGGTGCAAAATCACTTGGGGAATGGAATGGAGAGCGGGAATTTGAACCTTGTTCTTTCAGTCCTAATCCAACATTCTAACCACTATATAATACATATATTTGAGATACTAGTAGTGATTATCATGGAGTTGTCTGCTGTTTAATATATTGATAATAATTCTTAGCCACTTTTTAAAAAACTGACAAATATCTAAAAATAGCAACACTGAATTGCAGCATTCAGTGGGTGCATTCCATCAAACATAATTGCTAAGCTGGTCTCCATTTAAATGTCTGGAAACCTTGAGGAAGCAGTAATAGTTAATTAGATTTGAAATTTCTTTATAGTTCCTTTCTCACAGGTGAAATCCAAAGCATTAGTGAAATTCACTGAAGACAAGTGATCCTTAACTTGGTGCCCATGTACAGAATGGCATCTGTCAATTTTTAGCACCAATTTCCTATTTTAACAAACCATTTATTAACCAAAGCAATCCTGGCTTTCCTCTTCCACACTGGAGAAGAAGGGTATATTGCTTTTGCATCTGTAGGGATGTATTTGCAACATCACAACATTTAGACATTGGCCCCAGCACTCACGCTAGCCATTTTATAGTGACTATCATTCCCCATTCTCAGCATTCAAAAAGTGCTCTTAGGATTTACCAAGACTGGGGACTCCTGGATTAGACTATGAGGTTCATAAAATGCTAGAAGATATGAAATGCTAGGAGTAGTACCTGCACGACATTTTAAATTACTAGAATCCGTGTGAATTTTGAGTGCTAGTATAAATCCTTATGAATGAAATCTAGCACACAAATCAGCCATCATAGACTCTTTGTATCTAGTTTTTAACCCCAGTCTCATTCAACCTAGGCATAAGCCTACTTTCAACCTGAACTACATTTTGGAAGTCTTTCATTTCCAAATACTTTAATCAATCCTGTGCTGCGCTCCTGGAACTATCATTGGTCTGGCTCTAGTTTCATAAGCCTATTATGTCAATACCTAGTCTGTAGACATCATCATTAACCCAAAGTGCTAATCTGTTTATTTTTGCACAATGGAATGTAGACAGTTTTCGACCACTAATTCTTTGCTATTTCAAGAGCCACTAGGCTGCCTTCTTGAAGGATTCTGGCATGTTTAAACTATTTCTTAGTTCCTAAAAAGTGAGCAGATGATATAGGACACTGTGGCTGCTTACAGATGTGCAGTTTGAGGTGACCCAGAGATGCCTCAGAAGCTGACTAGAAAAACTTGTCCAAATGAGTACATCTGCTGCCCACCCCCTTCCTGTACTCGTCATCAGAGCAGCTCAAAAAGCTACCACTTTCAGGCCCTGTTTACACAGCATGTTGAGTTTGTGTTAAACTGATCCGGTTCTGTTCCGAATATCTTTGTTCCGGATATTATCGATCAGACTGCCATACTGCAATTTGAATCACTCCATGGTGAAACTGTCTTCTGCCGTCCACACGATGGCACCATGCAGTTCTTTTTTTCTTCCACTATTATGTGCATGTGCGCATTCTGCACATGTGCACATTATGTGCATTATGCACATGCACACGTTATGTGCATGCACATAGGTTAAAACATTATGTGGTTATGCACACATCGCTGAATAGTAAAAAAAAAAAAGCCTTCAGACATCCAGAAGTTGGTTAATATCACAGCAGAACTATCCAGACGGAGAAAACTACGAGGTGAAACGGGAGAACTCAAAAAAACACCACAAAACAGCAGGTAACAAAATAATCCGGTTCCGAGAAGGATTGGGGGGGCTACCACGAGTTAATACTGGGAGACAGATGTTGCTGTCTGATCAGCAACTTTAAATCTGGAAGGAAACAGCAGCGGCATCTGATTATACTGTGCATCTGAACAGGGCCTCAAAGTGGTAGCAAATATCTGAGCCACACACCAGTTGCCTCTTTGGCGTCTGGTTGTGGAAGCGTGCAAATGAGGTGCCTTGGCTGTCAGGCGTGGGTTCATTGAAGCTCACAAGTAAGCGGACTTGATATTTTGAAACAAAGTTGCATTTATTGGATACTTCAGAGTTACTCCAGCATGGCAGGCATTGGAACTGATGGAGATCAGCTTGAACCATTGGCATTTAACCTTCTACACCAAAGCAATCATTTCTACCCCTTAATTCCCAAAACAAAAGGTTGCTTTTGCATGTGAGACTTTTCCCAACGCTCCCCCCCTTATCTTTTCAGTTGGTGGTTATGTTTCCCGGAGGCAATGTCCTTGGGGCCTCCGGAGAGGAGGTGAGAATCTGGCACATACTGTCTACTTCAAAGAGACCTTGGCAACCTTTGATATTCCTGGGAAGTTGTTCTCTACTCTTCCCTCCTCCCTCCTTGCTACCCCGGCTTCTATGTTAGTAGGCATTTCTATGCATTACTCAATATGATTAGTAACAGCTTTTATTAAGATCATAAATGAACAGAGCCTGACATTGGCGGTGTGAACCTGCCAAGTAGCCCCAAGATTCCAGCCTTTTTTGTTCAAAAAAATTGATTTCAAGCTCATAGGTGCATGGCGCATGGGAGTCCATACACATAACCAAAAAATGAATGGGAAAAAAAAGAAAACTGAACCAAGCTACAGGGAATGGTGCACAACAGCCATCCGATCGCGCCAAGTCACTCCACGAATGTGATGGGAACGGCTTGCAGGGGAGTGTGTGGATGGTTTAGAATGCTTCTTACTGAGCTGGCTCAATTTGGGACTCCTCCCATGCATCCCAAATTGCCAATCTGTTAGCAAGTTGTGATGATCTTTCACAAGCTTTTACCAATGCAATGCTATTTTTTATGCTGGCTGAGCAGGAATACGATAACCTAAATTATTCAGTCCTGGTGAAATCTGAACATATAGCAACTTAGAGAATCTATGCTTGTATGATGTTGTATAAAAACACTATTGCACAAGCGCAGAGATGGTAACATTTTAGTCCCAAGATGGGTAAGTAGCCATGTGTGTTTGTCTGTAGCAGTACAAAAAGAGCAAGAGTCCAGTAGCAACTTAAAGACTAACAACATTTTAGTTTGTGAACAACATCTAGCCAGCTTGGCATCTAATCTTTGATGTGATTAACTGGGGGGAGGGGGCAGTGGCCTATCACTGCAGCACTGACCATACCACCTTCCAGTGGACTGATGTTCCTCAACAAAACAGTCAAGAACTGGGTCCCACTAAGAGTCATTAAGAATACCAGAAGAGGACAGAGGCCTGCATCAAGGTCTCCACCCTCAGCAAGAAGCAGCCTCTAGAGGATCCCCTCACCAACAGCTCACCCAAATGTAAACTGGAAGTGATGAACTGGAAGGGGTGAACTGGAAGTGATGTAGGCTGCCAGTGCCAGAAGCAGAAAGGCATGAAATATATCTTGGAGCCCCCAAAACTGAGTGATGGACCAGATGCAGCCCTCAGGCCAGAAACATTACTCAGTCCTGATGCTGGTAGAATGAGGTACAAGAGGAGTTGATAGAGTGGTAACATAGCCAGGAAGGAGTAGAGTTTAGGAGGAATAGTATGCTTTTCATTTACACAATAGTGTAGCCTGAGATCATGTCATAGAAAAAGAGGTGCTGGAGCTCATCAACACAGCTCATTTGTATATGCCACACACCCCTGACATCACCGGAAGGTGTACTTAATTACATCAGCTCAGCATCTACCTTAAAATGCTTCTGGAATTAGGATTGTCATAATAAAACCTTACTCCCATCATACTTTTAAAATTACTTTCTCCTATGTGGCCACAGTGGCATGGTGAAGATTTCTATCTGTCTGTTTTATATGTTATTTTCCCATTTTTTGTGGCGGAAATATTAGAAAATTTGTCAAACCTTAAGAGTTCAGCAAAATTCTCACAGAGGGTTTGAACAATGGAGCCCAGAAGCAAGTGGTGGGGAGGAGGGGGTAAGAAAGAAAGAGCACAATAAATTTTAGAGGTTCCAGAGCTCCGCTGCTGTGAGCTCCTGCTCAAAATGAGGCCTGGGTTTGTGAAAACAAAATTAGTGCCTAAGTTAAAACACTCTTTGTGGAGTCAATGCTCAGCCTCAGACTGTTGGCTGTTTAAGAAACTTCTCCATCTTCACTCCTACAGTCACAATGGAGGAATAAGGAGCCCAGTAACGCTCCTTAATAACATAAGAACACCTAATCACAGGTATTACCTATTGGCTTTTTGAGGTAAGAAGCTAGAGTTCAGATGTCTTAGAACAATCAGCTCTTTGCAGGATCCATTTCAGTTGTGTTTCATTGCCTGCTGCACAGTGTCCAGCTGCTTTCATTTGGAGATCAATGAGTAATGCGTCAATTGAGCAGGAAAAACTCAATGGAACTCCATGTTCGATTCTGTTGCTCATTAGATTTTGAAGTATATCTGGGATGAATTTATCTTGCCATGTGTTTGCCTCATGGCAATAAATGCCTGCATTTTATTTTCTTCATTTTATACTTTGTCATAGATTTACAGGTTGAATTGGGTGAACAGCAGCAAGAAGCAGACAAGATCAAACTCAAAATGGAAGACAGCTCAGGTTTTTTTTTAAAGAGGCACCACACCTGCTTGTACTTTACAGTATGTTTTTTTTGAGACAATTACCAAGTATAAAATGAAAAAAAGCCCTTTTCTTTCTCAAGAAGACAAAAATCAAGATAGGTTCTTTTGATGCAAATATATTTCTCAACTTCTCAAAAAACAGATAAATAAGAGGGCTTGTATTGTGAACCCAATAATGTTTCCATATTTAAAAGTTTAAATGTGATATTAATACTGTAGTATTATTAGAGATACTTACCATGTATCTTGCTAGTATATACTAACTCCCAGAGATTTTATATTGAATCAAACAGTGTGCGGCTCTCCCTTCCAGTTAGTTCCTTTCAGGGTTTTGTAAAAGCAGTCAAGATTTATTCTGTAGGGTATTTATAGTTGGCTTGGGATTTATTTGACTGCTATTTAGACCTACTTTTGTTTTTATTGGAATATTTTGTTGGGATACAGTATTTTTTTCTGAAGGAAACTCTTCAGACAGCAGGAGGGGGGCAGTTTTCACGATTTTCCTCCCATTTTAGATCCCCATTGTTCCAGAGAATACACCAGCCCTTGGGGATGCAATTTAGGGAGGCAAAATGGATAGCAGTGAAGGGAGAGTGAAATACACAGCTTGTTTTGTGAGTGCTGCTCTGCTTACACTATACAAGATGCACCCTGATGTTTTTTCTTGCCTTTACTGAATAGACTTTGTTTCTGTTTAGAAGGAACAGTTCTTATTTTCTGGTCCCTTCATTTGGTTAAATGACCTTTCTCTTTGACCTTTTGAGGACTTGGTGGCAATGCCTCTGTTAAGTTTTGTTAGCATGCACAGACATGCATGTGAATCCTTCAGGCTTCCGCTGCCTTCTTTGGATCTTCAGAACAGAAATCTCCAGCATTTTGGAGCCTGTGTGCACCTTTGAAATACTGATGCAAGGTGGTGAGTGTGTCCACAAAGTGGCTGCCACAAGAAGTGGAACCAACCATAAAATGTCATATATGACGATGACGAGGACTGTAGATTTATACCCCGCCCTTCTCTCTGAATCAGAGGCTGAGAGCGGCTTACAATCTCCTATATCTTCTCCCCCCACAACAGACACCCTGTGAGGTGGGTGGGGCTGAAAGGGCTCTCACAGCAGCTGCCCTTTCAAGGGCAACTCCTGCAATAGCTATGGCTGACCCAAGGCCATTCCAGCAGCTGCAAGCGGAAGAGTGGGGAATAAAACCCAGTTCTCCCAGATAACAGTAACTAACAGTAACCATACAATTTCAGGGAGCAGCTTTGTTTAAGAGGGCACCTTTTAAAATTAACATATTGTTCATATTCCCTTGTGTATACACAATTTACCTTCAGTCATGCAGTAAAGATCCTTGTGCTGTGGTGGCATCTGCTGTTGAAACAAATTTTAAAATTCTGCACAGCCAGTCAGATATCCAGTGTCCGATCAGATGCCCAGCTGGGCAACACTCCAGCCCTACACACTTCCTAAAAATGCTGGATGGGCAGCAGGAAAGGTGTCAATGAGTGTCATGCTTTCTAGCTGGGAAACAGAATACGAGAAACTAACAAATATGCAATAAGCTAAACAAAATGGCTACAGATGCCTTGTAAAGCATATTTGCTATTGCAGACAATCAGGTACACTCATATGGAGTTCAATGAAATACACCAGCAGGGCTTCTGTATTCAAATATCCTTCTCTCTACATTTACCTGCTATGCTTTATTATGTCTGTCCATTGCAAGAAGCACAGCTCATGCCATTTTGAGTAAAAGATTCTTGAAAATACTGATGGACTGTGAAATATGCACAGCCACAGTCACCCTCTGCTGTAAGCTCTTTGATAGAGTCAAGAAGGTTAAAGATGATATTGCCCTTCTAAATCCATGCTGTCTATTTCCCATTTAGTTTCTGCTTCTCTGTTTATCCTATTGAAGTTCCTCCTTGGGAGTGAGGAGGTGGAGATAAGAGTAAAAGCCAGCTTAAATCCTCACCATATAAATTAAATTTAAAGTGAAACCTCCTATCATTGCTGCTGAGTATGTTTTTCAGCTACTATTGAGAAGTCAGAAAATAGTACAAAACTGCTCGATGACCAAATTCCAGATTGGGCTGGTCTTGGTCAAGGATATAAGAGACTTGATAATCAGATATTTACTCATGGAGGATAGTTCCTAGGTCCAATCTGCAAGTCTGTGTATGTATCTGCAAAGAAAAGGAGAGGTTAATGTTGGACAGTGTTTCAGTGTTGCCTCTGCAAAGGAGAACTTTGGCTGCAATCAGACAAGCAGTTTGACCTGATATAGTTGCTGTTCCTTTCCAGATTTAAAATGCACAGTCAGTCAGTGATATGTCTCCCAATTTCCCCAGTTGTTGGCACCCCATTCTGAACTGCTTTTAAATGGGAAAGTCCAGTCTTTGGACTGTCAGCACTTTCACTTTGTGTTCCCAGATGTCGGAATTCCCTTGTTGCAAACACAAGGCGATTGGGAAGTGTAAACCTTCCCTTCTGCTGCTTTCAAAAAAAATCAGGTAGCAATGTGTGCATAAACAGATCTTTGCCCCAGGGTTTTGAATCATTGCTTGTGCATTTCTGCACCCAACACTCTGTCAGGATCGGGAGCTTCCAGGGGAGTTGTTTTTGAGTGACACCCCCCCCATCCCCTCCTGTTTCTTGGGGTTGGAAAGCCATGGAAATAGTCCCTAGTTAGACTCCCATATCACAGGGAGTCTGGGGAGGCTGACAACCCTACTCCCCATCCCACTTTCCCCCCTGCAAACTGTGTTAGCAGGAAAAAGGTTGCTGTTTGAGAGCATCCCATGACTGACACAACAGCAAATGTACTGAAGTCAGTGGGGCTACTCTCAAGCAAGTTTGCATGATGCTTACACTCCCCCCCCATCCCCTGTATTTCATGAAGGAGAGGCAATACAAGGGATGCTGAGAGGGACCACAATACTTGGTGGAGGGATTATGGAGCTCTCAAAAAGAAGCTGGAGCTTTGGATAATACGCATTTATGTGCATGAGTGAAAGACAAAAGAGAGTGAGAGAGAGGATGCTGCAACAATTTGAATGATCAACCACAGGTGAGCATGCAGTGAAGCTGGTTCAGGGTGGGGTGCCTGATCAAAACTTCCCTTTACAAACAAAAAAAAATGGTGTAGAGGTGCGACCAGATCACTCCAAGCTTGTAGTGTGACTGCAGCCAGAGTCTAGATTCTCAACCCAAAAGGTTAAAGCAGTGCTTTCAAAACAGAATGTGAAGGTCAGTTCAAATACTGCAGGTTTTCTTTAGGTATGTGCAAAGTCATTTTAAGTGAGCACCTAAAAATGTAAAGTGTGAACAGGACAAATGGGTTTGCAAATCAGTGAATAATTCAGGTGTATTCATATGACTGATTGCATCTCCCTGTTGAGATTACTCTTGGAGGAATGAATTTGGAAATAAAATCTGATTTGGAAAATTGAGTGATCAGTAAAACTAGATATAAACTTTTAAAAATGCAGTAGATACTAAAGGGTGAATCCAAACAAATCAACTTGCACATGATTAAATGGGTACAAGCTTTAAATACCCCCATTTGCTTTTGTGATATGGAACTTTTTATGGTCTCATTATTACTATTTTTGTTGTGTAAGAGAGAATGGCTATAAAATAATAATGCAGCAGCATATGGAACCTTAACAATTAAGCAAAATTAACCATAATTATTGTCAGATGTGCTGGAAATGTCATTCTGAAGAGGGTTCATTTATTCATCCATGTCTATAAGTAGAACAGTACAGGAGAGCTATTTCAGTGTTAATGAGTAAGATAACTGGATATAGAATTCTATTAGCCCTGGTGTTGTTTCCACTGAGTTACACAAGAGAGAATGAGTAGCTTAAATGATCACAGCAGCTAGAATATTTGTACATTGAGAAATGGAGGGGGGATATCAGCTATGAAGAAATGGCTGTGTAACACACAGGGTAATGTAAAAACAATGAGTTATATTTACATAAAAGGAAGACAGAAACAGATGCCTTCTCCCTCCCCATGGTTTTTCCTCACTGAATTTTCTAAGAGTTACATATTGATATTCATTTGTTTGTCCAGAGAGCTGCTTTTACAAAGGGATAAGGGCTGTAGCTTATGACACCATTTGTTGTATCTTGTTTTTAGAGCCTTGTTTTCTGATTTTCATTATCCAGGTTTTGCATTCTCTATGTTTATACTGCTTTTCATTATCCTTGTGTTCCAATCTTATTACAAAATTTCTTGTATGCTTTATAATGTTCCTAAAGTATTACTGCATTTTGTGATTTGCCTTCAGTCTTAGTGACAAAAGCAGATTAAAAATACATCACACCTTTGTGCTATGGAGCCAGGATTTTAAAAGTTAGGGGGGCTTTTTAAAAAGTAAAGGGACATTTCCTCCCCCCCCCTACACACACACACACACATTTCTGATTACTCTGAAGTGGGGGATTGGCACCTCTACTCACAAGTTGATGAACTTCCAACTTCTTCAAAGTAACACAGAGCAACCAAAGGTTCACGTTTACCTTTCCTATGCAAACGACCTCTGAAAAGCTTGTGCAACCCATGGAGGGTCTGGGCTGCTTTCACAGCCACTGGGAGAAGCCATGTTGTCCCCCCGCCCCCATTTCAGCTTTAAAGACACAGACTCTCCATCCCAAGAGGAAGCCTTTCCAAGTGGAATCTGAAGCCTCTGGAGGTGAAAAGACACATGGTAACTATGGGGGTGGGGCTTCCCCCCACTGGCCAACAGACTGGGAGTGGGAAGGAGCCTGAGAAAGTGGGAGAACCCCCACTGGGACCTGGGGATTGGCAAGCCTAGGCAGGGGAAGAAACTGGAGACTCTGAAAGTTGCCAAGTCGAAGCAACTAACTCTAGAGTCAAGAATGGTCTGCACCTTGCATGCAAACAGCGGGGTTTCCTTCCACCTCCCTCTCCTCCACCTCAGCACTTTGCAGCCAGCAGCTCCATCCTAACCCCCCCCCCCATCCCATCCCATCCCATCCCATGTGGCTTCCTCCACCACCTGGTGTCACGGCTGGGGCCGGGTCAGGCAAAGTCCAGAGGCAGTCCGAGGTCTGTAGCCAGTAAGCAGGAGGGTCTGAGGCGCCAAATCCAAATCAGTGTACAAGTATCGCAGGTCCGAGGTCCAGAAGCCGAGGTCAGGGAGTCCAGAAGTCCAAAGCCAAAGTCAGGGAGTCAGGAACCAAAGTCAAGCCGGAGTGGATGCTAGGATGTCAGGGAGATGACTAGTTGCTTCCACAAAGCCTCCTCCCAAAGCCCACAGCTATATAGCCCTCTGCTGGCTGTTGCCCGTTTGGGCTAATTGCTGGCTCAGGGAGGCAGCCAGGATCCTGTCATAACTCAAGCATCCTTGCTCTTAGGAGGGCCAGAATCCTCTCAGAACTCAGGGCTCAGGGAGCGTCTTGCTTGTGAGCGTGCCGCCCTCCTCCGATCCCTGAGGTCCTGCCGGAGGCGGTCACGCACACGAGCCACCCGAGAGGGCGAGGCAGGGGGGCTGGGGTCTTCTCCAGCAGGAGGCAGGGGCCCTGGTGCAGGTGGCAGGGGCACAGTTTCCTCGTCAGACTCAACTTCCTCTGCAGGGTCCCCAGCACCCATGACACTATCCCCCCCCCAGGGCCCCCCTCCGTCGAGGGGCCTGGAAGGTCGGGGTGGTCGTTGTGGAACCGGTGCACCAAGTCCGGGGCATGAAGATTGTCCTCGGGCTCCCAAGACCGGTCTTCTGGGCCATATCCCTCCCAGTCCACCAGGTATTGGAGGCCTCCACGATGGTACCGGGAGTCCAGGATCTGGCGCACCTCATATTCTTCCTCGTCATCCACAAACACCGGTGGTGGCGGCGGTGGGCAAGGAGGCCGAGCTGGGTCAGGGGGTGCAGCTGGAACAAGGAGGGAGCGATGGAACACAGGGTGAATGCGGAGGTGGGGTGGCAACTGGAGCCTGAAGGCGACGGGGTTTATTTGGTCCGTGACGGGGTAGGGTCCAATGAACCGCGCATCCAGCTTGTGAGACCGACCAGGCCGGCGCAGGTAGCGAGTTGAGAGCCACACCTGATCCCCTGGCTGGATTGGGGGGCCTTCCTGCCTCTTCCGGTCCGCAGCCAGTTTATAGGCTTCCTTGGCCCGCTGTAGCTGCTCCCGGAGCAAGTCTTGGCTGGCGCGGAGTTCTTGCAGGTAGGCCTCGACGGCGGGGACATTCGTGGGTGGCAGGATCGCCGGGAAGAACCGAGGGTGGTACCCGTAGGTTGCAGCAAACGGGGTCATTTGGGTGGACGAGTGGACCGCGTTGTTGTATGCAAACTCCGCTAGAGGCAACAGACTGGTCCAGTCGTCCTGCTGGTAGCAGGTGTAACAGCGGAGATATTGCTCTAGCGTGGCATTGGTGCGCTCTGTCTGACCATCAGTCTGTGGGTGGTAGGCTGAGGACAGGTGCACTCGAGTACCCAGGCTGGAATGGAGGGCTTGCCAGAACCGAGAGGAGAACTGGGGGCCCCGGTCTGAGATCAGGTGGGCTGGGAGTCCGTGCAGACGAAAGATGTGTTGCAGGTAGAGCTGGGCTGTCTCCTGAGCTGTGGGAAGTTTCGGACACGGAATGAAGTGGGCCATCTTGGTAAATAGGTCGACGACCACCAAGATGCAAGTCTGACCTTTGGATCGTGGGAGTTCTGTAATGAAGTCCATCGAGATGGTGTCCCAGGGTCCTGAGGGTGCGGGCAAGGGCTGTAACAACCCCGAGGGTTTGGCCGGGACGTCTTTGGCCCGCCGACAGACATCACAGGAGCTGACATAGCGGGCAACATCGGAGCGCACTCGTGGCCACCAGAATTCTCGCGTCAGCAAGTGGGTGGTCTTATGCTGTCCAAAGTGCCCGGCGGGTAACGAGTCATGAGTCAGGCGTAGCACTTCTGCCCGCAAGGGCCCGGGCGGCACATAGAGGCGTTCGCGGTGTAGCAAGAGACCGTCTCGAGTCGTGAACTCGCCTGCTGAGTCGTCTTGGAGTGCCTGGAGGTGTTGCTGGACCCAGGGATCGTTGGCCTGGCTAGCACGAATGTCCTCCACGAGTGTGGGTGAAGTGGAGGTGGCCGCAAATACTGAGGGCGGCAGGATGGGAGCAGCGGGCGCGGCCTCAGTTGAAGCAGGGGCGTATTCCGGTTTCCGGGACAGCACGTCTGCTTTCCGGTTCTGGGTATGGGGGATGTAGGAGATCCGGAAGTCAAAGCGAGAGAAGAATAGGGACCACCGGATCTGGCGCTGGTTGAGACGGCGGGTGGTCTGGAGGTGCTCTAGGTTCCGGTGGTCAGTGAGCACTTGAACAGGGTGGCGAGCCCCTTCGAGGTAGTGCCTCCAAACCTCAAAAGCCGCCTTGATCGCGAGCAACTCCCTCTCCCAGATGGTATAGTTCCTTTCCGCAGCCGTGAGCTGGCGCGAGTAATAGGCGCAGGGCTGGAGTGGCTGGGACGGCTCCTCGCGCTGGGACAGCACTGCTCCCAGGGCCACGTTGGAGGCATCAGCTTCCACCGTAAAGGGAAGCTGGGGGTCAGGGTATCTCAGGAGTGGCCCGGTGGCAAAACGGGTCTTCAGGGTGGAGAAGGCGTTATCGGCCTCTGGGGACCAGCAGAAGGGTTCTTTGGGGCGGAGTAGTTGAGTCAGGGGTGTTGTCAGGGAGGCATAGGCCGGGATGAATTGCCGATAGTAGTTGGCAAAACCAAGGAATCGCTGCAGGTCTTTGCGATTCTGAGGAGCCTGCCAGGTCAGGACCGCTTCTACTTTTTTCGGGTCCATGAGGATCCCTTGCGGGGACACAATGTGACCGAGGAACTCGACAGAGCGCAGGTCGAAGTCGCACTTCTCCAGCTTGGCGTAGAGGCCATGGGTTCGTAGGCGCTGCAGGACCTGGCGGACGTGCTCGGCGTGCTGGGCAGGATTGCGGGAGTAAATTAGGATGTCATCTAGATATATGATTGCGAAGCGGTCGAGCAGGTCCCGGAATATGTCGTTCATGAACCTCTGGAAGACAGCGGGGGCGTTGGTCAATCCGAAGGGCATCACCAGGTGCTCGTACTGCCCGTACCGGGTCCCAAATGCGGTCTTCCATTCGTCTCCAGGTCGTATGCGCACCAAATTGTACGCTCCACGGAGGTCCAGCTTGGTATAGATTTGGGCCCCCTTTAAGCGATCCAAGAGTTCAGGGATCAGTGGTAGAGGGTACCGGTCGCGGATGGTGATCTTGTTCAGGGCCCGGTAATCATTGCACAGCCGGAGCTCCCCACTTTTCTTCTTCACGAAGAGGACTGGAGCAGACAGGGGAGAGGTTGAGGGTCGGATGAAGCCGCGTTTCAGGTTCTTATCTAGGAAGTCTCGCAGAGCGGCCAACTCAGGCTCCGACATTGGGTACAGACGCCCCACCGGGAGTGGTGCCCCAGGTACCAAGTCAATGGCACAGTCATAGGGCCGGTGAGGGGGAAGCTGATCCGCTCCCGTCTCTTCGAAGACATCGGCGAAATCCGCATACTTCTGAGGGAGCTGAGAACCACCACTCGGGATGCCAGCTGCCAGAGTGGTGGGAGGAGTCAGATGGGGGCATGGGTCTTGGAAACGTAGTTCCTGCTGGGCCCAGTCCACGATGGGGTTGTGCAGCTTCAGCCAGGAAAGGCCCAGAATCAGTGGGAAGCGAGGCATGCGGGCGACATTAAACTGCAGCTGTTCTTGGTGCTGCTGGACGTGGAAGGTGATGGGACAGGTCTCCTGGGTGACAGGCCCAGAACGGAGGAGGCGCCCGTCAATAGCCTCCACCAGCGACGGAGTCTCTTTTGTCTGCACCAGGATCTGGTGCTGTTTTACAAAGGCGGCATCTATAAAACAGTGGGCTGCTCCCGAGTCCAGCATGGCATACACGAACAGCCAGCGTTCGTCAGGCAGACGGAGTTTGACTGGTAGCAGGAACGGGCCCGGGGTATCAGCCCGCTGTTCGGAGGACCCAGCTAGTCGCCCCAGGCTGGGGGGTCCACTTACGCCTGGGGCTGCCCTTTTGGCGGCGGTGGCGGTGAAGGCCCGGGTATCTGATGCTTAGCAGGGCAGCCAGAGGCATAGTGGCCTGCCGTGCCGCAGTAGAGGCACAGATTCTGTGTGCGGCGTCTGGCCTTTTCCTCTGGGGTCAGGCAGGGTCGAGCAGCTCCAAGCCGCATAGGCTCGTCCTCGGCGCTGGTACGAGCTGAGGATGGGCGAGGAGCCAAGTGGCACGGTGCAGGGAGCTGGCGCCCTCTGGTCTTGGCTTGGCGGCGACTTTCCAGGCGGCCATCGATGCGGAGGCAGAGGGTGATAAGTTGTTGAAGCGTGGGTGGTGGCTCCACCCTGGCCAGTTCATCCAGGACCTCCTCTGCCAACCCCTCGGTAAACTGGTCCATCTGGGCAGCCTCATTCCACACCAAGTCTTGGGCCAGGAGCTTGAATTCGGTGGCATACTGAGCCACCGAGGATTTGCCTTGTTTCAGTGCCCTGATCTTCCGGTTGGCTGTGGCTGCTTGGACTGGGCTAGAGAAAGCAGCAGACAGGTGGGCCTCAAACCCTTGGTAATTAGTTAGTAGGGGAGAGGATGCGACCAGCAAGGGTGTGGCCCATTTGGCCGCCTGCCCCTTTAACAGACTGATGATGAAACACACCTTTGTCTTGTCATTGAGGAAGTCCCGTGCTCTCAGTTCAAAGTACAGCCGACACTGTGCTAGGAAGGCAGGAAATTCTTCCACGGCACCCCCAAATCTGTCAGGTGGGGAAACTGGGCACTTGGCTGGAGCACTGGCCGCAGGTTGTTGCTGCAAGTGCACTACTGCCTGTGTTAGCTGCTGTACCTGGGCTTGGAGCGCAGCCAGTAGTTCTGTGGTTTCACTTGCTTCAGCATCCATCCTGTGGAGTGGGTGTTTGTCGGGTGGAAGCAATCTGTCACGGCTGGGGCCGGGTCAGGCAAAGTCCAGAGGCAGTCCGAGGTCTGTAGCCAGTAAGCAGGAGGGTCTGAGGCGCCAAATCCAAATCAGTGTACAAGTATCGCAGGTCCGAGGTCCAGAAGCCGAGGTCAGGGAGTCCAGAAGTCCAAAGCCAAAGTCAGGGAGTCAGGAACCAAAGTCAAGCCGGAGTGGATGCTAGGATGTCAGGGAGATGACTAGTTGCTTCCACAAAGCCTCCTCCCAAAGCCCACAGCTATATAGCCCTCTGCTGGCTGTTGCCCGTTTGGGCTAATTGCTGGCTCAGGGAGGCAGCCAGGATCCTGTCATAACTCAAGCATCCTTGCTCTTAGGAGGGCCAGAATCCTCTCAGAACTCAGGGCTCAGGGAGCGTCTTGCTTGTGAGCGTGCCGCCCTCCTCCGATCCCTGAGGTCCTGCCGGAGGCGGTCACGCACACGAGCCACCCGAGAGGGCGAGGCAGGGGGGCTGGGGTCTTCTCCAGCAGGAGGCAGGGGCCCTGGTGCAGGTGGCAGGGGCACAGTTTCCTCGTCAGACTCAACTTCCTCTGCAGGGTCCCCAGCACCCATGACACCTGGTCCTCCACCTCCCTCTTCTCTGCCTGCTGTTTTTGCTGTTGCAGTGCACTGTGCCCTGCTCAGCTCTCCTGGCTCCAGCTGCCACTGATGACATTTTGCTGGCTCAACCATGATCCCCCCCCCAAAAAAAAGGGGGGGAAGCAGACTGCACCCCCAAGTCAGGGGACTGAACCAGGCTATGGGCCTTTTGGAGGCTAACAGACTAAATTACAATATTTATTTATGAGTTATTAAATTATTATGTATGTGCCCCAATGTGTATAAGTAGTGAAAATTCTGGGCTTGCCTGTATAGAATGTGAAATTACTTTGTTTTACCTTGAATCTTTTGAAATTATACATCCCTATGTGTTTGGTTGAGAAATGTTTTATTATTCAGTCAACATAACTGAATTTTTGTGTGTTTAAAGAACTATCTGATGCATGACTGAAGAGATACTTTTGTCTCTAACTGTTGCACCAATCCATGTGGTTTCTCTGATTTTTTTTTTCACATTTAAGAGTTCCCTGCCCTTGTTACATATTTCTTGACTACTGTAGGATATTGTGAATATAGAAGGCAGAACAATGTAGGGACATTCAGTTCACTTCCATCAATTTGTTTACTTAGGCAATTTTAGCCTCTAGACAGGGCTGTGAGGCCCTCCTCCACCCCAAACTTCCTGCTCCACCAACCATGCCCTTCCTCCCCCCACCTGTGGGCAAAGTCAGGTCAGGACACCATCACTGCCAACTCCTTGCCCATGCCTGCCCCGTCTGTGTACACCTGCTTCAGAGAAAGGCAAAGGGACATTTTTATACAAAGCCTAATCCGAAACTGGGATCCTTCAGAAAGAGACCATTTCTCTTCTGATCTTGAAGAGTGAAAACAGGAGGAAAGCCTCACGAGAGCTTTCTGGAGAAGAAAGTGCCCGGAAGGGGGAGAGATTTGAGCCTGGGAAAGAGAGGTAACAGCTGTTGGCCCATGCCAACTTAGTAAGGTGAGAAATAGCAGAACTGAAACAACAGTTTTCTTTGTTAAAATTCTATTTCAAGTAGCAATGGCAAAGAGATATGGAAATACTCATTACTTATTATCTTTATAGATATGGGATATTTTTAATAAATACATTTTTCAAATAAGCTTGATGTTTCACTGAGGGAGTGACAAAATGAAGATCCAAATGTTGGTGATTTTGCTTGGTTGGCATATCATGTTAAATTTGTGATACAGCAACCCAGAACTCCCAAATTGAAGTAATCTTTTAAAATGTTTCCATATTCTAGACTTTCAGAAGAGTTTCGGTTTCATTATTTTCAGGCTATATCAAATTAGTGTTCATGTTTATCAGTAGTATACCACTGAGTGATGATTGCTGTACAGTGATGGTGTGGAGCAGGCCTCTGAACTTCTGTGCCTCTGCTTTGAGTCTTCTGGGACACCTGATTTGTCACTCTGAGAAACAGGATGTTGGACAAGATGCATTATTAGCCTGGTCCAGAAGGGCTCTTCTTATGTTCTCAAGAGGGCCTTCTTGTCATGGATTAAAATGTCATATGGCTTCCACAAACACTTCAACATGGTCTTGAACCAGTACCAGTTCATCATAATAACGCTTCCTGGCAGTTCTTTTTTCCTAGAACAGGATTCACTATTTTCAGACTGAAGTGAAACTTTAAAAGAAGAGATGATAAAGCCAATCAACTAAATATAAATATGTGTGTTATTTATCTGCAAAATCTACAGCTATTCTGTTGTGTTTGCACTCTTGCCATAAACATTTATTAGTGCTTGTCTAAGTGACATTTTGGCAATTTGAATAAACAATTACTGAAACATTAAAGGGGCTTGTCTTCATTTTAACTGCACTCTAATTGAAAGCACAGGACTTGAGTATCTAAAGCACTCGGCATAATGATTAAAATTGCACCTAGAGAGTTTGTAATGGGATCCAGAACCTTTCAACCCAAGGTCATGTCTCTGATGTGTCTCAAGTTCTAAGTGACTTGTAGTGTTACCATTACCTTTGAATCCAGGGTCAGTGTGAAATGAATCAGCAGGCTTGGTGCATACTTGACTTGACTGAACTGAACTGTAAACTGAGAGTTCAGCTAAAACAAGATAAGTTTACCACCACTTCAAAGGCAAAAAAAAAAAATCCACATTTTCATCATAATTACATTTCTTTATTTGAAAACAGCCCCTAGAATCATAGAATTGTAGAGTTAGAAGGGACCTACAGGGTCATCTAGTCCATGCACAATGCAGGGAATTCACTGATACCTCCCCTCACATGCCCAGTTACCCCTGTTCCATGCTCAAAAGATGGCAAAAAACAACAGCAGCAACAACAACAACACCCTGGCTTCCTGGCTAAACTGGTCAAGGGGAAAATTTCTTCCTGACCCCAAAGTGGCAATCAGCTTTTCCCTGGGCATGTAAGAAAGGGCCATGAGAACTGATGCAGCCCTTCCTGTCCTCCCTCTCATGATCTGTCTAAGTTCACAGAACCAGCATTGCTGTCAGATGGCCATCTATCCTCTGTTTGAAAACCCCCAAAGAAGGAGCTCCAATCACCTCCCAAGGAAGCCTGTTCCACTGTAGCATGGCTCTAACTGTCAGGAAGTTCTTCCTAATGTTAAGTCAAAACCTCTTTTGATTTAATTTCAACCCATTGGTTCTGGTCTGACCTCCTGGGGCAACAGAAAACAACTCCACACCATCCTATGTATGACATACTTGAAGATGATGATCATATCACATCTCAGTCATCTCCTCTCCAGGCTATCACATCACTTAACTGACTCATGTTCATTTTACGGTCCACTAAGACTCTAGATCCTTTTCATACATACTACTTGCCAAGACAAGTCTCCCTCATTCTATAATTATGCATTGGATTTTTCTGCTTAAATGCAGAACTTTACATTTATATCCATTAAAAATTATTTTATTTGTTTTAGCCCAATTTTTCAGCCTGTCAAAATCATCCTATATCCTGACTCTGTCTTCTACTGAATTTGCTATCCCTCTCATTTTAGTATCATCTGCAAATTGAATAAGCATTCCATCTATTCCTTCATCCAATCTTTTATAAAGATTTTGAACAAAACAGGTCCCAGGACAGATTCTGCCACACATTACTGATAGTTCTGGGATGGGGGCAAGTGGAGGCAGATGCTATGCTAAGTGGTGGATATTCAAGGACACTACCAACATTCAAATGAATTGACCTTTTCCAGTTGCCATTGACAAAGTTTAAAGAAGAGCCCTACCAGTAATCATGCGTCTCTGAATACCAGGTGCTGAGGAGGAATAATAAGGAATGGTCATAATTTTCATATCTTCCTTGTTAGAAGCAAGAAGCAAATGGCTTGCTGCAATGAGAACAGAATGCTTGATAACATGGGCCTTCATCTTATCCAGGAAGGCAATCCTTGGATCATCTGTAACTCATGCTCTCTTCTTTCACTTACAATAGTACAGCTTGATAGTTTTGAATGGAGATGAACTCAAGATTCAAATCCCTACTTAGATATAAAGCTTGCTCAGTCCAACCAACCTCAGAGGTTCTTTTGAGGATAAAATGAACCCCATGGATGTTGTCTCAAGCTTCTTTTGATGAAGAGTGGGATACAAGAAAATAATGCTGAACTTCATGTTATATATTGTGCTCATTCTGTACACTTTGTGATACAACCAATGTAGCATGTGCTTCTAGGAAAGAAGTAAAGAATAAGCATATATCTTTGGCACATCTTATTCTGTTAATAACTATGAGCTATAAAGGGTCCCCAGACTACATCCTGAAGCATAATCCAGAGGGTACAATTCCAGTGTGACCCAAGAGTCCTATGGGTTTCCAAGTGTGTGTGCATTCTCATAACTGGCAAGGCTACGGAAGTGTCAGTTGCAGCATACCCAGCATACCCAGACCCATACTAGAACTTAGGGACATTCAGTACAGTTGCTGGCAAATAGGTTCAGGAGAAGCAAAAGGAAATACTTTTTACCTCAATAAGTAATTAAGCTGTGGAATACATTGTTAGTGGATACAGTGGTGGCTATGAGCATAAACAGCTTTAAATAGGGTTTACATTAATGGCAATGAGGTCCATCAATGGCTACTGGCCATGATGACTGAAGGGAGCCTCTGTGTATAGATACAACAGACTTCAGAATACCAGTGCTGAGAGGTAGCAGCAGGGGAGGACTTTGGCCTGTATTCCCCATTTATTTGGCCTTCCTGAGCAAATGGTTGGCCATTATGTGAAACATTACAGTGCACTAGATGGAACATTGGTCTGATCCAGCAGGATCTTCTTATGTTCTTAAATTTAAAATGTTTATCAAAAAGCTTGTACAGACTTTGGATATTTAAAATATTAGAATGTTTAAAATATTAGGATGGTAGCTCAAGCAATGAAAACCAGTTATCTCAAAAAGAAATAAAGAACCTAATATTACAAAAATTTCCAAGAACCTTTACATATATTCAAAGTTTACTACTCCTGATCAAATGTTTTATACACCC
The DNA here is from genome assembly GCF_032191835.1 of Heteronotia binoei. Taxonomy (NCBI): domain Eukaryota; kingdom Metazoa; phylum Chordata; class Lepidosauria; order Squamata; family Gekkonidae; genus Heteronotia; species Heteronotia binoei. Next base: position 44,853,057 of record NC_083229.1, read on the forward strand.
ACACACAAACAGTCCTAAAAAACTCCAGAAGTTCAGAAGTTGATCAAAACTGCTGTTCCTTGTGTCTGTAGGTTAAAAACTGCATTTTAACAAGCCTGTTGGTCAGCACAATATTAAAAAGTTCAAACTCTCAGAGACTCACCAATATTTTAGCCACATCACTTTTACCCCTTACTTTAATTTACAAAAAAATCTAATAAAGTGTGTTGTCATCTGTGAAAGCTTGGGCTCCAAGTACCTACAAGGCACAAAGCCTTGTAAAAGCCAAATCAGTAGAATTGGTGGCATTTGGATTAATTTTTAAACATACTTATATTTAACTAGCCCAGATTGACTACTAAGTAGGTAGCCCAGACCTCCAGGTAGGTTTCCTGTACAAGTGATACTGAAATGAATAAGAGTTGCTTATTATAAATGATCAAAAAATTGTTCTTTGCAGGTGAATCGGAACTTCATGAACAACTAGTGCTATTTTTTGACATATGATTTACTACAAACCTAGTACAAATTATTTCCTACCACATCAAAATGTTAGCATTTCCTTGATTGCAATGAGCTTTTGAACAAGCCCATTTATATGAGACTCTTCATTCCTGAACTAATTGCTTTCTCCCCACTGGTTTCACAAATGATGACTTGAACATTCTTTTAGATATTTATTTCAACTGTCTTGCTTCTAGCACACTAGTAACTGATGGTGTTAGAAATGTAGTCTCTTCCTGTCCAGCTGTTCTGTTTGTTATGATACGTTGTTCATGATATGATTTGAGCACAGTCCAAATTAGGACATCATTTAACTTATCATCTCTCTAGCTCCTGAAGCCAGTCCTCGGGTCTGCTGATGAAAAATGTGACATCACCCTGATGCTGATTGCCCTGCTTGTTTAAATCATGGAGAGATATAATCCAGTCCCAACACAATTTAGCATTGTGGTCAAAGTAAATCCAGATGCAGACAGTTGGCATGATTGCTTTCAAGTTTGGAAAGATTTACTGTAAAGAAAATACAGAGTTTAAAGATTATTTTATAGAAGGTTTAGAAAGGAGTGGGTGGGTTTTGTTTGTTTCTGTTTCAGTGTACTGATGGGAATGGCATCCCTAAAAGGGAAATTATTTACAGGTCATGTAAAATGGAGCTGTTCCACCAGGCCTTTGGTTGAGGCAGTGGACATCAAACTAATTTGGCCCCTCCTGCTCAAGCTGCCTTTGATGGCAGCAAATTTACTACTCTGAGAACCCATACCAGTCAGGTTCCATAATCACTCTTATGGAAACAGGCCCAGGACACCATAGGTTTTTTGGAATGCTATCTTGTTTATTAGGGAATTTTGGAATGGTTACTTTTTAGAGTTTTAAAGCTGATTGATCTGTGTTAATATTTGTACATTGTGACCAACCCCAAGTCTGCTTGTGGGGAGGGCAGGATAGAAATAAATAAATAAAATATTTTTATATCTGACGCCTAATTTTGGATCAGACCCCATCTCTACTTTTTCAACTTTAGACTAATCTGAAATGGATCTATTTCAGCCTGTAAAAATCTGGAGCTTCTGGCACAGGTTCTCTGGAGATCTCCCAATATCCCTTCCCATTTTTCAAATGTACTGGTTCATGACAGCATCCATGGATTCTAGGAATCATGATATCTTCAAAACAGAATCCAAGACAAGCAGCTTGAAATTACTGAGGGTGAAATGGCAGTGAGGGCTACTTGAACCATTGTGATTTGTGACCATGGGAAAGCATGATACTCAGAATGGTCTAATAATTAATTGATTGGTTGGGGAATTTAGCTTAGCAAGAGGGGGTAACTTGGGATCATCACCTTTGTATACCAGAATCCTTCCCTCAGAGACCTCATAAATAAACCAGGCTGACGTTTTACTAGTAGGGTTTTTATTGAGAACTAATAAAGCGAATATAAGCACTCAAAGCACACTTAAAAATCACACTAAGGGGAAAAAATAAAGATGGTAGCTGGAAATAGTTTTTGAGGATGGGCAATATTTACCAGTCTCATAGATTCAAGTCAGAGAAAGAGAAGCATATCTATGGGACCACCTCTCCTGGTATACCCATTGAAGACCAATTAACCAATCTGCAGGGTAGTACTGACTGCCTATAATCAGACAGGTATGCTTAGGAGTACCTGTTGGTATAGTTATGTTAGCTTTTTGTTTCTATTCCTGTTTTGAGCTGTTGATATTTCTGCTGTATGGAATCAAACTCATATTAGGCTGGGCATTACCTCTTGTATATGTCTCCCAAAGTAGTGGGAATATAAAACTGAGCTGTTCCAAAACTCTTTGTGTTAGAAAACTGCATAAAAGAGTATTGTAACTATTTTAATATGTCTGAACCTCTAAACTGTTTTATGCTTACTTCTATAAAGGGAGGTAGCTGTGACAGGGTTGAAAATACTATATGATACACTTATCTGGAAGTCATGACTGAAATGATGAAGGACTGAAACAATCTTTGTTACCCAACTGACAATCTCTCAGAGGTCTTCACTACTGGCAACTTCTGGAGTACTTCTGGAGCAATCAATCTTCTGTGTTTCCTTTCCTACTTGATTGGTCATTTCCAGAAGGTAACTGGGAGAATGATGCTCAAGTCTATGGCAAGACTTGACATGGGCCCTACAGGAATCTTATCATATCCGTCATAGTGTTTTACATGAAACATACCTCTCTGGGAGATATTGTCCAGGGATTTGGGATTAAGTGCTATGAATATTGCTATGATACCAAACTGTATTTCTTTTCTTTTAACATCTAAATCAGGAGAATGTAAATCCTGAAGATAGTTATGAGCACCAATAAACTGAAGCTCAGTCAATACAAGACTGAAGTGCCATTGGTCAATGAAAAAGCCAACCCTGAATTAGGATTCAGTTTATTTTTGATAGGATTATATTTCTCCTGGAAAAGAGTCTCTGTGTGTGTGTGTGTGTGTGTGAGAGAGAGAGAGAGAGAGAGAGAACGTGTGTGTGTGAGAGAGGGGGCGGGACTGGAACTGTGATTGGAACCCCAGGTTTCTTTCATGGTACACAACACCTTTTTTTCTGTTTTGGCTTGTATAGCAGATGCAGCTGTTGTTTGCTGCAAGATCTGGACACGACAATCCATACTTTGCTGCTTCCATATTAAATTACCATAATGTGCTTTACATGGAGTGAAGACTATCCAGTAACTTCAACTAGTACAAAATGCTACAGCCAAACTGTTGATAAAGGTTGATATGACAGGGAACATATTACACCTGTCCTGAAATACCTTTATGCTTATTCATTTAGTACATTTTCATTCTTCCCTTCCTCTAAAGAGCAGGTATGTATGCAGCATTCTCCTTTCCTTATCTATCTATCTATCTATCTATCTATCTATCTATCTATCTATCTATCTATCTATCTATCTATCTATCTATCTATCTATCTATCTATCTATCTATCTTCAGCATCATCAACATCATCATCTATCTATTCATTTATTGACTTCATTTATACTACATTTTTTCTCACAAGTGGAGACCGAAATGGCTTACAAATAGCATTTTTCCATTTTATCCTCATAACCCAGTGAGGTATGTTCAACTGAGAGAAGATGACTGTCACAAAGTCATTCAGTCAGGGATTTAAACCAGTGTGACTCTGAAAGCCTAAGCAGACACTGTATATTGCACTGGCTCTTTCTTCCTAGAAACCTGTTCTTACTTTTAAAACCTGAAATAACTTAAAGCAAAGGCATTATTTGTATTACTTTCTTCCATTCCATCCTGGTTGTTAGTTAAGATGTTTTTCACGAGCCCTACACTGCCTGCAAAAGTGAGGTGGGTGGTAATAGTACAAAATTCAAGTCCAGTAACAACGCTAAGACCAATGAAGTTTTATTCAAGGTATAATATTTCATGTGCATGCACACTTCCTCAGATACATGGAATGGAAGTTACCAGTCCATACATATAGGTAGAGAGTGGGCAACAATTACCATTCAACATAATTAAAATGTTTAACAGATGGAATGCTGAGAGCAATCTATTGAGATCCTCTAACAACCCTGTGATTTCACAATTAAGAGGGGTACATTTACATATCAGTCTCTAGTTTTGATATATTTATTTGCTTCACTGTGCACACACACCCCCGCCCAGAAATCTGCCTTCAGGTAGATAGTGACCATATAAACTAAGCCTGTTGTTCCTGTTAGGTCCTTGTGTCTGATAAACATTTTCATTATTGCTGCCCACCCTCTACCTATATATAAGGACTGATATCTTCCATTTCAATCTGAGGAAGTATGCATGCACACAAAAGCTTACACCTTGAATAAAACTTTGTTGGTCTTAAAGGTGCCACTGGACTCAAATTTTGTTCTGTTGCTTCAGACCAACATGGCTACCCACCTGAATCATCCAGAGACAGTGTGGTTTTTTGGAAATGGCATCTCATCTCTGGAATGCTCTTCTTGGAGTTCACCTGGTGTTCTCCTTCTCAAAGTTCACCTTTTGGTTAATAAGAACCAATATTAGGACATTTTTTATTGGCCTAGGCTTTTAATTGAGGGCATTTGTTTCATTTTGTTTTTAAACAGACTAATTTTCAGTGTTTTAGTCATTAGCCACCATATTCTACAATCTGTTTTATGGCTATATTTTTGGATTGGTTATTTATTTTTCCTAGTTTTCTGTCCGTGGTTATGATCTCAGTTTGTTATGTTCTTTGCAGCTGTGCCCATTGCTTATTATTTAATGCTGGTCTGGATTGCTTTATGATTTCTTTTTTGGTTTTTATTTTAATTGAAGATTGCTTTAATGATTTTGTTCTGTTGAATATCATTATGCCCTGCCTGTAGCAATGGCAAAGAAATACATAAAACAAACAAATACATAATAAAGGGACTGACTCTGCCCTTTGTAAAGTACCTCTTAATATGTGAAATGGTCTTTTGAGCCACCACCAAAGATTTATGAAATTAACACTGGCATAGGAGCAATCAGCAGCTTGTTCTGCACAGTTAAAGAAGCACAAATCTCTGATTGGCTCCAACCTTATTTATATTGCAAGTCCAACTCACAGTTTCTTGTGTTTAAGTTATGCTGACTTCCATTAGTGTTGTGCTGAATTTTCCTGAGGTTTAAATTTCAGTACAAAAGTGGCCATTTGAGGGATAACAAAGTTCACAATAATACCCTTCTTCCCATTATACTGCACATTTTCCCCCATGCCTCTGTGTCATTTCTTCTCCCAATCTACTGCTCATTGAACACCATTCTTTTTCAAAAAACAAATTATTTACTTCAATGATTGCTTGTGGAACATGTCATGGTTCCCCATCACTAACTAGATACAACTATGTGTAGACATCATTAGATGTAAAGGATGCCTTCCCATTGACTTTAGTCTGGATGAAGTAGAAAGATGGAATAGATCCCAGTTTATCAGTTTAAAACATGTATGCTACCTTACATGGGATTTGGGCCCTTCAGGCAGAACCATTAAAATATTAAAAGCCAGACTTAACAACAATAATAAATGCCATATTCTAATGTCATCATATCTTAATTTAACATTGAACTAGTTGACTTTAATGTTGTAAACTGACTTTAGACTCAGTCTTAGAAGTGAACAAATAACTTGGTAGTTTGCAATTGAAAAAAAGGAATATGTATGAATTTCATGCACTGAAAGAGTGACATAGAAGTGTCCATTAGATTAGCAATGTTATTGCCCTCTAGTGGGTTTATTTATGTGTAGCTGCACTGTTCTGCTGAACTGCAGGAGTTGGTTCACAGAATCTATTACTTCTAGGTAAAAAATTACAAAATAGCATATATACTTCCTTTTGACATGTCATCACTTTTCCCCTAAAGGGATCACATTTGTGATCATAAGATTGTGCAGAAATACCTTTTCTACAATATTAGACAACAAACAAGACCTGCAGGGATACAGGATCAACCCTACGATGACACAGCAGCCGAGCAAACCTAATTAGATTTCCTAAGTATCAAACTGTGCATTTGTCAATCAGTGTGTGATTGTCACTAGAATGTTACTGTGTGTGGATTAAGCAGACTCAATCATCCCCAGACATTATTCAAGTTTTATGGAGTCTTAAATGCTTGGTTAAGTTTTACAAATTAGTCAGCACATCAAAGTTACCAGGATTGTTTTGCAGACAGGGAATGAGTGTTGTGTTTAAAATATATCCATTAGAAAGTAAAGAAATGTAATCTGAAAGGTGATACATGATATAAATAAGAGCCCCTAATTGTGGTGCCCCTTTCCACGCATGGTGGGGATGCTACATGGGTAGAACAGCTGTTCTACATGTTCAGTCTGCCATGGAATCCCCAAACACATTTAAAAAACAAGACTAAGCAAAGAATTTACATGGGATCCTACTGAATGTGCCTCAGTTGCTTCACAAAGGTGCTATCACAGATTCGCATCAGAGTACTATACATTGCCCTATTACATATTGGTCTGAAGATAAGATCCTTCAGAAAGTCCTCTGCTGATCCATTGTTTGTACATTTGGGGCCACCTATATTAGGCATAGCCAACAAATAAGAAAATGAGGCAACATATTGCAGATGCAAAATACAAATAACATGACTGATGACATCATTCCTATCCCTCACTCTTCCTCTTGCTTCCTTACTCATGGTTTCAAATTTACATCAACATTTTTCCTGGAAATCTCTTGTTGAATAATGTGACATTTCTCTTAATACATCTCATGTCTTATTTCATCCTGAAATGGCATCAGTCTTTCTTACCTCATATCAGTTTCCTCAGAATAGCATCACTGTTTCATTGTCCAATTGTTATCATAGAGTTCCTCTTCTGTCACTTGACTCATGCAGTCAGCATTACTGTTTCCATATCAACAAGGCCTTGCCTCTGGCTCACCAGTCCATTTACATTTTTCTTCTATGCTGGAAAACTCTTTGAATAGATTTTGAATAGACCAATACTTGGCTTACTTGGCTTAATGAATTATGTATTTTAAATATTTTAACTTAATTAACTGGTTTTTATGTTTAATTTCTTTAATTGTTAAATTTTAAAGCTTTATCCTTTGTTAAATATGTGAAATGTTGTTAGCCGCCCTGAGCCGCCTAGGCGGGGAGGGCGGGATATAAATGTAAATATAAATAAATATAAATAAATATAAATAAAACTGTGGTACAGGTAGGAAACAACTATGTGTGCTTCTGAGAGCTTCTTGCAGGAAGAGTGGGTAAAAATAATAGACAAATAGATGTTTCTCAAGCATAGTTCCCACAACGTATGGAAAGCTAAGACTTCTCCTAGAGTGCAATGGCTACAAACCAACCTACCTACCTACCTTCCTTCCTCTCAGCAACCAGCTTGTTGTGTATGTGAACTGGAATGTGTATATTTAATGGTGTTCCTGCCTGGCTCATTGGAGCCTGTAGGACTGAGCTTGAGGACTCGGGAACAATGGAGAGTAGGATCCAAATCCCTCCTGCCCTGCTCCAATCACGAGTCTCCTGCTGGTTTGAATGGTCCAATAGTGTGCTTGCATGGGAACCCTGAGCGTGTATAAGTAGGCCCCACTGACCCAGTTCTTCAGCCTTAGAGTGCAGCCCTGTACTATGCTGTACTGCAATAAACAGCTATGATCACTACCACCTCAGCTCTTGCTTGCGTTGAACCCACTATATTATACAGCTTGAAAGGGGTCTTACAGAAATGGTGTCTCGTTTGCTTGAAGAAACATTATTATTTTTTTTTTAAAAAAAATCCCCATGGGGAAGATAATGCTGATAGAAAGATTTACAGATGAATCTGATTTTACCCACCAGCCACATTGACTAACAGCCCTATTTGTGGCCTGAATATGATTGAGGTTGAAAAGTGTTATGTGACCCACTGATGCTCCCCATCCTTATGCTCTTAAAGAGCTCTGCTTTTTAAGCAACAGCCAGTTTAGTGTAGCGGTTAAGTGCATGAACTCTTATCTGGGAGAACTGGGTTTGACAATTCCCCACTTCTCCACATGCAGCTGCTGGATGATATTAGGTCAGCCGCAGTTCTCAAAAGAGCTGTTCTCTCAGCCTGACTTACCTCACAGGGTGTCTGTTGTGGAGAGGGGAAGGGAACGGAGACTGTAAACTGCTCTGAGACTCCAAGTGAAGAGTAGGGTATAAATCCAATCTCCTCCTCCTCCTCCTTTGTTCTTTGTCCTTTCCTTCCCATGGTTGGTTCTCTCTCCCCCAGCTGCTCTATAGCTCCTTTACATTGATTCTCTTATTTAACCTCACAATTCCATTCTCATGCTCTATTCTTTTGCTTTTCTGGCTGCATGCCTGTCTCTCCACAAGGCAAATGCAGGCAACACGTGCTCTACCATTTGTATGGCAAAAGCAGCAATGTGAGTGCCAGATCATGTATTGTTTTTTCTTATTTTTCTAGGAATACACAGTAGGCTTCCTGAAGAGTCTTGTGCTATATAAATACACCTGGTGAGCAGGCATAACACTTTGCTCCGAGGCTCCATTCTAACTTCTGTTACATCCTGTGGGAAGTCACCCCTGTGGGAAGTTAAAATGCCACATCGAAACAGAACAGGAAATCTGTTCATTCAGCTCTTTGATCACAATGGCAGCAGTGAGTCCTACCTTGGTCACCCCTTTTGGCTCTTTTCTCCTTTTACAGAATTTCATAACGTTATTCTGCCCTACATATGATCCTCAGTATTGTCTTCCTTCTCATTCTGTAGCCCTACTCATGTGCTTCAAATTACTCTGCCAAAGTAGGTAGGCTACATAGTGGGAGTAGTGGAAAGTACCATCAGGTCACAACCAAATTATGATGATCCCATAGGGTTGTCAAGGCAAGAGATTAACAGAGGTGGTTTGCCATTGCCTGCTTCTGCATGTAGCAACTCTGGACTTCCTAGGTGGTCTCCCATCGAAATACTTCCAGGGATGACCCTGCTTAGTTTTTGAAATCTGATAAGATTGGGCTAGCCATGGCCATCCAGTTCAAAGTGCCTCCTTCATACTGACAAGCAAAGTTTTCAAGCTAGTACATTTTGGACCATTTTATGAAAGAAAGCCCAGCATTCCAACAGCTAAGAGCAAAACAGCAAGTGATGCTGGGAATCTGTGATCTGGCCCCCAGTGTGAAGTTTAATCTGATGTTGCAGTAACTACTGGGTTTGTTTGACTGGGATCATTCATGATCCTGATGCTAGGAAAAGAGGTTGGCTAGTTCTATCTCCCCACCCCCCCTTCCCGCAACATTCTCCAATTGAAAATGCCTTGCTATTTGTTTCTAGCCCAGGAAAGAAGACAGAGAACAATATCTTCCTGTGCTTTTGCCTCCTGGGACCAAAAGCAGTCCTGGAGGAAATTTTGGACTGGGAAACCAGCAAGGGCAATGAGGTTGCCAACCTCCAGGTGGAGTCTGGCGATCTCTTGCAATTAGAACTGATCCCCAGGAAACAGAGATCAGTTCCCCTGGAAAACATGGCATGGATGCTATGGCATTATATCCCACTGAGGTCCCTCCCTTCCCTCTCTAGGCTCCATCCCACAAATCTCTAGGTATTTCTCAATCCAGAGTTGACAACCCCATTGGGGAAGAGGAGTTAAGCCACCCCTCAGCAAGTCCAGGGCCCTGATCCTTATCACTCCCCTCCATACCTTTGGCTGGTGCTCACAGCTAATAGTGTTCTTGTAAGCATTCTAAGTTTGCTGAAGTCCAGCATGTAACTTTGCATAGGCTGTAAATAACGTTGAGAATCTGATGGTGAGCCTCATGGCTGAGGAAAGTTCCACCCAAAGACCTAGTGTATTGATTGTAAGAAAGTGAAATGAAAGGAAAACTCTGTCTCAATTTTGGCCCCATGGAAGTAGCACCTACTTGATGTAAAGTCAAATCTAACTACCTCTTTTTTAAAATGAAAACAACCACCTAAACTCAGCTGTAATTGTGTAATATACACAATTGTAAAAGAGAAGAATGAAGTATAACAAAGGTGTATCTCCCTCTAGTGTGTACGAACCTAACAATGCTATAGCTTCATAGGTCAATTTTTTTTCTTGAGTTGATGATGTCACTAAAGTCCTGGTTTGTTAGAACAAGAAAGGAAAAATTTACAAATGTGTTTTAAAAGGGTTTTATTGTATTTTCCTTTTCCTGTGGGATCTCTGGATCACCAGCCTCCATTTTATCACCTTTGAAATAATAGGCATAACTGACTAGTGTGTGAACTGAGAGTAAGAGAAATATTTTTTTGATTGCCATAGCAACAAAATATCTTGGTGAGGAAGAGAGCACTTGGCTAAACACATGTAAAGCAAAAAGGTTACACACACTTTGGGCCTCAAGCATCAGATCCTACCACTATGAAATATGAAAAAAGCTATTGTTTTCTGCAGATAGGTCAATAAAAGAGAAATACTTGGGCTTCTGACATATTGCTCTGTTGCTCATTGCCATGGGCTTAAGAAGCATCAAATCAACTGGATGACTTACTACCAGGAAAAGAGCATACCTGAAGTTTTGTGCTGTACTTCTCCCCTTAAAAACTAGCACTTCTGCCTTTTTCAAATAATTGCCATTTCATGCATGTTCTGGCAAGCTACACCCCAAGTGCCCTTTTCAATTTAAACAAAAAATAAATATAAAAATTGGGACCAAGAATTATATAATTTGTATAAGGCAAAATACTCTAATTATCCTTATAATTGAACTGATTTGTAAAAATGCCCTCAAAAATATATATATGTACCCAAGTATCCTAGCATAAAAATGCAATTCTGAATAGCAGGGCTTTCTTTAGTAGAAAAAGCCCAGCAGGAACTCATGTGCATATTAGGCCACACCCCCTGATGTCACCATAGTTTCACAGGAACTCATTTGCATATTAAGTCATGCCCCATGACACCAAGCCAGCTGGATCTGCATTCTTGTGTGTTCCTGTTAAAAAAAAAGCCCTGCTGAATAGAGTTACATCCTTTGAAATCTGTTGAAGTCTTTGGGTTTAGAAGGGTGTAATTCTTTAGGATTACAATTTAAGTATACTAGATTCCTGAGAAGTATTCTGCAAGATGCGTAGTTATTCTGTGGTTCATGGATGTAAATGAAAACAATTATATTACTCTGAATTATTACTACCTTGGCTCATTGCCATATTTTACTAGGTCATGTGGAATATACTTGGTTCAAAATTACACCTGGAATCTTATTGATCTTTTTAGTGGAATGGAATATGATATTCCTGCCAAGCATTTTTTGAGACAAGCTTTGCCACATTTTATGCTCATAAAATATTTGCTAGTGGAATACTATTCTCTAGAATGAATTATTCAACAAAATGATTGACAATTTCCCTAGAAACAGAAGTTGGGCTTCAAATACTTTATAAATGATATATCAGAAACTAGGAAATAACAAAGATTTGGGTGGTTATTACAAATTACTCAACCATTCCACAGTATCCTGCAGTATAGTTATACATGAAGCTGTCTTACACTGGATCAGACTATCGGTCCATCAACATTAGTACCATCTATTCAGACTGGCAATGGCTCCTTCCACCAGATTCTTTTAGCCTGAGATGCTGAGGATTGCACCTGGGACCTTCTACATGAAAAGCAGAGGCTGCTCTACTGAGCCACAACCCTATACAGAGTTACATCCTTCTAAATCAATTGAAGTCAATGGGTTTAGAAGTGCCCACCCATCTAATTTTAGGATTGCACTGGTGGTGCCTTGCCTCTTAAAAATGGAATAATCCCCATTGTAAGGCCAAACACTTTGTGGACAGGGTCTCCTGTAGATTATAATCGCACAGGATGGATATATGTGGTTGTATGCTTCAATGTACTTCCTTGTAAAATTGAGTACCAGATCTGCCTCAAGGTGTTGGTATTAACCTTTAAAGCCCTGAGCAGCCTGGGATCAGCATACCCAAGGACTATCTTTCCCCATATATCCCCCCTCCCTGGAAAGTCCCTGGCTCAAAGGACATCTACCTAGCCTCAATCAGGGCCAGGACTTTTTTAATAGTTATGCAACTTAATGTTACCTGCCCTGAGCCTGCTTTGGGAAGGGCAGGATATAAATCTAACAAACAAACAACAAACAAACAAAAACTTTTCCAATATCCAATGCTCAAGGCAGAGGCTGGACTAGAAGGCATCTCCCTTTAACATATGAGCTTTGCTTAAATTCAGAATGATTGTGAGCCAGTTTGACGTAGTGGTTAAGTGCATGGACTCTTATCTGGGAGAATCAGGTTTAATTCCCCACTCCTTCACTTGCACCTTCTGGAATGGTCTTGGATCAGCCATAGCTTTCACATGAGTTGTCCTTGAAAGGGCAGCTGCTGTAAGAGCTCTCTCAGCCCCACCTACCTCACAGGGTGTCCTACCTCCCCCCCCCTCAAGGAGATTGTGACCACTCTGAGACTCTGAGATTCAGAGTATAGGATGGGATATAAATCCAATTTCTTCTTCTCCTCCTTTTAAAAAAAACATGTTCCCTGTGCAATGAAAATGGCATTCCTAGTGAAGGTCTAAGACAAGAGCTTTTTATCCCAAATGCTAATTTTCTTTATAGTCTTATGATTGCCCATCTGTAGTGTGGGTCATACTGGCTGAATGTTTGGCTTGGCTGAGGGAGAAGACCCATGTTGATGTCAATTTGTCACTGAGCTTGTTGAAGTAAGGGCAGAATAAAAATTGAATAAATATTTAGATAGAGAGGGGCTTGTCCAAGAAATAGGTTTGCTTTCCTATCAGCTCTTTACAAGAATTATGCTGACCACTTGCTAGTCCAGACATCATCATGCATGGAGGAGGAGAGGAAGGCCTGTGTCAACTGCAGTCTCGTACATTCATCTGAACCTTTACTTCAGCCTTCACTTATTCATAGTCTCCATATGCAAGATTTGTAAGGTACATGTGATATAGCTTGCACATGCATAACTCATTGGCTCCTGAGTTCAACCCTCAGCTCTAAAATTCTTGATTATTGGGATATGCCCTTCCAGCCTCCCCTTGCAAAGTTCCAAAGTAGAGGATCCAGAATGACCTTCACTGTTACATGGGAACATTTCTGCCTAATGCTTAAGCAGCTGCCATGCACACTGGAGATTCTCAATTTTTTTTAAAAAAATGGACAATTGATAACTCATCCCAGTTCATTCCTACTTGTCCTACAGCTTGATCTGAGACATGACTCTTATGGAATTCAGTGAGGCTTCTATGTTATATAAATGTACATAAGGACGGGTCCTCAGTTGTTTGTCTAAGCTAAATCTAATCCTAGGCACATCTACGATCAGTTGGGTTTACGCCCAAGTAAGCTGAGCTCAGGACTGAATTGTTCATCTTTCCCTGAAGGAGTTGCTTTCCTTCAGCCCCAAACTCTTAGACCCCTCCCCCACTCCATCCAGGACCTGCTTGTGGACTAGAGTCTAAGGGACACGTGGAATTCATCCGGGGGCAAAGGCAAAAGTCCTGTGGGTCTGATTCGGAGTCACTTTTAGTTTAGCGATGGCTCCGACATAGCCGCGGCTTGTTTCCCTTCCCTCTCGGCTTTGATTTGGGGAGGTGGGCTTCCCAGCAGGCGCGCATCAGCAGCAGCAGCCTCCCTCCCCGCCTCCGTCCCTCCCCTCTTTCGCCTGGCAAAGCCGTCCGTTCCCCCCTGCCGGCGATTGGCCGCCTTCCTCTTCCCTCCGCCCGCCTCTTGGCTGGAGCGAGGGAGGGGGGATGAGGTCCAGGGCAGGCGCCCCCTCCCCTCTGGGCTCCGGGAGCCTTTCGGGGCGGTTTCCTTTAAGATATATGCGAGGAGGGCTGAGGCGGGAGGAGGAGTTATGTAGATGACAGGCTGAACCTTCTGGAGTGGAGGGGAGAGCGAGGCGAGGCATAAGCGCTGACTGGGTAGGGGCGAGTAAAGCGGCCGGGCTGGCGAGGCCTTCGCGCGGGCAGCAGCAACAGCAGGAGAAGGCGGCGAGCGCGGCGGCGGCGGCTGTGCAGGCGAGGCGCGGCGCCCTCGCAGGAGCTGCCGCGGGACTCGGGCGCCCCATCCCTTCCCTGACGGGACCAGTGATGAGGCGGAGGAAGAGCTGAGCCCGCTCCATGCTGCTGCCGCCGCTGCTCCGCGCTCGGGAGTGAAGGGCTCTCCGCCTGCTCGCTCCCCCCCCCCCCCGCTGCCTCCTGCTTGAGGTGAACCTGCCTCCCGGCGTTTCCTGGCCTCACTGGGGACATTTGGGCGTGTGGGTTGGGGCGTTCCTTTTTTCTTTTAATTTCCCCCGGGTTGGGTGTTCCGAAGGAGGGGGAAACGAGGTGGGGGAGGGAATTAAAAGGACGGAGCGGCCGGCGGAACAAGAGCTCTCCCTTCTCCATTGGAAGCACAGTTCACTATGATCTTACTCGCCTTCAGCACTGCAAGCCGGGGGGAGTTCGTGCATCATTCCAGGGTGTTTTTCTTGCAAGCCTTGCTTTGGATTTTATGTGCTACTGGCTGCCGGGCGGAGCAGTATTTCAATGTAGAGGTAAGAACCGGGGCGAGCGGGAAATGTCCAAACGTGCTTTTCGAAGCTGAGTCGGTTTTCAAGCGAGAGAGAGAGAGAGCGGGGGCGGGAGTCGCTTCGGCCAGCAGCCCGGACGCTTTCCTTCCTGCAGCCAGCCCCATATCCTATCCTCTCGGAGTTTTCCTGTCCCTGCCGCGAACGCCTCCCAGCCTCGGGATTCTCTTCTCCGGTGCAGCCGAAAGCCACGATGCTGGCCAGCCGCCGGAGCTCCCCATTGTGTCCCAAAGCTGCCCTTTTACAGAGATGGGTGGGAACGGGAAACCCGAAACGCTTCCCAAGGGGACCGGTGGACATCGGATCCGGGCGGCCTGGGCGGGCTAGGCGCTTCGGCTTGCCGTTGACCTCCTGGTGTCGATTTCTAGGGGCAGGGGTGTGAAAGAGGGAAGTGGCACGTGTTGGAGCGGAGCCCGGCTCCCTTTGTCATTCACAAGTGCCCGAGGACTTTGCTACTGTGGGCGGCGGAGGCAGAGGGCTTGAGCGGATGTCCCCCTCCGGCAACTCCAAACAGAAAAGTTAGAGGTGGAGAGCAACTTCCTGCAGTTAGTTAAAAACGCCAGAAGGTGAGCCGCTCCCGGGTAGCATCTGCTCTTGTTTCATGGTCAGAATCCAGCTAGAACCCCTCCTTTTAAGAGGCGTTTTCTGGTCCCAGCCCGAATTTTTTTGGGGGAGTGTTTGATGCATTCCTATTAGGTCAGGTTTTCAGGGAGACTTGGAAGTGGCTTCCTTTGCAGTCAGTGGCATTTCTTCTGAGGAAAGGTGCGTGCATTGACTCAGACTCTTAGTCTTGTGGCAGAAGGCTTCACTTTCTTCTTTGCTGTCAGTATTCCCCCCTTCCGTTGTGTTTCTTCCCCTTTCCCCCACTCCTTTTCTCTTTCTGCATATGCATCTCACTCTAAATTTCTCTCTCTTTGGGTCTAGTAGGGTTCTTTTAAATCCCCTGGTCTCCAGACAGTTACCTTTCATCTCCCTTGCCAGTCACTCTTTGAACTTCTGTACCAGGAGACCACACATATACAGCTCTCATTCCTGCATGAAACTAGTTTCCCCTTCACTTTAATACAGTATCTGCAGTTCAGTGCTTTTCTGACTTCAGTACACTTTTGAAGCTTTCTTTTCTTCATGCACGTCTTTTCTTTCATATTGGCTCTTGTTCTTGTTAGTCTCTGAAGCTGGCCTGTGTAGGGACACAGGCCAGCTTCACAGGTCAGCCCTTCTTAGCCTGACAACAACCTTCCATTACCGAATTATCTAAAATCATGTTATTTATTTTCAACATTTGTTGTCCAACTTTCTCAAGCCAACCTTAGTATGTATGTCTTTTCTAAAGGTTCCTCAGCTTTTCTTCATAAAATCTCACATAGGAATCTGGCTTCCACCTCCTTAATGAGGTAATTCACTGGTCCCACTGCCATATATCATCTTAGTTTTTCCATATACCAAGTATCCAGGTTTCTAGGACAATTCCCCACAACGTGACAATAGACCTCTTTGCAGCTGGAAACAATCTCTTCCTAAGCATTTGTACGGGTTGAGCACACCTTGGCTTAACTCTGATGACACTCCTTGGAGACCAGGAAAATATGAATGGTTAGTCCGCCACACTTATTTTTCTCATTTCTTCTTCTCCCCATTCTTTTCAATGGGATGTGAAGCCCCACTGCACAAAGACCAGCCTGCCATTTCTTGCCTTGCTAATGCTGCTGTGTAAAGAACAAGACATTCAGCCTCGTAGAAGCATGCCTTCCTTCCACTGCAGGTTGCTGTGCCAGCAGCCTACTCTGCAGGAAAGAGGCCAGCAGCAGATGGTGCTAGGACATGAGGAGTGAAAGAAGAGTCTATTGGGACTCTGGGAAGAGGACAGGAGCAGCAAATGTGAAGAGAGCACTTTATATTGGACAATGCAGTGCAGCAGCAGGCTAAGTTAGTGGGGCAGAGCTGGAACTGGGGATCAAGATTCTCTCCTTCCATACTATTTCCTTTTTTTAATGGCCAAGTATGTCACTGTGGTGGTTCCAGAGCATATTTTCAGTAGCTCAGGTGTGTTTGGATTCTAAGTCCATATGCTCCAGCTTTGTTCTGTAGGATTTCAGATTCCTAGATGCCTGTGCTGAATGTTGAGCTGCTCAGAGACCAGTTGGCTGGGCTTTTTCCAGTCCTGGAATAACCTCCCTGTTGCTGTTAGATTCACAGTGGCATGCCATCTTATCTTGCTCTGCCTTCTTGAAATCAGCACGGTCCCTGCTAGTAGTTGAAGGAAAATTAATTTCCATTTATCTTTGAGCAAGGCTGAGAGCTTTTCAAGTGCCATTTGTTGTAAAAAAATGGAACAGCCATGGCCACAATGCAGAGAGAACGTGAGGCTATGGACTTGGCAGCAGGATGGTGACACTGTGCCATGCATTTCTCTGTGTCAGCATCAGACCCATAAAACACTTACATGGGACAATAAATCATGAAAGCCTCATCCATCCTTGAGCACAGCGAATTCTGTTCCAAGAGCAATTTAAATAAACACAGAAATGAGAGGGTAGTTTGTAAGCCAGGGTCCATGGAGTTAGAGTTATGGCTGCTGAACACACATCACTGGTAGCTTCAAAAGCAGAATCTAATCTAGCTGTGGTCATTCTTTGATGTGAACATAAATGCTTTTTCTCTTGCTCCTGACTATTTTGCACTGTTCTGAAAGCCCTAAAATAACACACTTGTGATGCCTGTTGCACACTTTGTAAACATGCTTTCTGGTGGGTACCTGCTGCTGTAAACTTGCATCCTTCTTTTTTAAATCAATGACTTATGGCATCTGTGTCTGGAAATACTGTGGTTGTGTTGTGGTTTTCACGGCATAATTTTAAATTTTCTAAGCTATAAAGTTCTGCAGAATATTTAGAGGTATGGTCTTCAAATATGTAAGGAGATCAAACATACAATGTATATATGAACTTCTTTATGTGTCACATAGACTCTTCATAAATCTTGCTGCACTTTAGATGCAAATTTACCTTCATAAGAGCATTTAAATTCCAGAATTATCATTGTATAATTGTTGAAACCAGGTAAGGGAGTACTTTCCTATAATGTGGCTTCAACCAGGGCTTCCATAATGTGGATTCAACTAGAAGATTGGTGGATTCAACTAGAACATAAGGTTAACCTTATAAGAAAACTAGACTGACCAGTGTGAAATCTGTTCAATGAAATCTGTGGACATTTAGAACTTGGAAGTCTTAACCATAATCTTGTGATCTCTCTGAAGAAGCAGACTTCTGATTTGCATGGGAGTGCATCTGCCCACAAGTACTGCCCTGTTTGTTTCATGTGCAGTTTGTTTATATATGCAAATATGCCTCAGAAGCTAATGGGTCACATGTAACCGTTCAGTATTGGTATCACAGGACAAGCAGTTTTTGGTTTAGGTACATGGATTTGCTGCTCTCAATCTGTGTTGTGATCTGGTTGGCTGGATGTTTAGTTAACCCCATGGATGAGGGCTTCATCTTCTCTGGATGCCTATGTAGTTAGGTTTATTTTCCATTGAGTTTGAATGTAACTGGGGAGAGATGGCATTCACATTTCATTGAATTGTTGACATTCTATTGTAGTAGCTTTACTGTAGCAATGAGGAGTTGCTAGAAAATTTGTTGTAGTGCATAGTTTTCATAAGCAAGAGCTTACCTTGCTGGAGAGCCAGTTTGGTGTAGTGGTTAAGTGTGCGGACTCTTATCTGGGAGAACCGGGTTTGATTCCCCACTCCTCCACTTGCACCTGCTAGCATGGCCTTGGGTCAGTCATAGCTCTGGCAGAGGTTGTCCTTGAACGGGCAGCTGCTGTGAGAGTCCTCTCAGTCCCACCCACCTCACAGGGTGTCTGTTGTGGGGGAGGAAGGTAAAGGAGATTGTGAGCCGCTCTGAGACTCTTTGGAGTGGAGGGCGGGATATAAATCCAATATCTTCTTCTTCTTCTACCTTGACAGACCGAACACTGAGAAAGTAGGGTTGTGGTGGGCAAGCCAACTATGTTTGGAGGGGCTGGTCCTATCTCAGCCAAATTCTTCAGGAGTCATATCATAATTTATCAATAACATCATTTCTAGGTTCAGAATAATGAGGATATCACAAGGGTAAAATTGTCTCATGTTTGTCTTCCAGCCAGTTTTAGTGAGGATGGAAGGCTCCCTGTAGTAAACTCCATCTCTTCCTCACATTTATATCTCCCTCTTATTCTACGGAGCTCAAGGTGGCATGCATCCCATTTTTTTTTTGTTCATAGCATTGCGAGCGAGTTAGACTGAGAGAGTGTTGGTTGCAAGTCACCCGGTGAGCTTCATGGCCCCAAGGGAAATTTAAATCCTGGTTTTCAAAGTCCAGCACTCAAACCATTATACCACATCAGGCTCCGCTATTGTCTGTTGGCAGCTTTTATGCCCCCTTGGTATAGAGTACAACATGAGGGTAAAAGCATGTGCCAAGACACCCTCATTGAGAGGCAGAAAACCAGGATGATTTCTCTTTCCCTATCTTCTCTTTGAGCCTGATTGGGGGAGTTGGGGCAGGGAAACAGAATCTTGACACAGGTCTGATGCTGTCTCTGAGCTGGCAGGCAGCCACAACAGTTTTGGTGGCTCTTTCAGAAATAAGTATTTTTGTTAAGTTGCGTGGAATACAATCTTGATAATGAATAATGATGCTTCCAAATGCCAGTGGGGAGTTGAATGATGTCATCACGGATCACTATTTCTTGATATTATGCAGTTTTGTGGATTTTGTGATCCCATACATTTTTTCATGACAGAATGAGTTTAGAATCACTTATTAAGTTAAAAAGCAGATTGTTGCTTTATTTCATAGCTCCACAAGTAAGTGCACAAAAAGTACTAGTCTGCCTGCCCACACTGATTATTTCTTATTCAGTGATTCAAAGAAATGATTAACCAACTTCAGTGGAAATATCTTTGCCTGTAGGCAGGTCTGACTTTTCACAAGTGGCTAGGCAGCTAGTTATTTTCAAACCTGTTATTTGGTCAGCCAGAAGTTTTTGGGATCATTGCTCTCTCACAGTCAATGTGAAATCCTAGCACTGTGCAAGTCAGTGAGAATTTTGCTATTGATCTTCATTAATCTATGCTATCATTATCATCATCAATCATACTGATATGGAAGCCTTATTACAAAAGAGCTATGTACAATTCATTGTTTCTTCAGTCATTTTTAGCACTTTACAGCTAGAATTTTAGATGTTCAGAAACATATATTTCCTTGTAGACACCAAAATATGGTTCTACCTTTGTTCAGCATTTGTTTTTCTAAGTAGATTTCTTGTAATCATCAGTTACTAAGTTGGACTTGGAATATATGAGGTATTTGGACTATACCAGGTATGTAAATGCAATAATTTGGAGATTCTGTCCAGCAGTTACTTTACAGTCTGTCCATCCATCCATGTATAGTGCTAATAAGTGTAACCTACTTCTGTTCTTCTAAAACATATGAAGCTTCCTTCTGCCAAATCTCACCACTAGCTCAGTGTTGTTTACTCTAGCTGGCAGAGGCTCTCCAGGTCCCAGGGACACAGTGGTCCTTGCCAATGCCTACAGCCTGCACCTTTAACTGGAGATGCTGGGGACTGAGCATGACTTTCTGCAGGCAAAGCATATACTCTTCTACTGTGCTGCAGTCCCCACCTTGGTTAGGCTTGGACTATTTGTTTACATTTCCTTTTCCAGTGCAGCTTCTGTATTGTTCTGCCTTGTCTATATGTTGTTGATAATGATAAATAACTTGCTTGAGACCCATCCAGAGAGATTTGTTTAGCAAACCCTACTTTAAGCAATTCCTTAACTGAGTTTAAGCTTCCCCTTTTAATAAGCATGACAGTTAAATTGCTTATTATGGAACAAACAACAGCAGTATCGAAACATGGGAGAAATAAGTGTCAAATGTGTAGCATTTTCTTCCCCATGGCAACCAGCAGCTGAAAATCTCTTTGTTTTTTAAACTGCTGAGAGACTTCACAATTAGTGGTAAGCTGTGGCTGGATTGTTACACATGACCTTTCCATCTCTTTCTGTGTTTATCTTCACATCCTGATCCTTAAGGACATTTACTTGGAAGTAAGTCCTTGTTTATTTTAAATAGAAGTTTCTTCTAAGCAAAGTATGTCTGAGCAAACAACTGGCAGTAAGGCTTATGGCAAAGGGTATGTGTATGTGAATGGCTATTTCAATTAGTAGTGTAGTGAGGTTAGGGAAAAGGGGGAGGAGGAGGAATCTTCCCCCACACATTGGATTTTCACATTTAAATGTGTTTTTTTAAATTGGAAATTGGGTGCCATAGTATCCTACTGCAGCCTTCTTTTTTACTATATCAGGAGGGGAGGACATATGTTTGTGTGCATTTTACAGCAAATTAACTGAGAGGGCTACCTTCATTGCTTTCTCCAGACACCACCTCTTTTAAGACTGTGGTCATGTCAGCCATGCTGATGTAATGAACAGTGACAATCATGGTCATTTATTCTTGAATTAGGGTATTGGATTGGGACTGGCGTTCCGTTTTTTTGACCAAAGAAAAACAAAGAAGGGAAAGAAACTTAACTCAAAAATTGGAGTACAAAACCTAAAAAGTTAATATGCAATTAAAGGACCGAACATTAAAAACAAAGTGTAAAAAAATCATAAATCAACATGTATTTATTGTAGAAAGCTAAAACCATTTAAGGGCCCATCATAAGCCTCTATCCTATGTAAAATCATAAAACCTCAATGGGAACCCACTCAACTGACCTGACGCATTTCGACCTAGATTGGTCTTCTTCAGAGGTCAGAAAGGTAAGTACACATATTGGCTCATAATACAGAACAGAATAGAACAATGCTGGACCACAAGGAAATTTAGTGAAATGACAAAGGCTTAGAGATATTCTTGAGGCCTCTTGTTCTGTAGCCTTATGACTTAATCAAGGGCATACCTATGGATTCAGTGGTTTTTTTGTATGCCACGTGGTCCAGAATTGATCAAGTAAAGTCAGAGCCTATGTGTCAAGAGTTGTGTGTCAATTATATTGACTGAACGAGTATATGCTTATTATCTTTGGATCTCTTTACAGTGTGTAAGCATCCATACATCACTTAGACTTGTTTAAAAAACTGAACAAGCTCTTAGGGTTGCCAACCTCCAGGTGGTGGCCAGAGATGTCCTGGGATTACAATTAATCTCCAGATGATAGAGATCAGTTTGCCTAGAGAAAGTGACAGGTGGAAGGTGGATTGTATGGCATTAGAAGGTGGACTGTATGGCATTGTGCTCAATGCCTCCCCTCCTCAAATCCGGCCCTCCTCAGGCTCCACCCCCAAATATCCAGGTATTTCCCAACCCAGAGCTGGCAACCCTATCTTGCAAAATGAAAACAAAAAGCTAAAACTGCCTCTTGAAGAACTTGGTGCAGGTGCATGAGAAGTATGCATGAAGAGACCCCTCTTTGTCATAGTATGAAGGTGGATAATTTTTTTTTTTTTAAATCTAAAACATATACATTTCTCTGATTTAACATATAGCTATATTATATAGCTTTGGTGTACAGTTCTGGCCTTTGCCAATCCCTCTGCTGGGTAGTTGAAAAGGTTTTTATAAATATCATATAGTAGGTTATAGTGGTTAGTCCTTAGAGGTGGAAGGTGGGGTGATATAATGTTTTTCTGGTCATTTGTATTGTGTTAATCTTTTGCAATGAATTGGTGAATTTCATTTTCCTCTGTAACTCTTGTGGTGCATCATGGATTATGACAATGGGAAAAATGTTGAGTTTATGAGAAGTGGGGGTTTTTTTGGTGGACTCACTACTCTTCTGATCTCCATTCTCACAGGATGTAGGGGAGGGGGAGCTCCTGATTTAACTGCACTTGAGTCTTGATGTAGCACAGTGTCAAAGCAGCATCAGAGTAAAGAATACTCACTTCAAGAATTGGTGGCTGAGGAGGGTATTGTTTGGCTTCCATGCCTAAAACTTGGGGGAATGGTGATGCAATGCTGTCAGTGTACACAGTTCTCCATCAACCCAGAACTTGGGGATGGCAAAAGGGAATGCCATCATCTTCTAAGAGTAGTCACAATAAACATTATTACTGACATTGGGAGTATACCTTCTATTTAGATCCACTTAGTTTGTCCACCTAATTTGGCAGAGGTGGTTGTGGGGAACTGTACTGGCTGGTCTCCTGGTTGGTCAGGCACAGCACTTTATGTATTCTCTGGATGTGCCTTAGGTTGTGTTGGTAGCATGGTCAGATGGACTAGGGATTCAGCTTGTGTCATTGTCAGATTGCTGTTTGTTGCTGACTTGGTTCAGAGTGCCGCTTCTTCCCAGCATGTACAGTGGACCCGATAGGGTGGTCTGCCCCAGAGGTTGGTGAGATTATGAGATACCCTGGAGAACTGTAGAGCCTGAACAGTGTCTTGGTTGGGACTGGAATATTTGGCTCCAGAAGGCTAAACAGAGTTGCTCTCCAGTATTCTGTCCCCTATTCTTGTAAGAGTCCAGTTTCATGTTTTTTGTCACAGCTGTTAGAACCTAAAATGGTGCAGATAGGTTTGCACTGTTGACAAAAAACTGAGGCTAGAACTGATAGAACATCTGTGAGAATAATCTGAAAGCCTATGATGTCACTTCAACAGGTCAAGAATGCAGTGTTGTGAGTCCTGTCGGGACTCGGGAATGCCATGGATGGCACATGTACAACCTATGCTGTGCCAGCTTCACTGGCTTTTGGTTGAGTACTGTGTCAGGTTCAAGGTCTTGGTGTTGACTTTTAAGGCCTTGAGGTGTCTGGGACCAACTAAGGGGACTGTCTTCTCTGCTATGTCCCTGATAGGGTATTACACTCTTCTGGTAAGAACTTGCTGGTGATCCCTGGCCCCAGAGAAGCCCAGCTGTCCTCAACTTGAGCCAGGACTTTTTCAGTCCTGGCGTCTACCTGTTGGAACTCTTTGCCGTGTTGGACTGGATGGGCCATTGGCCTGATCCAACATGGCTTCTCTTATGTCCCACCAGGCTTTTGATAGAGGACAGTAACAGCTATCTCCTATCCTTTTGTTCACCGCCCCCCCCCCCCCCCGAAGTGTTCCGACACTCTGATGAGAATGAACACAATTAGCAAACCACCATCGGGGTGTGTGTGTGGTTTGGAACTTTTATTGTGTTGAACTAAGTATTGCTTTATCTTTTATGTATTTTCAACTAATGTGCATTGCCCAGAGCCTGGCCTTGGCAGGGATGGGGTGATCAAATAAATAATGATGATTATTGTGATGATGATGAAAGAACCTTACCTATGCTTCTCTTACTTCTGGCCTCGCTGATGGACCTCCTGATGGCAGTTGGGTTTTGGCCACTGTCAAACACAGAGCGTTGGACTGAATGGGCCATTGGCCTGATCCAATATGGCTTCTCTAATGTTCTTAATATTGTACAAGCTGATTTTCATCCAGCTAAATTGTTTAGGATGATTGCTCAGTTGAGGACTCCAGAAGGACAGTCACAATAATACAGAGATTTGGCATTTAGCCGTGATGATTTCGCATACTTCTTTGCTGATGAAGTCTCTCAGATCAACTTTAAACTTTATGCTGATTTATCATCATGTGGCACTGGAGTCTGTAGCACCATCTGGTCTTGGTTATGTTTATCGTTCCAATGTGGTATCTATGAACAATACTGATGGGTTTATTAATATTGTGAAAACCATTATCTGTAGTGTGGATCCTTGTCCTTCCTGGTTATGGAGTTCTTGCAAAGAGCTGATGGCGAATGTGATGGGATAGCGAATAGTCACTAACTGCGGAACTCTTCCTCTCAAACCATTGAAGGAGGCAGTGATTGTCCATTTAAATAAAACAAAAAACTTCTTCTGAGAAGTTCATCCTGGCCAAGTACAGGCCTAATTTACTTTTTTTTCTGGCAGGGAGTGGTAAGACCTTTGAGCAGTTTATGGCTGAGCAACTCTGGTGACACCTAGATGAAAAATAAGAGTAGGTTCCTCCCCCTTTTTTTCTCTACACAAAGGAGTCTCGATGCAGCTAACGATCTCCTCCCCTTCCTTTCTCCACAACAGACTTTTTGTGAGGCAGGTGGGGATAAGAGTCCTCTGAGAGAACTGTGACTGGCCCAAGGTCACCTAGCAGGCTTCATGTGAAGGAGTGGGGAAACAAACTTTGTTCTCCAGATTAGAGTTCACCAGTCTTAACCACTAAGCCATGTTTGCACTTCTTATTGTGGCTTTAGGTCTAAGTTTGTAAGGCGGGTTGCTCTGATGGGTGATCTCTGTTTTCAGCTGGATGGGGGGAATTCATTCTTGTTAATTCTTCTTGATTACTTGGCTCCCTTTGATATAGTGGATCAATCACTGCTCCCAAGTTGTTGAGAGTGTGATCTGGATATTGCAGGTTTATCCTTGAGGGGTTTGAGTCTCTCTCTCTCTCTCTTTGAACAACCATACTCAGAAGGTGATTGCAGGAGGTGAAGAATTGGCAATATGGGATCTGTTATGTTATTTGTTATGTCATATGGTTTGGTGTTGTCTTCTATGCTATTTAATATCTATATAAGGCTCCTCAGACAGACTGCCCATAGATTTGGAAATGGATGTCACCAGTATATTGACACTCCATTACACAGTTGACTAAATAAGCCTTGGGTTGTTTTTAGCCACTTGCCTTGTCAAATGGCTGAGACACAGAAAACTGAAATTGAGTATTTGTAGAAGCTTATTTGGCTATTCTCATTAGGGATGAGCATGAACCGCAAAAATAATGAACCATGAATTGAACCACGAACTGATACAAACTGGAAGGTTGGTTCACAAGGCTGGCTTGCTATTTGGGTTGGGAGTTTGGTTTATTATTATTCGTTCATTACGTCTGCTTTCTGTTTCCTGCAAAAAACAGTGGGGAGCAGAAAATGGAGTTAAATGGCTCTGAGCCACTGAAACTTCTGCTTTTTGCTCTTCATGAAATGTGGTGGAGAACAGAAAGTAGGGGTTCCTTGTGAGAAACAGCTGAGAAGCAGAAAGCAGAGGCTCAGCCATTTAAGACCCTGCTTTCTGTTCCCTGCCACTAGCTGTTTTTCATGAAGAGCAGGAACAAGGGTTTAAATGGCTCGGAGTCATTTAAACCCCTGCTTTCTGCTCTTCACAAACTGCCATAAAATTCATGGAAGTTTGTGGTGCCTCTTCAGTTTGCGAACCAGCCAAAATTCAGTTGTGAGCCCATCCCTGATTCTGATCCCCAGTATTATAACTTTCAGGTTTGTCATTATAATAAGATACATACATATACATATAAGATAGCCTTTGAAGATATGTTGGAAACTACAACTGGTACAGACTGTTTATTAACTGGTATTAACTTCTGGGAGAATATTACTCCCAGTATGCCATTGGTTGCCAGTTTGTTTCCAGATCCAAGTCAAAGTGCTGGTGAGGGTTGTTACAATCCCTCAATTACCTGAGACCTGTATACTTGAAAGACCATCTTGCCTGGTATGAGCCTGTGTGTTTACTGCCATTTGACACAGCAATTCCATTTGTCTGTCTGCCATTACTAATGTGCAATCAACCGCTGCCTTTTTATGGGTTTTTAGGGTAGCTGCCCTGGCTTTGTGGATAGCTGCCTCAGCTTTGTGGCAGTAGCCTTCTATTGGATGTAGGAAAGGCACTCACTGATGACATTTTGAAGGGGCTGAAAAACATCAGTTCTTTAGTAGTGGTCACATAGTAGCATACAAAAATGGATGGCTCCAGTGGTTTGTGATCTTGGGTTGACTGTTAGGTAGATGGTGTTTGTATTTTTGGCTTAGTTGGCTGATATGCTGGGTTTGTGCTTTAGAAGCCTGGGTAATTCTGTAGTTTATTTTTATTCGTGGTGATAGTTTAATTTTGTAACCCATAATTTATTTATTTTTTAAATAAAAGTGTATTTATAAATATTGTAAATAAATGAATGGGATCTGGGACTATCTTGAGATTTTTTTTTTTAAAGAAGATAACATTTTTTTGTCTCACATTCCACTACAGTGTTGAATTTAATATCTTGTCAATTATTGTCTCTTCTCCGTGCAGCTCTGCTATTTTCTTTAACTGGTTTAAAATTTATGCCTCCTTCTGTCAGCTTTATTTGAAAATATGTGAAAGGTCATTGCTTGCGCTGAGCAGCTCAGCTCTCCTCTTTTCAGGACTCTGTTCAAGTTTATCGGGTAACAACAGGGTAGCATATAGGTTGATGCACATTTCTGAAATAGAATCAAGTTTAAAAGATGCAATTTTACTAATTTATGGTCATGTGACTACAAATGTGATCGCTGTTTCTGCGGGGCAAGCCATTCATATACATGAGCTTTTCATAAGGTAGTTATTCAAGTTAAAATCCAGCATAATGTCTTTTGACGTTTGATTCTGTGGGCTCACTATTTAATCAGCATTTACAATTGCCTTGTTTAATCTTTCTGGACTGTGTTGCACTATACAACATTAGCCTATTTGTAGACAGAAGACTGGGAAGGTTATGGCATTGGGGTTGACCTCATTGGCCCACCTCCTAACTTCCATCCTCTGAAGGTTACTTTTATGAACGAGGAGTTATCTGTTTGCAAGCTGCATGCAAAATGTGATACACCACATGTTACAGGAAACTTAATGGCGAAGAAACAGCTTACATATAGAGATACCAATTTCTAGGTGGGCCTCAGACTTAGTTCTTAGTTGGAACTTTAGCTTATCTCTACGCTGCCAGTCTGAGAAGACAATACTGACTTTGGTGGACCAAGGGTCTGATTCAGTATAAGGCAGCTTCATATCTTCATATGTTCAGAAAGATGAGACCCTCTGAAGAAAGTGGCAGATTTGGAGGGTGGACTTTATGATGCCACTGAGCTCCCTCCCCTCCCCTAATTCTGCCTTCCATGGACACCACTCCATATCTCCAGGAATTTTCCAAGCTACACTTGGCAACTGTATGTAAATATGTACACCTCAGTGACATATAATTTCTTTTCACAAAGGAACAATGAGGGCATGGAGGTTGGGATTGATGTTGTTGTCCTTTTGTGTATTGATTACATGCACAATTAGAATGTCTGAACAGGATTTTGCTTGTAGACTGGGTATGCACATTACACCAAGGGCAGGGGGGAAGATAAAAACATCCGATATGCGATGAACAGTATGCATCCCTTTTATATTTTGCTCTTAGCTATACATTTATGGGCATGAGGATCTAAATTGCAGCAACATACATAATTTTATTTAGAGCTGAAATACATTTTTTTTTAAAAAAATTGTGCTTAGAACTCTGTATAAAATAGAGAGATCATGTGCTGTTTTGGAGCCCTTTACTTTACTCAGTTGCTTAGCAACCATTCACACCACGCTGCTTCTTCTTTCCATTTCATTCCAAATATCTTTTCATGTGTGAGTAGGGGCACTTAAGGTCTCACAATTCCTGTATGAAGAATTCAGATTAATATTAAATGCTAGTAATAACATTTAGAGGTGTAGTAATTTCACTTGTTACATGGTGCTTGCTTCTGCTTATGTGAAAGTATGGCTTCATTTCTTTACACTGGTGATTAGTTTGGGAACTAACCTGCAGAGAAGTTTCCTTGTGTCAGTTTCCTTGAGCAGAATGGAAGCTGTGCAATTCATTTTAGTGGGGCTTGAACACAACAAGCTACCCAGCGGATGGCACTTTTTGGTCATTCAGTGAGAAACAAATCCTGTCATGAGATTTCTCTGTCTCTTTGTAGCCCACTTCTTCCTGTTGCTCATCTCATCAGTGGTTGTTTTCATTGGGGCAGTATTTTCTGATCATAAAGAGTTGAATTAGGGAATGGGAACTCAGCACTTGTAGTGGTGGATCTATCCCACAGTTCCTTTCTTCAGCTACCCGTGGCACCCAAAGCTGATACTAAAGACCCTCATGTGATGGACAGGAATGCACAGAGGAGGGACTACTGAGTGCTGTTCCCTCTCTCTTGCATGACCAGACAGTTTGTTTCTCTGAGCTTCCTCTCATAGTTTATTTGCTCTTTTTAGTACAGTGTTACCCTACTGTTCTTTCAAGGAATTCAAGGTGATATTTAATCATTTTCTCCATACTTCATCTTTTCTCTACAACAATTCTGTGAGGTAGGCTGGACTGAGAGAGAATATCTGGCCCAGGTTAATCCCCCCTTTTACAAGGCTTCTTAGAGGCTATAAGTGCCTGCATTAGGAAGGCAGGGAAGATCTGCATTCAAGAATATATTAAATCTGTGGTTCATTGGAGCCAACCTACAGCTCTTTGGTACTCCTGTGGATATCTAGCAAATCACCCTACTGTTCAGGCTAGTGCAGGGATAGGATATAGACCTTGAAAGCATATATTCCTGCTGTCTTCGAACAGTGCTTGTATTACTTACCATGGGTTTTGGAAAGTGAGAGAGTTGGCACAGAACACCCTCTCTCACTCTCAGCAAAACAATAACATTATACTTTAATGATCAATAGCTTTAATACTGATGCTAATTACAAAGAAGATATTGGTTAACAGTTATTGTGCAACAGTCATGTTTACATCATTGTAATGCATTATGAACAACTTCTAATGTTAGATATGTTTTCTGTAAGTGTAAGTGGCTTTTTTTTTTAAATTAATGGAAACGTAGATCATGCAAAGTGGCAGTGATGGATAAAACAGAAGTCACTTTTTCAGGACAGTTGTGCTACATAGGTAGCAGGCTAATTCCTGTTTGACATCTCTGCAGGTTTAGACCAGTGAAAGAAGCTTTGCTTTGAGGCTTACCTTTGTGGGGCAAGGGGATAAGCACTCTTGTGAACAAACGACACTGTAATATCTTAATAAAGATTGGATTTTGGCAATAGATGATCACAGTAAAATAATAGGTAGTCAAGTGACAAGTTCTGATTGATCAGTTGGCTAGCATGCTATCTTGTACACTTGACAACTTAAACTGGGACAAGGCAACAGTGTCGTGGTTAGTGCTGTCCACAATCATTGCTGCCATCCTAAGTAGAGCTGCACCCTTCCCTGCCTTCCTAATGCAGGCACTTATAACCTATAAGAAGGTTATGCATCCTAAGACCACTGAAGTTAGTGGTTTAGAAGAGAGTTATGGGATGGCACTGGAAATGTTGTGACAATGCCAGATTTTGGTGTTATGCCAAAGGAAGTTACAAGAATGGTGAAATTTTCTGTCTTGCATGAGTGGAATGAATATTATTCAGCCTGCAGATTTTTAAACAGAAGGAATATAGAAGTACAGGATCCTGTAGCAGCACTTTCTAATTTCTGGCTTCTTCAGAGCACCCTTGTCTCTGCTCAGTCTGTTGTCCTCCTTGATAGATGCTGCATCGTTCTCCCATGTACTTTTCCTGCTGCTATTAAAAGTTGCTGCTCTGGAAAGGTCAAAGGGTTCCCTTTGAGTGCTATCACATGCTGTTTTTCAAAAAGGCTGACTTTTAAAGACTGCAATTATATCATTTGCAAGACTTCTTGAAAGTGTAGGCTTTTAACAAATCCTGCTATCCTGCTGCCAATCATGCTTGTGTTCACCATTGTTATATGAGAAACAGAGGCTTGACTCTGAAGACTTGACTAAGCCATAGGGAGCATGGGCTGGAGGGGCGGGAAGTACTACAGGGATGAGGCACTTTGTTGCTTTCACTGGGAAGATGTGTAGAATTAATGATGGCTGTGGTTTGATTTCTTTAAGAGGAGCCTCTGAGATCTTCCCTCACCCTCCAGAAGCACACCGTATTGTGGCTTGGGAGGATAACTGGCTCTTTCTCCCAATGTTTAGTGTACCAAATGATTTGGACAGTTCCCATGAGTGGTGTTAAGTGCCATCTTGCAGGTGTTTAAAATGCTTGGCTGTTGATGTTAATGGATTTGGATGTAATAATATTGAATTGCAATTTTTTTTTTTTTTGCCATTGGTCCAGGGTAAATTTAATGTTCACATCCTTATGCCAGGACTGAACATATGAAGATAGTTTGCTGTTGGATACGACTAATACGATTTTGTAAAGACATGAAATGATTCTGTTATCTTTAGTAGGGTTAAGTTTCGATAACTTTTCAAAATCTGTCAGTGATCTGGTCAGGCTATTCTTGATCTCAAAATGACTAGGGTAAAGTTCTAATTTGAAAATATTGGTACTTTGTTATTTGTATGTTCATTTTAGTTTTCAAATCAGTCTTCATTTCACTTTTGGTTATATCTATTAATCATATGAAAGAAGTTTCATTCTGTGGTCAGAAGGTTTGTGTTGGGATCCTGGTTCAAACCAAGATTTAAGAATGTGGAAAGTGGGGATATTGGGGGGTGGGAGTTTATTGTGCGATTCATCCCATATCTGTAAGGTATACAGCACAAATAAGTTTTAAAATTGATCCTAGGCTTTTTGGAGCTCAAAATAAAACCATTGAGTGGTTTAAAAAAAAAACTTTTAAAAGGAAAGTTTTGGGAATGGAATTGGTAAAGTTATAAAATAAAACATATATTTAGGTAGAACAATTGATTTAACCAAGTTAATTTTTTCCATCCAAGATAGATGGAATTTACTTTAATTGTCAAAGTAAGGTTGTTGTTGACTTAAGAAGTTTTAGAACATTATGTTTAAATAAATCACTTAGATTTAGGAGGAGGATGACTCCCAAATGTCTCCATGTTTTGGATATCTATTTATAATCATGAAAGTTTTGATGTAGGTAAAGGCGGGCTGAGAAAGCTGTATAGGAAAAATTTCTGTCTTGAAATAATGAGTGTGAAGTCCTGAGATCTCAGAAAATTGGGTTACATTCAACAGCCTATAGGGAACGTAAAGGGTTTGATAGACACAAAACTACAGCATCTGCAAGTAGGCTTATATTAATCTCTATGCTTTAATTAATATGCCATGAATAGTAGAATTTTGGTGGATAGCCATAGCGAGAGGTTCAAAAGAAAGAGCAGGAGTGATAGAGGGTACCCCTTGTCAGTACCATACGACAGCGAAAAAACATCTGGGGATATATTATTTATTCAAATTTCGGCTTTAGGAGAGGAATGTAAAGCTTGGATTGAATGTATGAAGTGTTCCCTAACTCCCCATATGTTGTAGATGTGAGAGTAAATAATTAGGTTCAAGCTTATCAAAAGCTTTTCAATATCAATAGATTGTATTAAGGATTCTATTTGTGCTTTTTTGCAGAAATTGATAATATTAAGTGTTTTGCTAAGGTTGTCCACTGTTACGTTGTGGCATGAACCCAGTCTGATCTTGATATATGTATTGCATAATATATTTATTTAGCCTAGCTGTGACGGTTGCAGTGGATATTTTTGCATCATGATTCAAGAACAAAATTGGTCTGTAGAAACCTCAATTTATCAGATTTTATTCAGGTTTGTGTGTGGCTTAGAACAGGTGAATAGTATATTATTACTATGTCGATAAAGGTTGTGAGTCTGTGTGTCTGTAAACAGGTAAATAGTATATTATTACATATTTTTGACAAGAGGCCAGCTAAAATATCAGAGAACTCTTTGTAAAATTCACTAGGGAGACCAACCCTGCCTGGAGATTTTCTTCTACGACAAGATAAATGACTTGTCAGGAGATAAGCTCTTTTTTCTCCTTTTTTTTAAACTATAAAATTTAACAGAGATCTAAGGAAGTAATGACCTGTGACTTAATTGTGGAAAGCTTATTAAAAATATATGATGTAATAAAAGTTTTTTTTAAAAAAAATGGATAGAGGGACTGTTAAAACTTTTTTCTTACCAATGGCAAAGCTACACTTGGAAGATGTCTGCTAGATATGAAGATTGGAACAGTTATATGTGTTTGTTTTTAGCTGAAAATTAATTGGAGACTCTTCAGTAAGAAAGTAGTGATGCAGCATTGCATGGCTATAGAGATTTGACGTGACTGTGGAAAGTAAGAATATCCAATATCTGAAGGTGTGTTCCTTGATTTATCTAACCAGCCGGCAGAGGAAGTTCTGCTTCAGATTTTAAAATGTGAGAAAGGTTTGCTTCAAGGTTTAAAGTGGTGGTGTCTAAAGGTATGAGGAAGAGGACTGGTTTACTCGATCCAACTTTTGATAAACAAGTTGCATCTGAGTTGATACAAAAATAAGTTTGGTGCATTGTTGGGAAATAGGTTTGATGCATTTGAGAAGAAAATGGGAGGACAGTATTCTGAAACAGAAAGATGAAATGACAGAACAGATTAAAAATTTGGTCCATTCTATAAAACAATTTTCTACAGAAGTTGACTAGATTAGTAGTAAAGTTTAAACTTTACAGAGTAAAACAGAAGTGCTGGACAGATAATTAGAAAGACATCAGACACTTCTGAAGATGAAGAAGAAGATATTGGATTTATATCCCGCCCTCCACTCCAAAGAGTCTCAGAGCGGCTCACAATCTCCTTTACCTTCCTCCCCCACAACAGACACCCTGTGAGGTGTGTGGGACTGAGAGGACTCTCACAGCAGCTGCCCGTTCAAGGACAACCTCTGCCAGAGCTATGACTGACCCAAGGCCATGCTAGCAGGTGCAAGTGGAGGAGTGGGGAATCAAACCCGGTTCTCCCAGATAAGAGTCCGCACACTTAACCACTACACCAAACTGGCTCTCTCTTCTGGACTGAAGGAAACCTTTCCAATCTCTGCCTTCAGTCTGATCTGGCCATAAGACCAAAAGTGTGGTCTAATGGGAGCCTCTTTAAAGGGCCTAACTGAAGGAACCTTTTCCTAGCTGCCATCAGTTTTAACGTGAACTACTAACAGGCATGTGTTAACAGAGCCTTGCAGTTCTTCTTGATTGTCTACAATAAGTATGTGTTAGGAGTGCATTATGCTCTTTAGTTGGGGTTGTTTTGACTTCTCTAGTGCCCATAGTTTGAAGAGTGATTGATGGGGTGGAGTTTCCTGTTTTTCTTTTCAGTTGAGTTGGGAGACAACAGACTAGTTATGCTTAAGGCCTGCTGTGCTTTGTTTTACCACTCATGGTATGATTTGGATTTCAAGAGAGCTAGCTGCTGAAGTTTCTAAAACTGAGATTTTAGCCAACACTTTCTTTCTCTGATTATAATCCTGTAAATTTCGTTTATAAAAGCAAACCAAATACTTTTAGTTTGAGACTGATACAGAAAGAAGAAATTATTTGAATACAGAAAAAAGGAAATTTTGGAGTACTGTAATAGATTACATGGCTAACCACGGCATAGTTTTCAATGGCTCAATCTCTTTGAATGTATTCAAGTATTGAAAATGTTTTTATGTAATAATCGTTTTCTTTGTTACAGCTTGCTAATAATCATAGCAAGAGAGGAAGGGAAAGGAGATTGTTAGGCCACTCAGAGATTCCGGGTAAAGGGTGGGGTATAAATCCAGCTCTTCTTCACCTCCTCTTCTTCCCTTTTCCTCTCCAATATGCAATGGTAATATCTGTTTGACTTGTTTATTGACTTTTTTTTTTGGTTGACTGTAATGTTATTTGAATTGTGTTTACTGTTCTGCTTGGTTTTTATGTTTATTTGTTCATTTAAAAATTTCAATACTTAAAAAAGGACATCAAGACAATTTGTCCCTATTAGAATTAAGAGAGAAGGAATTCTGCCTCAGACTTAGAGCTATTTGAGTTTTCAGGTGAAGATATTAGACAAAGACTTACTAAAGCCATAGCAGATTTTCTAGAAGTTGATGAGGAAAATATGGAAATGGAAATTTACAAGATTTATAGAATAAATTCTAGATATGCCACTATGAAATAGGTTCCAAAGGACACTTTGGTGCATTTTGTTAGGAAGAAAAGAAATCAAGTGCTGCAACAACACTTTATCTATTTTCAGTCTAGTATTAATGTAGATGTAATCGTTATGTGATTCCTATTAGAATTTTATGCAAGAGAAAAGACTACTCCTTCCTAACTAGTAAATTAAAACAGAAAAAGATTTGATTCCGATTGGAAAAATTGGAGGGAGTGGTTCTTACCTTTAAACAACAGAGATTTAGATTAATTCTGTAGAAAAGGCAAGAGATTTCTTGGAGAGATTTAAAAAAGACCTGAAGGACAATCACTTGGAGGCATCTGAACAAAAAAGTGGAAAAAGAGGATATGAATCCGGAGCATACAACTAATGACTTTTCAACCTAAATACAGATTACGAATTGCTAACATGAACTATAAATGGGATTAATGCCCCCCCCCCAAAAGAGAAAGAAAATACTTTATCATTTGAAAAAGTTCAAAGTTTATATTACTTGTCTACAAGAGACTTGTATTTGAAAAAAAAAATATGTGAAATATTTGGAATATACATTTTTGCAGATTTATCTCAATAGATGATAAAAAGAAAACTGGAGTTATATATAAAATCACAGTTAAAACCAGAAGTTGTTTTGTTAGACAATCTGGTAGATTTATGGAGGTTGAGATTAATTTTTATGGGGTTAAGTCCCTGGTTTTTGGGAATCTATGCTCTAGATGAAGACAACTTTTAGACAGGTTACTGTATTGTATCTTTCTTATGAAAACTGGTATCTGATGAGGGACAGGAATGGTGTGATTTCTCGACAGACAGACATTTGAAAAAGATATTAAAAACACACCAGGTAAACTGCCACTTTTTTCAATATAGGCTTCCCAACCCTCCCGCCCTGGCGGGGGACCCCAGGATTTCCACCCTCTTCCCCCGCTCCCCAAAAAACTGGAAGTGGGGGGAGGGGGGAAACGGCGCCGGGGAGCATGGCAAGCCGCCCCATCCTGGAGCAGCGAGGCCGCCGCGCTGTGCCGCCCCCTCCCCGCCCACTGCAGCTGCTCCTTCGAGATGGGCCCAGGCTGAGCCCATCTTGGAGGAGCAGCCAAGAGGCGGCAGCAGCGCAGGCAAAACCAGGGGAGGGCGGAGGCAGGCCAGGAGCATGGCGAGCCGCGAATTCGGGCCCTTCTAGGACCCGGACTCGCAGCTTGCCATGCCCCCAGCCCGCCTCCACCCTCCCTCCGATTCCACCCCAGAGGCGGAGCGGGCGAGGCCGCCGTGCCGCTGCCGCCTCTTCTCCGCTCGCCGTGGCTGCTCCTCCAAGATGGGCAGCGGCGCAGCGGCGTTGCCCGCTCCAAGACGGGGTGGCTCGCCACGCTCCCCGGTGCCGTTTCCCCCCTCCCCCTAGCTCCACCCCAGTGTCTCCTGGCTCCACCCCCAAAGTCTCCTGGCTCCACCCCCAAAGTCCCCAGATATTTCTGGGGTTGGACTTGGCAACCCTATTTCAATATGATGGGCAATTTATGCTTGATAGACATATGGAGGCAAAAAATTGAAATTCAAGAGAATATACTTATTTTTCTGAGAGGCATAGATCTTTTCAAGAATGTTCATGAGTTGGATTTCTAGAGAACTAGCTTCCAAGGCTTCTAAAGCTGAGATTTTATCAAAAACTTTCTCTGATTGTAATCCTGTAAATTTAATTTAGAAAAGCAAAGCAAATGATGGAGACTAAATGAAATGTTAATACAGAAACAAGAAATTGTGTAGGACTGTAAAAAAAAATTAAATGTTTTTTTTCAATTAAATTTAAATAAAGGTACTGATTTGAAAATCGTTTGGGATAAAAGTAAAGCTTTTATAAGAAGACAGTTTATATAGAACAATTCTGAACTGAAGAAGAAGAGTCTAGAGGAACTACAGTATATTTTAGATGCAATAAAAAGGATGAATTAAAGATTATTTGGGTAATACAAAGCTTTCTCAAAAGACTAGTCTTTTACAAGAACTGTTATCAGTGTTAACAGCAAGGGAAATGGAAATAAAATTGTACCATATTAAAAAAAGAAATTTTAAATTTGCAAACAAACCAGGGAAATGGTTGGCAGATAAATTGAGAAAAAAATGATATTAAAAGTAAAAAGAGATTCTGTTTTAATGGACAATGTGGTGATTCAGAAAAAATATTATGCCTATCTGTATTAAAGACAAGATGTCTCTCTGAAGAAAATAGAAGAATATATTAGAAATCAAAATTCCCTAAAATTATAGAACAACAAAGACAAATTATGAGTGGTTAGAGAGGTTAGAGAGGTAGTGGAAACTATTAAAAAGATGAAACCAGAAAAGGCTCTGGGTCTGGATGATCTTTTGGGTATGTATGATAAATGTTTTAATGGGGAGGGACGGTGGCTCAGTGGTAGAGCATCTGCTTGGTAAGCAGAAGGTCCCAGGTTCAATCCCTGGCATCTCCAAAAAAAGGGTCCAGGCCAATAGGTGTGAAAAACCTCAGTTTGAGACCCTGGAGAGCCTCTGCCAGTCTGAGTAGACAGTACTGACTTTGATGGACCAAGAGTCTGATTCAATATAAGGCAGCTTCATATGTTCAAAGATGAAAATTATCAACCTCTGTGAAATACAATGAACTGAATTTTAGAGGGGGAAAGATGCCAGAGACTTGGAAAGATGCCAATATAACGATACCCAAAGAAGGACAAAATATTATTTTGACAAGAAATTACAGACCAATCTCATTATTGAATTATGACTATAAGCTATTTACTACAATTTTAGCACAGAAGATTAAAATTAATTTTGCAGGACTGTATTCATGAAGATCAATGTTGTTTATTTGCCTAAGAGACAGTTGAAAGATAATGTTAGAATTGTACTAAAAATTTTGAGCACTTTGAAAAATATAATGAAAAATAAGCCCCTTTGATTTTCCTAGCACCGAGAAAGTATTTGACAACTTAAATTGCACTTTTCTGTTCATGATTTTGGAAGATAAAAATTTTGGTGAGAATTTCATAAAATGGGTGAAATCAATTTATACTTCACAGACAGCTGAAATAATTATCTTTATTTTTTGGCCCCTCTCTTTGTTTATATTGATGACTCAGGCTGTATGCCTAAATCATGATAGTTTCCTATTCTAAATAATAGTTTACTATTCTATTAAAAAGAGGATCTATCAAACTACAGGCTGATTAGTCTGTTGAATGTCACAAGCAAATTGCATGCAAGGCATCTCCTAGATAAATTTTCAGATTGGCTTGACCATCCTAGTTGCAGAGCAGGCAGGAGGCTCAGGGAGATCCATGCCTGACTATTCAACATCTCATTGAGAAATATTCCACCAAGGGAGTAACTTCATTATATGCTGCCTTTGTTGATTTTAAATCTGCATTTGATTCAATATCTAGAACTCTGCTACAGGACAAATTGCTAAATTCATCTATAGACAGAAGTTGACAGAATTTGGTGCATTACAGGGCTTAAAATTAATGAGCAGAAAACAAAAATGTTAAAAATATGAAATCAGGATCAAACAGAATTGATAAAAACAAGTTTTAAGGTTGAAAAGTTTTATTTATTTTAATTTATATCCCGCCCTCCCTGCAAGCAGGCTCAGGGTAGGTCACACAGTGGCTATGCTGGAAAGTGAATTTTATTGTAACATCAATATGAACCCCTTTTTTTTAAGACATATTGTTTTATGTCAGGTTTGTAGACAACAGCTTTATGGTGATGAAACATGGAGAAGGACTGGAAAATTTAGTGGAGTGGATGGACTCCTGTCACCCTAGCATCAAGTTTTCGTTTAATAAAGATCCTGATACTATCGTGTTTTTGGACACAGTGGTGTATCGCACCGCTCATAATACCTTAGCAATCAAGAATCATAGAAAGGCGGTGGCCAAGAATGGGTATCTACATTATGCTTCATTCCATCCTCCTTTTCTGCGTAATAATGTACCTTATGGACAATTCTTATGCATGAAACGAAATAGCACCTCAGTTACTGAGTACAGAAAATCTAGTAATCAACTGACAGTGCAATTTAGGGAACGGGGTTATCCAGAAGCAGTTATTAAAGGGGCGGAAATTAGGGCTGTGAAATAAGAATGTTCCCTTATGTTACAGCATAGGAGTAAACATAATGTACGCAGAGAGGCTAGGGAAACTCAAAGGCTATTTTGTTCACTACAGTATACTCCCAAGGCATTAGCGATTAAAAACATTATCCTTTGCCATTGGGATATTGTTTCCAGCATTGCAGGATGTGCTTCTCCACCTATAGTGGGTTTCCGTAGATCTCGGAATTTATGGGACTATTTGGTGCATACTGATTTGAAGAAGGCACAAACATCTTCTTGGTTTCCCCCTGGCCATTTTCGTTGTAAAGGTTGTAAAGCGTGCAAATACTCATTACAAATAAAAGAGTATGTGGATTCCAAATCCAAAATGACCATCAAATTAACTGGATTCACTAACTGTAACTCTAAGGGTGTTATTTACGCCCTGGTTTGTGGAGACTGTTCAAAAATGTATATAGGATGCTCTCGCAGGGCGATTAAGACGTATCTTGGAACATATTTCAAGGGTCCGCCATCAAGTTCCTGGCGTTCCTCTACCCCAACATTTTATTGAGACGGATCATGACTTGGAATCTTTAAAAATTTTTGTAATACAAAAGGTTGAAATTGGGGAAAGTAGAGGGGTTGATTTTCAAAGAATTATGTTACAAAAAGAGGCAAGGTGGATACACCGTCTAAACTCTATTGAACCCTTCGGTCTTAATCAACATAATGATCTTTCTTGTTTTATATAGTGTTTGTTGTTTCTGGGGTATGTCCTCATAATTTGACTACGTCTCTTGTAAATGGTTGATTAACAACAGCTGTGACTGTCTTTTTAAGAAAATCTGTGTGCTCAGCAAGATTAAGCTGTCAATTAAGATACTGAAATGGGCGTTGGAGAGAGACCTTGGCTGGAAATTTCAGGTTGTTGTATCAACTGTATTTGCATGTTTTTGTCAATATTGCTTTTTTGTAGAGGCTGCTTTTACTGGTCATGTCTGTTATTTACAGTTGGCTTATGAGGAAGCTCCAGGAGCAGCGGAATGCAATTAAAAATGGTGGTTGCGTGAAGGCAAGAATTTCTCCTTCGGAAGCCAACAAGCAACGGAAAGACTCCTTTGGAACTTTGTTGTTGAGTCTTAGTACTCTCTTTGTGAAATTAAGAGACTTCGAGGGGTCCTCCCTGAAATATCACATTTGAGACTTTTGTTTGGCTAAAATGTTCTGAATTTATGATAACTTTTGTATGTTCTTCATAATATATTTAATTTGTACAAACTATTTAAGAGTGTGATTTGCACAATATTTTTGCCATATTTGTATTTTGTATATTGTGCTGCCATTGTCTTTTTTTTCATTTTTCATTTGGGGGCTGACAGCCTAGCTGACCTCGCAGGGCTGTTGTGCGCAGGGCACTAAGGGGGGGCTGATGAAGTGGACTCAGAGTTCTGTGGCTGATGCACTCGCACTGTGAGTTCTGCGGCCCCCGGGTGAGGTGTTCTGTGCACATGGCAGGGGGCGTCAGGGCAACACAGGGGGTCTG
Organism: Heteronotia binoei; assembly: GCF_032191835.1. Lineage (NCBI taxonomy): Eukaryota > Metazoa > Chordata > Lepidosauria > Squamata > Gekkonidae > Heteronotia > Heteronotia binoei. The sequence continues at coordinate 44,893,056 of NC_083229.1, forward strand.
TGGGTGGAGGGTGTCTGCTGCTGGGCTGCTCACTCCCAGACACACATTCCAGCCGCTGTCTATGACAGCGAACTCCTGCACTTGGTACTTCCTGCTTGTCTGCCTGCCATTGGCAGTCTCTGACAGCGGGAGGGTGTGAGGGGATTGATGGCTTCTCTGTGGTCCTGTGCGGCCCTGTCTCTCCCCCACCTCGCCACCAAGCCAGGCTTCTCATGTGTGCATGCCCAGCCTCATTCTTGTTCCCTCCCCATATTGGTGGGACGTCTCTCCTTTGCCTGTGATGGTCTGCCCATCATTGGCTCTATTCTTTGTTTGGGGATGGGTTGGGGATGGCTATCAGCCTTTCTGGGGGCACCTCTCCCCATCCCTGACTGTCATGAGCTGCGGTGCATGCGCCAGGACTGGCCAATGGGGGGCCTCCCCTCTGGCTGCCTCCGCCTCCCTTGTGCCTACGACAGTGGTGTTGCCATGGCGACTGTCTCCCTCATGGCAAGCTATGCCTCTCCCCGCACTCCAGTGTGCCGAAGTCCTCAGGAAGTCTACTAGCGGCGTGGCAGTTATGCCGCAGCTGGCCACCATTTATATCTGGATTGGGGTGCTCATGTACCACTTAAACTAGAGGCTTTTTGTTGTTGTTGGAAATAATGGATAGACAGCTAGAAAAAGGACATGGTAGTTTGTTTTTATATATGACAACAGTGGCAAGACTTTTATATGCTAATAAATGGAAGAGTAGTTTGATATTGCCTACCAATAGATGAGTAGATCATGAAGATGACAGAGTTAACTGAGATGGCTAAATTTACAGCTTTGATTAGAGAGAAGACATTATCTACACTTACGGAAAACTGGAAACCCTTTATTGACTTTTTGCATGAAGCTGAAAGAAATGAACTGATGATTTGTGGTTTTGAAATTGAATAAAAGAGGGAAAGGGTTATAGAAAAATGAGAAGTTTTGTTCTGATAACAATAGAACAATTGTGAATTCTGTAATTATGCCAATATTTGTTGTAGAGAAAATCAAAAGCTTTCCCTTTTGTATTTCTCTTCTCTTTCTTCTTTGTCTTTTTTATCTTTTAAAATCCTTCAATAAAATTTGTATCTAGGGCTAAACATGTGGATCTGTGTTATATTGAGTGAGACCAGTGGTCCAGCTAGCTCAGTGTTTCCTAGCAGCCAGTCTTTTATAATACCTCTTATCTGAGATCCCTTACATGGAGACATCAGAGATTAAACCTGTCATTGAGCTACAGTGAATGCCGGATTATGCCCCAGGTTCATTTAAATTATATGCTGATTATGTGGAAGAGACAGGGCAAATGTTTCCACAATAGAAAAAGCAGAAGTTCTTCTGTGATTCTGCCTGTTTTTCTCTACCCAGGGCGTCAGTGTTTGTGAAAACTGAGCATTCGTATCACCTTAAAGTATTTGAACCCTATTTTTAAAGAATAATTTAATTCAGTTTATTTAATAAAAACTATGCTTGGTTTGCATCTTTTTTTTAAAAAAAGTATCCATTTAAAAGAGAACCATTCTTGATTATTGGTAATGAAAACATGCAAATGATTACTAACTCCATTTCCCCTTGAGATTGATAAAAACCTATTTGTGGGTTTATATGACTTTCAATAAATATCCAACTATTTGTCATAAATTTGATCAAGAAGGTGGGGACCAAACTTTGAATACTGTTCTCTAGAACACCAGAACAAGATTCTTCATCTTATTTAGCACTCGGTGTGGCATGATCTAACAACTGTGATGTTTTTGAATTTGCAGTATTTTCCTGGCTCTACAGTTACGTGGCATCGTTAATAAGTGTAATCCACTTATTTGCTTTCCCAGTCTAAAGAACTGGACCCAAAGTTGTCCTTAATATGCCTTTAAGACTTTTTCTGCTATTTCAATTGCCTGTAAAAGCACAGGAATTTCACTAGGTGATTCTTGGTAGAGATGATTTGCAGTGGAGACCATGATGTGAATTCCTCCTGACCTTTGAGCATGCCCTTTCTGGTAACATGGGCATAACTGCTCACTTGAATAGTACATGCCTCATGTTAACAGGGCAGGAGAAGGAGGCTGCTGAGGTTTGTATGTCTCCATGGTGACCTTGATGTTGGCCCGGTGCCTGCAATCTGGCCTATTCACAAAGCACCATGCCCTGATGAATTATTTAGCTGTGTTGGATAAAAATATAGCAACAGGCTCTCACTGAGTGGCTGAGGGAGAGCAGTACAGTGACATCAGCAGCTTAGGGTGAAGCGCCTGGGAGTTTGCATCCTCAAGCCTGCAGATCATTTGGCTTTTGTTAGGCCTGCACTGTTTGTTCTCAGTGTGGGAGCACCTTACCTTTGCCTGTAAGGAAGAGCTGAAAAAAGCTTGATTTTCATTCAGTGACTTGCTTTGTCGTGTTGCCTCCAGGGCCCTATAATTATCCAGGAACAATGTGAATGATTTTGTTTTTGTTTTTGTTCATCATCTTTATATATATTTCCGTAGGCAGTGATTATTCTAAGTAATGATGACAAGAATTTTTGTGCATAGTAGAACAACAGCTGGACCAGCGGTAGACTGGTTATCATTCTGCATGCTGTATTATAGGATTTATTATAATGTGTTGAAGCCAACAGGGATTTTGCCAGAGACATGGATGGTCATCTTAGGCTCCAGAGGACCAGTTCATATTTTGGATTAGCAGTGGGCTAACTGCTTGAACAGAAGGAAGTGTGTCAGTTTCATTTCATGCGAGGAGCTGTTTAGCTACCGAAGTGGTTCAGAGCACACACACTGACAGAATTACCGAATTTGCATATTTAACAGTGAGTACTATCCATAGCAAAGTACACTGCTGTAGGCCCATTGTCTTCATTGGCTTTAGATGGGTGTAACTCTGCTTAGGATGGCACTGTGAATTGGTTGAATGGCATGAGTAACCACAGTGGCTCAGTTGTAGAGTATCTGCTATGGATGTGGAAAGTTCTGGGTTCAATCCCTGACCTTTCCACTTAAAAGGATCAGATGGTAGGTGATGCAAAAGACCATGGAGAGCTGCTGCTTGTCTGAGTAGACAGTACTGGCCTTGATGGACCAAGGGTCAGATTCAGTACAAGGTAGCTTCATGTATTCATTAAAGGCATGGCATTCAGCATCCAAGAACCCACACTGTAGTGTCATTGTCCATATGTTGAAATAGAATCTAAGAACGTAAGAGAAGCCATGTTGGATCAGGCCAATGGCCCATCCAGTCCAACACTCTGTGTCACACAGTGGCAAAAAATTTTATATATACACACACACTGTGGCTAATAGCCACTGATGGACCTCTGCTCCATATTTTTATCCAAACCTCTCTTGAAGGTGGCCATGCTTGTGGCCGCCACCACCTCCTGTGGCAGTGAATTCCACATGTTAATCACCCTTTGGGTGAAGAAGTACTTCCTTTTATCCATTTTAACCTGTCTGCTCAGCAATTTCATCGAATGCCCACGAGTTCTTGTATTGTGAGAAAGGGAGAAAAGTACTTCTCTACTTTCTCCATCCCATGCATTATCTTGTAAACCTCTATCATGTCACCCCGCAGTCGACGTTTCTCCAAGCTAAAGAGTCCCAAGCGTTTCAACCTTTCTTCATAGGGAAAGTGTTCCAGCCCTTTAATCATTCTAGTTGCCCTTTTCTGGACTTTCTCCAATGCTATAATATCCTTTTTGAGGTGCGGCGACCAGAACTGCACACAGTACTCCAAATGAGTACTGCACCATCGATTTATACAGGGGCATTATGATACTGGCTGATTTGTTTTCAATTCCCTTCCTAATAATTCCCAGCATGGTGTTGGCCTTTTTTATTGCAAACGCACACTGTCTTGACTTTTTCAGTGAGTTATCTACCACGACCTCAAGATCTCTCTCTTGGTCAGTCTCTGCCAGTTCACACCCCATCAGCTTGTATTGGTAGCTGGGATTCTTGTCCGCAATGTGCATTACTTTGCACTTGGCCACATTGAACCTCATCTGCCACGTTGACGTCCACTCACCCAGCCTCAACAGATCCCTTTGGAGTGCCTCACAATCCTCTCTGGTTCTCACCACCCTGAACAATTTAGTGTCATCCGCAAACTTGGCCACATCACTGCTCACTCCCAACTCTAAATCATTTATGAACAAGTTAAAGAGCATGGGACCCAGTACCGAGCCCTGCGGCACCCCACTGCTTACCGTCCTCTACTGCGAAGACTGCCCATTTATACTCACTCTCTGCTTCCTATTACTCAGCCAGTTTTTGATCCACAAGAGGACCTGTCCTTTTACTCCATGACTCTCAAGCTTTCTAAGGAGCCTTTGATGAGGAACTTTATCAAAAGCTTTCTGGAAGTCAAGGTAAACAACATCTATCGGGTCTCCTTTGTCCACGTTTGTTCACCCCCTCAAAGAAATGTAACAGGTTAGTGAGGCAAGATCTTCCCTTGCAGAACCCATGCTGAGTCTTCCTCAATAACCCGTGTTCATCAATGTGCCTACTCATTCTGTGCTTGGTAATGGCTTCTACCAGCTTTCCCGGTATTGAAGTCAGATTGACTGGCCTGTAATTTCCCGGATCTCCTCTGGGACACTTTTTAAAGATGGGGGTGACATTTGCTACCTTCCAGTCCTCAGGAACGGAGGCAGATTTCAATGAAAGATTACAGATTTTTGTTAGAAGATCCACAAGTTCAACTTTGAGTTCTTTCAGAACTCTCGGATGTATGCCATCTGGACCCGGTGACTTATTAGTTTTTAATTTGTCTATCAGTTGTAGGACCTTCTCTTTTGTCACCTCAATCTGACTCAGGTCTTTCAACACCCCTTCCAAAATTAGTGGTTCTGGGGAGGGGAAAAAGTTCTCATCTTCCACAGTGAAGACAGAGGCAAAAAATGCATTCAGCTACTCAGCCATTTCCCTATCCTCCTTCAGTAATCCTTTGACCCCTTGGTCATCCAAGGGCCCCACTGCCTCCCTGGCTGGTTTCCTGCTTCTAATATATTTGAAGAAATGTTTATTGTTGGTTCCAATAAACAATAACAATAAACAATAAAAAAACCAATGTTTTTTGCAATATACTCCTCATAGTCCCTTTTTGCCTGCCTGATCACAGACTTACATTTGATTTGCCAGAGCCTGTGTTCCCTTTTATTAATCTCACTTGGACTAGCTTTCCACCACTTAAAGGAGTCCTTCTTACCTTTTACAGCTTCCATTACTTTGTTTGTTAATCATGCAGGCCTTTTCTTATACCTGTTTGTGCCTTTCCTAACTTGTGGTATATATTTTATCTGAGCGTCTAGGATTGTAGTTTTAAATAGCCTCTAAGCTTCCCCGAGGGTGTTTACCCTTCCTTTCAGTTTTCTCTTCACATGCCTCCTCATCTCAGAGAATTTACCCCTTTTAAAGTTATATGTGGTTGTGCTGGTCTTTTGGGGCAACTCTGTATTTATACAAATGGTGAAATCAATAATGTTATGGTCACTGCTCCCAAGCGGTGCAATCACTTTTTCATCTCTCACCAAGTCTTGGGCATTACTTAGGACCAAATCCAGGATCGCCCCACCCCTGGTAGGTTCTGTGACCATCTGCTCCATAGCACAGTCATTGAGGGCATCAAGAAACTCAATCTCTTTCTCTCGACCTGAACACATATTGACCCAATCAATCTGCGGGTAGTTAAAATCACCTATTACGACACAGTTTTTATGTTAAGCCACTATTTTTAATCCTTCCATCATATTATGATGTTAGACAAGAGGCCCAAACACTTCTTTTTACCCAGGTTTCTAGTTTAGGGTTTTTATCTTTTTAGGTGTTTCATGGTCTAGTTCTGATGTGAGGCCTGTTTTGCATATATTTTGTGCTTTTGTATACCTGAGACCCTGAAGAGCTGTTGCCAGTTTGAGTAGACAGCACTGACTTTGATGGACCAAGAGTCTGATTCACATCTAAAGCAATTGGCATACATTCACCTTTTTCATTATATTACAGCCTGAGGCTTGGTTGATGCTGAATGAAACTATAATTTATTTGAACTTTATTTTGTGTAATTAGCATTCAGCTCATGGACAATTCACTTTAATCCTGGTTCACCTTGGCAAAGGCTGGGTTTGTTTAGATTCACAGCTCTCCCCCCCTTCCCCAGTGGCTCAGTTGCAGAGACCTGGTTTGCAGTAACAGTGATGGTGCAAAGTGCATCAGGTGACCCTGCAAGGTTTTCAAGGCAAGAGATGTTTGGAGGTGGTTTGCTATTGCCTGCCTCCACATCATGCCTCAGGTACTCCTTGGAAGTCTCCCACCCAAATACTAGGCAGGGCCAACTCTGCTTAACTTTGGAGAGATGACAAGATTGGGCTAGCCTGAGCTATCCAAGTCAGGGCAGTGAGGGTGGTATTGGGGAACAAACCATGGGTATGCCACAATGTCTGCTTTTTTATACCATATATGTGGTTAAATAAACCCATTTCAAATTATGGTTTCAGATGATGTTTGGACATATTCTAACTAATATATAATTGGTGGAGTGGCCTGCATTTGGATAATCATGCTAACATTTTTAAAATGATGTCTGAATTGGGCCTCTGTATTTTTTGGGGCCAGGTTATAGCAAAGTGGTAGAGCACAGGCTTTGCAGTCACCAGCGGTCAATCCTATCATTCATCAGGTAGCAGTGTGCTTGGTTTTTCTTTCCTCTGTCCCCTGAGAATAAGTAGCATTTCAGAAAGATAAGTAGCCTGCAGTGGGAGGGGGGAGGCAGGATTGTCCTGTCCAGCTGACGGGAGAGCCTTCTCCAAGCAGAAAATTTAGTCTGGATACCATCCCTATCATCTTACTCCATAAATCAAACCACTGCCTCACACTGGTTCTCCCATTTATGTTAATCTTAAATAGAAGACATCTTATTTTTTTTGGGGGGGAAGGGGGGAATCTGGCATTTTCTTTCTAATAATTCTAGTCTGTTCTCTTGTGTAAATAATGCAAGACTTGTCCTATGGAAGTGAGTGATACTTGCTTGAAACCATGTTTTTTTCTGATAGAAAGTTGAGTGACTTTAGAATCCTAATTAATAACTTTATATACTCAGAACCTAATCATGAAGGCTAGTGCTGCTTAAGCTTGCTTTCCTCTGCTTAGTTTTGCTGCCATTCAAAATCCAACTGGCTTGGGAAAAGAACCAAGTACAGCAGGGAAATGTAATATGTATGGTTTGTAAATCCTTAGCATAATGGTTATTGTAAGACATGCACTGTTCTTTCCTTGTACCAAAACTGGCATCTTTTGTGTTAGTTGTAGATTGAGGAAATACTCAAGTAATTCAATAATACTATATGAATTTCTACTTTAAAGGAAAGCTTCCAACAAATAGAATAAATACTGCTTAAATGTACAAAACCATTCTGAGTGGGGTTTTCCCCCCTATTGGCAAAGAAGGCTTGCTTTTCAATTTAAGCTTTAAAATAGCACACACACACACACACACACACACACACACACACATATATATTTCACACCACCTTCTCCCAAAGACTTTGTAGTTTATTTTTTCAGAGAATCAGGTATAGTTGCCAGCAGGGCTCTTTTTCTAGCAAGAACTCCTCTGCATATTAGGCCATGCCCCCCCCCCTCCCCGCTGATGTAGCCAATCCTCCTGGAGCTTACAGTAGGCCCTGTATTAAGAGCCCTCTAAACTCTTGGAGGATTAGCTACATCGGGGGGCATGGCCTAATATGCAGAAGAGCTCCTGCTAGAAAAAGAGCCCTGGTTGCCAGGCTGCTGCTGGCAACTTCCTGGAGGATTGGGGGGACAAGACAACTCCTGGGGTGCAGGCATTGCACTGGCATGCTTACATCACTTCCAGTAAAAAGTAGAAGTGACATCTTTAGACACTCTAGTATTCTTAAAACCAAAGAGAGTTTTTGGTTTTTTTGTAAAATGTTAGCCCATCTGCCATGTCTCACCAGGTTTTACTGGAAGTTATGAAAGCAGGAGGCTTGACATCCCTTTATGCAGGCTTCTTTGTCAGCCTCAAGGATAAATTTGTCACTTGTCCTTAACATGTGTCCCTGAGTAGGGACCACAAAGTTTGGTAGATGCTTAAATTTAAAAGGAATTTTAAGAGAAGAATGTAGCAGTTGGTTCTACAATTTCACTGAAGGTGTTGGTGTCTCAAAAGTGACTGGCAAAGTGGCTAGACAATAGTTGTGTGAATTACTTAGCCAGGCTTATGCTACAGCGCAGTTTCTAGCTTGCTGCAGCCCATCAAGACAGCATGGATGGTTCCTGATGTCCAAAGAGTATAATTATAGGATGGAGACGACTTGTCTTGGCAGTAGAATCATAGAGTTGGAAGGGACCTCTAGGGTCATCTAGTCCAACCCCCTACACAGTGCAGGAAACACTTCCCCCTAAATTCACAGGATCTTCATTGCTGTCAGATGGCCATCTAGCCTCTGTTTAAAAACCTCCAAGAAAGGAGAGCCCATCACCTCCCGAGGAAGCCTGTTTCACTGAGGAATCGCTCTAACGGTTAGGAAGTTCTTCCTAATGTTGAGCCGGAAACTCTTTTGATTTAATTTCAATCCATTAGTTCTGGTCCTACCTTCCAGGGCCACAGAAGACAATTCCACACCACCCTCTATATGGCAGCCCTTCAAGTACTTGAAGATGGTGATCATATCATCTCTCAGTCGCCTCCTCTCCAGGCTAAACATCCCCAGTTCCTTCAACCTTTGATAGAGCCCAAAATTGCATTTGCCTTTTTAGCCACCGCATCACACTGTTGACTCATGTTCAGCGTATGATCCACTAAGACCCCTAGATCCTTTTCACACATACTACTGCTAAGGTAAGTCTCCCCCATCCTATAACCATGCATTGGATTTTTCCTACCTAAAATTCCTACCTGGCTCCTCAAATGAGGCAACCAGCAAAGCCTACATAACAGACAGGGCGGGTGGGAGGGCCGATCGACAAAGAAGTGACAGGAGGGAATGGAGAGCTAGCTGTTAAAATGGCTAAACCCCACCCCCAACATTGTGTGCCCAAACGGGCGAACTCTGACTCCTCCCTCTCTGGGAGGCAAACAGAGCAAAAGCAGCCTAGCGGCTACGCTGCAGGCTGCAAGCTCCAGATTGCCCCCCAAGGTCAGAATAAAGAGTCAGACACAATGCATTGGAATAAAATTGGGCCACTTTATTAACTAACTACATAAACAGCAAGGGCACCCCACCAGCGGCCTGGCCAGCGACCGCTCCCCTGCCATTAACGGGTGAGAGACCCAGACCCCCAGCCAGAGCTGAGCGACTTAGCTCCCTCCAGGCAGGCCCAGCAGGGAGGCCCGCACCAGAGGGCCCAAACCCAGATGCACGTCTCAACAGAAAGGCACCCTCTAGCCAAGCCTCCTGACAGTCTGCATTCTTCAAACCCAGGTCTCCAAACCCAAGGTTGATCATGCCAGACCCCAAATTCCCCAAAAGGGGGATGCGTCACAGTCCTCCCCTAGCCGCATAGTGTCCTAAACCCCAAAAACCTGCCACTACTAAGGCCAAGTCTCTACTTAGGGCTTAGCACCCACCGGGAGGCCCAAAGCCACCCGCAAACCTTGCTGAAAATCTCTCAGGAAAAGCATATTACCCTTTTCCGAGAGATGGACCACATCCCTCCTGTAGAGGTCAGGAAATTTCACCAAAATGTCCGGAGGGGCAAAAAGTGGCCCAACCCCCTTTCCAGCACCTTTTTAATCTCCTTGTTAGCCTTTCTATAGTGGCAGGGTCCAAAGCACAATGCCACACCAGGCGGGGCAGCATGGCTGACCACACTATGATGGTCCCTGGACATCGCTTCTGAATGTGCTGGAAATCATCACGGACCTGCAAAACTAAGGCTTTGCCCTTCAATAATCCCTGATCATTACCTCCCAGGTGAACAATTAAGACCTGAGGAGGAGGACCCGCTCTATCATTAAACAACAAAGGCAGCAAGCCCGGCCACTGAAGGCCCCGGTGCCCCTGCCATTTGATAACAAGATGCTGGCTGAGTCCCAGCTGAGAGCCAGCCGCAGTTCTCCGTGCCTGAAGAGCGGCCCAAAACATGTGGCTGTGGCTGCAGATGAGGACTCGACTCCGGCACTTCTGGCCAGGAACAACAGCATCTAAAGAGAAAAAACAGTTAAACACAAACAGAACCAATAACATTCCAACCATCCAAGTCACTCACGGCCTGAGAAAAGGTCGCACATAGGCCTTATAGGCCGATGAATGTCACCGACCCAACCTCTGAATAGAGGTGGAAAGATACCCCATGGAAGCCACTGTAGAGGCTGCCCCAATCCTAAAGGAGTGGGTCCCAAACCGCACTCCTGACAACCCCAGCTCACCCAAAGCCTGGGACGTTACAGCCCAAAACTGGTGTCTCGTCAGTGGGTTACCATCCAAATGTAGAAACAGAAACCCATCCTTGGGCCCCCGGACTGCCAAATAAGCAGCCAACGCGGTAACTGGACACAGCTCAAGCTCTGAACAACTACCCAGCTCGAGCACAGTACCCCGCTGCAACTGATCTGTCTTAGAACGACGGACAGTAATGACTGCCTTACCCCCAAACAGCTGCAAATCCCCCAACCACAGAGCCCTACCAGAAACATCATTTCTGGACTGAGCCACCAGCTCACTCATCCTAAGAGCCCCCAAAAAGGCTAACAAGGACACAGCGTGAAACAAACATGCTTCAAACGATGAAGCACACACCACGTCCCATACCCTCTTCAAACCACGCAGAATCGATGGAGACATAGGATTCCGCGTATCAACCCTGGAACTGGCCTCTCTAGACCACCCCTGCAGCATCTTTCACAGACGAAAGTCTGCTGTATCCTCCCTATAACCCAGCACCTTGCTGGCAAAAGCCAATGCAGACAGGCGCCCCCTAATGGATCTCACTGCCAACCCCTTACCTTGCAGTGAAACACAGTAATGGAGCAATTCCTCCGCTGGGAGGGGCCTAACCCTGCGATACCCTACCTCATCCCTAAAGTCTTCAAACTGCTGCACAGCCCATTCGTAAGACTTCCAAGTGCTAGGTGCAGACCTATCGCTCTGCAGGCTTCGGCTCTCCAATCAGCCACAGCTCCTGGGGCATTGGCACCGGCTCTCCGTCTGCCTCCAGGGCCAGCTGATGAAACCTCTCCATCTGTTTACAAGATAGAGCATCAGCCACACCATTACTTACCCCAGGAACATGTTTAGCTAAAAACAAAATATTAAGCCGCAAACAGCGCAGAGTGAAGGTCCTCACTAATCTCATAACCCTCCCCAATTTGGATGAAAGGGAATTAATGACGTGGATCACCGCCATATTATCACACCAAAAATGAACGGTGTGATTGGTCATATCCTTCCCCCACAGCCAAACCGCAACTAAAATGGGAAAGAACTCGAGAAATGTAAGATCCCAGTTCATTCCTACCCGTGCCCAGGAGTCAGGCCAACTATCCGCGCACCAATGTCCGCGGAAATAAACTCCAAAACCCAAAGATCCAGCAGCATCAGACATGACCTGGAGCTCAGCCTCGAGCCTCAAGTCCTCCCTCCAAAAGGAGACTCCATTAAAGGACTCCAGAAATTCTTTCCAAACCCTCAAATCATCCCTCATGCTGCAGGTAACTCTAGTTCTGTGCTGAGGCAGGCGTAACCCTGCCATAGCATCACACAGCCTCCCTAAGAAAAGCCCTTCCAGGAGCAACCACTTTGCAGGCAAAGTTGACGTGCCCCACTAGCTGCTGTAATTCCAACAAAGTAACCTTCTTATTAAGAAGATAGGTACAAATCCTAGCCTTCAGCTCCACTATCTTCTGAAGAGGCACCCTAGACAACTGTGCAATAGTGTCGATCTCAGTCCCCAAAAAGGTTAACCCCTGGGTCAAACCTTCTGTTTTTTCAGGCGCTAAAGGGACCCCAAGCTCAGCTGCCAGCTCGGCAAAACCAGCCAGAAACTGCCTACAATGCCCCATCCCCTCGGGACCCACAAACAGGTAGTCATCCAAGTAATGAATGACATCCTGCAGATCCACTTTCTCCTGCACAGCCAATTCTAAAAATGTGCTGAAACGCTCAAAAGCAGAACATGACACAGAGCAGCCCATTGGCAGTGCTCTATCCATGTAAAATTGGCCCTCAAAAGAAAACCTTAAGAGCTCAAAATCATCGGGGTGGACAGGTAAAAGGCGAAACGCAGAATTAATATCACATTTTGCCAGTTCTGCTCCCACCCCACAACGCCTCACCACGGCAATAGCTTGGTCGAAGCTGGTATACTTGACAGAGCATAAATGGTCCGGAATCCTATCATTCACAGACCTGCCCTTAGGAAAAGACAAATGGTGAATCAAATGAAATTCACCAGGCATCTTTTTAGGCACCACACCCAAAGGTGAGACTCTAATAGTACTCACTGGAGGATGTGGAAAGGGACCCAAAATCCTTCCCTCAGCCAGCTCCTTGGCAATCTTGTCCCTAACGACCTGTTCCAAACCCTGAACTGACTTAAGGTTTCCTGACATAAACTAAACTCGGGGCCCCTGAAAAGAGATCCTAAAACCAAACTTAAAACCTTCTAACAAATACAAACTATCAACCCTTCTAGGATACCTTGCTAGCCACTGCTCAAGAGGTCCCACCCTTATCGGGCTGGGTCCCTTTCTTAGCCGGAAAAGCTCCTCCGCTCCCCCCGGGCTTCTTTGAATTCTTACGCCCCCGGGCTTTAGGGCAGTTGTCAATTGAATGGGATCCCCTACACACGGGGCACTCGTGCTTAAACTGGCATGCTTTCCTATTGCACACCCCAAGGGATCCAACTTCCCAGAAGAGCAAGTGGGGTTGAACCGCCTGCCCCGCTGTACCGTGGGGAGAGCCTGATGAAGATGTGGACAACCTACTTACCAAGTGACCACTATCGGAGCGATCACCCAGATTAGGCCTAGCCGGGGACATCACCTGCAGCCAAAGGTGCTGATGGATCCGATCCCACTGAAGAGACGGATACAGGGCAGCCCTCATCCTAAATTCCTGGTCATATTGTAACCAGGCTGGTCCACTAAAGGCCGTACAGCCTTTATAAATTATGTCCAGATACTGGAACAAGGATGCCGCCCGCCGTGGCTGCGCCCTGGCAATCACCCCAGCATAAATACAGAACCCAGGAAGCCAATTCGCCCAGGTCCTGTCCACCTTTTGCTTTTTTAACTTCTCTTTCTCCTTCTCATCTAATTCTTCCTTGTCCTTTTTCTCTAACTCACGATAGAGTGTCCACATATTCTCCTTTTAAAATTTTCTCCCTGATGGCGGGTAGCAAATGATCCCCAAGCGGCAAAGCAACCTCCCCAAAGGGCAAGGCTGCAAAAGGCACCATCCCTGAAGGAGAAGGTGCCCCCATAACGGGACCTGCCAAGTTCATCTGCCCTGCACCTGGACACGCCCAAGGTATGCCCTGCCCACCTGGCCACGCCCAATTTTGCGATAATCCTGCCCCAGAAGCAGGAGGCACCCCTGAGTTCACTCCTGAAGTACCCTGCCCGGCTGCCAAAGCAGGCCCCCATGCCCCCCATGGCCAAACCTGCCTGGACCCAACTTGCAAGTTATCACAAAACCTGCCTCCAAATCCAGCAGGAACCAATGACAAACCGATGCCGGACGTCCCAGCCGCTGCCACAGAACCCGCATCAGGACCACAGGGACCGACATACCTGCCAGGCACGACTCCACCAGACCTGCCCTCAAGAATAGACAGCCTGGTTAGAATGTTAGCCTGCCTCACCTTCTTGGATTGCCTTATTCCTCCCCCCCCCACTTAGAGAAGGGACACCCGAGGCCTGTTCCAGTGCCCTCAACCTGCTTAATATATTGGAATCCACTGCTGCTTCACCCTCATCCTCTGAAGAAGATGATGGGGGTGGTGGCCTCCTAGCCGGCACTTTAGCTGGCCTGGGCACAGGCTTCTTACCTTTAGGCTTACCTGAGCCTTTACCCCCAGCCATTTTGCCACAGAATTAGCTGTGCAGTCAAATGCCTCAGAGAATGTCTAAAATGGCTGCCACACTCCTCCACTAGGAAGGAACTTAAAATGGCCACTCAACTGCCTTTTACACCTCTTTCTTCCCCTTCCAAGGACCTAAAATGGCCACCACTCAAGCTGAAGCTCTAATTTACAAACCGCAAGAAAAGCAAGACCTCCAAACCCAATCCCACTTAGTGCCAGCCCAGCTCAGCCGCTAAATAGCCCAGCAAAAATAGGCCAGATGGGCCAGCACACTGAAGTAACCCGAAAGATTACCACCCCTTAATACAAAAACGGGGGGGGGGGGGTAGCAGACTCCACGTCCCGCCTTACACCACTGACAACCCACTCCCCGACAAAATATGGGGCTCCAACCAGCCAAAATCCTTTTCCAAAAAGGAAGGAGCAAGGGAACACGCCAACCACCCCCAATCCTAACAACCCAGCCCCCCCCCCCAGTGCAGAACACCACAGGCCCAAAGCAAAAACTCAGCCAAACAGCTCCAACAACGTCAAAACTGCCAACGAAGCCGCCGCCACCGAGCTCTCCACGCTGCCAGGAACCCGCTCTTCTCCTCCCGATGCGAAGAAGCCTCACAACGAAGGAGAAAACCTCCCGACACGACGATCGCCTCCCGATCGACGAAGAAGTGACAGGAGGGAATGGAGAGCTAGCCGTTAAAATGGCTAAACCCCACTCCCAACATTGCGTGCCCAAACGGGCAAACTCTGAGTCCTCCCTCCCAGGGAGGCAAACAGAGCAAAAGCAGCCTAGCGGCTATGCTGCAGGCTGCAAGCTCCAGATTCTGTTTGTGGCACCACAATTTAAGAAGGATATAGACAAGCTGGAATGTATCCAGAGGAGGTCAATAAAGATGGCTGAGGGGTCTGGAGATGATGTCCTACAAGGAAAGGTTGAAGAAGCCAGGAGAACAGATGACTGAGAGATGTTATGATCATCATCTTCAAGTATTTGAAGAGCTGTCATGTAGAGGATGGTGCAGAGTTATTTTTGTTGCCTTTGGAGGCTAGACCAGAACCAATAGGTTGAAATTAAATCAAGAGAGTTTTCAACTAAACATTAGGAAGAACTTCCTGGCAGGTTCCTCATTGAGACAGGCTTCCTCAGGAGGTGGTGGTCTGTCCTTCTTTGAAAGTTTATGAATAGAGGCTAGATGGCCATCTGACAGCAATGTTGATTCTGTGAACTTAGGCAGATCATGAGAGGGAGGGTAGGAAGGGTTGCATCGGTATTTAGTTCTTGTGACTCTTTCTTACATACCCAGAAATATACTGGTCACTTTTTTGTGATCAGGAAGCAATTTTTCTCCAGGACAGATTGGTCAGGAATTCTGGAGGGTTTTTTTTGTCATTTTCTGAGCATGGGGGAGGGCGGTCACTGAGTGTGTGTGTGGGGGGGAGATATTTGTGAATTTCTTGCATTTTTCAGGGAGTTGGATTTTATGACCCTGTAGGTCCTTTTCAACTCTGTGATTCTAAGAAGACCATCCTATGCCTTTCAATATATTTAATTTAATTTTAAACATTTCCGGGCTGCATTTCAAAGATGCAGGAAGTAGCCAATGCAACGTGATTTCCACATAAATTGTAATGTCATATGGAATGATAAAATGTCATACAAGGCAGTGAACTGTGAATGTACTACCTTGCTCCCTCACAGTCGTCTGTTCACCACTTTGTTACTTCCAAGAGAAATGTTTCTCTTTTGAAAAGAGATCTTTTGTTTATTTTATGAAATCTTCCTTTTAAAGTTACAAGCAATTTTTAAACACCATTAGGTTGTAATTCAGTTACCTTTTCCAAAATCAGATTTCTTCATGATTATAGGTATGCTGACTTCTCAAGAATTCATTTTGGAAGGTGTACTTAAAAAAAAATTCTTTAATTGCAATTTCAGTACAGCAAGTCTCATCCACGCTCCAACTTCCTTAATGCTCTAGAGTTCCCCCTCACATTGAGTTGAATATATCAGTAAAGAGAAGTGTGGAATTAGTCATATCTCTGCTTAGGTTTTTTGTGGGATAAATCCCAGAAGGGGGAAAAACATTTTATGCAATTTTCATGCAGCAGTTGGCATACTAGTCAAATGAGGTTACATCTTCCTTATGACTTCTCCCTGATGTGTGGATCTTTCTTTCTTTCTTTCTTTCTTTCTTTCTTTCTTTCTTTCTTTCTTTCTTTCTTTCTTTCTTTCTTTCTTTCTTTCTTTCTTTCTTTCTTTCTTTCTTTCTTTCTTTCTTTCTTTCTTTCTTTCTTTCTTTCTTTCTTTCTTTCTTTCTTTCTTTCTTTCTTTCTTTCTTTCTTTCTTTCTTTCCCTTCCCTTCCCTTCCCTTCCCTTCCCTTCCCTTCCCTTCCCTTCCCTTCCCTTCCCTTCCCTTCCCTTCCTTCTGGTTCATATAACTGAACAGCCTAAAGCAGCCTAATTAAAGCATTTATTAATGCAGAAATGTTTGTATTGTTTTTGTTATATACAGATACTTATTTAAATCAGTTTGTCATAGCCACTGAGAAATACTTTCTTAAGAGCAAAAACCATGAAGTGCAAAGTACCATGAAGCTTTGTGTCAAGGAAAGAAGTAATAAATGCATAGAGATAATAGGTTATTTCTCTCCCCATTGAGTGACCTAGGATTATATGGCTTGATTTTTGAACCTATAGTCTAAGCTTTCATGGCCAGGCTAGACTAATCTTATCAGATCCCAGAAGCTAATTAGGGTTGGCCCTAGTTAGTTCTTGGATGAGAGATTATCATGGAAGTTCAAGGTTGCTACTTGCAGGCAATGGCAAACTTTCTTCTCTTTATCTCTTGCTTCAAAATCTCTGCGGAGTTGCCATAAATGGGTTGTCATTTGAAACTTTGCACCACCAGTCTAAGCTAGCTTAAATAACTTTTCCTAAGATGTGTCTGTGCAGTCTTTTTAGACCTATTAAAAGAGCATGAACACAATCAGCACTTAGGACTGCACACCTTTTAAATGTCTTTTCTTTACTGGAAATAATAGAGAATAGGGGCACTTTTGGGGGCTCATAGAATTGGACTGCCTGGTCCAATCTTTTTGAAACTTGGAGTGGTTTTTTTTTTTTTATGAGAGGCACCAGATGCTATGCTGAATATTTGGTGCCTCTACCTCAAAATAACAGAACCCCAAATACCTACAGATTGATTCTACATTATACCCTAAGGGAACCGGGCTCCTAGGTGTCCAGGCAATAGCACCTGCTACTGGAACAGAAGTCTATCACTGCCATTTTTCATGCTATTCTAATGCTTCCTACTGTAATGTGGGGTCCCTTCAGCGCTGTTCAAAACTTCAGTTTATCCAAAATGCTGCTACCCAATGGTTGTCAGATATGAAAAGGACTGAAAATCACACCTAGCTCCTTGAATTACACTGGTTATCAATACATATGTGGCACAAACAAGGAGCTCGTTTTGATGCTGAAAGCCCCAAACACTGGAGACCAAAGGAACAATTTTCCTTTTTGAACTTATCTACTTTTATTTATTTATTTATTTATTTAGGATTTATATCCCGCCCTTCCCACAAGTGGCTCAGGGCGGCTTCCAACAATTAGTCGAACATAAAAATTGAACAATATTTAAATATGTAAACAGTTAAACATTTAAAACAGATAAAACCTTACAAACTAATAAACAATCCAAATATATATAAAACAGAAGTCTGGCAAGCTACATTGAGTTCTCATCTTAGCTAGGTGTAAGCTAGCTGGAAGAGGGTCGTCTTACAGGCCCTGCGGAACTGAACAAGGTCCCACAGGGCCCTCACCTCCTCCGGCAGCTGATTCCACCATGTAGGGGCCATAACAGAGAAAGCCCTTTCTCTGGTGGATTTCAAGCGGGCTTCTTTTGGCCCAGGGATAGTAAGGAGATTTTGTGTTCCCGACCTCAGTACTCTCTGGGGAACATGTGGGGAGAGACGGTCCTTCAGGTAGACAGGTCCCAGGCCATATAGGGCTTTAAAGGTAATAACCAGCACCTTGTACCGGACTCGGTATATCACTGGAAGCCAGTGCAGGGTCCGAAGACCCGGCCGAATGTGTTCCCACTTTGGGAGACCCAGTAACAGCCGGGCCGCGGCATTCTGCACCAGCTGCAATTCCCGAGTTCAGGACAGGGGCAGCCCCATGTAGAGGGCATTACAGTAGTCCAACCTCGAGGTGACCGTAGCATGGATCACTGTTGCTAGGTCGTTGCGCTCCAGGAAGGGGGCCAGCTGCCTTGCCCGCCTAAGGTGAAAAAACGCGGACTTGGCAGCGGCTGCTATCTGAGCCTCCATCTTTAGGGAAGGCTCCAATAGCACCCCCAAGCTCCTGACCCTGTCCACCGCTGTCAGCGGCGCACCGTCAAAAGCTGGTAGGGGGATTCCCCCTCCCGGGCCGCGGCGACCCAAGCAAAGGACCTCTGTCTTCGCAGGATTTAGCCTCAGCCCACTCAGTCCTGTTCAAGATTAAATGTCCTGTTCAAGATTCCATCACAATATTCCATTAAATCTAATAATAGTTTTTGGCTATTTATTACTAATGTTGGCTAGCATTTTAGTTGTGGAATGCTAGGTAAAGAAAGAATTATTCTCTATGAGGCAATGTGAAATGAAACACTGTTTTATCAAATCTCTTTAGAACTGGTGAAAGTTCAAAATATTCTGATTTTATGGTTATTTTATGGCACAGTGCAATGATCTACCTTTTCATATCCATATCAGTATTGAACTTTTAAAAAATAAGATACGAGCAGTAATTGAACTGGAATAGATCCATTGGGCTATATTAACAAACCTCTGCCTTAGAAAAGAAATCTCATCCTCCTTGAAAACCTCCAAAGATATGAGCTCAGAAGATGGGTTGGTATATTTGCTTATTAACCCGATACTTCATATGCTATTAATATATTATATAGAATGAGCTTATTGATCACTTTTCCTGTCAAGTAAGGGGACTGTGTGCTTATTATCCCTACTCTGAAGCACCTGAATAAGAACATCCTTTGGCATGTTTAGAATTTGGTTTACTTGCCCTATAGAGGTTTCCTGGCTGCCAAAGATGACAAGATTGGGGTGGGGGGAAGCTTTGTAACAGGACTGTGTGAGGAAAAATGGTGTGTTGCCTTAGTGATTCATCATGAGGCATGCAGAGGAGCTCAGCTGCTTCAGAGGACTGTGGCCAATCAAGAGTAATAGGATTTTTCTTCTTTTGTAGTGGACAGAGTTGCATTTAAAAACATTTAAATATAACATTTAGTATTATAATTGCACTTCAGATAATTTGAAATGCTTTGCATATATTGGATCTAGAACTTCTCTTCTGTTGCACAGGAGTCTTCCTGTAGTCATGGAATGCTTCATTGGTTTAGTGGAAAATAATTGTTGAATGTGGCCCATTGTGTCAATGATGTTTACTAAAGTACTGTAAGGTCAGACAGTTCAAAACCTCCTGATGGAATTCTATAAAACTCCCCTCACTAAGGTGTTTGGGGAAAGGGTTAAACCAGTTCCATTTCAGAAGATTAAGGGGTTTTTTTTCTGGTGGTATTTGTTGATCAGACATAAAATGATACCCGTGTTTGCTTGTTTTATATTTAATCTTATTATATTTGGTTTAAAATTAGACTCTTTGGGTGATAACAGATGGGCAGTTTGGGGTGGTTGGGAGGTGTCCCAAATTGGATCAGCTCAAAAAGAGCCATCCTGGAATCTCCACACGCTCCCTAGTGAAGCATCTGCATCCTGTCTGCCAGGCGGCTGGGCACCTCCAGATGTAGAGGTGCCTCAGAAGCCGGACAACTCGTTCTTCTCCCAACAAGTTAAGTGCTCAAGCGCTCATGCACTCAAGTGCTCCCAACAATTTTTGAGGGGAGAAAATGCAGAAGGAGCTTGAAGTGGCTTGGCGTTTTCAAGTTGCCTTGCATCTGCCCTGCCGCTTCCAGATGCCGACATGGCGACTGGTTGTTGGCTTAGTAATTTGCTACCACTTTGGAAGTGGTAGCTTTTTGAGCTGACCTGCAGAGGCCAGAATGGGGTGAGTTTGGGATGGGGACTGGCAGCAGATGTTTGTGTGTGGAAGGATTTTTTGGGTCCATTTCAGAGTCATCTCTGAGTTGGCCCAAAGTGCTGATCTGTAATCACCCTTTGAGAACCTGTGGGTGAACAAGGCACATAGATATATTTTAATAAATATACAGTAAACTATGTATTGCTAAAACTATGACAGGATAACACAAACCAATGTGTCACTAAACCTTGGACTGAAGTTGGTTTCTTAAACAAAGTACCGTAACTATGATTTTGCATGGCATACAAACATAGTAATCCTGGTTTCTTGCCCCACGTTATCCTCACATACCGCCATCTTCAGAAACAGCTAATCAAAATGAAGGTGATAAAACCAGCATTTGTTGAGTCAAACCAGGATCTGAGTGGTAATCTATGGGCTGAATTCTGGTTTTGTGAACTAACCATAATTACAATAATCACGGTCTCACATTGTATCTGCAGTGTGTCAGTGGACACACTAAGCTCTTTAGAATGTGAACAACCACTAGCAAAGAGCCTGGTGAGGTAGAGTAGAATGAGGAAGAATGACTGGCTCAAGGTTACTCAGGACCATTATGTTTTTTAAAGAGCTAGGCTACAGTTTCCTGGACCTGATTCATACTTCCTGAAGGCACACAACACCCGTGGTAAATGCCTTTTAAAAATGAGACAGCCCAATTGAGCTGGGAACTATAATGCCAGGGAAGAAAGGACTGCTGAATCCCCCCCCCCCTTACCAGTTTCCAGAGTCAAAACAGTTCTGGAGGGAAGTTATTTCACCCTTGTTGCAGGGGAATACTGCACTTACACTTGCAAAAGGGGAAAATAACTTCTACCTATCACTGGTGTGTGGGTGGAGGCATGAATACTTCCTGCTCCTATGACGCAGTTGCCAACTGGACTGTCCTTCAGTTTGCAAGAGATATTCCCCATAGCTGCTATGTAGCTACAGGATGAATTAGTCAGGTTTGGGTTCCCTGAACCCAACTTTTTCAAAAATGTAATCTGTAGTTTGGCCCCCAGTGAGCTTTCATGAAAGAGAAGGGATTTAAAACTGGGTCAAGAAGACTAGTAGGACACTCCAACAACTGTACCATGCTGGCATTCAATGAACTCAAGTTTTAATTAAAAGTCTTTATGAAAGGAAATGTTTTGGCTTGCAGCCTAAAGAGAGAGTAGGGTAAGGGCCGGATGAGGTATTCCACAGGTGAG
Organism: Heteronotia binoei; assembly: GCF_032191835.1. Lineage (NCBI taxonomy): Eukaryota > Metazoa > Chordata > Lepidosauria > Squamata > Gekkonidae > Heteronotia > Heteronotia binoei. The sequence goes on from NC_083229.1 coordinate 44,914,412, forward strand.
ATGTCAGCACTGGAATGTAGTTTGCCTTGATACTAGAGCTAAATGATATTGAAATTGTTTGCATTTCATTTGTGTTCTTAAATCTTTGCATGCAGAACTAAACAATATTTCCCAACATGTGTAACAAAATCCCAGCAGCCAATTCAGTTACAGGAATCCCCTTTGGAAAAGAGGAGTCTGAAGACTGAAGTAGAGAAATGGCAGGGCTTGTTTAACAACACCCTAAAAGGTCAGAGTCATGGGAATTTCCCACTGTGTTCCCCCTGCTCCCTCTGCATTTCTCTTCATGGGGTTTCAGGCATATGTTCACACACACAAAAAATCTCTCTGGAATTTCACAGGCAAAGCAGCTTTGCGGAGAGGATTGCAGTTGGTAGGGAAGGGGTTAAGCACTCCCAACCCTACTGGCTTTCTGTTCAGAAATCACTTTCTATAAAAGTTATTTTTGTGTAACAAAAATGGTTTTGTGTAACAAAAATGTTTAATTTTGCCATGAAATGAATACATTTACCAAAGCCATGACTGCTTTGATTATATTATCTAAAGCGCTTGTTATTTTCAGCCCACTTTTTATGGAGTATATGAAGGGGAAGGGGGAAAAAACCCTTATGGATGGAGAAAAACACATGATTTATGACTCATGGAGCTGAGAGCAGAAGGCCTTATTACATCAGATAAGTGTTGCTATGCACAGCAGATGCTCTGCTTCTACAGGATACAGAATCTATGGGGACAGTCCTCCATATGATCTTGTGGAAAGAGAAACCCTTGACGGATGCTCCTAGGCTGTATTGTCTCCACTTTCCCAAAAAAGGAATGTAGCTGTGGGCTACTAAAGCCTAATTACTCATTTATTATAGATTTACCATTTATTAGTCTGCGATGGCTGTCCTCATTATTAGTTTTGATGTTTTTTTTTCATTTAATGCTCTGAAATCGCTTTCTTGTGCATCTGTAAAGAACTAAAATGTGTACTAGTGACAGAGGAAAAAAAATCTTAGTTGCTAAATGGTATCTGTTTATTTATACACTACTAGAATACTCACCTGCTTCAGCTGCCACAGTGTGTTTGGGTTTTCTTTGCCTGGCTGTTTATCTGCTCTTGTGATAGTGAAAGGATGCAGAATTTTTATAGGCTTACTAGGTGACTTTTTCAGTTTCCAAATACAAATTCTTTATTTTTAAATATATAATATATGGATACCAGTCAGGGTTCCCCCCTCCTGCAAATCTGACATGGAAATTGAGACCAAACTAATTTGGAAATTGAGACCAAACTAATATATTATTCCTTGCATTTCTGGTTGTTCTGCATTTTTCTCCCCTTCTAAGTTTTGCATGTTAGACATTTTCACCTATACATTATGTTTGCTGTTGAGAACCCAGTCCCTGAAGGTTTCAAGAATGTTGTCGTTTCTATTGCTCACCCTAGTTAAGATTTGTTCTACATTTCAAAAAGGAGAAGTGTATGTATTGCTTGTTGTGGTCAAAAATTGTAGTTTCATCCCGTTGACCTATTTGGATGCACAGACTACAGCCGTTACTGCTCAGTCTTGTTCAGCTGGGTAGCCATGCCGGTCTGAAGCAGCAAAACAAAATCTGAGTCCAACAAAGTTTTATTCAGGGTATATGCTTTCATGTGCAAGCACACTTCCTCAGGTATCTGAGGAAGATTATACCTTGAATAAAACTTTGTTAGTCTTAAGGATGTCACTGGACTTGAACTTTGTTCTGCTCAGTCTTGTGACACCTAGTAAAGTTGGCTGCTTGTTATATTTCCATCTTCCAAGAGAAATGACTCTTCTAGTGGTGAAAGAGCCATTGGAGGAAGACTTCTTGGATTGGAGGAAGGCTTCAAATCTAAGTGAGCAAAGTGGTACAATACAAGCCAGTAAGTAGCAAAGTGGTACAATACAAGCCAGTAAGTAACTTTTAAGGCTCTGTGCAGCTAGGGACCAATATACCTATGAACCATCACTCCCCTTACATGCCCAGAAGAACCTTGTGCTCTTCCGAACCACTCTGCTTGGTATTCCTCAGCTCAAAGGACGTGTCTTGCCTTGACAAGAAAAAGCCATGGCTCCTGCCTGGTGGAACGTGCTCCCTATTGAGATCATGGCCCTGTGGGATTTATTACAACTCTGCAGGGCCTGCAAAACAGAGCCATTCTGCCCGGCTTTTGGCTAAGGCTGAGGATGTACAAATGACACTGGCCTTCCCTGCTCAACCTGACCAATCTGCTACATTTGTACCATCTGCCTGGGGGTACTCCCGATACCAACTGGTACCCGTACCAGCTGATTCTGGCTTTGAGATAATTGTGCCTTACCTGACATTGTGCAGCAGTCACTGTAGTTAGAGCTGTTATGTTGCCATTTGGGATTTTTTAAAATATGTCTTGTGATGTTTTTATGAACTACTGTTTCTTGTTTTACTGTATGTTGTGAGCCACTCTGAGCCGATTTGCAGAGTAGGGTAGGTAGGGTTGCCAATTCCCTAGTTTGGAGGCCTTCCTCCCACTTCAGGGTTATCAGAAAGGGGGGGGGAGTCTGTTGGCCACTCTATTATACCATATGGAGACCAGTTCCCATAGGGTATAATGGAGAATTGATCCATAGTATTTGGGGCTCTGGGGGGCTGTTTTTTGAGATAGGGGCACCAAATTTTCAGCATAGCATTTGGTGCCTCTCCTCAAAACACCCCCCCCCCATTTCAAAAAGATTGGACCAGCTGATTCAATTCTATGAGACTCCAAAAGAAGGTGCCCGTATCATTATTTCCAAATGGAGAGAAGGCATTTAAAAGGCATGCAGTCCCTTTAAATGTGATGGCCCTTTGGTGTTCATTCATACTTGTCACACCTTGCTCCTGGCTCCGCCGCTGAAATCTCTTGGCTCCACCCCCAGAGTCTCCAGATATTTCTTGAGTCAGACCTGGCAACCCAAGTTGTTATTCAGTCGTACAGTCGAGTCTGACTCTCTGCGACCCCATGGACAAAGTCATGCCAGGCCCTCCTGTCTTCCACCATCCTCTGAAGTCTGCTCAAAATTGTGTTAGTTACATCAGTAACGCTGTCTAGCCATCTCATCTTTTGCCATCTCTTTTGCCTCCTGTCTTTCCCAGCATCAGGACCTTCTCCAGTGAGTGCTCCCTTCTCATTTGGTGACCAAAGTATTTGAGTTTCAGCTTCAGCATCTGACTTTCCAGGGAACAGTCAGGGTTCATTTCTCTTAGGACTGACTGATTTGATCTTCTTGCAGTCCAAGGGACTCTCAAGATTCTTCTCCAGCACCACAGCTCGAAAGCATCTATTCTTCTGCGCTCAGCCTTCCTTATGGTCCAACTCTCACAGCCATACATTACTACTGGGAATGCCATAGCTTTGACTATACAGACTTTTGTTGGCAGGGTGATGTCTCTACTTTTTATTATACTGTCCAGATTCGCTATAGCTGTCCTTCTAAGGAGCAAACATCTTTTAATTTCATGGCTACAGTCACCCTGACTGTATTTATATCCTGTAGCTGGCAACCCTAAGGGTAGGGTATAAATAGTATAAATAAATAAGTGGGAAGGTGAAGCTGGAACATAATGACTTGCTGAAGCCTACACAGTGAGTTCTTAGGTAGGACTGAACTCTGTGTCTGCTGGATCTTCCTGGGTTCTGTGGAGAAAGATATTGAGTGAATGTATCCCACACTCCCAAGTGTATCATCATTTTGATGAGTAGTTTCTCTCAGTTGGTGATTTTTGCCTTCTTTTCTGTCTCAACTAGAATTTTCTAGGAGTTTTTTTTTTGTTTTGTGGCTATGGTCAGTCCAGCTTCAGCAGGAAATACTTTGTCTCCTCCACAATCTGGACCAAGCTTAACTGGTATCCAGCAACTTGGGTCAGTAATAACGAGAGATGATTGAAGAATCCAATTTAGATCATATTTCACAATCATAACAAGGAATTCATTCCCTTGGACTGCACATGCAATTGAGTCCCAGTCCAAGGGACTCCTGAATTTGATAAACAATCTGAAACTTGATCGTGGCACTTTGAGATAGTTCTCTAAGTACCTGGATCACTTCTGAAAGCCCAGAAGTGCATGCTTTTACCTCTCAGAGATGAGCAAGGCACTTAAAGAAGCATGTCTAAGTGCCTGGGTTGCAATCCACCTCAGCCCATGTCTGCAGTTTCAGTAAACACAATGGGCAATAGAGGTGGATGAGAGGCAAGGGATGGGTTGTTTCCTCTCTGTTGTTTGCTTAATCGAAGTTTGTGGTAGAAGATCTTTACAGTGCATCCCCAGAAATGGAGAGGATTTTTTCTGTGAATCTATTAGAACTGCTGGAATCCTTTCATTCCTAGTAATAGCTAAGGAAAAGGGTATGGTTTAATTCTATAAATGTTCTGTCCTTACAAAGCAATGACTGAGCATGGCTCCTTGCAATTGTGTGGTGGGCAGTGAATGTGTTTCCTAAATGAGGAACAAATATTCGCTGTAAAGGCAAGTTCATGTTAACTTGTACAACTCTTAAAAGCCAGCTAGGTGTGTGTTTGGATAGAAACTAATTCCCAAAATTAATAGAGAATGTATAAAAGGATGACATAGAAAATAAATACTTTTTCACCAGGCATCAAAATCATAGATGACTCAATGCCAAGTGGATGGATGTAGGTTGGGCATTCTAAAGTCAGGCTGCCATAACCAAGAAGGCCCTGTATCACCTTGGAAAATGACAGAATATGAACCAGTGCTTCCAAACAAAATTCTTAATTCCCAGGCAGGTTCATATGAGAATAGAGAGTCCATTATGTAAACTGTTCCCAGTCCATTTAAGTCATTAAAGGTAATGACCAGTGCATTGAGTTGGGTATGGAAACATACAGACAACCAACATGACTTGTTTTGAAAATGTAATGTCACTCTTATAGACATTCTCTAGTGACACAGGAAAAGCTTCAGGAGATGCAGTATTCAAAGTTGCCCCCCAAGTCGGAATAAAGAGACGGACACAATTGGATTGGTGAAACTATGGGCCACTTTTATTAAATAAACAACCTCGGCAAGGGCAACCGAACTGCGGCCAGGTCAGGGCCAGGGGTCTCCTCAGACCGCTCCCCTGCCTTTTTCAGCGGGCGAGAGACCCGGTCCCCCAGCCGGAGCTGTGACCCACAGCTCCCGCCAGGCAGACCCAGCAGGGAGGCTCGAACTGGAGGGCCCAAACACCAGACGCGAGTCTCAGCGAAAGGCACCCATCCAACCGAGTCTCCAGGACAGTCTGCATTCACATACCTCGGGTCACACCAAAGGTAGATCCTGACAGACCCCTAACTCCCCAAAAGGGGGAGGCTAACCGGTCCTTCCCAGGCCGCCTGGTGCCGTAAACCCCGTAGAACCTGCCACAACTAAGGCCAAGTCTCTACTTAGGGCTTAGCACCCACAGAAAAACCCAAAACCGACAAAAGCCCTTGCCGTAAATCTCTCAGGAAAAGCATATTACCCTTTTCCGAGAGATGCACTCCATCCCCTCTGTAGAGGTCGGGACATTCCTTAGAAATATCCGGATGGGGCAAATAGTGACCCAAGCCACCCTCCAAAACCTTGCGAATTTCCTTATTCGCTCGGTAACGAGCCCTCTCCAACCCAGCTGGATTCCAGGCACAATGCCACTCCAAGCGTGGAATCATGGCTGACCAAACAATAATGGTACCGGGCCATCTGTTCCTAATGTACCTGAAATCATCTCGAGCCTGCAAGATCAACGCCTTGCCTTTAATCAGCCCGAGATCGTTTCCTCCCAGGTGAATAATCAATACCTGCGGAGGAGGGGCCCCAGACCCGTGAAACAAAAGGGGGAGCAAGCCAGGCCACTGAAGCCCACGGCGTCCCCTCCACTCAATTGTGACATATTTGCTGAGCCCCAGCTGAGAGCCAACAGCAGTTCTCCGAGCTTGATGTGCCGCCCAGAACACATAACTGTGCCCGCAGATGAGAACTCTGCTCCTCCGGCCAGGAACCACAGCATCTAAAAGGAAGAAACAAACAGTTATATAAACCAAACCTCAAAGCCCCCCAGCTACGCACTAAAACCGTTAGTGGAGCATAGGGCGAATATAACCTTTATAAGCCTGGGAATGCCAACGGCCAAGACGTTGGATGGCCGAAGTGGAATAACCCAAGGCCGCCGCCGTAGAAGCTGCCCCAATTCTAAAGGAATGGGTACCAAACCTCATTCCAGACAACCCCAACAGGGCTAAGGCCTTTGATGTCACTGTCCAAAATTGATGCTTTGTCAGGGGACTACCTCCCGCATGACAAAACAGCAATCCCGCGCAGCCTCCCCGCACAGCCAAATAGTCAGCCAATGCGGCCACTGTGCAAAGCTCCACCTCTGAACACGGACCCAACTCCAGCACCGTCCCCGTGCCCATCTGATCAGTTTTGGATCGCCGGACAGTAATGACCACCTTACCCGCCAGCAACTTAATATCCCGCAGCAACAACGCCCTACCGGAAACATCACTCTTGGAGCTTGCCACCAGCTCGCTAACCCTCAAAGCCCCAAAAAAGGCCACTAGAGAGGCTGCGTGGAACAAAACTACTTCAAAAGGAGACGCACAAACTGCGCTCCAAACCCCTTTTAAGCCCCGAAGGATCACAGGAGACACAGGGGCCCTAGCATCGGTCGCAGGCCCAGCTTCCCTGGACCACCCCTCCAGCATCTTTCGAATACGAAAATCTGCTGTCTCCTCCTTGAACCCCAAAGCCTTACTGGCGAAGGCCAACGCAGACATATGCCCCCGAATAGACCGCACGGCCAGTCCCTTACCTCTTAGAGAAACACAGTAGTGGAGCAACTGCTCCACTGGGAGGGGCCAAGCAATACGATACCCTACCTCAGCCCTAAAGTCCTCAAACTGCCGCACGGCACACTCATAAGACTTCCTGGTGCTGGGTGCAATGGCTAGGCCTATCGCTCTGTAGGCTTCGGCTCTCCAATCAGCCACAGCTCCTGGGGCATTGGCGCCGCATCCAGATCGGCATCTGGGGCCAGCTGACGAAACCTCTCCATCTGTTTACGAGAGAGAGCGTCAGCCACCCCGTTATTCACCCCAGGGACATGCTTGGCCAAAAACAGAATGTTAAGCCGCAGGCAGCACAGAGTGAAGGCCCTCACCAACCTCATAACCCGCGGAGATTTGGATGTAAGGGAATTAATAACAAGAACTACCGCCATGTTATCGCACCAAAAATGCACGGTGCAATTCACCATATCCTTCCCCCACATCCAAACCGCGACTAAAATAGGAAAGAATTCCAAAAACGTGAGGTCCCTGTTCAAACCGGCCTGCACCCAAGACTCCGGCCACTCTTCCATGCACCAGTGTCCACGGAAGTAGACCCCAAAACCAAGTGACCCAGCAGCATCTGACATGACCTGAAGCTCTGCCTCAAGCCTGAGTTCCTCTCTCCAAAACGAAATCCCATTAAAGGATTCCAAAAACTCCTGCCACATCCGCAGGTCTTCCCTCATGCTGCTAGTAACCCTGGTCCTGTGATGTGGCGAGCGAAGGCCCGCCATAGCGTCACAGAACCTGCGCAGAAAAGGTACTTTCTTTGGCACCACCCCCAGCAGGGAAACCCTAAAATTCCTAACCGGAGGACTGGCGAAGGGGCCCAAAATCCTGCCCTCAGCCAGTTCCTTAGCATTTTTTTCCCTAACTATATGTTCAAGACCAACAACTGAACTAAGGTTCTTGGACCAGGCTGGTACCCGAGGACCTTGAAAAGGAATCCTAAAACCTAACGTGAAACCATTCAAAAGATAACAACTGTCCTCCCTGCGTGGGTATCTACGAAGCCACACACTAAGAGGCCCCACCCTTATCGGGCTGGGACCCTTTACCAGGCTGGAAAGAGCCCCCACCTGATTTTTTCTGACCCTTGCGGGGTCGGACTCTGGGGCAGTTGCTGAAGGAGTGCGGGCCAGCACACAAGGGGCATTCATGCTTAAAATGGCAGTCCTTTCGACTGCAAGCCCCCTGGGAACCAAACTCCCAGCAGAGTAAGCGGGGTTGAACCGCCTGCCCCGCAACACTGCAGGAGGAAGAGGACGCACCAGACAGGGAAGCGGGACCTTTCGAAACAAGGTGCCCGCTGTCAGATCGCTCCCCCAAATTGGGCCGGGCCGGTGACATCACCTGCAGCCACAACTGCTGGTGGATCCGATCCCACGGGAGTGAAGGGTACAAGGCGGCCCGCATTCTAAACTCCTGGTCATACTGGCACCAGGCCGGGCCACTGAACATCGTGTACCCTTTGTACACGATGTCCAAGTATTGTATCAAGGCAGCAGCCCGCGCGATAACTCCCGCATAAATAAGAAACCCAGGGAGCCAATTGGCCCAGGTCCGCTCGACCTTCGTTTTCCTGAGCTTCTCCTTATCTTTGTCGTCTAGCTCTTCCTTGTCCTTTTTCTCCAACTCTTTATATAAAAGGGAGAATACATCCACATATTCGCCCTTTAAAATTTTTTCCTTTGTGGCGGGCAGCAAGTGGTCGCCTAAAGGTAAGGCGACCTCGCCAGAAGGCATGGCACTAAATGGCACCGCCCCATACGTAGAAGGGAAACCCCAGCAGCCAGGCCAAGCCCCTCCGGCCCCTTGCTGTCCAACCCCAGGCCAGGGACCCATCATGCCCCACTGACCCTGAATCCCCATCCAGCTGCCAGGCTGATCTAAGCCCGCCGCAGAAGCGGCCCCTAGAGGAGAGCCAGCCCCACTAGCTCCAGCAGACCCCCAGGCCCCCCATGGCCATGCAGGCCCGATGTGAGGCAGAGACCCATCCCCAAACTTACCGGAAGGCCCCGATGGCACCAAAGCAGACCCAGCACCACCGGCACCGGAGGATGGGCCAGCACCGACGTCAAGGCCACTAAGCCCCACAGCACCACCAGCAGCCGCTGTCGATCTGCTCTCAAGAAGAGACAAGCGTGTTAGTATGTTGGCCTGAAATGTTCTCTTGGAGACCCGCCCCTTATTGGGCATCTGGGAAGGTGGAAGGCCCGATGCCCATTCTAATGCCTGCAGTCGCTGAAAAATGACTGCATTGACATCATCGTCACCTTCCTCATCTGAAGATGAGGGTGGCGGTGGGCACTTCGGCGGCGGCCTGGGGGCCCTAGGGGCTGGCTGCTTCCCCTTAGGCTTGCCAGAACCTTTGCGGCCCAACATGCTGAGCTGAAGAGCGCAGAACTAGATAGACTACTCCAAGGGAGAAGTGCAATCCTTAAGACAGCGAGCCCTCAAAAACAAAGAGCCAGCCACCGGATAGAAAGAAAAAAAGGGGGGGGGGGTGAAGGGCAAACAGGCCAAGCCTCGACCTCAAAATGGCTGCCACTCCACAGCCTTCTAAAATGGCCACCGCTTTACAACTGCAAAGATGGCCACCAAGGATAAAGAAGAAGGAGCTGATTTAAAATGGCCGCCCAGCCACCCAAGGGAAGGCAAGAACAACCACCCCAGAGCAAACACTAATGGCAGCTCGAAAGCAACCAACTCACCCTGGCCGGCACACAACCCCACTCACACAACCACCCCCACTTTAACTGAAACAGCCAGTAAGCTGCACACCCCACACAACAGGGTGGACGGGGGGAGGAGAGGGGGGGGAGGGGGGGTCAAAGAAGCTCAAGCACCGGAGCCTCTATAACGCGACAACCTCCCACTGGCTGATTGCACCCAAGATAGAGGGATCCAAGAAAGCCCAATCAGGCAACACTGAGTGCCCAGGGCTCTACAAACTGTGCAAAAAACATCAAGAAATGTCCCACGACGATCCCAGGCGCTCCGCAGCACACCCGCAGCAGCCCAAAACAGCTCCGACGCTCCACGAATCTCCCAGCCTACAGCAGCCTCGGACGGGCTCAGGAGCGTGCAAGCACGCTCCTCTTCCACCGAAAACGCCGGGAAGACTGTCCCAGTCAAGAGCGGGGCTTCAGCAACAGCGCTGAAGCCCCGCCCACTCAAAACGCGCCAAGAAAGGCACCGAAGTTGCCGCTCTCCCTCCGAAGGGAGGCAAAACGTCCCTTCAGCAACGCTGGCAAGCAGCGGGCTTGCAGAGACTTAAATCTCTCTGAAATTTTCTGACACATTTGTTTATAGGTTGGGGCTGGGGAGAAGTGAGAGATAATAAACGAGACACTTGAGAGAGTGGAATGGAAAAAGTATGCATAAAGATTTAGTCTAATATGTGTTTGTTTCTGTGAAGTTCTACAAGAAAAATAATATTAAGTGTGAGGCTTGCTTTCTGATAAGAATGCTGCAGCACAAGATGCTGTAAAGAGGCCTAGTTTATGTCCTCATCAAAGAAGCAGGATAATACAGGTAATGGGGTGTGTGCTACTCTAGAGAAAAGTTCTCACAGACATAGTAAACTTAAGTATGACCTGTACTATTTATACCATAACTGCTGTGCTCTTATGATGTATACTTTGCTGTCCAGAAAATTCTTCCACATAGAAAATAGGTTTGGGGAAGGAGCCCGACTGTTCTTTTAGTTTGTCATGGTGCAGCCCAGTAGTGGTACACTGGTTTGGTAAAAGTTAGGCCCAAGACTCGCTCCATTTATACCTTTTTCATTTATCAGTTCTTCATGTGGTGAGTGAGGGCTATGATATTTTCCTCAGCAGTTTTCTGCTGCTGCTCACTTGGTTGAATCTGGGGTAACTGAGTGTGAGTGTGGGAGCGTAGGATGTTACGTGTTGTTTGATTCCAGTTTATTGATTCTGTTCTCTTCTCTATTGTGCCAAAAAGAGTGAAAAGTAGTGATGAGGGGGAAATGGCTCCAAAACATCACTGGAATACAGCTATAGAGTTTCAGGAAAAGAAGAAAACAAATACAATATTATTGTGGTTACAAACTGAACCATTTGGCTTGATTTTATCAGCATTTATCTTTTAAAAAGTGGTGGAAATTCAGGACTATCACTTGTGCATTCAGGATAGGAAAGTGCAAATATATATATGGGACTTCATTATTATTTACATCACCTTTTTTTTTGTCTGTGTATACAGTGCCTTTGTGTGGATTGCAAACAGTAGGGGCTGTAATTCAAAGCTCCACAGGGTGCCAATGCAGACAGTACATCAGGCCTGCTCTTCACTGTCAGGAAATGCTCCAGTCAGAAAATGGAACCAAACATGCAGATCATTTACTTACATGGGAAGTACTTACACAGATACATCAAAGCCTCAAGTGCTTGGTGGGGGAACTGATTGCTTAATCTAGGAAAGCAAATGGCCATTGATTTACTTTATTCTTTAACATTTTATAAAATATTTGTACCCCACCTTTCCTCTTGGCTCATTAGAGAGCCAATGAGATGGAAAGACCCTGGTTTCAATCCTTATTTAGCCCTGGGGCCCACTGGGTGTTTTGGGGTCAATGTCTTGATGTAACCCATCTCACAGGATTGTTGTGATTATCTGTGGAGCAGGGGAAAATGGCTCCAAAACATCACTGGAATACAGCTATAGAGTTTCAGGAAAAGAAGAAAACAAATACAATATTATTGTGGTTACAAACTGAACCATTTGGCTTGATTTTATCAGCATTTGAGCATAAGAGCAGTGTATACCACCTTGAGCTCCTTGGATGCAAGCAGGGTAAAAATATAATGGATTGGATCCTGCTGATCATTTCTACTAATAGAAAGGGTGATTTATACCAATTCCCTTTTCCCATCGTATTGTTCCTCCATAGGAACCACATTTCTGGGAAACTTTTGGACTGCAGTGGGGAGGAACTAGAAAGTTCTGCTCCACTAATACAATTCCTTCTATTAGTAGCAATTTTCATTGGGGCTGAAGGCACTGAGTGATTTGTGATGGTTAATATTATGTTTTATCCTCATCATTTCTCATATGGGGTGAAATGAGCAACGTTTCTTTATTTTAAAAATGTCATGTGTGCATGGAGTGATTTTATAACATATGCTTTGCCTGGTAAATCATCACAAATATACTAACATTTCTCATGGGTATAATTTGCAATGATGGGTAGATACGATTCTGGTCATCAGTTATGACTCGTGTTGCTCCTCTTGTGCTCTTATTTGAGAGTGTGTAGTAGTAAGAGGGGTTCGTCTCAGTAGCTGTTGCCAGGCAGGTGAGAAGGCATGTAATTGATAGCATCTGAATTCCTAGAAGGAGATCTTTCTCCTTTTCCATGGAGAGGGATATAAATAGAACATTTAATGGACATAGACATTATTCTGTGTCTGGCACTGAAGACTTCAATGACTTCAAGACAGAGTACCACTTCTAAGTAGCTTTTTATGACATCTAAGGTGTCTGGTTGTTACAACATCTCACACCACAATATATCAATTAGTCCTTTGGGTTTTTTTTTTTTGGGGGGGGGGGGTTGTTTGTAAAACCCATATCTCTCCCCATCACATCTTCTTGTTCCATGTGAGCTAATGTTAGGATACCTAACAATTTTGACAACAGTCCTAGGCATGAACTCATGGAGCTTACTTTAGAGTAAAGATGTTTGGGCTTAGCCTATTCAAAAGCCCTTCTTTTGGATATCCTCACAACAATCCTGCAAGTATTAGTAGTATTTCCTTCCTTGTTGCATGAAAAGATAAGGGTTTGAAAGAACAACTGACAGAAATAGCATGTGAACCATGGACAGCTCACGTTTCTCGTTCCTGTGCTGTATCAACTCTAGAAATGTCAAGAGAGTTTCCTTTCACTGTATGCAGAAAGCTTTTTTGTGGGAAGTACTTTCTGAATTCCTATTATGACCCCCCAACAAACCACAAAGTAATTGCTGTAGATTTAAAACACCTTGTTTCAGAGGTAGATAGTGACTTTGTTATTTAATTAAAATTCAAGATAGGCAGACTTCAATTAAGAAAGCCATGTATATAAAGTGTAATGTATACTACTGTACATAGAAACAAAGTATAATGAAAACTAGTTTTCATTTACATTTTCAGGCTGACAGCCTACAGAGGAAGAGGAATACTTGCTTATCCCAGAACTCATAAACCAAAAATTTCTGTATTCTGACTTTAATTTAACTTGACTGAGCTAAACTGGGGCTGATGAGCTACTGAAAGATCTTAATCTCATTGCACTTGATAACTAAGCTATACAGAAAGATTTGCCATTTGGGAGAAAAGATGTGTCTTTTTCTTGCTTATGACTTACAGCTGAGTGGAACACAGTCGGTTAAGATTCTGTAAATTCCCGTAACTGTTTCCCCAGAGGAATGAATAGACTTGGGTCATCTGGAGTTTTCAGATAGCAGGGATAAATTATAGAGGCACATATGCCATTTGCTTGAATGCAGTACAATTCTTGGTAGGCAAACTTTACACTGGAAAAAACTTAAGGTGGGTTCATATGACTTTATAAAGGACACAGACAAACACAATTAAAGATTTTTTAAAAAACTTAAAACATGGTTAAAATATTAGCACTTATTGGTCTTATTGTGTTTTCTTTGTATTTCTCTCATGGGATCTAGGGAACTGGGCAAAGGAGGTTCTGGCTCTTTCCCTCTCTCTCCAGGGGATCAGGAGGGGGAGGAGCCTCAGTTAATAGAAGGAAGAAAGACATGGCTCAGTAACTCTGCCATGCAGTTGAGACAGCCTGGAAAAGCAAGCTCTGCCTCCCCTCTTCCTCCCCAAGGGAGGAGCCTGAACCAATGGAGAAAATAGAGGCTTTGCTCTGCAGCTCCTGTGCAATTGAGCAAGCCTGGCAAAGCAAGCTGTGATGCAGAAGGAAGCAATAGAAAGGGAGAAGGAAGCAGATGGCAGCCAGTTGCTCGGGGGCTTGATAGGAGCCCTCTGGGGGCCTGATTCGGTCCCTGGGTCACGTGTTTGACACCCCTCAAACAGAGCAAGTAGAAGCTGAAAAGTTGGGGAAATGGGCTGGGGAATCCAGGTAGAAGTCTTTGAGCGCCTGAGAAGATAGACTTGCTGAAATTAAGGCCTAGATCTGACCTAGAATCCAACTAGTTAACAATTCACTGGCTATTATTTTTAGAGCCCTTCATGACCTAAGGCCCTCATAATTATTAAACTGCATCTCCCAGTATACTCATACATGCCATTTGTGTTCCACAGAACATTTGCCTCCTGATGACCTCCAAAGGTGGAATTCTAGCAGGAGCTCCTTTGCATAACAGACCACACACCTCAGCTAAGCAGTCGGGTTAGAACTGATAAAAGGAAGTACTTCTTCACCCAAAGGGTGATTAACATGTGGAATTTACTGCCACAGGAGGTGGTGGCGGCTACAAGCATAAACAGCTTCAAGAGGGGAATGGATAAGCATATGAAGCAGATGGCTATTAGCCACAGCTTATTGTTGGAACTCTGTCTGGGGCAGTGATGCTCTGTATTCTTGTGCTTGGGTGGGAGCACAGTGGCAAGACTTCTAGCCCACTGGTGGACCTCTTGATGGCACTTGGGTTTTTTGGCCACTGTGTGACACAGAGTGTTGGACTGGATGGGCCATTGGCCTGATCCAACATGGCTTCTCTTATGTTCTTATATAGCCAATCCTCCAAAGAGTTTACAAGGCATTTTTTTGTAAGCTCTTGGAGGACTGGCTACATCAGGGGTGTGTGGCCTATTATACAAAGGAGCTCCTGCTAGAATTCCACCCCTGGTGATATCTCTTAGGACTGTCCTCAAGCAACAGCTGCATCCTCAGCTTTCTCTGTGGTAGGTCTGTTCCATTGGAATGGCTTATCAGAGTAGATATGGCAAGTGCCTGTCCTGGCTACATTTAGGAAAGTATGTAGAACAGCTCTATTTCAGAGGGTATTGTGGAGGAGGGTGAATTATCTCAGCAGGTTCCACTGTGTGTTTTTAAATCTGTTCGTTATTGTTCATCTGTTAATGGAATTCTAAGTGTTGTGTCCTGTAACTTGAAATTCTACTGTTTGACTAATTAAGTCCAAGAAACTAAGACAGAATATAAATATTTGGAATAAATAAAAATAAGTAGAAGCTTTCCCAAGAATAGACGCTTAGCCAAGAAGGTAACCAGACTAGTCAGGGGGTCCTGAGCAGGGGAGACCAGGATATGGGAGAGCGACGGTCTGTGCTGTTCATGAGCTACAGAACTGGAGTTCTCAATCAGCTGTTGCATCCATGGGTATTCAGTTCAAATCACTACAGGCCCTGTCTAGCTATTGAGCTCGAAGTAGAGGGAACCACTATTATGTAAGTCTAATTACTGCACTGTGGTGTTGGTGATTCAGTGTCATTTGGGCAATTGAGCACTGATAGAGATTCAGCTACAATCAGGAACCCAATCAGGAATTATTTAAACCTTCAGCTCTTTATTATCAAATTTGTACCTATTTAAGAACTGTCTGTTTCCTTGAGCTGTAGAAGTAAGTTGTCTGCCTATTGATTTTTATGCTTTGCAATCTTTGGCACTGAAAAGAGCCTTCACAGTTACAAATGTATATATTGTTGTGTGTGGGGGGGACAAAACATAACAGCTTTAGTTCCCCTCTTACCTGCTAAGGAATGCTTAAAAGTATTTGATATGTCTAAGCTTCTGCTGATGTTGGGCCATAAATGCTTGACTCAGATACCCTTCTGCATCAAACAGCGATTTATGTTGGTTTGTTTGCATTAAACAAACAGAGGAATGTAAATTTTCAGCTCCATTCCAGGCACTGGAAGAAAAAAAAATCAATGTATGAAAGGAAACAAAATATGAAAAGAAAATGTTCCGTTTTCTAACACTGTAGTGCTGACAGTGTGTAGGAAGTATAAAAATGTATTGATTATATCCTTGGCTATTGGGAGGAAACGAAATGAGAGAAATACTGCTTAGAAGGAAGTGTTTGCCTTGGCAGCCACACAGATTCAGCATTCTGGTAGCATCTGACCGCATTCATTTCTTTCTTCCTTGAGAGATAAATACCTACTTGTTTCCAGACTAAGTTATATTACTGTAATCTAAGGCAGGACTAGACATTATCCGGGGACATATGTGTTCCTGATGCTGCATTTAGCTACAGCAACAAGAATGCTGGTGTTTGGGGAATTTATAGGGGAAGAGAAAAGTGTTTAACACCTTAAGTACCTGCCAGATCTTCCTTGGAAATTTGTTCTTGGGCTGTTGTACACCCCAGCCAAGGCTTTCTTCCAGTGGTAGAACCTGAGTGGAAATTCTAAGGAACCACTTGGAGGGCATTTGTGGAAAAGAATCAGCAGACAAGGGAAGGGTTAATCGTTTTCTTTCATCCCCTTAAGATTGCATACAAATCCCTCTAGCCCTTGCATTGATGATAGTGGAAAACATGAAGTTGAAAATCCTGTGCTTTTTGTCATGATATCTGTCATATATCTAGGTGTCTACCACTCATAGATGTTTGCAATAGGCATTACTGGTCACTAAAGGCTAAGAACACTACCTTATGATGCCTTCTGTTTTTGATAAGGCTGCAAGGGTCAAGCTACAACAGATAAAATAATATTAAAACAAATATTTATTATGTGGTATTTACAATGGTAAAAATTAAAAATGGAGGGCTTGAATATCAGCTTTACAGAACAAGCTTTACATAATCTGTAATCATACCAAGTTCATGAATATCATATGACCAACACAAAACCATACATGTTTTGGTCTCAAGAATCTTCTTAATTTGATCAATAATACATACTTTTTAAAAAAAGAAAACACATCCACAAATACTGTATAACAATTCTGACCAGGCATTGTTATCTCATATATTGTGTGGCATAATGTAACTTTATAAAGCAGGCCTTGGATCTCTTCACGTAGTAGTTGCACTCACACACAAATCATCATTGATGTAATAATCCAGTATAAGGTTTCCAGTATTTCTGGATGTGTGTGTGTTACATAACACATGGGAGTTATTGCATCATCCTTTTGTTTCATCATATAGTTGACCTTGTTACAACAAATGTGCCATTTGACTTCATTTGCTGGTTGATGACACACTTGTTCATCAGCTTTGTATGAGAAATTATTACAGTTTATGCAAAGTTTTGGAGCCCTGTGGCATAGAATGGTAAGCTGCAGTATTGAGGTCCAAGTGCTGCTCACAACCTGAGTTTGATCCTGGCAGAAGCTGGGTTCGGGTAACTGGCTCAAGGTTGACTCAGCCTTCCATCCTTCCAAGGTTGGTAAAATGAGTACCCAACTTGCTGGGGGGGGAGGGAGTGTAGATGGCTGGAAAAGGCAAAGGCAAACCACCCCATAAAAAGTCTGCCGTGAAAACATCATGATGCGATGTCACCCCAGAGTCAGAAATGACTGGTGCTTGCACACGGGACTAGCTTTACCTTTAAAGTTTTGGAAGAATACATCATACTTGAATGCTTTGTCTATAGACTAAGTCTTGATCTCTAGTAGTTCCAACTTGAAGAAAGCTTCAGTGAAATAAGGTCTGGATAACAGGATTGCCTGTTAGCTGGAACTAAAACTGTTTGGATAAATATATGCATGAAATATTTGTAAACAGAGGATACCCATTCAAGAGACTTTTGGCTTTGTTTAATGAAATATGAAGCTGTCTTTTAACTTGGGCATCCTATTCTGGGACTCACAAATTGGAACTAATTTTCTACCTGCACAATTACATTTTGTATGAGTTGTTGGTTTGTAAATTGTTGTGAATTATCTTCTTGAATGTTTTCTGCAATAGAATAGTGTATTTCATGTGCTGTTGTTTAACAGCAGCCCACTTTCAAAAGCCAGGGTGGTCTAAAGATTGGAAGTTTCAGACTGAGATCTGGGAGACCCGTGTTCAAATCACCGTTCTGCCATGTAAAGCCACTGGGTGACTTACAGCCAGTTACATATTCTCAGCATGACTTACCTCCTATCGTTGCTGTGAGGTTAAAATGAAGGAGAGGAAAATGGTGTAAGCTGCTTTGGGTTCCCATTGTGAAGAAAGGTGGAGTATAAATGAAATAATAAATATAGCTGAAAAAGGAGAGCAGATAAAAGTTTGACTGGTTGATGGAAGGGGAAGATGAAGTAGAGAAAGGTGCAGATATGGGGGCTGCCATGGCTCCATGATAGAGCATCTGCTTTGAATGCAGAAGTTCCCAGGATCAATCCCTGGCATCTCTATTAAAAGGATCATGTAATGGGTAATGTGAATGGCCCCTGGCTGATGCCCTGTAGAACCAATAGTGGCCTTCAGAGGCCATTAGATTGATGAAATATAAGATAGCTTCATGTGTTCACATCATGTGAAAGAGGAAAAAACTCCTTATAGCATGTGGGTAAAACTGAGAGCTAATTGGTTTACCAATCTTTTGATGGTTGCTCTGCAAGACAAGCTGAATAGAGATTTGCTTAGCAATAGATCTGTCCAGCCAGACCATCCATATATGGTATCTCGTTGAGGTGCTTGATGGCTTCTTTGCTCCCCCTCCCCCCTCATTTTTACAGTCACAGGCAGGCAGCAAAGAGATTTATTGAGTCCCTGGGCAGTCATAATACATTGCTGGTGGTCTGGTGAGTCACAGGTTATACAGACCTCTTCTGTATCTTTGATCACTTTTGAGGTTGCTTGTGAAGGACTGGTAGATAAGCAGTCATTTATATATGGAAAATCAAACTGCAGAAACCTCAAAACACTTTTAGCATAAATAAGTTATACATGCAAAGAATCTTCACTTATTTAGTCTAGATTTCAAGATGGGGGCAGTTCTCTGTAATCAAATATTGAAGAAATGTTTGCCTTTGTGCAAATGTTTAAAGTAGGAATTTTATCTATTGCTGAATTTCTTTATAATGCATCTTTGCCTAAAATACTGCTCTATCTGCTCTCTGAGTTTAGTTATTAATGGAATTATATCATGAGGTCTCAACAGAAATATTTACCAGAGCGCACAGAGGTAAGAACCATAGTATTGTTGACCTCCAAGGAACCAGAAGGTCATCTACTATGCACTTGGATATATTTGTCTGTCTAACCTAGATTATGTTGTGTCACAAACACAAAGCTTCTTGCTTCAAATGGCATTATACCTGGCATGTCTTGTAGAAAGAAGCTCTTTGTATAATCACTGTCTAGAACATATTTGGAGTTTCTGGGCAGTGTCTGGCAAGCAGTCAGAAGGTGTGTGTGTGGGGGTAAGCATCCCAGGAGAGCAAAAAGAAAAATAAGGCTTTGATCACTCACACTAAATAATGTACTTTCAATCAACTTTCACTGCACTTTTCAACTGGATTTTACTGTGTGAACTGGCAAAATCCAGCTGGAAAGTGCATTGAAGGTGGATTGAAAGTGCACTATTAATGATAATGATAATAATAATAATAATAATAATAATAATAATAATAATAATAATAATAATAATAACAACAACAACAACAACAATTTTTATTTATACCCTGCCCTCCCCGCCGAGGCAGGCTCAGGGCGGCTCACAGACATGGGAGTGCCATGATTACAGTAAATACATTATACGATAAAATACAATAAAATACATTAAATTAATTAATTAATTAATTAAAACCACTACAGTTAAGGTGCTATAATACAAGGCAGTGTATGTCAGATGGCTAGGTGTCACTTCAGGATTCAATCTTGTAGGCCATTTGAAAAAGGATAGTTTTGCAGGCCCTGCGGAACTGATTATAGTCCCGCAGGGCTCGAACCTCCGCTGGTAATTGGTTCCACCAATGGGGAGCCGTTACTGAGAAGGCCTGCTCAGGGAGTGTGATCACAGCCAAGGGCATCTATTTACAGGAAGTTCTTACTGTACAATTCCTGGTGATTCCTGTAACTACCTGGAAATGAGAAAGGGTAGCTCTAGGAATTACTGTAAATGGTAAAACAGGATGTTATCATAGAGTTTTTGGTGATTCCTAGAGCCACCCTTCGGTGCCTTTGCTTTCCTATTGTCTGATTCTCCTTTCTTGCCTCTCAGAGAGCCAATTATGGTGTAGTGGTCAAAGAACAGCAGACTCTAATCTGGAGAACTGGGGTTAATTCCTCACTGCTCTACATGCAGCCAGCTGGGTGATCTTGACTCAGTCATAGTTCTCTCAGAGCCCTCTAAGCCCCATCTACCTTGGGGTCTGTTGTGGGGAGAGGAAGGGAAGGTGATTGTAAGCCACTCTGAGACTCCTTTGGATAGTGATGGCTGGGGTATAAAACCAACTCTTCTTCATTTCTGGGTAGCTCTAGCAATTGCCAGGAACTGCATGGGAGGAACTTCCTGTAAGTAGACAAGACTTTATTTTTTTTTTCTTTTTAATTAGGGCTTGGCAGCCCTAAACATGTTGCTGCTATGTATATATTTAAACAGTGATGTTTAGTAGTGTCATGAACATTTGTATAGCAAAGTTTAGTCAAATAACTCAAACAGCAACATTCTAGGGGAAGCTGCTCATCCGTCTGGTCTGATCTGGGTACAGACTCTTGACCAATTATGCCAAGTAGGTACACATTGATTATGAAATTGATATTCATTTATAGATTCTACTCTTATATTAAAAATCTACCTTTTCAACCTTGCACAGCAGAGTTCTTCCTGTGACACATTGTCGGTTTCTAGGACACATGGTTGGTTCATGAAGGGTAATGCTGAGTCCTAGGGAATACATAAGCCTGTCCCTGTGAGCAAATATAGTATCTGTGAGGTCATAATGGTGGGTATGGCTTGATGTGGTGTTTAGAATGTCATACTGAGACCTGGGACAACCAGATTAGAATCCTTGCTCTGCTGTGGAAACTTTCGTGCTCTTCGGCCTGTAACAATCTCTCAGCCTAACCTACCTCAGAAGATTGTTGTGAGGGTAGAATGAAGGAGGGGAGAGTGATAAGCCATTTTGGGTCCCTGTTAGAGAAAAAAACCCTGGGATATACATTTTAAAAAGCAAACATATGAGGTTCTCTCTCATCTCATCGCCATGGTTTTCCTCAACACAGTTAGAACTCCACTGAAGTTCTGTATTTCACAGTCTACAGAGAAAATGTTCCCTTGCAAGATAAATTGTAGACTGGAAGGCAAGGCAATGTTAAGTACTGCACTTAACTGAACAGTAGTCACACAATCAGACTTAGATGTGGGCTTAATCAGCACATTATCCTGGGATGTCTCAAGCCTGCTTACTAATTAAAATTTCTAAAAAGCTTTGACAGCACCAAATCCAACTTCCTTTTTAACCTTGTCATCCTCTTGATCTGTGTGAAAACAGTCCCCTGGCAAATAGGAGGGTTTTTTAGGAATGTCAGACAAGGCTTATTATATAAATGATTGATTCCCCCCCTCCCCCAGTATTTGACTCTGAGTGTTGCAGCTGAGAGATGTACTTTATTACACAGCCAGGGATCACAAAACAGTTATTTCATTAGGTAAATGCTTACATGAATTACTATGGCTGATAGAAACACTTGTGTATACCTACGTCAAGTTGGTTTTATGGTGTCAGTTGTGGTTAACAGTGCTGTTTTAGGTAACATGTAGAATGTTTGAATCACAAATGTTGCTGGCTTATCTTCTTTTAAAATTGATTACAAAAATTACATCATAATTTATGAAAAGCCATCTGAATGTGATTTAGTTCAATAAATGCAGCTCAGTCCCACTCTTATCATTACATACTTCTAATTTTTTGAAGTGTGTAAAGATAAGAGTGGGACTGAGCTGCATTTATTGAACTAAATCACATTCAGTATGCGACCCACTAAACTGTGTTAGTAGCCCTGTGGCACAGAGTGGTAAAGCTGCAGTACTGCAGTCAGAGCTCTCTGCTCATGACCTGAGTTTGATCCCAGTGGAAGCTGGGTTCAGGTAGCCGGCTCAAGGTTGACTCAGCCTTCCATCCTTCTGAGGTCAGTAAAATAAGTACCCAGCTTGCTGGGGGGGAAGTGTAGATGACTGGGAAGGCAATGGCAAACCACCCCGTAAAAAGTCTGCCATGAAAATGTTGTGAAAGCAATGTCATTCCAGAGTCAGAAACAACTTGCTTGCACAGGGGACTGACTACCTTTTAAAACCGCATTAATCTGAGTTGGTATTGCAGTATCTTTTATCCAGCCAAAAGCTTTTTTAAATGTGACTTCTCAAGGATAAAATCACATCAAGTCATATGCCAATTTCAATGCAAAAAGATTGCCTGTATGCAAATAAGCATATTGGGGTGAATTAATTATCCCTTTGACTCTTCAAGGCAGCAGTTAAATAACAAACTATGGATAGGGTAACAGCCTTATCTTTGCCAGGTAGGAAAAAGGGAGGTCTGACGGAAAACTTTGGTAGGGAATCTACAAGCTTGAAAGGCTTCCATCTGTTGTATTTGTCTAAGAAGACACAAGTATCAAGCATTTTAAAAGATCAGGAAGAAAATGTTTTCAATATACATGGATCAAAACATGCAAAATAAAGCTTATTGTTGCTTTAAAACTTTATTTATACTTTTAAAATTTTTCTCCTACTTTTTAAAATCCCAGTCTTTGTTCAAGTCCCAGGAGTAATCTGACATAACAAATCTGCTTCCATATTTAGCAGAGACAAGGTACCCAGCCTGGCTTGTTGCATAGTTGCCCCCTGCTGTCCCCCTTCTCAGCATTAGTGTTTCTGCTGCCTATCATTGCTTATGAACAGGCATAACAGAAGGAGTGACTGAGAAAAATGTTTCATCTTCAAGGTGCCCCCATCCCTTCATTTTCTAAGCACCTGCTTATTTTGCTTAATAAGTTAACCCAGAACTGCCTTTGTAGAACTGTTAAATGTTTTCTGCTTTTGTTCTCTGGGGTTCATCACTTCATCAGCCTTTTTGATACACATCATTTGTGTGTGAAATAAATATTTTCATTAGTTTTCAGCTAGTTTTGCTTGTTTGCCCCAACTGTACAGTAATTAGAAAGAAAATATTGTTTTGAAAGGAGGTTAATGTAGTGAGCTGGAAATGTAGTTTTAGCACAATATGGGCTGGAGAAAAATCTTAATTTATAAATGGTTTCATTGTAAGTTTTTTTTTTAGGGCACCTTCAGATTAATTATATAATCATTCTTTTCCTCCTTGTGACAAAAAATAGTGTTTGATCCTGGAAGATCTTAAAGACGTTGACTTTGAACAGCTCGCAATATTGGCAGGAGGAGAGAATCAGCAAGCCCTATTTAGTGCTCTTTTTATTTTGTGTGGCATGCAAGGCAATATCTCTTAAGGATGATTTACACAAGCATATATGAGTCAACATCATGTATATGAGTCAGCACCTCATGATTACTCAGTACTAGATTCAGTACATCTCAGTTTCAACGTGGGCTGTCTCTTAGACAAGAAATAATAATTTGTAGGATATAATGGTTTTCCGGCTTTTTCTGGTGATTTTAAATTTATTTTCCTGGTGATTTCTGGTGAGTTTAAATTTTGTAAATCCCCCCTCCCTCACAATTAAAATGGGCAGGCACGTTTCAGATACTAACAGGGAAAAGTTGGGAATTAACAAAATGAAGCCTAACTATAGAGATTAGGGGAAATTCCTAGTGTGTTGAAGACTCTGTGACATCTGAGCCTGCATTGGCTACTGGTTTAGCCTGTCCCCAAGATGACAAAGTTATTATTGGCGGTGAGGGCAGGATATCAATTCAGTAAAATAAATAAATAAATAAATAAATCACAGCATTCGTGACGTTGTTTCTTTGTCCATTTTTCTCCAACTGCCCAATTAACAGAACATAGGTGATTGAAGCCTAGGATAGGAATTTACCCACCACATTCTGGCATACAGCGGTTGCAATCAGATGGCCTTTTTGGCCCACCATAGCCACCCCTGGATTTAAGGTGCACAATCATACCCACACATGTTTCCCACAGCCACATCTCATCGTAGGATGGCTCCCACATGCATTGAATAGCCACCAGGAACTGGTTTGTTTCTGGCCATGCCATGCATGTGCAGGATTGGTGTGAACACTTTGCTGTGCATGTGAGCGGCCCATGCCTGTCTCAGCTACCAGGTGGGCACTATCTGATCACTGTGCCATGTCTCACTCTGAGAGGCCACAGAGGCAACTGGCTTGCCTGATCCCACCCAGTGTGTCTGCAATTTCTTATCCTAGGCATCTCTACAACCACAGGTTTGAGGCCAGGTTTTAACAAGGGCAAATACTGAATTGGTTTATGTGCTACAACAACACCTATCTTGGAAAGAGAACACTCAGTTTCCTTAACTATCCCAACTTTTAAAAGCTTCTGGTTTGTACAATTAACCCTTTAAGATTAGGGAAATTGATTTACTAACCTAATCCTATTAAGAATCTGAAAGCAGTTGTTATATTGGTGTTGAAAGCAGATATGCCAGCATAAATATTTAGAATCAGGGTGTCAGTATTTGTTTAAGTTTAAATAATCAGATTAAGGTTTACTGTTGGCCTTCAATTACATTTGATATAGCTTTAATCTTTTTTTTTTTTAGAGAAATAGAATAATCAACAGTTTTTCTGGATGAGAGGAAGACATCCATATTGTAATTAATAAACTGATGATTGCTTTGAGTTGGATAAAATAAAATTTGGTGAGACTCCTCTAACCTTGTCTTGTTTTTCTGTATTGAAATCCCCAACATTATTTATTTCTGTAGGAAAGCTGCTGTGACTCTATTCATTTTGGTTGTCCATATCTGCATTTTTCCTAACTTTAGACTTCCATTTAGATACAGAGTCTTCAAAACTGTTCACAGTATTCCATATGTGGTGGTGGAAAGAGCTGTCACATCACAGGTGACTAATGGCAACCCTAGGGTTTTCAAGGCAAGAGACATTCAGAGTGGTTTGCTATTGCCTGCCTCCATATTCTTTGGAGGTCTCCCAGCCAAATACTAGCTTAGCTTTGAAGAGCTGACAAGATTGGGCTAGCATGGGCTATCCAGGTCAGGGCATTCCATATGTTTCCATGCTGTATTTATATAAAGCTTTATTATGCTCTCTGTGGGTACACTGAGTTGAGTGCCTTCATTGACATCTTTTTCCTATTTAGTCACTGTAGATTCTAGGGTTGCCAGCTCTGGTTGGGAAATTCCTGAAAATTTGGTGGTGGTGCCTGGGGTGGGTGCATTTTAGGGAGAGGATTCTAGGTAATTCCATATAATCCAGCCATTTCCTCAAGGAGACCTGGACCAATTTTGCACTAGACCTTTAATACTGGTTTAGCCTGTCCCCAAGATGACATTCTACACTAAAGTAATAGAATCATAGCGTTATGGAGTTAGTCTCTCTGATTCTCTGTTTCTAGTGTAGAATGTCAGTTTGGGGACAAGACTAAACCAGGATTAAAGATCTAGTGTGAAATTGGTCCTGATCTTTGTTGACTAGAACTCTGGCTTCATTATCCCAATTTTTTTTTTTGGGGGGGTGCCCATACTAAGAACATAAGAACATAAGAGAAGCCATGTTGGATCAGGCCAACAGCCCATCAAGTCCAACACTCTGTGTCACACAGTGGCAAAAAAATTTATATACACACATACACTGTGGCTAATAGCCACCGATGGACCTGTGCTCCATATTTCTATCTAAACCCCTCTTGAAGGTGGCCATACTTGTGGCCGCCACCACCTCCTGTGGCAGTGAATTCCACATGTTAATCACCCTTTGGGTGAAGAAGTACTTCCTTTTATGATCCTAAGGGACCATACACATCTGGGCCATTTGCTTTTTGAGATCTTACCGTCAGGTAGACGATATAGAGTGTTGAAGGCTAGGACAAACAGATTTAAGGACAGTTTCTATCCAAGTGCTGTGGTTAGGTTAAATGCAGGGTTATGAAGGATTATCTGTTTTAGATGTATTTAATGGTTTAAATGGTTTTAATGGTTTTATGAATGTTTAATGGTTTTATGAATGTTTATTTAATGGTTTAAATGGTTTTAATGGTTTTATGAATGTTTATCCGTTTTAGATGTATTTAAATGGTTTTAATGGTTTAAATGGTTTAATGGTTTCAGATGTATTTAAATGGTTTATGAATATGTGTGTTTGATGTGTTGGTATGTTTGTGGAAGAGCACCTCATTTCGTTGCTCTCTTTTTGTTGAGAACAATGACAATAAATTCATCTATCTATCTATCTATCTATCTATCTATCTATCTATCTATCTATCTATCTATCTATCTATCTATCTATCTATCTTTTATCCGTTTTAACCTGTCTGCTCAGCAATTTCATCGAATGCCCACGAGTTCTTGTATTGTGAGAAAGGGAGAAAAGTACTTCTTTCTCTACTTTCTCCATCCCATGCATTATCTTGTAAACCTCTATCATGTCACCCCGCAGTCGACGTTTCTCCAAGCTAAAGAGTCCCAAGCGTTGAGGAGTCCAAGTTGGACTAGTCCAACTAGTCCAATACTAGTTGAGGAGTCCAAGTAATTTTTCCCTCAAACATTTTTTTTTAATTTCAGGTACCAGAACACCTGCTTGGGAGTGTGTAGTCTTTTTAAAGCATATTTTCTCTGAGGTCCACTCTCATAGAAAGTAATGACCCTTTAACATTTAAAGGGAGCAGATGCCACCAAACAGCTGTTTATTCAGCAAGCTTTCTCTTTCCTCCCTCCCTGGCCTGAACACTCCTGAAATTCTGGGTGATTTATTCCTGGAATGTAGGGAGTGGTCTGAGTCATTTGGCGAATACCTGAGCTGACCCAAGACAGCAGTTTTGGGGTTTATTTTCAGCTAGGTATACCCAAAAGTTCACTTCCTAGGCTGGGGATCAGTTACAATTCCAGGAGATCTCAAGGCATCACCTAGAGATTGTAATCCATGTTAATTCAGATCCTATCAGTATATATATGAAGGGTGGGATTTTTTGCCTCAATATGTATTATACATTGAGAACTAGTGTGGTAAAGTGATTAGAGTCTTTAACAAGATTTGAGGAGACGCAGGTACAAATTAGGGTTGCTGGTGGGGGATAGGGGGTAGAGTTACCATATCCCTGTTGGGAAACTCCCAGAGATTTGGGGATGGAGCATGGGGAGGACAGGGACCTCAGAGGAGTACAATACCATAGAGTCTACCCTCGAAGACAGCATATCCATTTCCTCTGAAGCAACTGATCTCTGTTGTTTGGAAATCATTTGTAATTCTGGGGGATCTCCAGGCCACACCTGGAGGCTGGCGTACCTATTCCATTCTTGCTGTAAAACTCATTGGTTGGATGACCCTTGGGACAAGTATTCTTTCAAAGCCTGACCTACTTTGCTTGTGGTTGTGAGGATGAAATGGAAGTGGTAAGAATTGCACCTTGCTTTGAGTTCCTTTGGAGGAAAGATAGGGTAAAAATGTAAAATAAAGTGCATTTCCAATTTGGAGATGTTCTATTGGCTAAGGGCATTTCTGGTTGTTTAGTCAAATTATGAGTAGTCTAATTGGGATAGATATTCTAAGTTTTTGCACTAAAAATTCTGTATGAAAAATAATACCTGATATAAATGATGGTTACAATGTCCCCCCCCCCCATTGAACCCTCAGTGTTTATTTAATGGGTTTACCTATGCTTGACCTAATATCTTGTCCAAACCTTTATAGCAAGTGTATTTTACAAAGGCTCACTTTAAGTGAGAGTTTAAATCAAATGCAACAATAGTACAAGGTTACAAAATATGATTTGTAAAATGATTTTCAAGTTTATGATAAGATAGTTAATAGGAATTAAAGAAAAAGTGGGCTGCAGGGATTTAGAAGTGCATTGCAAAATCATTAGTGTGTGAAATTAGTATAATTAACTTTAGACGTTTGTTAGGAAATATTGATATATTGGATGGAAGTAGTTCCTGTTTATTAGACTGTAAGAATTTAATAATACAGCCGTACTCTGAATTGCTGATGTCATTTTAGCTTGACTTTTTCAAAGGTATGGAGCAAAAGGAGTGTGTGTGTGTGTACATATCTGTATTTCTTGTGTTTTTGCTTCATATATGGGACAAGAGATGTACATTTCGTCCCTTGACTTCTGAAGACCTCCTTCAGCTCTGACAACTTGAGAGAAAGGGCCAAATTAAATTGCTAAAAATAACTCCTCAGTCCTGACAGAAATACAAAGGTGCAAACTAGTTGGAGAATTAATCCAATATAAACCTCAGGGGCTTGAGACAAGTGAGGAAATAATTGAAGTATGGGAGTGATAGACATGCACATCCTCTTCATTAAAGTACAGCCCCAAACCCTGTTAATTTTTGAGGAGATAATGAGCTAAATCCTGCTATTAATAGGGCTAGAGAGAGAGAGAGAGAAAGGATGATCTTGTATCCTAAAGTTCCCTTGGTGATATGGATGTCCCAAGCTGCATGCCAAATCTCATTTCCCTTTCACTGTAACGTTGCTCTCTGTTCAATCTCCTTGCTTGCCTGTAAGCTGTGAGAACTTTAAAACTTTTGTATATGGGATAGGGGGACTAATGTCATGTTGCCAGATTAACAGTCTGGAATCCTTGTACTTGAGCCTCAGTGATCTCAGGTTGGTTCATTCGCTCAAAACTTTTGTATATACTGAAAACATGAAGGAGATGAAATGGAGTAAACCCCCACCCCCCCATCACTTTTGCAAGTGTAGCAGCAATTCCCCCTAAATTGGGATGATTGCACTTTCTTCGGCCAGTTCAGCATATATTTATGTATTCTTCTCAAGTCAGAAAGAGCTGGCTCCAAAATTAGTTCTGCGCTAAACAGGCCTGGCTGTTCAGACTTTGTATGGCATGCCCCATACCTCATTCAGTGGCTCTGATTCTTGTTCTGATGCAAGAACTCTCAGATGTTTAAAAGACCTGAACTAGGCTTGCTAGCCTCCAGGTGGAGCCTGGAGTTCTTATGGAATTACAACTAATCTCCAAATTACAGAGATCAGTTCCCTCTAGGATTGCCAATCTCCAAGGGTCACCTGGAGATCTCCTTCTATAGTTGATCTCCAGGTGGCCAAGATCAGTTTTCTTGGAGAAACTTGCCTCCCCAAATTCTGCCCTTCCCAGGCTCTGTTCTCCCCTGCCCGTGAAATTTCCCAACCTGGAGCTGGTATCCCTATTCTGAACAGATGCATCCAACAGCAGGGCTATGATAGATTAAATCTTTTTGGCAATCTTTTCAAAGCCTTAAAGATGTGAGAGACTTTCCATTTCCAGGCTCCTCTGGGACCAGGGGAAGTGTAAAAACATTGTTTGCTTTTCCTTCTTTGCTTGTACCTGTTCTGTGGCTAATGTGGGGGGGGGGGGATGTAGATTAGTGAAGAAATTAGATTTACTGATCTTTAGATAACTTTCTTCTCCATCGCCTAAAGTATGAAACATCTTGCTGTTAATATTGTGTGAAGCATGACTTTAATCCATATTGTTCAAGTGCAGGGCAGCAATACAAGTGAAGGGCAGTTCTACAAAATGTTCTTACGTAATTAAAGAACAGAATTCAGACTGGATTTATCCAGAAAAAGAGGCTAATCTGTGCAGATGACGGTAGAGTTCATTCTCCTTGGCTGCATCATTACCAGTTTCACTACCATTTTTTCCTTCTGCTCCAGTGAACAGCCTTTTTGGAAGCCCTGTATTGAAATAATACTAATAATATGAGTACTACTACTACCAACAACAACAACACATCTGAGCCAAACAAGTCTTGATTTAATTTGTCTAGAAAACAATGTAAATTACAGCAAGCAAATGACATTTATTGATTTGGCAAAAATCTGTTGTGGGGTGAGGTCAGAGAAAGTCTCTTCTGTACTTACACTGCTGTCAGTACAGTTTTAATACCCAGTCAGCTGGGCTGGGAGAAAGCTGCTGGAAACACCAGAGCACAGCAGGGATGTCTCCTGCTGACCTGTTTTGCTTTTGCTTAAAGATAGATGCCCCCAATCCCTGCTTTAAATGAGTAGATTGACAACTAAATTCTCAAAGCTCATCCCATTTAGAATAGTATATTATTTGATCCCACTACCTGCTTTCTGGATTACCATTTTTAATTGTTTATAAATAGGGTTGTCAGTTGCTTTGGAAGGATTTGGGGGAGGTACCTGAGAAGGCAGAGTTTGTAGGGGGTGGGGTTCAGCTATGATGTAGTGTGATACAGTCTACCCTCCAAAGCTGCCATTTCTTCTGGTGGAATTAGGGTTGCCAAGTCCAATTTAAGAAATATCTGGGGACTTTGGGGGTGGAGCCAGGAGACATTGGGGGTGGAGCCAGGAGACATTGGGGGCGGAGCCGAGAGCAAGGGTGTGACAAGCATAATTGAACTTCAAGGGAGTTCTGGCCATCACATTTAAAGGGACTGCACAAATTTTAAAATGCCTTCCTTCCATAGGAAATAATGAAGGATAGGGGCACCTACTTTTGGGGCTCATAGAATTGGACCCCCTGGTCCAATCTTTTTGAAACTTGGGAGGTATTTTGGGGAGAGGCACTAGATGCTATACTGAAAATTTGGTGCCTCTATCTCAAAAAACAGCCCCCCCAGAGCCCCCGATACCCGCAGATCAATTCCCCATCATTCCCTATGGGAATCATTCATGGAGGTGCATGATGGCTCTGGGGGCAGGGCTTCCCCCGTCGGCCAGCTGGCTGGGGGAGGGGGAAAGCCTGTAAAACTGGGGGATCCCCCTCTGGGACCTGGGGATTGGGAAACCTAGGTGGAATATGTCTCTGCTGTCTGAAGATCAGAACTCTGTCCCACCTGGAGGTGGGAAACCCTACTTGTAACAGACATGTTTTCTGCTAATTGTCTGGCTTAAAATGTGGCAGGATAGAGGCCTTGCACAAAGAGCTCAATTTCTGAGAAATGGAAGTTGGGAGAATTTTGCAGCTAGACATCTGTCTTTGATAGGAATGGAAATGTAACCTGTGGTAGGATTGTTATGGTTGCTTGATGGGAAATAATTTTCATGGTTCTTCATAAAATCACAAAGGCTTCTGAATGAATTGTCTAAGGCTTTCACTGCTGGAGTCCATTGGTTGTTGTAGATTTTCCAGGCTGTGTGGCTGTGGTCTTGGCATTGTGAGACCTGACATTTCACCAGAAACTGTGACTGGAGTTCTCTCTGGGTCAAACTGAGAAGAAGTTGGTAGGCAGGTAATTTATATCTACCCAGGCAGGTGGGGTAGGGCTGAGTCATTATCTTATGGGAGCTTCCTGGGCTGTGACATGCTAATGGAGGGGTTTACCTGAGGGATTCTATTGTATATGGATTGGCTGTTGAAATTCTAATCTAATATTATCTGTAGTGCTGTTGTAAGCTGTAGGGCATTTTGTCCTGAAAAACACAAAAATAAATCCTTGCTGTAGCAAACTGCATTTTGGATTTTCTAGGCACGGGATCCTTTGATGATGCAAGAAGTATTATATTTAGAGCATTAGTAAAGCTTGAAATGAGAGGTTACAACAGGCACACAACTGCCATCAAAAACAGCAGCCCAGAGCAATGTTCGTACATTCCCTCTCCCTTCCCAGTATCAACTGAGACACGAAACGTGGGGCACAAAATTAATTGATTTGGCATAATTAGGCAGGGAGCTCAGAATGGAAAATGCCACAGTGCAATGAGATCATGCCACTTGTTTTGCATTAGTAAAATTACATGGGAGAGATTAAGAACAGGGCTCCTGTTTTCAGCAGCAACTATGTGCCTTCTATAACATTTCACTGTGGTCTTAGCACAAAATCCTTCTCCCCCATCCCCATTCTTTTTTAACAATGAGATTACAAAGGGAAGAAGATCTTATGGCTGAGCAAGGGAATTGAAAGTACAACCAAGAAGATGCTTTAAACACTTTATAAAAACAGCATTAAAGCATCCTGGTGACTGATACTTTAAGTATTTATGCCACCGCTAGATGTCTAAACTGCTGTCTGTTATTCACTAACGGCATTTTACAAAGCAGCTTGTGAAAATTCAGCTGATTTATTGAATTATCATCATATGGACTGAGGTTTATATTAGATTTAGGTGACTCTTTAAGCCAGTAAGGAATATGCAGAAGATAGCAGAATGCTCAGAGTCTTTGGCTCTTCAGTAGAACGCATCTAATAAAATAATTACATGTAAATCAGACATTTGATATAATGGAACTGCTGTCATCGTAAAACAGAGTAGTCACAGTCTGAGGTATTATGATAAATGTCCTTGAATTGCCTCAGCTCTTTAAAAGAACCCGGTAAATGTTGTCCGGCTGTTGGAATTCCTTGTCTCTAAATCGTGATGCATTCTAAAGGAATATGCCTTCAGTTACTGATTATACTTCAGCAAATTATCCAATGAGGTTTTTGATTTAGGAAGATCAAAAGGATCCCGTGTACCTACATAATAATGCTTCAGAAGGATCCACAGTGAGAGGTTGCTTAATTATGTGTAAGTGTTAGCTGTGTAATTATTAGAAAAATACTATCCAGTCAGTGATTGGATCTAAACAGCCATGAGCAGAAGGAAAATAACTACTAGCTTCATCACACAAGCACTTGTGCAACCGAACTTGAAGTGCCAAAAATAAGGCAGTAGCAACACTCCTGCTTCTTCTTGCACAAAGGGTTGTGCAACAGGAAGAATATCTTTTGGTTGAAGTGTACTTTTCTCAGTGTAGTGCTCTAGTGAAGAGGTTAAAACAGCTGTTCTATGAGCAGAAGACATCTTTCATATGAGGAAGAGTTGCCTTTGGATGCAACCTGATGATGATCTAGCTCTTGATTTGCATCGAGCACACTCATACCTCATTCAGAGTCACTGATTCTTGTTCTGAGAAGAAAAGAGACATAGAAAGAAAGCATTCTTGCTGATCCACAATTTGTACTTTACACTGTGCACAGAAGTCCTCCCATGTTTCCATGAAAAGACAGTAGCCCAGCATTTGATTGCACATGCAATGGATGGAGGAGGCAGCCTTGCTGCCAAGGAATAGCTATATTGCTGTTTGGCTCTTGTCTTTAGAAAAAAACCCCTAGCACTGGAGAAGAGAAGCATACAGCCTTCACTGGATTAGACTAAGAACATAATGGTGCAGCAAAACAGTGCTGTAGAAGGGAAGTAGATGTAGACTGACAAACATACCACTCTTAAGCAAGAAAAAACTATCATTTATAATCTAATGCAAGACTTTAAAAAAACCCTTTTCAGTGACTTTTTTAAAGGCAGCATTTAAAGTTGGACATATATTTATGCCAATACTCTGTATCTACAGAAAAAGCAAAGAGGACATGCAGCTCTGTTGTGAGGAAAAAAACCCTTACAGAACATCGTGATCACCAGCTTGGTTGCCAGAGCACCTGGAGAAGTGACTCACACATGTCTGGCCAGAGAGTGTGGGTAAACCTATCCAGGGGCAACAGGGACTTATGCAGTACAAGCAGCCACAACGCTACAAAGGCACTCTAAACCGGTACAAGAGTGCCCACCAGGAGAACGGATGGTTTCCTGTCGTTCTGTATGACGTCCATCCCATCCATGAAGCGAAGGAGACTGCGCCGCCAGGAGCTATCCAGGCAAACCGTTTTGAAGTTCTGACCATGGAATCCACCATGGAGGGCTAACACCACAAGCAGCCATCTTCCTACCAGGCTTGACTCCATTCCAGCGAAGCGTACGGCTCACGTACACACCAGATGTCACCTATGCCTTCAAGCAACCTAACCACTCCAGGAGTGGTTAATCGTCCAACCGCCACTTTATTTGTCCAACGGAACTCAAGACAAAGACTGGTGCCAAGGAGAAGACAGAAGAAGAGGAAGACCCTCTTCAGCCAGAGCCAAGTTCCTTTGTATAAACTGGGTGTTACCTAGGTCATGATTTGACTCTCTATTGTTACCCTTTCAGATAAGTCTAATAGTCCTAAGCATCTCCCCACCCAAATAATCTCTCTATTCTTCTTCCCAACTGTCATTTTGGAGCCTCCCCTTGGTCCATTTCAACCTGAAATTTCACTTGGGTATCCAGGATCCAAGCAAGTCTATTGGTCAAGAGCAAGCACCCAATCAGGTGCCACCAATAAACTTTCTATTGGTTGTCGCAGTAGTCCAGCCCTTATGGTCACTGCGAAACCTCCCCTTTTTGTGAGGTCACGCACCAGCTGACCACCTTCCTCCTCCCTCGTACCACCCATCCCCTAAGGGCTCAAGATAGTCCTTATAATCTGTGGACTAGCTACCCACATGTGTGCTTCTATCAGTACCCAACTTCCGCTGCATAGATCCATCCCCGATTCCTGATCAGTTTCGAGTCCCTTCCCACTTCCTCGCTCGTCGCCATTGGAGCCTTCCTTGAAGATTACGATCAGTAAATATCAGTCTGTCCGTCTATCTATCTATCTATCTATCTATCTATCTATCTATCTATCTGTCTGTCTGTCTGTCTGTCTGTCTGTCTGTCTGTCTTTCGAATTTCCTAAGACTGTATGAATGATTTATGAGTATTTTATCTTGTATGGAAGCCTATATTTTTCTTAATAAATTTTAATTGTTTTTACTTAATTTAGAGTCCCTAATATTTTAAGCATTACGTTTCTGGACGTGGTAATCCTGTATACACAGATAAAAAGATCCTGAGTGAGCCAGGTGCCCACCTGACAATTCCCCAACCTCGTTTTGAGGGCATTTTGGCTTACACAGTTGCACAGAATGGAAGTACTGCGAGCACATTTGTTTCCTTAATGATTCCTGGCTTTGCCAGAAATCATGGAGGGGGAGAAAGGGCAGCCTCTTCATCAACTATGGACAGGGCTGGAGGCTATCCATATGACTTGATTTGTGGCATACTCTTTTGCTCAGCCAGGGAGAGTGGAGGGAGAGAAAGGACAACGTTTCCATCAGGTAGGGAAGGGGCTGGAAGCCACCTATGTGATTGGGTTGTGGGATGGACATGTGCTCAGCCAGAAGGAGCAGAGAGGAAGAGTGGCCAGCCTCACTATCAGCTATGGAAGGGGGACTGGAAGTAGCCTTTGCAGTTGAGTTTCAGGGTGTGTACAATCTTCCTTCAAAGAGCCGCAGTAGATCTAGATGATGACGATGGTGTCTACATCCGCTATTGCACTGATGGCAGCCTGTTCAACCTGAGGCGACTAAAGGCTCACTCCAAGACAATGGAAAAACTCATCCGAGAGCTACTATTTGCTGATGATGCTGCACTGTCTCCCACTCGGTATCAGCTCTGCAGCATATGACGTCCTGCTTTGCAGAGGCTGCCAAGCTATTCGGCCTAGAAGTTAGTCTGAAGAAGACAGAAGTTCTCCACCAGCCTGCACCCCAGGAAGATTATCACCCTCCCTGCATCACTGTGGGTGAATCAGTTCTGAAGACAGTCCAGCAGTTCAGCTACCTGGGGTGCATCATCTCCTCAGATGCCAAGATCGACAAGGAGATTGACAACAGGCTGGCAAAGGCAAATCGTGCATTTGGCCGACTGCACAAAAGAGTGTGGAGCAACAAACATCTGAAAAAAATCACAAAGATCAATGTTTACAAAGCGGTTGTGATGACAACCCTCATCTACGGCTCCAAATCGTGGGTTTTATACCGTCATCACCTGCGACTCCTTGAGCGCTTTCATCAGCGCTGCCTTCGCACCATCCTCAACTTCCACTGGAGTGACTTTGTGACCAACACTGAAGTCCTCAAGAGGGCGGAGGTTACAAGCATCGAAGCATTGCTGTTGAAGATGCAGCTGCGCTGGGCAGGGCATATTTCTAGGATGGAATACCACCGCCTTCCCAAGATTGCTCTGTATGGCGAACTTTCCACCGGCCATTGAAATAGAGGGGCACCAAAGAAGAGGTACAAGGACTCCTTGAAGAAATTCCTTGGCACCTGTCGCATCAACCATCACCAGTGGTCTGAGCTAGCCTCAGATCGCAAAGCATGGAGGTACACCATCCACCAGGCTGTCTCTTCCTTTGAGAACGCACGCATAGCTGGTCTTGAGGACAAAAGGAGATTGAGGAAGAATCGCACTGCTACAGCACCAACCCCAAATCATACTTTTCCCTGCAGCCACTGTGGCTGGATCTGCCTGTCCCGCATTGGTCTTGTCAGCCACCAGTGCGCCTGCAGCAGACGTGGACTACTGCACCCTTCTTAAATCTTCGTTCGCAAAGTCAAGCCGAGAGAGCGAGAGACAATCTTCCTTCATGCTTTTTGGTTCTGGATCAGTTGAGCTGATAGAGTTGTGCAGAGGTAATCCTAGATGCCATGATTGCAGTGTCAACTGAGCCCTCTGAAGCTTTCAGCTTTGGAATGGGGAG
This sequence comes from Heteronotia binoei, assembly GCF_032191835.1. NCBI lineage: Eukaryota > Metazoa > Chordata > Lepidosauria > Squamata > Gekkonidae > Heteronotia > Heteronotia binoei. The sequence goes on from NC_083229.1 coordinate 44,950,640, forward strand.
TGGGAAGATAGAGCTCAACCGAAAAAGAATACCTCTGGCTGGTCTTGAATGTGCCACTGGCCTCAGATTTTGTTCTGATGCTTGAGACCAACATGGCTACCCATCTGAATCTATCTTCAAGTAAATATGTTAGAGCAGGGGTGTCAAATGTCTGGCCCGCAGGCCACAACTGGCCTGCCCAGGACTTTAATCAGGCCCATGGCTCTTCTCTCCTCCCTCTTGTCCTCCCCCTTTGAAGCTCAGAGACTGCCAAAGTTCCCAAGCTCCTTCTGCCTTGTCTTTGCCAGTTGCAGTAGGAAGCTCTTCTGGGCTTCCAGAGCTGCAAAGAAAATGCTGAATGGATTTTCCATTAAGGTCTTTGTGCCCAGATAGGTAGTCTTAGTTGGTAACATTTTTAAAATGTGTAATCCCATTATAAGTTGTATGTATGTTTTATAATTGATTGTAGCAATTTTACCTCTGTTTTCTCAGCATAATTTATATGGGTTACTGTAACTGACATTGGCTTTATCTGTATTGTTTTTGCTGGCTTCTGCTGTGAATAAACTTGACTTAGTGAGAGAAGAACTGAGGTACGATGAGGTGATGAGACTAGGATCCTGGGTAAATTAAAAATTAAGCCTCCAGGTTTACATGACATATACTTGAAGGTGCTTAAGGAACTCAAACCTGAAACTGTTGATCTTCTAACCATTATTTGTGATTTAAAGCTAAAATTGCCCTCTGTAACAGAGGATTAGAGAGCAGCAAATGTTACCTCAATTTTTAAAAAGGAGTGAGGAAATTAGAGAACAGTAAATCTAACATGTGTTCTGAGTAAGTTGGTGGACTATTATTAAAAATAAAATTATTCAGCATGTCGAGGAACAACGCCAGGGGAGGAAAATCAGCATGGCTTCTGCAAAGAAGAGCCTTGCCATATCAATCTTTGGAGTTATTTGAGATGTTTATTAAGCATGTGGATGAGGCTTATTAAGTAACTGTGACATACTTGGACTACCAAAATACTTTTGACAGCGTCTCTCACCAATAACTCCTGAGTAAACTCAGCAGTTATTGGATAAGAAGGAACAATAGCAGGGAGTAGGAATAAATGGACAGTTCTTGCAGTGGACGAAAGTAAGCAGCAGGATCCCATAGGTTCAGTTTTGCGACCAGTGCTATTTTATGTGTTCATTACAGAACATAATTTGGGATAGGTATAGTCACCAAGTTTGAGGATTATACCAAATTATTCAGGTAGTAGAAATATGGCATTTTAAAAGTTTTCTAGAAGGATGCCACTCCCGATGACTGTGTGGGGTCCCTCAGTTTTGCAGGCTCCTTCTTGCCCCAACAGCCATGATGTGCCTTTGAATCTAGGCAGGTTTAGAAGGAGCTTGCAAACAGTGTTTGAGAATGTGTATGTGCCATTAACTCTCAACAGTGGGAAAGATGCATGGGTGGGGGCAAGCAGGCAGAGCCACGTGATTCTTTCTGGTGAGTGTGTGAAGCTGTGAGAAAGGAAAAGACCGGAATATCTCTGTTTGTTTTGCATTCATTTCAAAACTTATTTGTATAGTAAAGCAGATAGTAAAGAGTTAACTAGAACCTGATTATAGGATGGAGGAAAACCCCACCCCATAGACTACTCTGTTTCTTACTTTGGTTTTCCTGTGTTAGTCTGAAGAAGATGGTTGAAATACAGCAACTCTAGTGAATAAATTGCCCCAGTGAGATCCCAAAAGTGTGGGCTTGCAAACTCTTTGTGTTTATTTTGGCTGCTTTGTGAGTGTGTGTGTTTGTGTTCCTTAATAAAGTCATGCTTGAAAATGCCTCCAAAGCCTGGCAAGGAACTTGGGATATGACAAATTTCACTTTTATTTAGTGGAAGTGCAGCTGCTGGGGAACCCTTTGAAGCCAAAAAAAGAGGAGGAAATGAAGACTTTATTCAGGGGAACTGCAGTGCTGTATTTTTATTTGATTTTTATGGAATAAGAAAGTCACCAGACTTCACCCCCAAAGTCTTCAAGCATTTCCTGGGTTGAAACCCTAGATTAGACAGATACATGGAAGATTGGTCTGTCAGTGGATACCAGCCATGATGACTAAAAGAAACTTCTATATTCAGAGATAAAAACTTCTGAATACTGGTGATAAGAAGCAGCAGCAGATGAAGGTCTTGTTTTCTATGCCTGTTTGTTGACTGCCCATGGAAATTTGTTGGTCATTGTTGTGAAACAAATCAGAGCCCAGAAAGGTCCTTCTTATGTTTTTACATATTCCTTGCATGAAAATGCCTATTTTGGAGTTTGGTATCGTAAAGTTGTACTTTAAATACTTGTGATAGTTAATTATTACATATTTTTCTGTACTGTTAAATTTTGAAGCTTACAAACCATTCAATTAATTGGATTCTTTGAGTTTTATTTTAAAAAGTGGTGCAATGTGATAATCATTATCTGCTTCACAGAGGAAAAAATATAAAAAAGCTTAAGATCAGGATGTCCAGAATTAAAGAAACGTTCTGTTATTCTGATTATTTTCTTTCTTTGTTGCTGCTTTATCTTTAATTGAATCTAAGCTATCTTGACAGAACAGAGGAGACTCATTTTAAAGCTGTTCTTTTTGTCAGTGTGCATGTTTGGCTCTAAACTAAAAATACTGTTTAATACATAATAAGGTTTGATACTCTTGTTAGGGGCATTCTTAAAATAGTAATTGGATACAGTAGACAAAAGAAAGAAAAGGAATGAAAACCTCAGAGCTCATGTTATTCAGATCTCAGATACTAATCTTACATAGTGCAGTGATAATGAACTGATCCCCCCCACCCTGCTGAATCAATGCGGTTGTAGGCAGGTCTTTTTGTGTGTGGAAAAAGCCCAGCAGGAACTCATTTGCATATTATGCCACACCCCCTGATGTCACCATCATTTCGCACAGGGCTTTTTTTGTAGAAAAAGCCCAATAGAAGCTCATTTGCATATTAGGCCACATCCCCTGATGCCAAGACAGCCAGAACTGCATTCCTGTACGTTCCTGCTAAAAAAAAAAAGCCCTGGTTGTAGGATAATTCAACTGCAGCAGCTGTAAGTTTAAGACATGCTTGCCACATTCAGACGTCATGACAAACCGCTGCTTGTTCATGGTGGGCATAAACTAGGCTTCCCAACCCTCCCGCCCTGGCGGGGGACCCCAGGATTTCCACCCTCTTCCCCCGCTCCCCAAAAAAATGGAAGCGGGGGGAAGGGGGGAAACAGCGACGGGGAGCATGGCGAGCCGCCCGATCCTGGGCGCCGTGCTGCTGCTGCCCCCTCCCCGCCCACCGCAGCTGCTCCTCCGAGATGGGCCCAGGCTGAGCCCATCTCGGAGGAGCAGGCGAAACCAGAGAAGGGGAGGGCGAGGCAGGCCAGGAACATGGCGAGCCGCAAATCCGGGCCCTTCTAGGACCCGGACTTGCAGCTCGCCACGCCCCCGGCCCGCCTCCACCCCCCCTCCGCTTCCACCCCAGAGGCGGAGCGGGTGAGGCCGCAGCACCGCTGCCGCCTCTTCTCCGCTCGCCGTGGCTGCTCCTCCCAGATGGGCTCAGCCTGAGCCCATCTCGGAGGAGCAGCCACGGCGAGTGGAGAAGAGGCAGCAGCTGCAAGGCGGCTTGCCACGCTCCCCGGCGCTGTTTCCCCCCTCCCCCTAGCTCCACCCCAGTGTCTCCTGGCTCCACCCCCAAAATTCCCAGATATTTCTCAGTTTGGACTTGGCAACCCTAGCATAAACGTAGCTTATTAGCATGCTCATCCTCCCCTTCAGTGTCCCTCTTCATGGATGGAGCCCCATTGAAAACTTTCTGCTTTGGGAAGTCTTCACTCAAGCTTCAATTTGCCATGACATCACAATGCTTTTTATTCCCTCCACACCAATTGGGATTCTAAACCATAGTTCATCATGGTGAACTGACCTTGCTTGAAGCCTTACAATTTTAGGAAATTTTGTTCATGTTCCATATGCAAGATGGTGGGGGTGGAGAAGAATGTGAGCTCAGTAGTAAGATGTGTCCATGTCTATCACAGACAAACAGAAGATTGTCACAACATGTGAATGCTGTTATGTCGCAGCAAATCCAAGTTGACTACTCTGTACTTTCAGTATACTCTAATGAGCTTGCCTGCATAAAATACGAATTTTCAAACATATCTTTGTCAGATTTTTTTTAGGCCTATACTTTAAAAAAAATCTATGCAAATCTGTCTTTGTAGGGCCCTTCTTTACATGAAGCAATTTCTTGGCATGCTGTTATAGAATATGAAGGGAAAATTGTCTCTGTGTTCCTTTAAAATACATGAGCCTAAGATGCTATGGCTGAGTATTAATTTGCTTGCATTGCATGCTGATGGTTACTGATAACTTCATATACAAAAACTTAGGTAGCAGGACTTAGGTCCTTTTCTGACTGAGGTCCTGTTGCAGAGAGATGATGCCACACAAAAGAGACAGTGATGGACCCCTGACTGTGTATAAGGCAGCTTCATAAATATGCAGTCCTGGTTTTGTCTAGAGTTGGGGTGGGCAATCTTTGGAACATGTGCTGAATGTGGCACACCATTCTAATTTACTTGGCATGCAGATTTATTCTCTATCCAAGCAAGTAAGGCTAACCTGAACAAGGTAGTGAGCATGGCTTATGTCTCTCATTGCTTCCCAAAGCCATTCAACTGCCATCTGATTCCAAGGAAAGCCATTGAGATGCTGGCAGTATTGCTGTCACTTGACTAGCTTTCACTGAGTCTGGCTAAGCACAACCTTCATTTCTTCCTCTCTAGCATCTTGTGAGGTTTAAGTTGTATTTTGGCACTCTGGTCAATATTGTTGCCTACCCCGGGTCTAGAGAATTTTCTGAAGCATAGATTGAAAATAAGCTGGTACCAGGTACCAGTAAGAAAGGGATAGAGTGACTGAAGTGATATGTCCCATGTTCTGCTTTGAACTCTAAAAATGAGATGGCACTGGTAAGTAATATTAAGTTACTTTCACCCATGTTAAAGAAATGTACAAAGTATACATTATAATAATTTTCTCTGTACATCCTCTTGATTTTAAACCTATTAAATCTCTGTGCAAGCTTGAAGGAAGCCAAGGTCATAATAACTAGATCTGAGATTTGGCTGGCCAAGTAGTGAATTCCTACTCTAATAGCAGCATTGCCAGCAATTACTATCCTATTACAGAATTGTCTTGCCAAAATGTCTCTAGTTCCATTTTTTTTTTAAAAAAAATCAAGAACCCATCACGTTTTGATCAAAACAAAAATTTGAAACTTGCTCTGCTTGGTTGGTGTCACTTCATTCAATCAGGTTTTCTGAAAACTAAACATCTGTGAGGCTCCTTCAATGCTAATTTTAATCATATCAGTTTTAGATAATAAACTTCTGACTTTCATAAGTGTTAAGCCTAAACCTTTCCTGATGTGAAAGTCGGCAGGAATTTGTAACGCACATCTGGTTCTGGCTTTAATTTCAAGCTGAGCAAGAAAAAAAATAATCAAGCCCAGCATTACTGAAAGGTTTTGTACAACCCAAATGTGTGGGCAATTCATTTTGTTAATTGAAGCAGTTATCCACTGAAGCATAGGTCCTTCTCGTAATATTAATATCTTTGCTTTGATATTCACTCATGCAAAGCACAAAGTCTTAAGTGTTTGCAGACACAGTAGCAAAATAAAATAAGGACATGGTAGTGAAATGAAATACCAGAGGCATTGTTACTGAGATCAATTACAGTAAAATGATAGTGTTTACAGTGTCAAATGAACTACAAGGCTTAGCATACTGATAAAATAAGAGTAATGTCTAGTAAGGATTGTGCTTCAAGAAGAAGAAAACCCCCTCACAGTTTTGTAGCATCTTAAAGACTAACACATTTTTGTGGGGGGCTTGGGTTTTCATAGGGTCGTGTTTACTTTATCAGCTGTGTGAAATGGACAATAAATATGTGTTTACAGAAAATCCTATGCAGAATTTTACAGTGCAATCCTATGCAGTTTGCCATTCTAAGTCCATAGATTTCAATGGGTCTAGATGGGTGTAATTCTACATAGGATTGTACTGGTAGGCAGTCATTCATCTGCATGGGGTGTGTCTCCAAATGAATGGGCAGGGGATTTTTATTATTATTAATTGGAAGAAATAAGATTGATAAAAGTTGTTAGTGAATGACTTTTTATAAATTTATTTCCAAAGTCAAACTGTGCATGTGGTGGTGAGGCTGAGGGCTCCTTTTCAATCTGAGATGCCATAACTGAATCAAGGCAGCTCTCTGAATTAAGCAAAATTCTGTCATGAGGACAGCACCAGGTACACCCAGATATTTACTATAAGCTGGAGTTCATTTTATGCCATCATATGATGAATACTGTTTATAGTGAGGAAACCATCCTAGATCAAAATGAAGAATTGATTATTCTGTGTCAGTTTAGAAGTCTCATGGTCCAGCTACCCCTTTACAAGTGTCTCTGGAGATTGCCTAGGTAAATCTGGACCTCTTCCTTGATGTCCCATGAGCACATGAAGCTGCTTTATACTGAATCAGACCCTTGGTCCATCAGGATCAGTATTGTCTCCTGAGACTGGCAGCGGTTCTCCAGGGTTGCAAGCAGAGATCTTTCACATCACTTCCTGCCTGTTCCTTTTAACTGGAGATATTGGGGACTGAACCTGGGACCTTCTGAATTCAAAGCAGAGGCTCTTCCACTGAGCTACAGTTCATTTTAACCTAACAAAGAACTCCAGCGACAGCACAATTTAAAACTTCACATAACAGTTGAGCTGGCCAAGGCAATCACTGATGATGCCTCAATTTGGACATAGATAAGTTTCTTTGATCATTTTTTTCCCTTCTGACCATTGAAAAAAGGCTTGAGCCCAGTGGCATCTTTAAGACCAAGCTGCTTCATACCAACACTGCTACCCACCAAAATCTGGCAACACTGCTACCCACCATTATTATTATTCATTTTATTTCATGATTATTCATGATTATTACTGAAAATAGTTTTGTCATATAGAGGAGGGGCCCTGAGTTGGATAGTCCCAGCCTAGCCTGGTCTCTTCAGATCTCAGAAGTTAAGCAGGGCTGACATGGAGGCAGGCAATGGCAAATCACCTCCAAATGCGTCTTGCCTTGAAAACAGAGTTGCCAGGTGTGACTTGATGGCAAGAAAAAAATAGAGAAAAGGGTATTAAAATGATCTGTTCCAGACATCAAATGGGCTATCCATGTGGTTTCCTCAGTGGTCAGGTAGCTTTATTGGATTGGAAAACATGGCGCTGGGGAAATTGCTAACTCTTGTACCCCAGCACTCTGTCCCTGATCTAGTTAATGGTATCTGATCAAGGATATTGCTTGCATGTTTCATTTAGTTTGACCCTTACATAAATTCTGTGTAAATTCAAAATAATTTTTTGGTTGGTTGATTGGTTAGTAAAATTGTCATGGACAAGTTCAGATTATCACTATTGCCACAGTTAAGATACTGGGGGTAATCTGTTGTCTTTCATGCACGTAGCCTATCCCAGGGATGTCAAACTCATTTGTTATGAGGGCCGGATCTGACAAAACTGAGACCTTGTTGGGGCGGGCCATATGTCTTATAAAATGTAATGCCAGCTAGTGGGGATATAAACTTTATAAAAGACACAAACACAATTAAAGATTTTGTATCTCTCCTGTATGATCCAGGGAACTGGGTAAAGGAAGCTCTGGCTCTTTCCTTCCCTCCCCAGGGGATGAGGAAGGGGTGGAACCACAGTCAATAGAAGGAAAAGAGGTTTGGCTCAGTAGCTTTGCTCTGCAATTGAGAGAGCCTAGGCAAAACAAGCTCTCCCTCTCCCCTTCCTCCCCAAGGGAGGAGCCTCAGCCAATGGAAAAAATAGAGGCTTTGCTCTGTAGCTCCTGTGCGATTGAGCAAGCTTGGCAAAGCAAGCTGTGACACAGAAGGAAGCAAGAGAGAGGGAGAAGGAAGCAGACAACAACCAGTTGCTCAGGGGGCTGATAGGAGCCACCCCTGCCCTATCCCATCTTTCTCTCAAATTCTTCCTTTTTTTAGTCAGGATTGATTATGGCATCGGGTTGCGTTAGCCATTCTTAATGTTAACCAGAATTAGCTTGAGGAAAGGACTTACCAGCTTCAAACCTGGTTTTAAATTCTTCATCATCATCATCATCATCAATTTTATTTATATCCCGCCCTCCCCGCCGAGGCAGGCTCAGGGTGGCTAACAACACAGGTCAATATATACATTGTACAATGTTTAACAATACTAATTTAACAGTTTAATTAAAATTCTATTAAAATTCTAAAACGATAAAATTAATTAATATGTTGGTGCTATTATACAGATGGTGAGCTTGCTCAGCAGTCTCTCTCTTAGTCAGTAAAGGCCATTCGGAAAAGGATGGTCTTGCAGGCCCTGCGGAACTGTTCAAAGTCCTCTGGAAGCCGGTTCCATAGGCGTGGAGCCATAGCAGAGAAGGCCCAAATGCGGGTACTCTGTAGCTTTACCTCTTTTGGCCCGGGAATAGTCAGCAGGTTCTTCCCTTCTGACCTCAGTGCTCTCTGGGGTTCATACGGGGAGAGACAGTCCCTAAGGTAGGCAGGTCCTCAGCCATATAGGGCTTTAAAGGTAATAACCAGAACTTTGTAACGAATCTGGTATATAACTGGCAGCCAGTGCAGTTCACGCAGCCCCGGCTGTATGTGCTCCCACTTTGGGAGCCCCAGCAACAGTCTGGCAGCTGCGTTCTGCACCAGCTGCAGCTTCCAGGTTTGGCACAGAGGCAGCCCCATGTAGAGGGCATTACAGTAATCCAATCTTGAGGTGACCGTTGCATGGATCACTGTTGCCAAGTCCTGACACTCTAGGAAGGGAGCCAACTGCCTTGCCCGCCTCAGATGAAAAAAGGCTGACTTGGCAGTGGCTGCTATCTGGGCCTCCATTGATAATGAAGGCTCCAGTAGAACTTCCAGGCTCCTGACTCAGCACGCCACTTTCAATGCCGCCCCGTCAAAAACCGGGAGAGATATTTCCCCTCCCAGAGTGCCCCGACCCAAGCAAAGGACCTCTGTCTTCGCTGGATTCAATTTCAGACCACTCAGCCTTAACCAAGTTGCCACGGCCTGCAGTGCCAGGTCCAAATTCTCTGGGACGCAGTCAGGCTGGCCATCCATTAGCAGATAGAGCTGGGTGTCATCTGCATATTGGTGACACCCAAGCCCATACCTCCTGGCAATCTGGGCAAGGGGGCGCATATAGATATTAAATAGCATCAGTGAGAGGACTGCTCCCTGAGGCACCCCACAATGTAGTGTGCGCCTCTGCGAGAGCTCACCCCCGATTGCCACCCTTTGTCCCCGATCCTCGAGAAAGGAGGAGAGCCATTGCAGGGCCAACTCCCTAACCCCAACATCAGTGAGGCGGCGGGTCAGCAGCCGATGGTCGACCGTGTCGAACGCGACCAACAGGTCTAACAACATCAGCACCACTGCACCGCCTCGATCCAGATGCCACTGGAGGTCATCTGCCAAGGCGACCAGCACCGTCTCCGTCCCATGGCCCGGGCAAAGCCGGACTGGCAAGGGTCTAGGATGGAAACGTCATCCAGAAAACCCTGCAATTGCAACACCACTGCCATCTCTATAATTTTACCTAAAAACGGTAAATTCGAGACCGGTCGGTAGTTTGCCAATTCGGCCGGATCTGCTGTACTTTTTTTCAAGAGGGGGCGGACCGAAGCCTCTTTTAAGGGTGCTGGAAAATGCCCCTCCAGGAGGGATCTATTTATGATGTCCCATAAATGACATCTGAGCTCCCTCAGGCTCTGGTTAAATGGTACCTATGGCTTAGTAGTTGATGTATACTGATGTATACCATAGGGAATACTTTGATGAGATCAAAAGGAAGGGGAAGAATGGTAGGGATGGAGATAAGCATGCATCCTTAGTATTTGCATGTGAATTCTCAAGGCAAAATACTGCCAAGATGGGCATCCCTGGTCTTGCCCCAGGGATGTGCTAGCATTTTAAAGAATGATTTCCCACCCATTAATTCCTTTTAACAATACAACAAGAGCAAAATTCTGTTTGGGACCACAGTGATGTGGATGGAGAAAGGGATCTTGCCTCCTCTTTATGCCATTTTTCTGACCCTAAACAGTGCTGATGGTGTTATTTTCCATAATGCCCTACCCCAGCATCATGTCAGGTTGGAAAAATGGCATGGGGTATTTTTTATTTTTATTTATTTGGTAACTTATATCCCGCCCTTCCCACAAGTGGCTCAGGGCGGCTTACAACAAACAATAAAATCAGAACAAAGTTATTACATTTAAAATCAGACATTTAAAACCTAAAAAAACTTAAAATATTTAACATTAGAACTATACAGTATAATCACAGAAATCTGGCAGCTACATTTATCTAATCAGGCATAGGCTAACTGGAAGAGGGTTGTCTTACAGGCCCTGCGGAACTGAGCAAGATCCCGCAGGGCCCTCACCTCTTCCGGTAGCTGGTTCCACCACATAGGGGCCATTGTAGAAAAGGCCCTGTCTCTAGTTGCCTTGAGACGCACTTCCTTAGGCCCGGGGATGGTGAACAGATTTTGAGTCCCAGACCTCAGTACTCTCTGGGGAACGTGTGGGGAGAGACGGTCCCTCAGGTAGGCAGGTCCCAGGCCATATAGGGCTTTAAAGGTAATGACCAGCACCTTGTACCGGACTTGGTATATTATTGGAAGCCAGTGCAGAGCCCGAAGGCCCGGCCGGATGTGCCCCCACCTTGGGAGGCCCAATAGCAGCCGGGCCGCAGCATTCTGCACCAGCTGCAATTTCCGGGTCCGGCACAGGGGCAGCCCCATGTAGAGGGCATTGCAGTAATCCAACCTCGAGGTGACCGTAGCATGGATCACTGTTGCTAGGTCATCGGGGTCCAGGAAGGGGGCCAGCTGCCTTGCCCGTCTAAGATGAAAAAATGCGGACTTGGCAGTGGCCGCTATCTGAGCCTCCATCTTTAGGAACGGCTCCAATAGCACCCCCAGGCTCTTGACCCTGTCCGCTGGCCTCAGCGGTACACCGCCAAAAGCTGGCAGGGGGATTTCCCCCCCCCGGCCCCCGATGGCCCAAACAAAGGACCTCTGTCTTCGCAGGATTCAGTGTCAGTCCACTCAGTCTGAGCCACTCAGCCACGGCCTGTAATGCCCGATCCAGGTTTTCTGGGGCGCAGACCGGTCGGCCGTCCATAAGTAGATAGAGCTGGGTGTCATCAGCATACTGGTGACACCCCAGCCCATACCTTCGGGCAATCTGGGCAAGAGGTCGCATATAGATGTTAAATAACATCGGGGAGAGAACCGCTCCCTGGGGCACCCCACAGTTAAGTGAACGCCTCTGGGATAGTTCCCCCACAATCGCGACCCTTTGTCCCCGACCTTCAAGGAAAGAGGAAAGCCACTGCAAGGCCAACCCCTGAATCCCCGCGTCGGCAAGGCGGCAAGTCAGCAACCGATGGTCGACCGTATCGAACGCCGCCGATAGGTCCAACAGCATCAGTACTGCCGAGCCACCCCGATCCAGATGTCGTTGAAGGTCATCTACTAGGGCAACCAACACCGTCTCCGTCCCGTGACCTGGGCGGAAGCCGGACTGAAGTGGGTCAAGGATGGAAGCGTCCTCCAGGAAAGTCTGTAGCTGCCTCGCCACTGCCCTCTCAATAAGTTTGCCCAAAAAGGGCAGATTTGAGACCGACCTATAGTGTGCCAATTGGGCCGGATCTAGAGATGGTTTTTTTAGGAGGGGCCGGACCACGGCCTCTTTAAGTGGCGCTGGAAAAAGCCCTTCCGTTAGGGATCTATTTATGATATCCCGTATAGGATATCTAAGATCTCCCTGGCAGGATTTAATAAGCCAGGAAGGGCATGGGTCCAATTTGCAAGTTGTTGGGCGGGCAGATGAGAGGATCCTGTCGACTTCCTCCAAGCTGAGGGGGCTGAAACCGTCTAGGATATAATCCGAAGACATGCTCGGGGCCTCGGTTGCGTTAACTGTCTCAAAATTGACGGGGAGGTCGTGGCGGAGTGATGCGATCTTGTCTGCAAAATAGTTCGCAAAAGCCTCACAGCCTATCTCCAATTCAACAGAATTTGGTCTGCCCTGGGGCAGAGTGGTCAAGTCTCGAATTATTTCAAACAATTGTGCCAGGCGCGAAGTTGCGGACGCAATCTTAGCCGCAAAGTATGTCTTCTTTGCGGATTTGATTGCCATCTCATAGGTCTTCAAACTCTCTCTATAAGATGTTCGGGTCACTTCATCTCAAGTACGCCGCCATTGCCTCTCTAGTCGTCTGAGGTCCCGCTTCAATTGCCGCAATTCCTGGTTGAACCAGGGAGACGGTTTGAGGCGGGGGCGTAGAGGACGCCTAGGCGCGATCTCCTCGATAGCCCTGGAGAGTCCATCGTTCCAGGACTCAACCAGAACCTCCAGGGAATCGCCAGTGGGCCAGATATCCCGTAGAGCCGTCAGGAACCGTTCCGGGTCCATCAGGCTCCGCGGGCGAGCCAAAATATGCTCTCCGCCTAAACGGGTTTGGGGTGACATATCCACACGAGCCTTGAGGGCAAAGTGATCCGACCATGGCACTGCTTCCATTGCAATATCGTTCACTTGTACTCCCGCCGCGAAGACCAGGTCTAACATGTGTCCCGCCTGATGAGTGGGCGTTGTAACAACCTGGGAGAGTCCTAGTGTCGCCATGGATGACACTAGATCCATCGCCTGGTCAGAGGCCACGTCATCGGCATGAACATTGAAGTCACCCACGACCAGTAGCCTTGGGTACTCCAATGCCCAGCCCGCCGTGGCCTCCCCCAGGGATGGTAGGGCGGTGGCTGGTGCGTTAGGCAGTCGGTACACCAGCCAAATCACCAACCCCTTCCCAATGTCCCACATCAGGCCGGCACATTCAATGCCCGGAATCTCCGGGGCCGGGAGAGCCCTAAAGGTGTAAGCCTCTCGTATGAGTAATGCCACTCCTCCCCCCCGCCCGCTAGTCCGGGACTGGTGGAGGACCGAGTAACCTGGGGGGGTCATCTGGGAGAGAGCCACGGTCTCCCCATCTCGCACCCAGGTCTCGGTCACGCAAGCCAGGTCCACGTCCTGCTCCAGTAGGAAGTCTCGAAGGACACCGGTCTTATTGTTGATGGACCTGGCGTTGCACAACACCAGTGTCGGAGGCGGGTAGGTTCGTCTGGTCCCACTACCTGTCACCGTCGGGATGGGCCGCAGGCTGGAAGGTGGTTGAGCACTCACATGTCTCAGCCTCCTTCGCTTGTAAATCTGCCTGCTCCCACCGTCGTACCTTCCCCTCCCCAGGAGTACCGGAATCCCCAGGCCAGTCATCTTCTGTGGTGGAAACCAATTCGTCAACTGATGGTAACGGAAACTCGGTAAGCAAAGTGCTGCTGTATACCAAAAATACGGAGTAGTAGGTATAGAGTGTTAAAGTGCAAAAGTCTACTACTTATATTATGGAGTCTCTGAGAGCTAAAGTGCGGTAGTGTCAAAAGTCCAAAAAGTGCAAGGCGGCAAAGTCTAAAGTGCGATAGTGTCCCAAAAAGTGCAGGGTGGCAGAGTCTAAAGTGCGAGGTGTAGGTAGCTATCTTGTGGCAGAGGCGGGTATTGAGTCTCAATCTTGTTCTTACTCTTAGATAATATGATTGCATAGTTCTTATAATTGGTAGTATTAGCGTTCTCATTGATGTTCTTGTTGGGTGGGGAGAGTCTGAGAAGTCAGGCAGCCTCCACCCAGCTCCAGGGCTCCAGGGAGGTACTCGTCCTCCCTGTTTCCCACAGCCGTGCGGCCGCTGTCCAGGTAACTCAGTTGCCGGGTGAGTTGTAATTCACCCTTTCTCCCACTGGGCGTCCTCAGCTCACTCTCCACCCTATATGTGGACTCCAGGTGTTTACAATTCCACTAAGGGAGAGAGGGGGAAAGGAGAAGAAGAGGGGGGGAAGAGGGGGGGCCGTCGTCCCACTGGTAGGCTAGCTACCCTGGTACTTCGCCCCTCTCTACCTCACCCGCAACTGTCTCCAAACACCCTGGCGCCACAGTCTCCCCGACCAATATGCCACTCTTGGGCACTCCTCACTATTCCCTCACACTCTGCGCCTCGCACCCCTGCCTCGTGCAGTCTCTGGCGGGGTCTCCGGCGAGATGGTCACTCGGGTAGATGGTACTCAGGCGGACGGTCCCCCCACACAGACAGTCTGTGGGCTCTGTCGGCTCAAACTCCCGACCGTCTCCGCTCGCAGGCGTCAGCCCCGCCAGTCGTCAGCCCCGCCGGCTGTCAGCTCGTTCTCGTCTGCACACTCCTCGTTTCTCGCCGTTTCTATCGTCCTCACTCGGCCGCGTCCGCAGCTGGCAATCGTCCACGTCCTCAGCCGACAGCCTGACTCAGTCCGCACCTCCAGGCACACCGTCTCCGGCATCTCAGCGTCGAGGCTGGGGCTGGGCCGTCTTAGTCTTCTCGGCCCTCGTTGGTAAGCACTTTCAGTCCGCTCCGTTTGTAACAATGGTAAACAGTAAACAGCAGTAAATTAGCTCACCGAGAATGTAGCTTGCCTTCGGTATAGGTGTTATAAATGTTATAGGTGGCGTTTTCCGCGTTCTAGAATATGTTGTTGTTGTTATGGCTGGAGCTTTAGCACGGAGCCCCTCGCCTCGCCGCCATCTTTCCCTCCCTGCTGCGCCTGGCCAGCTCAGGGTAGAGGCAGGATTCACTCTTCCCCCTGCACTGCCAATGCAGACAGCAGCGTTCTTTTTAGAAGTCAATTTAGGAACTGGTTGCTGGGAAAATGCTGAAGGTACACAGAAACACCTGAGTAGTAAGTCTCAACTCAACAATTTTAAATTTGCTATTTTTGTTTTTATTGTAAACCATTTTACATGGGTAGTGGTTGAGGAGAGGCTACTGCAAGAAAGCTGTTTAAAGATAAAAGAAAATCAGTGTAATAGTGCAAACCCAGGTCATCTGAATTTGCTGTCATCCATCTGAACAACTTAGTGAATGGCTGGCTCCCTGCTTGAATCTGGCAAGCAGGACATGAGTAAATCTGAGGGTATTTAAGCATAGTGAGTACAAACTTCAGCAACAGCTACTGGAATATTCAAAATGTTTCAAAAAGATGTTCCTTAAGACTCAGCTAACGAGAAATGTATGCTTCACATTTCATAATACCAAAATGATAGCACGTGCTAGGAAGCATTTTTACACATATCAACTTGCTGTACAGCAATGGGTGGCTGACTATGTCATGATGTGATAGTATGATCTGTGATAACAGACGTGACTTGCAGTTTGTTTCACATCTCAACCCAAAGTAATTGAATTTCATCTATTTCGACTCAATGGGAGTGAATTGGTTAAAAACTTAGTATTTGAGTTAAGTGAGTTGTTGATCAGGCTATAAATTGTTTAAATGCTTCATAGGCTAGTTAGATAACAGTTGCAATTTTAAACCAGACATCTATGGGTCAAACTTTCATGAATGAAGCCTCTGCTTGCCCTTGATAACCTCAAAGTCCAGCTGCCTTTTAGGTAAACTGCACTAGCCTCCGATGGTCAGGTGCAAGTATAATATGACTAGCCCTGGTTTGCGAGTAAGGAGTCACCCTGAGTAATATGCTCACCTTTTCTCTCTCAGCTCCATTCTCAGAAACTTTTCAGTTATCTTCAGGGCTTTTTTTGTGCAGGAATGCACAGGAATACAGTTCTGGCTGGTTTGGCCAGGGCTCTGACTCAAAGAAAGGTCTTCGGCAGAGGGAAGGTGCTAGGCAGCCGCACACTCTCAAACTGCGCGCTCCATCCTCTCTGTTGCCTCCAGCCTCCAACGGGCTTGCAAAGAGAATGAGAGATGCAGAGCCTCTCATGAGTGTCAAGTCTGATGTTTCAATAACGAGACCTTCTTGATAAAAGTTTCTAGTTTATTGTAACATGTTGTTAGACTATAGAGCCAGATTGAAAGACTGGCGAGTATACAATCAAGGCAAGCATTTAAGGTATACATCAAAGGGATTCTTGAGGGAGGGGTACTCTATGCAGGGTACATTCACACATTGATGTTACTATTTCGTTCTCAGGCCTGGTTGGCCTTGGGCGCCTTCTTGGCACCAGTTCCCCCCACGCTCTCCTGAGAAGGCACTACTATCTTGTTCCCATATTCCCATTTCAAAGCATTACTACATAACAAAGGGAAGGAGGGGGGGGGGAAAGGAGAGATCAAGCTAGCAGCATTGGTATGCAGTGTGGTTTTTACCCAGGATCCTTTTCCTGAACCAAAGATGCATTTTATATAAACTGCAACAGACTTGACATACTGCCCCCCCTAAGCCCCCTCCTCCGCCATCACCCTGTCAGTTGTGCATTCAGTTGTGGTTTCCTACCACCTAACATCTGGAGTGGCCTATAAGGGCCCCTTCAAACATTAAGGCATTGTGGGTCCTCAGTGGCAATACATCTTTTCCTGTAATGTCCAAGTGACATTGAGATTTCCACAGAAGTTTTGCAATCAAATCCCATTTTGACAAAAAGATCAATCACAAAGACTTTTCAAGTACTTAAATGATACTGGAAGTTCTTACTGCTGAACAGATAAGTGAGAAAGACACACATTTGAACAGGAAGAGAAAAATATCCTTTTGCATTATAGTGCACTCAGCCACTATATTCTTTCCAGATTTCGTTGGAAATATTAGAAAATGGAACATAGATTTGGATATTTGGAGCGCACTAATTAAATGTAGCATTGACATTTTGGTTATTGCTCAAAATGCCACAGGAAAAGCAACTAAATGGACAACTTTTTCTTTTTTTAAAATCTGTTTTTAATAGTTTATTTCAAGTAAATATTTGGCAGTGTCTGATTTGTGATTGTTCTGCATGTGTCTAGCAATCTTTAAATTTGCTTGGTATCAAGTGAGCTTTTGTTAGGCTCTGTGTCCATAAGTTTTAATGAAATCAGAATGTGACTGGATCTCCTGCAATTTTAGCCTTAGAAAGCAGCTGAGGTGAAGGCTATTTGGATCAAGATTGGAGGGAGGATTAACCTTACAGAAATGAAAAAAAAAAAAAAACAGTAGAGAAAGAGGGTAGCTTCAGTATGAACTTGTCTCAAAAGTCCTTTATAAGATACATCTAAGACAATCCTAGAATATGTAACTAGGCAAAGGACTACAGTGTTGGATGTTCTTATTCCCACATCAGCTCAGGAAGACTTAGCTTCTGAGTAAAAAATACTTTGGTTGGTGCTACAAAATTTTCTCTCACCCCTCATTTTTGAAGTTTCAGGCTACTCAAAACCCCCTCCCCAATTCATAAAACCTTCCTTGCGATCACTAATTCTCTCCCTATTCCCTACTGTGCTGTTCTGACATGGAGGCTAAACCATAAAATGCTGCTCTCCATACAAATATCTAGCCAAGTGAAAAATAAGTATGAACACATTTTATACCCTTGCAGTCCTCAGAAGTGTCTTGGATGTTACTTGCTGGCAGCTGTCCAAAGGGCAGACTAGCCCTTGCCAATTGTCAGAGCTGGCAGGTATTAACTTTGTGTGCAGGTCAAACAGGATGGTTGGATGAATGCAATAAAAGCCAGCTTCCATGTGTGTCCAATCTCACCTTTTCAGTTAGGACTTATAGTGCTAGAAACAAAGTGAAGTCTACTTGTCACCTCAGATTTAGAGCATTGCTTTAACATGGGGTTTTTTTTGTGTGTCTGGTGGTGTGTTCCCTCATCATGATGGTGAAGTATCTAGAGCCTTGGAGGAAGTGGATGGATGTCACTTTATTAGTAGTGGCAGGTAAAATTTAATGTTGACAAGGTAATGAATCCTGTAAGAAATAAATTTAACTTCTTGTGCACCATTGTTTCAGGGAAATTGCTCACACATCATTTTGGACAGCTCCATGAAAGCACTTATTCAAAAACAGCAGTAGTTAAAAAAAATCATGGAAAGTGTTAAGAGATACCAAGAACTGAATAGCAAACAGGGGAAAGCAACATCTGCTATAAGTTTATCATTGGGTTATATTTTGTCTTCTAGTTGTGGCACATGGTGTGATGAAGTGCTATTAGTGCTAATTCAAGAAGTTGTTTCACTGGTGCGTGTGTCTTGCAGTAATACAACAAATCTTTCATCCATGAAATAGGCCACCTTTAACTGAATAGTATAGTAGGATACACTCCACTGTATTTGACAAGTGTTCCCCATTGTTGCTTCTCTGAATGAACCCCTGCATCTCAGAACTTCTGAATCTTAATATGTTTACTCCTTTCATAACAGAAGAAAACTGGGGGGAACATAGTCCTTCAGTAGTGTATCCTAATCTCGTCAGAACTCAGAAGCTAAACGGGGTGTGGGGGAATGGAAGGGAAACCAGTGAGAATGGCTCTGCAAAGTAAGGCAATGGCAAACTGCCTCTTCTTACTTGCCTTGAAAAGCCTCTTGCTGTGGTCTTCTTTAGCCAGCTGTGACTTGATGGCATTTTAGACAGACACATACATTCATTTAACTGGCGTTGTTTCCTCCCCTTGGAGGTTTTCAGAGGAAGATGATTGTGTAGCTTTTATAAGCAACTGCATCCATTCCAGTAGCTCCGTTTTTGGTCCAGTGTTCCAAAAAGGCTTGTTGGAGGATATCTGTAAGGAGCCCCTGATATTGCAATTGTAGAAAAAATGAGAAATACTTGGACATTCTGGGCATTGAACAAATAACACCAGCTGACCTCCAGAAGACAGTGTTGCTTGGGACAGCAAGAATCCTGCAAAGATACATCTACAGTTCCCAAGAACTTGGCTAGATCTCAAACTGCAGAATACCTTCTACCAATCAAATATCTCATTGTGATGAATAACAACAACAACAACCCAACAAAAAAGCAAAACTAACATTGATATTTGGAAAATCTTTTTACATTTTTTTTTTGTTTTAATGGAATTAGATGTGTTTTAGTCCTATTGCATAAGGTACATTAAAAAGGCAAGACAATTTAAAAAAAAAAGTGAATGCATAAATAGCTGACACTGTGTAATGCTAAACAGAGCTTCATCCTTCTAAACCTGTTGAGTGTAAATGGACTGAGAAGGTGTAACAAAGTTTAAGATTGTACAGCATCATCCGATTCAGCTGTTTATCTTATTGTTTACTTTAAAATATTTATCCTGCATTTTAAAGGTACCATATGAAATAGATCTGTAAAATCTGTTGAACTATGGCTCTGTATGTTAGATATGGACCAGATTTCTGCAGAGCCTTTGGAAATTTTTATGTCTGAGGTAAATATATTTCTAAAAGAAAATTTAGTTATGGGGCCCATAATAATATAATCTTCAGACAACTTAAATCCATGTAATTATGGGAAATGATACGGGTTGTTTGTTGTCAAGAGGGTGAGTAGCTATTTCAGTTTTTGACTTTGTCTATATATAACTTTCCTCCATGCTCCAATCCCTATTGAATAATCATTTTTAAGGTCACTTAAAATGCATTGGGGGGATCTGCAGGTTAATACAGGAGGTGTTCAGTCATCTATCCTCCTATGCTTGTGTTCAGAGAGATATCTGCTACTAACCCATCTGGCCTTGTTAATCTGTATTTTCACCTAATTGAATCAATACAACTGGATGAAGAATGCTGGAATGAACCCTTCAGAGACTTCTCTCTATCAGTCAATAAAAAGGAGAAAACCTGTTAAACTAGAAAAGTTAAATAAGGTAATGTTATCTGTTTATTAGAATTCAGAAATATGTGGAAATTTAAAAAAAAAACCTGGATGCGCAGGCTAATACCAAGGAAAGAGCAGAAGTGTACTGATTTGCTTGAACAAATTTGTCCTGTGTGACTCACTGTTGTATTATCATTGCCACGGGAGTTCTTGGAGCTGCAAGAAATGTGTTTGCATATTAACGCACCATGCTTCTGGATGACAGAGCAGATCCAACTTTTATTTAGTTACTTAGAGTCAAATAACTTTTATTAGATTGAATGCAAGTAAGCATCGAATAAAAGGCATTTTAGAGTTTTTGAACACAATAGTCATGACATTGCTTCAGGAATACAGAATCTGTAATGTTCAGTCATCAATACCATTCTGAAAATATTAGATTGCATTTTTTTTCATTATTAATTGTACGGAAAACGGCACCTCATAGCAGACACATGCGCCCCAAAACCCCCAAACCTTTCAGGTTCCTCCTCCTTGCTCCTCAGTTATCTTGACTGGAGGAAATGCAACTCTGCAGAGAAAAAGAGAGAAAGAAATAAACAAATGGGAAGTACGGAGACATTTTAATCAAGATGTTGGGAAAAAAATGATATAATTTCATCATTGTTAATAGGCAAGATTTTCTAATTGTATAGACTACGCTATCATGTGGATGTGATTATCAAATGCAGTTTAAACAAAAGTCTCTCATGGTTGGTGGGGGATGACCAAGGAACTGCTGTTGTCTGTGGCAAAGTTTCTGTGTTCTACAATTAAAATACGGGCTGAGTGCACAGTTTTCTCATATTCTAGTCTTTTAACTGTTAGACATATTAGGAAGACTGATTAATGGAGACATTTTACTCGTCTATAGAATGTGATTCAGCATATTCTGAAGTGCTTTCAGCATTCACAAAATCTTGATTGGGGCAAAAGGGGACATTACCATGGCTCTAAAGGAAGCAGAGCAAGTGGCTCCAGAGTTGCTGAGAGTCCCAGAAGGACTGCTTATCTCAGACCCTGGCTGTAGTGACAGTGGCAAAGGATCCATACCACTGGCCAGGGGCAAGCCCAGCTCAGAGACAATCAATGGTGCAGGAGAAGGCAATAAGCAAGTCACCTGTCACTGATATTGCTTACTGTATCTGAGACGAACAACAATGATACTGGGTGACCCCAGCTGTTCCTTTTGACTCTGAGATTAAATAAAAAAATTAATGAATAAATAAATAAATAAATCTCTCTAAGGCACTCCTAGCAGTACTGGGGCTGGCTTTGGTGTGCTCCTCAGTGCAAACACCCTTTCAGCCCAGAAGGAAATTTGCAGTAAATAAAACAATCAATTGCCTCAGAGATGTTGATCACCTTCAGCCATATGGAGTTGCTTCAAGCCTCTGTGAAAAAAATTAGGGAGGGCCTGTAGCTCAGTGCTAGAGCATTTGCTTTGCCTGCAGAAGATCCTATGTTTATCATCTCAAGCTAAAAAGGATCAGATAGTAAATGATGCACAAGATCTTTGCTGAGATCCTGGAGAGCTGCTGCCAGTCATAGCAGACAGTAGATATCTTGATGGACCAGTGGTCTGATTCAACAAAGGCAGATTCATGTGTTTGTATATTAAATTTTTGAATCATTTAAAAAAATTAACCTATGTTAAAATTGTACCAATGGAAGTTTAGCTTAAAGGATCATAATTATCCCTTTTATTTACCAGAAGTTAAATATGCAAAATGTTTCATATCTGTTGTCTCAGAATCTTACAACAGTGTCTTACACACACACGTTATTAAGACCACATCATAGGATAGTGATGGTATTAAGAGAGTATCAAATGTCACCCCCATGATAAATTCAGTGGGAGACTGACAACTCAGTTTACGTCCTGTTTTTCACCTAGCTAGCTTAGCTACCTAGGTTGCGGTTGGACAGGCAAACAGTGGAGACAAAGCAATGCCAGAGATGTTCAGGGTGGCTTTATGAATGGAAGCAAGAAACAGAGACAGTGGGAACAGTGCAGTTAAAGCCCTGTGTAAGTAGACTCCAGTCAGCATGGAGCTGTCCAGGCTGATGTACGAGCTGCTTATACCATGCATTGGCCTAGCAGAGAGTTAGACCTTTATTTTTATAGGAAACTGATGGTTCCACCCTTCCTGTTGCCAGAGAAGGAGTCCACATCCTGCTGTTCTCTTGTTTCATGATACTTGAACAGTTCCTAGCAACAAACTCTGGGTCATGTAATCATGGTGTGCCAAGAATGGTATGATAAAATGAGCCACCCAAAGAGCTCTGGAACACCTTTTCTTGGTCAGACAATTAAAAAAAAAGTTTTATCAGATGTGATAAAAGTTTTATCAGAGCAGAGGTCCATCAGTGGCTATTAGCCACAGCTTATTGTTGCATCTCTCTGTCTGGGGCAGTGATGCTCTGTATTCTTGTGCTTGGAGGGGGCAAAGTGGAAGGGCTTCTAGCCCAACTGGTGGACCTCTTGATGGCACTTGGGTTTTTTGGCCACTGTGACACAGAGTGTTGGACTGGATGGGCCATTGGCATGATCCAACATGGCTTCTCTTATGTTCTTATGTGGGGCAAAAATTACAATTGTCATGACACAGTGCAAGAATAGACATTCATAATTATATCTGGGTCCACCAATTTATTCAGGACTGGACAATTTTCTTGACCTTGTCATTAATCATCCTTTTTGGCAACAATGAGACACACAGGGAAATACTTCACAAACATTGACATTATGAAATGTGAATATTCTGTATGCTTAAAAATAGTTTAAAAGGCAGATTGGGAGGCATCAGTGTTAGTGGATGGGAGGGTATATAACGAGTAAGGTAACAGTAATATGTGATTGATTGATTTAAACATTTTCTGCCACTTTCCCATCTCACTGGAGATTTCCTAAGTGGTGAGCAATCTAAACATTAAAACAGCATTTAAAATTCAAATAAATAAATACCATATTAAAAATATTTAAATAAAATGTATAAACACATAAACACACAAACAGGGAGAATGGCCAATTAGCGTTTGTAAAGGAACACCAAATAAAGCAGAAAAGTCTCCCATTAACAGAAGACAATAGTAAAGGGAGACAATTGAATCTCCCTGGGGAAAGAGTTCTAAAGTTTTGGTGCCATGACTAAGAAAGTCCTTTTTAGGGTTGCCACCTGTCTAGCCTCAGATGGCAGGGGTACCTGTCTATGACCAGGGTGGTTGGGTAGGTTCATATGGGAGTAGCAGCGGAGTTGCACATGCAGTTGTTGTTTTTTTGAATCAGCCAAAGTACACTGTGTGGATACAGGTATACAGTTCATTGAACATTTGGCTGTATTGATCATAACTACAGAACAGACTGTGAGCCAAACTGGTGAATAATCAAGCATCTTTTATCTTACTAAGGAAGTTTTCCTACTAGAGGGCATTATTAAGTGCTAAAGCACACTAAATCCTGGGAGCATGGTAGGTGAAGTGGTCTCCAGTTCATATAGTGCCTCAGCCAATAGGTTTAGTAGATTATAACTAGAGCTCCCTCAGTCATAGGCATCAAAGAGATGCAAAGGGAAGACTGAGATGGGGAATTTTAAAATACAGTTGTGATTGTGATTTTGTAATCAGCTATCTTTAACAGCACTGAGTTAAAAATAGCCTAGTAAAAGCATACAGGTTGAAGGGCTCTTCACTTTGATTACAGGAGTGGTCATTATTAGTTCAAACAACATTGGGCATAATTTCAAATATTATGTCCCATTGATATGTTTGCAAATGTATGAAGAGTTTGCATTTTTGAATTGAATGAATAAGGCTCTTCATTAGCTCTGTTTACCAAAATGGACAGATCAGATCGTAGCTTGCACACAGTGGACTTCTGTGTTAGGGGGAGTAGCTGTATGATTAGTTTTTGAAAAGGTGTGAAAAGGAAGGGAGAGGCAATAATCTTTCATTGCATAAAGACGACCTCTGTTTCATTCACTTACTTTGGCACTCACTCCTGTTTTCATTGAAGCTGGTGGGCACTGAGCCACTGGCACCCGTAAAATCATCTGCGGTGTGAAGGGAGAAATAAAACCATGCACAGTTTCAGAAATGGTGTCTGTACATGTTTTAATTTTGGAAATTGCATTTCCTAAAGATGATTTCCTATGGAACATTGGGCTCCTTGGAATCATCTCTGCTGCTTAAATACATGCCGTCATGGTTTCAAACTTCCCTCACTGCTATAAAACACATGATTACTTGGGAATACATATCAGTTGAATTTGGTGAGGCTAACTCCCAAACAGAAATCCACAGAACTGGAATGCTAGAAAGCATATTAAATACATCTTACGGGACAAAAAAAGGGGGGGTGTTCCCCCCCTAAGTTTGTGTTTGGTGTTTAATGGGCATGGCCTCCTATTTGCTGATGCAGACTTGAAAACAATAAACATGGAGCTATTTTATGAGATAGCTTGAAATACCAAATGTCACATTCAGTTTAAATAGTCATTTTCCCCAAAAGGAACTTTGCAGTTTGACCTTTTGATTTGATTTCAATAGACTGTCTTGTCATGAGGCTTTCCAAACTAACATACCCATCATCTGTTGGTATATTTTTATTTCTTATTCAAATATATTTGGTCCCAT
This sequence comes from Heteronotia binoei, assembly GCF_032191835.1. NCBI lineage: Eukaryota > Metazoa > Chordata > Lepidosauria > Squamata > Gekkonidae > Heteronotia > Heteronotia binoei. Next base: position 44,975,061 of record NC_083229.1, read on the forward strand.
TTAATAACAAAATGTGAGAAGCTATTTCAGTTGAGATGTTGTCAACATGTGCAGTTTTTCATATGATTTCATAGATGTGCAAGTTATGCATATTCAGACTTTTAAAGTCTGCATCAGCATTTATATTTGTACTTTTTCTCCTGCTTCTCCCTATGTAAATAATGAAGAAATTTGTATGCAGATTACCCAACTAATTTTGTCCTTTTGCATATTTTTATTGATGAGATGCTCCCCTGCAGTTTTTGAATGAATTCTTGTGACTGGAGTGTAGATATAGTGGGGTGGGGAGAGGGGTATTTCTCTGGTCAAGTAAGAAGTCTCACTTTTGAATTCAGTGGAACTCATTTTCTTTACAAAGGAAATCCTGTTAAGGGAAAGGGTGGTATTACTGTGTAAAGTCACTTCCTTTGTGTACAGGATGTAAAAGACATTAAGCAATAAAGAAAAGGCTTCTCTTAAATTATTGTTCTACTGATTTTATTTCCAGGATATTACTTTCTGCTAAAGCTACTAATTTGGTATCCTGAAGCCCCATAGCTTACCTAGCAATAGGATTGCCAGCCTCTAGTGGGGCTGAGAGAATTCCCAGAATTATAACTAATCTCCAGGCTACAAAAATCAGCCCCCCCTTGAAAAAGATGGCTGCTTTGGAAGTTGTATTCCAATGGCATTATACCCCATTAATAAATTTTCAGAATATTTCCCAATTGGCAGTATTGGCAACACTGCCTGAAACATACCAAATGTAGCAAGTCTTAGGGAAAAAGAAAGCCTCTCCCCCTGTTAACAGCTTGTTTTAAGATAGGAAATACCAGCACTTGTGGCACTGTTCCATGGTCCACCAAAATGCTGGTATTGCAGGAATGTTGTGTTGCACATATTCACAGCTATGTTTCTTCAGGATTTAAATTTGGGATGATAGGAGCCTTAAGAAAGGATGGAGCTATTCTAATTAGGTGGTAGGTGTGCTTGACTATCAAGGGGAATCTCTCTCTATGTATATATAATTCCTGTACAGAACCTGTTGTAGTCTTTTTATTTTGACAAGGAGGTGTAAATTGACATTTCAAGTGGAATATGACAGGGATTTCACACTCTAATTGTGGAGGTCATACTGATTAACATACCATCAGCTCATCTGACATAACAGCCTACAGTCATCCAGCATCATGTTCAAAGGGCAACCCCCAAAGGTCCAAGATACTCATGGCAGACATGGTGTTAAGACACCTTAATCATACTAGAAAATTAAATGGAATGTGTGGGAGTGAATGTCTTTCCCCTTAAATTGGTGACTTACTGCATTTAATTAGGTCAGGTTGTATATCTTTTTGTGTTTGAGTCAGAGTCACTTGCAAAATGTGCATGTGTATATTTCTCTATATCTCTGTGTTGCTGTATGTAAGGAAGAATGACGACTTTGGCAAAGTGGTTTTACAATTACATGGGTGGAAGAAATTTGTCTTCCTTTAAACCTGACATTCACATAATTGGGATGGTAGATTTTGGGAGTACCATGCCACCAAAGCAGGAAGAAATGAAGTTATTAGTTACTCATGTTGTGCTGCTTTTCTACAGGTCCATGCTAATAGTAGTAGGCTATCTCTTTCCTAAAGCCAAAGCTTTAAATCTAGTGATGAAAAGAACCTTAGCTTACAGACAGCCTCCGTGGCATCACTATAGCTTGCATTCTGTCTCTTTGCTCTCTTGCTGGTATGTAGGTCCAGATAGAACCTGTAGATCTCCCGCTATTACAGTTGATCTCCAGGCAGCCAAGAGTTAAGAACATAAGAAGCCATGTTGGATCAGACCAATGGCCTATCCAGAAAATAAGAACATAAGAGAAGCCATGTTGGATCAGACCAATGGCCTATCCAGTCCAACACTGTGTCACAACGTGGCCAAAAACCCAGGTGCCATCAGGGGGGTCAATCAGTGGGGCCAGGACAATTAAGATCTCCAGACAAACAAGATCAGAGAAAATGACTGCTTTTGAGGGTGAACTCTATGGCATTATAACCTGCTGAGGTCCCTCCCTTCTACAAACTGTGCCTTCCCCAGGCTCCACCCCTAAAATCTCCAGATATTTCCCAACCAGGAGCTGGCAATTGGTAATCCTGCATCCAGAGCAGGTAGTAAGCCACTGTATGAAGCAGCTGGACTAAATGAGCCACTGATCTGATGTAGCATTGGTCACCTTATAAGAACATAAGAGAAGCCATGTTGGATCAGGCCAATGGCCCATCTAGTCCAACACACTGTATCACACAGTGGCCTATATACACACACACACACAGTGATGAACCTCTGCTCCATATTTTTATCAAATCCCCTCTTGAAGCTGGCTGTGCTTGAAGCCGCCACCACCTCCTATGGCAATGAATTTCACATGTTAATCACCCTTTGGGTGAAGAAGTACTTCCTTTTATCTGTTCTAACCTGACTGCTCAGCAATTTCATTGAATGCCCATGAGTTCTTGTATTGAGAAAAAGGGAGAAAAGGACTTCTTTCTCTACTTTCTCCATCCCATGCATAATCTTGTAAACCTCTATCATGTCACCCCGCAGTCAACCTTTCTCCAAGCTAAAGAGCCCCAAGAATTTTAACCTTTCTTCATAGGGAAAGTGTTCCAAATCTTTAATCATTCTAGTTGTCCTTTTCTGCACTTTTTCCAATGCTACAATATCCTTTTTGAGGTGTGGTGACCAGAATTGCACACAGTACTCCAAATGAGACCGCACCATCAATTTATACAGGGGCATTATGATACTGGCTGGTTTGTTTTCAATTCCCTTCCTAATAACTCCCAGCATGGCGTTGGCCTTTTTTATTGCAATTGCACAGTCTTGACATTTTCAGTGAGTTATCTACCACGACCCAAATATATCTCTCTTGGTCAGTCTCTGCCAGTTTACCCCACATCAACTTGTATTTGCAGCTGGGATTTTTGGCACCAATGTGCATTACTTTGCACTTGGCCACATTGAACCTCATCTGCCATGTTGACACCCACTCACCCAGCCTCAACACTCCATTTGGAGTGCCTCACAATCCTCTCTGGTTCTCACCACCCTGAAGAATTTAGTGTTATCTGCAAACTTGGCCACTTCACTGCTTACTCCCAACTCCAAATCATTTATGAACAAGTTAAAGAGCATGGGACCCAGTACTGAGCCCTGCGGCACCCCACTCCTTACCATCGTCCACTGCGAAGACTGCCCATTTATACTCACTCTCTGCTTCCTATTAATTAGCCAGTTTTTGATCCACAAGAGGACCTGTGCTTTTACTCCATTACTCTTGAGCTTTCTAAGGAGCCTTTGATGAGGAACTTTATCAAAAGCTTTCTGGAAGTCAAGGTAAAAAACTTCTATTGGGTCTCCTTTGTCCACATGTTTGTTCACCCCCTCAAAGAAATGCAACAGGTTAGTGAGGCAAGATCTTTCCTTACAGAACCCATGCTGAGTCTTCCTCAATAACCCGTGTTCATCAATGTGCCTACTCATTCTGTGCTTGATAATGGTTTCTACCAACTTTCCCGGTATTGAAGTCAGACTGACTGGTCTGTAATTTCCCGGATCTCCTCTGGAACCCTTTTTACAGATGGGGGTGGCATTTGCTACCTTCCAGTCCTCAAGAGCGGAGGCAGATTTCAATGAAAGATTACATATTTTTGTCAGGAGATCCACAAGTTCAACTTTGAGTTCTTTCAGAACTCTTGGATGTATGCCATCTGAACCTGGTGACTTATTAGTTTTTAGTTTGTCAATCAGTTGTAGGACCTCCTCTCTTGTCACCTCAATCTTACTCAGGTCTTTCAACACTCCTTCCAAAATTAGTGGTTCTGGGGCGGGCAAACACTTCTCGTCTTCCATAGTGAAGACGGAGGCAAAAAATGCATTCAATTTCTCAGCCATTTCCCTATCCTCCTTCAATAATCCTTTGACCCCTTGGTCATCCAAGGGCCCCACTGCCTCATTGGCTTGTTTCCTGCTTCTAATATATTTGAAGAAATTTTTATTGTTGGTCTTTATGTTTTTTGCAATATGCTCCTCATAGTCCCTTTTTGCCTGCCTGATCACAGTCTTGCATTTGATTTGCCACAGCCTGTGTTCCCTTTTATTAACCTTACTTGGACTAGCTTTCCACCACTTAAAGGAGTCCTTCTTACCTTTTACAGCTTCCATTACTTTGTTTGTCAACCTTGCAGGCCTTTTCTTATACCTGTTTGTGCCTTTCCAACTTGTGGTATATATTTTATCTGAGCTTCCAGGACTGTAGTTTTAAATAGCCTCCAAGCTTCCCCAAGGGTTTTGACTGTGTTTACCTTTCCTTTCAGTTTCCTCTTCACATGCCTCCTCATCTCAGAGAATTTATCCCTTTTAAAGTTAAAGGTGGTTGTGCTGGTCTTTTGGGGCAGCTCTCTATTTATACAAATGGTGAAATCAATAACGTTATGGTCACTGCTCCCAAGTGGTGCAATCACTTTTACATCTCTCACCAAGTCTTGGGCATTACTTAGAACCAAATCCAGGATCGCCCCACCCCTGGTAGGTTCTGTGACCATCTGCTCCATAGCACAGTCATTGAGAGCATCTAGAAACTCAATCTCTTTCTCTTGACCTGAACACATATTGACCCAATCAATCTACGGGTAGTTAAAATCACCTATTATGACATAGTTTTTACGTTTAGCTGCTATCTTTTAATCCTTCCATCATATTATAATCGTCCTCTATCTTTTGATTTGGTGGGCAATAACAAACTCCCATAGTTAAATTTTCTTTTGGGCCATCTGTTTCGACCCAAAGCATTTCTAGAAGGGAACCTAATTCTTTGACCACAGTCTTACTGGACTGTATACCCTCTCTGACATGCAGAGCCACCCCACCTTCAGCCCTTCCCTCCCTATCCTTCCGATATAACTTATATCCAGGAATCACTGTGTCCCACTGATTCTCCTCATTTTACCAAGTTTCTGAAATTCCCACAATGTCTATGTTTTCTCCCAACACTAAGCATTCCAACTCACCAATTTTACTTTGAACACTTCTAGCATTTGTATACAAACATCTATAATTTCCCAGGCAGGCTTTTGTTCTAAATCAACTTGTTTGCTCCATTTGCCCATTGGAACCCAATGGGGGGAAGAAGGAAAATGTAACTCTGATGGATTCATTCCATTAGCTAAACACGGGGAAATTGGTTCCTGCTTTGTTTGTTGCCTCTTTCCCTCTGCTAGGGAAGCTGAGATAGGGTGAGGATGACTCTGGTTCATGTAGTAAAAATAACTTTGTAGAAAGCTGAAGTGAAGTATACCTCTTCACACTGCAAATGGTGGCTTCTGATTTTGAGTATTTCTTTGCAACTGTTTTCCATAGAAAGCAAGAGCAACAAGAGGCGCTACTGGTTTTCTGTTTGTATGATATTTTTTAACAGAGTGGAATATTCCCAAATGTGATCCTTTATGGATTTCCAATAGGAGTCTTAAATGGTGCCATCCATTATACTCCCTCAGAGTTCTGCCATTTCATTCTTTTTGCATATAAGATGAGAACTAGATCTGATGAGGCAGATGCAGAAAATCAGGTTGGTAGACTTAGAATGGACTGAACTATTTCATATGGCAGACTCACACTTGGGATGCTCCCCAATGTGAAATACTTTCCTGGTGTGTCTAGAGTGGGACCTGGGAAATCTAGGTTAGAATTCCCACTCTGCCATGGAAGTTTTCTGGTTGATCTTGGATCACTTTCTATCAGCCTAATCTACCTCAAAGGGTGCTGGTTGTGACAATAAAATGGAGGAGGGGATGAGGTTGTAAGCCATTTTGGAACCTGCTAGAAAGAAAAGTGGGGTATAAATATTTTCAGAAGTGTCACAACAGGACAAGGGATAGAAGAGAACCTTTGTCATGGTGTCTTAATCCTCTTTCTTTTAAGAGGCTTCTATACACAGAAGGGGATTTTAAAATGATATCCCTCCCCAGCTTCAGTCTGAAATGACATACTTCAGTGTGCCACCCTGGGATTCTACCTCCTCATTCTACTGTATGTATAGACAAATGTATACATTTGTACTGTATGAGTAGACAAAGCCCAAGGGATGAAAAGAAAATCAAGAACTGATTATTTTCAATCAATTTTTTCTCGACTGCCCCTCTTCTTTTAAAACATTTTTGCCATTTTTAATGTTAATTCTGTTTTATTATTTGATTCCAACATTCAAAGCCTTTTCCATCAATGCTTTGTGAAATATTTTACTCAAGTATTATTCTTGGCACATATTATGGTGGTTATGTGTGGAATCTTTAAGCAGCTTGCTACTGAAATCTGCTGAGCTTTGTTGTAACTATTACCAGTTTTATTATCAACTGTACACCTAGCATGTATAGAATGGAGGCTTTTGTAGTGGCTAGTCACAATGAGGCCAACTGATAAAGTGATCCATTGGTCCTTCAAGTGGTAAGGCACTTCCAGAGACACTTTTACAAGATCTACTTTTCTTTGATTTAGAAGTGTAGTACTTCTTTCTCTTCCTTCTTCACACTAACAGCATTCCTCTTTGATTTTCCTTTCCCCCCAGCAGTGTGTTGGTATATGCTGATGCAGCTTGTTTCCTAGTAGAGTATAACAATGCAATCCTTTAATGGACTTGGAAGAGTGTAATTCCATTTAGAATTATACTGTAAGTCTACTAGGAACTGAGAGATCTACAGGAGAAAGCTCTTTCCAGGGACCACCAATGTGCACATATGAGTTCTTAACTCTTTGGTTCTTAAACCCATGACTTGTTCTTTGTGGCTTTGAGTGAACCAGACAAGTGTAAGCATCACTAGCTTAAAATGTTTGAGCTCTGTATTATATATTGTAGGTTTGATTATTTAAACAGTTTTTTGCATTTATTTTGTAAGCTGTTTTGAGTTCTCAGATGTGGGAGGAAAGCAGTGCATATCTGCTTGAGTAAATTGAATACCTGATCAATAATCATGTTTTCCTTTTCTCATGGCTATGAGACTAGGTAGGGTTGTCAGCTGAGCTCTTCAGTGGGAGCAAAAATGGGAGGGCTGAGTGATATTGCAACATTACTTTTGGTTCTACCTGGAAGTGGTTTCACAATGATCTAGGAATTCTAAGAGTGTTGTGATGTCACTTTGGGGTAGGCTCACCAACTCTTAGGCAAGACCGGGAGATCTCTTGGAATTACAACTGACCTCCAAAATACAGAGATATGTTCACATGGAGAAAATAGCTGCTTTGGAGGATGGACTTTATGGAATTATATCATGCTGAGGCATGTTTCCCCCTCCAAACCTTACCTTTCCTCTGGCTCAACCTTCAAATCTCCAGGAATTTTCCAGCGGTGTAGCCAGAACTGATGTCATGATGTCACTTCCTGCTCCCTCATTCTTGCTTTTGGTGGAATAAAGAGCTGCAATGGAGGCCTGGATCTGGGGAAGGATGGAAATTTCCTTTTAATTCTAGACTAGTGTCACTGCATAAAAGTCTGCATCCAAGGGTCAGAGGAAAACTTTGGAAGTCACATAGAGAGTTAAATTCCTTGTGTAAATTTTGTACTGCTAGTAGTTTGCAAGCCTAGCTTGCCTGGGAAATTATATATATTTGTACACAAATGCTAGAAGTGTTTGAAGTAAAATTGGTGAGTTGGAATGTTTAGTGTTGGGAGAAAACATACACATTGTGGGCATTTCAGAAACTTGGTGGAATGAGGAGAATCAGTGGGACACGGTGATTCCTGGATATAAGTTATATCGGAAGGATACGGAGGGAAGGGTTGGAGGTGGGATGGCTCTGTATGTCAGAGAGGGTATACAGTCCTAGATTTGGTCCTAAGTGAGAGATGTAAAAGTGATCGCACCACTTGGGAGCAGTGACCATAACGTTATTGATCTCACCATTTGTATAAATAGAGAGCTGCCCCAAAGGACCAGCACAACCATGTTTAACTTTAAAAGGGGTAAATTCTCTGAGATGAGGAGGCATGTGAAGAGGAAACTGAAAGGAAAGGTAAATACAGTCAAAACCCTTGGGGAAGTTTGGAGGCTATTTAAAACTACAATCCTAGAAGCTCAGATAAAATATATACCACAAGTTAGGAAAGGCACAAACAGGTATAAGAAAAGGCCTGCATGGTTGACAAACAAAGTAATGGAAGCTGCAAAAGGTAAGAAGGACTCCTTTAAGTGGTGGAAAGCTAGTCCAAGTAAGATTAATAAAAGGGAACACAGGCTGTGGCAATCAAATGCAAGACTGTGATCAGGCAGGCAAATAGAGGCTATGAGGAGCATATTGCAAAAAATATAGACCAACAATAAAAATTTCTTCAAATATATTAGAAGCAGGAAGCCAGCCAGTGAGGCAGTGGGGCCCTTGGATGACCAAGGGGTAAAAGGATTACTGAAGGAGGATAGGGAAATGGCTGAGAAGTTGAATGCATTTTTTTGCCTCCGTCTTCACTGTGGAAGACGAGAAGTGTTTGCCTGCTCCAGAACCACTAATTTTGGAAGGGGTGTTGAAAGACCTGAGTCAGATTGAGGTGACAAGAGAGACAAATTAAAAACTAATAAGTCACCAGGTTCGGATGGCATACATCCAAGAGTTTTGAAAGAACTCAAAGTTGAACTTGTGGATCTTCTGACAAAAATATGTAATCTTTCCTTGAAATCTGCCTTTGTTCCTGAGGATGGGAAGGTAGCAAATGTCATCCCCATTTTTAAAAAGGGTTCTGGAGGAGATCCAGGAAATTACAGGCCAGTCAGTCTGACTTCAATACCGGGAAAGTTGGTAGAAACCGTTATCAATGACAGAATGAGTAGGCAAATTGATGAACACGAGTTATTGAGGAAGACTCAACATGGGTTCTGTAAGGGAAGATCTTTCCTCACTAACCTGTTACATTTCTTTGAGGGGGTGAACAAACATGTGGACAAATGAGACCCAATAGATGTTGTTTACCTTGACTTCCAGAAAGCTTTTGATAAAGTTCCTCATCAAAGGCTCCTTAGTAAGCTTGAGAGTCATGGAGTAAAAGAACAGGTCCTTTTGTGGATCAAAAACTGGCTAATTAATAGAAAGCAGAGAGTGCGTATAAATGGGCAGTCTTTGCAGTGGAAGACAGTAAGCAGTGGGGTGCCACAGGGCTCAGTACTGGGTCCCATGCTCTTTAACTTGTTCATAAATGATTTGGAGTTGGGAGTAAGCAGTGAAGTGGCCAGGTTTGCAGATGGCACTAAATTGTTCAGGGTGGTGAGAGCCAGAGAGGATTGTGAGGAACTTCAAAGGGATCTGTTGAGGCTGGATGAGTGGGCGTCAACGTGGCAGATGAGGTTCAATGTGGCCAAGTGCAAAGTAATGCACATTGGTGCCAAAAATTCCAGCTACGAATACAAGTTAATGGGGTGTGAACTGGCAGAGGCTGACCAAGAGAGAGATCTTGGGGTGGTGGTAGATAACTCACTGAAAATGTCAAGACAGTGTGCCATTGCAATAAAAAAGGCCAATGCCATGCTGAGAATTATTAGGAAGGGAATTGAAAACAAACCAGCCAGTATCATAATGCCCCTGTATAAATTGATGGTGCGGTCTCATTTGGAGTACTGTGTGCAATTCTGGTCACCGCACCTCAAAAAGGATATTATAACACTGGAAAAAGTTCAGAAAAGGGCAACTAGAATGATTAAAGGGTTGTAACACTTTCCCTATGAAGAAAGGTTTAACTCATGGGGCTCTTTAGCTTGGAGAAAGGTTGACTGCGGGGTGACATGATAGAGGTTTACAAGATTATGCATGGGATGGAGAAAGTAGAGAAAGAAGTACTTTTCTCCCTTTCTCACAGTACAAGAACTCGTGGGCATTCGATGAAATTGCTGAGCAGTCGGGTTAAAACGGATAAAAGGAAGTACTTCTTCACCCAAAGGGTGATTAACATGTAGAAGTCACTGCCACAGGAGGTGGTGGTGGCTACAAGCATAACCAGCTTCAAGAGGTGGTTAGATAAAAATATGGAGCAGATGTCTATCAGTGGCTCCTAGCCACAATATGTGTGTATATATATATATATATGTGTGTGTGTGTGTATAATTTTTTTGGCCACTGTGTGACACAGAGTGTTGGACTGGATGGGCCATTGGCCTGATCCAACATGGCTTCTCTTATGTTCTTATGTTATGTTCTTAGAGTACAGACTTTGTACAGCTATGGATAAATTGTCTGGTATTCAATTAAGACTGCATAGTACATTTCAATATTAGGCCTTCATTGTTTAAGGGCAACTAGAATGATTAAAGGGCTGGAATACTTTCCCTATGAAGAAAGGTTGAAACGCTTGGGACTCTTTAGCTTGGAGAAACGTCAACTGGGGGTGATATGATAGAGGTTTACAAGATTATGCATGGGATGGAGAAAGTAGAGAAAGAAGTACTTTTCTCCCTTTCTCACAATACAAGAACTCGTGGGCATTCGATGAAATTGCTGAGCAGTCGGGTTAAAACGGATAAAAGGAAGTACTTCTTCACCCAAAGGGTGATTAACATGTGGAATTCTCTGCCACAGGAGGTGGTGGCAGCCACAAGCATAGCCACCTTCAAGAGGGGTTTAGATAAAAATATGGAGCAGAGGTCCATCAGTGGCTATTAGCCACAGTGTGTGTGTATATATAAAATTTTTGGCCACTGTGTGACACAGAGTGTTGGACTGGATGGGCCATTGGCCTGATCCAACATGGCTTCTCTTATGTTTTTATAAACTTGTGACTAATAAAAATGGGATGCTATGTAATGGCTACTTTTACTTACCGTATAGGATGGAGCCTTTGGACTCATGTAATCCATCATACTTAGAAAAAATGTTATAGATGTATAGTTGTATGTAATTGCTTGTTACATTTACAGTGTATTCCTAAGCAGCGATAAATCCTTCCAAGTCCATTGAAGATGATTGGCTTAGAAAGGTGTAACTCTTATTGGGTCTGCCTTCTTAAAGCAGCTTCTGATTGGAAGATGTAAAAATGTTGAAGTAGCTGAAGTTTGGGGAATGTAAATAAATGCAATAAATGGAGAAGTAGAGAATGATGTAAGCTGCTATGGGTTGCCATTGGGGAGAAAAATAAAATATAAATGAGGTAAATGAATAAAATGTATATATTCACATTTCTTAAAATATTAAAGGTTTTGCGGTCTCTTCACTCACAAAGTCTGAATCTGATCTAAAAGCTTGTACAACAAGCCACTCAAGAAGGCTTTGTAAGAATGTTCAAACTGAAGTTGGTCCAGCAAAGTCTTATGTCAGTATCATCAAAGTATATTAGCTATTTGCTAAAGAGAATCTTTCTTCTTACTGTCTTCACAGAAGCAATTGTTAAGAAATCAAAATCCTTTCTCCAGGTCATGAACTAAACATAAAGTATGTTTGTAGAAAGGAGGCATGAAACTGAACTATTCTACTAAGCTGTTTTTTCCAGCCAGTTAAAAAGGACTTAGGAAAGAACCTTACCTGCTAAAGGATGTGTGAAGATGAAAATATCTAGGATAGGGGCGTGTTCTGTACAAGGGCTAATTTTTTTTTATCCTGGTTCCAATTTTTTGATGTCACTTACTTTAGGATCCTTTTATATAGTAGCTTTGTGCTAACTGTGAGGAATATGTAGGACATATATTGACACACAGTTTCAAAGCTGGCTCACATACACCAAATCAAAATATACGGTTACATGGGATATTATTCATTTGCTTTCCTACATGGTTAATTTCTTTGATTAAAGTAGATCTAGATTAATCTGTACCACTAGAAGTCTCAGATTCACTCATCACAGAAAGTACTCTTACTCTTCTATCAAGTAGCTCCAGCTCTTCTCATATAGTTAGACCAGGGAATAGCAGCAGCAGGTGATCCTACCATGGCATTTTAGTGGCTTAGAAAAAACAGCATAATTTTGACAGTGACTCTCTGCCGTCTCCACAGGTTCAATGTTTGGTAAGAGGTCTGGGGTTTGTCGTTATCATCCTGTGCTTCAGATCTACTGTTCACTCCTCCTAGCATGATGCATATGAACAATAGCTCCTTTTTCTGAGCCTGCAGCTGGTGATAAAGAAAGGCAGGAGTTATGCCTGACCTTGCAGTGCACTTTGAAGATGTTCTTTTTGCATTTGAAGCCACAGAGATAATATTTAATGACACACTCTTCTGCCACAAATTGGGTAGAGAATGATCTTGTGGCCACATACTTTGGTTGGCTAGCCCCTTCAGAGATCCCTAAACTATGACAGAGTTTCACCTGTTGGAACCATGTTGCTGGATTTCCATGTTATTCTTAAGGTTCTTATGTTGTTGGAATTGTATGAAATGATACTGTCAAATCAGGCCATCTTTAAAATACAATAACTATTTTTATGTCAGTCCTGCACTCTACAGTACATTCTGGTGCACATTTTGGAAAGGTGATTTAAAAGAAATAAAATAAAAATGTGATGGAAACTAAAGTTTGTTATTGTTGCAGGCAGCATCATATTTTGCAATCATATTTTACTTGTTTTGAAATCTGTAGACAGCCTTGAATAAGCTTGCTAATCAGCAGTCATTTCAGTTCAAAGAGAGTCTTGGATCTCTGCTTGGGTTATAAAACAACACATACATACATAGTTAAATGGATACTGAAAAAGAGGTAGTTCCCAGTAACCAAATAATGCTGCTGTGCAGTCTCCATTTATGTCTGAAAGTTTGAAGAAGAACATAGTAAGGTCTACAGATGTAATCTAGAGAAATCTAGAGAAATCAAAAAAGCCTCCATTAAACTAATTGGCCAAGTATTTATTTGCATTTTTTATTTATTTCTAGAGGATTTAAGCATACCAAACTTATTCCAGTTTGCTTCTCTATCACTTGAATTAAAAGCTTAATTATGTAGCTATTAGGAGACTGAAGACTACAAAACCTTACTAATTCAAATTCTGGTTGTCACTATAGGTGTGGTTACAAAAGTACGGCTATCTTCCACCAACTGACCCTAGAATGTCGGTGTTGCGTACTGCGGAGACAATGAAATCTGCAATAGCTGCTATGCAGCAGTTTTATGGCATTAACATGACGGGAAAAGTGGACAAGAACACAATTGAGTAAGTAGACATTACTGAGCAATGCCTTCATTATTAACCTTTAAGAGTATAAGGAAGATGGACAGGAAATTCGAGACATATCAATAGTGTGGATCTGAGCTAGAAAAATTCTTACACCAGGAATAAAATCTGTACAGAATACAAAGAAAGCTTGGAAAGAGATTTCATTTCATAAGAACAGAGAGAAGGAAAGGCCTGAAATAGATTTGCAAAGTTGATATTAAAATAATCTTGGTCTTGTATGTGAAATCAGAAGGCAAGAAAGCAATGAGAAATGGAAATATTTATTATGTGCAGGGCTTTTTTTTGAGCAGGAATGCACAGGAACACAGGCTTGGCATCAGGGGTATGGCCTAATACACAAATGAGTTCCTGCTGGGTTTTTTCTACCCCCCCCCTTGATTGTGTGAAGAGTCCATCTGGCATTCAGAACAACAATCATTCATGATGAGTAACAAGGATCTGAAAGATTATTAATTAGAGTGATGGTGAAGCAGTATGCAGGCAACATACTGTACACAAAACGCTTGTAAAGTTGGCCTCCAAACCAAGTAACCAGAAATTATTTGGGATGCCACAGGCTTCATCTTTTCCCTAGTGTCATGGCACATGTAGAAGGTATGGAGGAGGTGTTGTATCTGTCATTTGATTTATGCCAACATATGGAGATATTCAGAAGCAACAGCCTGTTATTGCTACTTCTGAACATTTCCAGATCTCACTGCAAAGTGGGAACTGATTGGTCATTCATGTTGTTTTCTATTGGTGCCAGAAAGGGCAACAGTCTGTTGTATGATTTTTTCCCTCCTATATAAGGCAAGACTATTTCCCCCTTCAATATTCTGCAATGTGCACAGAACACATCAGGAAGGATTCCTTATCGGGTGGTCAGCATCCAGGCAGTTGCTCCTGAGAGCCACAAATTTGGAACTTTTTGCCAAGTTATATAAATTGAATAATTCTTCAGTAGATATAATTTGTGTTGGATATGCCTGAGCTTTCTGGTGTAGGAGAGACTTTGCTCGACTTATCAACTGCAAAAAGCAGCAGATGCAATAAGGATCTGAAGTATCAATATATTACCAAGGTTTATTTCAGTTTTTTGTGTAAAGCATAATTTCAAGATGCAAACTTCCCTGAATGTTTGCAAAGAGAATTCCTGCATTCTGCAAAGAAGCAAAAATGTGTGTGTGTGTTTTTTTAAATTGAATAAGAACTTTACAATCTTATATCACCTGTTTTAGAGAAATTAGCGGTATTATATCTTTCTTTAAGTTGGGAGACGAGAATAACGAATGAAAAATTCCATCTCCTTGTTTTGGCACTGGAAACCTTCCTAGCTCCTTTGTTAAAGTGGCAATGTGTGGCTGCAAAAAAATTCTCCTCTGTAATGTATATCATTGCACAAGTACCATTTTCTGTTGTAATGTAAGGGGTGAAAGATACGGAACTAGCTGTGTGTGCTCAGTATAACTGAGCCCAAAAAATACCCAATAAACTTATTGGTATTCATTGAGTATTTTTTCAGCTGATCACTGAGGAACTAGGGACTTGGCTATCTGAAAATAGCCATCTTGAAAAATTCCCCAAATAGCCGCAGTTACAGGGCTCTGAAGAGGCTCTCAGTCCCTTTAAATGCCTTTAGAGTGAACTCTCAGGCATTTCAAGGACTGCAGTTCCTTTAAATGCCTTTGGACTTGAAGAAAGCATTTGACAGTGGAGGATGGGTTCTTCTAGGGTTCATAGAATTGAACCCCAGTCCAGTCTTTTTGAAACTTTGAGGGGGGTGGGGTTGAGGAGAGTTACCAGTAGCAATGCTGCAAGTTTGGAGCCTCTACCTAAAAGAACAAAAAAAAAAAAAGTCCACCCAGAGCCCCAGATACCCCCAGATTGATTCTCTATTATAGCCTAAGGCGACCATTGCTATAATAGTTCCCTTGGGTATAATGAAGCAATAAAAAATCAGCAATCCCAATTATTTCACAAATCCCAACACCATGCCAATATTGGGACTTGGGAATATTGGAAAATACTACATCTTTTTCAGGTTCAATAGATCCTTTTAAAAAAAAAATAATAATAAATCCCTGTATGGAACAATCAGTTTGAGGATGGCTGGCAGCTCAGCATGGTACAATGCTATAGAGTTCACCCTTCAAGCAGCCATTTTCTCCAGAGGAGCTGATCTCTGCCTGCAGGAAATCACTTGTAAAAGCTGGCCCCACCTGGAGGGGCAACCCTAATTTAGTTTATTAAATGCTAAACATCATGCTGTAATCCACAACTAGTGGCAAGTGGTTACTTAATCGTATTACCTCATTTGTATTAAGATTCAGACAGTTTTCAGAGGCCTTGTTCCTAAAAAAAAAGAGAGCAAACCATACTGAGTTGGACTAGGGAATCATCTGTTCTGAGCTCTATGTATTTACTGTTTCTCAAATTACTCTTGATTTGGTTTGGATCTGTGATCTATCAGCAAAAGTTACTGTCATTTGTGAAAATTCCTGGTATATATTTCCTCTTGCTGTCCTTTCTCATTGTGTGAAAGTTTATCCCCAGGTTCATCATGGAATCCCCATGGAGTAATGTAATAGCCGTGGTGTTTGAGAGGCTGCGGAGATGAGGAAGAAGAGATCCATTCCATCTCCCCACTGCAGCCTCCCAACTCTCATGAGCATTACTTCTTATGAATCTCATATTCTCAATAATAAACTTTCCAAGGGTCAGAAAGGACAGCAGGCAGGAAGGGAAGGTAGGGTTGCCAGGCTTTGCTTGACAATCTGAAGGAGAGGTTCAGGGGCAAGGATGTAACAATATGTGTGCTGCTGTGTCACTTTCAGGGAAGCTCAGGAAAAGACAGGATAGCTCTAGAAATTGCCAGAAACTAGGGCTACTCTATGTCACTTCCAGGTTTTCCCTGAAAATGACATCATGGCCCACAGAATGACAACATTTTTCCCCACCCTCCTGTTGCCACTTGGAGCAGCAAAGGGCAAGGGCAGCTTCTGATGGGAGACCTAGTTGCTGCATTATCTTTGAATATTCCTGGCACTAGATCTAGCACTACGTTTACAAAAAAAAAGGCCTTTCAAGTTTAAGAGTTGCTATACAGATTATTGTTAAAAAAATAAACTTACAAAAACATTGCTGAATATCCAGTTTCTCTTTTCAATCATGGAACGAGCAAATGACCCCAATATGTTAAAAGAAATCTGTGAATTCTTCCTGGTGCAAAATAGTAGAAAATGGTAATTTCCTATCTGAGCACTATGCAACAGATAATTATCCTCAGGGCTTTTTTTGAGCAGGAATGCCGTTCCGGCTGGCTTGATGTCAGGGGTGTGGCCTAATATGCAAATGAGTTCCTGCTGAGCTTTTTCTACATCCCCCCCCCCCCGGTTATCCTTCTGGCTTTCTCCTGAACCACTAATGTAGCACTTAAAAATCTCCATCAGTTGAAGCTGCAGTCAGCCTTGAAAAGTACATGTCAGTTTAACAGAACAGTTTATTTTCATTCTCTGTCTTGTTTACTAAATATTTTAATATATTACTGAAACCTAGACCTTGCAGAAAATGAGTCATTGTTCTCTGCTTCTTAGGCTGACGTTTGATTCTGTATTCACTAAATTCCCAAAGTTCAAGGATGTCTGACCCATTCACCTTCCCTTAGGGCGCTCATGAAGCCCCGCTTGTCAGTATTGCTTTTCAGTGCAATAATGCATGAGAGAGTGGAATGAAATGATTTTTCCAATCCTGGATTGGCATCGGCAGTTTTGGTAGAATGTTTTCTGAACTGCAAAGTATTTGGCAGGCCATATAAAAAAAACAGATCACATTTTCAAACAAGGGCATTCTTTCCTTACATCTCAAGTCTTTTTAGTGAGTTTTCAAAGAAGGTATGCAGCTATTTTCACTTTATAACAAATGGATGCCCTCTATGTTTCCTTTTTCTGTTTTTTTTCCCTCTGCAATTATGAATAAGTTTCTAGTCCTGTATTTCAGAAAGATATTAGAGATTATGATGACCCCATCCACTTCCTTCTGTTTTCCTTTCCCTTTCCTAACTGAGCCACCCTAGTGATGTGTTTTCTTCTTTGCTGAAGAACTCTGGCTGTCCTGTCCTATCACAGTATGACGTTTTGGCTTTTGGTTCAACCCAGGAACCCGAGGGAAGGATTAGGAGCCCACTTTAACTTAAACAACTTAAATAGGCACTCAAGGCATTTTTAAATCAAAAATAAGAAAATATTTAACATAGCGAGGAAAGGTCAGATGAAATAATGGGTTGAACATTTCTAAGGTAACACAATGTAGATAATTCTGAGGTAAAATCAGTACATGCACAGACTTTAGTTCTTATGCTTCAGGCTACTGAGAGTTTCTTAAACTAGTCATAGTGACTTAAATGTTTATGTTGCGAGGTTTTTGTTTCAGTTTTTCCCTGAGCACTCCAGTACACTTTTTTTGAGTATTCTGACTCTTTTGGTTTCCAAAAGGCTGGTACACTCTTTCTAGTACCCAATCTCCTTTTCTTGAAACACCAGTACTCATCTTGAATTTTTAACTGATAAAGTCTCTAAAGGCAGTTTCTGTCCACACCAGACCAGGGATTTCTGCATTCTTCAGGGCTAACTCCCTATTTGACTGGGTAGGAGAATTCTCCTCTCACTAGATGGGGGTCTCCATCTAACTACCCACTTATCCTTGCCAACTTTCCACAGTTCTTCTGTCCATGTGAAATTGCTGTCAGTCAGGGCTGAATTCCAATAGTGTTAGTATTTGATTCTTCTCAACTAGGACTGAAATCAGACTCCATCCTCCTCAGCATCCTATTCAGAAGTCTTTCTCTGCTCAACTAATGCTAACCAACTGGATTGCTTAGAGCAGCCGGTCATTCAAGGCTCTCTGACTCTGTAAAAAATAAACCCTTACAGTCCTTTATCTGATAACACAGCACTTCTAAGCTTTTTAAAAGTGCACTCTGTCACAGAGATGCTCTCCAAATTCTGCTTATCCAAATATTGTATACAGAATTAGTAGATAGTGTACTAATATTCATTCTAGGTGTGAATAAGCATCTAATTCCCCTGCACTCTGGAGTTCCAAATTATTTGATATAGCTTCCAAAATGGAACTCCTGCAACAGAATGTCTCCATTGTTCTATTTAGGGGTAGAATTCTAGCAGGAGCTCCTTTGCATATTAGGCCACACACCCCTGACGTAGCCAGTCTTCCAAAAGCTTATTAGGTATGTGGCCTAATATGCAAAGGAGCTCCTGCTAGAATTCCACCCCTGGTTCTATTAATTATTAGTAAGTTTTGTAAGGAGTGAGCTGTTTGCGCCGTACGTTGTTGCATTCAATTTTTTTCCAGTGGATCGATTCCCACTTCTGCATTTCTGATGCTCATTGGCTCATTGCAACAAAGTGGTCCTGATATGATTAGACAATGGGCAAGGTAATCAGAATTGCGACCTCATGTCTATCACCAAACTAAAATAATCTCATTGGGCACTCTAGAATTCATCCAAAACTCTATGGTTAAACCATGGTTGAACCATAGAGTTTAGGATGAATTCTAGAGCGTCATGCTGATGATATCACTTCCCATTTCAAACTGGATGAACACAGCTGCCAAATCACCCTTACACCCACTTTCCCTGCTGTCTTGCTAAGCAGCCATATGGGATGGATCCGAGACCTGAAGGTCTCCAGAACTGAGGAGCTGAAAACAGTACAGAAAAGAAACATCAAAATGTTAAATAATGGAAACAGAACAAATCGCTAGCTCTCTTTGTGCTTTTATTTTTAATGTTTTCTTTTCTTTTCTTTTCTTTTCTTTTCTTTTCTTTTCTTTTTTCTTTTCTTTTCTTTTCTTTTTAATGTTTTCAAAATTTTAATTCTAGGAGGCATTTTCTTTTAGATTTGTAGATAGTGTTCTGTCATGTCCAGGTGTGGCTAAGCTCCTAACGTTAACATCTTCATACTGGCACTTAAATTTAGTTTTGAAATATTTATTCATCACAGTGCTTATTAAATGTATCAAAACAACAAGGAAACCATAGACACTTCAAAGGAAATTTGAGGCCAGAATGGAATGTTCTCATCATCACCCAGAGGGATTTACCTGTCCCTTCCCTGTACACAGAAAAGAGATTACATGCCACTTACTAATAGGTAATAATAAGTAATTCACATGCCTTTCTTGGTTGCTTGGGAGAGACTGACTGAGAGCATAAACTGAAGAAAGGTAATGTTCAGCACTCAAGAACGTAAGAAGAGCATGCTGAACCAGAATATTATTCTACCTAGTCCAGCATCCTGTTTCACACAGCAGCCAGGCCTTGGAAGGTGAACAAGGCATAGGGGCCAAGGCCCTTGCTACTTCAGAGGTTTGCAGCCTCTGAATATGGAGTCTCCCTTCAGTTAGCATGGCTAGTATCCATTTACGGAATTTCCCTCCATGAATCTGTTAAACTTCATTTTAAACCTATTTATGCGTGAGGCCATGCACCTTGGCAATGAATTCCATAATTTAATTATTCATTGATTAATGAAGTATTTCCTTCATGTTCTGAAACTATTTCCAAATTATTTCATTGGGCAACCCTGAGTGCTAGGCTTATAAGAAAGGGAGAAAAAGCTCACTCTTATCAATTTTCTCTATCCCATTCAGAATTTTATAAAGCTATTTCATGGTGTCCCGTTACCTGCCTTTTTTCTAGATGGTGCTTCCTCGGAGGGAAGGTTCTTCAGCCCACTTAACAATTTTGGTTGCCCTCCTTTATTCTTTTCCCTGTTCTGCAGTCTTTATTAAAATATAGCAATCAGAAGTGCACACAGTATTCCAAAAAAGGCTGCACCATAGATTTATACAAGGGCATTGCAATATTGGTTATTTTCAGTCCCTTTCCTAATAATTCCTAGCATGGAGTGGTGTTTTTTTTACTGCTATCCATAGTGGGTTGACACTTTCATTGAGTTTTCCACAAAACCCTAAGATCTCTTTCAGTCTCAGCCTCAGCCAGTTCAGATCCCATCAACATACATTTAAAATCAGACTTCCTCCCTTAATATGCATTACTTTATGGTTGCCCATGTTGAACTTCATTTGGACATATGGACATATGAAGCTGCCTTATACTGAATCAGACCCTTGGTCCATCAAAGTCAGTATTGTCTACCCAGACTGGCAGTGGCTCTTCAGGGTCTCAAGCTGAGGTTTTTCACACCTATTTGCCTGGACTCTTTTCTGGAGATGCCAGGGATTGAACCTGGGACCTTCTGCTTCCCAAGCAGATGCTCTACCACTGAGCCACCGTCCCTCCCCAAAGAACAAATTAGGAGTCAAGTCGCACCTTTAAGACCAACAATGTTTTATTCAGAATGAAAGCTTTTGTGTGTTAGAAGGAAGCACACTTCATATGAACATATGAAGCTGCCTTCTACTGAATCAGACTCTCAGTCCATCAAAGTCAGTATTGTCTACTCAGACTGGCAGTGGCTCTCCAGGGTCTCAGGCTGAGGTTTTTCATGCCTATTTGCCTGGACCCTTTTGAGTTGGAGATGCCGGGGATTGAACCTGGGACCTTCTGCTTACCAAGCTCTGCCACTGAGCCACCCTCCCTCCTCACAAATTTTAAACTTGGATGCCCATTTGCCCAATTTAGAGAGATCCTCATCTAGCTCTCTACAGTCTACTTTCTGTAGGAGAGCAGTGTTATTGGATGCTTCCAAGCTGGAATTTCTGTGCCACTGGGTACCAAACTACATAGTATGGGTGGTCATGGGTAGGCATGGAACAAGCCATGGCAGCAGGCACAATTTTGGAGGAGGAATTTTACTACTGAAAATTGCCACAAGGTGCAGTGGTACCATGCCTTATACAAGTGTCAAAATGGGAGGGGGCGGGGGGGGGGGAGGAACAAGATACCATGGTGCAGCCACCATGGACCCAGATCTTACAACAATTTTTAAGTGCCAAAATTCCCCCTTTAAAATGGTGATGGGTGGTCCTTCACCTGTCTGATGTGCAATTTGGCTGTGGAGTTTCTACATTTACTTCAGTGGATGAGGAGGCTCCATTAATGACAAGATAATTGTGTACAAAACTGCCTGATCCACCTGGAGAAACTCTTATCTGTAAGAGTGCTGTACTGTAATTGTTTCAGTAATATAGCATCCACCTGAGCATTCATATGTTATAGAATTAATAATTCCTGAGGCCAGTTACTTGATACAGAACTGAACTGTTTGCTCTTTAATGTCTTATGATCATTCATAGCCTACCTTTCCCTTTTGAAAGAGAACCTCCAAGGTGAATTACAGTAGATCTAAGAATAGTATAAATAAACTATAATATGAACAAATGACAACCAGCAATAGAGCGGCATCACATTTCCACAAAATCACCCAAACCAGTAAAAGTATTATACAAGAGCAGCGGACCATTAGTTTACCCAAAAGATTGCTTTTAAAAAAATTGTCTGCTTAAATCCCTTTTTAAAGACAAATGTCTACAATAGTCTGCAAAACATCAATAATGATGAGCCAGACAGACTCCTTTGGGAGGGCATTCCAAAGTCTGCTCTCAGGTCTGCTCTCAAAAAGTCATTCCCTCTTATTACTAAGTGCTGCACTTCAGACAGTGGGAGCACACCGAAGAGAGTCTCCATAATGACTGTACTGAGTTTGTACAGGAGAAAGTGATCCTTGAGATTGCTGGACTCCAGGTCAAATATTGTTTTTAAGGCCGCAACCAGTTCTTTGAGCTAACTAGCAAACGGCATAGAGAAATAAATCATCCCCACCACCTGCCCTTTCACCAACTGGACATGTGCATTCTGGACAGGTTGAAATTTCAAAGGCAGACCCACACAGACAGCAGTAAAGCATGAATAGTCTATAGTCAGATCCCTTTTGTCTGGAGTACCCACCAGAGCTGATCACCTGGGAGCACCAGGGAATCTGCAGATCTGAATTTTAAAGAAAAGTCTGATGCTGTACAAATAAAGTACAGTGTGTGGTAATAGGTCAGCCATGTTTCTGATCAGCAGTATTATTGTTTTGTCTGGACTGGGTTTCTGTTTGTTCTTTTCCAACAAGTCCATGACTGATCCCAAATGCTTTTTCAAAGGTTCCACTGCCTCCAGTGGAAGTGATGGATGTGAAAAAAGTGGGGTTATCTGCATCCTTGTAAATAAACATATGAATTCTGTAAGAGATGGTGCCATATACATTTGCACCACTTGCTTATTTACTTACTCATCAGTCTTCCATATTGAGACTCAAGGCATATGAAAGAATTAAAAAAAACAATGCCAAAGAGGCCAGTAGAATACATACAGCAACCAATGGAACAAAACTGGATTGCTAAATTAGAGAAGATGAAATAAAAAAACACAACACACCAAATAAGCAATGTTTTTTAAAAAAATAATATTGCCTATAATTCTTCAGACATTAGTATTACCTCCCTAATTTCTTTATGACAATGCCTTCCTGAACAGTTACATATTGCATGTTTTTTAGAATGATAAAACATTAGGAAGCTCCTGACCTCATCAGTAAGGCCATTCTACCTGAGGGAGTCACAACAGTGAGAGCTCAGGTATGAGTAGCTCTTGATTTTACCTCTTTGCAGGGTGGCAACAAAATTGCTACTTTAAGAAAGAAAAGAAATTGCTGCTATATTACACCCTTACGCTATTTCTATCATTAGGAAATATTCTGACATCATGGTGTAACACTTGAAGCTGCCCTATGCTGAACCAGACCCTTGGCCCATCAAAGTCAGTATTACCAGCTCAGGCTGGCAGCAGCTCCCCAGCGTCTTTTATACCATCTACTACCAGATTTTAACTGAAGGTGTTAGGGATTGAATCTGAGACTTGCTGCATGCCAAGGAGTTGTGCCCTTTCCTTAATAACACTGATCTGCTCAAATTGGAAAAAGAAATTATGGACGTATATTTGCCCACATCAAGTAAATACAGAAGGAGGCATTTTGATGATCGTAAAGAGCGTGCACTGTAGACACAAAGAGACACCTAAATAGCAACCCTCAATTCATGTGGGATGTCTTTCTTTTACTTATAGATCTAGGTGGGCAGCCATGTTGGTCTGAAGCAGTAGAACAAAGTTTGAGTGCAGTGGCACCTTTAAGATCAACAAAGCTCATACCTTGAATAGAACTTCATTGGTCTTAAAGGTGCCACTGGACTCAATTTGTTTTCTTTTACATATGTTCCTTTTGGCAGATGGGAAAGGAGGTTATTGCAACAACAACAACAACAACAAAACAACCCCTAAACTGTAATTAGTGACCACTCCCTTTGTTTACTAATACCAGCCAAGTAATTGATTGAGACTGATTTTATTTAACGTTTCTCTGGTTCTGTGCTCTAATGTATTTTATTGTTTTGATGGCTGTTTTCATTATTTCTTTATGTGCCACTTTAAGTCCTTTCCACAGGAAGGACAAATGGAATTAAAATATAATTAAAAAGTAAATACATTCTGAGCTTCTGGTTGTGTCTGTAGTACACTTTTCTCCACAAGGTCCTCCCCCCCATTCTTTTAGTAATGAGGATAACCAAAGTAAGCTTTTCAAGAGCTAATCTGGAACCTATGGAAATTTGTTATTATACCATACTGAACAAAAAACAGTTGTAACATTTTGCAGTCATCTGGTATGGATTCTACAAATAATGTATTAATTTTAAAATGTGTGCCTCCATTAGAAAGATAGCCATCGAATGACTGGCAGTAGCTAAGTGCTGTCAACACTGGGCAGTAACTTCATATCCTAATAGCGAAGTATGCTTGACTGTTGAGAATCATCTTGTGATTTTTTTCTTGTGATTGAATCTTATTTCCCTTAAACATTTAAATCTATGAATTTGCAAAAAGTTGCAGGAAATCATCTTATGCATTGATTTTAATATGATTTCTGAAAAGTTGTGAAAGAACTGTGGAATCACAGCCAACTCTGATTTTAATACCATTGTAGTCTTCAGTATCTGTAGGGAAAAAACATGGATAAGTGGTCCTCCTTATTGCATGGAATTCTGATGTGTGTCTGCCCCCTATAGGAAAGGAGGGTGCACTACACTAGAAGAATGCATTCACTAATTGCACTGGAATTTGTGTAATAGTTGTGCATTTGAGAGCTGCTCTTGCTAGGTGAATGTCTGACAGCTTACTCCTAGAATCAGTACTCTGCTTATTGTGTACACTATTGAAATCAAAGGGAGAAAAATCATTCTTATCAATGGGAAAGTACATAGATAGGAGAAAAGCCAGAGGGACCTATGCAAAAGCAGGGTCTTATTTTAGTAACCTGACATTTTGCTGTGCTAAATCTAACCTTCATCTTTGTGACTTTACCTAGGGTTTTTCATTCCAATTTCTTCAACCTGTTAAAAATGTTTTCTGCAGTGCTTCCTCTTCTTTGTTTCTTATGCAAGAATATTTATTTATTCCGGGATTTATATCCCGCCCTTCCCACGGGTGGCTCAGGGCGGCTAAATTTGACATACAAAGGTACCTTTTCAGAGTTAGCTGAACAGAAGTGCCATTATTTTATCAGAATGTACAGGGAATATTGTTTCATACTGAGATACAGTGCTCAGTCTTTAAAAAGTTCCACCAAGATATGTGCAAACAACAGCAACATAATGTGTGTCTATATAGCATTTGTTGTGTCCTAAATAGGGGTTTTGGTTATTTTTGCTAATATGGTTTTAGGGATATACTCTGTGTGTGTGTGTGAGAGAGAGAGAGAGAGAGAAAGAGAACACCATTAAAGAAACCTAGAAGAGCCAGATTTGAGTCCACTAGGACATTAAAGATAGGGTGGCCAGCTCTGCGTTGGGAAATACCTGGAGATTTGTGGAGGCTGAAGCTGGAGAGGAAGGACCTCAGCAGGGGCATAATGCCATAAAGTTCACCCTCCAAAACAGCCATTTTCTCTAGGGGAACTGACCTTGGTCATCTGGAGATCAATTGAAATAGCTGGAGATATCCAGGTGCCACCTGGAGGCTGGTAACCATACAAGATCAACAATATTTTTCAGGGTGTAAGCTTTCAAGCATCAGTGCTCCCTTCATCAGAGACCATTAAAGAAACTTCTAGTTCTTGAATGGTTAGGGTTAATGAAGAACTTTGGGTTGCTGAACTCAAGGTGGGGCCCAGAGATCTACCGGAATTACAACTGGTCCCCAGACAACAGATATTACTTCCCTTGGAATAAGTGAATGCCTTGGAGGATGGACTGTATGGCATTATACCCTGTTGAGGTCCCCCCCCCCACTCAAACAATGACCTCTCTAGGTTCTGCCCCTAATCTCCTGAAATTTTCCAACCCAGAGACGGCACCCATCGCTGTTGTTTAAATAATAGTATGATGGACAGGCTAGGATCAGCCTTTTCCTAAGAGCACCCAATAAGAACTGATGAAATGTTGAGAGGAGACTTGAAAAACAGATCTGAAAAATGGCAGGAGCACTGAGATGAAAAGAGAAGTTATGACAGAGCAGAACTATGTAGAAGAGCTGTTTGAAGCAGAGTGATATAGTCAAATTGTAACCAAAGGATCTGAGTTGTAAGAATAGGACTTCGGTTCAAAAGTTCAGTGTAAGTGAACTGTTGCTTCTTATACTTCACTTTTTTACTACCTTGTTTATATCATAAATAAAAGCTTTTCTTGTTTGATTAACATAGTGCGTTGTGTGTCTGAGAGAAAGAACCACACACATGCATACTTTAGTACCTTGGTCTATATTTATACTATTAGGATCTGAATGAATGGTGGCAGTGAGTGATTGGAACAGTGTTTGAGCCCTGACCCCAATAGCTCTTTGTGAGTGAGGGCTGATTAGTAAAGGGGGCTGGACTACCCTGTCTGTGGATGTCTCTGGGAGTAAGAGAGAGGACATGAAGTGTGAGATGGTAATGACTCTCTGTAGATTTTTAGAGAGACAAGAAGGGTGGCGAGTGTGATGTCCTGATCTACATCTAACCCATACCCTGAATAAGAAAGGTTGTAGAGGGTTGTAGGTACTCTGTGTTAGTGGACAAGAGGCATCACATACAATTTTGGACTAGGCAGGGAGGACCTTTGAGGTTTTGCTTGAGTTCCCTAAGTTATTTTTTTTTCTAAAAAGGAAACAGTAGCAATTTCCCTCAGCTTCATTGACTGTGTAGTCAGTACTGAGTTTGCATTCATAAAATGAACTTGGCAGCAGCTTGCTGGGAGGATTCCAGCTCCTACCATTGAGCACCACTGAAGAGAAGATGATGCCTTTACTGGAGGGGGGATTGGTGAAGACACGAAGACTGAGGCTGCTGCACTGAACTGGCAGACAGCTTTTGATTGGATAGCGGAACCTGGAATGGTGATGACACCACTTGACAGCACTACTTTCTGCTATTCAGTCAAATCTGTGCGCCTGCATGTTGCTTCAACTGTTGCCCTGGCACCTCTGTTGCCATCTCCTCACACCCTCCAGTAAAGGCACCATCTTCCCTTCCCCTCACTGCAGCACTTAGCGGCAGGAGGTGCAATCTCCAAACAACTCATCATGTGAGCCACTGCTAGAATCAAAGGACTGAATCCAACCACCTTTTCCAAAGAGAGGAATGGACTCCCTTTGACCACTGAAAAGGTTACGCAGTGGACCACTGAATCTGCATAGGTGAAAGGCATGTGTGACAGAGGATGGAATGAGGAAAGGAATTATATGAACTTGACTGGTGCTTTGCTATATAGAACGGGGCAGCTTTAAACAGGATGACATGAAGTTTCTTTCTATCTAAGAAATGGAGTGAATCTTGTATGTAGTTGGATGTTTCACACATGATGAATATTGTTTGTATTGTATGTTTGATTCACACAATTTCCAACATGGGACTGTTGGAAGTATAGAAAATGTTGTCTTTAGTGAAGCAGTCCTAATTGAGATGAGCATTATGACCCAGTACTGATTCTCTATTAAAAAGGAATAGGTATCATGGGGAATGACATTTATATTAGCATCATAAACTAAGCACTCTACACAAGTTCACATAAGAAGTTTGTTCAAATGCAGAAATGCAACAAAGAAGCAAGGTAAGAACAGATATTAAATAATAACAAAACACTCCAAAATATATATTAAAGATGGTTAATTTAAAGTTGTGTATATTTCCAGTAAAGACAAGTTGCCATAAATGAATGTGTTCTATGTTGAGAACTGCAGTGTCAGAATTAACAATAGTAGCATGTGCAAAAGTTTATGGTGTTAGTAGGCAATGCATTTCATTGCAACAGCTTTGACATACATCACAGTGGGACTCTGAATCTATTGTTTAAAACTCCATCAAGCAAATTGTGTTGTGCAGTTACTTGACAATATTTTGACCACTGCAATTTAAAAGAAAGCCAGTGTATGGGAAGGTTATAGGAGACTATCATTTATATTTTTTATTCTCAAAGATCATTTCTGTTTCTTTTAGAAGTTCTTTCGATTATAAATAGTTCTGGTGAGATGAAAGAATATTGAATGAAACAAGGAATATTGATTGCCTACCTGTGGATTTTGTCTTCTGATGCTAAATTCTTCTCTTGAGCACAAAGCCCTTTACAATGCGTACAATATTCTTTACAAAAATATCAAATGCTCAGTAAAGCTGGGAAGCTCTTCTCAATCATGGCTTTGAAGCTAAGGGCCAAATAAGGGGCCATTTGGATCATTACAGCCTTTGTCTATGTCTGTATTATCAAGACAGCAAATGTTATTAAATACAGATTGTCACTGATGTAGTTCAGAGGCATTGTCCATTAGGTTGCCAGCTCCAGGTGGGGAAATATTTGGAGATTTTGGGGATGAACTTAGGAAAGACAATGTTTGGGGAAAGGAGGAACTTTAATGGGGTATAATGCCATAAGAGTCCATCTTCCAAAATGGCCATTTTCTCCAGGTGAACTAGGATTCTCAGCTCATTGCTGGAGGCAGAGGTCCCCTGCCACTAGGCTCCACCCCCTGTCACTGATCAGCTGGCTGCCAGGGGGACTTACCAGAATGAAGAGGAAGGCCCAGGTGATGTTGCCAATGATGTGGTGACATCATTTCCAGCATGCACAGAAAATTACATTATGCTAGTGACATCTGGGCGATGCACTGGTATTCAGGCAAAAACACTATAGTGAAAGTCATTTTTTGCCATAGTGTTTTTGCCCAAATACCAGTGTGTCAATGTGACATTGCACCATGATGTCATTTCCAGTGCATGATGAAAATAACATAGCCATGTTGCCAGCTACGTCACCTGGGCCTCCCTCCCAGTTCTTGTAAGTCCCCTCCTATCCCTGGCAACCTAAGGTGAAGTGATCTCTGTCACTTGGAGATCAGTTGTAATCCCAGGAGATCTTCAGCCACCACCTGGAAGCTGGCAACTCTACTTGTCCAGATAGCTGTTTTTCACTATTTTGATTATGTTAATCAGCATACGGTTGAAAAGATGGGAATTAAAGTGAGATTGAGAGAACAGGAGTGAGAGCCGCGTGGGGTAGTGCTTAGTATGCGGGACTAGGATCTGCGAGGCCCAGGTTCAAATATTAGTCTGTCATGAGGCTTTCTAGGTGACCTTGGCCTGTTCAGTTCCTCTCAGTTTAACCAACCTGACAGAGATGGAGGAGGGATGAATGATTAGCTACTTCATGCCTTCATTATGAATAAATTATGCTGAGGATGTCTTTAGTAGCTGTTGAAGATAACCAGGGTCTACTGGACCATGTTTAGCAGCTTGCCTCAGATTCTGGTTTCTATCCCCCAATTAGCCTTAACCACAGTTGTTGTACTCCCATATTTAACTGCAGCTAAGGCAGCATTCTGAATAGTTCAGCTTAGCCCAAGCTCATCAGACTTTGGCTGCTAAGCAGTGTCAGCCATGGTTAAGTACTTGGATGGGAGACCACAAAAGAAATCCAGGATAGCTATGAGAGGTAGGCTGTAGCAAGCCACTTCTGTTTGTCCTCTTGACTGGAATGCCCTCTGAATTGGGTTTCCACAAGTCAGTTGCAGTTGATGGCATATTCTTCTTCTAAGGTGGAAAGGGGCAATTCACTCTGGAGAGATGATAAGTTGGGAGAGGTAGCTGCAGTTCTGTAACTTGCCCACCAGCCTCTTGGCTGTGCTTGAAAGAGGCTTCTCTGCTGTGCCTTCAGAGTGTATTAAAACTGGTTGGGTGAATGCCAGTTCTGATCATTGAAGGTCATTACTTTAAAAAATGAAACAAAAATAACCTAAATTTTGAACTGAAAACATACTGTGCTCCAGTGACAGATTTTCTATATGTACCTGTGTAATGTTTGTGCACAGAATATTTCTAACACAATATAATAGTTCTGTTTTTTGCTTTATCCCTTGCCTCTTTCGTTTGATGTAGTGATATCACCTTGAGGTGAGAGCATCTGTCTTTTCGTTGTTTGCTTATTGCCATGTGTTTGAGTGTTTGTCCTTGGTTGCACTGGCTTGTGCGGTTTAAATGCATGGAAATTGCATGTGAGCCTGATGTTTGTGCAGGTGAAAATATCAGCTCCCAGAAGATTATGGAGATCTATGTTCTTTTGGTAACTTTAAATACAAAGTACACCTGCTGTAACTGGCTGCATAGCAGAGAAATAGTTGTACAAGTATATGAGGGGGGGGGGGAATCTTAATATTTTATAGAGCCTGCAAGAAGAGAACAAATGCTATATCACCTGGTCTGTATTTTCTTAATGATCGTCAACTCCTGGTTACAGTGGAAATAAATTTGTACTTAACAGTTTTTTAAAAATCCATTTGGTAACAGCAAGTTCATAAACATTTTAAAATTTAAAATTGTATTCACTTTAGCATCAGTCATCAAATGTGTTTGTGTTTTAAATAGTGAGACAAGTTCCATTAAGGCTATGTTATTAATTTACTCCACATTCAGAGTTTTAGGTGCTACAAAGATGTCTGTCAGGTTTTGATGGTTGTGCTTAGACAGCATGATGGAGATAAAAATCAAGCAAGGTGTTTTAAATTATCAGGCCCTAGCCTACTACAGTGAAAATTTAAACTAGGTGTGGTTACTTAGTAGACTAACACTGCAATCGTAACCCAGGTCCATAGACTGCTGATTATTTATTTATTTATACCCCCCACTTAACTCTTCAAAGCAGCTTACAGCTCCTTATTATCCTCACAACAACCCTGTGATGTAGGATGGGATGAGAAAAAGGGACTGGCCCAAGGTCACCCAGAGAGCATGAGTGGGGATTCAAGCCTGGGGCTGTGGTCAGACAACAAGCTTACTGCGTTCTGCAGCTGCCTCTAATTTATTTGGATTTCTTTGAAACTGAGAGTTTTGATCAGACATCCTCCCCCACCCTAACCTGCCGTACTGCACATTCACCCCATGGCTGATCGATCAGATACAGCAGGCATAAAGTGGGGAGGGGGGCAGTTTTACTTAATCATTTGTCTTCTGGGCATGCATGTAGGCACTTATGGGAAGCTGTGTTTTGAACTCCTGGCAGGATGGCTGTAGCTGGTGACCAATGGGAATGCTGGAGGAGGCTGCTGGGATCTATAGTTGAGTGTGGGGGGATTTTTTTTTAAACTGTGCTTTTGAAAGCCAGGGGGAAGAGAATGAATGAGATAAGCCTCATCCTAAAAAGGAAGGAGGGAGCTCTCTCCAGTTCAGCTGGAGTGGGTGGGGAGGAGGGGTGATGAAACCCACAAGTACAGTTTGAAGTGATGTGTGCTTATGTGCATGTCAGTAACACAGAAAAAATGGCACCAAAACAGGAAGTCAGCAATCTGACTTTCCAAACAATTTCATAATGCAAGAGTGATCACACATCCACAGAAGTGCTATGAAACCAGTAGAATACACAAATGCCAGACTTTCTGTGATGTCAGGAAAGTCTGGATGAGCACGAGGGAATCACAACTGCAGGACTGTTGTTGCTGTCTGGATGAACACTTTGGGTGAAACCAGATGGGCGTTTAAAGCCATCCGAGGACGGGAGGCAGGTGGACCAAAAAAGTGCATTTACACGTGCACATCTACCTGCTGTCCCTGTCCCACCCCAGTCCCGTCCCAGACTTGCCAGGAGCTGGCTTGAAAAGGCACCACTTTCAAAGTGGTACCTTTTCACTGGGGTGCCTCTGAGGTGCCTCCCCGCCATCTGGAGAATGCCCAGGGAGCCATGGACAGGATGCAAGAGTGTTCCAGATGCTCTCTGGGCACCCACAGCCCGCCCCTTTTCTGAGCGCCGTCCGGAAGCTCCGGGGTGCTCCATTTCTGGCCGGCTCTCTTTGGGACAGCTTGAAGCTGACCCAAACTGGCCATCTGGTATCACCCATTTGGGGAGGAGCAACAATGATGGATCAAAGTGCTTGTCTGATCACAGCCTGGGTTTTCAAGGTACTAATCTAACATCGCAGCCAAGTAAATGTTTAAGGCTCTCATAGTTGTTCATGTATATCACACACACAAAAATTGGTATAATTCAATTCCCCACATTGCACCTGTTATTTCAATCCAAATTTAAGCTCTCAATTCAGGATATGAAGAGCCCCAGTCCGAGATACCTTTTGCTTGTGTGATGCCAGTGTACTTGGCTGTAGGTCTGCATACCCTATGATTTAATGAGTGACCTCATAATTTAGTTTCTTCAGTGTCTTCAGTGAAACTTAATTCTGAAAATCGGAAGTCACAAAAGGAGTTATTTTAGAGTACTGGTGTGATTTGTATCCCCGTTCTACCTGTATCAGTGATTCTGTAAGGTCACAGACAGAAGACTTACCCAGCTTGCTATAGGAGATCCTGTTTTTAATTGGAGCTGCCAGGAATTGGAACTTTGAACTCATACACTCAAAGCAGTCATCCTGCCACTAAGCAACAATCTGTTCCTGCACCAGACTGTGCAAATCCTTAGGTGTGGACTGCACATTTGTGTGAAGGAAGGGCTTCTGGTTGGTTGATTTTGAAAGTGGCCAATTTTCTTCTAATTTACAAGAAGACTGTTGTATTTTTGAACACTCTTCAAGCATATGGCATATTACACATACAAGAAGATAAAGCGTATTATTGAGAAGGCATTTCCATGGCTCATTTAACCTACTCCATACCATTTCCTTTTGGCACAAGATTAACAGCCAGAATGCACACCTAATATCATCTGCATCCGACTGAACCCTTGCATGATTATTGCTGTAAATCTGCTAACTGTTGTTTGCTAAAGAAAGGCTTTGTTTTCTTTAGCACATGAATGGCTTCTGTAGAATAGTTACTTTAAATTGGAAGCCTGCTCTTATCTCAGGAAGCATACATGGATTCTTTTGTGACAGCCCCCAAAGCCTTTTCTTCCATCTCTTTTCACTAGTGTTGAGGTAAAAAGCTTCTGATGGACCCAAGAAAAGATTGTTGCCTCTGTGTTTTGGATACTGATTCAGAACTCCTAGTGTTAAGCTGATAATGTGATGGGCCACATGGGCTCATTCAGGTACACTGCAGAATCTGCCCTCATTTAAGGGCTTGCAAATGCAGAGCAACACTTTATATTATTTGCTGAAAATAATTAGTTTAGCACCAGAAAAGAAACTT
Organism: Heteronotia binoei; assembly: GCF_032191835.1. Lineage (NCBI taxonomy): Eukaryota > Metazoa > Chordata > Lepidosauria > Squamata > Gekkonidae > Heteronotia > Heteronotia binoei. Next base: position 45,007,813 of record NC_083229.1, read on the forward strand.
GTATTTGTAAGCCAGTTAAACTTCCCCCATTAGTTCAGGTACAATGAGTATTGTGATTTCTCCCCAAGAGCACAGGGAAGAGATGAAGTATTGCTAGCTCCTTGTCATTTAAATGAGCAGGAAGGACACCTTTTTACCAAGTTCTAGTATGGACTAAAAATGGTAGTTTATGTCTAAGCAATCTGCATTGTTAGTATTGTTTTGCTCAACTAATAGCAAAAAATGTATTTCAAGTGAATAGTTTCTTCAGAAAAAGGAATGAATTTGATTAGTATGGTCCATTCTAGCCACATGTTTTTAATATAAAAATTAGAGTTGTCAGTCTTCATGTAATGGTGGGAAGCCTTCTCCTAATAGCCGTTGTTGCCTGCCACTGTGCCAAGGGGTGGGGGGGATGGAAATTAAAATGCTACTAGCCCTGCCAGTATTTCAGTTCTGCAGATAATTTAGAAGTGACAATGGATAGCTCTAGGAATCACTGGAAACTACCACAGAGCTTTGGTGACTCCTAGAGCTACCTATTGTCACTTCCAGGTTGTCCTTGCAAGTGATGCAGTGACATTGCTTACACAACCAATGTCACATGCCCCTTCCATAACGCCACTTTCCAACCCTTCTGCTGGTTGCCAGGCTTGGGCTGGCAACCCTAAAAAGTACTGAAGAGTAGATAAAAGAAATGAAGCTTGCTGTAAACTAATCTGAAGATCACCTATGAAAGTGATTTTCAGGGAATAAATTTGCCAAACTTGTATGAAGAATGTACCCGTTTTCTTTGGGATGTGTAAACTTATTGCATTCCGTTTGTGCTACTAAATGGTACTACTGAAAAGAAGAAAGCTCTTCACGAAAAACAGATAAAAAACACAAAAACCAGCTGAAAAAGTATCACAAAAACTATCAGCCAGGTGTTTGGTTTAAATGTCTCAGTGGCATTTAAACCACTGTTTTCTGCCCCCTGCAGCCATTTAAATGAAACAGCTGGACAGTAATCCCTGCTGCTCAGCTGTTTGGAAACTCCTGCTTTCTGCTCCCTGAAGAAAGCCACACAAAAAAAGCACTGGCAAGAGGTATACTTCAGCAATATTGTTACTTCATCACAGGATAGTATACAAGTAATACTATTAGAGAGTCTTTATTTCCATTTTATTACAGCATAAGTATTTGCATTTTTAACACTGACTAACTCAGAAGACGGTTATACCATTCATTACTGCTTAATAGATAATTAAAGAAGGGCAATTATAGGAGTCCATTAAAATATGCTACCTGAAGAAAAGCAGGCTACAAGCAAGCAGCCCCTTCTGAGAAGAAACTCTAGGTCTGTTCACCCTCCTATATTTATAGGTTTTTAAAATCATTTCCTAGCAGTAGCTAGCTGTCCTACTTGGTAAGAGCACTCATTCTGGCTAACTACTAATCTTGTAACTTCAAACTCCATACAAAATTATCTGTACTTGAATAACTTATCTTAAAATATATAATTATAAATATTTTAAAATGTTCATTCACTCTTGCTGCTTTTTATTATAATAATATATATATATATATTTAAAATAGAGATTACAAGTTTCGGTATGTATTGATATCTGTTGGCCTCAATACACCCAGTTTTTGAACTATATCTTCACTTCTGTGAAGTTAGAAATTCTTGCCATACTCAGTCATTTCTCACCCTTGGGCCTCGATAAATAGTATCTCTTGATAAGGGTTCTGATCTACAAAAGGACATGTTATGTGTTACTCCTGTGTTTCTTACCACTCTCCATGGCTGTTATATTCTCCAGTCACTCTATTAGGCATCTTTAACTGAGAAACTTGGCCAGATCTGCTTCTGGTGTGCACAAGCATCCTCCATGATCTTTTCTGGTCAGGGCCAGCAACTGTTCCCCTATATTCCTGACCATATCCATGTGGGGTTGTCAGGTCCTACCTTGTTGCTGGTGGGGGGCTTTGGAGGCATTCCAGGAGAGGGAGGGGATGTCCCCAGTGTGATGACATCATATGTAACTGACATCATCATTTTGGGAGTGCAGCCCGTTGAACGATGCCAGCAGTGCCCACATACAAAAACCATTTAACTTTAAATAATTTTTATAAGTGGGCACTGCACAAGCATAAACTCCAAGAAGAGAATTCACTGCTTGGAATTCAGGTGTAGGTGGCCCCTGTTTGCAAAAAAACCATTTAAAAAGAACCTTCCCTTCAAACGGTTTTGCAAGAGGGGCTGGGCACTATGCACATCTGAACTCCAGGCAGCAAATTCGCTTGCAAAAAACCATTTAAAGGAAACCTTCCCTTCAAATCATTTTTGCAAGCAGGGCTGTGTGCCCTTGAAATGTTCCATGCAAACCTGTGCCTGAATTCCAGACAGCAAATTTACTGCTTGGAGTTCAGGCATGCACAGCGCCCCATCCCACTTGCAAAAATATTTGAAGGGAAGATTCTCTTTAAATGATTTCTTTCAAGTGGGGGCTGCACACACCTGAATTCCTGTAAGATTCAAAGGGCCCTCCAGCTGATTGATGTGTCATGTGCTCTTGGATCAGCTGGTAAAAGGTAAAGGTAAAGGTAGTCCCCTGTGCAAGCATCAGTCATTTCTGACTCTGGGGTGACGTTGCATCATGACGTTTTCGCGGCAGACTTTTTATGGGGTGGTTTGCCATTGCCTTCCCCAGTCATCTACACTTTCCCTCCAGCAAGCTGGGTACTTATTTTACTAGCCTCGGAAGGATGGAAGGCTGAGTCAACCTTGAGCCGGCTACCTGAACCCAGTTTACGCCAGGATCGAACTCAGGTCATGAGCAGAGATCTTAGAATGCAGTACTGCAGCTTTACCACTCTGCGCCATGGGGCTGCTAGGATCAGCTGGAGGGCCCTTTAAATATTGCAGGAGGGGAGGTAGGGGTGGCTGCCAGTGGTCAGTGTTATAGGCGGGGCTTCTGGCCAGTGGTGGGCAGGAGCCTATGAAATTGGGGGATCTCCTGCCCCACCTGAGAACTGGCAAGCCTATTAAATCCATGAAAATACTGTCTTTGAAACTGAAGTAAAGGCTAATGTAGCTTATGGTTTACACACTTTCTTCTCTTTGCTGAATATATAAACAGGTTGTCTCACCTTTTTCACGGAGTTTGCAAAATATTTATAGAAGTTATAAAGGGGGCAGTTCTGCTTATAATTCTGCTTTTCTGCTGCTTCCTGCCTCCTGATCATGGTATCTATGGCTTGCTATTTATAATTGTTAATATGAAACTATGTGAAAAAGAGTAAGGACAATGGTATCTTTTATGGGGAAAGAGAGAAGCAATGTTAATTTAGTGGGCTAGCATTGGTCAGCAGGATTAAAATACTGTCCTTGTGAGCTGCTGATTTCTTCTTTTATTTATTTCAAGTTGGATGAAAAAACCTCGTTGCGGTGTGCCCGACCAGACAAGAGGCAGCTCTAGATTTAATATTCGTCGAAAACGATATGCATTAACAGGACAGAAGTGGCAACATAAACATATCACTTACAGGTAATGAAAGCAAAGTTGTGACTCCTTTCATTTATAAGCATTTCATATATTTTTAAAAAAGGAAACTTACAGTCCTGGTGCTGAGATATGATTTGGTAAAGACAAGTGGTTGGTATGTAACCTGAAAAATATTGGGTCTCCAATATCGGGGTTGGGGGATGCTTCTCTACTGCAAAAGCTTGGAATGATTTTCTTGAATTCATATGGTCTGTATTAATATAAAATGTACTTTGAAGCTTTCAGTATCATATTGCATCCCTACTAGCCCTTTAGCAAATTTTATGGGGGCAGAAAATGCTCACAAAACAGGGGAGTTCCAATGATACAAAGAGGTTCTTTAATTTGAATACGTAAAGTATATCATTGCAGGAATATTTTTTGAATACCTTGAGATGCCTTAACATCTATGCCATTATAGAATTTGATTAAGAACAGGTGAGTGCCTGACAAAACATTTTCATGCCTGCACATGAATGTGCAAGTCTGAATTTAAGTGAATTTATCTTAGTTTTTAGAATATAATGCACAGTGGCAATTATGATGGCAAATAATCTGGGTTTGAAGAATAAAATCCAGGATGATATAGCAGGAGTAGGAGAGAAACTGTGCATTAAAATATCCTAGTATGTAAGCATGAGAGCATGAATTTGTGGATAACAATCCATATACTTTCTTTTAAAGTCTGGCATCTGTACATAATTAGAAGCTTCAGTAGGAAGTCTGAGAAATACTTTGCATCCCCACAGAAAACAAGATATAACCATATCTTTGATCTCACTGTGGCATCTGCATGGACAAAAAGCACGTAGGTTGTGGGCTATTCAATAGCTCCCATCAGCCCCAGCATGGCCAATGACTGGGGCTGATGGGAGTTGTAGGCAAAAAACATCTGGAGAGCTACCGTTGGACATTCCTGGGCTATTGTAAGGCAGAAATTTGGGGAAGACTGAGTGAAAAATCTGGCTGGATCCAAACCATGATCAAATTAGTACCACATCCAGAAGAATGATTTCCCTACTCAGTGAATCAGCTTTCCATTTATAGATGTATAAAAGGAAGTAGCCATATGAGGTCTACAGAGCTTTGAACTCAGAAATGTAATGGATTCCTCAGTTGTCCTAACTATGAGTTTGATCCTCTGGCTCCCTTACATTAAATTGGATCCTATTACACCCTTTCATCAGGTCTTCCTTCAGCCAAGAAATATATATTTTCCTCATCCGAGGAAGCCTTTTTCCATCAGATCTCACAAGCTTAACTCTTTGGCCCTGGTTAGTATTTGTATGGGAGACTACCAAGTAAACCCAGGGTCACTATGCAAAGGTAGGCAATGGCAAATCACCTTGGAATGTCTTACCTTAAAAACCCTGTGGGGTTACCATAAGCCAGATGTGACTTGATGGTACTTTCTACCACTTCCATAATTTATTATCTTTCATGGTGATTTTAATAATAGTGTTTTCTCACCCCAAGAAGTGGTGATTGGTCAGGCTATATATTCTTAGATGTTATTCTATCTCCTGTTTAGCAGTCTATTTTTTCAGCTGCTTTCTGTCGCTTATCCATAATGATTCTAATGATTTATAATCCCCTGAGTGATTTAGAACTGAGTTAGGATCTGTTCCCAGTGTGCACTTACCAACATTATATTCCATCTTCCATTTTATTGCCCAGTCACCTCATTCTGAGATAAAATGCTACAGTTCTTGCTGCATGCTTTGGATGTATGCCTTTGGAATCATTTTGTCTCATCAGCGGATTTGGAAAATTCACTTACTGTCCACACCAGAAAATGAATTAATATGATAAATGGCACAACTTTCTGGAGCACCTTTCTGTGCCACTCATGCTATTGTCAAAGATGTGTATTATTATTTCTTCCCTATGAAAATTCCCTATGTTGTGAGTTTGCCTTGTACAGAATGGCTTTCTTAATGGATATGATCAATAATACAAAGAACTGTGTTGAGACTTCGATGGTCCATGTATTGCAGCTATTCTTCAAAATATGAGGCAGGCTTCTGTTGTGAGCGTGGGAAGTTAGAATAAGAAGAGTCCTACTGGATCAGACTGAGAGTTTATCTTCTTCCCATCAATGACCAGACAGAGGTCTCCAGGGATCCTATAAGCATCACAAAAGGGCAGCCACCCATCCTCTTTTATATGTCTGCAGTATCTAGTATACTGGAACTGAAGGTCCATTTAGCTAGCATTGATTTATTACATGTTTGTCTCAACAAACTCACTGCAATCAATCAATTTTAGAGCTATGTTATATCCATGGTTCATATTATGCCTAGCCTCAATCCTGTACCCTCTCTGAGTCTACATTACTAAATAGACTGATCAAGATGTCAGTGTGGCAAGTGCCATTGCATTTATGAATGCAATATAGCTACTTGTCTGAAAGCTTATCTTCAAGTGAACTGTGTTAAGTCTAGGGTACTTCACATGAAAAAAAAATTCTACAGCAAACTTTTCATATGAGAAGTACTGTCAGGCCTGCACATGTGTTAAAATGTGAATGTGCTGCTGGCTATGGTTTCCTGGCACATGCAAATGTATGCATATGCAATGAAGCTTTTTTTTTTACTGTCCTTATCCTTGCAAAATAAGAACAGTTGTTCCTAGAAGTGTTGTTCAGTTAGCAAAAGGCAGGGAATAGTTCTTTTTAAAGAAAGGCATTGTTATGGCTGTTGGCTAACCATCACTTTGCTGTATGAATTGATAGAATGTGAACTGATGCTTTATCAATGGAAACATATCAGTAAGAGAGAGCCACTTGGTAGCTGGAAATCTCTCATTTGTTTGTTTTTGTTTTAAACAAATCCTTATAGCCTAGAGAATATGACACATCCAGCTAAGGGAAAAGGGCAGGAAATCAGGTGGAAAAAAGAACAGTTTGGAGTATTAATACAGAGGGACTAAGAAATCTGTGAGCTGGCTTAAAGGGAAGCACCTTGTGGAAAAGGTCCTCTCTGGGCATATGATGTGGGTGGTGAATATCCTGCCCTGTAAAACTGAATGCTTGCATAAGTTATTTTCTGCTTATATATTTGTAAGTAACAAAAATGAAAAGTTGCTCCAGGAACATGCGGAATGCTGATTGCCCTGAACAAATGCAATAGCCAAACTAAAATGATAAATATTCTACCTGTCTGAAAGTTGTATACCTTGTTTTTCAGCCATAGCCTTTCTAGGCAAGATGGATAGAAAACATAAAAATCTCAATTCAATGAAACTCATAAAATACTAAAACATAGATTAAATGAATATATAATATATGTTAACTACAATAAAAGGCAGTTCTTTGCAACTACAAAAAAAATGAAACCTGAACAAGCAGTGTTGGGCGTGGATCTCAAAGGATGAAGTATTAGGTGACCATGTATGGGGAAGGTACTCTGAAGAAGGAGGAGGAGAAGAACCCATTTCTGTTTGTGATGCAGTAGGATGCCCCCCTCCGGCATGCTGGAGGCACCAGACTCACAGAGGATCTATAGCTGACTCTCCTCTATTTGCTGTCAATGCTTGGTGAAGATTGGATTTATAGGGTCCAAATTATCCCCCCTCCCAAAAAAAGGTGCCCTCATCCTCTGTTGTTTCCAATTGGCGGGGGGGGGGGCAAAAAAACAAGGGCAATACAAGCCCAGCAGAACAGAGTCAAAGTCCCTGAGAATCTCAGCAATAGAAACTGAAGGTGATGGGGGAGAGCATTTTTGCTAGCCCAGAAGAACCAATGCAACTGTGACATTACAAACCCAGCAGAACTAAGGTCAAGCCAGGGTATCTCTGCAGTAGAAACAGAAGGTGAGGGGGGCATATTTGCTAGCCTAGCAGAACCAGTGCAGTGTGCTCAGCAGAAGCAGTGTCACTGTGGCAGTGCAAACCCAACAGAGCTAAGATCAAGTCAGAGAATCTCTGCAGCAGAAACTGAAGGGGGGCATTTTTGCAAGCCCAGCAATACCAGTGCAAAGAGTTTCCAGCAGAATCCAGTGCTATTGTGGCAAAGCCAAGTCAGCAGAACTGATGTGAGATACAGAATCACAATCCAAGCAGGAAGGGGTTTACTAACCCAGCCTAGTGAAACCCAGTGTCACTGTGCCACTGCAAGCTTAAAAGAACTGATCTCAAAAGTAGTCACCAGAAATCCAAGGGGGGTGTTGCAAGCCCAGCACAAACAATTACAATGTGTGGAATGTCCAGCCAACCCCAGTGCCAGTGTGGCATTGCAAACTTTAAAAAGACTGATTTCAAAGCAGAGTCACCAGAAATCCAAGCGGGGGGGGGAGGGGTCTGCAAAACCAGCACAACCAATTGCACTGCTCTGAAGTTTGGTAAACAGTTTGTTTGAGCAGAGGCCTTCTGGAAATGTATCCATTCATGACCCAGCATGAACCTCCACAAACTGCTTGGAAGTTTGTGGAGCGTTTCTGCCAGTAGACATGAACTTCAATTCATGAGCCACAAACTGACCAAAATCCATCAGGAACTTTGGTTCGTGAGCTGGTTCATGCCCATCCCTAATAATAATCCATTGTAGTAACCCATTGCAGTTGGGAGAAGAACATGGAAATGTTTGGCCAGATTTTGCATACACCAACTGAGGCTGAGCAATATATCACCTAGCTTCAGCTTGAAATGGTGACTTGTTTGTATGTACTAAGCAACTGAGGTTATGATACCTATAAAATCGATATAACAGTCAAAGCTATGGGAAACTGCATCTATATATGAGGTGAAAGTTATTACGAAATTTGCTGTTTTATATATATACACACACACAGAGGTGGGGGACCAACCAGCCCTCAAAGTAGGAGAAATTTATTTTCACCTCATCTTTCCCCCTATTTTCTCAACTGTTCCCCCCTTCTCTTGTCTCCCATGGCCTCGCTTCCTTTTCTGCTTTGTTCCCTCCCTCTGACCTATCTTTTTTTGGATTTCCTCCTTCAGTGGCTGCTTTCCAGTTATTAGTTTCCCCAGATTCACAGAATCATTTCCCCATCCTTATGTGGCCTTAGTGTTTTGATTTTTTAATCCACATGATGGGTTCAGAATTTATTGATAGATACTAGTCATTCAAGAAGTGAACAGCCTTCTAGCATCTTATCTGCTGTCTCTACAAATCGTATAACAATGAGATGTATATGCCATGAAGGAATACCATAGCCATGGCTGCAAAATGTTCAACTTCTGAAAGCAGTTACCAGACTGAGAATAGTGCTTCTTGTCACAAACAGCTATTTTGGACAGATTAGATAGATGACTGTGGATGTCCAGAAACAACTGCATTTCAGACAGAAAGGGAGAACTGACAGAAAGTGACTACTTAACAATTTACCTGTTTATTGAAAAAGGCACAAAACTATGTACGACTCCAATTCATCCTTCTCTACATCTGTCATCAACAAGGCAGGCTCATCTATCATATGGAATTGTATATACGCTTAAAATTGTGCTCTTGTGTTATTGCTATTAGAGTTCATGTATCAAAATGTCACTTCCCCCCGTTTGCAATTCAAAATTGTCCTCTGCTCAAGGACAGGATTCTTAATCCTAAAACAGAGAGTCAGATACTAGAAAAAGGGTCACTACATCTAAGTGTTTGTGGAACTTTGTTCTTGGAAGACAAATCTTTGTTATTACTGCTATGCTGTCCTATCAGCCTGATGATATTTACATAGTGCAGGTACCTCCCAGCTCTCAAAATTGTAAATTCTCTGTTAACATTTGTTCTTGAAAACAGTACATTAGGCCACAACCACATTTATAGTCAGTCTAGTGGAATTGAGATTTTATCTGCTGAATCTGATTAAGTTTGTAAATATTTCTCTTATTTAGTCAACATGCATGCATGCATGCATACTTTTAATCTTCTTTATCTCTGCATAGTGAATGAATATTCAAGGCTTTCTACACTTTAACCTCCTATAATCCTTTGAAGACAAATTGCCTTTTGCAATCTTATTTAAACCTTTTAGTAAATGTTAAAGAACCTATATACCATTTCCAGAATTCTTGGTGGCCAGGGGACAAAAATTATGTGTCCTCAACTGAGCTAGTCATCATTCATTTGGACTCAGTTCCACCTGGAGTTTTTTTCCCAGGTAAGATCTGTGACAAAACGTCATTTCTCCATGGCTTGGCTCCTATGTAGCATGAGCAGAGCTGCACCTCATAAATGGTAACTTTCCCACACTTTCCTCTCTGCTGCAGTTATTACTACAACTCCCTAGTTTGCATGCTCATGGATTAATGGACACCCCATGGAAAAACCATGGAAGATGTATTGTGGGCTGAGCAGTAGGAAATGGGTAAGTAGAAGTGCCTACTGTGAACAGAAAAGAAATTTCGGATACAAGTCTGGAGTCAATCTGAAATCATTTCAGTATTCTTGTTCATATGGCATATCTGCTGCTGAGGAAGAAGATGGGGTGAAAATGTTCACAGCTGTGCTGACTGTGACTTCTACTTTGTTGTGAGCCTCCTTGGAGGGCCTGGGTTGAATCAAAAAGCAAGCTGGAAAAGAATGAATCTAATATAAAATTAAATCATATGTGGCAGTAAGACTCAGGAGGGGGGGAAGGAGATGGCATGGATATTTTAGCTTCCAGGGCTGCTTGTGATTACACAGGAAAAGTGTACCTTTGACATTGCTACTTCTAGTTAGAGCCAGTGGCAGACATTGTTGCCTTAAGCAGAAGCGAGGTTTGGAGGGCATCCAACAATTTCAGTTAATCCAGACATCTGAATTATTATTTGTTGGATTACTGAAGAAGTCTGTATTATTTCATCACTCACTGCCATACTCAACACTTCTTAGTTTGATTTCATTTCTGAAAATTGCATGGGACATAGCCAACTGTTACATATCCATCTCATGGGAATCATTCCCCAATTTGTTATGATATAGCTGAATATTCCAATAAAGAGGTTTAATTAATCCCTGATCTTGCCATGAGGTCATCAGTAGGTTGAGATGCCCCAAGGCAGATCAGCTACGGAAGCCACCATGAACAGCTTGAAAAGAGAAGGAAGAGTTTTTATAAGATGTAAACGTAAAAACTCCTTGCACATTTTTAGAAAGATGCCAAGCCCTATAATCAAACACACTTTTAGAACATCACACAGATGAATCATCCAAGTTTTTTATTCATGAACATTTTCCGCTCCACCAAAACATTATATTCTGAGGAAATTTATATAACTGTTATATAACCAGATGCAGTCTGAAATAATTCTTTTTGAAACCTTTTTGGACTATTCCTTTTGAAGCATTTGAGTTGGTTATTTTTAAAGTCTGTAGCCTGTCTCTTGATGTATGACTATCAATAAGCACTGATTATGGGCAAATAATCAGGTAAATAAATGGAAATGTTTGTGTTCTCTCTCTCTCCCTCTCTCTCTCTCTCTCTCTCTCTCTCTCACACACACACACACACACACACACACACACAGCAGTGCAGGATCCGCAAGGTTGTCACACAACCTGGTGAACTGTAGGGCTTACTTTAAAAGCCATAAGCCATAGTGTTGGTTTTGTTTTTGTTTTTTGAAGATTTACAAAGGCACATGGGGCAGTAGAGGTGATCAGTGCCTCAATGAGACAAGGGCCAGTCCTGCACCTATTAAAGTGGCATATCTGAAGGGAAAAAAAAATCTCTTTTGGCAACCTATGGCCTAATAACTATTTACTTATTAACTAAATCAGAGGTCCCCAACCCCCGGGCCATGGCCCAGTACCGGTCCATGGCCTGTTAGCAACCGGGCCATGAGTTGTATAATTATTTCATTATATTTTACAATGCAGTAATAATAATAATAAGACGACATTGGATTTATATCCTGCCCTCCACTCCAAATCTCAGAGTGGCTCACAATCTCTTTTATCTTCCTCCCCCAGAGTAGACACCCTGTGAGGTGGGTGGGGTTGGAGAGGGCTCTCACAGGAGCCCTTTCAAGGACAACTCTGTGAGAGCTATGGCTGACCCAAGGCCATTCCTGCAGCTGCAAGTGGAGGCGTGGGAAATCAAACCCGGTTCCCCCAGATAAGAATCTGCACACTTAACCACCACACCAAAATAAAGTGCACAATTGTATCATCCCAAAACCATTGCCACCCTCCCCCCCGCCCCCCCCCCCCCGGTCTGTGGAAAAATTGTCTTCCACAAAACTGTTTCCTGGTGCAAAAAAGGTTGGGGACTACTGAACTAAATAATAACTATTTTCAGTGTGTCATTCTTTTGCAAGATAATATTGTCTGTGGTGGCTTCATGGTTCAGGGAATCTTGAATAAAACTGTTTGTAGATTCTGCTTGATCTATCACTTCTGTTAGGTAGTAGCTGTGGTCGAGTGCCTTTTGTCAGCTTTTATACCAACTATGACAACTGGCCACAGCTGTGCATACCTGATGGTTTCCAGGTTAGGCTTTTGCAATGTGTTTTTAAAATGTCTAATTTTTTGAAATTTCTAAAAAATACAGTTTGTCCAGAATGTAGCCAACTTCCAATTCATTGTTGGATACAATTCATTGTTGGTTATCACTTTCAAAGCCCAGCTAAAACTATCTGATGAGCTTCATAATCTAATGATCTAGTGCTTGAAATGATCATCAATGATATTTTAATTGTGCACCTGCTAATTTTAGAGTTGCTCTTACTTTTCTGTAATCTTTGGCTGCTCCTATTTTCTTTCACTAGTCATTTCTGTAAGATTGTTTTTGATGCTAAATCAGTTTCATAATGAGTTCATAACGAGTTCAGTGATCAGCACAGAAATTAAGATGTGTGCTTTCAAAATTGCATTAGGATGGGTTTCTTGGTCCGTCTTCTGCCCTTCTCCCTCAGGTAGCTCTTTATAACAAACAGTGGTCTGCCCAAGACCTGACAAACAGCGTGAGAGAGAGCCACACTTTGGGGGGGGATAGTTCCCCTCAGTTTTCCTAGAGACTGAAAAGGATGGATTCTTTTAAAAGTCCCATAGATATATACTTGTGTAAGCCTAAGTTTCAGGGAACCCAGAAGAAACATATGTCTTGCTATAGGAACAAGGAAGATAACAGCCCCTTCAAATCTATAGTTCTTTATGTGCTGAAAGGGGGGGGGGGTTCAGTATACCAATAGCTAGCCTGGGGGATCCGCTCTCATTTTTGTTGGGTTATCTGAATAAGTTGCACCCTTCTGCAGCTCAGAATGTTCTAGCTTTCACCTTTAAAGCCCCAAATGGTCTGATACTTTCATACCTATAAGACCACGTCTCTGTATATGTCCTCCCAAGAGCACTTTGTTCTTTATCAAGTGGTATGTTGGTGATGCCTGGCCTGTGGGTGGCCAGCTGTCCTCAACAAAGGCTAGAGCTTTTTTGATAGTGGTCCTTGCCTGATGAAACTCTTTGCCAGATGACATCCAGGCCCCATGGGATCTTTCTAAATACCATAGGGCCTGTAAGACAGAGTTGTTTCACCAGGCTTTCTGTTGAAAATGTTTTGAGGCCAGTTTTCTACCACTTATAACAGTGCTGCCATCTGAGGTGCTGCTTGTTGAGTGCCAAATAATTGTGTTTTATTCTGATGCTGAGCTAGGATGCTATTTTATAGATTGTAATTTAATGTTTTGTAAGTATGTTTTATCTCTATTTATAGATTGTTTTATTGAATGTTGTGAGCTGCCTTGTGCCCCGTGACCTAGAGGTGGTAGAAGGTGCCATCAAGTCACAGCTGACATGACAACCGTAGTGGGGTTTTCAAGGCAAGAGACATTCAGAGGTGATTTGCCATTGCCTGCTGCCACATCATGATCCTGGTATTTCTGGGTGGTCTCCCATCCAAATACTAACCAGAACTGACTCTGCTTAGTTTCTGAGATCTGACGAGATTAGGCTAGCCCGGGCTATGCAAGTCAGGTGTAGCTCCAAAGGAGGTGGCAGGATATAAGTCTGATAAAGAAATAAATAAGAAACAGCAACAAAAGAAAAAAATATGAGTGATATTCTCAAAACTACTTTTTGTGTGCTAGAAAAGATCAAACAAATCTGAATCAGGACAAAGCCAGAGTAATCTGCTCATCTGTATCCAAAAGACATATTCCTTTTTGTACTGTTATGTTTCCTTATTCCAGACTCATTGTGGAAACAGAGACTTTCCTGTGCATGGGGGCTCAGGACGAGAAAAACCTTTTAAGACTAATCAGGCATTTAATAATAAATGTGAGAGGATGCAATGCAAATTCATGAGGTGTTGATAAAATTACAAGTTTTCCTTTAGAACAATGGGAGAAAGTGGAGGTATTCTGGGTTGCTGCTATGATACAGGAGGAAGAGGGAAGAGAAGGAAATCCCTTGGCAAGTTATCTGTTGGTAAAGGGGTGGGTCTGAAAAAGGAGCAGGATGACGTTTGTTTATGTATGCTGTCTGTTTGGCAAGAGTGACTTACAAATGAACTTTTCCTTATTGTGGCCACCCCCAGTTTCTAGGAATCCAACCACTTTGAGAATCACGATGATACAAATGAGCTAAGCATTTCCATTAAAGGGGAAGGGAGACATACTAGTGAACATTTCTAGATTCTTAAAAAAGATCTTTTCAGTTTTCAAAGATATGCATTGTAAGATTATTTTGGAATTTTCCCATGTTGAATCTCTCCAGCCCAGGTAGCCATGATATTTCCCTGTTCGTTGGCACTACAGCTATCTGATTGATACTGGGCTCAGGAATATACTCAGATTGTACACTCTGATTGAATTATGTCCTCACACTGTAAAATGTTGTTTATGTACCTGCCCATCAATGTAGATAGTCTGCTGATTTGTTTTTTCTTATTTTATAAAAAGTTTTAAAGTTTTTTTATCTTGATCTTCTGATTTTATTGACATCGTGTTTGTTTATTTAAATTCATATCCCAACTTCTTTTGTATTCACAACAGCTCACAACATAACCGATATATTTTAAATAGACAGACATACAAACATAAATACATATTATTAGTCATTAGACCAGCCATAAACATATAGTTGTAATTGAAAAAAATTGTATACAAAATAAAACATATACAAAATAAAAAAGTTAAAATTGGTGCCTAGTTAAAATACAGTTTCTGTGACCTAATTACCAGCATGAAGAATCTAGCTGCTTGATAAGTGATCTTGGAATTCTTATCAGATAAAAGGCAATCAAGCCTAGCTTTATCTGTGTATCCAGGAATCTTATCCAGCAAATGGGTAATAATCTCCAAATGAGAGCTTCCTCATAATATGGGCAACTAAAGAACTAGGCTTGCCAATCCCCAGGTCCCAGCAGAATTTCCCCCATTTTTGCAGGCTCCTTCCCGCTCCCAGTCAGCTGGCTGGCTGTGGGAAGCCCCGCCCCAACAGCCCTAGGCTTCCCAAACCTCCCACCCTGGCGGGGGACTCCAGGTTTTCCAGCCTCTTCCCCCGCTCCCCCAAAAAACGGAAGCGGGGGGAGGAGGGGGAAAACGGCACCAAGGCTCAGGCTGAGGTAAAGGAGGAGGCAGCCAGTGGCCCGTCTGCGCCGCCACCAACCGGCCCTCGACGGCGCTCCGGGGCAGCCTCCCCTCCCCTCCCTTCCCCTCAGGGCTGCAGCGCCGCATGGCCTTGTCTGGTGGCTGCTGGGGCCGGCGGGAGGCTTCGGACGGCACGGGCGGCTGCTCGCCGCGGCCTTGGGGCTGCCCACGGTGCCGCTGGCACTGGGCCTGGCGGCGGGGCTCCTGCTCTCTGCCATGCAGCCCCACCGGAGAGGTAAGTGGTTGCGCTGGCTCTCCGCCACGCCGGGGCAGCCTCCCCTCCCCTCCCTTCCCCTCGGGGCTGCAGTGGCACATGGCCAAGGCTCAGGCTGAGGTAAAGGAGGAGGCAGCCAGTGGCCCGTCCGCGCCACCACCAACCGGCCCTCGACCGCGCTCCGGGGCAGCCTCCCCTCCCCTCAGGGCTGCAGCGGCGCATGGCCTTGTCTGGTGGCTGCTGGGGCCTGTGGGGGGCTTCAGACAGCGCGGGCGGCTGCTCGCCGCGGCCTCGGGGCTGCCCGCGGTGCCGCTGGCGCCGGGGCTGGCTGTGGGGCTCCTGCTCTCCGCCACGCCACCCCACCGGAGAGGTAAGTGGTCGCACTGGCGCTGGGCCTGGCTGCGGGGCTCTGAGGGGAGGCTGGGGGTTTTAATAGTAGTCTGCTCTTCACAGGGAGTAGGAGAGATCTCAGGGCAGACCGGTGCCCTCAGCCCTGTCCGCTTCCCTAATGATGGGGGCCGGTGGGGCTCAACAAGAGCTGAGTAGCCTTTGCTCCCTTAGCTTGGTTGGGGGTGTGAGTGAAGTTCTGAGGAGTGGGCTGGTAAGGAAACCAGTGACTAAAATAAAGATCAATATTGAAATGTAAGCACGTGTGCTGTCCCTTTAAATGTGATGGCCAGAACTCTCTTGGAGTTCAGTTATGCTTGTCACATCCTTGTTCCTGGCTCCACCCCCAAAGTTCCCAGATATTTCTTGAATTGGACTTAGCAACCCTAAACAGCCCCCATGTGCCTTCCAACCTCAAAAGCTTAGAAGACACTGGGAACAGCTTTTTTTCCCCCTAGAAAGGTGCCTGTGCCTTTAAATGTTAGACCAGGCTGGGGCAAGCCTGCAGAACAACATGCCTGGTGGAAGGGAAGGAGCCCAGAAACTGTATTGGTTTATAATCTTCTCAGAGGCTGTTTTCACAGGGTAAACTAGAACCTTTACAGTGCAGTCCTAAGGAGAGTTACTCCAGTCTAAACCCATTAATTTCAATGGGCTTAGACTGGAGTAACTCCTCAGGATTGCACTGTTAGTTTCCTTGTGTTATTCTTTAGAACTTGGAGCTTCAGCAACTTGTGAGTAAATTGCCCTAGTGAGACCACACAAGTGTGGAATTGCAAACTGTTTATATTGACTGCTCTGTGTGTGTGTGTGACACGGAGAGAGAGAGTACAGAGGATGTGCAGCTGGTTGGAATGAGGAAATGAAGACTGTATTCAGGGGAACTGTACTGCTGTTTTATTTACTTATTTATTTTAGGGAATGTGAAAGTCTCCTGGCTCCACTTCCAAAGGCCCCAAATATTTTCTGAGTCAGACTCGGCAACTGTACCAGAACTCTCTTTGGAGTTCAATTATGCTTGTCACAACCTTGCTATTGGCTCCACCCCAAAGTCTCCTGGCTCCACCCCCAAAGTACCCATATATTTTTTGAATTGGACTTGGCACCCTATAAAGAACATGTGCTCTATGGACTTGACCTCCTTTAATGTGCATGTACATAACCTTTCTAGATAGGGTGTTTTCTTATACCTGCCTTCAAATAGTGCTGAGAGTGTGGAACTCCTTGCCAATGTGAGCACCCTTCTAAAACTGTTTACTGCTAAGAAACCAAATAAGCTGCCAGCTCAACAATATTTTTGACATTTAACACTGCAGTAGGGTTTGATATGCTGGAGATGTCAGAGTGACATTCTGTATGTTCAGTTCTTTGTTTAATTAACCTTTTTGCTTGTTCAGTTTTGCAAGAAAAAAGTATCTGGGGAGTGAAACCAGTTTTGTTGATATGACTTCGAACAGCCTTAAACCAGCTAGATTGGAAATTACCTTGAGGTATCAAGGGAACAGGCCTTGGGGATTGAGATGACCTTTTAACCACATATAGATGGATAGGATACGTGCTCTGGCTTCAGCCCTTATAATACCTGTCTTAAGTCTTATCCAGGCATTAGATACACATCTAGGGGTTTGTAAAACAGCTGTTAAAAACTTTGATCGTACTCTTTCTTGGGGGATGGAATGAAATAGGCAGTCCCAAGAATGTTCTGTGTAGCAGTTGTGTCAGCATTTTGGCCATATATAATTTAAGAGCTGCAGGAACATAGTATCCCCCATGAAGTCAAAGAAATTTCATTATGGAGTTTGCCAATCTTTCTCATTGACTAGTGACATACTTCTATGATTAACCCTATAAGCCGCCCTGAGCCTGCTTTGGCGGAGAGGGCAGGGTATAAATCAAATAAATAAATAAATAATAAGTAATAAATAAACCCTAGAGCCTGAAACCTGTAGAACTACACCAAAATATTTGAAACTACTGAATTGTTAAATCCGATGACCAGGTCTTAGGCTGCTCTCGAAAGCTATGATTTTGGTTTTCTGATACATGATTGTAAGAAGTTCATTATTACAAAATATGGTGAGTTTTCTAAGAGCTCTCCTCCGACCAACAAGAATTCTGGAAAATATTACTGTATAATCAGTGCATAATATCACTGAAACCAAGATTGCAAGATTGGGAAGATGAAGTTCAGAGATGTTAAGTCAATTAGCTAAGGTATTTATTTAAAAGATAAAACAGCACAGGTACTAAAAGACCTCCTTGCCTGACACCTCTAGATGGTTTGATAGGATTGGTAAAAAGGTAGTTCCCTGTGCAAGCAGCAGTAATTTCTGACTCTGGGGTGACGTTGCATCACGACATTTTCACGGCAGACTTTTTACAGGGTGCTTTGCCATTGCCCTTTACCCCCAGCAAGCTGGGTACTCATTTTACCAACCTCAGAAGGATGGAAGGCTGAGTCAACCTTGAGCCGGCTAGAGGTCTGTATCTACTGCATCTCACTCTTAAGAAAGTTTGATCATGTAGAACCCAAATTATGAACAGGAGTCTTCTGTCTATAGCTGAATTCAAAAGCTTATTCCACAGCCAGGGTCTAGTCATGGAGACAAATGTGGATTTAAGATCAACCAGTGCATTTTTTAAAAAAAAAATTTAGGATGCCTCTCATTGATAGAAAGGAGGGGGGGGGCGGAATAAACGTGTGCCAGCATTAGGGGTTTGTGGAGGCTTTTTTGTTTGTTTGTTTGAGTGTATTGGACCTGGAAAAAATAGTAGTCTCTGTGTGTGTACATACACACACATACATACATACATACATACACACACACACACAGAGCACAAAATTGTGCTGGTGGGGGAGCTCTCAGTTCCCTGCAGCACAGCCAGTCCTGGCCAGTTTAAGCCAAGCCAGTGGAACAGTCTGCTCCCCACTGACACAGCTGACCACAGGCTATCTTCTGCAGTCCCTATAAACTTTAAAGGGACTTCAATAGAAGCCCAACAGGCAGCTGAGAGGCAAGAGCAACCTGCTCCTGGTTCTCTGATGTGTTCGCATCTACTCAGTTATCCCCAAATATATCTGGTATTGTGTGGAATTTTTTTGTTTTCCCAAGAGAACCTGGGTACTTTTGGATGCCGAAGTATATTTTTGGCTCAGGTAGATCTGAATGCACACCCTTCCCAGTATGCTTACGTTACTTCTGGATGCTCTAGCATTTCAAAAACTCTATTGTTTTATATAGCAGGCCTTGCCCCTCCCATTCCTTCTGGATGTTTTATTGTTTATGTTAAATTATATAAATTAACAGATGCCTACTTTTGTTTATATTCAGGAAAGATTACTGTGTTTTAAGGCACTGGTTTCTGTAAGAATATAAGTGGTTCAAACTTTTTATATCATCAGTATGGCTTTTTTTTTATTCCAGAACGTTGTATTTTATCAGACAATTTTGTGTTCTCGTCAAGTTAACATCCAAAAACTAACCTTATGAGGAAATGGATAGCTCCATGGTCATTAGAAGTTACCTGTTTAGGCTGATTTCCATGCTTTGTTTAGTACTTCTTGAGTGGCTTCATTGTTTGATGTTACTCTGTTGTTAATTGTAACCAGTAAGATATTAAAGTTTCATTTAAAGAGAAAACATTCACAACTGTTTGATCACAATGAGCAGTAGTCATTTAACGGAATTAACTGTAATTTCAGCTCAAGATGAAAACAGCCAGTAGCTGATTTATTTTTGTTTTCCTGCTGTTTAGCATGGTTTTATATGGCCTCTTTACCCTGATTGGAGAGAGAGAAAAGAATTTGGGCTGTTGTTGATCAAATAAATAATTCAAAATTAGATCTAGCACAGGAGGTTGCTTAGCTGTGACAGTTTTTTACCTATTTATTTATTCACTTTAAGAATATTAGTTCTTGCTACCTCAAAAGGCTAGTTTCAGAAAAAAGAATAATTCTGCTGATCAGCTTGTTATCTTTTTGTTTTTGTTTACAGCATAAAGAACGTCACTCCAAAAGTAGGAGATGCTGAAACCCGTAAAGCCATTCGCCGTGCCTTTGATGTGTGGCAGAATGTAACCCCTCTGACATTTGAGGAAGTTCCTTACATTGAACTAGAGAATGGCAAGAGGGATGTGGATATTACAATCATTTTTGCATCAGGTTTCCATGGAGACAGCTCTCCCTTTGATGGGGAGGGAGGATTTTTGGCCCATGCTTATTTCCCCGGGCCAGGAATTGGGGGAGACACACATTTTGACTCAGATGAACCATGGACTTTGGGAAACCCTAATCATGATGGTAAGAAAAACTGCTATTTAAACACTTGAATAATATACTATTCCAACAGCACTATAGGATGGCTATGTATTTTTGTGTGGCACCTAAAAGTAATAATAACTACTATATGTATAAAATAAAGCATCACTTAATTTATATGTAAAATGCAGTAAATAGTAGAATGATCAGGAAGCTTCTGCCCCAACTTCTTTTCCAAATCAACTATTTTTATTTATTTTCTTCATTTGTTTCTTGCCCTTCTTCCCCGTGGGAACCCAAAGCGGCTTACACCAGTCTCTATACAGTGTTCTTACTTGAAAGCATAAATTAACATTACACCACTTTATGGAAATAGATTATTATTTTGTTACTGGAGAGAGTATGTGTATTTCTGAAAATCACCTTTACCAATGCAGTTGATGAAACAATGCTTTTGACAGGATACTTGGGAATAAATACAATATTATTTACTGATCATTGTAATAATGGCATTAGTATGGAATTTTACCATTTCCCTTTCTTTTTTGCATATTTGATAACTGTTGCTGGCAATGTGTGGCTATGTTCAATTGGTGATTAATAAGGGGGCATGGTAGACACTTGCCTAACCAATGGAACAGCTGCTGGAAGCTAGAATTGGTTTGCAGTCTGTTTAGGATTGCCAACCTCTGGGTGTGGCTGGTGAGCTCCCAGAACTGTAACTATCTTCAGATTATTATAGACTATAAACATCAGTTCTCCTGGAGGAAATGGCTGATTTGAAGGGTGAACCCTATGGAATTCTATTCATCTAACATCCCTGGGTTCCATCCCCAAATCTCCAGGAATTTTCCAACCTGGAACTGGCAACCTTATGTAAGATGTAGGCTGACAGACTGTAAGCCAGGGGTGGGGAACCTCCATCCCAAGGGCCGTATACAGCCCTCAAGATCACTTGGTGTGGCCCTCGGGGATTGCTGGACCAAACCAAACCATGTGGCAGCCTCCCTGGGGCCTGGCTGGCCAGTGAGGATTGTGGGGCCCAGCTGTGCTTTACAGAAGACTCCCCAGGCCCAGGCAGGGATCACAGGGCCTAGATGTACTGTGTGGCAGCCTCCCTGAGGCCTGGTTGGCTGGCCAGAATTGCTGAGGGCCTGGAGAAGTTACTTTCACAGTTCAGTTTGCACTTGATTATCCCAGATGGTGTGGCCTAATATGCTAGTGTATGTGTGACCTAATATGTTAATATTAGGGGATGTGGTCTAATATTCTACTGAGTTCCTGCTGGGCTTTTTCTACAAAAAAGCCCTGGACCTAGGCATTTGCCAAGGGTGGCGAGGTGTGTGTTTGTTTGTGTGTGTGTCTGTGTGCCGGATTAGGCTCTCCCCACATGACTTCAAATAGAAAAGCAATTATTTGCATTAATTTTACTGGTCTGAATCGTTCTCCCTCAGCAGAGCACTGTGTTTTAAGTTGATAATTTTTAATGGCCTGCAAATGATGTTATAAATATCCATATGGCCCTTGGCAAAAAAAGGTTCCCCATCCCTGCTGTAAGCACTCTTCCTGCAGTCCAGTAATGTGTGTGTGTTTCAGAACAGGGGCCCCAATTAAGTGGTTTTAGCTGAAAGAGCTGCAGCAAAGCCACAGTGGAAAGTTGAGGGTATGTTATTGTCTCTTAGTGGTGGAAAGTGGTGTCCAGTCACAGCTGATTTACAGCGACCCTGTGGGATTTTCAAGACAAGAGACTTTCAAGACAAATAACTCAGAGGTTATTTGATGCTGGCTGCCTCCACATCATGACACTGGAGGCCTCTCATCCAAATACTAACCAGGGCTGACCCTGCTTAGCTTCCAAGCTCTGATGAGATTGGGCCTAGCCTAGGCCATCTAGGTCTGGGAAAACATCTTTTGGACAAGCTTCTATAGGCAAAGCACCATCTAGGTGCCAGTTTGGTGTATTGGTTAAGTGTGCGGACTCTTATCTGGGAGAACTGGGTTTGATTCCCCACTCCTCCACTTGCACCTGCTAGCATGGCCTTGGGTCAGCCATAGCCCTGGCAGAGGTTGTCCTTGAAAGGGCAGCTGCTGTGAGAGCCCTCTCCAGCCTCATCCACCTCACAGGGTGTCTGTTGTGGGGGAGGAAGGTAAAGGAGATTGTGAGCCGCTCTGAGACTCTTCGGAGTGGAGGGCGGGATATAAATCCAATATCATCATCTTCTTCTTCTTCTTCTTCTTCTTCTTCTTCTTCTTCTTCTTCTTCTTCTTCTTCTTCTTCTTCTTCTTCTTCTTCTTCTTCTTCTTCTTCTTCTTCTTCTTCAGGTATCACTGTCTATACAGCAGCTGCTCAGTTATGGCTCTCCCACAGACGGAAGCAATAGAGGAATATGTATTTATTTGTAGGATTTATGAGTCATCTTTCTTACAGAAGACACTCAATGTGATGTACAGCTATACATATAAAAAGATTTTAAAGCAATGCAAATATAAAATAAGCTGGAAATTACACAACTACTGTGAAAGCAGATTGAGGTTCAAAGTCTTAATAAAACCTCTGAAACTAAGTGGTGAGTATTCTTATGGGGCCTGGGATAGCTATTCCATTACTGCACTCTCTCCAAAAAACCAAACTCTATTTTGGATCAGCTAACCTCTTTACAAGAAGATACCTAAAGCAAGAGCTCCTCTGAAGACTGCTGTTTATGCTGGTGGTGACTCAGCCTCAGGCACCCTAAACTCAGTTTGTTTAGAGGCTGCCTTGATGTTGAGGGATTACCATAATATTCCATTTTGCTGGTCTGCCTTCCAAATCCACTGAGACAGAATTAATTGACAACCTTAATTGGTATGCAACCAGAGTTTATATCTTCTGTCAGAATGGTTAACCCGGCCACCACCACTGTAATTATTCATTTGGATAACTACTGCAGTACATAGGGAGGACATTACTACACACGTCACCACATTCTAAGCATGGTAGAGTAGCTGCATCCAGTTTCACGGCTATTGAACATTACCTTCCTGCTGGCATTAGTCCTCCCAGTTTATTAACTCCTGGTCTTCCAAATCAATACATAAGCAGCAAGAGACTCATTCTGTTCCTCCCCAGTCTTTCACATACCGGTATGTTGTTATTTTACCTTGCATATTTGATCAAAGCAAGATAGGATAAGACTGCAATCCTAACTAGTCCTCAACTGTTGGATTACTTCTTAGGTAACTGAGGCCCATGTCTCATAATGTGTACAGATTTGAACAGATAAGGGAAGGTTCATAGTGATTTGCAGCAAACATGAGTTGAGTTGATTGATTTAAATCATAAATAAATATTTTATGTTCCAGTATATTTCAATATATTTAGTATAGTCAGAAACCATGATCAAAAAAGTTAGAACTATACATGTTCATAGCGTTACACAGAATGGAGACATTTCTCTTCATTCTCTGACAAACAGACATAGACTTGAAGAGCTTTAAAGGTGTTGTAGAAAAGATACTGTAGAATATTAATGTCTGCACGACTAGTTAAGATAATGAATCAAATTAAGCCACCTTGAAACTAAAGCAAAAATGGGGTATAAATGTTTTAACTAATTAATTATCTGCCTCCAGTTTCATAGTTACTGGGAGTTAATTAATTAATTAATTATTGACCTTGGAGTTCATTGGATGACTCACAGTGCAATCCTAAAAAAATACTTTCCTGAGAGTAAGTCCCAATGAATAAAAGCTGACTTACTTCCGAGTAGACCTGTTTAGGCTTGCCCGCACAATCTGATCAGGCTCAGATTTTGTATTAATAACTGGTGCTGCTTTGGGGGGAGGGAGTTTCTTAACCAGCTGTAACCTTTTAAAACTATTCTTTCAAGGACATGTAAGTGTCATGTCTTTCTGCTTAACCACATTGCTGCTGTTGAATATGTATGCACCATCAATTAGTTTCACCATTGCTGCTTCCACTATTTCCTTTGCCAAATGCATGATTTTTCTCTTCCTTTTCCTGAGCACTTCTTTGTGACCAGCACAGACCTCCTGCCTGAGCAAAGAGAGATGGGGTTGTGCAGATGGCTTGATAGGTGGAGACATCTCTCAGCATTACAACTCTAGACTATAGAGATCAGTTCTCCTGGAGGAAATGGCTCCTTTTGAGGATGGATTCTATGGAATTAGATCCTGTTGAGGTCCTTTCCTTCACCAAAACCGCCCTCCCAAGGCTCCACTGTCAAATATCCATCAATTGCCCAACCTAGAGTTGGCAACCCTGGATGAATGAGACATGGGCTGCTCTGCCCCAGTTATCTTATAGTATGGCAAGGGAGATGAGAAGGTGTTGATGAGGGCAGAAGAGGAGAATATTTTCAGCTAAGGTGTTACTGGCAGTAGAGCTTCATCCTGCTGGAAATTTTAGCCTCCCCCATCACTACTGCCCTCATCTCATCCCTTCCCATCTGTGAGCAGCCTGGATACTGTCTAGCCTTCCCTTCTTCTCTTCTCCCTTTTCCCTTCCCCAGTCCCTTCTCTCCTGACCCAGCGTAGTCTCCCAAAAAGACGTGGGCAATTTGCTGTGGGGTCGGTGAGAAAGGGAAGAAAACGACAAGTTGCTTGGAAAAGACAACAATAATTGTTTCTTGGCTGCTAACTGATGCTATCCATGCATTTGACAGGTCTGAATTTAAACATATGAAGTTTGCTGTTGAAACATGCCAAGTTTGTTTAGATTTTAGCTGAATAATTATCAGAGATGTCTAATATCTGTTAACTTTAATGTCTGCAAAATAGAAGGGGTATTTTATGGCCAGGCATTAAGTGGTTCTTCAACAGGAAAAGGCTAGCAGTGTAATCCTTTGCAGAGTTATTCTAAACCATTGATTTCAATGGGCTTTGAGTGAAGTAACACCACATAGGACTAGTCTATCAAAGTGGTTATTAAGGCTTTTTGAGCCCAGAATATATTGCTTGTGGATTATTGATTATCTTTGGATGAAAGTAAAGAGTTTTGTGTTTTGTTCTTTAGGGACCCACCATCCAGAGACTCATTGCGTTTTCGCACAGAGCTTACCCTGGAGCGACATCCCTCTTCACCGTGCAGCATCTGCGCGGATTTCGCACCAACTGCTCCGAAGAACCAGGAAGAGCCGCGAAGAGCCGCGGCTTTTGCGTTGCTAGCGTAAACTGGTTTTTAGCGGTTTACATTTGTGACGCAAAAGGCTCGGCACTTCGCGGCTCTTCCTGGTTCTCCGGAGCAGTTGGTGCGAAATCCGCAGTTGGTGCGAAATGCTGCGCGGTGAAGAGGGACGTCGCTCCGGGGTAAGCTCTGTGCGAAAACGCCCTCATTCTCTAACATTTGAGTGTCCATAACACAGATTTTTATCTTGTGATCCAAAGGATGAATAGAACATGGCAACACATCTAGCTTGTGTGTGTGTGTGTGTGTGTGAAGGGGGGACTTAGCATGACAACAGTTTATTGATCTTAATTAACACAGGAACTAATAGCAACCTCACTTTTATCAAAAGAAATCCCATCTCCTTGACAGCAAATTGAATTTAATTACTCCTGGTTTACAGAATACTTAGCACCTTAAATCTCAGTTAAATCTCAGTTTTGCATCAATAATCCCAGAGCCTGGGGAAAAAAAGGTGCAGGGCTCTTTTTTCTAACAGGAGCTGTTCTGCATATCAGGCCACATACCCCTGATGTAGCCAATCCTCCTGGAGCTTACATTAGGCTCTGTACTAAGAGCCCTCTAAGCTCTTGGAGGATTGGCTACATCAGGGGGCATGGCCTAATATGCAGAGGAGCTCCTGCTAGAAAAAGAGGCCTTTGCAGGATAGAATTTTAACTGAAAACTTAATTGGGAAGACAAACAGAATAATGCCCACCCAAGGTGCTCTTACTTTGATACGTTCCGTTCAAATAAACTGTTTCAAATGTTTTGGGAAATAAACTGTTTCAAATATGAGATAGTACTCTGAAGCCAAAGGTTGCTGAATCAGCATTCAGCCTGGTACATGAGCACAACTGGTGCTACTGTGCCAGCAACAGCCCTAGCTCCTCCTGACAAGAATGAACCTGAAATACAATATGTAAAATCTGCAGACACTACTTTCAGTATATGTTGAGATTTTCAAGGAGGAACAGTGCTTTCAAGATGTACCAGTCTTAGTGTATGTAAAAAAAGATTATAACAGGTAAGCATCAAACATAAAACAAGGTAACACCATAACACAAGGTAAAATCCTTTACAAAAATCACAAAAATCAATATAAGCCATTAAAACATGAAGCATAAAGCAGCATTAAAAGAAGAATAAAACATTTAGCAGCCTACGTAATTTTTTATAAATATCCAGGCCACAAGCAGATTGTAAAAGCATAACAAAAGATCGTTCCTAGTTAAATGCTTAGCAAAAAGAATAGTTGTGCTCTGTTTTTCCAGCCACCATTATTAATATTGGTGAACATTATATTTAACGTCATACCAGCAAAATATCTGATGGTAGATGTACACATTAGATTTGATGTAATCATTTTATTTTACTCTTTGTAACACGTGTGTCAAGAGTTTGTATTGCAATGCCACTATTTTACTAGAAACAGTGCCATACCTGCACAATGATACAAACTCCCAGGATGTAGTGGATTAGATTCAGTGAAGCATGACCAGAAAGGAAAACATACTTAGCATTGATGTATTAGAACAAGAAATAGTGCAAGTTCTAGAGTAATCCATTATAGTAGTGAACCAATTTTATAATATTTGGTGCTATGTCTTGTGCATGTCAAAATGAAAGTTTGGACCCAATTTTAACTTGGCACAAATTGCCTGCAAGGTTTTGTTTTTAGTGCTTCTTCTTGAGGATGTCTATTATGCATAAAGAAATGCTCCACAGGATCTCTCTCTCCCAGGGCCAGCCCAAACACCAGGGTCATCCCAAGCACCTGGCAAATCTAGCTGATTGCCTTGGCTGCCACATTTTTAGGGGTCCCCAAAAGGTGAGAGAAGTCTCCTCTTTACTGTGTGCCTTTCTTCTGGAGGCTAATGGAAAGCCTCCACCCTCCCACCATCCATCTTTCCCTTCTTCCTCCTAGTTCTGTCCAGGTACCATCTATCTGCACCACACCTGCTCCTCCATTACTACCCAACAGCCTAGCTAGAAGACCCAGCTGGGAGAGCAGCACAGCAGCCTTTAGCAGCTTCTGTGTCTGGACCCAGAAGGGAAAGCAGGCACAGGACGAAAGAAACCTCCTGAGTCAGATTATTGTTTTCCTGTCACTCATCCTGGACTCCAGCAGACTTCCATCAGGTATTCTGTGTGCAAGATTAAAGTGTACTGTTAGTGTGCCTTTCAAGTAATATATATATATATATATATATATATATATATATATATATATATATATATATATATATATATATATATATATATATATATATATATATATATATATATATATTACAAAGCAAATCACTTTAAAACTGTATGGAAAATATATACAGTCTAATAACACAAAGGTTATACTAGTCCTAAAGCAATTCATCAATATATTTAAATCAATAAAAATTGATTTAGCCTTATCACTTCATGCCACAAATGTGCACAAATGTACTGAATATGCAGTATAGCATTTAGTTTGTCAGTAATATGTTTCCTCTTAATTAACCATAATTCTGTACCTAGAAGATAGTTATAATCCACTAACAAAGGTTAATCTCTCCATATCTCTCTGTGGATATATTTCCTTTTCTCTTTCTTTTAAAAGGTGATGCCATCAGATTGCATTTTAGTCTTCAGGCATTAACTTTGAAGTATGGCCTGATCAAGGTTACAAACATGTTTCCTACCCCAGTTTGTCTTTTCCTTAAGAAGAGCTTGACAACAGAAACTCAATTTCATCATATTTTATTAATAAGTAATAAATATGTCAATTAGCTGTGTGTCTCTTCCTGTTCACTAAGGAATCTGATCAGTAAAATGCAGGTTAGCTTATATAAGACTGTACGGATCAATCAAATACTTTCAACCCTAGCATGCCCATACAATATACATATTCCACATACATATCTTTTAACTTCCTAAGACTAATGGTGCTTTAAATGGGTCCATCTACCATTTATGCTTTTACCTCCCTCCTTGTCTCCCTGCCAACCTGAGTTTTTCTACATGAAACCATTTTCTTTCTTTATTTATTTTAAATGCTTAAAAAAAATTGCCATCACAGGTCACTACTAGTCAATGCAGCCCACTGGACAGAAATGGTTTTAAAAGGTGTTTGGGGTGAGAAATAATGCTCTCCTTGCTTTCCTATACTAAATTTTAACACAGCCCTCCCACTAAGCCACTTGATAGAGATGTACACATGGATCTGTTGGTGTTGCATCTAGTTTGGCTCCGATTCCACCTGTGTTTGTTTCTTCAAACCCCACATCTTTTCATATTTCATGAATTTTTAATTTAATAATTTTCAACTTTTTACAGTTATCAGAACAGTCTAACCCGCTGCTCTATGCAGGATCAGTCTAGAGCATGGGTGTCAAACATGCAGCCCGGGGGCTAAATCAGGCCCCTGGAGGGGTCCTATTAGGCCCACAAGTGACTGGCTGTCATCTGTTTTCTTAGCCCTCTCTCTTGCTTCCTTCTGTATCACAGGTTGCTTTGCCAGGCTTGCTCAATCATACAGGAGCTACAGAGCAAAGTCTCTATTCTCTCCATTGGCTGAGGCTCCTCCCTGGGGGAGGAAAGTGGGGAGGGATAGCTTGCTTTGCCAGGCTGTCAATTGTACAGCAGAGCTACTGAGCCAAGTCCCTCTTCCTTCTATTGGCTGAGGCTCCTCTCCCTCCTCATGCCCTGGGGAAGGAAGGAAAGAGCCAGAGCTTCCTTTGCCCAGTTTCCTGGATCCCATGGGAAAAATACAAAGAAAGTACCTTTAAGACCAACAAGTGCTAATTTTTAAAGGCTATTTTAAGGATTTTTTTAAAAAAATCTGTAATTGTGTTTGTCTGTGTTCTTTGTAAAGTTTATATTTCTGCTACCTAATCTTAAATAGGTACACACATGGCCCAGTCCAACAGGTTCTGGCCTGACAAAGTCTAATTTATGTCAGATTTGGCCCTCATAACAAATGAATTTGACCCCTCTGGTCTAGAGCATTCCTGACAAGTGTTTGTCCAGCCACTGCTTAAGAGGGAGTATTCACCACCTCTCTAGGTGGCTGTTGGAACAACTCTCTCTGTAAAAAAGTTTTTCCCTAATATCCAGCCAGTACTTTCCCATCCTTAATTTAAGTCCATTATTTTAGTCCTCTCCTCTGCTGCTAACAGAAACAACTCCCTGCCCTCTTCTTAGTGACAGCCCTTCAAATACTCAAAAAGAGCATTCATGCCCCCCCTCCTCTTCTCCAGTCTGAACATTCCTCACAGGCCCCTGATCATCCTTGTCACTCCCCTTTGCATGTCCTCCATTATTTCTGCCCTACATCTGCTCAAGCTAGTTAAAAAAATCAAAAACAAAATAAATTGTTCAGAAAAAGTACAATAACAATTCATCATACAAACTACATCAAATAGAAACCAGTAAAGCAGAACTAGGGTTGCCAACCTCATGGCCTGGAGTTCTCCTGGAATTACATCTGATTCCCAGATAGTAGAGATCAGTTCTGCTAGAGAAATTGGTAGATTCGGAGGTCAGGTTTTAGGAGAACCAGAAGTCATAGAGTCTACCCAGTCATCCTCAAAAGGATTCTATAACTGTGGTACCATGGTCAAGGAGGTCCTGTTCCTGGATTCCACTTGACTCTTTTCAGTTAGTGGAGGGAAATAGAATAGGAATTCTAAGGCAAATCTTTAAGGAATGGGCAAGTTCATAGAGGAGCATGCAGTTCTTTAGATATCCTTGGCCCAGTAAATTTAGGGATTATATAGGGTATATCTGGGTTTAAAAATCCTGGATGTTTGGGGGTAGAGCCTGGGCAAGGTGGGGGATGGAGTGGGAAGGGACCTTACTGATATAATGTCATAGAGCCCACTATCCAAAGCCGCCATTTTCTCCAGGGGCCTGATCTGTGTAATATGTAAATCAGTAAGTTCAAGAGATCGCTGGTCCCCATCTGGAGGTTGCCAGCCTTTGATGTTTAGGACAAATCCAACATTTTGAATTGCGCTAAGAAGCAACCTTGCAAGGTAATAGGCTTCCCAACCCTCCCGCCCTGGCGGGGGACCCCAGGATTCCCAGCCTCTTACCCCGCTCCCCAAAAAAACGGAAACGGGGGAAGGGGGGGCTCTTCGCTCACTGTAGCTGCTCCTCCGAGATGGGCTCAGGCTGGGCCCATCTCGGAGGAGCAGCTGGGATGGGGCGGGAGAGGGGGTGGCGGCGCGGCGGCATCGCCCACTCCGCTCCGCCTTTGGGCGGACCCCAGGGGCCGGCGGGAGTGGCCGGGAAGGGGAGCTTCTGAGCGGGCCGCATCCGGTCTTGGCCCGGCCCCGCCGGGGGGAGGTGCTCCACTGGAGAGGCTGCCGGAGAAGCGCAGAGAGCTGGAGTGTGCCGCGTCGAACCCAGCAGCCGGGCGTCATGGGGGAGTGTTGAGGAGGAAGAGGCGGCGGCGCAGCGGGGGCCCTGCGGCAGCGGGCAGCCAGCCGGCGGGACTGCGGAGAAAGCAGGTGCTGTAGCAAGCGCCAGCCCGGGTCTCTCGCCTCCCCGCGCCGTCGCTGCT
The DNA here is from genome assembly GCF_032191835.1 of Heteronotia binoei. Taxonomy (NCBI): domain Eukaryota; kingdom Metazoa; phylum Chordata; class Lepidosauria; order Squamata; family Gekkonidae; genus Heteronotia; species Heteronotia binoei. The sequence continues at coordinate 45,038,410 of NC_083229.1, forward strand.
GCCCGAGCCCATGAGCCTCAATGAGCACTCCATGCTGCTTCACCATGGCTGCTCTGTGGCTGCTCTTCTGAGATGGGCTCAGGCTGGGCCCATCTTGGAGGAGTGGCTGCAGTGGGGCGGGGAAGAGGCGGCAGCAGCGCAACGGCGTCGCCCGCTCCGCCTCTGGGGTGGAATTGGAGAAGGGGAGGGTGGAGGGAAGGAGTTCAGTTGTGCTTGTCACACCCTTGCTCCTAGCTCCACCCCAGTGTCTCCTGGCTCCACCCCCAAAGTCCCCAGATATTTCTGGAAGTGGACTTGGCAACCCTACAAGGTAATGTAGTTCTTGTAGGATGTCAGCTATATGTTTACTGTGGAGTGTTGCAGCATTTTGGATAAGTTGAATTTTCAATGAAGTATTCAAGGGCTACCTCATATAGAGTACAGTGTAGTAATTCAGCTTCCCAGTCTTTACCCCTATTGGAGCAGTGTTTGTGCTTACTCACTGCCCCATATGTTTGCCAGTCCCTTTCTTACCTTTTCTTCTTTCCTTCCAGTTTCTTTCTCCTGTATCAACAGGTTCTGAAATTTAAAGTCAATAGGTCTTGTGAGGACTCTTATTTTACCAAAACACACAGTGAAGCAAAATGTATAACTCAGTTAAAGCCATGAGTCATTCTGAAGAGTCAGACTTCATTTTTTTTCTTTTGAAGTTCATTGTGGTTTCTGCATGATGAAGTATGGTCATTGCATGCTCTACTATCTTTCGAAATATCTGATAAAACAATGGAGAACTGTAGTGACAGATTGTTTAGGAGCTAAATTGAACGCCAGAGTGTTGAGAGGATTAGCTGGCTGAATGATTGTTCTTCTTCTCATGTTCCTCTGGCCTATATGAGGCTGGGAAAGGCAACAGCTTGATTATTTAGCAAAAATGCAAATCACTAGCCCCCTTGAAAAGTACTAGGCTCATTTTCCACAGTATATTGCTCTGCTAATGAAGGCAATTTGAATTCTGTGTTTCTCAAAAGAGATGAACAACTTCTTGGAGTGCTCACTAAAACCTTATTATATGTGGGTTTTTCCCCATAAATCTTCTTGAAGTTACTCATGCTTTTAAGGCATTTGAATTAGTTCCCAAACAACCAGGGGAATAAAGTTTTGTTAGAAGACAAAAACCTAAGCTGAAGGAAGTGCTATGAAACTTGCTTGATTGAAATAGGGTTACCAGCCTCGAGGTGGGGGCTGGAAATCTCCTGCTTTTACAACTGATCTCCAGCTGACAGAGATCAGCTCCCTGGGAGAAAATGGCTGCTTTGAAGGGTGAACTCTGTGGCATTGTACCAGGCTAAGGCCCCTTCCCTTCTCCAAACCCCACCCTCTCCTGGATCCATCCCCAAAGTATCCAGATATTTCCCAACACAGACATGGCAACCAATACTCCCTCTCAGCCTTGGAATTTTGTGAGCAAAAATTCTACTTCATGAGATACTGGTGTTAAAGTTGTGAGTTGTCAGATACATTTGTTTGCTCTGGGGCCATTTTTCCTGAGCTAAGACAAAAATGTGTGAGTTGGAAGTTATAAATAACCTGTGAACTAGCTCACACTAATTCAATTTAGAGGAAACACTGATGGCAATCCTAAAACAGACTTTGATTGTATTTTTTTTTAATCTGCCTCATTTTAAGAGCTCATTATAAGCAAGATTTTAGCATGCAAACTATTAAACTATCTCAGAATATCCAAAGCTTGTAACTATCAAGAACCATCCCAGATAAAATTCCAGACAAAGATCTGAGGGCTGTTAGGTGTTGGAAACCTCAAACCAAAGCCCTTCTGGGAACTTCAGCCTTGTTTCCTGGGCTACCACTCTTCCCTTGAGAAATCTGGTCTCAGCCAGCATTGCCTGCACTGTATTTTAGCTCCATATTTTTCCTACATAATAGTTTACTATATGGAGTTCAAGGGAGGGTTGGCAATTTTGCTGTTAGATGAACATCCTCTTCTTGTCAACAAAGTCTAATACAAGTGATCCCTTTGACACACATTTTACCTCATATTTGCACTACTAAAGTGGAAAAATTGTCCTTGTCACTTGTCTGGATAGTATAGATCAGAGGTTCCCAAACTTATTTGGCCTCACTCCCCCTTTTCAGAAAAAAAATACTCAGTGCCCCCCTGAAAATCTTCAGCTCCAGCTAGTGCAATGGGAAGGTGCCACCACTGAGCCTCTTTCTACCCCAAAGCACCAGGTAGCTGTAAAATGGGGTGCTCTTTGGACAAGTGCAGGCAATGTTTGCCCTGCAATGAAAAGCAGTGGCACAGCAGTACCATCCAGGGCTCTCAGCTTGCCTGCTGGCTGGCACAATCGTGCCACATGGAAAGAGGGAGTAAGAGGGTGCCCAGCGTAACCCCTGGCAGGGTGGCACCCTAGACAGTTGCCTGCCCCACCTACTCCCACATGCTGGTCCTACAGAAGACACTCTGTGTCTGGGGCATTGCAGTTGGCTGAAATCAACAGAAGCAACCACCTGGTAACCAATGTTCCCTCTAAGCTGCAGAGTCTTGTGAGCAAAAATTCTGCTTTGTGAGCTACTGGCATTAAAGTTGTGATCTACTGGCATTAAAGTTGTGATCTACTGGCATTAAAGTTGTGAGCTACTGAATAAATTAGTGTGCTCTGGGGTCATCCATCCTGAATTAAGGCAAAAATCTGTGAGCTGGAGGCTAAAAATCAGTGAACTAGCTCACACTAACTCAGCTTAGAGGGAACACTGCTGGTAACCAGAGGACTGTAAGAAGCATGACACTCTGCAGAAAACCTTGTGAGGAGAAAGCTACGGGTTGGAATTCTTCAGAGAAGTTTATGCAATTGCCTCAATGCTTCCCCTGTCCTGATTTGAACTGTATTGCTGAGAGAGAAACTGCAAGCAACCTTGAGAAGCTGCTAACTATAGCAAGTATTGGCTAGGATAGACTAGTAAGGTTTTCTGTTTTTGTGTTTCTTGTTTGTCTGTACACCTCTATTTTTTTTGAATTCTGTCTTGTAAATAAACTGCATCCTTCTTATATTTTACTTGGAAGGAGTTCTGGTCCTCATTACTAGTCTAATTGGGTAAGTAGCAGACACTAAGTAGCAGACAAAAAGGAACCCTCTATTTTTGTTAATTGGAATTTTTCTCTAAATTGGAAATTCTGGACTCCTCCTACAAACATGATGTTTTGACACCTCCCACTCTCTTCTCTTCTCTTCTCTTCTCTTCTCTTCTCTTCTCTTCTCTTCTCTTCTCTTCTCTTCTCTTCTCTTCTCTTCTCTTCTCTTCTCTTCTCTTCTCTTCTCTTCTTCCTTTATGCTTCCACCATCCCCTTATTTTTATTCACTGCCCCCCCCCAGTTGCACCCAAGGCTACCATCGCCCCCCTGGATCATTCCAGCACCCCCCAGGGGACAATATCACCCACTTTGGGAAACACTGGTATAGATGATTCTATACTACTGTAGAGGGGAAAGAAAATACCTCAGGTTGTTTTGATCATTTTATGCACTCTCTGGGCACTTCTCTTGTTTCCTCCCTTTTTCTATAGCCTTGTAAACATTTTCCTGTTCCTTCACCCCACTGTTCTTGGTATGTGTTCTTTTCCACCCCACTTTGTCTGTTTGGACAGGGTTTTTTTGGAACTGACTTTTTTCTGGGCATTTTTGGCATCAGCCTGGTAGCCAAGGATGCAACCAACTCCATTAAAATAGTTCCTAGTGCCTGCTGTTCTGAAGCCCCTTTTGTGTGTCCACAATAAACTTGTTCCAGATGGTGGAAGGAGTAGGGAAAAGAGACAGCTGCACCTTCATAATTTTTAGGCACGAAAGTATGAAAACAAAGTGAACTAAAAATAAACATGATTTGGTTCTTTGTGTGTGTATGTGTAACATATATTTTGATCTCATTTTGTTTTTTTAAAAAAAATTAAAACCAGAACACTCATGTCAACTAAAATTAGTTAATGCACATTTCTATACCTATCATATCAATTACATACCAGTTTACCCAAGTATACGTAAAACCAGCATGGAGACAGCTGGTGTGTTGTAGTGGTCAGAGCCTAGGATTTGGAAGACCCAGATTCACATCCCACACTGCCACAACATCTGTTGTGTTGCTTGCAAAATTTTTACCATAAGAGTTTTTGCAAATCCTAGAACATCCTGTGACACCATTTCCTGTTTTCACCAGAAGTGACATTAGCACATCAAATTGATGTCAGCACTTGAGTCTTTGTCTCCTAATTGCTCCCATAACTTTTGTGGTATTTGAAGAAGTGTGCATACATACAAAAGTTTATACCCAGAATTAAACTTTGTTGGTCTTAAAGGTACCACCGGACTCAAATTTTGTTAAATCATAATCCTAAAATTCAAGTAGTAGTTGAAAAACGCCAACATTTTCTTACATAAGACCTATTAAAAATGACCATTTCTACCAATACTAATAGTATATCATGGAAGCACAAGAAAGAGGAGAATAACTGTCTGTCTTAACTATATATAAGAACTTTGGATTAAATTTCTGGTGCAAACATAAATTGGTTGCCAACTGCTCAGTACAGCTTGGAATCCTCCAGAGTTACAGAGATCAGTTCCCAAGAAGGAAAGACAAAATGGGAAGCTTGGACAGTGGACTGTTTGGCATCACATCCTTGATGAGCTCCCTCACCTCATACTCCACCCTCCTTAGTCTCCACCCTCAAATCTCCAGGTATTTCCCACGACTGAAAACTTCTGGGCTTGGCTTCTAGGTCACTGTGCCCCTTGTGTTTCTCTATCCACTGTAGAGTCTTTATTCCACTGTGGCGTTCACTTTCTCTACCATGAGCACTTCTGTATGCATTAAGGGCTCCTTGAAAAACACTTATTTTCCAAAAGCAGAAGTCCCAGTGACAGAGGATGGGAATGCCACAGTACAAGAAAGCCTCCACAATGGCTGTAGAGAAGTGCAAGGGGAACAGTATCATAGGATCAAAGCCCTTGTGTGCATTTGCAGTATGATTGGATTAATAACTTTAATTCCATTGCACACCTATAAACTTTGCCTGTTGTAGGGTTAGGGTTGCCAATCCCCAGGTGAGGGCAGGGGATCCCCCTGTTTAGAGGCCCTCCCACCGCTTCAGGATTGTCAGAAAGCGGGGGGAGGGGAGGGAAATGTCTGCTGGGAACTCTATTATTCCCTATGGAGACTTATTCCCATAGAAAATCATGGAGAATTGATCCACGGGTATCTGGGGCTCTGGGGGGGCTGTTTTTTGGGGTAGAGGCACCAAATTTTCAGTATAGCATCTAGTGCCTCTCCGCAAAATACCCCCCCCCCCCAAGTTTCAAAAAGATTGGATAAGGGGGTTCAATTCTATGAGCCCCAAAAGAAAGTGCCCCTATCCGTCATTATTACCTATGGAAGGAAGGAATTGAAAAGGTGTGCTGTCCCTTTAAATGTGATGGCCAGAACTCCCTTTGGAGTTCAGTTATGCTTGTCACAGCCTTGATCTTGGCTCCACCCCTAATGTCTCCTGGCTCCACCCCCAAAGTCCCCAGATATTTCTTGAATTGGACTTGGCAACCCTATATAGGGTTAAATCTTGAACTGAATGTGTGGGATCAATTATATATAATTGAAGATATAATTTATTTGACTCAAAACTCTCCACTGTTCAGAATAATATAACAAAGACTTCTATAGCTAAACATATAACAGTTAGAGATGTCAGTCTCCAAATGCGGCCTGGAGATCTCTTGAAATTTCAAATGGTCTCCAGACTACAGAAATAACGGTAAACAGAAACTTGTCACAGTCTCCCTGAGAACAATAAAAGAACTGGTTCTTGCTTGTAAATACATTGTGGTGTGCTGTTTTACTTTTCTAATCTACCAAAGTGCTGGATTTTTCCAGTGCACTGCTCTTTCAAACGGATTCAGACTCAGAATACTGGACAACTCAGAAGTTAGTATATAGTCTGCAACTTGAAAAGCATGGCCTTGAAATAATATAATGGCAATCCCAGCTATACTAAATTTAATATCTTCCATTTTGCCATGCATAATTTTCCATTTACCTTACACCATATGATAAAAGGCCATAAAGTCTTATCCATCTGATTAACAGACTTCCTTTCTGCTAACCTCCTTTCATTGATTCTACTGCTACTTGGCAAAACCACCCACTTGCACAGCTGCCTTCAGTGTTTCTCTGTCAGATGGGAGGGGGCATGCATTACTAATAGTATATAAAAGGGAGCGGCCCATGAAACACACAAGGGGAAGAATCCCATCTCTCTCCCACATCACAACTTCAGGCCCCACCATCCATCTGCAGCAACATCATCTGTACCTAGAAGCCATTATGAGCCCAGAGCAGCTCCCAGAGTCCTCCACCACTGTGACTGGTCCTCAAGGCACTCCTGGAGCCAGCCTTGAGTGCTTTGCCATAACAGGCAGACTGAGTGCTCTGTCAATCCTGCTGGATTAGGACTCTGTCCCAACATCTGCCACAGCCATGCCCAGAGCTTCTCCTGGTGTCAACTGTGACAGCAGCTGGGCACCAAGCCACTCCCAGAATTCTCTACCATGGTGGCTAGGCCTGGAGCTGACACATGCAGCGGCAGCTGCCAGCAGCTCAGTAAATGTAAATAGTCTGTGCATTTGCAGATAATGCTTTTTTAAAAAAAAAATTGGGACAATTTAAATAACTAGTGTTTTTTGTTTTTTTAAATTTTGGATTTTTCTGCAAACCTGAGGATTACTCCAAGATATATAAAAACAAACAAATCTATAATAAATTAAGGCTAGATTAAAAACCAGTCTGAAAACACTGGATGACTCATTAAGAGACTACTATCTCTCTTGGCCCAGGCTGAGTCTGCTCCCAAAAACTCTCTGGAACAATTCTGTCTTGCAGCCTCATCAGAAAGCCTGTAGGAAGGAGTCCCCCTCTCATCTTCCAGGCATCTCTTCCACATAGGGCAGCCACCAAGAAAGCACATTGCTGGATCATAGCAAAACATTCCTTGTGATGTAATAATTTAAATTATTGTTGCCATGATATATCCCTATTTTAAATTGAATTCCTTCCATCAGAGTTACGGTAGATCTGTTCATTCCAGCAATATTACCTTTCCTTGACTGTGTCATTTTTATCTCAGCATAATGAGTGTCCCTCCAAGACTCTTAAAGATGTACTTCATCTAGTTTAACCCATTTGCTCTGCAAATTGCCAAATCCAGTTAATCTGATTTAATCAAGGATTAAATTGAATGAATCAACATTAGAGACGTGAAGACAGCTAGGAAGGTTACAATGCTGTGCATTTGATCAGAGCCAAGTCCATGTAAACATCCCGTGGAAGGACAATTTGTATGTATTGTCAAAATGGCTTTATGAAAAGCAGGGCTTAAAAGCTAATCACCCCTCTCCTCTACCATGTTCACATATTTGTAGCTGAGGGACAAATGGTTTCTGCAAGGAAAGCCTGTTACAAACCAACATGAATATCTTCCAAGCTCTAAATTCATTTTACAATATGCTATCTCTATCAGAAATAGAATGGAATCGAAGTTAATTACCTGAGTTTTAGGGGGAAATATATCTTGCTTTTGGTTCATGACCAAGGCATACTTTAATTTATCCGAAGAATTTATGGGTCCTCTGCCAGAATTCCTTCTGAATGAAGTAAAAGAAGTATTTTTGCAGACAACTAGTATTTTTGCAGACAACCAATATTTGGATGTGCATAAAAATTAAAAAAAATACCTGTCCTTCAAGGAGCCCTTTGCATTGCTGTTCATGACCTGAAAATTTACACACAGTGTAATCCTAAAAACACTTTCCAGAGAGTAAACGCTATTATATAGATGTAGGGTTGTGAGTAAACTTGCTTAGGATCATTCTCAGGATTTCTGAGAACTGTTTCCAGATTTCCAAGGGTAATGGATATTCAGGATTCAGATTAAGCATATTTGAAATCTATTTGGCTCAGTCATTTTTCTCATGTGGATACCATGCTAGCAGCCAAGAGAAATGTATGAGAAACTCCAACCTCTTCTGAACTGCAGCCATCAGCTTCTAGTAAATTTCACATTGCTGCCAGTTCAGTTGACACACTGGACCCAAGCTGTGCTGCAGGAACCTGAACCAGCGGAATCTCAGAAATGAATCTCCTGAGGGAACCAAATGTCTCAGCGGTGGATATATCATGTGTGGCACTGAGACTTAACAAGAGAGAGAACTGCAGGCTAAAGATGCTGTAAAGTACAGAGTTTGCATTCTTGGTATTAGATTCAGCAGTGATGTAAGGGGGCTGGTGAGTTTAGATGGAACTGAACAAACATTGCTGCTATACACATCCCCTGATCATTTCAATAATACTGGAGAGAAGCACTGCATGATTTGCTCTTTAAAAACTATTTGTACCTTAATAGCATTTAAAGTTTTCCCCCTGATTGATATTTGAAAGGCTTGAACAGGATCGTGGGTAAAGATTTTTATCCAATGACCCTTTGGGAGGCAATTCATACATTTACTGCAGATTTAAATATTTAACAACTAACATAAATGCATTCCCTGCGTGAGCACCGGTGCAACATACAAATTCACATAATAGCATCAATCAATCAATATCTAAGGAAAAGAGGGATGTTTCCTGAAAATGTCAGCTTCTTTACTCACAGAAATTGATCTGTGGTATTGCATGAGTTCACAGAAAGTCACTAATGGTGAGCAACAGCAACGCTAGAATAGAATTTATAATTAAGTTTGTAAGTCACATGCATGCCTTTCCTTTTTTCCACCATTGTATGAGCTAAGAACATAAGAGAAGCCATGTTGGATCAGGCCAATGGCCCATCCAGTCCAACACTCTGTGTCACACAGTGGCCCCAAAAAAACACCAAATGTCATCAGGGCGTCCACCAGTGGGGCCAGGACATTAGAAGCCTTCCCACTGTGCACCCCCAAGCACCAAGAACACAGAGCATCACTGCCCCAGACAGAGAGTTCCAACAATATGCTGTGGCTAATAGCCACTGATGGACCTCTGCTCCATATGTTTATCCATATAAAGCTACCACTTTATGTGTTACACCATAGGGCAGGAGGCACACTGAGGAAATGTAGTAGTGGCTCAATCAATGCTTTGAATTTCTACAGGTGATCCCAGGGTCTAGGGTCTACTCTGTTGTAGAAGAACCTCATGGAATAGTGCTTTGTCTTTCATGAAGTGGAAAAAAAAGAGTGCTGTTCTTGAGGATCTTTCTAGGCTGATCTGATCTAGTTTTTATGGATTATAGTTTTTAAGATTTGGGTTTTAGATAGTCTTTGTATGGTGATTTTCTTGTAAGACACTTGGAGGACTTTAACCTTGAATACAGAGTAGGTATCCAATAAATAAAAATAATATGCATTGATGTTCCTAGAGATTTCTAATACACTAGAAAAGGAAATGTTGTCGCTCTCCCCCCGCCCTCTTTCAGCTTCCTTTCCATGAATGATGGTTTGCATGTTGAGTAGATTTCTTGTGTATTGGATAAGATCCCACTAAATAGTTATACTATGCACACCATGGATGTGTTAAAGTATTAGTACTGCTAAGTATTACCGCCGCTAAGGACAGCTGAAGGCGATATAGTACCCTTATTGGTACTCACAAATGGGAGGTAATGGTAGAGCTCCTGAACTCATGTGTGCAGGACTATTCAAGGGCACATCTGTGGAATGGCTAGTGGAATCCAGCAGCAGTAAGTGATGTCATCAGCTCATCCTGGGTTTTGCATGCCACACATCCTCTTACCACCTCCCTCCACCATCTGCCAATGAGGATAGCATGTGAAAAGTACATAAACAAGAATAGCCAAAATGTAGATGAGAAAATATAAAGGGTAAAGTAAAGGCAGTCCCCTGTGCAAGCACCAGTGTTTCTGACTCTGGGATGACGTTACATCACAACATTTTCATGGCAGACTTTTTATGGGGTGGTTTGCCATTGCCTTCCCCAGTCATCTATACCTCCCCCCCCCCAGCAACCTTGGAAGGATGGAAAGCTGAGTAAACCTTGAGCTGGCTACCTGAACCCAGCTTCTGCTGGGATTGAACTCAGGTCATTAGCAGAGAGTTTGGACTGCAGAGAGTTTGGACTGCAGTACTGCAGCTTTACCACTCTCCACCACGGGGTTCCACAATGTATATAAAACAAACAACTTTATTGTAGTTTCTTGAACCATTTAAAAATAATGGAGGCTGCACTATTTGATTTAAGTTTGTATCTCCACTGTAGCTATTTCTCTACAGGTGGATTTTGTCATGTCGCTTCTTTTGAAATAGTTTGCAGCTGTATGATGATATTAATGCATCTGTGTGCTGTGATAGCTTACCTGGTATACATTATGTGTATTCATTATGCTGGTATACAGCATAATGAAGATGTTTAACAGATTCAAGGGCTGAATCAGGCGCTAAAATTGTGACATGGCAATTTAAATTTTTTTGACTGCTGAAGACTCCATGACTCTTATGTAGTGCAAAAAGTGCTATGCACTATAAGAGAACAAGAGTCTGGTCTAATAGAGATGGTCCAAAAATAAAGTTAGCTGTTGGAACACTGCTGGAAGTTGTTGAGTCACTTTACTGGAACTTGTTTATCTTCTGCACATAGAGTGACTTTTTTCAGTGATATGTGAAAATTATTGTAGATTATCAGATTTTCCTTAAATCTTCAGTTTCCTAATGGTATGATAGTGATCAACAGAAAGAAGCTAAGATAATAGCCTGTATCCAACCACACCTTCTGAAGGATAAAGGGCACTTAAGAACATAAGAGAAGCCATGTTGGATCAAGCCAATATGTGTGTGTGTGTGTGTATACACACACACACACACACACATATACACATATATATACACACTGTGGCTAATAGCCACTGATGGACCTCTGCTCCATATTTTTATCTAACCACCTCTTGAAGCTGGCTATGCTTGTAGCCGCCATCACCTCCTGTGGCAGTGAATTCCACATGTTAATCACCTTTTGGGTGAAGAAGTACTTCCTTTTATCCGTTTTAACCCGACTGCTCAGCAATTTCATCGAATGCCCACGAGTTCTTGTATTGTGAGAAAGGGAGAAAAGTACTTCTTTCTCTACTTTCTCCATCCCATGCATAATCTTGTAAACCTCTATCATGTCACCCTGCAGTCAACGTTTCTCCAAGCTAAAGAACCCCAAGCGTTTTAACCTTTCTTCATAGGGAAAGTGTTCCAACCATTTAATCATTCTTGTTGCCCTTTTCTGGACTTTTTCCAATGCTATAATATCCTTTTTGAGGTGTGGTGACCAGAATTGTACACAGTATTCCAAATGAGACCGCACCATCGATTTATACAGGGGCATTATGATACTGGGTGATTTGTTTTCAATTCCATTCCTAATAATTCCCACCATGGCATTGGCCTTTTTTATTGCAGTGACACACTGTCTTGACATTTTCAGTGAGTTATCTACCACAACCCCAAGATCTCTCTCTTGGTCAGTCTCTGCCAGTTCACACCCCATTAACTTGTATTCGTAGCTGGGGTTTTTGGCACCAATGTGCATTACTTTGCACTTGGCCACATTGAACCTCATCTGCCACATTGACGCCCACTCACCCAGCCTCAACAGATCCCTTTGGAATGCCTCACAATCCTCTCTGGTTCTCACCACCCTGAACAATTTAGTGTCATCTGCAAACTTGGCCATTTCACTGCTTACTCCCAACTCCAAATCATTTATGAACAAGTTAAAGAGCATGGGACCCAGTACTGAGCCCTGAGGCACCCCACTGCTTACCGTCCTCCACTGCGGAGACTGCCCATTTATACTCACTCTCTGCTTCGTATTAATTAGCCAGTTTTTGATCCACAAGAGGACCTGTCCTTTTACTCCATGACTCTCGAGCTTACTAAGGAGCCTTTGATGAGGAACTTTATCAAAAGCTTTCTTTCTTCTAAAAGGTGATGGTGATTTCCCTGACACTCCCTTCTGCTGGAAATCCCTACTTTGTCCCTATGCTGTCTCTCAGTTTCTCTGGCAAACTATGGGTACATCAGTGAGCTGAAAAGGGGAGGGCATAAATTAATACATCCTCTTAAGGAAAAAAAAATCTTTGGAACTGGTTGGCATCTTCAGTGTTGTAACTGAACTAAGTTGTTTAGCTTCACAAAACTTTGCAGGTAGCCAAGACAATAGTGAAGTTGAATTAAGTTTGCTTGCATATCAGCCGTGTGAATTCATTTAGACAGGAGAAACAGCTCTGAGACAGTGTTCCAGTAGGAATCAGACCAGCTAAACTCCAAGCAAGGATGTGTCAATTCAATTTATATTGAAATTCCCCTTGACTGACTTTCTCATCATTGTGAACTCTCAATCAATTTAGCCTGTACCCATGTGCTCTAAGACAGAACTTTAAAGAGTTACTTTGACCTCTGTTGAATAAAAGGCTCTCTGAAATAACGTTTCATAGACAAACCTAATTTGAAAAACAAGAACAATGTCCATTGTCTCAGGCACAGGCACAGGCACTATCATTGTGAGGGTATCTGAATGTATGGACTCTGTTCTAGGACTCTATGTCATCAACACTCCAAGTTATGTTCATGACAACACAGACTTTCGGAGAAAATACAATCTTTGAACAACATTCCAGAGAATACTATTTTACTATGGAATCTCTGTACACTAACATCCCCCACAAAGATGGTTTATGAGCCATAAGGAATACGATTGCTGACAAAACCATGGCTGACTTTGCAACCAAACAGTGCCATTTTATTCTCACCCATAACTACTTTAGATTTGATGACAACTTGTTCTTCAGATTAATGGTACAGCCATGGGCATCCGCATGGCCCCACACAGTATGCTAACATCATTATAGCTGACTAGGGGCAATACTTCCTAAACTTCTGCCCACTCATATGCCTCTTATACATGTGATACATTGATGACATTTTTATTGTCCAGACACATGGTAAAGAAGACCTGGACATATTCCACCAGATATGCAATGACTTTCACCCCACTATCAACCTGAATAAACAAATCTAAGCAAGAAATACATTTTCTGGACACTACTGTAAAAATATACAATGGACGCATAGGTACTATCTTATACTGGAAACCTACTGATGGACAATCATACTTACATGTCTCCAGCTATCGTCCTAAACATACCAAATAGTCCACTCTATACAGTCAGGCTCTATACTACAGTCACATCTGCTCCAATCCTACAGAAAGAGATATTCACTTGAGAGATCTATAACAAACCTTTTTGGAACTAAAGTACTCACTTGATGAAGTTAAGAAACAGATTAACAAAGGCAGAATGCTACTCAGAAAAAGCCTGTTACAAGACAGGCGCAAAAGAGACAATGACAGAACACCACTAGTTGTCACATACAGCTTTCATCTCAAAACAATTCAATGCACTACCAGCAGTTTACAGCCTTTACTGGATAATGATAGTTCTCTTTCAAAAGTACAGGGGAGGAAACCTTTTCCTGTCCACAGAGCCCCCCCCCCCCCAGTCTCAAACAACTCATCACCTACAATAATGCAACGATTAATTTGATAATGAACACTGGTACCAGAGCTTGCAATAACCCCTGATGCCAATTTTACTGCCACAGACACCCAGACAACACAATCACTGTACCTAACAACATCAGCTACACCATCTCAGGTTTATTCACATGCTCATCTTCTAACATTGCAAATGCCATTAAATGCCAAAAAATGCCCTTCAGTTCTCTACATAGAGCAAACAGGTTAAATCCTATGCCAAAGGAAAAATAGACATAAATCTGACATCAAGAATCACAAGACTGAGAAACCTGTAGGAGAACACTTCAGCCTGCCAGGACATTCAATGGGTGACCTCAAAGTAGCTGTTTTATTACAAAGGACTTCAGGAACAGATAGAAAGAGAAATTGCTGATTTGCAGAACAATAGAACCCTCAGGAATTAACAGGGACATTGGGTTTTTTATCCCACTACATATGCTAACCTCATTCAGCCCTTACATCTGTTGTGTAATCCCCTAGAAGGACCATATGTCCTCTTTATTTATTATTTGGAATAATAGATTAAAATATTAGATGGTAATGTGATGAATAGTAGAATATAATGAAGTTTGAAATGATAGATTGGAATGTATTTCTCTGATCTGGGAACAGGAGAGATCTCTCACAGCCAATCACCCCACTTCAAAGAAGATGCTGTAAAGTCACCTCCATGCTTGAGAGTGTCGGTGTGTGGAGTCCTCCTTCCATAGCCTGACAGCAGCAAGGAAGAAGCAGGTGGATCTATCTGACAGGTCAGGTCAGAGTAACCTTGTCAGCAAGCCGGTTCTGGCTGGACAATGACTAAGGGAAAGTACCTGCTGAAGTAAGCAAGTATATGGACTGCCTTGATTGGCTGATGTATATATATAAGGACTGCATTGCCTGTATGTAGCTCTCTCACTCGAGAGGTGGATGCTGGCGGAGCACTTTGTCGCTCAGATCTATGTTTGTCACTGCACTAGTAGCTTTGTATACTAAACTACTAAATACACTGTTTTAATACTAGGTGCTGGTGTGTGGCTCACCTTCCTTCTGGAGCTTACTATTGTACGGTTCTCTATTCCTCACTCTGCACACACATGCACCGATAGGGTTATGGGCCCAGAGTGGTTCCGCTGCGCAGAGGAGTGTTGAGAGTGTTGAGAGCTGTCCGGACATTGTGGTGGAGCCGGAGGCGAGAGAAACGCCATGGAGGACAAAGAAGAGGATTTCCAGCTATCTCTGTCTGAGAGCGAGGGGGAGGACGGCAGCGAGCTGTCTGGAGGAGTCGGTGAGATGGCTCAGCAACAGCTTGCCATGGCCGTGGAGAAACTTACGTCTGCCAACAACGCAGTATGGAGCTTGAGGATGGAGCATTTCCTGAAGCGTGAGGGTCAATGGCTATTCGTGAGTAACCCCCCTGCTGTATTATCTCCAGCCGAGACTGTGTTGGCTGAAAAAGGACTTGCAACTATAGTGCTGGCTGTTGGAGATGACCAGCTTATCTATGTGCGTGGCAAGGACTCTGCGAAGGCTGTGTGGGATGCACTCAGTGGTGTGTACGTTAGAACTACTGCAGGCTCCCTAATGGCCTTGACGCGCAAGATGTTCCGCACGCTGATGCCGGCTGGAGGGTGTGTGAGGCAGCACATCAAGAACTTAACAGACTGTTTTGTTGATCTGGAGACCCGGAGTAAGATAATGGCTGATGATGACAGGGTTTACATACTGCTATCATCTCTACCGCCGGAGTTCTCTCCGCTCATTACCTCGTTGGAGACGGTGGACGTGGCTGCACTAACTATGGAGTATGTGTGTGCACATCTTTATGATTTCCAGGAGCGAGTGGTAGCTGTAATCCATCCAGGAGTGTCGGCTGGTGAGCGTGTGTCTGCAGGAGCGTCTGGGAAAGTGTTCAGGCAGGAGCCGGTTTGTGCTGCTGGCAAGCAGCCAAAGCCTGAGATAGAGCTGAGAGCATTGGCTGTGAGGCGTTGCTACAGATGTGGATCTGCATCGCACCTCTTGCGTGCCTGTCCTGAGGCTGGGAGGCAACGTCGTCAGGGGCAGCGGAGACAGATCACCACAAGCAGCTGTGAGGAGGAAGCCCAGCTGGTTACGTCATCAGCAGCAAGTGCCGGGTCGCAGTGGATTTTAGACTCCGGTGCTACAAGTCATCTCTGCTATGAGAAAGGCCTGCTGAGAGATATTAAAAGCTCCAATCTCTCCTACGTGCGGCTAGCTGATGGGTCGTCGGCCGCTGTGGAATGTGTGGGGAGTGTTGAATTTCCCTCATTAAAGTGTACGCTCCAAAATGTACTGTGTGTTCCCACTCTAAGATCGAACTTACTTAGTGTCAGTGCTTTAATTGATGATGGCTTTGAAGTACTGTTTACACAGGAATGTTGTAAAATTCTTGGAGGTGGGGGGAAGTTGCTGGCTACTGGCATCAGGGCTGAGAATGTTTATGTACTTAGAAGTGCGTCTGTCCATGCAGCTCAGGTCACCAACGTGCCAGTGCATGACAGATGTATTCACCTAATTCACCGCAGGCTGGGGCCCTGTGGCTTTCACGCCCTAAAGAAAACCCTGCAAATGATGCCAGATCTAAAAGTCAAACTGTGTAAATGCTTTTTAGACTGTCAGGTCTGTAAGAAGACAAAAAGCAAGGCTTGTGCTGTGGCAAAGCAAAGCACTAGGGAGACAAAACAGGCTCTAGAACTGCTCCATCTAGATGTCCTGGGGCCTTTTCCCAAAAGCCATTCAGGGAAACGGTTCTGTTTAGTGGTAACCGACGTTCCGTTTGCAATGGAACATAAGTCGGATGTGTTCAGATGCTTCCCGCAGTGGGCAAAGGCTGTGGAAAGGCAGCTAGACTTAAAGATAAAGTCTGTTCAATCAGACCGTGGGGGAGAGTTCACCTCAAATAACTTTAAACACTGGCTAGAAAGCAGAGGGATTGCCCAGAGACTAGCAAACTCAGCAACCCCACAGGAAAATGGCCTGGCAGAGAGGCATGGCGCCATCCTTCAGGGGTACATGTATGCAATGTTGGAGGATGCTAGTCTACCATTTGTGTATTGGGCAGAGGCCATGAATTCTGCAGCCTATACATATAACAGGGTTTGGACTAGGGCTACATGTGATATACCTTATAGAAGGTTGTATGGAAGACTGCCTAACCTAAAGTTCCTAAAGGTGTTTGGTACCCGGGCATGGGTTAATATTCCTTTAAAGAACAGAAGAAAGGGAGGTGACCGGGCGATTTGCCTAACTTTCCTGGGCTACGAGCCAGGAACTAAAGCTTATCAGTTTTGTGATAAGAGGGCGAAAATCACCTACAGCCATTCTGCTAATTTTAATGAACAGGGCAGCTGGCCAAAACTGCATGGCTCTGGAAGTGAAACTGTTTGCTGCCGTGCGCAGACAGCAGCTCTGGGGCAGAGCAAAGCGAGATAAAGCTTGAGCCAAAATCTCCAGGTCAGGAGGTGGTACCGTCTGAACCTCCAGCTCAGGAGGTGGTATTGCCACAATCACCAGCCCAGGAGGTGGCAACGAGTGAACTCAGAGGGAGTGAACCCAGTGTGAGTGAACCCAGTACAAGTGAGGGGCCACGGGTGTCCTTCAGAGCAACGAAAGGCATTCCTCCTGTGAGATATAGGTGTCCAGAAATAAAGCTGGTTAGTGTGCCTGAGCCTGAAGGATTTCGGGAGATGTTAAAGAAGAAGGCAGCAGAATGGCAGGCCTGGAGCGCAGAGCATGAAGCATGGCGAGGGGAGTCTGAAGCAAAGTGTCAGAACTCAATACCAGACCAGGACTAAGGTGTAAATAAGTACCTGTGTCTGAGGGGGAAAATGACAAAGTGCAGAAAGTATGATGAAAATACTGCTGACTGGTGAACAATGTATTTGCATGTGAATGAACATTGTAAGCATTGTAAAAGTTGTAAAGTTGTAAAATTCCTGAATGTGCTGTGTACGTCGGACTAGGAGGTGTGTTGGTGTGTGGAGTCCTCCTTCCATAGCCTGACAGCAGCAAGGAAGAAGCAGGTGGATCTATCTGACAGGTCAGGTCAGAGTAACCTTGTCAGCAAGCCGGTTCTGGCTGGACAATGACTAAGGGAAAGTACCTGCTGGAGTCAGCAAGTATATGGACTGCCTTGATTGGCTGATGTATATATATATAAGGACTGCATTGCCTGTATGTAGTTCTCTCATTCGAGAGGTGGATGCTGGCGGAGCACTTTGTCGCTCAGATCTATGTTTGTCACTACACTAGTAGCTTTGTATATATCTTGTAAATACACTGTTTGTTGTTGTAAGCCGCCCTGAGCCTGCTTCGGCGGGGGAGGGCGGGATATAAATAAAATTTTACATTACATTACTGTTTTAATACTAGGTGCTGGTGTGTGGCTCACCTTCCTTCCGGAGCTTACTATTGTACGGTTCTCTATTCCTCACTCTGCACACATACGCACCGATAGAGAGGAGATGGGTGGAGCATAATTACTGTTAGCATTCCACAAGTAAGGATACATCCACTCATCAGTCTCCAATTTTGACATGTTTATTTCCTTCACTGTGTTTTCCCCTGGAATTAAACCCACCCCAAATGGTAGCCATATAAATGAAGCTTGTTACTCCTGCTCAGCCCTTGAATCTGTTAATCGTCTTCCTGTACATAGACAAGTGACTCTTAGTAGCCGAATCAGAGCTATGGCTAAGGGAGTGTCAATGCTGCCCTCATGCTCCTCCACCATCAAGGACTACAAGTCAATTACAAAAAGTCCCACCTCACTCCCTCACAATCAGTGCACTTCATTGGGGCTCTCCTGGACTCCAGGGTGACACGAACATTCCTCCCACAGGAAAGAGTGAAGGAACGAAGCAGGACAGCAATGGAGGTCTTACAGTCAAGATCAGTTCCAGCCATTCGACTGCAGAGGCTGTTAGGACTGATGGCAGCTACCACGTCGGTGATACCCTTTGCCTAAGAATGTGGTCAATACAGCTGTGGTTTCTGCAACATTTCAAATCCATGAGACACTCTCAAAGAATGATCATGAAGATCCCTACATCTCTTGTTTTTGCTCTGAGGTGGTGTACATTGGAAGCCAACTTTATGGATGGTGCCCCTTTTCAAAAACAAAGCCCATCAGAGATGGTGATACAGACGCATCTCTGGAGGGATGGGGGGACCCATCTCCGGAGCATGTCAGTGAGAGCATTATGGGAACCCAATCTTATGCGGTGCCACATCAATTTCCTGGAGCTGATGGCCATCTGGTTTGCCCTGAGATCCTTCCTTCTAAACCTGCAGGGAAAAGCAGTAATGGTTCAGATGGACAACACCACCGTTCTGTTACATAAACAGACAGGGAGGGACAGTATCCAGGAGCCTATGTGGACTAGCAATGCAAATTTGGGACTGGTGTATCTTTCACGGGATATATGTCATAGCTGTGCACATCACAGGAGTCCTCAATGTGCAGGTGGACTTCCTCAGCTGTGGTGGGGGGGTCGACCCTTCACGAGTGGGTGCTCAACAACAGATTCCTGGATCCAGTGTTCCACGAATGGGGGAGCCCACAAGTGGATGTCTTCGCCACAAAAGTGAACAAAAAGTGTCCTCTGTTCTGCACTCGCAATGGCAGGGATCTGGAGTCACTAGGCGATGGACTTCTCATTGCGTGGACGGATCATTTCCTATATATGTTCCCACCAATCCCGTTGATAAATCGGGTGGTGCACCGACTGATTGCGGAGGAGGTTCATTGCATCATCATAACACCATTGTGGCCATGCCAGCCGTGGTTTCCAATGCTCCTACATTTGAGCAGGAACAGGTGCATCCACTTCCCTCAAGCACACGACATCCTGATGGACCAAGAGGGGTTGGTGCTCCATCACAACGCTCTGCACCTGAAGCTCACGGCATGGCTGGTTCGCTGACACCATTCTCTTCTGAGATACAGGACATCCTCACCAACAGCAGGAAGCCATGAGCCAGGGCATCATACCTGTATAAATGGAAGAAGTTCCTGAGTTTTCATAGGGAGACTGAACTGTGGGCCATGGATTGTTCTCTGCAGTCTGTCTTTGAATTCCTACTATCGCTAAGGCAGAAGGGTTTGTCTCATTCCTCAGTCAAAGTTTACTTATCAGCAATGTCGGTGTTCCACAACCCTGTTGATGGTGGTTCAGTGTTTTCCCATCCAGACTGTAAGCGCTTTATGAGGGGACTGGTCCACCAGAGCCAAAAACTCCTGTGCCTTGGGACTTGCAACTGGTTCTTACTATGCTCACATGCAAGCCCTTTGAACCGATGGCCATGTGTAGCCTACAGCTTCTGTCATGGAAAACGGTGCTGCTGGTAGCTGTAACCTCAGCTAGGAGAGTGGGTGAACTATGTACGCTCCACCATTACCCACCTTTCCTTACTTTCTATGCGGAAGGGGTCACTTTGAGGCCTGACATCACATTTCTTCCTAAGGTGGTTTCCTCCTTCCATCTTCAGTCGGTTATCCACCTTCCCACCTTCTTTTCGAATCCTAAGACTGAGGCAGATAGGAGGTGGCATTCTTTGGACGTTAGATGAGCGCTCTTGTTCTATTTGATCAGAACTAAACCCTTCAGGTCATCCAGCCATCTTTTTGTATCTTATGCACAGGATAAGAAGGAGCTGCTATCTCAGTACAGAGGCTCTCCAAATGGATTGCTGAGGCAATTAAACTGTGCTACGCCTTGGCTAAGAGACCTTTTCCTGGCCCAGTGAGGGCACATTCCACTAGACCGATGGCCATATCGATGGCGTTCTTACAGGGAGTGCCACTGCAGGACGTATACAACGCTGCTATGTGGGCTTCTCCCAACTCCTTTGTCAGACATTATGCTCTGGATACCCATGCCAACCAAAGAGCCATGTGGGTTGGTCGGTTCTGTCATCTGCTCAATAAGAAAGTCTGGCAGCACCCTCCTCCAGGTAAGACCTAGCTTGCTACTCTTCCAACAGTGTGAAGCACAGAGACCACGAAGAAGATAAACAGGTTGCTTACCTGTAACTGATGATCTTCGAGTGGTCATCTGTGCATTCACACTACCCGCCCTCCTTCCCCTCTGCTGTCAGCCTTCTTATATCTGGTTGGTTAGTGGTAAGAAGGAAACTGGTGGGATAATAGCACCCTCCTCTGGACATGGGCAGTGGAGTCCCTGGGCATGCCCAGTGGGAGGACGCAAAAAGAACTAGAAGTTTTAGATCATCGTCGGGGTCGGCACAAGTGCCGATCATCCCAACAGTGTGAATGCACAGATGATCACTCAAAGATCATCAGTTACAGGTAAGCAACTTGTTTGTCTTAAAGGTACCACTGGATTCAGACCTTGTTTTGCTGCTTTAGTCCAACACAGCTACACACCTGAATATTTCAGCTCTTCAGGATGCTGAAATCATTGCTTTAAAAGTCACCCTGATGTGGATAGCCCAATCAAGCCCAATCTCATCAGATCTCAGAAGCCAAGTGTGACCAACTCTGTCATTTATTTGGACGGGAGACTTCCAGAGAATACCAGGAGTGGGAAGTAGGGGCAAACTATTAAGGAACTTGCCTGAATGTCCTCCATGCCCCAGTAGGAGTCACCATGAGTTACCATGTCACCAGAGGTCACCATGACTTCCAGGCATGGGCACACATGCACACACAAATGCAAAAAAAGAAAAGAAAGCACTGCTCTAAAAGTCTGTTGTTAAATTCAGTCACTGTCACCTGCATAGCCCAGGCTAGCCTGATCTCATCAGATCTTAGGAGCTAAGCAGGGCTGACTCTGGTTTAGTATTTGGATAGGAAACCACCAAGGAAGTCCAAGGTCACAAAACAGATGCAGACAATGGCAATAAATGGCAATAAAATAAGATAAAATCAGTCATTGAAACTGTGCAGTGAGAAGATGAGTACCTATCTCTCAACTCTGCTCACTGGGATGATGTCTGCCTTGTGAGAGCAGTGAAACCTGCCAAGTTTGTTTGTTTCAGTTTTTATCTCACCCTCCTTGCCAGTGGGCTCAGGGTGGGTTACAAGTCACAGAATAATAGTAGATGCTTAAATAATTAAAAACCTTTTTTCATTAAAAACTGAAATAAGTTAATATAACATTCCTGAGGCTCTTCAGATCTCTTCCTCTCTCTCTCTCTTGTAAGAAAAATAATTACATACATAATCATAAAAAGCGGTAGCTAATAGATCAGTATACTCAATCTTGTTAAACCTGTGGGCACTACTGTAATTTTGAGAAAGGGCAGTATAACATCTATATTAAAGGTAGTCCCCTATGCAAACACTGAGATTACTGACCCATGGGGTGACATCACATCACGTTTTCTTGGCAGATTTTTTATGGGGTGGTTTGCCATTGCCTTCCCTAGTCATCTACACTTTACCCCCAGCAAGCTGGGTACTCATTTTACTAATCTTGGAAGGATGGAAGGCTGAGTCAACCTTGAGCCTGCTACCTGAATGCAGCTTCTGCCAGGATTGAACTCAGGTCATGAGCAGAGCTTGGACTTCAGTACTGCAGCTTACCAAGAGTTTTACAATGCATTCTACATAGGTCTGCCATTGAAAATTGCCTGGAATTTACAATTGGCACAGAAAACTGTGGACAGAGTGTTAACTGGAGTGAGTCATAGGGATTACAAGTAAGAACACACAAGGACTTTCAGGAGACATCATTTCCTTCTCCCCCACTATTTCCTCTTTCCGTTGAAAGCCCCCATAGCCTGTCCCCTTTTCCTGCTTTCTTCTCTCCTTCTAGGTTGCCAACCTGAACATCTCTTGGAATCACAATGGATCTCCCAGCTACAGAGATATGTTCCACTTAGGGTTGCCAGCTCCTAGTTGGGAAATTTCTGGAGGTGTGAGGATGGAGCCCATGGAAGGTGGGCTTTGGGGAGGGGAGGGACATCAATGGGGTATAATGCCAAATCAGTCATTTGTTCCAAGGGAACTGATCTCTGTTGTCTGGAGATCAATTGTAATACCAGGAGATCTCCAAGACACAAACAGAGATTTGCAACCATAAACACACTGCAAAACAATAATCTGTCTGTCTGTCTGTCTTAGTATTGTTTTTTTTTTATTGCCGCCTTGGGGGCCCTTAGCTGGATGGAAAGTTGGCATAGATATGTTTTAAATAAAAAATCTAAAACCATGTGTATCACCACAAAGTAGCTGTTATAGGTGGTGGGGCAATTAAAAATATTGCAAAGTTCCAAGCCAAACATCTATGATGGAGATAGCTATTTCTGAAAGGGCAATTCCTCCAGACTTAATATGCAAAGGAGCTCCCGCTACAAAGTGAGCCCTGGATATTCGTATTCACCAGGCCAAGTACCGTAAGCACAAACAGTTTCCCACAATCCCGGGTCTTTTCCAGCTCTCAGTTAAGATCCTTAAAATGCCAGCATTTAAACCTGGAACTTTAAACATGCAAGGTATGTTGTCAGGCTAGTAGAAGAAGAAGATATTGGATTTATATCCCGCCCTCCACTCCGAAGAGTCTCAGAGCGGCTCACAATCTCCTTTACCTTCCTCCCCCACAACAGACACCCTGTGAGGTGGGTGGGGCTGGAGAGGGCTCTCACAGCAGCTGCCCTTTCAAGGACAACCTCTGCCAGAGCTATGGCTGACCCAAGGCCATTCTAGCAGGTGCAAGTGGAGGAGTGGGGAATCAAACCCGGTTCTCCCAGATAAGAGTCTGCACACTTAACCACTACACCAAACTGGCTCTCCTAGTAAATATGAGATAATAGTAATGGGTGAAGTCATCCTTCCCTTAGAAAACAGAAGCCTGAAGACAAAATTATTGGTATATTGTGGATTATCCACTCAAAGAGACAAACCGAGGGGGATGTCTAATCATAGAAACTGACCAGATGTACATATACAATGTGGCAATTACTCATGGCATCTTCATTAGTGTTCCCTGCCATTGCAAATTCAGTGTCCAGTCAGACAAAAAACAATTCTTTATTAAAGGACATTTTAATAATGAAAACATAAATGGAATCTATTTTTTTTTAAAAAAACTATACTAAAACAAATATTTTTCTAAAAGGATAACCCTATTTCAAAGAATACCTGTCTGCACCCATGCAATAAGGATAACAAGATGGAGTGAGATGTAGGCGCCTTGTGTGCTGTGGGGGGTGGTGGTGGAAAACAGATGACAGAACCCTATTAAACTACTAAGCTGATTTCTTGCATGAGATTCCTGTATAGGGTTACCAAGTCCCTCTGTGGGGGCAGGGAATTCTCTGCCCCTGCCTTTATTGCAAGTAAAAAATTCTTAGTGGGAGGGGGGGGGGGAAATGTGTGAAGTTACTTCTGAGAAAAACCTGAAGGTGAGATGTCATGCTGTTGCTGACAGCTCCCCTCCTGTGTACCCACTCCCCATCTCCCACTGGTTGCCAGGCTTGGACTGCAATCACACATGCTAAATAATGCACTTTCAATCCACTTTCGATGCACTTCAGAAATAGATTTTGCCAGTTCACACAGCAAAATCCCATCAGAAGGTGCACTGAAAGTGGATTGAAAGTGCATTATTTAGTGATCACAGCCTTAGACTGGCAACCCTAGATTCTTGCTCATCCTCTCTTTATCAACTTAATCTGATATTACCTTATGGTTTTCAGTTGTATTGTTTGAAACATCATCATCCTCAGATGATTATGGATTTTGAATATACTCTGTGCTCAAAGCATACCGTTATTTTAAGGTACAAATCCATTATCCTCTATATGGAGAACATTTGCTTAAATAGATCTGAATTGCCCTGACTTGGATAGCTCGATCTCTCCAAATCTCAGAAGCTAAGCAGAGTAGGTCCTGGCTAGTATTTGGATAGGAGATTTCCAAGGGATGCCAGGGTCATGATGTAGTGGTTGCCATTGGCACCCACTTCTCCATGTCTCTTGCCTTGAAAGCCCTACAGGGTTGTCAGCTGTGACTTGACAAAAAGAACCCTTTTCTGAATTAGCAATTTATTCATGGTAGCAGTGGTTTTTTGAAACAACTGAGACCCTTGTCCATACTCTGCCCATGCCCTCAAATCTCTTGGATTTCCCAAGCCAGAGATGGCATCCCTACTAGGTTATGAAAAAAGCAATTGCAGATAGTGGGGTCATAAAGACATTGAATGCAGGAAAAACAATGTGGAATGTAATTAGGTAAAAGGTAAATCTATTGAAGACAAATGCAGAGACTATTCCCAGCTGCTGTATTTGGTGATAATACAATTTCCTTTAGCTTTGCAGAACTATTTAACACCTGTAGTGTCTGAGATATAAGCCAAAATGCCCTCAAAATGAGGTTGGGGAATTGTCAGGTGGGCACCTGTCTTAATCAGGATCTTTTACCTGTGTATACAGGATTCCACGTTCAGAAATTAATGCTTAAAAATATTAGGGACTCTAATTAAGTAAAACAATTAAAATTTATTCCAGAAAAATATAGGCTTCCATATAAGATAAAATACTCATAAAATCATTCATACAGTCCTAAGAAAAATAGAGAGAGATACAGAGACAACATATGGGTAGACAAACAGGGTGATAATTACCTATCGTAGTCGTCAAGAAGGCTCCAATGGCAACGATAGAGGATGGGGGAAATGGAAGCTCAACTGGCCAAGAATCGGGGATGGATCTAGACAGTGGAGATAAAGTACTGCTTCAGTCTTCTCATTGCTACCAGTCTTTGTCCTGGGTTTCGTTGGACAAAGGCTTGGGTGGTCTGGCAGGATCCATGCCTGGATAAGCTTGATGGTTCCATGGGTGGCTCACATCTGTTGCGTACGTTGCCTCCTGCTGTCCTGAAATGGAGTCTTGGTACTGCTGGAAAATAGCTGGTGTTAGCCTCCCAAAGTGGATTCTATGGTCAAGGCTGAAAACCGCTTGGTCTGGATAGCTCCTAACGGCGCGCTTTTCTTCCGCTCCAAGATAGAGATGGGGTTCGCCCGAAGCGACTGGAAACCATCCCATTTTCCTTGCTGGCGCTCTTCCAGGAACACAGAGCGCTGCTTTAGCATTGTAGCTGTTAGTAGTCATAAGCCCTTTCTATTCTGGTAGGCAAACCCACGTCCTTCTGTCAGATGTGTGAGAGCTCTGTCTCCAGGCACTCTGGCACCCAGATGGGTGACTATGATGTTCTGGAAATTAGGGGCATTTCCTTACAGAGAAATCCCAACAGGTGCCTAATAACAGAACATATATGTTATACTATTTGTAAATATATAGTTACAGTGTTCACTCTCTTTATTTTTAGGGCATCTTCAATCTACATATGAAAAAAGTGTAAAATGTCCTTATATTTCTTCATGTTAGCTGCACTGGTTTTTTTGCAACAATTGGCTTCAGCAGAGTTTCCTAAGGTTACCTTTAAAAGCTGTTGAGTACTTGGAGAATGATAAATGCTACTGACCAAAAGTTTTTATACATGATGACAAGAAAGGGCAAAAGAGAAGGAGAGAGCAGTTCTTTCTTAGTGTGATGTGTTCAGTTGTTCTGTTTTGAATGATCAAAGTGGAATTAGATTCTCATGAGTGTGCTTTTTTTTTTTTCACCTGGGATGCTGCATGGAACTTTGTCCTTTCTGTTGGAATTGAGTGCTTTGGGATCAGAGATTCTATAGCTCCTGAGTCTGACTGCAGTTGAAATGGAAAAGGTATCTGTAGGTAAGGGAAAGAACTAGAAAATATAGGGTTGCCAGGTCCGACTCAAGAAATATCCGGAGGCTTTCGGGGAAGAGCCAGGAGACTTTGGGGTGGAGCCAGGAGCTAGGTTGTAGCAAGCATGATTGAACTCCAAAGAGAGTTCTGGCAATCACATTTAAAGAGACAACATTTCTTTTAAATGCCTTCATTTGGAAATAATGAAGGATAGGGGCACCTTCTTTTGGGGCTCATAGAATTGAACCTCCTAGTCCAACCTTTTTGAAAAGAGGGGTTTTTTTAAAGAAGAGGCACCAGATGCTATGCTGAAAATGTGTTGCCTCTACCTCAAAAAACTACACACACCCAAGTCCCAGATACCCGCAGATCAATTCTTCTTTAAACCCTATGGGTCTCCATAGAGAAGAATGGAGTGCCCAGCGGACATTACTCTCCCCCACCCCACTTTCTGATAACCCTGAAGTGGGGGGAGGGCCTCCAAACCAGGAGATCCCCTGCCCCTATCTGGGAATTGGCAACCCTAACATAGCAACAATATGTGGGGATAGTAAGCTATGAGTAATAAAGGATGCACATGTGCTAAGAAAATATTATTTGCAAATAATCATTGCAGGGTTTGGGGTTCCATGCCCCAGCCCTCAGCAGCTTCCTTATCCATCATACCCTCTGTTGCAGTGTTTGGGCTTGCAGAGGCTTAAAACAGGAGAGGGGAGGGGAGTTGCAGCACATGGTGGTGATGGTGGTGGGTTGTCCTTGTCCTCTTCTTCTTCCTCTCCACTGGGTTTCTTCAGCACAACCTGGAGAGAAGCCCCAGCCACCTCCTTACTGCACATGCCCAGTCAATTCTCCCAAAATTTCAAGAGAAGTAGTAATTCTGAGAGACCTCAGGAGAAATATTGGCCTGCACCTGCAGCCTCTGTTACCCTCCCATTGCACTGGTCAAGTTAAACTGACAGATAGGATTGCCAATTCCCCCTGGCCACTGGCAGGGATGGAAGGATAGGGTTGCCAGATCCAGGTTCAAAAATTCCTGGGGAGTCAGGGATGGAGCCTGGTGAGAATAAGGACTTCAGTGGGGTACAATACCATTGAGACATCCCTCCAAAACATCTATTTTCTCCAGGAGTACTGATATCTGTCATCTAGAGATGGGCCGTAATTCCAGGGGATTTCCTGGAGGCTGGCATTCCTACTGCCAGCAACTGTTAGTAGTGGTTGAAGTGGGGTCTTAAAAGGCCCATACTGTATTCCTGCTGTTGCACTGCTGCCATTCTGACTGGTTTGGCAGCTGGAGGATATAGTTGAGTTGAGGCCTTAAAGGGCCCATACTGTGTTGCCATTGGTACAGCCTTTTTCTATGATGCCAGTTCCCTGTAACTCCTGGGAGCCTGCAACCAGACTAGCTTGTAAACATAATATTGGATTTTATTATTTACAGCCATAATTGTTTAGTAGCTAGTTCAGAACATAAATGTTTGCTTAACCATTCTGCTCCTCACTTCACTGTCCCTTGCAAATAAAATTATACTTTTCTAACATATTCCTACAACAAAAAGTAAAATATGAAAAATAACATAAGCATCTAAAAAAACCAGAAGGTCCCAGTTAGAGTTGCCAAATCCTCAGTGGAGATGGGGGTCTCCTACCACCAGGCCCTGCCTCCCATCCACCAACCAGCTTGCTGTTGGGGGAACATAGTAGTAGAAAGATCTCCAGTGAAAAAGAGCTGGTAGTAGTTGGCCCTGAACTGGATGGCCCAGGATAGCCCGCTCTTATCAGATCACAGAAGCTAAGCATGGTTAGCCCTGGTTTGTACTTGGAAGGAAGACCTCCAAGAAAGCCCAGGGTCACTATGCAGAAGAAGGCAATGATAAATAATTTCTGAACATCTCTTCTCTTGAACCTCCATGAGGGGTCACCATGGCCGTATAGGGTTGCCATGGGAGTGGGGGATCCCCCAATTTCACAGGCTCCTGTCCGCCACTGTCCACCTGGAAGTGTCATCATCATTCCAGGGACATCTCATTGTGACACTCTGGTATTATGGGCAGAGTCACACCCTCCCACCCCACACTGCCAAGGAGGTAAGAACTGGCAATCTTACCTCAGTAGTAGGTGACATGAAAGACCACAGCCTGAGACCCTGGAGAGCTGTTGCCAGCCTGAGCACACGTTAATGACCTTGATGGACCAATGGTCTGATTCAGTAAAAGGCAGTTTCATATGTCACAGGAACGGATATGTGTCTTGATCTATGGCTTGGATTCTATGAAGAAGTTCCATGCATATGCTCTTCCTTTTCCACTAAAACTTCAGTTTGTGCAAACGATCAAAGGTTTTCATTGGAAACAGAAGTGTTAACTGACAAGGAGACACAGTTTTGAGGCTATCTATAGCGCATGAAACTCCTTTATAGGAGCTAACCTTTATGTAGCTTTGAAAATTATATCAGCTATGGAACATTGGAAAAGAAATCAATCTGAGCTTTGTTTTATAGGAATGTCCTTTCATATTATTTGCAGCTGCGGAATAGTAAATGAAGTGTAACATTGAGATTTCACTGGGAGGCTCTGACTCATATATAGGAGCCGTGGAAGAAGGTTGTGCATCAGCTGCATGTGAAATATTGTCCATGTCTGGAAAAGTCACTTAAATGGTGCTTTGTGTCAAGTATAGTGGATGTGATGAATTGATAATGTACTTATAAAGTATACCTTTTTCCTCCTTTTCTTCTAGGCAATGATTTGTTTCTAGTTGCAGTTCATGAATTGGGACATGCCCTAGGGTTGGAGCATTCGAATGACCCAACTGCCATCATGGCTCCATTTTACCAGTACATGGAAACTGACAACTTCAAACTTCCTAATGATGATTTACAGGGAATCCAAAAGATATATGGTATGTAGCTTTTCCATAAAAAGAATTACACATGGGGAGGAGGGTGACTGCTTTCAGTCTTAAACATGGACCAATTTATCATGCTCAGTGTACACATTGCATCTCATTGAAGATAGCAAATCTGAGCCTGCCTTAGTGTTAAAACTATTTTATTTGGTAACATATGGTTACAAATTATATTTCTTGCATCATTAATAACTTCTTTTATCTATTCCATATATTAATTTCTACCCACCCCTCCCCCGTTACTTGACCCCCACCAGTGTTATTTACTTAAAGTACTAATGTTTAAAGGTACCCTTAACTAATAAAAACAAAAATTAATATTCTTCTTTTTTCTAAGACTTAATCATTATCAAAAATTGTCCAATGTCCTTTGATTTTCCACTCTTTTTCTACATATCAACTTTTTCCACTCCATCTTAAAAACTTCTAAATTATAGTCTCTTAAAATTCTTGTTAATTTGTCCATTTCACTCCATGTCATAACTTTTACAATCCAATCCCATTTCTCTGGTATTTTTTCTTGCTTCCACAACTGCGCATATAATGTCCTAGCAGCTGAAAGCAAGTACCAAATTACAGTTCTATCTTCTTTTGGAAATTTTTCCATTTGTAATCCCAACAGAAAAGTCTCTGCAACTTTCTTAAATTCATATCCCAAGATCCTAGAAATTTCTTGTTGAATCATCTGCCAATACTTTTTTGTTTTTTCACAAGTCCACCATATATGGTAGAAAGAACCTTCATGTTTTTTACATTTCCAACATCTGTCTGGCATCTTATTATTCATCCTTGTCAATTTCTTAGGAGTCATATACCATCTATACATCATTTTAAAACAGTTCACTTTAATACTATGACACGTCGAAAACTTCATAGAGTTCTTCCACAAATATTCCCAAGTTTCCATCTGTATTTCTTTATTTACATTAATTGCCCACTTAATCATTTGAGATTTCACTACTTCATCTTCCGTAGACCATTTTAAAAGTAATTTATATAATTTTGAAATTAATTTTTCGTTGTCTCCAAGCAGAACTTTTTCCATTTCTGTTGTCTTTCTTATTCCTTCAGTTTTAATGTCATTCTCCACCAAGCTCTTTATTTGTTGCATTTGAAACCAATCATATTTATTATTCAGCTCTTCAGCAGTTTTCAATTCTGTTTTGCCACTTTGTATTTTTAATTGTTGATTATATGACAACCACTTTTCTTCACCCGTCTCAGCTGTTATTTTTATCACTTCTGCTGGCACTCTACATAACGGTTTTCTCTCATCTCCATATTTCTTATATTTCATCCATATATTTAGCAAGCTGTTTCTTATATAATGGTGAGAGAAAAATCCATCTATCTTCCCCCCCCCCATAATACATATAAGCATGCTAGCCAAATTTATTTCTATGACCTTCCAACGCTAAGAGTTTTTTGTTTAACAACATTATCCATTCTTTTATCCATACTAAGCAAACTGCTTCATGATATAATTTTAAGTCTGGTAAATGAAATCTGCCTCTCTCTTTTGCATCTGTTAAAATTTTCATTTTAATTCTTGGTTTCTTCCCCGCCCACACAAACTCTGAAATTTTTCTTTGCCATCAATTAAATTGTTTACTGTCTTTCACAATTGGAATAGTTTGAAACAGATATATTATTCTTGGTAGAATATTCATTTTAATTGCAGCTATGACAAACAGTGACAAATTAAGTTTATTCCACTTTAACATATCTTCATCCATTTTACACCATAGCTTCTCATAATTATTTTTGAACAAATCAATATTCTTCAATGTTATCTCCACACCCAAATATTTTACCTTGGAGGTAACTTCACAGCCCGTTAGTCTCTGCAGTTCTTGTTGCTTATTTATTTGCATATTTTTACATAGAAGTTTTGATTTTTCTTTATTAATACAAAGTCCCGCCATCTCCCCATATTCTTGTATTTTGGCTAACAACAAAGGTGTGACTTGTATGGGGTTTTCATTTATAAACATTATATCATCTGCAAATGCTCTGTATCTATAAGTAAATCCTTTTACTTTTAATCCTTCTATTTCTTTATCTTCTTGAATTTGCATCAGTAATATTTCAAGAGTCATTATAAACAACAGTGGGGAAAGTGGACAACCTTTTCTTGTATTTTTACTAATTATCATGTCTTCTGTAAGATCAGCATTTATACATAGCCTTGCACGTTGTTCAGTATATATTGCTTTTATCATTCTTATAAAGCTTTCTCCCAGCTCCATTTTCTCCATTACTGCAAACAAATATCCCAATTTAAATTGTCAAATGCTTTCTCTGCGTCCTCAAAGAATAATGCTACTTCCTTTTCTGGATATCTTTCATAATATACTACAATATTTACAACAATTCTGATATTGTCTCTTATTTGCCTTTTGGGAAGAAACCCCGCTTGATCTTCCTTTATAAAGTTTATCAAATATTGTTTAAACCCTTCTGCCAAGATTCTTGTATATATTTTATAGTCATTATTTAATAATGAAATTGGTCTATAATTTTTTTACGTTCGTAACATCTCTATCTTCCTTTGGAATCAACGAAATAACAGCTTCCTTCCGCGTATTTGGTATTTTCTCTTTTGTTCTTATCATATTCATCAATTTCTGAAGTTTCGGGATTAACTCCTCTTTGAGGGTTTTAAAAAATTTAGCTGTATATCCATCTGATCCAGGTGCTTTTCCATTTTCCATTGCATT
Organism: Heteronotia binoei; assembly: GCF_032191835.1. NCBI lineage: Eukaryota > Metazoa > Chordata > Lepidosauria > Squamata > Gekkonidae > Heteronotia > Heteronotia binoei. The sequence goes on from NC_083229.1 coordinate 45,070,345, forward strand.
AATTGCCGCTTCAATTTCTATTTTTTCAATTGAATCGTTCAAAACTTTTTGCATATTTTCTGCTTTCAGTCTTAAACGTAGACCAATTTATCATGCTCAGTGTACACATTGCATCTCACTGAAGATAGCAAATCTGAGCCTGCCTTGTTGGGGAGGGCGAGATATAAATCTAATAAATAAATAAATCTGCATGTGCATTTTTTTTGTTTTTGCAACGAATGTAACAGGCAATCTATGTTAAATGTCCATGTGTACAGGGATGGTTGCTTGGGTTGAAGCAACCATAATTACAGTAGTTCATTGAGGGGTGGATTTTGGGTTGGCAGGATTACATCAGGACATGTGTTTTGAGGACTGCGTTTACAACTAAGCAAATATGAGCACCCAAATCCTATGAGAACAATTTCATTTTTATTTTTTTTAAAAAAAGGAAGAACTATATTCATCAAAGGGGGATTTGATTTCATGTTGTGATGATGAAGCCAATACCTTTGCTCAAGAGAAAGACATTGAATGGCTGGTCTCATTACAGTTTTAAGAGACAGTATGTTGTTAGCCCTATAGAGTGCCAGGATAACTTGTGGTATGTACTCAGGACAAGGGAGGAAGCAAGGAAAGACTTCCTAGCTACCTAGTTGGAAATGTACCACATTTGGCTCTGTAGCATCCTCTGCTGTCAATACAGGTACCTCCAGATAGTATTTTTAGCTCCTCTCCATGTCACTCTTTGACTTTACCTCAATTTAGGACATTCCCCTCTACCTGGGCTGGGTTTCTTCTGTCTTTTCTACTTAACTCCTGCCATATTCCTTCCTTCTTTTTCTCCTTTAATCTTCTCTTTTATTTACTTCTCTCCATTTCCTTTTCTATCTCACATTTTCAAGTGGAGCAGATATAATAGGCATTTTGTACTTCAAACATCAAAACAACTAAGGTCAGTTGCACTCCGTCTCCTTAACCACTCAGATATTTTTGTTGGTTGTTGACTGCTTACGTTTTTAAGCTTAGTTTCAAAATGAATAACTTCCATCATTGAAGTTAACTCTTAAGAATTAAATAATTTTCATCCATGCCCCATGTAATGTCTCACAAAGTATATAAAACACTTTTGGCTGCTGTACTGGGCAAACGGAAATGGAGTGTGTGATGGAGACTCAGGAGAATCGCTTCCATTGGAATGGTCTTTGGACTGGAAGAAGCTTCCATATTTGGCCAAGAGTAGTGGAATATAGTTAAATGAATTAAGGTCTATGCTTTCTGCTAATGACAACATCTTCCTCCAATGCAAGGAGTTGTCTTCCAGTGGAAGATGTATGTTGTGCTTCAACAAGTCTTCTTGAGCTGGAGAGAGGCTCTGCCATCAATGGAACAGTTTCATAGCTGTCAACTCAGTACAGCAATAGTCAAATGCATCTGTACAGAATATTTTGAATAGTACCCTGAATAATACCCTGCCCTTCATTACCAGAAGGAGCCTCAAAATGGCTTACAATCACCTTTCTTTCCTCTCCCTACAACAGACTCACCATGTGGTAGGTGGGGTTGAGAGAGTTCTGAAAAAACTGTGACTGGCCTGAGTAATGAGACTTCATGTAGAGGAGTGGGGAATCAAACCCAGACTTCAAGTGTAGAGTCCGCCTCTCTTAACCATTACACCACACTGGCTCTCATATGTAGACTATCATAAGCAAACTGTTTAATAAAGGAAATTAATTGATGGAGTTTCTCCTGAGTGGTTAAGAAGAAAGTGCTTGCCATGTCATCATGAGCTGGTAGTCTATTCAGAAGGTCCAGACAAAGTTATTTTGCCTTTACTAAACACTGGTTTCTGGCAGCTGTAAGCTAGACTTTGAAGACTAAGTTAGGCATGAAATTGCAAGTGAATTTTATATGAAAACTTTAGTTAAAGGTAATTTGGCAGTTTCAATCGAACCCCTTGTTGCAAGTGACCTTCTCCATTCATTGATACCAAAGTAGGCTCTGCTCTAATAATATCTAGATTGAGTATAGTTAAAGAAAAAAGACTCGGTTTACTCATTAATTCTAAGTTCTCCATGTCACATTAGTTCTCCATGTCACATTTCTCTCAGCTATGGATCTGTGTCTTATTAAAAATGCTTGTGATTATTTTTATGTTTAAGTATTGTTAGTAATTATTATTAATTTGTTGGGTGTAAAACTTAATTTGCTCTAGAAATTGAAAATCATTTTACTAAAATTGTTAAAAAAAACAACAGTCTTTTCTGAATACCTTGTTTATATAACTCACAAGCAAAACGTATTTGTTGCATTGTTGGGGGTTTGGGTCCATATTCTATAATGGTTAGTACATGATAGGAAAAAAAGATTGCTTGTAATGGCTGATGATGAAGTTTGTAATTTCTATATATAAATGTTTGCCATCGTGCAGTATACCTTATCCTATGTATTAATCTGTTGGTATTTTTAAAGGTCCTCCTGACAAAATTCCACCACCAACAAAACCTCTGCCAACAGTGCCCCCACATCGTTCTGTTCCTCCAGCAGATCCAAGAAAAAATGACAGGCAACCTAAACCTCCCCGGCCGCCCACAGGAGACAAGCCTTCCTACCCTGGAGCCAAGCCCAACATCTGTGATGGGAATTTTAACACTCTAGCAATTCTTCGCCGGGAAATGTTTGTGTTCAAGGTAGGATACTAGGTTTGTAGATCAAATTGCTAGATCAAATAACTACATCTCTGCTTTTTCTCTTGCTTATCTGACTCACTCATCTCTACTTCTGAGTTCTCTTATACTTTAAATGTCAAGAAAAGTCTGGAAAATAAATGTTTGAATGGGTTAAATATCTGACAGAGGAAAGGCTGGAACCTTCTATTTTGGGGTATAAATTAATGTCAGCAGAAAGTTGCAATATTTCAAAATATAATGGTAAGTAATGCTGAATGTTGTGCAGAGATAAAAAGGCATAATTCAAGGCATGAATAGGAACTAATAGGGATGATTTTGTTGGGAATTTAGCCACTTCCAGGCTCATTGCTGTTATTGTGTTTTCTTTATAAGGACCCTGTAATTTAACTTTATAATTAGATCAGTCACTTGTAAAGGATGTTTGTCATTGAGCAGTGGTTGCCTTGATACATTTTGGAGAGGAGGCTTCTGCAGGTGTTGATGGGTTTGTTGTTGGTTGGTTGTTTCCATTGTCATTTTATTTGGAGAGGCAAGCAGTATGGCACACATCCTGTGAACTAGAAAGTTTCTCTTTTGATGGAGGCATTTCAGTAAGGGTTCAAAGATGGCAAAGCCAAGCCATTTGTTTGACTAGAACAGAGAACAGGCAAGCTATCTTCAGATTTTCCAAAATGTATTTGGAAATAGCAGGACAATTATTTAAAAGAACTTTTGAGAGATGATTGATGCAAATAATGAATATCAGTCAACAGGATATTATATTTCATCACATGTAAGTACCTCACATTTAGTTGATGAGGTCTGATGCAAATTTTCTTACAGATGCTGCTGACAGCTATCTGTGAAGAATTAGTTTAAAATATGCTCTACAAACTCCTTGATACTTACCTCCATCCATCTAGCTTCATTTCTGTTCACCTGGAGCCTGTAAAGACTATGCTTGGTCCAAAATGTGCCTAACAAATCAAAGCTCATCCTTCCAACATCATCATCATCATCATAAAATTATTTTTGTATCCTGCCCTCCCCCGCCAAGGCAGGCTCAGGGCGGCTCACAGGACATGGTATATACCATGATTACAATAAAATACAATCATTACTATAAAAGACAGTTAAAATATAGTTAAGTTACATTCATAATTTAAGTTAAATAAAACAGTTAAAACCATTACAGATTATCAATTAAGGTGCTACAGTACGATATATGTATAGGATGGCTAGATGTCATTTCCCGGGTTCCATCTTAAAAGCAAGTTGAAAGAGAACTGTTTTGCAAGCCCTGTGAAACTGATTTAGGTCTCGCAGGGCTCACACCTCCTCTGGTAGTTGATTCCACCATTGGGGAGACATTGTTGAGAAGGCTTGCTCCCTCGTTGCTTTCAGTCTGATCTCCCTTGGTCCAGGGATTTTTAAAAGATTTTGAGAACTAGATCTCAGTGCTCTCTGAGGAACATATGGAGAGAGGCGGTCCCTAAGGTAGGCAGGTCCTCGGCCATATAGGGCTTTAAAGGTAATAACCAGCACCTTATAACGAACTCGGTACACAATTGGCAGCCAGTGCAGTTCCCGCAGCCTAGGCTGTACATGTTCCCACCGAGGTAGTCCCACTAACAGCCTGGCTGCTGCATTCTGCACTAGCTGCAGTTTCCGCGTTCAGTATAAGGGCAGCCCCATGTAGAGGGCATTACAGTAGTCCAGCCTCGAGGTGACCGTTGCATAGATCACAGTTGCCAGGTCGCTGCATTCCAAGAAAAGGGCCAACTGCCTCACCCTCCTAAGGTGGAAAAAGGCGGATTTAGCAGTGGCAGCTATCTGGGCCTCCATTGTCAAGGAAGGCTCCAGTAGCACTCCCAAGCTCTTGACCCTGCGCACTGGTATCAGTGACGCACCATCAAAGGTTGGTAGGGAGATCTCCTCTCCTGGCCCGCCGTGACCTACGCAAAGGACCTCAGTCTTTGCTGGGTTTAGCTTTAGCCCACTCAGCCTGAGCCAACCCGCCACGGCTTGCAGCCCCCGGTCCAGATTTGTAGGGACATCGTCAGTCTGGCCATCCATCAATAGATAGAGCTGGGTATCATCAGCGTACTAGTGGCAACCCAGCCCATACCTCCGGAGAGCAAGTTTGGTGTAGTGGTTAAGTGTGTGGACTCTTATCTGGGAGAACCGGATTTGATTCCCTACTCCTCCACTTGCACCTGCTAGCATGGCCTTTGGTCAGCCATAGCTCTGGCAGAGGTTGTCCTTGAAAGGGCAGCTGCTGTGAGAGCCCTCTCCAGCCCCACCCACCTCACAGAGTGTTTGTTGTGGGGGAGGAAGGTAAAGGAGATTGTGAGCCGCTCTGAGACTCTTTGGAGTGGAGGGCAGGATATAAATCTAATATCTTCTTCTTCTTCTTCAATCTGGGCAAGGGGGTGCATGTAGATGTTAAACAACATTGGGGAGAGAACTGCCCCCTGAGGCACCCCACAATTAAGTAGGTGTTTCTGGGACAGCTCTCCTCCAATTGCCACCCTTTGTCCCTGACCTTCAAGGAAGGAGGAGAGCCACTGTAAGGCTAGCCCCTGAATTCCTGCATCGGCGAGGCAGCCGGTCAGCAGCCCATGGTTGACCATATCGAACACAGCTGATAGGTCTAACAGCAACAATACCGCCAAGCTGACTCGATCCAGATGTCGCTGGAGGTCATCCATGAGGGCGACCAAAACTGTCTCCGTCCCATGGCCCGGACGGAAGCCGGACTGGCACGGATCTAAGGTGGAAACATGATCATCTTAATGATGGCTTGAGACCAAACATTAGAGCAAGCTAGATATAGTGTTTGCTATGAGTCAGGTCAGGGTTCCTGACCCAAATTATAGACAGAAGTTCAATCAATCAATCAATCAAACCTTTAATGGTAGGCAGAGTGAACTAAGACATTGTCAAAATAAGAGGGAAAAGAAAAAAGAGTTATACAGTTAAAATATACAGTTAAAATACAGTTTAAATATAATTATCTCTGTGTCCTGTCTTGAAGGATCTTTATAGCACATTGACGAAATGAAGCACCTTCTTAGTTATGCCAGGAAAAACATTCTTAATTAGACAAAAGTTATATCAGGAAACTAACATTCTCAAGTGCTCTGAGGCCTGATTCAGCTCAGAAGTGCAATGCGGAGAAGGAGGGTTTTAGTCCTCCCTGCACTATTTTCCCAAGCTGAAATGGTTATAGGGGGGCCAATTTGCCCCATTATCGGGCTCCAAATCTTGTTAGTTTTTACAAAAACCTGCAAGACAGTTCTGTTTAGAAGGCTTTTAGAAATTAAACATAATACTTTTATGTCTCAGCATGGATCATTCTATTGAGTACACTTATCAGTTCTTATTATTTGTGTTGAATTGTTATTGTTAATGAAAAACTTTTTTTAATATAGACGTTGCTGGTTTAATGTTGTGTCATGTTCTTTTTTTTAATATTGACTTTGCTGGTTTAATGTTGTGTCATGTTCTTTTTTTTAATATTGACTTTGCTGGTTTAATGTTGTGTCATGTTCTTTGCTGGCACATGTTACTGTGAGCCACATCTGGGCATCTTTATATATAGTGCTACACTTTTTATTATTGAAGAATGCACTGCCAAGTTTTACCTTGTTCCCCTAGAAAGAATATTATTGGAGCAAAATGTTATCAATCTGTCATTTGTAGAATGGGTCCCACTTGGGGCCTTTGATGAGTAATAAATGGATTGCTAAAGGAAGTTGGGGGAGATGGCAGAGAAGCTCAATGTTTTGCTTCTGTGTACACTGTGGAAAGTTTGGGGCATATACTCATGCCATAGCCACTATTTTTAAGAAGGGAGTCTGAAGAATTGAGTCAAATTGAAGTTAGGGGTGAGCAGTATAGTAGTTAAGTTTGCAATGACACAAAATTATTCAGGATAGTGCAAACCAAAGATAACTGTGAAGAGCTCCAAGAGGATCTCTACAAACTGGGTGAAAGGAAATAATGTGGAAGATGAAGTTTGAGATTGGTAAGTGTAAAGTGATGTACACTAGAACAAAAAAACCCCATTTTCAAGTATATGCTAATAGAGGCTGAACTTGCTGAGACCAAGAGAGTAAAAAGATGATGGGGTCATAGTAGGATAGTTTAATGAAAGTGTAAACCCAGTGTGCTGCAGAGGTGAAAAGGACAAACTCTATTATGATGATTATTAGGAAAGGTACTGAAAATTAAATGTCCAATATCATAATTGCCCTGTATAGATCTATGTGGCAGAATGTGCATACTCTGGCCTGCAGGCACTATTCTGCTCTACCTCTCTAGGGTTTTTCTCACCACCTGAAGAGATTTTTCTTGCACTCTTGGGTAGCCCACCACCACCACCTGAACTGTGTATGGAATTGCTCACTGGAAGGATCAGGACTCTCAGCTTCTCTTCCAGGTACTGAGGCCTGGTGTCCATGTCTCCCACTGTCCAGCATCTGGTTACCATGGGGACAGTTTACTGCCTTGCATGTCCCTGGAGGAATGGCCACTTGCCAACTGCCTGCTTCTCCCCTAGTGTTCCTTTTAAAATAGTGTGTCCAGCACAATGGAGATCTATGTGGTACAGAGAACCACTACCAGCATCAAAAGATGTATTTATTTAAAAGCAGAATGTTCATAAGCATACTTTTAGCACAGCACCAAACTGAGCACAGCACCAAATTGAGCACAGCACCAAATTGAGCAAAATAAATAGGTAAAATGTAAATCCTCTGTCCCTTTCTCTGTACATGCATTATCAGATATTAAAACAGGATAGGCTCCTTTAGCTCTACAAAGTTAGCATAGCGTGAAGCTCCCTCCAACTTTTTAGGCCAGCACATGGTCAAAAATGGCTGCCTTCCAGAGGAGAGGTCTGCATCATCTCATAGACTTGGTATCTTAGGAAAAGATACCTCATCCTTTGTCGCAAGGATTTTTTTATCATATCCTTTTATCATTCTCCTCCCATTGACCAGGTTACACCAGCATTTCCTAGGACATTCCCCAGTTTTCCAAACAAGTATGCTACAAAAACATGCATGGTTTCAAGGGGAGTCTGAGGCCCAGGCAAGGCAATCCTACCTGCCTCCAGGTAATTTGCACACAGTTTCAGATGGAAAGATTCTTCTCCCCAACTCCCAATTTAAACACATGCCCAAGAAAGCCAGTGAAGAAGTCGGGAGTGTTAAGATGGACACAAGAAACATCAACTGCCCTTGGAGCCTCACCATCCCTCCCTCCTTCCCTCTCCTTTCTCTCTCATCCCCTCCCCTTCCCTTTCCCCCCATTCTCCTTCCTTCCAACCTCAGTCAGTTGTAGTAAAAATAAAGGAAGGGGGGGAGTAGACCTCAGCCAATGGAGGGAAGGAGGGTTGGCTTTGTCTCTCTTCCCATACACAATTGAAGGAGATGGGTGAAAGCAGGCCATGCAGCAGCCCCAGGGAAGGAAGTAGTAGACTAGAGAGCCGGTTGTTCGTGGGACAGATATGACCCCTGCACAAGCTGATTTCACAGGCTGTATGTTTTACACCCCTGGTCTAGGAATTAAAGTGCTTCAGCATTTGTTTAACCTTGTAAATACAATCTAATGCTGCTTCTGAATAGAATATTTGACATGACTATCCATACCCAGTCTTTCCCACAAAATAAATAGTTTATAAGCAGGAGATCCTAGGTTAATTCATTAAATAATATCACATCAAAGCACATTTTCTATACAAGAAGTCACAATTTTTATGACTCCCATTTCAGAGAGAAATCTTAACTATTTGAATCCTCAAATATATATTAGTGTTTCTTTCTTGGTATGGCTCTGTGGCCATCCATCTTTGTGAACAAAGCCGAAAGGTTAGGGAAGAATCTCATTTTCTAAGTTGACATTAAGCAGGATATTAAAATATCCACCTCTTTGTTGCACCATCCATCTTATGAACAACGGAACATGCTCTAATTTGTTTTACACTGCACTAAATTATTCATTGCATTACTAAAACTGATCTTATTCCCAGACTAAGCCTGTGATTTCAGACTAAGAGATCAATTGTGATTTCTAACTAGGCTTCACTTTTTTATTATAAAAGATGTAGCCTAGTTGCATTTGATTGATTGAAATGACATTATATGTTACATTAAATGAAGTATGGATTGAGGGAGGGGAATCTTATTTCCATGGTTCTACCAGCCTTAGCAAGGCAAATATAAAATTTCAAAAGTCAGTCATGGCAAACAATAGAGTCCCTTTTCAAATTCTGGGCCCAGTATTCAAGACAAATTTTGTATTGTGTTCCATATGCACAGATGCATACATTTTAGTTTTCAAATAACCAGCCCCCACCCCACCCCAAAGCTTAAGTAATACATTTGTGAAGAATATTGGATTTGTGTTGCAAATGCTGACCTTTTTTTTTCTAAGAACAAAGTAAAACACTTGTAACATCCCTACTTTCTAGTTAAGAGATTTGAGCTCCTGAAGAGGTCTTTGCTTCAAGGAGCGCAGAAAGGTCCTAACTTCTTTGATTCAAGGCTCACAGAAATAACTTGGGTTCACATAGCTGTGATACAAAACATTTGAGTAACACTGTTATATCTAATGGGAAAGTGGCTGTCTCCCACCCCCACCAACCAATCACAAAAACAGGCCAACAGCAAACATGGTTGGGTGGGAATTTCCAAAGTATCTCATCCACCAGTTCCTCACAGGACCCTCAACTTGTGCAAAATATTTGTAACAAGTTGATTCTAGGTTTTGTGCCTAACTTCCAGCTTAGTGTTCAACACTTTCAGCTCTGTGTTCAAAATATCTTAGACCCTATGGCTGCATTCTACATGCACCACTCCAGCTGTAGTGTAGCTGGGGTTACCAACCACAAGGTGGGACCTGAAGTTCTCCCAGAATTACAGCTGACATCCAGACAACAGATATTAGTTCCCTGGATAAAATGGCAGTTTTGGAGGGTGGCATCTATTGTATCACACCCCCACTGAAATCCCTCCTCTCCCCAAACTCTGCCCCCCCCTCCCAGGCACACCCCTGATCTCCAGGAATTTCCCAAGCCAGAACTGGCAATGTATTGTATTTGACTTATATCCTGTCCTCCCCTGCAAGCAGGCTCATGTTCAGTACTGACCATGTTCAGCCTTGCTTAGCTCCCAAGCTCTGACAAGCCTGGGTTAAACTGTGCTATATCAGCTGCTATAGTGGGCTTAACCAGATTTTAATATCATTCTACTAATAGGGGGGAAAGGCCTGTGACACAGAGGATTGTATATTTACAAACAGTCATAGGTTTTTATTTTCCAATGAGAGGTATTTTTATGCTGGTGCTAAATGGTTTCAGAAGGCATTAAGCCATATTAAAAGTTACAGGTTTTTAGTTTTTTATTTTATTAAATTTACATCCAAAGCATTGTTTAGTGCTTTCCAATAGCATGAAGAAGTATACATGTTTTGGAACTGCATGTGTTGAGAAGCAATGGCTGGGACTCACCCCATCACTGCTTTTGTGGGCTCTGGAGCTGGGGAAGAGCATCAGGTAGCCATACAGTCTTCAGCTATCTGATCACATGGTCCAGTGTTGGGGAGGGGGCTTGTGATGGCCAGAGGACAGGCTGGAGTTGAAGGGCCTTCATCATGTGGGAAAAAGTTGGTGGGCAGTTCTGGGGACTTCATCTGCACATCCCACCCCTATAAAGCAGCACTTTTTTTTTTTGCTTCTTTCCCTCCTACCTTTCCTGTGCTTTGGTTGTTATGGGTCTTCTGTACTGTTTGTTGTTTACTGTTTTATTGTCACAGCTTTAGACAGTTTGGGCACTGGGATGAATACTTTTGGTTGGGGAGGTGGCAACTGCATGTCTGCATCCTTAAGGGGTTGTAGGGTGGAGTCAATTCAGAAGCAATGTCCAGCTTTGAGGCTGTCAGTGAGGCCCTCACCACCAGGTGGCAAGAGTTCCGTGTAGCAGCCAGCAACCATGTGACTCTCACCAGTTTCTCACTCCTCAGTTTTACCCCCAGGAGATGGGTTGGGGTATGGGGTTCATTGGGTAGCAGGCAGATCACCTGATGCAGAATCTTTCTCTATGCTGTTTTAATATTTTAATGTTTTAATTATGTTTTATTGTTATAATGTGAATCTGTCATCAAATTGTGACCATTGTTAGTCGCCCTGAGCCTGTTTGAGGAGGGTGGGATACAAGTGCAATAAATAAATAAATAATCTGCACCAGTGCTCCAATTGTGTAATCAATAAAAGCTGTGGCCTTTTTCCATTTCAAAAATTAACCGGGGTTTGTTGTATCATTTCTTGCCTGCACTCCCCTCTATGCCCCTGGGCCTTCAAACAGTTCAATGTCTCTTCCCCCCCCCCCCCCGAAGCCTTGCAGCACAAGACATACTAGTTGTCATCACAACTCTGCATTAGTATAAACTGCCATATTTTGTTCAGATATAACGCTTTGTAATTAAAGTTCTATTTTAGATCTGAGTATTTGCAGCAACAGTTAACTAGATAGTTGTCTCTGCAAATCTGTGAAGTAATCTGACATGGGCAAATTTCAATGACTGTGTTGGTGCTCCCTAGCAGGCCAGTTGCTTGGCTTTAGAATAAGAAACCCAAGACATTGTAGGAAGGGCCCAGGGACATTAAGGGAAAGCAGCAACAATACCAATATTATTGTTATTTTGTCTGAAGTACTATGTATTTATTTATTCATAGTTCTTCAGGATTCTTAGTTTTATTTGTTGTGGAGCCACATGGCATTGTGCATGGCTGACCTGCAGAAGGAATTCCAGTAGGGGTGGGAGCAGGATATTTCTGTCACTCTGCTCTGTAAAATAGGGCAGGAGCCTCAGCACTTGCAGAGAAGACACATAGGGTGTTCTTTTTCTAATTTCCTAATGGAAGGGATATTTATTTTGAGGTAACAAATAGGAAGGAATTCAAGCTAAAGTAATTTGGACCATGAGTTTGCATCCATTGAAAACAGGCCTATGAATTAAGTGTCATAGTGTTGGATGACAAATGATGTGCCCACTGCTGGTTACTGGTTCATTAAAATGAAAATAACGGCACAAAAGGATGTAAAGACAGGAACAACTGAAGTGATCAGGGTTATGAAGAGATTGTTAAGAAGTCTGAGGGATTTTTAACATAGAAAAAAATGGCAAGTGACTGAAGTTGTGACCAAGCATTTTAAACATGTTACATGATTCTTAGACTCTTAGAACTCTAGACCAAAATTTGTAGTGACAGGATATTTGTTACAGCCATTGGCAGGGATGGTTTATTTTTTAACAGCTTTGTGTTCACAGACAGTAATTCTGCTAAATAGCAAATTCTGGAAATAAATAACTGTTGATAACTGTCATTATCTTGTTATGTTTCTGAATTCATGGAACACAATTGACAAGTAGAATGGGCTAGGTAGATTTTTTTTTTCCTGATTCAACATAGCCATTCCCTGGGGTCAGGCAGTCTTTGACTGGTTCTGCATTGCCACAGTTGCTTCTAAATGCTTAGTTAATGAATTATAGAGCCTGATGTTGTCAGTTGAGGATGATTTCATATGGTGATAGAAAGTCCCATCAAGTCACAGCTGACTTATGGTGACCCTGTAGGGTTTTTGAGGCAAGAGAAAAACAGAGGAGTTGTGTGCCATTTCTGCCTCTGCATAATGCTCCTGGACTTCCTTGGTGGCCTCCCATCCAAATACTAACTAATGCCAACCCTAAGTAGATTTCAAGATCTGAAGATCAGGCTACCCTGGGCCATCCAAGTCCCATAGCAGGCATAACTGTTAAAGAATACTGGTGAGAGTACCAAGGCTTGAGAAGTTCCACACTGGGTTCCAAACAAGTTTCAAAGACTGCTTTATGAGCAAAGCAGCTATGAAAAAGCTGCCTCTGGCAAACATATATTAATGTGTTTGGCATATGGTGCCTTTGTTTTCTTTCAGTGATTTCACCAACTAGAAGAGGCAAGGATCTAATTTGCAGGTAGGGACCTACAACTATCACACTCAGTCCAGTAGGTCAGTCTAAAAGTTTCTTACTCTGATAGGCAGATGCTTCTGCTGCCCTGTGACCTTTTTCAGGTGCCGGATATGATACAGCTTGGGGTAATCTCATAGTTACAGTGGCAGATCCAGTCTTGATCACGACCTGATAAACTGGCTTCCTCATGTCTCACAATTATAGTTCTGAGATACCAATATCCACACAATGGCCATACCACCACATCCGAGACAACTTCAGCCAGCTCATTAGTTACACAAATAGTGAACAGCCAAGAGCACTAACATATTGCTGGTAGCCATACAATGTGTGTGTGTTAAATACCATCAAGTTGCCTTCCAATGTATGGTGACCCTATGAATTTATGACTTCCAAAATGTCCTATCATTAACAGCCTTGTACAAGTCTTGCAAACTTAGAGCCATAGCTTCCTTTATTGAATCAATCTATCTCATGCTAGGTCTTCCTCTTTTCTTGCTGCTTTCAACTTGTCCTAGCTTTATTGTCTTTTCCAGTGACTCTTTGTCTTTTCATAATGTGAACAAAGTATGATAGCTTCAGTTTAGTCATTTTAGCTTCCAGGGAGAGTTTAGGCTTGATTTGATCTAGAACCCACTTATTTGTCTTGTTGGCAGTGCACAGCATCGGTAAAACTCTCCTTCAACACCACATTTTAAATAAATCAGCTTTCTTCCCACACTCACTTTCTCTCTCTCTCTCATATATACACACATACAACTGACCACTGTCTGCCATTGGTATGTGTGGAATGAGAAAAGTTTCTACAGAAGGGCGACCAAACCTGTCTCCCAATTAGAGATTTATGAAGGATCACGCTCCTATTTTGTATCAAGAGAATAACATTGGCTGTATCATTCAGCCAGATTTCAGCCTTACAAGTGATGTTATATCCCCCTCCTTGTAGTCTTCACTTTGAGGTCATTGTCAGGTTTGAACTGACATTAACTATGATTAAGACAAAAACTATGGTCAGTCATCTTCTAATACCAAATCTGAAAACAGAGATTGAAACTGGCAAAAAATCCGAGAAACAAATTCTTATTGGTGTTGATAATGGTTAGTCAGAACATAATTAAACATGTTGAGGGAATTTGGATGAAGCTGGGAAAAGGGGAATATTTAACAATGCAGACCGTTCCCCTAACCATTAAGGGATGAAAAATGTTATGATACATCATCTTTGGGCAAATTAAGTATTTAAGCAAGAACCAAAGTATTTATATGGGAGTATTTATACAGGAATTTTAATGTATATGCATCTATTACAAATAAAAGGTTTTAACTGACAATATTACTCTGTAGGGTTTTTTTAATGTATCCCAAAGGCTTGTGTAATTAGTTAACCAAAATCATTTAAATACAGATCAAATGAAGATCAGACACACAAAGATTTCTATATTCTTTGGAATCAGCTCACTTTAGGGGCCATGGGGAAAAGTTGCTTTCAAATCTGTTCCCTGTATGAACTGATTAAAAATATTTTGCTGGTAGAAGAACAAAAAATAGTGCATCAGTGACAAAAAAATAATTACAAAAGTTCACAGCTAGGAATAATCTAAAATTACTCTGAGATATCTCTTTGGTTTTGTAACACAAACAAATGTTATCTTGTAGTATTAACAGTACATTCTAATGAACCAAAGGGAATAATTGCTGGAACATTTCAAGCACGAGACTTAATTAAAATTTCTTGTTGTTATAAAATCATTGCCTTTCAACTAATTTAGGTAGACATTTCAGAAGCAACTTGAATTTATTCTAATATAAATTTTTCTATCAAAGAGCAGCATTACTAAATGGAGATAACAATGGCTAAAATGTTACCTTTGCTTTTCCATCTGTTATACCCTACCATGTTGAATTCATGGGAAAGGGGACTGATAGTGGGAAAGGGATGAACTGATAATGTCAGTTTGCTTTTCTTTTGGGGACACATTAGTATGGTGGATTTGTGTGTGTGTGTGTGTGTGTGTGTGTGTGCATTTTTACACCATTGATACATACACAATTGTTAAGATGCTATTTACATGACATTTGTCATGTAAATTTTACATGACTTATGTCATGTAAATTTTGTGTGTGCCATTTATTTAATTAAATTCTTAATTAAATCCCTGAAGGGACCCAAAGCAGTTTGCAGTAATAAAGAATTCAACATAGATGAACCAGCTGACAAACAAGACAGCTATCTTGGATCAATCGTAGATTCAGTGGCTGGCTCACTCAAATGTGTAGGTTGAAAGCCACAAGTCTTGGCTGAGAACAAAGACTTATGACTCTCTGGCTGTACCCAAACTGTATATCTGCAACAGGAAGGGGAAAGCAGAAGTTCAATGAGATGTTAAAGCTGGCAATGTTATTTCTTCCAGTTTTTCCCATCTTGAAGTTTACATACAATTTACACAAAAAAGATTTAAAGATTTATTAATTTTAACCAGCAGAATTCAAGATGACAAAATCACAATTCCTTCTCACAAGGTGAAACAAAATTGTAATCAGAATTAGAGATAGGCATGAACTGGGAAAATAATGGTTCATATTGGTTCATGGTTCATTTGGTTTGTTTGGTTTGGGAGGTATAGAACAGCCCCCTCACATGTTAGAGATGCCAGACTCACTGGGAGTCTTCAGCAGGATTTCCTCCACTCACCCTCTAAGTTTGGCAAAGATTTGATTTGAAATGTCTGAGTTATAGCCCCCCCCCCCAAAAAAAAAAAAAAACCAAACAGGTGTCCCAGGAAAGCTCAGCAAAGTGAAACCAGCTAAATCAGGGTGTCTGCTCTCTCATGGTTTGGGAGGTATAGAACAGCCCCCTCACATGTTAGAGATGCCCGACTCACTGGGAGTCTTCAGCAGGCTTTCCTCCACTCACCCTCTAAGTTTGGCAAATATTTGATTTGGAATGTCTGAGTTATAGCCCCCCCCCCAAAAAAAAAAAAAAAACAGGTGCCCCAGGAAAGCTCAGCAAAGTGAAACCAGCTAAATCAGGGTGTCTGCTCTCATAGTGCAGAATGGGACTGACTCCCAGAGATGCCACTCAAGCTATGGACATTTGCTATGGGTGCTTCTAGGACTCCCCCAGCATTGCCTAGGAATTGATTGAATTGGCACTAGGCTGTCTAGAAAAATGAACCAAATGAACCACCAAGGAAAAAAGGTAGTTTGTTTTGTGATTTGGACATGGCACAACCAAATGAAACGGTTCAAAATGAAACACAAACTGACCTGGTTTGTGTTCAAACCATGGTTCATTTTTTGGTTCGTGCCCTTCCCTAATCAGAATATTCAAACTGAACTAACCAGCTTTGGTCTTATGTCTAATTTGTAATTGGAAGGCCAATTAAAAAGTTTCATGTGAAAAGGTGCAAGTTGATATAAATTGTTGTTGCACTATAGGTGTAGGTTAATCTCTGCTGCAGAGATTAACCAACACCTATATTAGAACCGGTTTGGTGTAGCGGTTAAGTGTGTGGACTCTTATCTGGGAGAACCAGATTTGATTCCCCACTCCTCCACATGCATCTGCTGATGTGACCTTGAGTCAACCACAAATTCTTCTCAAGAGCAGTTTCTGTTAGAGCTCTCTCAGCTCCACCTATCTTGCAGGTTGTCTGTTGTAGGGGACGAAGGGAAAGAAAGGGAGATTGTAAGCCGCTCTGAGACTCCTTCAGGTAGTGAAGGGCAGAGTATAAATCCAGTCCCTTTTTCTTCTTTTCATCTGTGCATCATCCTCTTATTACTGTTCCATCACCAACTGAAACTAATGTAATCTAGACTAACATATAGTTAGGTATTGCACTACCATAATAATTCATGTTTTGTGCCTAATAGGTGAATGATTTCAAAAGCACAATATCAAAAGCCACAATTAACTCTAATTTGTAGTAGACATTTGACTTTGCTCACAACTAGCTAGCTGTCTGGGCTATCATATTTTTATCCTGCCTTTTGTCTCAGGAGCTCATGGCAATGCTGGTATGCAGTTTTGACTGACAGAGAATGACTGGTCTGAAGTTGTCAAGTTAGCTTCATGGCAGAGCAGGAGTTAAACCAGGTGGTTGAATCCCATGGTTCCATTCCACTGTCAGATGTGCTGACCTCCTACTGAAGCAGCATTTCCCCAATTCCAGAGACATGGAAGAGCCTCTTCTGTCAGGGAAAGATTCTGTCCACTTCTGTAAGTGGAACAGATCCATGGAATCTCCATAATTATAGTATTGTAATCACTATACCATTCTGGGTGTCTGGCTGTATTTAGTAGCAAGTTTCATCTATCTGTGAAATGTGCAAAACCAAAGTCTTTTTGTGGGCTAGGGAATAAGGGGAAAAACATTTTTGCCTTGACCACTGTTTCTGTTAATTAAGTTGTGTGTGTGTGGGGGGGTGGGACTGGTTTTTATTGGTGTCTTGTTGCATTTGGAAATATTGTACAACTTCAGATTATCTTTAAATGGGGCTATTTCCATGCCCTTGAGAACACTTCTCTACTTTCAGTTGCATTTACATCTGAATAATACATGCACACTGGCACATATTTCTGGAAAAAAGTGTATAAAGCTGCAATATTCTCAACAGCTGAGGTCCTATCCTTACTTGTGTAAATTAATCATACTTGTTCTGAAATGGGTTAGGCCTGGAAGGAAAATAATTTATTAGAGTACATTTTACGTAATTTTCAAGAACTGTACTGATAACTTATTTAAAAACCCTTCTTTTTTTAAAAAAAGCCAACTTTATACTGATTATTGAGTTGTTACACACACATACATACATAAAACAACTCCATAATCACTATTAATGAAGCCTACATTTCTACAGGGAGCAATTTTACTGGTTAGAAATAAAACCCATTACATTCAACTAAAGTGTCTTTAGGATTGCATTCTAATTGATTGTACATCTATATGAGGTGTACATCTTGCCCTGTTAAAATTCATAATTCTCGAATTAGCTCCATGTGTCATTATCCATGCCTATGATTGTTAAGTACTGTGTTTTAAGGTTTTGTAAACTGTCTACAGAAAGATGAGGAGTTACTCAAAGGAATGACACATAGAAAAGGGCAAAGATTTGTCCTCTGTTGCTTCTAAAGGCCAAGCATCCTAAGCAGAAGTTTATTTATGTATTTATTTATTTATATTAAGATTTATACCCCGCCCTTCTCACCTAAGTGTCTCAGGGCGGCTAAAAAGTTAAGTCCAACAGTGGATACATTACAAGGAGGAGCGGTCACTCCTTCACTGGAGATCTTCAAGCAGAGATTTACCAACCATCTGTCAGAGATACTCTAGACCTTTTCCAAATGTATTATTCTTTAAGACAGGAAAAGAGCCTGAAAGGGCCAAGAGGATAAGGCATTATGAGCACAATGTCTTCAGCAATATTTTGAAAGCATGTGCCAGGCTCCAACTCCCTGAGGTCAGAGTCTGCAGCTGCCACATCCTCTGGTGTCCGTTTGATGACGACCACAAGAGGAGGGAGATTGCCTACACCTCTTCCCTGCCAACAAAATAGAAGAATGGCCCTTCCTCCTTAGCTACCCTAGGTCCTCCTTTTTAGAGGAGCCTTTGGGAAAAGACTGGGTTCATCCAGTGCCCCATGACTTGGGGCAGAGCTCTGGGGAAGCTGAATTCCCAGTGCAGTGCAGGCTTCCCCCCATGCCCCACCCCTCCCCACTGTCTCAAAAGGCCTCCTCCTCAGCCTGTGCAGACCCAAGAAGGATTGGGCATGCTGTCCTGAACCACAGGGTTGACAGCAGGTTTGCCTTGGCAACGAAGCCCTGTTTCCATGCTGTGTCATGTTGTCAGTGCAGCCAGATTGGGAAATGTCCCAGCTGTCTTTGCCTGGCTGCAGCTATGGATGGGCATGAACCAAATCACAAAGCAAAATTTATCACAAATTTTGGCTTGTCCATGATTTATGAACAGAAGTTTGTGCTGGGTCTACCATCATGAATTTCCACAAACTTTACAAGGACTGCAAAAGAGAGCCCAAAAACAACTAGCCATGAACCATGAACCAACATGAACTACATGGCCCATGCCCATCCCTAGCTGCAGTTCACCATCTCTTTCTCCCATTCTTCTGTGTGGGGCGAGTTCAAAGACACCAGACATGTCCCCACCATCATCTGAGGCTGAACCCTCCACCCGGGAGCTCTCTTTGTCCTAGTAAATTCAGGTCCAGGACGGTGACCTCAGACAGCTTGGAAATAATACTCCAATAATGATTCTTCTATCTGTTCTGATGTTTGTTTGTTTGTTAAAGGCATGAAAACTGCCCGCCCATATCTTGCATATAGGCGTCTGAATAGCTAACCTTTGGTTAGATCTAGAAAGACCTACTGTTTATTATTATTAATTTGTATTTCTACACATTATGGATTACATCAAAGCATTGTTTTACTCAAATAATTTATTTAAATAACTCAAATCATTCATTTAAATTTCATTTCATTTCATTTTATTCGATTTGTATCCCGCCCTCCCCACCGAAGTGGCTCAGGGCGGCTGAAATGCATGTATTCCTAAAGCAAGCATGCATACTACCTGGTTATTATAGCACAGGCTAGCTTATCAGGCCCCTATAAGGACATATTCCTGTTGAACTGAACATATTTAGAAATCAAAATGATGAACACCACCAGATTCTGCACTGTTCCTAATCTGAAAATATTTGAATAGCCATGAATGGGTCATAATGTTTTAATAATTAGTCATGGTCAGGGCTTTTTTTTTTTTTTTAGCAGGAGCGCACAGGAACACAGTTCTAGCTGGCTTGTTGTCAGGGGCTGTGGCCTAATATGCAAATAAGCTCATTCTGGGCTTTTTCTATTTAAATGGTCATGGCCATTCATATTTTTTTTTTTACTATTCCCTAATGCTTTATGGTCCTTCCAATATGTATTAATGCTGATTTTTTTTACCCCACTTTTCAATCTTAATGTTCTCAGAGTGGTTTATGACCTTTCTAAAGTACAATGTTAAGTTCTTTTCCATATAGTATGGATAAGGTATAACAGGGCATACAGCTGTATGCTGAAAAGGGGGGTGGGGGCTGATGCAGCAAAGACAGAAAGAATACAACTGGGAAAAATATTCAGTCTTGTTCAAGCCAAGATGTCACATCACAGCTGAGATGTGTTCTTTACCTCAAGAACCAACAACCCCATTTCCTTCTTGACAGCTTCCTTCCCCTGGGTCAAACCCCCATTTCCCCATGGTAGCTGCCATAGTCAGTGAAGTCAGAAGGCATTTAAATGCCTTCTGAGCTCACTGAATAAAGCCCACCATTGGCTTGGGTGCCAGCATGTCTCGCCCATGAACCCAAACCAAAAACCAGGCCAGTTCATGGGTGGTTCATGAACAATATGATTGCCCAAATCATGGTGTTTAGTCAAACAAACCAGCTTGGTTTGTTATGAAATTCCGTTTGTAATTTGACTTTTGCCCATCCCTAGTATGAATAAATTAAGCAACACAAACTAAACAACACTGACCTGGAGCCTGCAGTGCCATTCTCTTGGTACCACAGCAGATCCTCTTACAGAATGGCTTTTCTTTCTGCAGAAGAGGGGGAGGGCAATTTTTGCTGATTTTCCGCTCCTGCTGCTGACTCATAATTTGTTCCCCACACTATTCCTTCAGGTGCATCAACCCAAAGAAGTTTGGTGAGGAGAGACTAAGTTGCCTTTTTGTAATATGATTATGCTTAGGATCCAAAACCTCTGTTTCCTTGAATGTT
Source organism: Heteronotia binoei (assembly GCF_032191835.1). Lineage (NCBI taxonomy): Eukaryota > Metazoa > Chordata > Lepidosauria > Squamata > Gekkonidae > Heteronotia > Heteronotia binoei. Next base: position 45,090,795 of record NC_083229.1, read on the forward strand.
AGGATCAAGACAGTTGAAATAGGGCATCTGATCCTAAATTTAACCATCTTAAATAACAGCTAATGCAGCCCCATGTGCAGAGTGGTAAAGCTGCAGTCGGAGTACTCTGCTCACGACGTGAGTTCGATCCCAGCAGAAGCTGGTTCAGGTAGCTGGCTCCAGGTTGACTCAGCCTTCCATCCTTCTGAGATTGGTAAAATGAGTACCCAGCTTGCTGGGAGAAAAGTGTAGATGACTGGGGAAGGCAATGGCAAGCCACCCCATAAAAAAGTCTGCCGTGAAAACGTTGTGATGCTGTGTCACCCCAGAGTCGAAAACAACTGGTGCTTGCACAGGGGACTACCTTTACCTTAATGCAGGTTAAGTGTTCAGTTGTTGGATACTTGTCTATTGAAGTGAAAACCAATGATCCTTGACTACCTCCTGCAAGTTGCAAAGGGAAACCTGCAGTTTTCAAATGAGTGCTGCAATGTGTGAATGTTTCTTTGCTGTCTGCTGCTGAAATCATTTGCACCCCCAGGAATACTATTTACTTTAATAGAGCTTGGACCAGTTTGGCACTTTGATGATCAGATTGCCTTTGTACAGTAGCAGTCATGGAACTAATGTACCTTTTCCAGGATTCTATAAAAACTAAGCAATAGATATTTCAGAGGCCAACTAGAATTGTTACTGAATACATAAAGAGAGTCCTTGACACAATCCTCAATATTATTCCCTTCTGTTTTATAGCCTTGCTTTTTTATAACCAAAACATAGGGTCTGATGCAAGAGTTTTTGGCATGCTACCAGTGCCATAAACAGGACAGTAATAGCTATTGTTTATATCATCTTCTGAGAATCTTAGGCTCAAAACTGAAGGAACTTAGAGTGAATTCTTCAGGTGTGTGTTGAGCCTGCCTTCAGCCTAAACTGTCAAATATACTAATGATTGACTGAAGTCTGCCATTCTTGTTCATATGTTTTTGCTGCTACCACCATATCCTAACAGTGCCCTGAGAGCAATGCCCCTGATCTTTTCTCAAATGAAGGGAGAAGAAGCACTGGTCAGAAAGAGGGGCAGACAGAGAGGACCATGAGCAACTCAGAGGGGCATGACTTAACTGCTTCTGCCAACAGGATTGCCATTGGGGATTTCTAGCTGGTCTTCATTATTTTGTTCTTTCCATAATATTATTCTGTTACATTGTTCTTCAGTTTTGTAATCATATTTAGTATATTTGTTTTCTGTACTTTTAGTACTTTTTAATTTTGTTATTCTTTTTAAATAAATAGCATTTTTTGAATTTATTTCAGTTGCATTATTTCTAATTGAGTGATCTGCCTTGATTCTCAGAGGAAGGAAGAATATAAAAGAAGTTGATAAATAACCTATTCAGTGTTGTATCTGACTGTTCAGGTTGAAGAAATACTCTGATTTGATTCAGTGTTGACACAAAACTATGGCTGATTTGAACTATAGTTAAGACTGAGTCTTAAGAAGTAATTAAAGCTAAACTCATGGTTTCAGATGCTGGTTGACAGACCCTAACCAGCCATAGTTAACAGAGTGGCTCACAGTTTGGATGGTTGTAATAACCATGGTAGTATAATTACATCATATTGTCAGAACCTGAGCCACTGAGTGCATCTGAAGAATGTGCTCTGATTTGACTTTTTCGTCCTTTGTCACTAGCCTTGAAATAACTTGGATCAAAGCAATGATGTTACAACTTTGCAAATGACCTCCCTGAAAATAAGTGCTCAGGATTCATAATTATGCTGACAGCAGAGAGAACATCTCAGGTTCACCTACCAGAGGGTGTTTTAACTATGACATAAGCCATTATTGTTACATTACTGTTAAGCCAGAAGACATAGAATCAGGCTACTCGGTGTGATATAATACATGTGAGATCTGTAAATAATACTATAAAGGTTCTGAAATGTGTAGTAATTCTTGACAGACTGCTTGGTAGCTAAGGAGGTTGGCTGGAAAGGGGGAGAGTGTGACTTTGAGTAACACAGAGAGGGAGTGAACACTCTGATTAGATAAAAGGATGATTGAAAGGGAATATATATATTGGGGAGGTTGAGGAGAAAAAGTGGAGAAGAGGGTAGGGGTTTCAGGAAAAGACTGTCCTAAGAAGGGCTGACCTAGATAGCACAGGCTAGCTTAATCTCATCAGATCTTGGAAGCTAAGGAGAGTCAGCTCTGGTTAGTATATGATGAGAGACCTCCAAGGAAGTCCAGGGCTGTGATGCAGAGGCAGGCTATGGCAAACCTCCTCTGAATGTCTCTTGCCCAGGGCCGGATCTAGGGGGAAGGCAGAGGGGGGTGCTTGCCCCGAGTGCCAACAGAGGGGGGGGCACCAAATTGGTTATGAAGTCCATTGTACTGTATGGGACCATAAGATAGAACGGCCCATAAAGGGGCACCATTTTAAAGGATTATGTTTATTGTTGAGAATTTTGTTATTCTTCCTTTTGCTGGTTTATCTTTTTCCAGTATTGAGCTGGAGACTCAATACTTGAGAGACTGAATATTCTGGAGTCTATATGATTCTTAAAATAAACTGTTTGAATTCAGTTTATTTTATAAATATTGTGTTCTCCGTAGTTCTTTCCCTAAGATTAATGCTTTCAGAGGTAACACTCATGCCATCCAGACTTTGCTCACAAAAGTGAAAGTTTTAAATTAGTGCTGTAAATGAGTTTGCCGGTCAAACTTATACTTGATGAAGAGTGACAATGGTGACCTGCTCCCAAGATGAGTTTGTTGGCATTGCAAACATCACAGACTCTTTAAAACTGGTTGGTGACTGCACAGCATTTGTTTTGCTAATAGCTATTCCTTTACTTAATCTCTGTGGACAGTTAAGAAACAGACCCAGTATCCTAGTGAACCTGATCATTCAGGATCTGGAACAGAGAGTGTTTATGAAGTCAAGATGTGGAGGAATGCATACCATTGAGAGTTTTCTTCCTCACATAATACCATGTATCCCTGGCCATATATTCATATAGTACAGTGAAAAAGGGAGTGTTTTTCCTGAAAAAAGAAATACTGGCTAGAGTTGAAAATGTTTCTCAACAAACAAAGAAAATGGAACCAAAAAATAGGGGGCAAATTCATAAACCAGATACATGGAGAGGAGATATTTCCATGTTAGAAACAGAACCTCAGAAAAGAGAAGACATTTGTACTGTAAATCAGTATACTATAAATCAGTGTATATACTAAAATGGAGCCTAAAATTAGGAAGCAAATTATAAACTTGGGGGGGGGGGGTGGTGGCTGGATCTTTCTACTGTAAAAACAGAGCTCCTAAAGGGGAATAAAATCCTGTTAAAGCAGCCTTGGGAAAAATACAATTCCTATGCTCTTTTTCCTTTGCCATCCATATATGTTGTTCTGCTAGATGTGCAGCCTCCCAGTCTACATCGACAAATGGCTCAATGATCACTCAATTCAATTGTCAAGCCAACAGGGGAATTTTCACAGAGTAGACAGTACTAGGTAGGATTTTCCAGTGGTCTGACTCTGTATAACTTGTTCACATTCCGTCTGTTGGTTTGGAAATCATACAACTTTATGGCTATTCATCTTAAGCTAACATAGCACATAGCTAGATAAATTATGCAAATTGTGGGGTTTAATTGTTGGGACAGAATGCACTGAAACTAAAACGGTGTTCTGTGTAATACACATTAAACTACTAAATTCTTTTTGGCCTTGGAGAAATCATTTATTTATTTGTTCACTTCAGCCAAGCTCAGCCAAATAAGCAAAAATTTTAAAAAGGAATACCCTTCTTAGCTCAAGTTATTATAAAATGATAGTTCTACCCCTACCAGAACTTAGTATGTAGTAGTATAGTCATTCACATGGTTGCTGGTATCCTGCTAGCATGTATAATTCAAGGTGTGCAATGTAAATTATGACTAATGGTACTGCTATACATTAGAGCTCCATCAGTTCTTTAGTACATGAACACCTAGTTTCTTTAAATGAAACTAAGTCCTCAGGGCCAGATGAATTGCATCCAAGGGTTCTAAAAGAGCTTGCAGATGTAATTTCTGAGCCTCTGGCTATTATTTTTGAAAATTCTTGAAGAATAGGAGAGGTGCCAGAAGATTGGAAGCAGGCGAATGTTGTCTCCATCTTCAAGAAGGGGGAAAAAGACAATCCAGGTAACTACCAACCCATCAGCTTGACATCTATACCTGGAAAAGTTTTAGAACAAATCATCAAACAGTCAGTCCTGGAACATTTAGAAAGAATGGATATGACTACTAAGAGCCAGAATGGTTTTCTCAAGAATAAGTCATGTCAGACTAACCTGATCTCTTTTTTTGAGAAAGTGACTACCTTGCTGGATTAGGGGAATGCTTTAGACATCATTTATCTCGATTTAAGTAAGGCTTTTGATAAGGTTCCACATACTATCCTTGTTGACAAGTTGGTAAAATGTGGTTTGGATCCTGTTACTGTTAGGTGGATCTGTAACTGGTTGACAGATCACACAAAAAGAGTGCTTGTGAATGGTTTCTTATCCTCTTGGAGAGGAGTGACAAGTGGAGTGCCTCAAGGATCTGTCCTGGGACCTGTTTTGTTCAACATCTTTATCAATGATTTGGATGAAGGAATAGAGGGAATGCTTATTAAATTTGCAGATGATGCTAAATTGGGAGAAGAAGATAGAAACAGGATAAAGGATGACCTTGACAGGCTGGAAAACTAGGCTAAAATCAATAAAATGAATTTTAACAGGGATAAATGTAAAGTTCTGTATTTAGGCAGGAGAAATCCAATGCATGGTTATAGAATGGGGGAGACTTGTCTTAGCAGTAGTATGTGCAGAAAGGATCTAGGGGTCTTAGTGGATCATACAGTGCAATGTGATGGCTAAAAAGGCAAATGCAATTTTGGGCTGTATCAACAGAAGTATAGTGTCCAGATCATGTGATGTGATGGTATCGCTTTACTGTGCTCTGGTAAGACCTCATCTGGAGTATTGTGTTCAGTTTTGGACACCACATTTTAAGAAGGATATAGACAAGCTGGAACGGGTCCAGAAGAGGGCGACGAAGATGGTGAGGGGTAGACCAAGTCCTATGAGAAAAGGTTGAAGGAGCTGGGGATGTTTGGCCTGGAGAGGAGGAGGCTGAGAGGTGAAATGATCACCATCTTCAAGTCCTTGAAGGGCTGTCATCTAGAGGATGGTTTGGAATTGTTTTCTGTGGCCCCAGAAGGTAGGACCAGAACCAATGGGTTGAAGTTCCAGCTCAACATTACGAAGAACTTCCTGACCGTTAGAGCGATTCCTCAGTGGAACAAGCTTCCTCAGGAGGTGGTAGGCTCTCCTTCCTTGGAGGTTTTTACACAGAGGCTAGATGGCCATCTGACAGCAATGAAGATCCTGTGAATTTAGGGGGAGGTGTTCGTGAGTTTCCTGCATTGTGCAGGGGGTTGGACTAGATGACCCTAGAGGTCCCTTCCAACTCTATGATTCCATGATTCTATGAATTTGTGGTGTGGATGTTCATGCAATTAAATACAATTCAAAGGGTTCTATAGAGGCTGGTGAATTAAGCTTGGTTTGATCTTGTGTCTATTTCATTGTAGCAACTTTCTAAAGCCTGTTGCATGGTGGACCAGCAGATACTCACTAGACTGGTTCTGTTTGATCCTGCGCTGGGCTGCTCCAAATGTCAATTATACATAGTATGGGGGGGGGACCTAAAACTGCATCAGCATCAGTCTTTGTAACTCTCTGCCTTTTCTTGAAGGGAGGGGGAAGGGTTTACAGTGCAAAGGAATGGTGGAAAGTTTTGACAGCTTTGGGCAGAGAATGTTACTTTTCTTTTAAGATAAAACCCTCCAATTGGAAAAGACTAAGACTGGATGGTCCTGGAAGAAATCCTTCTACTCTCTTGGCCATTTCTAAGCTGAATTACTTCTTGTTCAAAATCCTGACAAGGAAGAAGATGGTCTGCCAGTCATCTAGATGTAACTACTACAAATTGGTTTGGAAGGCTTATATAGCTCAGAGATGAAGTGAGAGAATGGTAAGGAAGAAAGAGCTTGTCAGCAAGTAAGTCTAAAATATAGGAACTTCAACAGAAGAGGTAAAGGAGTTGTGCCCCAGGTGAGGATACAAGCTACTTTTTCTGTGTTTAAGAAGCCCAGTTTAGTGTGAGAGACAGAAAATACTGCCTTGGATTAATTGCATCACTGTTATTTGGTCCTGAAATTCTTCTGGGATCAGGTCATCATTATCTTTATTATTATGATCCAAGTTCAAGATATATATTAGCAATTATGTAAACATATATATTTGTTACATATCCAAGCATGTTAAATAAAAGTATGAGCATACATTGCTAGAATAAAATCCATTAAAATGTTAAATGTAGCAATGATATTCTAATTAGGCATGCTGAGGCACAAAATCTTGCTACCTTAAAAGTAATTTCATTACAACAATCAGCAAGGAGAAAAGAAATATAAAATGATTAAATTGCCTGAATACTTGGATATAATTGGAGTGATGTACATTTTCCAAATAGTCTGGTAATACTGGCAATGCAAAAAGATCAGATCACTGGTGCTGAGGGATGAACATATGAACATATGAAGCTGCCTTATACTGAATCAGATCCTTGGTCCATCAAAGTCAGTATTGTCTTCTCAGACTGGCAGCGGCTCTCCAGGGTCTCAAGCTGAGGTTTTTCACAACTATTTGCCTGGACCCTTTTTTGGAGATGCCAGGGATTGAACCTGGGACCTTCTGCTTCCCAAGCAGATGCTCTACCACTGAGCCACCGTCCCTCCCCAACAATAGTTAGGATGCTAACTATTGCAGAGATTCAAGGATAGTTACTATCATCCTGGGTGAAACTGTACCAGGAGCAGAGTAGTAGAAAGGAAAAGTAGAAGAATATTTCATAGTGTTGCCCTTTCCTTCCCAGATTTTTTGTTGATACTTAATTTGATTGTGTAACTGTTTTTTATGGGTTTTATAGTTAAAATTTACCTCATGTCCCATAATATTTTTTAAAAACCCTACTTTCTTTAGCATGGAGTGATACATATATGAATTTGCTCTGGCCGTTTCCTTTGCCCCCCTAGTTTGTATGTAAACCTGTAGCTTTTTCCTCTTTATTGGTAGATCCCAGGTACCTCAGGAAAAGAGGGAGTAGTAGAGGTCCTTCCCCTGTGATATGGGGTAGTTTCCAAAATATTCTGTAGGGCAAATTTTTTGGTCAGACTTGAGATGTAATGTTGACTCTCCCTACCTTGATTCTTTGTTGATATTGCCCTCAACTGTAAAAGTTTTTTTTTAAAAAAATAAATTTTACTGTTACTCCACATCCCAGAATACTACGTTTCCCTCCCCCGCCTTTTGTGGAGTGATATGTATGTGGCATGTTCTAAATAAACTTTATTAAAGAAAAAAAAGTACCTTAAGCAGGTAGGTTTTTGTGTGTTTTGTTTACTGTAGAATCTGCCCTCTTATGGCACTTCCAGTTCTGCTCTGAAATCTTGTTCTTATGAGCCGCAGCTCTAACAGCTCTAGGTTGTTTTGGCAGGCCTGAGAGTTAGGCTATAAATTGCTTAAATGATTCACTAATCAAAAATTATTGAGACTTATGCACATCATGTGGAAATAGGTGAAGACAGGGTTGTATAATAAAGTCTCATGGGAAAGTGAAAAAATGTTAATATTAGCAACAGTTCAGTTTCTTGTATCTTTTGCTATTGTACTAATTGCTTATGAACATAATTCATTTTCACAAGCAATAAACAAGGTCATTCTTCTTAAGCATTATGGCAAAGCTCCTGGTGGCTAGCTGGCTGCCCTCTCTACTAATCCAGGGATTGTTATGCAGCTGCACCTAGTATTCAGTGGACAAGGTAGGTAGGTGGGGAAGAGGAGGGAGAACTCTCAGAAGGGTTCAGGAGCTATGCTCCTGTGAGCTCCTGCTGAATTCAAGGCCTGGTTTAGATACTAGTTCTGTTAGGAAGCCCACAGTCTGTTGCCGGGCAGGCTAGACCCCTTCGTACTTGAAAATAGAGCAAAGAGAACAGCAGGACAGAAGAGAAAATAGAGCGGGGGTGGGGGGTGGAGATAAGACAAAGAATAAGCCCTTGAGTAATCTTGAGGAATTTCACCTTCTAAATTTCCCCCTCTAAACAGGATGGAGACAGAATGGAAGTCATGAGATCACCTCCCTACTCCTGAAGCGTTTAAATATTCAAATTATTTTCCCTCTCCTCCAGTTTCTCAGCTATTTTGCCCAAAAAGCTTCCAAATTTGCTTGGTTTGCTCATCAGAAATATTTCTGTTCTCATTAAAATTCTTGTTTGTTTTTTCTTTTAAAATTTCCCAGCAGTTTCCCTAGAACCCCCTGTTCAATTTCAAAATTTCACTTAAACATCAATGCCTCACTAGCAATTGCTTCCCCCAGCTCAAGAATCAATTAATCACCAGTTGCTGCAAGGGTGCATTTTGTTTTTGTTGTTGTTGTTTTTAAATTGTAAATAGTTTATTTAAAATAAAAACATAAAAAACCCTCAAAATTACAGAGCAAAACTTAATCAAAATTGAACAAGACTGAATGAATGCAAAATAATACAGACATAGTTAAGCATTACCGAAAAACCATCAGACAATCAATAGTAAATGAAATTCAAGTGTCTCTTTGGTAATTTACAATATGAATTACTTTGAGAAGTTACATACTGAAAAATGGGAAACTATTTCTCTTCGAAATTTGACTTATACAATGGATTATCAATTGTAAGAATTTGTGATGCTAATTTATCTGAAACAAGGATGTCCCAGACTTTTATAAACCATTTCCTAACAGTAGGAGCATTCCTTTTCTTCCAATATTGAGCTATCTCAATTTTATCTGCAAGTAATAAAGAAGCTGCTAAATGTTGCTGTAACTTAGTAATGTTTGTATTTCCCCAAAAGTTTAACAGCATAGACTCCAGAGAATTAGGAATAGTAGCTCCTGTTATCCCTTTAATGATTGGCAAGACCTTATTCCAGAAACACTTTATAGTTGAGCAGTTGGGTGCATTTTGACCTGCAGCTCCCTCCAATTTCCACCATAGCTTCCTGATCTTGTTTTTTAGAGACCTGGAAGCTGCAAGGGGAAATTGAAGGGAGCATTGGGTCAAAATGCACCCACGCAGCAACTGGTGGGGAATTGATCACTTGAGCTGGGAAAAGCAGAAACCTGGAGGCACCCCAGCCCTGTTGTTTTTGTGCCGTTTTGTGAATGGCTTCACTGAAATGTAGTAGCAATGCTCATTTTTAATGTTAAAATGCTTTGCATACAATAGTAAATCTCACCCCCCCCAAAAAAAAAAAACTTCTTTAAATTGTATTCCTTCTTTCAAAGCCCACTTCACATTAAAGGGAAGAAAGCACTCTTCAGAAGATGAACCAATGTATATGCTTCTGGCAGCACTTACCCACATTGTAAGAAGTAATGCTGTCCTTTTTGTGTAGGAGAACAAGAAACTTATGCATTAGTTTTAGCCTGTACATTAAAAGTTTAAAATATAATGCTTTTGAAACTAGTGTTTGTCAAATTCTACACAGAGCCTCCTGAAGATAGTGTCTTTAAGCTTTTGTCCATTTTGTGGCTACCTATGAGAACTGAGAGACACAAGACAGAATACGCGACAGCTTTGATTGAATGGTTTGGGTTGCAAGAGCTTAGACTGCCTTCTCTAGAAGAAATCCCAAAATGCACACAAGCAGGTTTGGAAGAAATAAATTGCCTTGAATTTCATATTATGTGGGCAAATATATGTGTATTAAGTGAGCATTCCATTAGCAGCAAACCAGTGGTGCAAGAAAGCAGGGAATAAAGAACATTCTATTGAGTTGCAGTGGTCTGAGGAAGCTAATAGATAGGATGGAATTCCCCTATACTGGAATCTAGCCATGACACTAACATGAAACCAGAAATTGTCAGGAGGCCTTTCAGTGTTTACAAATAGCACTACACTTTTACATCAATTATCGGACAGTTACGTAGAATATTTATACACATGCTATTGTATAGATTGTTCCAAATGAAGTAAATGACATTAAACGTTTGGAACACAATGGAGATCAAGGCTTTACTGTTCAGGTTTCTGAGTTCAGGTTTTCTTTCAGTTTGCTCAGTTTTGAGCATGGGCTGCAGAAGACTCGGACCATGAAATGTTATTCAACTAATAATTTATGTGCCTAAAGTTTCACCAGAGATGTTTGATCATACAGATGGTTTGATTCAAAAAACAGCCCACAGGTGCTACGTTGTAATCCCCACAGTCAAACATTTTACATGTGTTTTCAGTTGTACAAAGAAAGTCCTGTTGCACATGTGTGTTCTTGTACTGATTTCCCATCACTCTCTTACCTACCCCCAGTCCACTGCTCACACCATCCTTTCCTGTCCACCTTCTTCAAACCCCTAAAACATACGCTTATCACATTGCGTCATTTATAGATGTGAAATCTCTCCCGTTGTCCTTTATGGTGCCTGATCCAGTAGCCATTAATAGAAAAGGTAGGGAAGTTTGGGCATAATTGGAATATGCATGCCTCATGATGCTTTTTGTCAAGACTAATCCCAAAACCATTTTCTGCCCAAACAGGAACAAAAATCTCAAAACAAGTTTTCTTCATTCATGATTCCTCCATGGCCAGGAACCTTTCTTCTCTTGTTTAGTTTCTGTGGCCAATAAATATTCTTTTGCTTAGAACTGCAAACTTCCAAACTGATTTACTAACAGAGCTCAAACAGTAGATTGAAGATGAAATTAAGCAAGGGTTTCTTTGGTTGATTTCATCTTCAATAGGAGTGAGGACTATTAGTGTATTAGTTTTAAAGAAGTGCAGCTCCAAGCCTAAGAAACTGAGGTGAAATTGACTTACTTAGCCATCAAAGTGCTTTATAGGGTGAAAGAAAGGAGAAGAGCAAGGGGAAGGGATAAGAGGGAGGAATGATGCCAACTCAGCAGGCACAAAAACAAGCCACTTTGGGGTCAGGCAGCAATTTTTCTCCAGAGCAGTTTTGCCAGAGATCCTGGAGATGTTTTTTGGTATCTTCTGGTCATAGAGCAGGTGTCACTGGAGGTGGGCAGGGAGGTATTTGTGAATTTCCTGAATTGTGCAGAGGGTTGGACTAGATGACACTGGAGGTACCTTCCAGCTCTATGATTCTATTATTCTGATTCTATGAAAAGCTATGCACACAATTTAGCTACTTTTAAGAGACATCACATAATGATCCAGTGCATAGTAATCAGACATGTGTGATCTGCAGTTACCCAGCCACCATGCTGAATGCTGCAACTGTGCAGGTACAAAACTGCTTGCAGTCTTGTTTGCAAGTAAATATTTGCAGTGATCAGATCAGTCAGCTTTCCATCCTCCAGGTAGAGCCTGTAGATCTTCCAGAATTACAACTCATCTCCATACCACAGAGATCCATTCCCCTGAAGGGGAGGGGGAAGGCTGCTTTGGACATTACAGGCTACTGATGTCCCTCCTGTCATCTATCAGTGAATACCTGTCCATGCCCACATATTTTAAAGAAACATGTAATATGAAATATTTTCAGAAGTAGACCACCAGACCATAGAAGACTGTACATTGATCACTACAAATATAGCATCACAAAAGCAGAATCAAAATTGTAGTGGTAAAAAATTCCACTTTTCTTTGGGCATAATCCCTCCCTCCCACAAGTACAGCTGTGGCATCTTTGTCTCTTCCTTTCCAGCTGGCACTCGAGCACAGGTCTGCACTGCAGTATGCCAGCTATTACTTCAAGCTTCCATGTATACATTCATCCATTACTATTCTCCCTGGGGCCCTAGCTGGCAACTTAGTCATGTGCTACATGTTATGCCTTTAATGTTAAGGACTATCTGAAATTATGTCTAGCTAGAATTTTATATAAATGCCTTTTCCAATTGACACCTCTCTCTGCTGCCTCTCTCATTTTCTAACAAATAACTGATATTCAGGGTTTATCAAGGATCAGAAGGACAGGAGGGCCATTTGGCCCTGTCCTTTCATTCATTTTAATTTGTGATGGAGAACCTAAGAGTTATTAGACTTCTGATATTATTTCCAAATAAGATTATATAGAGATACACTAACAGCCTTGGAAGAAGAAAACACTCATCATATAATTATAAACTTGTGTCCTATTACTAGACCGCACCACCTGTAGTGTACACTACAAATTAATATCCATCTCCACCAGCAGCAGTCTTTGTAACCTTTTTTTGCTTCTTCATTTCTTCATTTTTTGATATACCGGGACACCAAAAAAAGGGGGGGGGCTGACCTGGATAGCCCAGGCAAGCCCAATCTCATCAGATATCAGAAGCTAAGCAGGGCCAACCCTGGCAAGTACTTGGATGGAAGATCTCCTTGGAATACCAGGAGCAGTAGGCAGAGGCAGGCTGTATCAAGCCACTTCTCTGAATATCCTCCATGCCCCAGTAGGGATCACCAGAAGTTGCCATGTCTTCCGGGAATGCACATACACAAATACAGAAAATACACGAAAAGGGGTAAGTGGCCTGGGCTTCTCTCAACTTCTAAGAGGCCCTTCTGGTGCCAAATTATATGTTCTGATAGGAGCTGTTTACTTGAATTGGTTGGGATCAGGACCTTCTTACACAGCATCAGTTTTTACCAACCAACTCAGAACACAAACACAGGTACCCCTAGGTGGATTGGGACATATGTCTACAATTTGAGAAGGCTTATTGCATAGGGGTTATTTCATATGGTCTCCACATTGCTAGAGTAACATAATGTATAGGCCTGCTCTTAGTTTATAAATGGGGACACCAGGGCGGAAAAATAAAGATGTTTTGACACATTATATAGTTTTCTATTTTGGCACAGCCCTTGCTGTTTAAGGTCAGGAAACTCACATTAAGCATAACTACTTCTTTTGCTATTCTTCAAAGTACATATTGTCACAATAAAATAAATGCTTTATATACACATCAAGACAGAACTGCTGTGCTAAATTGCCCTCTGTTTTTATTCTCGAAAATGTAAGAGCGACCTGGCCCACAAGGCCTAATATTAGCGTGAAGTCTATTCCTCAGGTCCTTAGTTCACACCCAGACTCTGATGCATATGTAGTACCTTGAATGGAAAATTGGAGGTTTTCAGTGTCATGCTGCTAGAGTGTTTCAACGGATCTTTTGTCATTGGTGATTAAAAAAGAAATATCTGGCACGATAAAATTGGATTCCAGTTCTTTGTGTTTAGCAGAACACACTGGCTCTGTGATTTTCTCCTGCGCTGAGGGTTATATTCAGAAAGGGTGGTTGTCAGGAAGATGGATTAGATAGCTTTGCAACAGGTAACGTGTAGTTTGATAGATTTTACAAAATACTGGTGCCGTCAGCATGTCTGCTGGAACCTTCAATAGCGTCAGAATTTTGAACAGGAAAATGTTTTTGCTAGCTTCATTCTTGACAGGTCAACTTCTAGTTTTTCTCTTGGGTATGTTTTTGTGTAAGTTTATTTGGATCCCACTGAAAAAGCTTGACCAGTGTCTGAGGCTCTGGTAAGGAAATCTGCAAGTAAACACCATCTACACAGTACAGTTAGTATGGAAGCACAGTATACATATTGTTGTTTTAGTTACATAAAAGTGAAGGATGAACGAATAGAGGGAATGTTTATTAAATTTGCAGATGATACTAAATTGGGAGGGGTTGCAAATACAGTAGAAGACAGAAACAGGGTACAGGATGACCTTGAGGGGCTGGAAAACTGGGCTAAAACCAATAACATGAATTTTAACAGGGATAAATGTAAAGTTCTGCATTTAGGTAGGAAAAATCCCTTGCATGGTTATTGGATGGGGCAGACTTGTCTTAGCAGTAGTATGTGTGAAAAGGATCTAGGGGTCTTAGTGGATCATACACTGAACATGAGTCAACAGTGTGATGTGGTGGCTAAAAAGGCGAATGTAATTTTGGGCCATATCAACAGAAGTATAGTGTCCAGATCACGTGAAGTGATGGTATCGCTTTACTCTGCTCTGGTAAGACCTCACCATCTTCAAGTCCTTGAAGGGCTGTCATCTAGAGCAGGGTTTCCCAAACTCCCCCCCCCCCTCGTGGCCCGGTTATTTTTACACTTCTCCTTCATGGCCCACTAAAATTTGGGGGTGGAGCCAGGAGATTTTGGGATTGGAGCCGGGAGACAGGAAATGATGTACAAACATACTTAAAACTCTTGCAATGTTTTGTTTAAGAAAGGTAGGAGAATAGTGGGATTTTGCAATGCAATTTTAAAAATGAACATCCTTATGCTATTAAAGGTTTTGACTTTGTGTGTTAACTAAAACATCAAGAAAAAGCACAAGGATCACACAGCAGAAAACTAAAAATATAAAATGCTCTCAGCCTGTGAAAACATGAAATGGCAGGGCATTTTAAGCTTCTCCCCCCACCCCAGTCTGCTCAAATTAGCAATGGCAAGGAAGGAAGGAGACAGGGAAGAGACTGACAGAAAAAGAGAGAGAGAGAAAGACAGAAAGACTGACAGAAAGAGGGAGGGTGAGTGGGAATAAAGCAAATAGACAGGGGAAAAGAAAGACTAACAGAGAGAGAGAGAGAAAGGAAGGAAGGAAGGAAGGAAGGAAGGAAGGAAGGAAGGAAGGAAGGAAGGAAGGAAGGAAGGAAGGAAGGAAGGAAGCTTGAGAGAGTTGAAAAAAAAACAGAAAAGGGAAAGGAAATGGGAGGGGAGGAGTGAAAGAAAGGAAGCAAAAAGGAAGAAAGAAAGAGAAAAGAACTGAAAGAAAAAGAAAAACGAAAAGGGGATGGGAGCAACACATCTTCAAAATGCTGACTTTCTGCACTGCGCAGCTTGGCCTGCTGAGCTCCGCCTGGCGTCAGGGAGCCCTTGGGCCGCCACGGGGAAGTGGCAGGCCCCGCTCAGCTCCAGCCAGCATTGGGGAGCCCTGGGGCTGCCGAGTGGAAGCGGTCGGCCCCGCTTAGCTGCACCCGGCGTCGGGGAGTCCTGGAGCCACCGCATGGAAGCAGCAGGCCCCACTTGGCTCCACCCAACGTCAGGAGGCCTGGGACCGCCACGCAGAAGTGGCAGGCCCCACTCAGCTCCGGCCACCGTCGGGGAGTTCTTGGGACGCCAAGCAGAAGTGGCCAGCCCTGCTGAGCTCTGTCAGAGAGCCTTGGGGCTGCCGCACTGAAGCGGCAGGCCCTGCTCAGCTGCACCCAGCGTCAGGGAGCCCTGGGGCCGCCTCATGGAAGTGGCAGGCCCTGCTGAGCTCCACCCGATGTCGGGGAGGCCCCACTCAGCTTCGCCCAGTGTTGGGGAGCCCTGAGGCTACTGCACTGAAGCAGCAAGCCATGTTCAACTGCACCCAACATCAGGTAGGGCTGGGGCCACTGCACAGAAGTGGCAGACCCCGCTGAGCTTCGCCCTGCGTCAGGGAAGCCTGGGGCTGCCGTGCGGAAGTGGCAGGCCCTGCTCAGCTCCACCCAATGTTGGCGAGGCTTTGGGCCACCGTGCAAAAGTGGCAGGCCCCACTCAGCTCTGCCCAGTGTCGGGGAAGCCTGGGGCCGCTGTACGGATGTGGTAGGCCCAGCTGAGCTCTGCCCAGCAGCGGGACCTTGACGGGAGGCCCCCATGACCCAGTACAGAAGCTTCTGTGGCCCGGTGCCGGGTCCCGACCCTGCAGATGGGAAACGCCAATCTAGAGGATTGTGTGGAATTGCTTTCTGTGGTCCCAGAAGGTAGGACCAGAACCAATGGGTTGAAATTAAATCAAAAGAGTTTCCAGCTCAACATTACGAAGAACTTCCTGACCGTTAGAGTGGTTCCTCAGTGGAACAGGCATCCTCATGAGGTGGTGGGCTCTCCTTCCTTGGAGGTTTTTAAACAGAGACTAGATGGCCATCTGACAGCAATGAAGGTCCTGTGAATTTAGGGGGAGGTATTTGTGAGTTTCCTGCATTGTGTAGGGGGTTAAACTAGTCGTCCCTGGAGGTCCCTTCCAACTCTATGATTCTATGAAAAGTAAAATTCTTACCAGGTTTCATCCATTTGTTGTGACCCCTATTAAGAACTGAATCAGTAAAAAAAGGCATGGCATAATTGTTTTAATAAATAAGTAAATATAAAATTTATATTTTATATTATACAGATCTTGGAAGGGGTAAGCAAGGTTGACCCTGGCAAGTACTTGGATGGGAGACCTTCCTGGAGTACCAGGAATGGAAGGCTCCTTTTCTACGTAAAGATAGAGGCCAAACATGGGTTGCAGAGTGACTAATTTTTATTTATTAAACCAATTATCCCTTGCCTTTTTGACTGATTATAAATCCTTCTTTGTGCAGAGTTAGGCTGTTGCATAATATTAGCTACTCTGACTGGCTGTGGTTTTCTAGATTTTCAGGCAGAAACTTTTTCCAACCTTGCTACCCAACATTTAATTAAAATCTGGAAATAACAAGGGATCGAACAATACCATCCACATATGCCTTACCATTGAGCTATACCCTCTCCTTCAAAATCAACAAGAGCAGCTTTGTGCAGAATGTTTTACTGCCACCCCACTCTAGACTCTAGGAAGGTATTGCTGACAGTTGATAAGTCCTGATTGGATACAGAGGATGAAACAAGATGAAACCAGTGCTTCTAGCTCTGACTGTGTATTTGAAATGGCAGCCTACAAATCAAACTGAGTGCAGGTGATGTTCTACTAAGTGTGTTGCAGTATCATTACAGTTAACATTAGATATCTCAGTCAATCTAGACAGAGACAGCTGAGGCTGCCCCAAACCATTCACTACCCATACTACCGCCGCTTGACAATAGTGTACTGACATCGTGACAGGTAAGAAGTGATGTTTCATTGCTGGTGTTACTGCCATGAGATAATCAGTTTTAAAATGTTCTGTGCCTCAGCTGCCTGGCCCCAGCATTTTACTGTAATCCTAGATGGGTTTTCCAAGCTCCAGGTAAAGTTTGAAATTGTCTCCAAATTACATTGGGTCTCCAGATTACAGAAATCATTTTCCCTGGAGGAAATGACAAGCTTTGGAGAGCAAATGAGAATAAACTATACAGTCTACAGACACATTAGAGACACATCACATCCACACTGAGCTCCTCGCTACCCATATGCTGCTCTCCCCAGACACTGTTCCAAAATTTCTGGGGATTTCAACAGTTGGCAGTTCTACTCCCATTTAGAATTGCCAAGTCCCCCACAGCCTCCGTTATTCGCAAGTGACATCATTGCACCGGCGATGTCATGCACCTGCCACTCTAGGAGCTTCCGGGAAAACTCTATGGTTTTCCTGGACGCTCTAGCAATTTGGGAGGGAAAACTTATAGCATTTTCCCTCCCAAATTGCTAGAGAATTGGGGAAATCCATAGAGTTTCCTCGGAAGCTCCTAGAGCAGCCGGCGCGTGACATCGCCAGCACAATGACATCACTGTAAGTGACATCATTGCACTGGCAACGTCAGGGGAGGATCCCTCCTGCCGGCCCAATGCGGGCTGGCGGGTTGGGAACCTCCTGGGTTTGGGAACCCCTGTCTGGCCCAGGAATTTGGCAACCCTATTCCTACTTGTACTATACATGGTATGGCTGCACAACTTAAGAGCTATAAGCCTAAGTACAGCATGCTCACAAATTATGATGGTATATCAGGGTCTTGATGAATATCCTGGGTAGCAGCACCTGACTGAAGAAACAGCAGATCTAGTGAGCCTCTGGTACACTGCCATACTTGCTTGGTGCCTTCTCTTTGACTTGGATGGATCATGGGTTATATGGCAGGGTTTGTACAAGTTACCTACAATTTCTTATCTTTTCAGTATAATGATTTTCATTTTTTAAACTGTTCTACCTAATGATAGAACTCAAACAGAGTGACTCTATAATGACTTGACAGATCATAGTTTCAATAGCAACTTGTTACTGGATGCTTTTGTGGTTTTTTAATGGTTCTTTTCTGGGGGTGGGGAATAAAATCTTCTGGGATAACAAAAAAGGCATTTGCCCTGTGAGACTTACAGTTGCATCATTTTCTCCCAGAACAGCATCTCATCATCTTTGATGGATGATGCCTCAACAGCCCAGTCTGCAAAACTCTTCCAAACATTTATTACTGTCTGAGTGAAAATGTACTTTCTAATGCCACTTTTGAACGAGTCTTCACCTTTCTTCGCTGTAGGCTCCCATGCCTCATCCTCTGCTCTTAAATAAAATTTTAGGAGGCTGACATCTGTGTTGACTTTGAGAAATCTGCTTCGGTTAGGTCTTTCTAGGTACCTCTTTCTCTAACAGAGAATTTAATTTTTCCTTTCTCTTCCCCCCTTTCCCCTTTTCTCAGTCTGGAAGTTGGACAATTAATCCTAAGAATTGCTTTACTGTCCATTAAGTGCTACCATATATCTTACAGCTGTGAGTGTAAAATGGTAACCCAAAATGCCACAAAAATTTTCTGTGTGAGAGATTGAAAGATGCACTAAGAAATGGGTAAAAAGCTAATAAAACTATCCTGAGGTTTTTATGACTTGTTTAAAAATATGAATGTGAAAACTGGCTATTACATTTTGACCTCTTGAAACACAGGTTAGTCCCCCCTGCTCCACCAAAGATGGAAGACACTATAATAACATAATATAGATTGCCAGCAGCGGATGGGGGGGGGTAGGTTTGCCAGCTCCAGGTTGGGAAACTCCTAGAGATTTGGGGGTGGAGCCTAGGGAGGTTGTGACCTCAGTGGGCTACAGTGCCACGGAGTCCACCCTTCAAACCATCTGTTTTTTCCAGGAGAACTGGTCTCTGTAGTCTTGAGATGAACTCTTAATTCCAAAGGATCCGCACATCCCTCCTGGAAGCTTGCATCCCTATATATCATAATATAACAGAGTATATAAAGTTGTCTTTTGTCAAGTCAGACAGCTTGACCATTCAGCTCAGAGTTGTCTATTATGCTAAGATGCAATGGTTCTCAGACTGAGGTAGGTTTTGTCAAATCTGCAATCTGATATCTATAACCAGAGATGCAGGGGACTAAATCTGAGACCTTTTGCTTGTAAAGTGTAAAGAACTATACTCCTCCTCCTGTTTTTCACGTATAAGAGCATAACTATAAATTATGAGAAACACAAGGCTGCTTCTTTAAGTGTTATCTCAGTTGGCCTCCCTGCTGTAGTTCCCATTTTGCTGAAGTGTTCACCTGATTCCACTTAGGAGAGCCAACACTAATTTAAAAATAGCAAAACAGAAATGTACAAGAGATTGTTGCCCAAAAGAGATGTTAAATAATGTGTCTCTGAAAGGCTTATAAGTATGTCTGGATGCCACCAAGTGTAACCACAGGTGCATTTGTTTGTTTCCAGGATCAGTGGTTTTGGCGTGTCAGAAATAACCGTGTGATGGATGGATACCCAATGCAGATTACATATTTCTGGAGAGGACTGCCTCCAAGTATTGATGCAGTTTATGAAAACAGTGATGGAAATTTTGTTTTCTTTAAAGGTAAGATGAAGGAAAACTTGTGTAAACCATGGTTAAGAAACTTGGGGAAACATTACATGTTGAGGCAATTTTGGACAGATGCTGAGTGCATATTTCTTTTAATATTCACTGCCCAACTCATGCATGTTGCTTAGTTAGGTAAAGAGATAGGATTGCCATTCCCTGCAGGGGCATTACTTTGTTGCCTACTCCTGCTCTGGTGAGAGGTGGAGGGAAAAAATGGGGGGGGGGGCGGGAATGAGCCACCATTGAACCAATGCAGCAACGTCACTTTCAGTACAGAACAAAGTGACATCATGTCATTAGTGCAACACTCTAGGATTCATACAAAATTATAGTTAAATTGTAGTTTGCTTATTTATGCTCCACCTTTCTCCACATTGGGGACCTAAAGTGGATTACATAGTTCTCCTCTCCTCTGTTTAATCCTCACAATAACAAGAGGAGCAGGATAAAAGAGCAGGCCTCACCCATGACCTGTTTGTGTCAGTCAACCCTTGCGTACAGAACTTGTGCATGCAAAGCTGGGTTGCCAGGTCCTCTTGCTGTTGAGGTGGGGGGATTTGGAGGGGGTGGGCAGGATGTCATGTGTAATGTCCCTAGTGGGATGACATCACCCACATGTGGCATCATTGTTTCAGTGACAGTTTATGGGCAAAACTCTATGGGGGGTTTTGCCTTCAAATCCATAGAGTTTGCCCAAAAATCAGAGTGTTACCTTGTGATGTCCCGGGCACGATGACATCACCTATAAGTGATGCCATTGTATTGGTGAGATGTCCCTGTTTGGGGGTGGGCTTTTTCCCCACCAGCCAGTTGGAACCTGGGAGCTGGCAACCCTATTGCACACCCAGACAATCTTGTAGGTCTGATCTTGTACCCTCCATTTTTTAAGGGTCTTTATGTATGTTTGATATAGACTGTATAAGGTCTAATTACCTCTTAAAGGTCACAGGCCAGAAACACAGTCCACTCTCCACTCACTAATCACACCTAGATTTAGGCTGTCTGACTGTCTCTTGCCAAGAAATTTTGCAAGATATAGTACCTGGATAAGAGATTTCTTCAAGAGATCAGACAGTACAATATTATCCTTGCTACTAGGAGTAGTTCCACTGAAATGATTTAAAGGTGACTTCAAGTGATTCTTTGTTGCAGTAAATTAAACAGCAGAGGATCAAAGCTGTTAAATAAAATACTAAGTTCATAGCATAAATTGTCAAGTTGCTGAGTGGCTGTATGATAACCTATCTAGATTTTTTTTTCTCTAGCACTTTTAGCACAGGATCTGAGAAATGATCTCTGATAAAGTTAGATGACTGTGTATCAAATGGCAGAATGCCTGGTTTTATTTTCATGGATTTTGATTGTCATTTCACTGTAAATTAATTTGCAGAATTTGTGCTGTATTGTCCTTAAAGGGACAGATTCCATAATTAAATATGCTAATAAAAATCCAGAGGAGGTGGTAGAAAGTGCTGCAAGTTTCAGCTGACTTATGGCAAGGTGCAAGAGACAAACATAAGTGTTATCAAAGATTTCAGGTTTTCATGGCTGGTAACATCATTAGGGTTTGTAGAATCTTTCGGGATCAAGTGCCATGTTCTACTGGAGAAAGTTTTCCTTCCAGACATTTCGTTCTCAGCTGCGGAGAACATCCTCAGTGACGTTGCAGCTGGAGCAGGCGCTCAGACCTTCTTGGCTGCTGTGCATTGAGTGGGGCCAGGGCTGCTGGAGAGCTGCTATTTGTAGGCTGGAGGGGGTGTGATGAAAGGGCAATTGGTTTGTGGATGTGACCATTGTTTGGTGGGGCTTCCTGGAAGGGTAGTGATAAGGAAACTGGCTGTTGAATGTGACCATTGTTCCATGTTAATTGCTGGGAAGGTTGGAAGGGGGTTGAAGATAAGGAAGATGGTTGTTGACTGTGCTGATTGTTCTGTGGAATTTGCTGATTGTTCTGAGACTTTCTGCAATTTATAGTCTGTAGGGTGTTTTGCAGAGCTGGGTACCAAGATTGGTGGATGAAAATGCCTTCTTCCTTTCTGTTAAAATTGTGCTGGTGTTTGTAAATCTCAATAGCATCTCTGTTCAGGCGGGTATGATAATGTGAGACCGTAGAAAGGACTTTAGTTCTTTCAAAGTGGATGACGTGGTCTCCTTCTTGAAGTGCATGTTCAGCTACAGCTGATTTTTCTGGCTGAAACAAGCGACAGTGTCTCTTGTGTTCGGTGAGACGGGTGTTGATACTGCGTTGGGTAGTGCCAATGTAGACTGCACCACAGGATCCACCAATCTTGGTACCCAGCTCTGCAAAACACCCTACAGACTATAAATTGCAGAAAGTCTCAGAACAACCAGCAAATTCCACAGAACAATCAGCACAGTCAACAACCATCTTCCTTATCTTCAAACCCCTTCCAACCTTCCCAGCAATTAACACAGAACAATGGTCACATTCAACAGCCAGTTTCCTTATCACTACCCTTCCAGGAAGCCCCACCAAACAATGGGCACATCCACAAACCAATTGCCTTTTCATCACACCCCCTCCAGCCTACAAATAGCAGCTCTCCAGCAGCCCTGGCCCCACTCAATGCACAGCAGCCAAGAAGGTCTGAGCGCCTGCTCCAGCTGCAACGCCACTGAGGATGTTCTCCGCAGCTGAGAACGAAATGTCTGGAAGGAAAACTTTCTCCAGTAGAACACGGCACTTGATCCCGAAAGATTCTACAAACCCTAATCAAACATAAGTGATTTGCTACTGCCTACCTCTGCATAGTAACCCTGGACTTCCTTGGGGGTCTCCCATCCACCTATTAACCAGGGCCAACTTTGATAATAATAATAATAATAATAATAATAATAATAATAATAATAATAATAATAATAATAATAATAATAATAATAATAATAATAATAATAATTGATTTATATCCCGCCCTCCCCACCATAGCAGGCTCATGGCGGCTTAGCTTCTGACACTCTTTCAGAGCTCCAAGTAGCAGGCTCATGGCGGCTTAGCTTCTGACACTCTTTCAGAGTTCCAAGTAGTGTTGGCCAGTGTCCACAGATGCTTTCAATGGTACAAAAATCCAGCATGCTTCCACTAGTTGTAGGGAAGTCCACACTGCCAGTGCAATGTTGTGCAGAATTACTTCAATCTACCTGCACACTGGATTCACCTACAAAATGCAGGTACTTATGCCTATGCCACACTTAGGGTGTGATCCTAAAAAATATTTTCCCAAGAGGCTTACTCTCAGGAAAGTATTCTTAGGGTCACAGCCTAAGTGAGGCATAGGCACATAAAGTAGGACTTACTTCTGAGTAGATCTGCTTAGGATTGTTCCCTTACAGCACTGTTTCCCATTTGCAGGGTCGGGACCCGGTACCGGGCCACAGAAGCCTCACTACCGGGTCACAAGAAAAGCCAAAGCTACCCCCCCCCCAGGCAAAGCATGACCTCTGCTCTGCTTCCTTCCTTCCACCATCTCTCTGTTGTGCAGAGAAAAGCTAGCCTTGAAAACTGACACAGGCTGCAAAGCCTGAGCTCCATTTGGCTTCCTTCCTTCCCCCAACTCTGCCTCTCCTTCCTTCTCCCCCTCTCCCAGTGTTTGAGAAAAAAGCTGGAGTCCACTGGCATGAAGTGTTCTTCAAGGTATGAGCTTTCATGTGCCTTGCAATATGTTCTTTTGGGGAGATTTCCCCGGGAGGCCTGGGGGGCAAAGAAGGGGTGTGTGTTTTTTTCAGCTGGGAGGGGAAGGGAGTGGGCATTCCAGTAGCTATTTTTTTTTAACAAACGACCCCTGGGCAGAATTATTACTGGCTGGGGTAATCTGATGGTGAGTAAAACTTTTTTCCCCTTTGTCACCCCCCCCTTCATTCTTTTTCCATCTGCAAGGGATGCTCTGTCTGTATTCTTGGTGCTGGGGGTGGGGGGAAGCAACAGTGGGAGGGCTTCTAGTGCCCTGGCCTTACTGGTGGACATTCTGGTGCCTTTTGGGCATTGTATGAGAGAATTTTGGACTGGATGGTCCACTGGTCTGATCCAACATGGCTTATCTTATGTTCTTTCTTTCCATGTCTTTCTTTTCTTTTCTTTTCTTTTCTTTTCTTTTCTTTTCTTTTCTTTTCTTTTCTTTTCTTTTCTTTTCTTTTCTTTTCTTTTCTTTTCCTTTCCTTTCCTTTCCTTTCCTTTCCTTTCCTTCCATTTCATTCTTTCCCTTTCTTTCCTTCCATGTTTACTGGATGAAACTTTTCTGTTCATCATACTGTTGTTGCAGACATAGGAGCTCTGTCAATGAAAAATTGGCACCCCCAGTTGTAGCCAGCTGGCCTTTCTATGAGATTTATGTGTGAGTGAGTGAGAGGCACTCTGTGTAGGGCAGAAAGAGATTATTGGAGATTACTGCTGTATATCTCAACAGCACTGGAAGTGATGGTACTATGAACTTGGCACCATTTTACTGGTCCTGCTTTTAACAGCTGTCTGACACCAAAATTAAACTCCTCCTGTAGATATTAAAAAGGATGAAAGAAGTTCACTGGCTAAATATCTGCACAAAAGGTTGTTTTTAAAGGCATGGGAAACACAGCCAGTAAAAAGCTGCAAGCCCCTCATAAATATTCTTTTTGGGATAACTGCAGAAAAGCTTGTATGAACTTTATATAACTTGAAATTAATTCATTAATTGCAGTACAATTCTCTGCTACTTTCCACAGCAATTTCCCAGTGTTTCAGTCAAGGAAAAGTATGAAAAATAGCTGTCAAAAGATTTTCTTGAAACCAAGCAAGCTTGGTTGTAGTTTGAGGAAGGGTTCCAGTAGTAGCAGCTGAAGGAAGGGCCTACTAAATGTGTCAGCATATTTTGAGGTACAGCAGCTGCCCAGTGTGGGTAGTACACAGCACTGGCATTCCTGATGGCAATGGCAACAGCACTTCCAACTGCATACACTGGCCAGTGCTGTTGAGGAAGGGGTGTATAGGTGGTGCAGGCAATTGAACAAGGGCATTAGGAGTGCTTGCAAGCTGGAGAAGAACACACAAACAGATAGGTGCATGCAGGTGTGAGGGTGGAAAGGGAAGACCCTGGGAATGTATGAAAAAGTTGCAGGCCATCCACTTTCCATCCCCATTTTGGCTCAGCATGAGTTTCAGAGAGATTTTTCTGAAAATAAAGTTACTTCAGAAGAGGCAGGTTTGGAGGAGTGCCCTGGAAGTGACATCACAGGAAAAGGTGGAGTTTTGGTTTTGGTGGAGTTTTTGTTCAGTGTGCCCTGAAAGTGACATCACTTGGCCCTTGACCTGGAAGTGACACCACAGGAAATGACATAATTCCTGTGTCCCGGCTCCACCCCCAAAGTCCCCTGGCTCCACCCTCAAATTTAAGTGGGCCACAAAAGAGAAGTTTAAAAATAACCAGGCCACGGGAAAGAAAAGTTTGGGAAACCCTGCCTTAGAGCACTCAGCTTTGGCTAGTATATTTAAAACAGTTTTATGAACATCAGCAAAATATAATAGTTCTGACATGGATAGCCCAGGCAAGCCTGATTTCAAATCTCAGAAACTAAGTAGGGCTGACGTTGGTTAGTACTTTGATGGGAAACTTGAAATATTCAATCGAGAGAAACTTGAAGTATTCAGTCAAGAGAACATGGACAGGCAGTCTCTATCTACGGATAAGACGGATAAAAGGAAGTACTTCTTCACCCAAAGGGTGATTAACATGTGGAATTCACTGCCACAGGAGGTGGTGGCGGCCACAAGTATAGCCACCTTCAAGAGGGGTTTAGATAAAAATATGGAGCACAGGTCCATCAGTGGCTATTAGCCACAGTGTATGGAGCACAGGTCCATCAGTGGCTATTAGCCACAGTGTATGGAGCACAGGTCCATCAGTGGCTATTAGCCACAGTGTATGTGTGTATATAACATTTTTTGCCACTGTGTGACACAGAGTGTTGGACTTGATGGGCCGTTGGCCTGATCCAGCATGGCTTCTCTTATGTTCTTATGTTCTTATGTTCTTATCTAGGATAGTTAAAATCTAGGTGATTTTAACTACCCCGTCTTCTCGGTGATTTTAACTACCCGCAGATTGATTGGGTCAATATGTGTTCTGGTCAATAGAAAGAGATTGAGTTTCTTGATGCTCTCAATGACTGTGCTATGGAGCAGGTGGTCACAGAACCTACCAGGGGTGGGGAGATCCTGGATTTGGTCCTAAGTAATGCCCAAGACTTGGTGAGAGATGTAAAAGTGATTGCACCGCTTGGGAGCAGTGACTATAATGTTATTGATTTCACCATTTGTATAAATAGGGCATTGCCCCAAAAGACCAGCACAACCACGTTTAACTTTAAAAGAGGTAAATTCTCTGAGATGAGGCAGCATGTGAAGAGGAAACTGAAAGGAAAGCTAAATACAGTCAAAACCCTTGGGGAAGCTTGGAGGCTATTTAAAACTACAATCCTAGAAGCTCAAATAAAATATATACCACAAGTTAAGAAACAGGTATAAGAGAAGGCCTGCATGGTTAACAAACAAAGTAATGGAAGCTGTAAAAGGTAAGAAGGACTCCTTTAAGTGGTGGAAAGCTAGTCCAAGTGAGATTAATAAAAGGGAACACAGGCTCTGGCAAATCAAATGTAAGACTGTGATCAGGCAGGCAAAAAGGGACTATGAGGAGTATATTGCAAAAAATATAAAGACCAACAATAAAAATTTCTTCAAATATATTAGAAGCAGGAAACCAGCCAGGGAGGCAGTGGGGCCCTTGGATGACTAAGGGGTCAAAGGATTACTGAAGGAGGATAGGGAAATGGCTGAGAAGCTGAATGCATTTTTTGCCTCCATCTTCACTGTGGAAGACGAGAAGTGTTTGCCTGCAACAGAACGACTAATTTTGGAAGGGGTGTTGAAAGACCTGAGTCAGATTGAGGTGACAAGAGAGGAGGTCCTTCAACTGATTGACGAATTAAAAACTAATAAGTCACCAGGTCCGGATGGCATACATCCGAGAGTTCTGAAAGAACTCAAAGTTGAACTTGTGGATCTCCTGACAAAAATATGTAATCTTTCATTGAAATCTGCCTCCGTTTCTGGAAAAGCAAAAAAGTTTTGGCAGATGATACAACAAGAAATATCGCAAATTTTGGGATATGATTTTAAGAAGGTAGCAGAGACTTTTTTATTGGGACTACAAATGGAAAAATTTCCAAAGAAGATAGAACTTTAATTTGGTACTTGCTCTCAGCTGCTAGGACGTTATATGCGCAGTTATGGAAACAAGAAAAAATACCAGAGAAATGGGACTGGATTGTGAAAGTTTTATCATGGAGTGAGATGGATAAACTAACACGAATTTTAAGAGACTATGATTTGGAAGTGTTTAAGAGGGAATGGAAGAAATTTAGGGGATATATAGAAAAAGAGTGGAACTTGAAAGGACATTGGGCAATTTTTTAACAATGAATTTAAGAAAAAGGGAAAATTGAACTTTGATGGGTTAAGGGTACCTTTGTAAGTGAACTTAAGTATATAACATTGGCGGAAGTCTAGTAAAGGAGGGAGGGGGGATTAGAAAAATATCATATGGGTTAGGGATTGTAACGATATAATTTGAAATTGTTACCATATGCTATTAATAAATTGTTTTAAACCAAAATCTGCCTCCGTTCCTGAGGACTGGAAGGTAGCAAATGTCACCCCCATCTTTAAAAAGGGTTCCAGAGGAGATCCGGGAAATTACAGGCCAGTCAGTCTGATTCAATACCGGGAAAGTTGGTAGAAACCATTATCAAAAACAGAATGAGTAGGCACATTAATGAACACAAGTTATTGAGGAAGACTCAGCATGAGTTCTGTAAGGGAAGATCTTGCCTCACTAACCTGTTGCATTTCTTTGAGAGGGTGAACAAACATGTGGACAAAGGGGACCCAATAGATGTTGTTTATCTTGACTTCAAGAAAGCTTTTGATAAAGTTCCTCAGCAAAGTCTCCTTAGTAAGCTCGAGAGTCATGGAGTAAAAGGACAGGTCCTCTTGTGGATCAAAAACTGGTTAATTAATAGGAAGCAGAGAGTGGGTATAAATGGGCAGTCTTCGCAGTGGAGGATGGTAAGCAGTGGGGTGCTGCATGGCTCAATACTGGGTCCCATGCTCTTTAACTTGTTCATTAATGATCTGGAGTTGGGAGTAAGCAGTGAAGTGGCCAAGTTTGCAGATGACACTAAATTGTTCAGGGTGGTGAGAACCAGAGAGTATTGTGAGGCACTCCAAAGGGATCTGTTGAGACTGGGTGAGTTGGCGTCAACATGGCAGATGACATTCATTGTGGCCAAGTGCAAAGTAACGCACATTGGGGCCAAGAATCTCAGCTACAAATACAAGTTGATGGGTTGTGAACTGGCAGAGACTGACCAAGAGAGAGATCTTGGGGTCATGGTAGATAACTCACTGATAATTTCAAGACATTGTGCGATTGCAATAAAAAAGGCCAACGCCATGCTGGGAATTATTAGGAAGGGAACTGAAAACAAATCAGCCAGTATCATAATACCCCTGTGTAAATCGATGGTGCGGTCTCATTTGGAGTACTGTGTGCAATTCTGGTCACCACACCTCAAAAAGGATATTATAGCATTGGAAAAAGTCCAGAAAAGGGCAACTAGAATGATTAAAGATTTGGAACACTTTCCCTATGAAGAAAAGTTAAAACGCTTGGGGCTCTTTAACTTGGAGAAACGTCGACTGCGGGGTGACATGATAGAGGTTTACAAGATAATGCATGGGATGGAGAAAGTAGAGAAAGAAGTACTTTTTTCCCTTTCTCACAATACGAGAACTCGTGGGCATTCAATGAAATTGCTGAGCAGTCAGGTTAAAACGGATAAAAGGAAGTACTTCTTCACCCAAAGGGTGATTAACATGTGGAATTCACTGCCACAGGAGGTGGTGGTGGCTACAAGCATAGCCAGCTTCAAGAGGGGATTGGATAATATATATATTACAGAGTGATACAGAGTGTTGGACTGGAACATTCACCTGATCCAACATGGCTTCTCTCATGTTCTTATTCAGCCACCTCTTTGAATATCCTCCAGGCCTCCAGTAGGGGTCAGTCAACAGAGGCCAACATGACCTCTACTGGATGGCCCCTGCACACAAATATACAAAAGATACCATACACACACATGTATGATTTGCAATGATACTGAAAAAAAAAACCTTATTCAGTTGTATAGTTCTTGTACATCATTTTGAGATGCAGGAAGATACAATTCTGTTATTTCATTTTTTTTTCATTTTTTAAGCAATCAGAGCTGGTTATTTTCAGCATCAGTTGTTTATCCTACTTATCATGTCATTTTGTGTTATACAATCGTTTATGTCTTCCTGATGTGGTGACATTACAGATTTCAGGAGGGAAATGAATTATTAAAAAGGATCCTGTTTTCATGCAAATATCCTTTGTAATTAAAAACTGCATAAAGTCTGGAAAATATGGCACACAGAATTGATTTTAGGAGCATTTTCCCCCACCCCAAAATTTTTTGCACCAGCCGTCAGCTACTTAAATTAAAGGTCTTAAATATGCATCTAATTTGAGCTTAATGTGAAAATTATACTTTATGTTGAATAAATACTAGTTTATCATTGCAACCTGTTCATCGGGAGTGAAAACCTACATAGGGTATGATTATTTATAAAGCTAGGAGAGTGTTAAGGAGTGTTTTTGTTAACAAAAATAGAGGACCAGTTGAAAATGTTCTGTGTAATTGTACAAGTTATAATGATGGCTGCTTGTAGCTAAGAGATAGGGTTTCCAGTCTTCATGTGGGGCCTGGAGATCTCATGAAATTACAGAGATCTAGAGGAAATGGTCACTTTGGAGGGTTGACTCTGTGGCATTATACCCAGTTGAGGTCGCTCCCCTCCCCAAACCCCACCCTCTCCAGAGTCCATCACCAAAATCTCCAGGTATTAACCAACTCAGATTTGGCAGCCTTACTTAGATACTGGAAGGATGTTGGGAACGTATCACTAGGGTCCTTAATCTCCATTTCCCCTCCCCGCCAAACACTATCTTATCCTACTCTTCAGTTCCATGTTTTCTTTATCCCCCAGCTTTGTGAGTTAGATCTGGATCAAATTTTCTGATGGCAAAACAGAACGTTTCTGTTTTCCCTATGCTGCTCCTGTGGGACAGGGAACCCCGATGAATGAGGAGACCTGCAGTGGGAATGGGAAATCAGTGGAAATTGCCAGTGTATTCTGGATTCAACTTTGTTTTTTGTTTTTTAACCCACACTTCTGATTCCTAGAAAGGCATCATGTCACTTCCAAGTTTTCCCTACAATTGGCATTGCGCTGTTGCTGTTGACTGCTCCAGTATACTTCTGGGATCCATATTATGTGATTCTGTTTCTGTATGATTATGATAATAGATATATTGCTCAAAAATTGCCAGTGAAATCTGGATAGTTAGCAATATAAGATTTTCTTCATGGTTTAAGTTGAAAGACCACATATTTTGTGGGTGTGAATTTTTCCCTTTCCCTTTCCACTAGGGAATAAGCAAGTAGATTCCCAGAGATAAAGTCTAGAAATCTCTACATCTGGCCATAGCAGAGCCCTTATCCCAAGGATCTCCTGATATCTACATGTATTACATTCAGAATTCTGTGCCTGAACTGTTTTATCCCAAGCTACAGTCAAGGCATGCTGCTGTTTTTGGTTTTGTTCTGTTCTTTTAAATTTTCTCTTCCATTCTGTCTGTACTGGTCAGAGATTGCCCCTATTTTCTGATCACTGACCTTGTTTTGTCCTTATTTTCACCTTTTAGAGCTGCCTTACCAAAATGCTTGTTAGCGCAAGTTGTAGGCATTGTCATTTTTTCAGGACTGAGTTCCTTATTCTGAGCCTTCAGGAACATGTAAGTGGTATATCTTGTCTCTAGTATTCATCCCTCTAAATGTATGTGCACCATGGAGCACACAAGGCACCATGTAGCATATAACCTATTTCATGCACTGCAGGTGCTCAGCAATATGATGAATTTTGCTCTTTTTTCCTGATCAGTCTTCAGCCAAATGAACCATTGGTGTTTATTGTTGTTGTTGATGGTGGTGAACAACAGAAAAAGTAAATGAATATAGCACTTGGTGATAAAAAGCCTTCAACAAAATCTAGCAGTCTATAGATGATATAATTTACATTGGGATTAGTGTGAGTAGAAGGGAGGAGAAGCAAAGAAATCAACATACATAGAGAGGGAGCTGCCTGCTGGTTGTTGAGCACAGATTCTACATGTTAGAAAGTATATGTGTGTAAGCCATGCACCATACTAATCACTGGGAATGCAGCTTTTTCAAACATTTCCAATTAGGTAGCCCACTTCCTACACACACACAAGCTAGGAGTCAAATCTAGGAAGGAATGGGTAAGTTGTACTTGTGACTGCTCTCCCTCAGTGCATACTGATATCGATGCATGGAGCAATGATTTTAACTGGTAAGCTGGACAGTATTGGAGAAGCTGATCCATCAGGCTGCCAACCAGCTTCATGCCTACAGTCCAAACATGGTTCAGTGAACTTGAGGTTTCATTCTCTTTCAGTATTTGAATGGCAGTTTCATTGTAAATCTATAACATTTTTATGTTCTGTATATTTTTTTGTGTTGATAGTCAAATGTGAGAACTAATAAAATCAGTGGCTCACTTGAAAGCATTTAAGCATAAAGCCAAAACTTCATGTGTGTGCTTTCATAGGTAACCTTCCTGCTTTTAAGTGTCATCATGTACAAACTCATGCTGTCAGGTGATATAATTCAAATACCCGCATAAAAGGTACAAACATTTATTTCCTTAATTCCATGGTGTTTTTCTCCTGTTCTGTGGAATTCTCTTCTGACATCTTGAAATTCTTCCTTGCATGGCAAGGAATTTCAGCATAGCTGAAAACTGTCAAAGGCATCTGCAGTGTTAAACTCAATGCCGAGCCAAATGCAAGCAGTAGGAAAGTTGTTGCAAAATTCAGGCTGCTGGTGCCATAACTTTCAACACTGCTCATCCAACTGTATGACAGTTTCATTTTGAAAGCTAAAAATTTACTGGCAGTGAAAGATGAAGATATGGGTGAGAGGGAAGTCACATCACCCACACAGAAAAAATCAGAGGAAGTTGGGGGTGAGGGGAGAAAGCATAAGGCAAGAAGGAAGGCTGAAAGCAAAATGGATCCATAATACAGATAAGATGATCATGGGGATCAGATGTAGCAGCCCAACTGTTCACCTGGTCTGTGTGCCAGAGGGTAGCTGAGTGGGAAGGTTTATGAGCTGTTTGGCACTTTTCCATGCATACATTTATACACTTTTATCGGCAAGACTGTTCCGAAGTTATGAAGGTGTGGGATTGACTTTATGAGGTTTTTCTTTTTCTGCTGTATACAAAATGACAGGTATAGAATTTTTGAATGAATGCACTATGAAATTCCATTGGTGATTACTGGGAAGATTAGTAAATTGTTGCTTATTTGATGTTAAATTCCATATTATTTATTTGTTTCTATTTTTAAACCACCCTTCCCTGCAAAGCAGGGCAGTATACAACAGAATAGACTTCCAGCAGTAAAATCACAATTAAAACAGTATCATTTTGCAATCAGTAATAAAAACCTAAAAGCAGTGGGATTCCACCCCATGATATTGATTCAGCAATTTGGTGGGAAGATGTTGGCAAAACTTACTTCTTCAAAAGAGACAGGTTGGTATATGCAATCTCCCTGTCATAATTTTCATTGCATCTCATTTTCATGTGTCCCAGTGAAAAATTAGTATACATATGGAATATTCTGTCCTTATGTCGTATGAGCTCTGCATCTTTGTCACGTGCTAAAAACTGTTGCACATCATGGAATCCCTTACAAAGCTTTATTGATGCCAGGCCACTGCCTGGAACCCCCAGGAGCTTGGGGATGAGGCAAAGGGTAGAAGTGACATTGTACAGCATGGTGATGTCACACCCAGAGAAAATCCAATGTTATGTCTGCATGTAAGCTGACTATCTTATTGTTTCCAGACACAGCAACATCAGCATTTGGGTTTTCACTTGGACATGATGTCAGCTATCACACAATGTCATTTCCACCTCCCCCATTGTATGTCTTGGGGTTACAGACACAGTCTGTAACCCCAAGAAATCACTTGCGCAAAGCAGGGAAATGGCATGCTTGTTTGTGCCTTCTTAACAGGGTTAATCTTGGTCTTTTTTGCTTTGACCTACTTCTATAAATCTTTTAATGTTATGAAGGTGTGGGATTGATTTTATGAGGTTTTTCTTTTTCTGCTGTATACAAAATGACAGGTGTAGAATGTTTGAATTAATGCACCATGAAATTCCATTGGTGATTACTGGAAAGATTAGTAAATTGTTGCTTATTTTATGTTAAATGCCATATTATTTATTTATTTGTTTGTTTGTTTGTTTGTTTCTATTTTTAAACCACCCTTCCCTGCAAAGCAGGGCAGTATACAACAGAATAAACATCCAGCAGTAAAATCCCAATTAAAACAATAGCATGCTGCAATCAGTAATAAAAACCTAAAACCAGTAAGGTAGTGGTGCCTCATTGTGTGTGTGTGGGGTGGGGTGGGGGAGGCAGAAGAAACAAGAGTGCCAGCCAGATGGAAGAATTGTCACCGTACTCAACCAAATGCCTGGTGGAACATCTCTGCCTTGCAGTGTCCTGAGGAATTGCATTAAGTCCTTCAGGGCAAGGATGTTATTTGGCAGAGATTTCCACAGGTCAGTCTCAAGGGTAGCATAGAGTGAGTTACAATGGTCCAGTCTAGAGGTGACCATTGCATGGATTACTCTGGCTAGGTCAGGGTGAGACAGCTAGGGGGCCCAGTTGTCTGACCTGGTACAGCTAGAAGAATGCCAGTCTGGCAACATTTGTGATCTGGGCCTCCACTGATAAGGCGACATCAGAATCACACCAAGACTCTTTACAATTGATGCCAGTGTTAGAGACACACCATCAAGAGCTGGGTGATGGCTGCCCAACCTTGAATCCCCCTTCCACAGCCATAGAACCTCAGCCATCTCTGCTTCAGCCATCCCACCACAGCCTTCTTCAGTCATTCTGAGTGGGTAGAATGAATTTATGGGGTGGGAGGAGAGCATCATAGCAGCAGTCTCCTCCCAAGACTTATGTGCATTTACTGGGACATACTTATTTAGAGTTCCTATTGCATGGAGGTACCCTGTATTGATTTGTGCATGTAGGAAGTACAAACTCCAGTTTGCTCAGGCAGCTGCCATTCACATAGCAAATTTATGCCAATTATGGAAGCCTTCAGTTCTGTTCCACATGCAGGGAGCAGATTACCCACATAGGCATGAAACACAGTTGTGTCCATGTATGTCAAAGATAAATGTCTGCCTCTTGCAATGTCTGAATGTAGCCAAGGTCTTGCCCAATAAGTCTAGGGTGGGTCTGATATTTGAGCTAAAGGGATTGTCACATTACTTTCTGTATTACTGTGCTCTATCAATTTAATGTAGTTACTGTTGCAGTTTGTTTTTGTGGTACTAAAAATGGATGTATGCAGCTCCTTTAGAATCTTTCCCAAAGCCCTGCAACAACATAAGCCATTATTCCATTTTCCAGATCAGGTACTGAGACTGAGATAGTCATTTGCCCCAAACTTCTTGATGAGTTTATGGCTGAGCAGATATCTAAAGCAAAGCCTACACCTTCTTAAGAACGTAAGAACATAAGAGAAGCCATGTTGGATCAGGCCAATGGCGCATCCAGTCCAACACTCTGTGTCACACAGTGGCCAAAAAAATTATATATATATATATACACACACATATATATATACACACTGTGGCTAATAGCCACTGATGGACCTCTACTCCATATTTTTATCAAACCCACTCTTGAAGCTGTATGCTTGCAGCCACCACCACCTCCCGTGGCAGTGAATTCCACATGTTAATCACCCTTTGGGTGAAGAAGTACTTCCTTTTAACCGTTTTAACCTGACTGCTCAGCAATTTCATCGAATGCCCACAAGTTCTTGTATTGTGAGAAAGGGAGATAAGAACTTCTTTCTTTACTTTCTCCATCCCCTGCATTATCTTGTAAACCTCTATCATGTCACCCCGCAGTCGACGTATCTCCAAGTTAAAGAGCCCCAAGCGTTTTAACCTTTCTTCATAGGGAAAGTGTTCCAACCCTTTAATCATTCTCGTTGCCCTTTTCTGGACTTTTTCCAATGCTATAATATCCTTTTTGAGGTGCGGTGACCAGAATTGCACACAGTATTCCAAATGAGACCTCACCATCGATTTATACATGGGGCATTATGATACTGACTGACTGGTTGTCAATTCCCTTCCTAATAATTCCCAGCATGACGTTGGCCTTTTTTATTGCAATCGCACACTGTCTTGACATTTTCAGTGAGTTATCTACCACGACCCCAAGATCTCTCTCTTGGTCAGTCTCTACCAGTTCACACCCCATCAACTTGTACTTGTAGCTGGGATTCTTGGCCCCAATGTGCATTACTTTGCACTTGGCCACAATGAATGTCATCTGCCATGTTGATGCCAACTCACCCAGCCTCAACAGATCCCTTTGGAGTTCCTCACAATCCTCTCTGGTTCTCACCACCCTGAATAATTTAGTGTCATCTGCAAACTTGGCCACTTCACTGCTCACTCCCAACTCCAAATCATTTATGAACAAGTTAAAGCACATGGGATCCAGTACGGAGCCCTGCGGCACCCCACTGCTTACCATCCTCCACTGCGAAGACTGCCCATTTATACTCACTCTCTGCTTCCTATTAATTAGCCAGTTTTTGATCCACAAGAGGACCTGTCCTTTTACTCCATGACTCTCGAGCTTTCTAAGGAGCCTTTGATGAGGAACTTTATCAAAAGCTTTCTGGAAGTCAAGGTAAACAACATCTATCGGGTCTCCTTTGTCCACATATTTGTTCACCCCCTCAAAGAAATGCAACAGGTTAGCGAGGCAACATCTTCCCTTAAAGAACCCATGCTGAGTCTTCCTCAATAACCCGTGTTCATCAATGTGCCTACTCATTCTGTGCTTGATAATGGCTTCTACCAGCTTTTCCAGTATTGAAGTCAGATTGACTGGCCTGTAATTTCCCGGATCTCCTCTGGAACCCTTTTTACAGATGGGGGTGGCATTTGCTACCTTCCAGTCCTCAAGAGCGGAGGCAGATTTCAATGAAAGATTACATATTTTTGTCAGGAGATCCACAAGTTCAACTTTGAGTTCTTTCAGAACTCTTAGATGTATGCCATCCGGACCTGGTGACTTATTAGTTTTTAATTTGTCAATCAGTTGTAGGACCTCCTCTCTTGTCACCTCAATCTGACTCAGGTCTTTCAACACCCCTTCCAAAATTAGTGGTTCTGGAGCAGGCAAACACTTTTCATCTTCCACAGTGAAGACAGAGGCAAAAAATGCATTCCACTTCTCAGCCATTTCCCTATCCGCCTTCAGTAATCCTTTGACCCCTTGGTCATCCAAGGGCCCCACTGCCTCCCTGGCTGGTTTCCTGCTTCTAATATATTTGAAGAAATTTTTTATTGTTGGTCTTTATGTTTTTTGCAATATGCTCCTCATAGTCCCTTTTTGCCTGCCTGATCACAGTCTTGCATTTGATTTGCCACAGCCTGGGTTCCCTTTTATTAATCTCACTTGGACTAGCTTTCCACCGTTTAAAGGAGTCCTTCTTACCTTTTACAGCTTCCATTACTTTGTTAGTTAACCATGCAGGCCTTTTCTTATAGCTGTTTGTGCCTTTCCTAACTTGTGGTATATATTTTATCTGAGCTTCTAGGATTGTATTTTTAAATAGCCTCCAAGCTTCCCCAAGGGTTTTGACTGTATTTAGCTTTCCTTTCAGTTTCCTCTTCACATGCCTCCTCATCTCAGAGAATTTACCCTTTTAAAGTTAAACATGGTTGTGCCAGTCTTTTAGGGCAGCTCTCTATTTATACAAATGGTGAAATCAATAACGTTATGGTCACTGCTCCCAAGTGGTGCGATCACTTTTACATCTCTCACCAAGTCTTGGGCATTACTTAGGACCAAATCCAGGATTGCCCCACTCCTGGTAGGTTCTGAGACCATCTGCTCCATAGCACGGTCATTGAGAGCATCAAGAAACTCAATCTCTTTGTCTCGACCAGAACACATATTGACCCAATCAATCTGTGTGTAGTTAAAATCACCTATTACGACACAGTTTTTACGTTTAGCCGCTATCTTTAGCCGATTTGGTGGGCTATAACAACTTCCATAGTTAAATTCTTGTCCAGCTACATTTCTCTATCCACTTGATGATACTGGGTCACTTTAAAGAACTGGTCCATCCATTACCTCTCACTCCCAGAATGCTTCTGTGTTGCAGTGCTCCACACAGTGGCATGGAGACATTCCTGCCTGACTCACAGAGTAAGGACAGTGCTCGTTTGCTAGTTCTTTTGACCTGCTTTGGCAATACTACAAGCTGCATGCATCATTTAGCAACCTCCATAGGGGGGAAATAATGTTTTTTGAACTAGCCCCACTGTTAACTTTTAGTACCTTTTTGTCTGTTTTTTATCTTTCCCTGCTTCGGCGGGGAGGGCGGGATACAAATAAAATGTGATGATGATGAGTATCCAGTTCTCAGTTTGAAAGCTTTCTTTTGTTTCTGACATAAATTCTTCTAAAATGCTGTGTCTCTCACCTGAATTTCCTGCTGATTCTCAGCTGCTTTATAATATAAGTGTTTGAGCCAGGGTTTTTTTGTAGCAGAAACTCCTTCGCATATTAGGCCACACACCCCGGATGTAGCCAATCCTCCAAGAGCTTACAGGGCTCTTAGTACAGGGCCTGTTGTAAGCTCCAGGGGGGAAAGCCCTGGTTTGAGCTAAAGAGAAAGAAAACAACCTTTTTACTGGGAAGAAAACATAGTCATATCAGTCTTGAGTTTACTATATGTGGTGCTCTCCATAAATAATTTTGGTAGCTGTGGCAGAATAAGCCTGTGATCCAGAACATGCTGGATCTCTCTCATCCTGTAACCAACAAAAATTTTGTATGCCATTACTGTTGCCATTGCTTAACAGAGTAAAGGCACTATATTTTCAGCTAAGTTCTAGAGTTCAATCAGCTTGGCCCTCAAAAGGAAAGGAAAAGTAATCTTCAAAGTAGGATTCTGTAACTGAAGTTAACTATAATTCTCTCATTCCTTATTATTTTGTCTTAGCTGTGTTTCTGCACTGAGGAAGCAAGTCACTTCCGAGAGGTCTGCAGACAATTATCAGCATGGGCAGTGTTCATTAAGACAGCAGAACAGAAATAAGTGCATGAGAATTCATTCAACGAGCAACCTCATAGCTCCTGTTTTACAACATGTAATGCATAATTAAGCAGTGTTGGCAAAATCACCTGGGAATCCACTGTACAAACTGGATTGCTGGGTGGCACTCAGGGAATAGCTGTCCCCATGGCATCCACTTGAATGTGGTATGCTGCAGGGGTCAATTCTCTTCCCAATCTTGTTTAACATCTACCGTATTTTTCGGACCATAAGACGCACTCCCCCCCCCAAAAAAAAGTGTGGGGGGAAGTGTGTGCGTCTTATGGAGCGAAGGGATGATAGGACGTACCTTCCTCCGGGGGGAGGCGATCCGCTGCCTCCACCTCCGATGCTGGCGGCTCACAATCTCCTTTACCTTCCTCCCCCACAACAGACACCCTGTGAAGTGGGTGGGGCTGGAGAGGGTTCTAACAGCAGCTGTCCTTTCAAGGACAACCTCTGCCAGAGCTATGGCTGACCCAAGGCCATGCTAGCAGGTGCAAGTGAAGGAGTGGGGAATCAAACCTGGTTCTCCCAGATAAGAATCCACACACTTAACCACTACACCACACTGGTGTACCTTGGAGTCAACCAACACTGTGTATTTTTATTCAAGGAGTGTAAGTTGCTAATGTGCTTCTTAAGCTATTTTAAATGTCTCTATATTGGCCATGACACCATGACTCATCCAAACTGAAGTACCATTGATTTTGATGGAAGAGTTAAGCACTTGCCTAAATGTCTCCCATTGAAATTAATAAGACTTGAAAGTACTTAACTTTCGATGAATTATACCCAAAATACTTAATATTCCAAAAAATGTACTTTCTGATTTGATGGAACATTTCTGAAAGCTGATTGGGAAGGGAACAGAAGGTTTTCAGTTACTCTTCCAGTATAGCACTTTGCACAGGTAAAACCTTTCTGAGAAAGGCTTTCTCCCTAACAACTATAGCAAAATAAAGCTGTATTCTGCTTTAAGAGTATGCCAAGTATCAATTACCCTTTTTGTCTTCCATATCTAAACAAAATTATGTCCTTTTATTTTCATCTATTACTAAATCACTTCCTATGCAAGCACCCAGGTCATGTAGTGAGTTTCAATAAGAATAGGTTAACTTCTGCAAGGTGAAGTTCTCAAGGTGGAAACTCTGGTCTTGACCCAACTGCAAACTCTGCCATTAGTCATACATGACTTCTGTGTTTTCCTCCTTTCCCATACACACACTTTCCCACTCTGGTTGTACTATATCACAATGCAAAAGGCACTCAAGTTTCCCTCCCTGCATGGTTGCCTGGAGCAAAAACAGTCCAGGGTGAGTTATTTGACCTCTTGCAGAAGACAGTATGGACCATTTCTGTTCAGAGAGGAAGGATGGAGTAACTTCTGTACCACTTCACTGTCCTGATCCACAGCAGGAACAGTGCACATGAAGGAGAACACACAAGTAATATATGACTGTGCCAGAGTTCACAGGCTAGGTCTTGGACCTACAGCGTCTCATGCCCTCTGAACTCTCATCTCATGGACATCAACCCAAAGCATTCCCAGTATATCCTTTTTGGAGATAAGAGATTATAATCTCAGGTGGAATAACACTGCATAGTTGAAGCAATGTAATGTCTCCTTGAGTAAGAAGACTGGCTCCGGTATTTAGCAGCAAAGGCATTCTGATGTTCAAAAGCAGAAAGCAAACAGCACTAAAGCAGCTGATGAAAGCTAGACTGTTGCAAATTCAGCATGGGAAGGATTGGAACTAGATCCCATTTCCTAATTAAAAATGTGATAAAAGGAGATGCTGTAAATCACAAAGGTACACAGAAAGAAACATTCCTTCCTTTCCTCCTCCATCCTTCCATGTTATTCTTCAAGACTTCCCTGATTTAATACCACTGAGGGATATCTATAAAACAAACTGTGAAACAACTTTCTGGTTTTTCCATCACAGGGACTCTAGCACAGACTTGATCCTCAGTCTTTGGGGTGAAGTAAAGTTTCCTTTTTAAATGATTTTAGAAAAACAGTGCCTAAGGGCTGATACATGTTCCCGAAGCCAGCCAGCCCATGCACTTTGTTCACTGTACAAAAGTATAGAGAGATTCTTGTTTTTTTGTACTTGTTGGTTGCTAGAATGATAGGTGTACAGGAAAGCTATCCGAGAACACGGACTTTCTCATTAGCTCCACTACCTCAGGGTGCCTTAGGGTATGTCTGCTCTATAAATTGACAGTCTGATCCTAAGGAACTGCTTTATTTGCAACTCCATAAATTGAGGTTTTCCACTCTGTAGCCAGGGGTACTGACAGAAAAAAGCTTTCCATTCCCTAAGGACTAACAACATGCTGCAGAATTTGAAATAGACCATGTCAGTGAGATGGTAGCCATAATTCAACTTAGCAGCTTTGTGCTACAATCTGCCAAGAGGATGATGGCCACCCCCTCCATTTTTTCCCCTATTTGTATCCCACTTAGCCATGTGAAGCCCACCTTGTGGCACTACATCATGGATTGCTAAATGTTTTATAAGATATATATACACACACACCATTTTTGCAAACTCTGTCAGGCAGAAAAATAGGAGCTTTATTAATTTCCTGACCATAGCCATTGGACAGAGTTCAACACAGTGGGTCACAAGCTATACATCTCTGTTTGAAAGTCTGTGGCATATATCATTGGTGTCTGTTAGCTCACTTTTGTCTGTCTGCACATTAAAACATATGTACCACTACCAGAATAAAATGTTTAAATATTTCTTCTGCAGAATTCAAAGAAAAGTTAATCATGCTTAAAACCTAGTGAAATTTAAATTGTATATCCTGGATGTATTGAATCAATAGACTGTAATTATGAAGCTAATGCATATCTTTCTTCTCTCTCTTTGACTCAGGTAATAAATTCTGGGTCTTCAAGGATACCACTCTCCAACCAGGCTATCCTCATGATTTGGTAACATTGGGCAGTGGGATTCCACCCCATGGTATTGATTCAGCAATTTGGTGGGAAGATGTTGGGAAAACTTACTTCTTCAAAGGAGACAGGTTGGTATATGCAGTCTCCCTGTCATAATTTTCATTGCATCTCATTTTCTTGTGTCCCAGTGAAAAATTAGTATACATATGGAACATTCTGTCCTTATGTTGTATGAGCTCTGCATCTTTGTCACCTGCTAAAAACTGTTGCACATCATGGAATCCCTTACAAAGCTTTATTGATGCCAAACCACTACCTGGCACCCCCAGGAGCTTGGGGATGAGGCAAAGGATAGAAGTGACATTGTACAGCATGGTGATGTCACACCCAGAGAAAATCCAATGTTACGTCTGCATGTCAGCTGACACTCTGGAAACTTTCTTATTGTTTCCAGAGTGTTGACTGACACAGCAACATCAGCATCGGGTTTTCACCTGGTCATGATGTCAACTGGCACACAATGTCATTTCCACCTCCCCCATTGTAGGTCTTGCTGGTGCAGACACAGTCTGTAACCCCAAGAAATCACTTGCCCAAAGCAGGGAAATGGCATGCTTGTTTGTGCCTTCTTAGCAGGGTTAATCTTGGTCTTTTTTGCTTTGACCTACTTCTATAAATCTTTTAATGTTCAGAACTGCAGAAGTTTTATGCAGTATTCATTCACAGTTTACTTTCCTTTGACCACCAAATAATTGTTCTTATATCTAGTCAGCTACATACAGGTTGTACCTCCTACAGCAGATGACTTTAGAGAGTGGGATATATGAAAAAAAAAGATTGTCTCTTTTCCATCACTGTTTTGCTATGTGCCTTCCTCCTGCCTTTTGCACATCACTTGTAAAATCCTAGCACAAAAACATGTAATGCCTGTCCAGTGATGCTATCTTGTGCTTCATTTTCAATAAACTGTTGGAGAGTGGAGACAGAAATGAAAAGTAAAATGGAAGATCTACAATATGTCATGTACTGTCAGAGCAAATAAACTTTATAGCGTGGCGATTCTTCTTTTTTACTATGTGGAATATTAATATTTATCAACAGTTAGAGTTGCAGAGGAAGACGGAGTAATTGAGTAAAAAGGTAAAGGTAGTCCCCTGTGCAAGCACCAGTGGTTTCTGACTCTGGGATGATGTTGCATCACAATGTTTTCACGGCAGACTTTTTATGGGGGGGGGGGTTGCCATTGCCTTCCCCAGTCATCTACACTTTACCACCAGCAAGCATTTTTCTGACCTCAGAAGGATGGAAGGCTGAGTCAACGTTGAGCTGGCTACTTGAACCCAGCTTCCGCCAGGATTGTTGGCCATTATTTCACTTAAATGAATCCAACTGTTGCGCTTTAATTTCATAAAAATGAACTGTGACATTCAGTATCTATTTTTTAAACCTAAGAGCCATTGGAAATAGAACTGTTATCACCTGACAAGGAAGCTTAAATCAGGGGAGACTGAGGTCTTCTACTACCTTTCTCTACTTATTCTCCACTCTCTCACGCACTGTTCTTGTAGATGTATTTTGGAGGCAGAGGTCACAGTGTGGAAAGATGAACACACAAATGATTCCCCACCACTGATACCTATGAAGTGGGGGGCGTGGGTGGTCATTTGGAATAATGGCAAGGCATCGCTTCTGTGGCGAAAGCAATCATTATGTCAAAGTGATACCCTTGGCTCTATCAGAAACCCTGCAATAAAACCATAATGATGCCGCCCCTCATATCTCCCCCAGCCTCCCATTGAGTGCCCAAAAAATACAGCTTCCAGTGTATAATGTCTAAATACAGAAGGAAACCTCACCGGAATACACAACACTTAGATAACAAAGTATCTATATTTTACATGAATCATATCAATTAGTAAAGTAATGTAAAGAATATAAACATGCAGCCACAAAAATGTCTGTTTAGAATAGCTTTTGTCAGCCTGTAGGTTACTGTCTCTTAAAGAGTCTCCCAAAGTCTATTCTGAAGCACAGCTTCATGAATGTAATTCTTTCCACTCATCCTGCTAGAGTTGTAGTGACTTCACAATTCAAGAAAGAGACAGAACACTCACAGCAAGGCAATTCAGTTCCACAAGGGAAGAAGAGAACTCGCTACATCTAGAACTTGCTGGCAGTTTCGGAACCTTCCTCTGCTCTCTCTCTCCCATAATTCAAACAATTCAAATTGTTACACTGTGGCTCCATGAAGAATTGTTTGAATTATGAGAAGGAGAGTAGAGAACGGCTCTGAAACCGCCAGCAAGTTCTAGATGTGGCGAATTCTCTCCTTCTCTTGTGGAACTTAATTGCCTTGCCGTGAGCGTTCTGTTTCTTTCTTGCATTGTGGAAGTCACTACAACTCTAGCAGGATGAGTGGAAAGAATTACAGAAGCTGTGCTTCAGAATAAACTTGGGAATGCTATCCCTTTAAGAGACAGTAACCTACAGGCTGACAAACTATTCCATATGGACATTTTTGTGGCTGTGCGTTCATATTACTATTTTACATTACTTTACTAATTGATGTGATTAATGTAAAATATAGATACTTTGTTATCTAAGTGTTGTGTATTCCGGTGCGGTTTCCCATTGACTGCCAGCCAGTGGCTGGAAACCCTACCATGAACCTAAGTTGTAGGGTTTGAAGCTGCCATGGAGATGATTGTACTGCCACCATGTGAATTACCGTATCTTTTCTCAGCCATAGAAGCCAAGGCCTTACCCTAATGTTGCCTCTAGGGATTGCCCAAAGAAGGTGCCCCCATTTAAAAGAAAGCATTTAATAGAAGGCACCAGGTTTTGCTAGGCACTAGTATACTGCACTGGTACTGCTAAGCACTCTAAACTGAAAAGTTTCAGACTCTTCAGCCTTTCCTCCTCTTAGGGA
The DNA here is from genome assembly GCF_032191835.1 of Heteronotia binoei. Taxonomy (NCBI): domain Eukaryota; kingdom Metazoa; phylum Chordata; class Lepidosauria; order Squamata; family Gekkonidae; genus Heteronotia; species Heteronotia binoei. The sequence continues at coordinate 45,134,598 of NC_083229.1, forward strand.
AGGTACTCCAAGCCCCTGATTATCTTAGTTCCTCTTCTTTACTTTTTCCAACTCTGCAATGTACTTTTTGACATACAATGACCAAACTGTATACAGTATTCCAAAGGAGGCCACACCATAGATCTGTACAAGGGCATTACAATATTGGCTGTTTTATTCTCAATCGCTTTCCTAATATTCCGTAACAGAGTTTTTCTTTTTTCACTGCTGCAGCACACTGGGTTGACACTTTCATTGACTTACCCACTATGACCCCAAGATCTTTTACCCTTTCAGTTTCAGTAAATTCAGACCCCATTAGCCTGTACTTGAGATGGGATTTGTCCCCATATGCATCAGCTTACACTTACCAACACTGAATTTCATTTGCCACATTGCCATCCACTCACCCAGTTTGTGGAGGTCCTCTTAGAGCTCTTCACAGTCAGCCTTGGTTTTCGCCATCCCAGATAATTTTGTGTCATATACAAACTTGACCACTATACTATTCACTCCTAGTTCTGGATCACTTATGAATAAATTAAATAGTACTGACCTCCATACATGTCACTGTATGGGACCCCACTGCTTACTTCCCTCCATTGTGAGAACTGTCCATTTATTCCTACTGTACCTCCTGTCATTTAACCAGTTTTTAATTCTTAAAAGAACCCATCCTCTCATTCCGTGAGTGCTAAATTTACTCAGAAGTCTTTGGTGAGGTACCTTGTTAAAAGCCCTTTGAAAGTCCAGATATATAATGTCTACCAGGTCACTGTTGTCTGTATGCTTGTTCACTTTCTCAGAGTAATCCAAAAGGTTGGTGAGGCAGAACTTCCCTTTGTAGAGGCCATGCTGATTTTCCTCCAGCAAGCTTTATTCCTTTATGTGCCAAACAATCCTATCTTTTATTACTGTTCCTACTAATTTGACAAATGTTAGACTGACTGGTCTGTAATTTCCTTGTTCTCCTTGGGTTCCTTTTAAAAAAAAACTAGTGTAGCATTTGCTGCTCTCCAGTCTTTTGGTACAACAGCTGAATGTAGTGGCATGTTATATATATGGGTTAGTAGATAATCAATATATCATCACAGTTCCTTAAGAACTCTCTATTGTATGCCATCAGGACCTGGGGACTTACCAGTTTTTTATTTCCCCAGTGGGCCTATAACTTCATCCCTGGTCACCTCAGTTTGTCAGTTCTTCAGACTCCCTTCCTTTAAATAGGTATGTGCCCTGCATTTTCCACCGTGAACATGGAAGCAAAAAAGTCATTGAGTTTCTTTGCCATCTCCCTATCTTCCTTTAGCAATCCCTTATGTGTGAAAATAGTTCCCCGTGACATGCTATGACAGAAGCAAGTTTGCATTCAAACAACTTGTTTGTTTGTCACCTCTGGTAATGAATGTCTTCTGAGCATGTTACACCCTTGCTCACATCCCCCAAATATTCTGTTTGCTCAGGTCGTGTTGCTTACCTTTCTTCCAGAAGAGCACCTAATTACGTTTTCATATCTGATCCAAAACTTGTGTGATAAAGAGGGAGTGTCTCAACCCAATTTTACAAATGGAAGTTTTCTTCTTATCTCTGTACCATTCATCAGGAGAGGAAGCAGGCAGCATTTTGACAGCTAAAACTTATGTTTCCCCTCAAGCATCTTGCAAACAATCAGTTTCCACTGTGAACAAAACCTGCCCTATAATTTGCCTCCCATGGATGAGAAGATTTGTTATTTTAAGTTTACTCTTCAGTCACAATTTTCAACTTGCAGGTTCTTGGGGGACTATTTTGATAACATTGTGTGTGTGTTTGTGCGTGCACGCATGCATGATTCCTGCTTTTGAAAGACTTGTCTAACAGAGACACTGTGGAAAAGATTTCTTTCCATAGGCCTCTTCATCAAGTTAAGGTCTTCTTAAAATACTGTTAGCTATAACAAAACTACCAAAGGAAACTTCTGTTGATGGAGAACTTGCTACTTAGAGCCATAACAAGCATAATGAGACTCAGCAAGACAGAAATGCAATACAGTATGGAAGAAGATCGAAGAGTGTGAGTCTTGCCGAGATAATTGAGCTATTATAGGATATTGACCACCAATGGGAATAAGCCCATATCCCACTAAGCATCTCAGTACATATTGTTTATATCACCTCTTTTCCTTCTAATGTAACATTAGAGTTGAATTCTCCTGCTGGTTTTAATTGCAAGCTAAGCCTATTACAGTTTTTTTCCCCTGAATTGGGGGCAACCCACTGTTATTTCTTCAATAGCTATGAGGTTGGCAGTCATGAAAGAGAGAGAGATGAGAGGTTATGCCAAAGTCAAAGGAGGAAAAATTAAGAATATATGGGGGGAAATTACTATATTCCTGGTTTGCCAGAGTGTGGAAATAGACATAAATGAAGGAGTAGAAAGTGGAAGACTCCTGAATAAATCTGTGTTGACTTTTATACTGGGTACAATCCATATATATATATATATATCTGAATGAACCCTGAGAAAATTAATAAGATTTATACAATAAACCAAGTCCTTGGAGATGTACAGGGAAAAGCTTCAGGCAAAGATGTTTCTTAATCTTGTTTTTCTAATTTTGCTTATTTTACAGGGCCATCTTAAACCGAATTATACCCTTCTAAGCCTGTTAGCTTAAATAGATTTAGGAGGATTTAGCATTGTTTTCAATATTTATTTATTTAGTCCTTTGTTTTTACCCTTTGCTCCCCAATGGGGACCCACAAAGCAGTTTACAGCATTCTCCATTTTATCCTCACAACCACCCTGAGATGTAGGCAGTGCTTTTTTTTGTGGCAGGAACTCCTTTGCATATTAGGCTACATCCCACAATGTAGGCAATCTTCCAATAACTTACAGTAGGCCCTGTAAGAAGAGCCCTGTAAGATCTTGGAGAATTGGCTACATCAGAGGTGTGTGGCTAAATATGCAAAGAAGTTCCTGCTACAAAAAAAAAAAAAGCCCTGGATGTAGGTTAGGGTAAAAGTGTGTTACTAGCCCAAGTTCACCCAGGAAGTTTCCATACCTGAAGGTAGCTATGAACCTAAGTCTACCAAATCCTAGTCTGACAATCTACTACACCATGCTGCATTTCTCCTTCCAGAAAGTTCCTCAAAGTTGCTCACATAAAATAATAAAGAGCAATTAAATTCAGGCTGCTTCTGTCTGTGCTCTTAAGTAGTGATCTTCTGTACCCCTGTTTTTACATCATTATGTTGGTCTTGTTCCGCTTTCACCATATCTCATTTCTCAATCACCAACTAATGTAAAGGAATGTCCAGGCTTGTGTGTTCCTCTATTTCCTACTCCAAGTTTTGCAGGTCTTCTTACTGAGGCAGGTCACAAAGTAGAGCGTATCAGATGGATGTTAGATGGCTAATAACCTCTGCTACTTATTGCCTAAAATTGTTCTGAAGAACAATAAATATTCCCTCTGTTTCTTTTAACCATTAAGGAAATTTTAAGTAAGTACTGCAGTATGTAAATTATATTGAATAAAATGTTGTAACGTGTCTTGGATCTACATACTAATGTTTGTTAGTCAGCATGACAGAGGTACAGCTCCAGCTGAGATGTCTTCTGGGAAATCAGTAATGCCTTCCTAAAGAGAGTTACACCTTTTCTAAGCCCAATGACTTCATTGGATTTAGCAGACTGCTTCCCTGTCTCCGCAAATGATCTTGAGCTGCGAAGAATAAGAGCAGGTTGCTACTATTATCTCAGCCCATGTGTCAATCTTGGATGGAGACGGAATAAGCTTTTTTCCCACTCTCCACCCGAAATTGACAAAATGGACTGACAACTTGGGCTACAGGGACAAGAGGAGCCATCTGCTTCTGTTCTCTGCAGTGAATGCTGACAGGTGGGGGAAGGGGGAGAGAAGCAATCTGCTTCTTCCCTCCTTAAACTGAGAACTTGGGAGGGAATACTGATCTGCTTCTCCTCTCCCCCTAAAATGCATTTGATTGGAGTAGGATCTGGTTTTAGCCTCAGCTCAAACACTCAGTTGGTAGGAAAAATTGATTGCTTCTTCCCCCTTCCCTAAACTGGCATATTAGACTACAGAGAATAGAGGGTTGTCAGCTCCAGGTTGTGAAACACCTGGAAATTTTGGGGGTGAAGCCAGAGGAAGCCAAGGTTTGGGACATAATGCCATATAGTCCAACTTCCAAAACGGTCTTTCTCCAGGTTATCTGATCTCTGTCACTTGGAGATCAATAGTAATGGTGGGAGATCTCCAGCCACCACCTGGAGGTTGGAAACCCTAAGAGGATAGGAGCAGATCACTGCTGTTTTCCTCGGCCCAAACTGTCCATTTCAGATGGGGAGAAAAGAGTAATTTGGGGTGGGATGAAGAGAAGGGGAACCAGCCAGGCTTCCGGTTATTATCCTCCCCCGCATTTGCTTAATCTCAGCAAGGCCACAAGACCAAAAGGACCTGACCCAGATGATCTCTGGAATCTGTTGAGAGTCTGCTCCTGATGCCCCCTCCCCCAAATACTTTGCTGAGTGCACAGTAGAAGAAATTCCCAGCTGATCCCTTGTGAACTCGTGAACCAGTTCTGGTGGCTCGAAGAAGCCTAGTCTAACAGATAGAGGAGAATGCACTATAGACAGCCAAATCACTTTCCTTTAATTGGCTCCCTGATTGCCAGTGGTGGACAGGTTATGAACTGAACCAGCAGCTGCTCAAGCATCCTTAGTTGCTTTAAGCATTTTTATTGCAGCTCAGTTCAGTTCTGATATCAGAACAGAAGTTGGAGGAAAACACTTCAGGGAGCAGAAAACAGAAAGGAGAAGAGGACAGGGTTTCACTCCCATCACCTGTATCATGTAAGGTTGTTTTCAACTATACTGTTGAAAGAAAAAAAAATAGTGCTGTTTCAGGTTCAGATCCTTTGGATGACTTAAAGTTGGTCTTTGCCTAAGGCTAAAATGGAAACACAAATCAAAGATAAGTAATACCCATGGAAGACAATATAAAAACCCAAATTCACCTATGGATTCTTCACCTTTCAAATATCTCAGAGTATCCTTGCAATATTATACTCACAATGCCATCCTTTATTTCTGCTGTATTTCCACCTGATTATCCACACTGAAGATCATTAATACCTAGTATACTAGCAGTGCCATCCTTTAGCAGAGTTACACCTTTCTACGTACGTTGAAGTCAATGGGCATAGAAGAATATAACCTTGCTTAGGGTGTCACAGTTAGTTACTTCAAATGTTTGTGTTCTTGATTTTTTCCTCCCACTGAAATATTTCTTTGTAACTAGAGTCCTAAGTACAATATTCAGCATCTTGAATTATTTAATGACTGTGTAACAAAAGACTTCTGTGAGTCTTACATAAGAGGAAAAGTTAAGACTGGATTAGGAACCGTAACTCAAACTTATTGGCTTGTCTGTAATTAAAATTTTGACTGAAACAATACTGTAGATCTTTGCACATAATGTGCCATCTTGTGCTGCTGTGCAGAAGCCTTGGGCATCAGAGTAGTTCTGCTTATGCATAAGATGGTTGTTGATTTAGTTCTCAGGGTAGACATTTTAAAAAAAATCTTTTGAGGCTGAGTGGAAACAGACGCCAATTCAACAAGCAGGTAAACTGCCTGTTACCTGGAAATAAATACATAAATTGGGCAGATCTGATTTTGTCTTTTTACACAGTGCTTCATTCTTTTTCACAATCTGTACTTTGCACAGTAGGTATTGACACATGCAGATCTTTACTTCCTTTTTGTATTAGGTACTGGAGATATAGTGAAGATATGAGAACTATGGATCCTGGCTATCCGAAACCAATCACTATCTGGAAAGGTATCCCAGAATCTCCTCAGGGAGCCTTTGTCCACAAAGAAAATGGTATGTATTTTCTTGTGAATGTTTGTGCACTTTAATAAATCCTGATTGTCATTAACCTGTATCCAGCCATGCAATTCCATGGGCTAAGGGTTTTTCTTAAATAAAAGGAGCCAGCAATTTTTGCCACTTCCCCCTCCTGTGACGTCATATTGAGCCTTTCTGAAGTTTAGTTCAGTGATACTTCAGAAGTAGAGTCAGGGCAGAGTCCCGGGGGGGGGGGGGGGGAAGAGAGAGTTTTCAGTGGCTGGGCAGAATCAGCAGAAATCATGGCCCCTTTTTACAAAAACTTTTTCTTTAAGTGCCCTTTGGAACATAAAGTTGGATACAAACTGCCATTTTTAATTTCTTCTTTATCCAAACTCCCTGGTTATCTCAATTTGTGCTCCTTTGTACCCATATTTTCTGTACAAGAAACTCCTTCATTCTTATTTTTAATAATTGGAATGTTGAGTAGTTACAAATGTGGAAAGCCATATGTGCCATGGTGGCTGGTACTATGTTTTTTGGTGTCTACCTGCTTCTTGACTTCCTACACACACCTCCATTATTCCTTTTCATGTTCCCATCTTCTACATCATTCTTTGCTCTGTTTATGCTTCCTTTTTCCTGTTTGTTTACCTTCCACATTCTCTACTTGCCCTTTCTCTGTTCATCTTGTGAGTCATTCGCCCTTACCCCACACTACTTCTCTTGCTGATTTTGAGATGTACTGAAGGCGCATCTTGAAGCTGATAGGATGCAGTTGAGATGATGAGTTGTGGGGAAGGAGACAAACTTTAGACACTTCCAACAAAGTCCCAGCAGTAGCTTCAGCTTAAAGAGTAAGGCACCTGAGCTCACAGTGTGGTTCTCTTTCTCTTCATTTGGGGCATATTCTTGCTTGAAACTACTCTGCCATAACAGCTTGCATCACACCAGTCTAGGGAGCTCTGTTTGCTTTGTGGAACCTCTGGACTCTCTGTGATTGGTCCAATTGCCATCACAGCCATTTTGTGTTAGTATCCACTGCCTTGTCTTATAATTTCAAAAGTGAGTGCAGGATCAATAAGGTTGGGGACCTGTAACTTTGGGTCCTGGCCCTCTGATACATGGTGCCATATTCATATTTAACATAAGGTGGATATGAGCTGTCTATCTGAACTACCTAGCAAAGGGTGAAATTTTCTCAGTTTTTCTCTCTCAAATGTCTAGCTTGTGATCACTTAAAACAGTATTCTGTTTACCTTTTCTCTATCTAATCACAGTGTTCCTTAAAACCAAATGTAGGCAGAGCAGCACTAAGCTTAAGCTCTTTGTACCTACATGTCTCCCCCCTCAGTGCACCCCTAAAGGCTGCACCCCTATTGCACCCCTAAAGGCTGGTTCAAGTGAAAAAGGATAGGAAGTGAGAATCTGTATTGGGAGGGGGAACCAGAAAAAAAATTACCTTCCATTTTCACTGGTGGAAATGGCTATAATCCACACTATATGGTGGTAGAATCTCTCCATCATCCAGTAAGGGCCTGTGCCAGCGCCACTCAAGAACAGCTTGCTTAGGAATAAACTAGAAGTTCAGGACTGTGATTGTTTCCTCCAATAGAATTCTGATCCAAGGCCTGCAAAATCTAGAAGGTGAGGGGACCCAGTACTTCTGGATTCATTTTAATTTAGTCAAGATTGCATTATGCTAATGATGAACATGTTGTGCCTTATCATACACTTTCTTATAGTGCATCCAATCACAGCCTGAGTTATTGATCTTCACACAACATGTTGAGCCAAAAGGACAGGGGGCAGAATGATAGTTCAGTAGCCATGTTGTTTACATCAAAGATAACTTAAATATAGATAAATGGATAGATTTGCGAGCAAAGTTATAGCGTCAGTGTATTGTTATATAATTCAATGCCTTATCTCTTGGACTAACATTTTGGCCTCCATATACTATGGTGTATGTCTGGATGCTACCAGTTTCCACTGTATGCATGCTAATTTCTGCTGGCAATTTGATGGCAGAGCATTTAATTGGATGACTTTTTGATGCCTTTGAGGAAAAGAGAAAGAGAAGTGGTTGTAACCAGTTTGAATTGCTGTGTGCTTTCAGGACTGCATATGTGATTGATTTATCAGAGATTGATTTTTTTTCTTTCCCTTTCCCACTTCTCTCTCCAATCTCTAATGCTATCTTATTTTCATTTCCTTATAAAAGATATAAGACATTTTCCTTTCTCGTTAAGAGTATTTATTCCTTCCTTTGACTCAAATAACTAATTGCTGCAGAAAGCATTTTTTAAAAGAATATGCTTAATCGCTTCCTTGCTTTGAGTCTGTTTCATCCATCAGAAGAAGTTATTTTCCTGAAGGATCTTTTTATTTCCTTTTCACAGCAGGAAAAGAGTACAGGCAGATGACTTTTTTACTCATATTAGCATCAAAAATAGCTTCCTTTGTATGCATCTGTTGCTGTATATCTATGTATGCAACTTTTTAAAAATAAAGATGGATATACTCTTGTGCTCAAGTATCTAACAAACAGTGGATACAAATTGTAAATGAATGTAGTACATAATCCAAACTATACTGGGCTGTAACGTATACAGTTTGACATGTATAGGGCCCATGCCATTCTCTTTAGCTATATATACACATTAGGTTGTGAGGGTGTCTTCTTAAACATACTAACATTTAGTGTTCATCTTGCAAGTCATAATTAAAGCACGTATAATTAACAGAGTTGCTTTAATGCCACTATATTTCAGTCCTGATGTAGTGTAGCGGCACTGATTCTAGATAGGCTTCCCAATCCCCAGGTCCTAGCGGGGGATCCCCTGGTTTTACAGGCTTCCCCCCACCCTCAGCCAGCTGGCCGGTGGGGGGGAAGCCCCACCCCCACAGTCACCATGTACTTCTAGAGCTCCGGCAGGTTTAGAAACTGAAAACAGGTCTGTTTTTAAAATGTGTGCCTTTAAAGTTGAGCAGGAAACAGGAAGCGCTTCATGGGGAAGGGTCATCAACAGTTTCATCAGAGCACAGACCCTCCGTTTGTTTTGCTTTTCAGAGCAAGTAAAGTTGTGGAGGAACCAGGCCCAGTAAATGTGTGTGTGTGTGAGAGAGAGAGGGAGAGAGAGGGAGGGGGCACGGGATTATCCGGTTTGGAGGCCCTCCCTCCACTTTAGAACGCATGTGGGGGAGAGGGAAATGTCTACTGGGCACTCTATTATTCCCTATGGAGAACGATTCCCATAGGGAATAATGGGGAATTGATCCATGGGTGTCTGGGGCTCTGGGGGGGAGGCATTCTTTGAGGTAGAGGCACTACATTTGCAGCATAGCATCTGATGCCTTTTCTCAAAACATCCTCCAAGTTTCAAAAGGATTGGACCAGGGGGGACAATTCTATGAGCCCCTAAAGAAGGTGCCCCTATCCTTCATTATTTCTAATGGAGGGAAGACATTGAAAAGGTGTGCAGTCCCTTTCAATGTGATGGGTAGAACTCCCTTTGGAGTTCAATTGTACTTTTTCCAACCTTGCTCATGACTCCATCCCCAATGTCTCCTGGCCCCACCCCCAAAGTCTTCTGACTTCACCCCCAAAGTCCCCAGATATTTCTTGAATTGGACTTGGCAACCCTAATTCTAGAACATCAATAGAGTTTTATTGCATACCAAAATGTAGGCCAATAAAACTGATTTAGGTATAGTTTGAATCTTACAGTGGCTGAATGTTTTGCCACATGAATGCAAAAAACAAACAGTAATGGCAGTCCTGGAAATTCTTCCTTTTTGAGAGGATTTTAATGGACTTTGGGGCCCAAAACATGGATAGAGTCATAAAAGAACTTTACACAGTGGAATTCGCTGCCAGAAGATGTAGGGGTGGCCATAGGAATAAACAGCTTTTAAAAGACTTTAAATAAATTCATACCCACAAGAATAAGGGTATTACATGGGCAATTTGTATTGGCTAAATGACATGATCAGTAGCCCTATCAGAGAGAAAGTGATGCTTTCTGCCTCACTCTGACATCTTCTGAGTAGGAGACAAACAAAATAAAATTGCCAGCTAGAGTAGAAAATGGGATTGCCATTACCAGTAAGTGAGACTAATGCTTTGCTTTTCTTTACATCTTGCAAAAAAAAAAAAAAAGGAAATTTGGGAAAATATTTGACTTTAGCCAGGGCTTTTCTGTAACAGTCAGTGCCACTGAGTACTATTGGCACCTTTATTGGGGGCTCTCCAAAGTCCTGTTGGGCTGTTCCACTCAGCCAGAGACAAAGAGAGTGGACCCATAGGAGCAACCTAGTGGGGATCTGCAGAGGGAGGGGGAATGGTCAAAATCGGTACAACCTTATATAAGCATACTGGCTTTTTTTTTTCTTTTTGCAAAAAAATTACTGGGTTCAGTATTACCAGGAAAGCTCAGCCAATAGCACCACTCACTGGCAGCATTCTCTGAATGCTTAGAGTCAAGTGAATGCCCTTTAAAATCTTATAGGCAGGATCACATTACAGTGGGAGCATGGGGCTTTGTTCTTCCTCTGTAATGTGTGAAGCAGTCTTTAGGACATACTGAACTCCACAGGTTTCAGTTACTAAAAGACTGGCAGAGCAACATGAGACTTTGACAGACAATAACACTAAGGAGAAAACAGCTTTTCTGGCTCTTCCTCCCCACCCCTCCCCTTGAAGCCAAATGTGAGAAATCCTTAGGGCTTTTGGAGAGAAGAAAATAAGTATTGAAAGGTGCCTGGTGAAGCCTTCAAGAAACAATGCTGTGAATTGTTCCCCGAAGTTAGGATCCCTGCATGGCTCAATTGGTGATCGCATCAGGAGACAAAGGAACAAGCAAAGATACAAATGAGAAATTCAAAGTCTACTTTCAGAGAACTCTGATTAAATTTTGCCTGAAACCATTTCCCTTCTACTTCTCAGATAAAAATTTGACTTGAAATTGCCCCAGATTGCCTGAGGGGAAAAACTTCAGAGGCACTGCTTCCAATTAAGCAACATCTCACATTAATATCCTAGTAATCCTTTTAGCTTCCTAGTTTTGTTTTGGAAGGGGGGGGGGGAGAGAAACATTTGTGGATGAATCCAAAGCAACAGAAGCGGGAAAGTATGAAATTAAAGTTGCTATATCTTGTGTCCACTTCAAAAAGCATCTTAGCAGAGCAACAGAACGTAAAAACATATTTTACAAAACAGGCATATATATATATATATATATATATATATATATATATATATATATATATATGCTTTTGAAATAAAGAATGCTAATTGTAGCATCTTGAACATATGAAGCTGCTTTATACTGAATCATACCCTTGGTCCATCAAAGTCAGTATTGTCTATTCAGACTGGCAGCGGCTCTCCAGGGTCTCAAGCTGAGGTTTTTCACACCAATTTGCCTGGACCCTATTTTGGAGATGCCAGGGATTGAACCTGGGACCTTCTGCTTACCAAGCAGATGCTCTACCACTGAGCTACCGTCGCTGCCCAATCTTCTGTTGCAGAGACATGCCTTTCCCCTTCTGTTTCCTCAACAGAAGAGGCTAGAGATTTGTTTTTAATGTAAACTGGGAATACCTCAATTACATGCTGTTGGTAGGCTTTCCAGTGCCCATAATTGTAGTGTCTGAAAAGGACTCAAGGGAGTGAAATTGACAAGAGCAAAGAAAGTCTTGATATGCAATCCAGACAATCTGGTGTGGCGGGGGGGGGGGGGGGGCGGGGTGTACCTTTTCAGTTGCAGATCGTTTCAGCTGTACATGAATGAGGATAGTAAGGTAAGCTTCCCAACTCAACAGAGCAGAAAGAACAACAGGTGGAAATGATCTTGTACTTTCTTAATGCAATCTTAATGAGAACTTTAGTGTAAATAACCACAGGAGAAGCCTGTTTCTGGTAGCCATTCAAGAGGGCCACTTAAGCTAATTGATTAGTGGTTAGCTACTGTTGCAAAACTGCCCTCATCCCTTAATGCAGAGCCTGGAGTGCAATTGGGAATGAAATCACATGCTGGGAGGAGGTGCTTTCAGCAATAAAGCAGCAGGTGCAAAAACAGGCACACCTACTTTAAAGAGATTTGGGAGTTCCTTGTCTAACAGGCCTGTGTTGATTCAGTAGTGTTTCTGGGGGTAGTGTTTTCATTCTGTGAGTATATTTGACATTAGTGAAAAATTCAGATCCTTTTTGTTTTGTCATGTCGAATTCTGTAATATTTCAAGGACCAGTAACAAAGTCATTATTTAATGTAACCTGCAAGATCTAAAGAACCTGGTCTAATGTCATATACATAAGCTTTCAGAAAGGTTTTGTAAATTACCATCTATGATGCCAAGTTTTTTTCAGAAAAGATACTCCAATATAAAATTTAGTCACGGAGATAGCAAAACCACAGAAGCTTCATTGGGCAGCCCAATCCAGACATACGTGGCGGGTGACCGCTCGGGCATGGGCGAATCTATGGTGCCGCTAGTCAGCCTCCAAAGGGGTTTGGGGCACCAGAGCGGAGATGTGGGCAGATCCTGGGTTCACAGCATGAGAGGGGCGGCTCGGGCCGAACGTCTCTGTGGGGACACCCTTCACAGGTTCTCCACCACGTCAACCATCAGGGTCATGGTGCAGCTACCTGCGGGACAGAACAGAGGTCAGATGCTGGCACAAATGGCCACTCATGGACGCCCCACACCCTGCGCTCATTGCCGCACCTTGAGGGGACTCAGGCTGCTCATCATCTGTGGACAGACAGAGGCCACCAACCGCGGCATCCATGACCTCCTCACTGCATGTGTCCTCCCCTGGACTCGGCACTTCCTGACGGCTGTCTGGACGTTCTGGGGGTGGCAGGGTGCGCTGGACCTGCCGACCTCCCATTGCACAGGTGCTGGGCAGCCAGCTCCAGTCCTCGGCTGCCTTGCTAGAGTGGCCACCCACCTCCAAGTCCACAGTGGAGTTCGTGCCAGTCCATGAGGAGTCCTGGGAGTCACCTAGGGGGGGAAGGGTGTTGCCATCAGATTGTGGCAGTCCCATGGTGGTGAGGAGGGGCGGGGAAGGGTGCCACCCTACCGCAGATCACCTTAATGCTGTGGCCAGCTACAGTCACTGGGCAGATGAGGGGTCCCATGAGTGCCTCAGAGCCGGTGAGCACCCGAGCCACCGCCTCCTCATAGGTTGAGCCCTCAGCGATGAGACACCGGATGCCAAATGAGTCATTCCAGCGCTTCGGGGTGGACTGCTCTGTGTGGGGGACCTAGCTCATGGTGGACACTTGCTCCGCCGCCATACGCCAGAAACCCCGGTGGCAGGAGTTCACCCCCCCCCCCAGCTCTTGTGCCTGCGAGCACCACTGCGGTGTTCTCAGCCACCAAGCCAAGTGCAGTTTGGCTGCCCATGACTCTCGGTCTGCCACCATTCCTCCTATGGGCACTGGAATGTGGGGGCTGCTGACCGCAGCTGGCTGATAGTGGGCGCTCTCACGCCACCCCACCCAGCTTTCCCACGGTACACCAGCAGGGCATCCGGTGGTCTCGGTGGCCCCACGCCTCTGCTCTGCCAGGGCTCCTCAGAGCTCCAGCGGTGTCTGGAAGCTGAGGTGGAGTGTGTCGGAGTGGCAGCAGGCCACCGCAGACCGTGCCACATTGCACAAACCATGGGGGCACGTTACGGGTGGTGCCCCCTCATCCCACCACCGGAGTTTCCCAAGTGCGGACACTGCACATCCTCCCCTCTATGTGTGGGTTGCACGGAGGCGGTGGAGACGTTGGGCGTGCACATACTGGGAGCACCAGAACACTTTGCATCTCGAGGACGCCACCTGTCTGGAACGCTTCCGCTTGGACTGCATCGCCATCTAGGACCTGTGTGAGCAGCTGGGGGCGATCCTCTGCAGCCAGGTGGCCAGCCCCCACCCCATCTCTGTCTTGCAGCATATCCTCATCTCCCTACGATTTCTGCCAACCAGATCCTTCCAGGGCGTGGTGGCCGAGGTCCTGGAGGTCTCCCAGTTGGCCAGCCGCTGCCTCCACTCCTTCCTAGATGCCACCCAGCAATGCCTGCCAGCCCCCCAGGACCTTCCCCTCTCAGACCCCGTGTCACTGATGCGGGAGAATGTGAAGGCAGCGACACAGGCTGCCGCCCAGCAGAACTTTGGGGGGCACTTGAATCAGGAGCGTGTGCGAGCTCACATTTGGGCAATTCGATGCATGGCCAGGGCACCCAGGGAGGAGAGCATGCCGTGAGTGCAAGGTAGAAAAACACAGGGAGGGGACCCGGGAACCCCAGTGCAATGCCAGGAGCGCCTCAGCAGGGTTTCCGCATGTCTTAGCTGTGGAATTGTCAGGCAGGGCACCACAGCAGGCATTCTGTGAGGTGTGAGTTGCCACAGACTGGACTCCCAGCTGAGGCTGGCCCTCGGCAGCCAGCAGCTACCAGGGACGATAGCCGCCACTCGCACCTCCCCATGTTCTCCCTGGGCTGAGCAGGCACACCTTCAAGTCCGCAGGTTTCCCTCATTTGCATATCCAGAAGTCCCGATGGCGGCCTGTGCCGCCCCCTGCTTGTGGCCCCTGTGTGACCCCACCAAGGCCGCTCCGAAAGGGCGCCGGAAGGAGCCGATCATGCCGACATTCTCAACCAAGACCAACCCTGCTCCCGGCATGTATTGGCTGTAAGCTGCCTCGGCACACAGTGGAGGCGGCTTGGCTTAGTGAGCTAATCCCCCACCTCATAATGCTGGGACCGTGGGTTCAAGCCCACTCTGCAGCAGGAATGCTGACACGGACAGCTTCCCTCTTTATTGAGCCTGCCATCCAGCCGCCATTATTTTTGGTCGGCCAAATTCCCTCCCTAGGTGATCCCCCCTTTTCTGTGGGCACCCACCCCAACCACTGCACCCCTGACAGCTGCATCACAGACCCAGACAGCATGGATGAATGGTGCGGCCCTGGACAAGTGTTTGCCTCACTGTTTATCAGTCCCCGCCCTTCACCGATATTGCCCACTGCAGTTCCCACACATCTGCAGTAAGTGGGTGCCCCAAAAGTCCCCCCGGCCACAGAGCCATGCCCCTGGAACGGCCACGAGTAGAGTGCATGGGGAATACAGGGGGCCGGGGCGAGGTGGAAAAAATGAAAGACACATAAGACGAGATGGGCGCGCTAAGCTCGCATGTGGAGGTTCCTGGCTCCCACAGTCCAAGATGCCATTGGCGGAGGATGCTCCCACAGCTGCGGGGCTGCTGGGGCTGGGTGGCTGTGCTCCGGTGGCTGCAGAGGCTGGTGTTCAGCACACACACCAGAAAGACAAAGAGACAGGGGGGAGCCTCGCTGGCTGCAGGCATAGAACTCCAACCCTGGGAGAGCCTGCGGCAAGAAGGGCGAGCGTCCCGGCTGCCTCTGGTGAAGCCATCTCACACATTTCCAACTGTCCTGCATCACGGGCCAGCTGCATCGCATACGAGCTCGCAATCACAGCAGGCGCGACAGGGGCCAGTGTGAGCACCAGTACCTGCCCTCAATGGCGAGTTAGAGGCTGGGCTGAGGAAAGCCGCAACACGTGTCACACACCCCTTGCCCCGGCATGGGGATGGCCGAGACATGAGGTGCGGGGGATTGCAGCAGGATGTACGACCATGGCACATCCCCACACATACATGTGCGGGGGCCTGCACCCTGCTCGGAGCCGCAACCACTCTGGCCGGTCTTGGGGGCTGGGGGTTGCAAGGACCTTGAGCTGGACTTACCCGTCCATACAGAGAACTCCAGGAGCGAGACCTGTTAGGGCTAGGAAGCACAAGTGGTTAAGCAGACAGCCCAAAATTAGCTCACCTCCCCCCAAGTCCAGCATCTATAACTTAAGTAACATCCTTCTGTGTGCTGTTCCTGCCACCAAGTGCACTGCTCCTCATGCTAAGTCCACACGGCGCGGCCCTCTGGAGCAGAGTGTCGTGCGGTGCGCCCTGCCCTCCCTGGGGAGTTGCGTGTGGCTGGAATCAGAACCTTTGTAGGGTGCGGGGGAACTGATTGAGTGTGGGAGCAGGGCCGTGGCCAGCCCACAGCGGGAGGGATTGGTGAGCCAATAGCATGGCTCCCAAAGGGGTTTCCGCGCTGCCGCACCAGCACCGCCAGCATGTGCTTCCTCCTTCTACTACCACATATGGGGTACGCCGGCATTTTCCATGGCACAGGTTTGCGCCTGGCGGGGGGGGGGCGTTCTGACACTGAAAGCTCTGTGGAAGCCAACCAGCAGCGGCCATGCCCCTGGGTCGGCCCCCTCTTACACAGACGTGCCACCCTGAGCCTCTGCTGCGCCTCCAGTGTGGTGTGGCAGCGCTCTGCCATCAGGCCATGGTGGTGGCATGCTGCAGCAGCCGGAGAGTGGCGCACACCCCATTTCTGCCGGTGCGGGGGAAGATCCGCCGGCATAAGTCTCCAGACCACTGGCGTAGCAGTAAGTCCGCTTCTACAGCCCTTCCCCCTCCCCGATTGCTCTGTTAATGTCAGATATTGAAATTCACAAATGTCTAATTCACTGCTTTCTGTAACCCATATTTTTCATATGGCAAGTGAAGCCCAGTCTTTTCCCTAACAGCCTATAAGAGGTATAGCATGAGATGAAGCAGGTTCCAGCTGTTTGAATGTAGTTCATAAACAGTGGGAGGAAGTTTGCCCATCAGGAAAGTTTGTATCATGCTGGACTGATGCCACTGTTCCACAGGGACAATGAAAAGCTTTAGAATTTTCTGGCAGAGAGATAGAACAGTTAGGCACCATTTGTAATTACCTTGGAATTCTGGATGATCAAATTCCAGCTCCTCACAGAAAATAAGAAGCTGTGTACACCTGTTTTTGGTTGGCACAGTTCATGCAGCATTTCTTCTCTGAGATGTACAAGTACCATGGAACAGAATGGGTACAGATAGCTAAAGACAGAAGGGCAGTTCAGAAGATGTAACACACTGTGGTATTTTGCTTTAATTGATCAGTGGCCTTGAGCCAGGCAAGGATTCTTGGAGCAAAGAGCACTCAGTTTGAGTGTAGTTTGTGAATGTGCCAGGTTTTGGGAGTTTTTTTAAACCAAAGTGTTAATGTGCTCCAGTGTTCTAAGTGTAGTTGCCTTGGCTCTTTCATAAAGTAAGAGGAGATCCTGCTTTAAACAAATAGGAAGGTTAGAAGAATGGAGGCTCAACCCAGCCAAAACCGAGCTTAAATCTCTTCCAGTCACATCAATAGTGTTTTTTAAAGTGTATCGCTTTGGCTGCACTAACTCCCTGTACCTAAGAAAGGGAGTCTATCATCAAATAATTACCTTCATATGTACTTTTCCCATCATGCAAAAAATGTTCAGGCCTGTGCTGTGAGAAGGACCATGTCAATGGGGCATTTTTGTTAGTTTAGCTTGATAATATACTTTCAGAAACCAGTGCACATAGCAGTGCTGTGATGTTTGAACTTAACACAACTGCCCAAAGAGATATTCATTTAGCTCTGTGTACATTCTAGGACACTCTTTTTTATGACCTATGAATAGGTTTCCTGGACGCTACTATGAACAGGAATTATTAGTGAGTAGACAGGGGTCTCCAAGGCCCCTTCCATCGCTGCCACCCATTGTGTTCTCCTCCTTTTACTGGTTCCCCTCTCTCCTTCTCTTGCTTGCCTGCCATCTATGCCACCACATCTCCCCCTCTCGCTTGCTCACTTGTACACAGCCAATTCTTCCTTCATTGGTACCTCTCTCTCTCCCCCTTGCTTGCCCATTGCCTCCAGTATCCTTTTTTTTCATTCTGAGATTTTTCTGTAATTCTCCCAGATTTTTTAATCTACAGTCAGGTACTATGCTTAGAAATTAATTGCCAAGATTTCACTGAGGTTTAAAATATGCAAAAACAACCCAAATATAATATTTAAATCAAAATACTAATTATCTTAAGGTCACCACTGAAATTAATTGTTGAGAAACAGAAAATGGATTGGTTTTGAAATTGTAATAGTTATTAATGGAAAAATAGGATTCTTTTGCAAATTAGTTATGCTGAGAAATAATCTTAATTGTTCTATATTAGATATAATAGTGAAAAATAACTAGGATGCTCTCTGAATTACAACCATTGTATAATTTTCACAACTATCTCCCACTAAGATAGTTGTCATGATAAAGTGTACTGAAGTGTATTTCTATTGGGTATGTTCAAGAAAATGCATGTTTAAGATCTTCTCTCACTTTCTGTATAAAATTCTAAAAACAGAAGAATGGATTCTGACCTGAGCAGTGACTATGGAGAAGGACTGTTTTAACTCTTTCATGTGTCATTTTTGCAGTGCAGATCCTGCCACTTCCAATGGGAGTAAACATTAGGACACATAAATGAACACAAATACATAAAGAGATCCTGCTGGTCCATTGTGTCCACTATGCTGCTGCTTCATACAGTGGCCAGCCAATTATCCTAGAGAGCCAAATAAGGCACAGAGGCCAAGGCCCACTCCTGGTGCTGCTTCCAGAACTGGTATTCAGAGATTTGCTGCCTCTGTAGATGGAGGTTCCCTTCAATCACCATGGGTAGTAGCCAGTGATAGGTCTCTACTCCATGAATCTGCCTATTCTGTTTTTAAAGCTATCTACACTTGTGGCCATCAGTACTTCCCTTGGCAATGAATTCCATAGTTTTGAACCTATTTTCCAACAATTTCATTACTGTCCCTGAGTTCTAAGGCTGACAGACCTCAGGTGAGAGTGGGGGATTCCCTGATTTTGTGGGCTCCTGCCCACCATGGCCAGCTGGCCAGAGGAGGAAGCCCTGTCCCCAACTGCCATGACCTGGCTTGACATCATCCCCAATGTGATGACATAATCACACCAGGGGACATTGTGTGGTGATGTTTTGGTATTTTGGATAAAACTCTGTCCTTTATCCTCCAGTCCTTTGTCTTTCTTTGTCATTTGTTTTTAGCCTTTCCTTTTCATGCTCAATACTCTTAAGCATTTTCCCCAAAATACCACAGCATCTATGTGTAATATTCCCATTGCAATGACAACACTTCTTTATGACATCATCATGTTGGGGATGTTGTGTGCAGCAATGTCACCCCACCCACCCTCTCACCCCCCTGCCAGTTAGCAGGTAAGACCTGGCAACCCTGTTGAGTTCTAGTATTATGACAGGGAAAAAAACCCCTCCCTCTACTCACTCTCCACTATATGTATGTTTTTATAAACTTTTATCATATCTCTCCTTTGCCATCTTTTTTCTAGACTGAAAAACTTTGGTGGGCTTCTGTGTAACATTGGTTAATTTTATGTAGGTAACGATAGATAACAATAATAATGTTTAAAGACAGGAGACCTTACCTGATGAATCTTAGGCAAGACTAGGATAAATTTTGTTAGTTTCTTATCAACAAGATTTAGAAGATATGACATCCAGTAATGCTTTAATTCCATTTTGATGGTTAGTATTCACTCTCAATTTCATGCCAACACTTGAATCACAAAATTAACATAATTATGTTTTTTTCTCCCTTTAGGCTTCACATATTTCTACAAAGGCAAGGAATACTGGAAATTCAATAACCAGGTGCTCAGAGTAGAATCTGGCTATCCCAGATCCATCCTCAAGGACTTTATGGGTTGTGATGGACCAGCAGACCGGGACAAAGACCGACACAGCCCTCAAGATGACGTAGACATTGTCATCAAACTGGACAACACAGCCAGCACTGTGAAAGCCATAGCCATTGTCATTCCTTGCATTCTGGCCTTGTGCCTCCTTGTCTTGGTTTACACTGTGTTCCAATTCAAGAGGAAAGGAACACCCCGTCACATACTGTACTGCAAACGCTCTATGCAAGAATGGGTGTGATGTAGGGGTATTTTTTTTCTCTCCCAGGAGTTTGTGGTAACTTGAGATTCAACACAAGAGCTGTTATGTGGTTTCCTAGCTAGGACCAGGCATCTGTTCGCCTCGACCAGGGCTGATCTTTAAAACCCAGGGGGGGCTGCCTGCCCTGCACATGAGTGAGAGTTCACTCCAGTGGGAAGCTTCCATCATACACAGTATCTGCCGTTCCTCCAGTCCTTTGTCTTTCTTTGTCATTCGGTTCTAGCCTTTCCTCTGCACGCTCGATACCCAATGCAAACTATCAGGATTTTCACTAAAGAAGAGGAAATATAACAACATGAAGAGAGGAATTTCCAGTGTCTCTTGGGGAGGGGGGTGTCTCCTTAAAGCCTGCTCCCCTTTGACAGAGTTTTGTGTGAGGTTTGAAAAAAAAAGGAAAAAAAAGTGTAATCTTTTTCTTAAAAAATACAGTAACTATAACACAACAATCACAATGGAACTTTTCAGGAGGTGTGAAGACCCAAAACAGCTTTGTCTCCAAAGAGGATTGCTTTCTGTCAGCTGTGGATATAATCCTATACTCCTACAGATAATTTTTTTTCTTTTTGTCAAGTGGGAGACAAGGGTGACACACAGGATTTCAGACTGTTTGGACAGCCATTTTCCAACAAACAAGGGGCCAAAATATCTGCAATATAGTAACAGCCTTAATGATACATTCATTTTGTGTTTTATACAGCTGTTCTGAGCTACGTTCTCAATGTTTTAACACATTTATATTCATTACTATATTCAGATAGTATCTTTTTATTGATTGGTGGGTTTTTTTGCTTATTTCCTGTCTCATCCTTTTTAGTTCTCCCCTCTCTCCCCAAGCTATACCAGGCCAATAGCCCCAGACCTTCTATAGGTCTGTCAGAACCATTTATTATAAAACCAGAGCAGAAAGCACCAAGAGTTTGAAGTAGGTTTCAGTGAACTAAAGCGATAATGTTACAGAGAAGCATAATGCTAATGTTGGGTTAATGTAACAGGTGACCCTTTGAGAACTATAGGATCAGTTTTCCAAGTGTGCTATCATTGACTGACTGAATTTATAGATCCACAGAGCAATAGCGCAGAACACCTCAACTTAGTGATCCTGGTTTCTAATACTCATCTCCTTTAATTACAGGTAAGGCCCTATTCCCTGAAACATAACACCCACAGATAATACTCTCCCTCCTTTTCAGCTTCACTATCTATCGCCCTTCTCTTTACTGCTTCCAGTGACTGTCTATAGTCTAATGTTGGCTGCCACATTTCAGGATAAAATTGCACAGTATCATGATTAATTATATTGGCAGTCAGCAGGATAAGTAGGTTTACAGGAGAGGTAATAGCCCACGTTCAGATGCTAGGAAGTGGATTGTTCCACCACAAAATTACAACCTGACATGCTTGCACTATTAATGATGATATAACAGAAACAAACCATTTTTTTGAATGTTAATAATATGGAGATCTGTAGAACTCAAAATTTACTAAAGTAGAGTTTTGACCACTCAGATCAGGGTACTAGATGATATAAGCATTTCCAGCTGCCCTACCGCTTCCCTCTCATCATCCAGTAGTAAACTCTAATGAACCAGACCCCAGTATCCCCCATAGGATATTTACATTACATGTTCCCTGTAAAGAAAAAAATGATCTGCACATGTTTTGTAGTGAAACCTGCCCAGCCAGAAACAAGAATAGAGCAACGACGGGGTGGGGGGAATGTTTACTCCCTAGGAATCAATGCTTCTATTATACACATTCAACTCTCATTTTTTTAAACAAATGTTCTTCATACTCAGACTAAAAGCAACAAGAATGTGAAACTTTTGATGTGACCAGGAAAGCCCTTCAAGGGGTAGCATTTTCCTGCCCACCAACTGGACTAACAAATTAAATTTAAGCCTGTTTACTTTGCATTTTATTACAATCCCCTCCCACCCACTTTGCATGATCCTGGAAAGTAGGTCCATGCAGGTATAGTGAACAGTCTTAACAAAATTTGGGAAACAACAGCTGTGTTGCATGGTTCTTTTTTGTAATATGATGCCAATTGGGTGCTTGCCTTAGTTCTCAAAGGGTCAACAAGATCTGAGGCATTTAGCTGTGCATTAAATTGGTGACAGAACCAAGGGACCACCAAAGCATTATGTCATCCTGTGTAATTTTGTGCTAACAGCAGTATTGTCATTTTCATGTGACCTGCAGAGCAGGTTGTGTATCAACATTTTTTTCCTAGAGAAAAGTCAGCAACTGACAGACCTCTTTTATTGATTTTAGAAGCTGCTTCTTGCAGTCACAGGCTTTTTACAGTCACTGAGCTGTGAACTTATTAAAGGTGTTCAGAAAGAATGCACCCCACAAGTCAAATCGCTGGCTTCTTATGAAAGCTAGGATTCCTGGTGGGTTAGCTTTTGAAACAATGAACAGCTTGCCTTGAACTTTATTGATCTGTTGACTGTCATTACCAAGTTAAACATTGTCTTCTGTGGGAAAAAAACCCCTTTGCTGTCTGAATCTCCTTACTATGTATTGTTTGATGTCTTTGCTCTTTGACCTTTAACTTGCAAATTGGCACAAACTCAAAGGGAAATCTGGTGTTGCTAATCCATTTGGATTGGGACTGGGTTTCTTACAAAATAATAATAAAAAGAGAGGCCTATTATACATTGTTCAAACATTCACCTGTTTTGTTATGGGAGGATAGTGGGTATAATATTCTGGGAAGCACCAAGGAAATGAAGAGGCAACAGTGTTCTTGGCCAGCTGCCATTTATTCCCTTGAGAAACACAGAAGGACTTCCCATGAAATATGCCCAGTATTTACAAGGGATGGCTAAATGGAATAGTTGCTATGTATACATGCACACTCTAAAAATGAACTGCAGTGGAAATTAATCTTTCTTCAGTGCAATTTTCTGCACAAAACCAGTCCTTCCTACAAGTAACTCATAATAAAAGTTCTGAAACAAAAAGCTAAAATACTTGAAAAAAGCCATAATTGGCTTTTACTGAAAAGGTTTTTTATATACTAGACTCAGACAGTTTCTTACTGATTTCCTAATCCACATTACTGAATCATTTTTTAGAGAGTGTAAGTATATATATGTATTATTTTTTGGTAATGAATAGCTCAACTGCCTTGAATTTATATTTCTATTGAGCATAGCATGGAGATTAGTATGCCTTTTTTATTCAATTAAACATCATTTGGGGTTTTGTTTAGTTTGAAACTGAGGGTTTGTTTTATAATCGGATGAGGCATGCTATACAGCACTGAAATTTTGTTTCTTTAAACATAAACAGATGTATGTATGGATGACAAAAATGAGGAGAAAGGGGATTGCTTTATAGCACATATGCAATGCAGGTGAAATTTTGAAGCTGTCTTCTAGGTATTATATACCATTTGCTTGAGGTTGCACTACTGTGAGACCGTTGCATTACCCTGGTATCTATTTCAGTTGCTGTTGCAGGCATACAGCAATTTACTACAGCTACAGACACAGAGCTCTATGTGCAGTAAGAACTTCCTTCTCTGTAAACACCAAGGCCTGCAAAACCACAATGTAGCTATGATTTTGTTTCAGGCAATTACAGTCTGCTCTGGGCAAACAAAAGATCTGTCTCTTTGTTCTTGCATTGTTTCTTGGACAACTATAAAGCTATGGCAAAGTTGGTTGGCCTGTATTTTTTGTGGTGTTGTTTTTTTACCATGGCCAATATATTTAGTTGTTACCATGAGAGTTCAAACTCTAACGAATGTTGACATTCATATGTGAATATTGCTAGTCCTGAACAAATGTTGGGACTGTCTAAAAACTTAGAAATGATGAGTCTTGTTCATCTCCTAAAAGTTTGTTAATTTAATGTTCATCAGAAAAATGGGTAAAATATAGTTTTGTTTTCAGATGTTCCCAGAATTCTTCTTGGAATCTCAACAGTCACATGTGAATATCAGCCTTCACCAGTGTTTTGGGCCTTTGCTGTAGCATATGCCTTACCAAAGTATCTGACAGCAACTTCTTTTTCTTTTACCACTCACTTGATAATTTCACTTTCCTTTCGAAGTCTGTCTCATAGCAGCTTACATTTTCAGTATAATTATTTCTTCTAAAACAAAGAGATGAGCATGTTGTTGGTTGCTCTTTTAAAAAAAAATAAGTAACATAAATGGTTGTATTTGGAAGAGTTAACACAAAGTAGTTATGTGGGAAGGTAAGTAAGATAATATGTAGTGCTTGATATAAGATACATCATGGTTATGTGAATGCGTAATAGTGATCTATTTAAATAGTGATCTATTTAAAAATGCATTATATATTGGGTAAACTGGGAAACTGGGAAAAAATGTTTGGGCATGCTATTGCCATGCAGGTCAAAGTTGTGCCAGCTTTTCTATTACATTATTTTAATGGAGAGATCATTTGATAATTTTGCCACAGGAACTTATTGCGCGTTTGTTCAGACTTAGATATGGAAACATGCATGTGTGTTTTTAAGCACAGGAGTTCAGAAAATAAAGGCATAGATTCATAAGTTTAGATAGTGAGTAAGAAAACAGTAAACCCTGAATCACAATGGTGGTGGTGGGTGCTGACAACCATTTTGCTCTTGACTTGCAAGCTATAGAACTCATTTATTAAAAAGACTGCTTATTACTGTAAACTTTGGTGAAGGTCAGAACAGGTTCTCCAGTTTCAGCATTTACAAAAAAGGGTGAAAATGAGTACTGAATCAAGAGATGGTGCTTGTGTGCAGCAGTATATTTCACAATGTTTTTAATAAAAACAAGAACAAAGCCTGTGGCTCCTGAAAAGCTGACAAATTTATTGCAGCAAGAACCTACTTTGTCAGATGCATGAAAGGGAGAGTAACAATATACCTGTTAGCCTAGGTTCCATTTTTAGTAGACACATTTTTATTCATGCGGTTATAATCCACAGTGGGAATTAGTGCAGTGCAGATACACATGTTATCTATGTGTTACAGTCTATCAAGACAGTTATAGTGCATTGTGTAAATTGATGAATAGCACATAGGGTTGCCAGCCTCCTGGTGGGGCCTGGAGATCTCCCGCTTTTACAACTAATCTCCAGCTGGCAGAGATCAGCTCCCCTGGAGAAAATGGCTGCTTTGAAGGGTGGACTGTATGGCATTGTACCATGCTGAGGCCCCTCTATTCTCCAAACTCCACCCTCTCTGGGAGCCACCCCCAAAGTCTCTGGGTATTTTCCAACACTGACCTGGCAACCCTAATAGCACAATATTGTTTCCCATAACTGAAGGGGAAAGGCTTTGATTTATCCATTTATCAGAGAAAATATAAGAAACTTAAGTAAATACTTTTGTAACTATTTACTTGATAGGTGAAAGAATATGATCTCGCTCCAAAGGAGCCTTAAAATCTCCCTGAATTTAATATGTATTTTATGATTTCCAAGTAACATTTTTTGTGGTTGGTATGGGATTTTAAGCAGCATTAAATGCAAGACAAAAATATGTGGAACATGCCAATACAATGAAGTTTACTGTTGAGAATTCCCATATCTTGCACTATTCTGGAGGTGATTAGTAGACTGCTGATGTTACTGTAGTCTCACTTGAATAGACTATATCTGTGACCTAGCATAATATGTATTCCTGCACTCTATCTAGCCTCAAACGCTATCATACAATTCAAACCTTTGACTAGCTCCTTGGCAGTAAGTTCTTTTGAGCTTATGGGCCTTCCAAGTCAATATTCACTGGGCTGCAGCTTAGTAATATCGTTTATGCTATTCAGACCATTATCTCCTCCATCACACTTTTGACAATTGCTTCAAAGTCCTGTATTTGCGGACTACCACCACAGACATAATTTTATTTTTAATTTCTTTCAGTTTCCTTGCATCCTGAAATTAATAAAATATTAAATTCATGAGAATCTAGTACATTCATGTAGGCCCCTGATGTCTAAATATTCAGAAAGTTGCAGTTGGACACCAGAACTGCCACCAGTAACAGGATAGCATATGGTGCAGTCCATAGAGATAAAAGCTCTGTTTGTTTCAAAGATTGCACTTTTGGCTAGTGTAAATTCTAGCTGTATATTCTGACATCTTTTGCCTTTTTAAATGGCCAATGAAGAGTCAGTTCAACCAAACAACAGAATAAAAATGTTAGCCATAACAATGGACCATATTTAAGCACAAGTAAAATATTCTCCTCTCTTGTCCTGCATGCAAAGGCAGTGTTCATTCCCATCTGTCTTTTTCTCTGTCTTGAATTTTTTAGTGATCAAATGATAGAAATTATGTATTATAAAAGTATTTTTCTTCAGATTTGAACAAAGAATGGGGTATATTTAATTGGAGCCTAATAGTTGCCATCTTTTCTCTCATGGTTCTTCAGTACTGAACAAATGTATAGCTACCACCCCATGGTCAGCAGTGATCCATAGAAAGGAACCAGCCCAACAAGTAGTTACATGTTGGCATAGAAGTAAAGTAAATCTGGACACACAATTTTCAAATTCCTGGATAACTATGAGACAGAGGGCCAAAGTAGAGTTACAGCATCACAATTTTAGAGTCATTTTAAAACACCACAGAAAGCAGTTTTGAATCTTGAAAAGCCAAGGGGAGAAAAACTAGATTGGTTAATCCCACTGCACTGCAGGCTCAATCAGAACTGGACCTTTGCTTTATTTTTAAATGGCCAAGTTCAACTCTAAAATGGTGTTGGCAATCGGCATCCATGGATTAGACCTGCAGACACCTTAACAGAGATATGAGGTGCCAGTAACAGCATTTCTGCCCTTTGAGGAGTTCCTAGAAGTGTCTCCTGTCTTACCCAGCAAGAGCAGCCCAAAGCAATACTGCAAAATCAATGCAGCCATCAAGGACAAACCTGCAGATAATTCATTAACACGCAGGCTTTGGGCTCTAGTCATTATGCATTCAAGTACTTTCTACATAATGATCCTGTGAACATCGTTTTGTGATTGGCTGAAAAAGCCCTGTTTGTAAGATAGATTTCTACCTTCTAATGAACATTAAAATCTAGTAGCTAAAAAATCTACCTGCGGGGGTTGCCTGTGCCACGGATGACATTCCTTTTTTGTCATCGGAGAAGCAGATCTAAGTCTGTGGTCAAACTCTGTACCTCCACAAATCATTCTGCATCTGTATAGCAGTAATTTGCTCCATTCTTGAATTGTGCTTTCCTCAGGAATTTTGATATGGCCTGGATTTCATTCAGGAACCATATAAATCAGATTACCAACAAAACACCCTCTCAATTAGGAAAGGAAGCCAGAAAACAGTTGAAACATCATGAGACCAGGAAATGTGTGTAGAGTTCAGCTTCCTGCAGAGGTAAATGAATGAAACATAATGGAAAGGGAACTTGCTAGTGGACTCATATATCTGATTTCTCCCCCAGCTGTTCTCAGAGGAATAGTGGCATTTAATTCTTCTTAAAGAAGTATCTGTGTTCTTCTCCACCAAAGATGACTCAGTTGCTTCTCTTTGTTGTAACCTGTGGTTAACTGAGTCAAGTGAGAATACAAGTGCGATACAACTGTGCTACTGTTCATTGCCTAACAAATTGATTCCAGGTTAGATTTAACCCCTGAAAACATGGCATACAACTTCCTTCATTCAGATTTAAACTCATGCACATTCTAAATTTATTTATTCCCATCTCCCCTGGAAGTAAATGCTGCTTTAAAATATTTCAAAGCTGTTGGTTTCGCATAGAAGCTTCCAAGCTACTATACTGACATTGAATGATACAGAAATGTTATATTTGAATACATTGTCCTTTTATTAGACAAAGAATTGCAGTTGTAAGCCTTTTATCTATCCTCATCATTTTGCTATATAAATGGAAAGGTTACCAAAAGGCATGCTATGTAGAGTTTGGGAAGGCATTTACAAACCATTTAAGCTGAAATACATACATACCTGATTTTAAAGTTCAGTAAGGAATCTCCTCCTCTCATGTAAACTGGAAATCTGTCTTTATTTCTTGCAACCTTTGTGATGGTATAATAGGATTACATACACTTTCAAAGAAATGGTATGGTCTTTATGATGCGTGTGTGTGCACATTTCTCCTATGCCCATCTCCTGTTAATGCTGCTAACTTGCTCTGTATCTTCAGGACCCTGAATAAGCAACATATTTTTGTTTATAGTTTTGATTAGTACATAATTAGTACTTTAAAATCAATCCACCTGTGAAACCTGCAATTGGTCTTGAATCTCAACCAGGCATTGATACAGATCTAAACTGCATCACCAGGTATCATTTTTTGAGTCTGGAGGCTTGGGCATAACTTTCCCTTAACAGTGTTGGTAAAGGAAGTGCCATACATATTTCTGTTATGATGGCATTTTACAAAAGGCTGGGTTCCTGCCATGTTAACATTTTTTTACATTTCTTTCAGAGTTCTGTAGTAAAAAGTATTAACTGCTGATCTTTTCCTGGCCAGTTTCCCCTAGTGTTTTTGCTTGTTTAAGGACTTTGTCTAATGTTGTAATTCACAAAACTTTTGTCACTTGCCATAGAAATCACTTTAGCATAATCATAACTGTGATTAGGACATTTTGAAGGACTGCAGAGAAAGTTGCTGTCCTTTAGTTATTGACAGCTTATGGGGAATGAAGGCAACTAAAGTTGCTGTCTTATGACAGTTTATTATGGGGAAGGAGATATGTGCATGTGACCAATCTGTTTCTTATGTGACTGAGCCATCTGATGGAGATAACTACTTCTTTTATTTTCATGTTAGTGGAAGTTGAGATATTTTAGCAGATACAGGCACGTTTTCCTGTAATTGACTCTATACACTAGCCTTCCCCTACATGAAATGCTGGTTTAGTTCCAGGTTCTTTGCTCACTCTATTTCTAATAATGTGGGTGATTTCTACAGTCAGTTATTGGATATTGGTGGCAACTGGGGGAGGGGGATTTTTTTTCTAGTTTATTCCATGACTGCCTCCTTCCCTCATTCACTGTTTCCAGTATTTATTGTGGAATTTTTTCTCTCATGCCTGTCACATTTTTTTCCACATCTTGTCTTTGTTTTGAATATGCCTGCTTTAACAGCTAACCAAACCATAAATACATAACAAAATCCCAGTGGATGTTTCTTGTTTAAAATACAAGATGCCTTAGGAAGCAGCAACTTTAAAAGCATTAGAAGTAGCCAAAGAGGATGTATAACCATTCTACATTTCTACATATGAAATGATAAGTCCCCCCACCTTCAAGTCCAAAGTATGCACATAATTTCACAAATGCATGTACGGAACTGTAGGGCAGGGATGGCTTTAGAAACAATGGTGGGAGAGAGGAGTGGCAGACAGGAAAGGATTAAGTGCTTCCAGTCTTCTCAAATGATTCTCCCAATGAGGTGTTTCTCTGTCTCTATATATTTATGTGCCTAATTAGGCCAATAGACACAGGATGCCATCAGGAACCACAATGCCCAAATGGAATTTCTTCTTTCTAGTTTCAGTGAAGCTTGAGGGGGTACCAGCATATTGGCTCTCAATGCAATCCAGAGAGCATATTGGCTCTTGATATAGTACTTCAAAGCATGCCCAAGTCTCATTTCATTCAGTAGAACTTAATCCTTAATTGTGTATGTGGCATTGTGTCTGCCACTAGTAAGAGCATGACCTGTTCCATCATGACTTATTATGTCAGCTAAAAATCAGCTTCCCATCTCATGCCCTTCTTGGGGCTGATGATCCTTTATAACCTCCTTACATACCACACATGTACATTATGGCTATTCACATCTGCATCTTGAACTATGTAGCCCTACAAGCATGCCACAATGGGATTCTAATGGGTTTTGCAGCCTGTGGAAGCATTTTCAGCATACTAAATACTGGGTCAGGAACAATATAGGTAGGTGCTTTGATGAGGGCTCCCAGAGTATGAGCATTGTCAAAGAGGTAACCCTTTACAAATGTGCCTGTAAGCTCTTTTCCAAGTTATGTTACTGTACTGATCCCCCTTCATTCTTTCATTATCGTCTAAATGAATGACATGTTATTCTTTCAAGTAGTTTCTTTGGACAAACACAAAGTTTGTGTGCAAAAGCAAGGCCGACTAAATGGTGCTAAAGTGTATAATGACTGTCAGATATAATCCGGCAAAAATTTCTGGTGCTTAGAATTATTTTTTTTTCCATTGATTACTTTTTTTTCTTGATCAATGGCTTTAACAGTGTTTTATTATAGATGCATTCATTTTATTAGTAAACCAAGGCCTCGTAGTGCACTGTTAAACAAGAATGGGTTAATTAATCTATGTACCAGCTCACCAAGCTATTATCATTTAACTACTTATAACATTGCATAATTAAAGGTCAAGGGGTCATGGTATTAATCTCATTGCAGTAGATCATTTTCATGATGCAACATTTTCAATCAAGTTCATATGTTTACAAGTCTATGATAACCCTTTGACTGCTGCGGCAACCATTAACTACAAAATAAAATGTCACATTCTAGAATTGTCTTTTTTTTTTTGTTCTTGTCCTGGCAATCAAGGAGTTAAGGGCTGTGCAGTGATTTTGTTTTCTATTTATTAATTTATATTTATTTTCTTGTTTTCTTTCATGGTTTGGGGTTGGGTGGGGGCAGTTCTCATCTGCTGTAAGTGTCTTAACCAAGGGAAGGGTTAAAATGGCTTTTTATACTATCTTATGTATTAGCATCATTTCATTGTGTTGTAATTAAAAAAAAAAACCCTGTCAATAAATAAGAGCAGAAAAGGTGTTTCATAAAGCCACTGTGGTTTTATTTAGTGTGTGGTACTTAGAGCAACATAATTTTGATCACCAGGCACATTCTGCCATCCAATTACTCTGCTTATGGTGATGGAGGAGTGATTTTTTTAATACAAATGGAAGGATAGAATATGCATGACGTCCCTTGAAACACAAGAGGTTGGACAAGGGGGCCTTTCCCTTAAATTGTGACTAATGTGAATAATCTATAAACAAATGAATCTTTGTTAGCATTCAGAAGAAAGTATCTAACAAGTATTTAAATGTGAATAATCTGTAAACAAATGAATCTTTGTTAGCATTCAGAAGAAAGTATCTAACAAGTATTTAACAAGTAAACAAGTGGGAGACTTGCAAGGAGCTTTCATTCCCCCTCTCCCACTATTTTATTTTTTCCCGAAAGCCCTCATAGCCTCTTTCCTTTCCCTGTTTTGTACTGTCCTTCCCAGCCACCTTCCTTTCATCTGTCCCCCATCTTCAGTTTTTCCTCCACCTGGCAGCCACTGCTCTGGAAAACCATGGCCCTGTTATGCAGTGCAACAACAACAACCAGTTGCATGGTGAGGAAACTGCAAGGATATGTGAGGCACCTCACTTTTCTCTGTATCCCCCTCCTGTGGCCTTTTCTTGTAACTGAGGAGACTCACTTCGGCTGAAACCAGATGGCTGCCAACCACCTTGAACACAGATGGCTGGAAACAGAGCATCCTGGAGCTTCCGGATGGTGCTCAAGAAAAGGGACAGGCCATGGACAAGCAGGGAGAATCTGGAACACTCACGCATCCCACTCGCGGCTCCGCGGGTGCTCTCTGGCCTTCCAGACACTTTTGCAGTGGTACCTTTTTGAGCCAGGTGGATCGTCTTTGAGGACAGGGTAAGTTCGGGACAGGGGCAGCCGGCAGATGTTGCCATGTGCACAGATTTTTTGGGTTGATCTCACAGGCATCTCTGAGTCGACCCAAAGTGCCGGTCTGTAATCAGCCATAGTGTCTTATGATTTTGGAGAACAAGCTTTATTTTAAATTGTAAAGCATTCCCCTTAGTTACAAGCTGTTCCTAGGAGGTAAATTTTGTGGTCATGAGAACACAGAACCACTGAGGCAGAAGAAAATCAAACTAAACTATACAAGACAGAACTTATGACTGTGTACTCTGTCCACTCCTACAGTGGAGTTAAACTGCAGTGCCATACTACCAGGCAGAGCAAGCCTTCAAACTGTTTGCTGTTTAACTGAGGTAGACTTAAACTACTACTGAACTCTCCCTTAGGCAGACCTGAGTTCAGCTGCCACTGTGCTTCCCTCCAGCATTCCATCCTCCCTTGAAAGGCAATTGCAGTCCCATCGGCTCAGGGATAAAATAACTGAGTGGCTAGGGTTTTTTTTTTCCCCCTTCAGGACAGGACAGCCTCTTGCTGTCATACCTCCTCAGGCTATTTCTTCTTTCTCTCCTCCTGGCAACCCTGATAAAAATCACCTTTCCCTGCTTTCTGCTTTCCTTCCCACCCACTCATCAATCTACCTTTTATCTGCTCCCCATTAACTATATTTATTATCTATTTACTTCATTTAGACTTCAGTTTTCTCCACAATGGGAGCCCAATGAAGCTTACATTATTCTCCTCCCCTCCATTTGATCCTCACAAAATCCTTGTGAGTAGGGTCACCAGCTCTGGTTTTGGAATTCCTGAAGGTTTGGTGATGGATGCTGGGAGATCAGGTTTTAAGGAGGGGAGGGACTTCAATGGGTATAGCCATACAGTCTACTCTCCAAGTAGTCATTTCCTCTTGAGAATCTGATCTCTGTAGTCTAGAGATCAGTTGTAATTCTGGGAGATCTCCAGGCCCCACCTGAAGGTTGGCAACATTTCGTGTGAGGTAGGCTGGCTAGGAGTGTATGATTGCCATAAAACCTCCTTGGGTGACATAAGGCCAGAGTGGAAATTCAAGGGTAACCCACTGGTTGCTGCAGGGTCAGGCTCTGACAAGTCCTCCCTCAAAGGCCAAAACAGCCCTGGCAAAGGGCCCTGTCTCTCCCTGTAAGACCTGCAATACTGCTGAGGTTGCCTTGCAATTCCCACAGTGGCCACTGGGGGGATTCACGTCTTAAATTGACTGGTGCTTCTGCAAATTTGGAAGGGACATTTAATCCAAAAAGCTGGGGGCGGTGTTGATTTTGTTTTAGATATCAGATTTTTCTGCAAACCTGGGTTGTGGGAGTCTTGTTAATTGCTCCAATCTCTGGATTTAAACATCTACAGCTTTGGCCATGATAATAATTCTATTTATTGGTTTTAAAACAGTAGCCTAAGAAATCTTGGGGCAGTAAGTATTGCATGTTCAGAAATAACTTGATGAAAGGTGCTCTTTGGGAAGATTTTAACATACTGATTTGGTAAGAACTTTTTAAAGCAAGGAAAGTTGCTTGTCTTTCTTTGACCCTTTCAGAAACTGACAAGGAATATAGAAAGATATTGAAGATTTGATTTAAGTGCCACAGAATATTTCTCAAAGACTTGGATCCCCCTTAACATTTCTGAGGATGCAAATGTGTTTCTAAGTAAACTCTGTATTCATGGGATAAGGGGATAAGTCCTCTTGTGGCTAAAAACTGGCTAATTAACATGAAACAGTGAGTATAAATGGGCAGTTTTCACAGTAGAAGGTGGTGAGCAGTGGGGTACTCCAGGGCTCACTACTGGGTCTGGTGCTTTTTAAGTTGTTCATTAATGATTTGGGATTGGGAATAAGCAGTGAAGTGGCTAAATTTGCAGATGACAGTTGTTTATTTTTTGAATTCATATTCCACCCTCCAAGCAAGCAGGCTCAACATAGATCACAACACGTAATTTGCCATTCAGCAACACAATAAATACATTAACAAACAGTTAAAACAATTAAAAACACAATTCAAACAATTATGCCAATGTAGAGCTGGTGGCATGAAACTCCAAAATTTGTTCCATCTAGGTCATGCAGATAATGATTACAGATGGTAGATTCATCAGGGTAGTGAGAACCAGGGAGGATTGTGAATTGCTCCAGAGAGATCTGTCAAGTCTGGGCATGTGGGCATCAATGTGGTAAATGAGGTTCAGTGTGGGCTAGCGCAAAGTAATGCACATTAGAACAAAAAATCCTAACTATAAACACACATTGGTGGGGTCTGAACTGGCAGAGATTGACCAGGAGAGACATCTTGAAGTCATGGTAGATAACCCACTGAAAATGTTGACACAGTGTGTGATGGCAATAAAAAAGGCAAATGCTATGCTAGGTATTATTAGGAAGGGAACTGAAAACAAATCAGCCAGTATCATACATAATGCCCCTGCCCAAATTGATGGTGGAATACTGTGTACAGTTCTGGTCACCACATCTCAAAAAAAAAGAAAAGGAAAAAAAGAAAAGATATTTCAGCATTAGAAATAGTGCATGAAAGGGCAAGTAAAATAATTAAGGAGATGGAACGCTTTCACTGTGAAGAAAGATTAAAGATGTTAGGGTGTTCAGCTTGGAAAAATGATGACTGAGGGGTGACATGATAGAAGTTTACAGCATTATGCATGGCATAGAGAAGGTAGAGAAAGAAGTACTTTTTTTCCCTTTTCTCATAATGAAATTAATGATCAGTAGGTTTAGAACAAATAAAAGGAAGTACTTCTTCATCCAAAGAGTAATTAAC
Organism: Heteronotia binoei; assembly: GCF_032191835.1. Taxonomy (NCBI): domain Eukaryota; kingdom Metazoa; phylum Chordata; class Lepidosauria; order Squamata; family Gekkonidae; genus Heteronotia; species Heteronotia binoei. The sequence continues at coordinate 45,168,798 of NC_083229.1, forward strand.
ACATGGAAGTCACTGCCACAGGAAGTGGTGGCAGCTGCAAGCATAAACAGTTTCAAAAGGGGATTGAAGAAACATAGAGCTGAGGTCCATTGGTGGCTAGTAGATGGAACACTATGTCTGGGACACTTTATTCTTGGTGCTTGGGGGGCAACAGTGGCCTGGCCCTGCTGGTGGACCTCCTGATGGCACCTGATTTTTGGCCACTGTGTGATACAGAGTGTTGGACTGGATGGGCCAGATCCAATATAACTTCTCTTATATTTTTAGGGGGAGTGATTTCACCAATTCTGCTATCCCACAGGGGACCCCCCTAAGCTATTCCTGGGGTTCCCCATCCCACAGGTGCAGCATCATGGGAGTGTTTTGGGCTGCTACATTGGGGGCCATGATAGAGATTTAGAAAATTATTCATGTGGTGGAGAAAGTGGATAGGACCTTGTCTCCCTCCTATAATACACCTTCGAGTTGTTTTGGGAGAAGAGGGATATAAATGTGCATAAATAAATAAGCAAATCTTTTCTCTCTCTCCCATAATACAGCTCTGAGCTGTTTCGGGAGGAGTGTGATATAAATGTGCACAAATAAATAAACAAACTAGAACTTGAAGGTACCCAATGAAGTTTATGAGCAACAGATTCAGGACAGATAAAATAAAATACTTCTTTATTTAATGAGTTATTACATTGTGAAAATAAAAATGGCTAATCATAGATAGCTTTAAAAGGGGATTGAACTGATTCATGGAGGATAAATCCATCAATGGCCATGTACTTAAAAGGGAACTTCAATACTTGAAGGAAGCAAACCTCTGAATACCAGTTCTAGGAGGCAACATCAGGAAAATCACCTTGTCTTCTATGCCCTGTTTATTTGCCCTCCAGGCACATGACGGACTGTTCTGTGAAACATGATGCTGAACTAGATGGGCCTGATTCAGCAGGATTCTGCTTATGTTCTTATGCCACAGGAGACAAAAACTGGTAGAAAATAATTCTGTGCCAAGAAAATTCCAGGAGAAATTAACCCACTGTTTAGAACAATTATGTATTTGCCAGTCTGGTGACCGGATCCAAATGGCTGGTGACTGGATTTGTATATTTCTGAAGATTTTATGGGAAGATCAGAATCTGCAACTGAGCTTCTGAATGTACACTTTTAGCTAATTGTAATGATGTGCCATGATGTCTCCTGTGATTTCTTAGTAAAACTTTACTTTAGAATATCACGAATGTCCTCAATTATCTAGATTACCTTTAGAGTTATTTAGCCTGTCATTCGTAGACTTCACTGACTCACATAAGCACTTTTATAAAAACCAAAAATGCAGTTGAACTACATGAAGAAAAGCTGTGACAGTGATCGAACCGCGCAAAAAAATGGACAGCTGATGATATAACTAGGGATAGGCATGAACCAAATTATGAACCAAAATTTGTTATGAAATGCACCCGGTTCATGGTTTGTAAACCTCAGTTCTTGCCCTCATGCCTCCACAAACCTCCCATGAAACTCCCAGGTGGCTTTGGGAGGTTTGTGTGGTTCATGTAGTACTTCTGGTGGGGCTTGGAGAAGGCACTTAAAGAGACTGTGGTCTCTTTAAATGCCTTCTGCAAGCCATATGGTGGCAGCTGAGCTTTTAAATGGCTTTTGCAAGCCACACTGCAACACGAACCATGAACCTCAAACTGGTTCATTAAACAGAAAGGTTAATGGAGGTTTGTGGTTTGTGAGACATTTTCCTGTTCATGCCCATTCCTAATTATAACCTATTGATGATACTAATCTGCTATTTGCTTAAAGTAGAGCGAAACATGCCACAAAATACACATTCTCTCCTTTTCTAATGCTGATATTAGTGCTAGCCAAGGGTTGTTTTGTAGAAAAATAAGTGGTGGAGCTCATCCAGGGATTGTTATGCAGCTGCACCTACTATTCAATGGACAAGGTAGGTAGGTGGGGAAGAGGAGGGGGAACCTTCTGAAAGGTCCAGGAGCTGAGCTCTTATGAGCTCCTGCTGAATTCAAGGCCCGGTGCTAGCTACAAATGATCGAAGATCAGAGTGTCTAAACCTCCTCCCCCCACCCTGAGAACTGAGATCCTTTTCTGAGGCCCTTCTCAAAGTACCTTCCCCTTCAGCAGTTAAGTCAAGTGTCAGCATTAATGTTATTCAGTGCCAGTTTAAGCTACTCTCATTCACTCTGATTTTTTTTTTTACAGTAATCAAGTTTTATAGTTTTACTTTTGCTGGAAAATTGTACAGTTCATTGGTTCTGCTATGTTATTGTGGTTTTTTATGTTGTGATGTGTTGTTCATGTTTGTAAACCATCGTAAAGACAATTATATGATATATTTTGAAGACTTCTATATTTAAAGCATGCAGTTGCCAGCTCATCATATATTTAATTCTTGCAACCAAAGCCTCTAGTTTACAATGCTACAGGACTAACAATTCCAAAAAAATGATCAGAGACACAGGAAGACAGAGAGAAGATGCTTCCAAGCCACAGCTAGTATTGGAATGCATCAGTATCAGCACTTGAAAAGGAAGACCTGTTACAACACACCCTATACCAGTAGTCTTTGACCTGAAGAGACACACATCCCACCTTTAACACCCAGGTAGCAGCCTGGGTCTCCTTGAGCTGCAAGCATATGGCATGAAGTTATATCATATCAGAGGCTAGTTATGAAGAGGACAAGCCCTTATTATGACTGCATCATTGTGGAAGGGGACTTGGTGCTGCAAATATGTGCAAGAGATTGACAAACCAAATGGAAGAGCCAGAGGATGGCCAAGGTGGGGTGGGGGAGGAGAAGACAGAGGAAATCTTTTGAGTGAAGCCTTGCCTGGGTTATAAAGAATCCTCTCTCAGTGATAAGGGTTATAAAGGGTTATAAAGAATCCTCTCTCATTATTGTGTGGCTTCTTTCATCATGGTTACAAAGGGAAGTAAAGAGTATGGTTTGGCACCCGTCCTCTGTATGCTAATTGGAGAAATTTCCACAAACTGGCAAAAAAAAAAAATTACAACAGTATAGGGGCAAATGATAAAGCAGGTCTCCATGACTCACTTGATATTTCCATGGGCTGAAGATCACTGCCCTGTACCACATGTGCACATGCTGACTGTTCCTCATGGAGCAGCAGATATACCATGGGGTTACATTTACATGGTCTTTGTGTTACAAAACACAACAAAGTCTCACCTTAGTGACTAACCCAAATCCGGTCAATATTTGTAGAGGCCAATGTAAAACTATTTAATTTCAGTTAGTCTGTTCCTTGAGACTTGATACAAAAAAAGATCTTAACATTTTGCACATGCTCACTAGATCACTTCATTCTGTGAATGACTGTGATGTACCACACATGGAAGAAACACTGGAGGCTACAACATAGGTGAGATTTAATAGCTATTGGCACATTGGGCTAAATGTAATGAATGAAATATTGATTATGACCAAGCCCACATAAAAACACTAAATTGCTTCAGAATGATTCAAAGCACAGAGACAAGACTGTATTCAAGAAGAAAACTAACACACTTCAGTATGTGATACCAGTTTATATCCTGATCCACATCCTTCAAGATTAGAATACCTCCCATAATCTTAGTGGCTACAGCCTGCAATCAGTCAAGAAAACCTAAAAGGTCCCCCCCCCCCCAAAAAAAAGAGTAGGGTTGCCAGGCAGTGTCTGTCAACTGGTGGGAGAGGGAAGTATTTCAGGAAAAAAAGAAAAAAAAGGAAAGGTCTCATCTACCTGGAAAGGACACATGGTAGTTCTAGGAATCACCAAAAACTCTATGGTAACACTTGACATTCTTACCATAAGAGTTCCTAGTGATTCCTATAAGTATGCTTTGCCACTTCTGGGTAGCTCTAAGAATCACTGGGAATTCTATGGTAAAAACTTCCTGTAAGTAAGCAAGACCTTATTTTTATTTTTCTCCTATTGCTGCTTACAGCAGAAATCAGCAACAGGACAAAGAGCTGGGGGATTCTCCACCAGGGGTTTGGCAGTCCTACTAAAGAACACAGATTTCTATGCTCTTACATAACTTGTAAAAACAGCAGAGAGGCTACAATAACAAAAGTTACTTCTGAAAATAAAAGAAAATCATGATTTTATATATATATATATATATTAGCCTGTTTAGATGAGTAATTTGTTTCATTTTTATATTAATCATGACAATTACAAAACACTCCATTTGTAGAATTATTGTAATTGATAATAAAAGAAACACACATGTCAAATGTGTATTTAAACTGAAACATATTGCACAGTAGTTAGACACATTGGTTATTCCATGCTGACTGTAGTAAAACTTCATAAGCCAATAGACATGGACACTGTATAGCTGGGATCAAATTCAGCTCAAGTTTATGAGAAAATCAGGGTTGTGGGAGTAGGAAACTGGAACCTCCTTTATACCTGGTATGTTCTGCAAAAGAAAAGAGAAACCTTAGCTTGCTTTTGGAATTTGCTGATTTAGTGCTTTCATCCAAAACTTCACATTCTCTTTGTCCAAAACTCTTTTGACTATGAATACAGTTTGAGTATCACTGAAGCTTCTAACTAAAATGGCATTCAACAGACTAGGTAGCAGAAAGGCTAATGTTGGTATTCACAATAGCAAGTACTGATATGATACCATGTGTGATATAGATAAATACCCAATCCTCTTGCCTATTTGAATGTAGTTATGTTTTCCAGACTAATACAGATTATGGTCTGGAGCATGATTGTCATTCTTTCTATATCCGTCCCTTAATAATATTGCAGCATTTATAGAATGGGAACTATAGGGATACAGTTGACAGTTCAGGAATGAATATAGTCCTATACCAATGGCATGGTGTGCATTTAAATCAATGCTGAAGAAGAGTGGTCACAAGTGTGCTGGCCCTGATAGCTGCCTATGGCTGTCACAGGGATAGAGTTTATATGCATACAGGAGGTGGGAACAACACATTTGTGCCTGTTCTCCTTCTATGTGCATCAGTTTCAACAAGTGTAACATCATGTGCATTTATTTCAACAAGTGTAAAACCACAGTATGAGGAGGGACTGAGGACACTGCCTCCAAAGTACTCCTGTTCAGTGTAAGCTATGCATAGGTCCTGTGCATTTAGGTATTGGTTGGTATTTCTGAAAAAACTGGGATTCTGGGGAGCTAACTCTATATATGTGGGATCCATACACACCCATACTTCTGTAATCTCTAGGCTGGATTATTGCAATGTCATGTATGTAGAACTGCCATTGATGACAACTTGGAAATTTAGGAAGGTACAAAATGCTTGCAGGGGTGAACCAATATAAGCACATAAGTGATAACTCTACTGCATTGGTATTCTTTCAGATTCTGACTCAATGGTTATTACCATTAAACTGCCTGAGGCTCACGTATCTAATGGATTTGCCTCATCCACTATGGGCCTCTATTGCTCCATAGACCTGCCCTGTGTTTTTTGTTAGTCATAGCTTCACAACACCACAGCTTCTTTTAGAAAACATGTTTTTTACCACCACTCCAGTTTTCTGAAACTGCCTTCCAGACTCAATAAACTAAGCCCATGCTGGCTTTTAGAAAAGTCTGCAAAACAAGGCAGTGTCTTGTTTTGTACATTCTCCTGAAGCTATTGTGTAATGCAATGATCTGGCCCATAGCCCCAGCCCCTGATTGATGTGCACCCCCCCCCCAACTTTTGTGCCATCCCTTGCCCCCTGGCTTGCCTTCTGGCTTCTTAATGGAAATTTTTGCCACTGTGCCTTGCCCCGCATGCTGCCAGCTGCCATCTCATTCTGCCACCCTGAGCCTTTTCTTGCTTGCCCACGGTGGCTGCAACAGCGCATCTCATGGTGCCAGCCATAATCTTCCACTCCTACCAGAAGCCTGAGCCTTCTCCCTCTCACTTGCCCCCCTGTGGCTTCTGCTGCTGCTGGGCCTCTCACTCTCGCACACTCTCGCTACCTCTCACACACACACTACCAGCCACCCTCTCCCACTCCCTCCCACTCCAAGCCTCCTCACTGCTGTCTCTTCAATGGCATAGGGGTGAGTGAGTCGCCAGTCTCCTTTTGGATGAGGCCATTCCTACTCCCATTCTTGTTAAAATGCCCTGCCAAGCAAAAATAATGTGCCCATCATTTTAAAGCATGCCTGTCTGGGATTACTGTAGCCCTTGCGCTTGGTGGGGTTTACTTCTTAGAAAGTGGACTGTAAAAGACTGAAGCAGTTAGCCTGGTGAGCAGGAAACAGCTCACTCTGATTGGCTGAACCACAGCCATGGATACCTAATAAATCACTTGCAAGGAGGCTTGCAGTGGGGGAAATCATCTCACAGTTTAATTCAGTACTGGAGGAGTTCAATTGAAGAAATCAACTGGGAAGGAGCTGAGAACAGCCTGTTGGCTGAGTTTCTTGTGACATAACTGGTTTAGAGTTTCTGTCAGAGAGAGAGAATGGAGTTTGGAAGTAGGGGCAAAACCAGGCTCTTTCTGTGAAGAAACTGAGTGGAAGCAGATGAAAACTGAAGACTCTGCTGAGGTCTTTCAGTCCTTCAGGTGAGACTCCTGGTTCAATTAAGAACACTCCAACACAATGGGAGAGAGACTAGATTCTCGTGGCTGTGAAGAAATCCTAGGAGACAGACAGGGACACTAGCTGGGTGGGGCTGAGACACGTGGGACTGAGAGGCTTATGAGATAGTACTCAAAGGTGTGAGTCCTGTGGTATCACTCTAAGGTCTGGAGTGTGCCTGTATGCTAGTGAGAGAGTGTCTGTGTGGGAATATTTCTGGCAGAAGTCAGTCCTCTGTGTAAAAGACAAAGAATGTGTGACCCTTTTTTTATTTTATAATCCTTCTCTGAATAGTGTTTTTCTAATGCTAAGGAGGCACTGCCTGCTTACTTGCCTTATATTTTCAGCCTGCCTGTAGTTTTTAATAGTACTACAGCTTGCCAACATCCCTGGTGATTAGAGATTGTTTGTTTAAGTTGAACTCCTGCCTACCAACTGATCTGATTAATACCAACCAATAACTATCATTTAACACCCTTCCTTGCCTTCTGGAATCTAATAAATATACTTTTGATTTTGAATTTTAAAATGTCTGGTGCTTAGTTATTTTCTGACAGAATTTTATGTTGTGTGTCTGAGGTACTGAGTGAAGGTGACAGAGAAACTCAGAGTGGTCACTTCTCCCAAGCTGACCCTGACCATCCCTCATATTTATAAACAGAATCGAGCAGTGAAAACAAAAGGATTTGCTGGTAGGATGGAATCACGGTTTCCACTTGAGGTTTGCAACTATGTGAAGCTGCTGGGAGAGGTCATCATAAAGACCATATCATTCCAACGTTGTTCCAGCTACATTGGCTCCCCATTTGCTTCTGGCCTCAATTCAAGCCCTGTACAGCCTGGGACTCCCTTCTCTAACCACTCACTCCAGTCACCTTTAGAGCCCTGCTTTGGTTGTCCCTGCCATCTGAAGCTAGACAATTGCCACTGGCAATCCGAGAAAGGGCCTTCCCCATTGTGGCACCAAAACTTTGAACACCCTTTCCAGAGAGATTCATCTGCCTCTTTCTATCAATGTCTTTTGCCAGCAGGTGAAGACTTTTTAGTTTTGTTAGGCATATCCCTAGTAATGGTTTTTGGCCCTCCTTCTAGTGCTGTTTATACATTTTTAATTTAATTTTATATTTTAGCAGTATTTTAATTGTTTTTATGTTCACTGCCTTGTGAACCCAGATTGGGTAGAAAGGCAGCATAAAAATGTTTTAAAGTAAATAAATAATTGCAGCAGCCCACTGCAGTACAAGCAGTCATCTCACTATGAGATCACTTTCAGAGTCTCCTCTGCATTCGTTTCTACTCGTGTATAACTGAATCCTAAGGGTCATGTATGAGCATGCACATGTATGCATGCACAGCACTATCACCACAAAGCAACAAAACAAAATATGAGACACCAGGGTGTGTATGTGATTGCCAGAGAGGTTCACAAACCTCCACACTGCAATATTATTAGCTGTGTATTAATGAATATCTTGCCTTACAATACACTATTTCATATGGTGAATAAACTCTGTTCATCTTGTCAAACTGATTATATAGCTCAAATGCAAACAAAAATAATTAGAAAGAGGGAACATATAAAATAAAAATAACTTTGGAGGGTTTTTTAAACTTAAAAACTTTCAGAAATTCTGATACTTGATAAAGGCACAGCCAAATGACTTAATACCCTCTGAAAAATCCAAACTGGGAATTGTAACCTCATTTAAATTTTAATTAAAAGAATCTCAGTATAAGTGGTTAAGAGAAATGAGGAATGTAAAGTTCTAAAGATTTAATTATTTCATTGACCAGTCAGGTCAGATGGAATTGTGCATGATGCATGAGTTTCTTTCTGTTGGCTTGGTTCTATTTCTAGTGTCTCCCTCATCATAATAGGCTACAGATCTCTCTGGCTGTTTCCAAAGGAGAAGCAGGTTTCCCTGGGAATATGCGAAGCCAAAATGCAATTTGATTTTTTTTTCCATTTCCAAACTGTTAAGTTCTTTAACAGTGAGCACAGAGTCTATCAGCCAAGTTGCTGCACATCTGCATGGGTGAAACAGTACAGTTCTGGCTGGCTGCTGAAAGATGAGGTGCTGGAAAAGGGGAGAAAAAGGAACCTCCAGAAAATGAAACTTTAATGCTCTTAGAGTCTTGCAGGAGTGTGTGCGTGTGAGAGAGACTAATTTTGTTTGTTTAGGCTGATTAAATACATAATACTAAACCTGGCAGAGAAGGCAGACGGAAAGAAGAAAAATCAGATTCATTTGTGAATCTCTAAATTTGCTTTTCTGCCATCTGCTTGCATATGATGCATTAAGGAGATGTACTGATGAGAATATCTTAAAAACACCTTTAGACAAATTTCCTAGGCACTACAGAGGTTAGTGCAAGATCTGCATTTTTTGCCTCCATCTTCACTGTGGAAGATAAATGTTTGACCACTCCAGAATCACTGATTTCGGGAGGGGTGTTGAAAGACCTGAGTCAGACTGAGGTGATGAGAAAGGAGGTTCTACAACTGATAAACAATTTAAAAACTGATAAGTCACCAGGCCCAGAGGGCATACATCCAAGAGTTCTGAAAGAACTTAAAGGTGAACTTGTGGATCTCCTGACAAAAATATGTAATCTTTCATTAAAATCTGCCTCTGTTCCTGAGGACTGAAAGGTAGCTAATGTCACCCCCATCTTTAAAAAGGGTTTCAGAGGCAATCCAGTAAATTACAGGTCAATCGTCTGACTTCAATACTGGAAAAAGTTGGTGGAAACTGTTATTAAAGAGAGAGTTAATAGGCACACTGATGAACAAACTTTACTGAGGAAGACTCAGCATGGGTTCTGTAAGGGAAGATCTTGTCTCACTAACCTCTTAGAGTTCTTTGAAGGGGTGAATAAACATGTGGACAAAGGGGACCCAATAGAAGTTGTTTACCTTGACTTCCACAAAGATTTTGATAAAGTTCCTCATCAAAGGCTCCTAAGTAAACTCGAGAGTCATAGTGTGAAAGGACAAGTCCTCTTGTGGATCAAAAACTGGCTAATTAACAGGAAACAGAGAATGAGTATAAATGGGCAATTTTCTCAGTAGAGGGTGGTAAGCAGTGGAGTGCCACAGTGCTCAGTACTGGGTCCAATGCTTTTTAATTTGTTCATTATTGATTTGGAGTTGGGAGTAAGCAGTGACGTGGCTAAGTTTGCGAATGACACTAAATTGTTCATTGTGGTGAGAACCAGAGAGGATTGTGAGGCACTCCAAAGAGATCTGTCGAGACTGGTTGAATGGGCGTCAATGTGGCAAATGAGGTTCAACGTGACCAAGTGCAAAGTAATGCACATTGGGGCCAAAAATCCTAACTATAAATACAAGTTGATGGGGTGTGAACTGGCGGAGACTGACCAAGAGAGTGATCTTGGAGTTCTGGTAGATAACTCACTGAAAATGTCGAGACAGTATGTGACTGCAATAAAAAAGGCCAATGCTATGCTGGGAATTATTAGGAAGGGAATTGAAAACAAATCAGCCAGTATCATAATGCCCCTGTAGAAATAGATGGTGTGGCCTCGTTTGGAGTACTGTATACAATTCTGGTCACTGAACCTCAAAAAAGATATAGCATTGGAAAAAGTGCAGAAAAGGGCAACTAGAATGATTAAAGGGTTGGAACACTTTCTCTATGGAGAAAGGTTAAAATGCTTGCGGCTCTTTAGGTTGGAGAAATGTTGACTGAGGGGTGACATGATAGAGGTTTACAAGCTTATGCATGGATAGAGAAGGTAGAAAAAGAAGTACTTTTCTCCTTTTCTTACAATATAAGAACTTGTGGGCACTCAATGAAATTGTTGAGCAGTTGGGTTAGAACGGATATAAGGAAGTATTTCTTCACCCAAAGGGTGATTAACACATGGAATTCACTGCCACAGGAGGTGGTGGCAGCTACAAGCATAGTCAGCTTCAAGAGGGGATTGGATAAGCATATGGAACAGAGGTCCATCAGTGGCTATTAGTCATAAAGTATTGTTGGAACTCTCTGTCTGGGACAGCGATGCTCTGTATTCTTGGTGCTTGGGGGGGGGGAGGGCAACACTGGGAGGGCTTGTAGTGTCTAGTCCCACTGATGGACCTCCTGGGGTTTTTTTGGCCACTGTGTGACAACTGGACTGGATGGGCCACTGGCTTGATCCAGCATGGTTTCTCTTATGTTCTTATGTTCTCTTAGAGGTTCAATAGGATACGCCTTTGTGTCTAGTTATTTAAGAAGGATGCCATACTATCAAGTCAAGGGTATAAATCTGCTTTATTAGAGCAGCAGCACATAAAGCCTCAGGCAAGCAACTGTCTTGGAATCTGGTTTGCATTATCCCCTTCTTCCTCAGGAGCATGCCTAGTTTGACTTCTTAACAAAAAGCATCTGCCACTCAGCCACTGGGGGCAACTAAAGAACATATATTACAAATATTACCCACATAACATATTAGACTACGGCTTGAAAAGCATTCAGCCTCCTGGTGATCAAAGAATTCTGAGTTCAGTTTATAAAAATCATATTCCAAAAGTTCAGTTCATTGTCTTTATAAAATAAGTAATGATTTAATCTGCGGAATTGCTGAAACATAACGCATTGTAGAGGTAGGATTGAGAAGCTTGTGGTTTTCCTCTCTCTGTTAAAGATAGGATTGGTTGCACCAGTGGGGGTGGAAGAAACTTTTCTGAAAGTGGGTAGGAGTGCCACAATGTGCCTACATCACCTGGAAGTGATGTGGGCTTGTTGGGGTTGTTGAATGGCAATTTTCTGATTTGGGGGCAAAACTCGATGGTAGAATTAACTACAAATCAGTTTTGCCCCCAAACCATAGTGATGCTGTCTAACATGCCTACATTACTTCCAGGTTAGGTAGGCATGTCATCATGGTCATTTCCAGCTTCTCAAGAGGTAAGAGGAGGTGCTTTGGAGGGGAGGGGAGAGGAGTGCCCAAAAGCATGACACCCCCTCACCCAGACCAGGAGGTCTGGCAACTCCAGTCAAACAGACACCCAATCTGTAGATGTCTACAATAGAACACTGTAGCATCCTTTCACTGCTAGGGGGACCAAGTCCCCCATTTAGTATGAGATCTTTTGCCTCCTGTCCCTGGTCACCTAATGTTGCCTGGTGTAGCAGCAGGAGAAATTGGGCTAAAAACCCATAGAGATCTGGGGGGATTGATAGAGAAATCCATGATGTCACTTAGATCAATGTGTGATGTTGCTTATGGTTATGTGGCCAGAAATGATGTTACAACATCACATGGTGTCATGTGATGCTGCACCATGCCCAGCTCAAATCTCCTTCAACTTTAGATGATGATGATGATGAAGAAGATTGCAGATTTATACCCCACCCTTCTATCTGAATAAGAGAATAAGAGATTCAGAGTGGTTTACAATCTCCTATACCTTCTCCCCCCACAACAGACACCCTGTGAGGTGGGTGGGGCTGAGAGGGCTCTCACAGCAGCTGCCCTTTCAAGGACAACTCCTACGAGAACTGTGGCTGACCCAAGGCCATTCTGCAAATGGAGGAGTGGGGAATCAAACACAGTTCTCCCAGATAAGGGTCTGCACACTTAACCACTACACCAAACTGGCTCTCCATCAGAGAAGATGCTAAACTGGATGCTACATCAGAAGTAAGAAAAACAAACATATGAAGTTGCCTTATTGGTCCATCTAGCTCAATACCATTCTGACTAGCAGCATCTCTCCAGGGTTTCAGACAGAGAATAGTATGTTCTAATACCTGGTGACAGAGATGCTTTAACTGGAGAAGGCAGAGGCTGAATCGAGCCCCTCTTTATGCAAAACATGTTTTCTAACACTGAGCCTGGCCCCTTTCCCTAAAAAGCTGTCCAATACTTCTCTTTTCCCTAGAATATGTATTATATCCCCAGTATCCACAATTAAGGAGTGAATAGGTTTCTCTCTTGAAATCCTGGGAAGTTTCATTATGTCAGCATGCGCCTGACATGCTGTTTCTGTAACATGCCATTCCATATGTATTATGTTTCTGTAACATGATATTCTATGGGCATACTGATTCATGGTGCCTACTGCTTATACTTGTCTAATGGACTCTGAATCCTATAACTTCAAATCTAAGCATAACTATGTAACCATTAAGAAATGTGCAGGTGGAATAGGGAGTAAACCATGTATGTTATCCATTGTACTCTAAACTGAACTAGTACTAATTACATTGCAAGTTAACACATAGGGAGGACTGGGCCATTTACCTTGATCCTTCAAATAGCTCTATGCAGTACCATCCATGGTAATTGGCCCTAAGTTGGCAGGAGACTTTTTGCACACATTTTTTGACTATATCTGTATGCTTTGTTCCTTCTTTCATTATTCCTGACTTTGGCTGTTGGCAAAGGCACATGCTCTGTATCTGAACTCAATAAAAATATTTTACTCTTAATATAAGAACTGGTGAGCTGGGTCAGTAACGGGCAGAACCTTACACATTCAATTGTCATCACTTCAGTGAAACACTGTACTGATTCCAGACAATGGCAACATATTTGAGCAGTTTACTGGTACATGCCCTGCGGGTTTTCACCCTAAGTATGTAGAACATGTTTTAACATTCCATATGCAGAGAAAATGATGCCCAGACTGGACAAACGCCTCTAGTGATATCCTAAAGTGAATTGAAAACAAGATTTCCTTACAAAGTCAGCCACTGACCTTTCAAAGAGACTCTGTAATGAATTTTATAACAGCACAGATTATGACTAGCATGAAATAAGCTACTGTAACCAACTGAAACTGCAATTCTTAAAACAATGATATTCTGTGTACACATATGGTGTAGAGATACATTGAATGAGTTTTTGATCGTCAAAGGCTTTTGAAATATATATTTTTTTTCCTGTTTTGAAGCACTAAAAGAAGTTATGATAAAGACAGGTGTTAAGTGGTGCAATTTTAAATGTTGGGGTGGAAAACCTTGGTTAATATAATGCAAGATCCTGTAGCCAAAGATTCTGAAGAGTTGGACTGATGGTGTTTTACATTCATGCCAGTACTTAGAAAGAAAGCAAAATAAATTGATTTTGTCAGCTAGCTACATATTTTACAGAATAAACAGCAATGAAATAAGATCAAAACAAAATGTCTGTCCAAGGAATTAACTGGGGGGGGGGGCGGGGTGGAATCTAGAATTCATTCCCAACTTTTGTTTTGTTTTTTAAACTTTTAGCATGGGGGAAGAAATAAAAGAAATAGGTTTCTTGTCATATGTTTTAAAAGAAAAATAATGTTCTTATTTTATTTCTTAGAATAGGTTGATTAGATATGTCATTGTTGTAATACAGGAAAGCTGAACTTTTCAGATAATGGAAACAAGGCTCTTTCCATGGGATAAGCTTTAATTATGAACAGCGTTATTGAGGAAAGTATGTAGCAATTTCCTCAATAGGTCTATGAAGACCCATCGCTACTATGCACAGACAGTTTCCAAAAGAGTTAAAATGATGTCGGGGGGGGGGGGATTATGACCAATAAGTTTAAATGAACACTATCTGGTGGTAATCAAAGGGCAATGTAAGGTAGCACATAAGTAGGCAGATTGATGGAGTGGATTAAATCAGGGCTCCCCACCTTTTTGAGCCTGGTGAGCCTCACCTGGCCCCAGCCAATTTCTAAAGATACTGGGCAGGCACCAAGAACAGTGTTGGTGGGTGCTTTGGTGCCCATGGACACCACATTGGCAACTCCTGGATTTAACAAGGAGCTGCAGCGACTAATCTGAAATCTTTAGGCTCCAAAGCACTAGAACTTTTAAAGGAAATACATAAGCCAACTAATATTCAGTATTCAATAATGAATATCTACTGGCAAGAGAACTGGGGGGGGGAGGTGCTATTTGACATGCAGCCCATTCTGTTTCTGTTTTCTTGGAAGTAAAACTCCTTAGAGTTCAATGTAACTTATTTCCAAGTAACACAATTCCTAAGATGTGTTGAACCCTTCCGAATCCACTGACATACTGAGTTTAGAAGGTTGTAATTCAGTTTAGGTTTGCACTGTATATGTACAAACAACTGCCAGTGCTGGGAGGCAGCCTTGGCCTCTAGGCCCTGTTTGTATTGGCTTTCCAGGGCAACTGGTGGCTACAGTATGGAACAGGATGTTGGACTAGATGAGCCACTTACCTGATCCAGCAGGCTGTATTTATTTTTCTGGGAAGGGTACTGCTCTAGGAATTATACCTGATCTCCAGATTACAGAGATCTTCCCCTGTAGAAAATGTTAGAGGGTGGACTCTGTGGCATTATACCCTCTGAGATCTATCTCTACTCCAGACCCCACTTTCCTCAGACTCCAGCCCCAAATCTCCAGGACTTTCTCAGTGTAGAGTTGTTTTAAATTGCTTACACAATAGAAAAGCATTGGATGATGATGATAATGATGATTATTTACAATATAGTAAAGTAGTTAAGAGTGTCTAAATCCCCACTGTGTCATGGAAGTTCACTGATTGATCTTGGGCCAGCCAGCCTACCCTACTTTACAGGATTGTTGTTGGGGTGATAAAATGACAGAGAGTAAAACAATGTTGCAAGCCACTTCGGGTCGCCATTAGGGAGAAAAGTGAGGTATGAATAGATGTGAACATTTGGGGAGGGACGGTGGCTCAGTGGTAGCATCTGCTTGGTAAGCAGAAGGTCCAAGGTTCAATCCCTGGCATCTCCAAAAAGGGTTCATGCAAATAGGTGTCAAAATCCTCAGCTTGAGACCGTGGAGAGCCGCTGCCAGTCTGAGAAGACAATACTGACTTTGATGGACCAAGGGTTTGATTCAGCATAAGGCAGCTTCATATGCTCATGTGTGAGATCCAGTCTTTCACAGAAAGGTTGTTCCCTCTTCCCACTATAGCCCCACTTTGATTTCCTAAAATCTACTTCTAGGAGTCACAGGACTCCCATGAAGGTAGGGGCTGTGGAAAACCTGCAAATATATGCAGTTGCATGATTATAAAAAATAAAATAAACTTTAATGAACGGAACAAAAGCTGCTGGAAAGGAAGGTGGCAAAGATCCCATATGCAAACTTTGCTCCACTTAAAGAAGGGTTGGATCATTCAACTATAAAAAGGTTATAGAGTCACATAATGTGGCAGTTATTTAGCAAAGAAAGTAAAAGGAATACATTTACTAAAAGTTTAGCTTATATTGGTGAATTGACTTATGGCTGCAGAGAAAAAAAAATTGACCCATGAGATCTTCATTAACAAAGGAAATAAGTTGGTATCTTTTATGTAAAAAAATAAATCTGGTAGAACTAGACCTTCTGATTGAGTGTATGTTGTGAGTCATTTTTTCCCATTTGAGTGAGATCCCAGACATCTTGGTTCCACAAAATGAAATTAAGTTGGTTTGTTCTGGAAGAGTATAAAAAAATTAAGAAGGAATATTTTTCTTCGTCTTTGTTTGTATGGAGAACAGAAGGTCATTGGTTATGTTTTCAATGTACTAATCTGATGATGGCAGATATGTTCAAAATATGGGCAAAATGGCTCCATACAGGGAACTCTGAAAAATTGGTAATCATTTTGTGACAGGGTTGTTTTTGGTGGGGACAAAAATGTGGCATAGACATATGTGAAGGTATTGGGTCAAATCCAGACCAAATTGAAAATTTGCAAAGATTTCCCCCTCCCATTTGCATACACCCCCCTCCCCATTATTCCCTTATGGCAGTGGAAGCAACATTTAGTGTAAATCAAATGAGCCACACTGGGGAAAGGGAGAAAATGGAGACTGGATCCAACCCATTATTTATCAAGGCTAATTTAGAACATGAGAAAAACAATGTATCAGGGTAAATTTTCTCTCTTCCAATTAATTCTGCAAGGCTTTCTTGTTCATTTGTTTTCACAGATGCAAGGTGGAAGAACTTGTTGCATGGCCTCTCCCCCCCAAAAAGCAGGCAATCAGATTTTAAAGTTCTAAGGCCAGGATGTTCCTCTAAGTAACAGAACTGATCTTGAATAGTGGTTAAAAGGTAGAATTTTATACTTAGAAATATATAATTTATTAACTTTAACAATTAGAAAAAAATGTTTAGACTTGCACAATTACACAATGAGATGCGAATAGGTAGACACTACCATTACACGAAAGGGAACAGCTTCTGCAGATGATTTGAGATCTTCAGAATAAAAGTGATTCATTGAAACTTGAGTTTATTTTCCAAACTATGCAGCCTTCATTTAAGAAGTACACAGTCATGTATCTGCTTATTGTAGGAATGCATAGTGTGCTATAATAAATAAAATTAACATTTGTAAGTGGAGATGTTGGAAGTTAATATGATTTTTTATTTATTTGTGATAATTGTATCCCACACTTCTAACCAGAGCTATTGAAACAGCTAACAGACTGCTATAAAATATCATAAAATAAACAAAAGGACTCAACGTAAAATTGAAAGCATAAATTATTAACACTTAATGTATTCCTCAAAGCACTAAAAGCAGCAGCAGTCAAAATTAATAGCAACAAAGCCAACAGCAATTATTCATTATCAAAAGCCTAGGAAAATAAAATATTTTTCACTTGGCACTTAAAACTAAAAAAAGGATGTTCCAGACAGACAGATGCTACAAGAGGCAATGTGGCTTAATGGAAAAAAAAAATCTGGTTTGTATGCAGAAGTTCCCAGTTGCAATCCCTGGTAACTACAATTAAAGGGCTAGAGAGATGCTTCTAGTAAATACTTGTTAAATTTTGGTCCTCCACTGCTTTTAGCAAAGTGTTGCTTTTATTTTTCCTATTATAAACTACATTGGCTATAGTTGTAGAGTATAAATATTCTAGATAAAAAGCAGTCTTATTAATACTATTTTAACAGAAAGGGATATTTTGCTTTGTAAGTACATTTTAGTGAAAAATCAAAGCTACATAGTAAAAAAAGAGTATTTATTAACATTAACAAATTTATTTTTTTTCATTAATTTAAGTTGGCATCAAGTCTATCTAAGAACTGGATATCCCTCACTACAGAGGGGAGAAATTTAACCTCCATCTGCTGGATCCTAGTCTGTTAGTAGACATCTCCATTGAATTTTCTAGAACGTCTAGGTTTCAGTTTCATAGTATATATTTTTCTACCAATTAATACACAGAACAAGGATCTCCTTTAACATGGATGTTACTGAAAGATGTTTCAGTTCTTCCAACAACACAGGAAGCAGCCAAGATATTTAGCCAGATTTTTTTTAATGCCCAATTTTTCCTCTTTCCTATGACAGTTGGCAGTAAGAGTGTCTAATGGATCTTTTGTCAGTAAACACAGTTTATTTCAAATGATGAAATTTGAACTGAAAAGTCCTTCATGCATATGAATGTGCCACTGTTCAGAAAAGAATAGCTTCTTTTCTTGCATTCCAAAGCAAGATTCATGAGCTGACTACTGTTAATCAAATACGGTGGACTGCAAAACTGGATTCTTTCTCTTCACTTACCCCATCCCTGCCTGCCCCACCTTTACATTTGGTTTTACTACCCTAGAGTGGTTCATAAGATAACACAAGGCCTTTCTTTCCACCATGCTGTTTACACTCACACTATAGGCCTTGGGCAAATATTAATAATGATATTTGTGTACTGGCAAGTCATGATCAATTCATTGTGACCCCAGGACTATGGAGTTTTCAAAGAAAAATGTGGGCAGAGGTTTGTTTGCCATTACTTTCCTCAGCAGAATCTTGGTGGTCTTCTATCCTAGTATAGACCACACCTGACCCTGCCTACCTTCCAAGTTCCAATGAGAGAGGACTAGGCTGGACTATTAGGCTGCTAGAAAAAAATTGCACTAATTTATTTATGTGTTGGAGCTAGCCTTGGACTAGATGATCAGGAGGTCAGTTCTTGCTGGTAAACATAAGACAAGGGAGAAAGATTGTGGCATGAGGGAGAGGAATCCATGTCCTGATCTGGATGGCTCAGGATAGCTTGATCTTATCAGATCTCAGAAGTTAAACAGGGTTGGCACTGGTTGGTACTGGGATATGAGATCACCAAGGAAGCATGAGGTTACTATGCAGAGACACACAACAGCAAATCACCTCTGAATTCCACTAGCCTTAAAAATGCTACTGGGTCACCGTTATTTATTTAAATATTTATATCCCACTTTCTCCCTGAAGAGACCCAAAGCAGCTTACAGCAAAGAAAAAAGAAACACAACAGCAATCTATTTCTTGAGCTGGTCCAGAATTCCACGGATGACTTCTTCCAAGGCACCTACTGAAAGTCATGAATGTAGAGCTTAAAAATCATCCCTCAATTCACTCCCAGTGGCTTATATATCTGACCATGCAAAAACTTTATAACTGCACCTGTAACGGGGAGTGAGCTGAGCAATTGCTCAGGAAGATGTTCTGTTTGGTTTAAATTATGTCCTCCCTCTTTCCCACTCTCCCTATACACAGTCTCCCTATTGGTGGAACAAGTGTGAGACCCAGACCTAATGGATTCTTTTAAGCCAGCCTGGGAAGGATTTCTAACTGGTGATAGTAAGCAGTAATAGCTTGGTGTGAGAAGAGGGGGTTTTCTTTCTCTCTCCAGCTGGTTTTGGCCAGTCATAAATCTGCACAGGTACATTGAATTTTATAGTGCAACATGCTTGTTAACCAATGATAATATGCCAGTGTAGCCTTACCCTACGAGGTGCTTTATGTCATGTAGATGCTTTTTGTTATGCCATTGTTATAAAAAATGTAACCAGTTGTCTTGTCTGTATGCCAACATGTGCCAAGTTGTCATCTAAAGTACATAAGATTCTGACCTCCCTGAAATGAGAGGGCAGCTTGATAGCTAGCTTTGGCTTAGCTCTGCTCTCTGTCTTTATTGTGCAACAAATTCTATTTTCTTCCTCCTCCACTGAACTTCATTGAGTGTTTCTATTGGTCAAGGACACTTTGATCACAGCATTCGTGTTCTATAAGGATTAAACACCCTTCCTTCCCTATTTTATAGCCTCCTCCCAATTTCCCCCTCTCTTTGGCTATTTACCTGTGCAAAAAAAAAAGGTCACTTAGCTCTCTGTCTCTTGAATAGCTTGACCTTTAGTAAAGTGGTTAAAAGACACCTATCTCTTTTTTTCTTGTCTGGAAAAGCCCTTATTCTTCAACCATTTTATTTTATTCTGTATGATCTCATTCAGTTTTGAAGTGATTATTCCACTTGACACTCATTTAACACATTATTGAACATCAACTGGACACACTGCCTCTGACAGTCTTTTAGGAATATTTATACAAGCAGGCTTGGCAACTTGAAAGAAAGAAAGAAGTATTTTCAATGAACTACAGTTAATTGCTAACACCTGAACAAAACTATAAACAAACCATGGCTCTGACTGTGTTCTTCCTCAGACACATTGTTCATTGAAAGGATGGAGACCAGTCTACCTTATTTCCATATGAACCTATCTACCAGTTATAGTTATCTTTTGGGGCTCTGCTTCAGGTGCCCCATGCAAAATCAATTGAGTAGCAACTCCAGAAAGAGCCTTCTAGGTCATGGCACCAAAACTGTAAAATTCCCTGTCCAGCAAGCTGTGATTTAGTTTCCATAGAGTTTGGGGACATGTGCTAAAGCATCAACCTGGTACAATGTCAGGTCCTCTGTATCTTGCCAGAATATCATCACATAGTGATGATGACAGCTGCCCCACCCCAGTAAGTACCCATCTTCCCTCAGCTCCTACCTGTTGCCAACCCTGGCAACCCTAGGCATAACAGCTGGTATCTGGGAAAAAAAGGGGAGATAGCTGGAGACTGAACTTGGGACTTTATGCATGCAAACATAATGTTCAACTATATGGCCACAACCCCATTCCAAAGAGAATTCCATAATTCAATTTGAGCTGCCACAATTCAGGACTCATGGCAGCAAACTCAAGGCAAGTAATCACAAACATTACAACAGTTAGAGTGTATAATCACAACAAATACAAAGCACAAAGCTATAAAATACAGCCAAAACCCCACCCCAGAATACCTCACTAATAAACCAGTACTGCATGCCCTACAATGTTCTTCACTAGATTTCCCCAAACCAGCCCCAATTTGAAAGTTTCAAAACACTTTCAAGGAATCCCCTTTCTATTGCTACTCCTTTCCCCACTAACTCAAGAAAGTTGTTCCATAGAAAGGAGACTGTGATGTGGTATTTAACTCTTCTCCCTTGCATAATTTCTTTGATAAAAATATCCCCTATGGGCTGCCTTAAGTCCTGGGTTCAGGAAAAAGACTGACACAATAAAAGTTTTTGTCTCTTTCTTCTGCTCGGGAGATTCAAGAAGCTAGGGCGGGCAATCCTGATTAGAGAAAGGACATGGGGTAATTCAGTTTTCCCTTCCCCAACCCTGTGGTCCCAATCCATATCAAAGCTCTGAGTAGCTATTTTCTGGAGATATGTTTCATGACCAGAGATCCAGTGTCATATATAATTTGGTGCTTTACTTTTTTTAAAAAAAGATTGACTATACTGTCCTTAAACATGTTATTTTATTCTTTCAACTTATACAGCCAAAAATGTTAAAAAGGCACAAGAGATCCTTGTTGCTTTTCTCCATCCCAACTCCATCAGGAAGGATAATGAACTTGTCAAATGATCTGATAAAGGCAGAGCAAAATAATTCCAACACATGCAGCTGCATATTCTCAAAGAGTTTCACTCAATGTACAGTTATGCAAAGTGAGCCGTGCTCAACTTCCACTGCAGAGGCTCTAATTGGGGAAGTTGTTACATCTGGTGTATGGCCAGGCCAGACAGATTCCATCAGGTGAAACAGCAAGGCTGAAATATGTACATTCTGGGATGCTTTGAAGAACTTTCTTAGCATTCTGAGCTATGTACTTCTGACAGCTAAGCAGGGAGGACAGCTCTAGCAGGACAGAACAACCATGGGAAGAAGCCAAGGACCAGAACTGTCAAATAAATTCAATCATCTGGGTTATAATATCATCATCTATTTTCCCCAAAGAATACTGAGCAAATAGATTTTATCTCAGGGGTGGAAAACTGTCTTCTCAGTTCAGAATAGTGCAATATTCATAGTGCAGTATTCTTGATAAAGTTTAGGGCTTTTCGAGGTGATGTTTGCTGAGGAGACTGCAGTTATTCTTGCCTCTGTAAACTCATTCTTAATTTATAGTGCCTGCCACATACACTAGCACACCCTGACATGGTAAAATTGAGTTTTAGGAGTGGGCCATATAGACTGACAATATTTTTGCCCCTAAACTGAGATCTGGGATTAAATATGAAGTTGCATTGAGACAGCATTTTGAAATATGAATAACCATGTCAGCCATTTTATTTCAGAAATCTTTTTTTTTTGTAAAATTAAAAGAAGCTGTATACTCAATTGAATCTAAATTCCCATAAAATGCGAAGATTTCCCCCCCCCCATCTTCTCCTTTTCAATAAAGTTCCCCATGCCCCCCCCCCACCAATGTTTCATAATATAACCACCTAATATTTCACAGGGGACTGCAGCCAGGAAAGTCGTATCAATTTTATTTTTATTTACACCATCAAGCCATATATTACATCATGACATCATCAACAAACTCATGTGACTTGAAATGACAGGGTGAGGAAATGAGCACTGTGTTGCTAAAGAAAGATAAAGATAAAGAAGGGGTACTCAAAGAACAGTAGCTTTGAAACAATGCAAAATCTTGCTTAAAGGCATCAAAAATTGAAGTGTTTCTGAAATAACTAACTGAATAAATAAATATCACAAAATGAAGTGAGTAGGTTCAGCTTCAGTGTAATGATATCATCTCTAATAACTTGAGGGCAGATTCTGTTGAAAAACTGATGGGCAAAATGACTTCCATGGTTTTTTTAAAAAGACTAGCTGTGGTATTTTGTTTTTATCCTGCAGACTCTTCCCTGGGCACAGGAAAGATAGCTTCATCCTACTTATGAAGAAAAGAAATGACAGCCTCCTAAACAGACTTTCCAGTGAGTGGGGCCATAATGAGGTGAGGTAATCAAGAAGAATTTGTCATAGAAGACTGTGACAATGACATTATCCTGAGTCATGGATCCCATGAGTACAGTAGGAAACATCCCAACACGACCTTTGTTAATTAACTAAAATCTGATTTTGCCCTCAAATTTCAGAAAAGGAGCCGTTTTCTACTTTAAGAACTGAACACCAAAATAATATATGATAAGTATCTGATATCTCTATTTCCACGAGGTATTTTCAGACGTGTTTTGAGTACTTTGCAGAGTGAATGGAATGAAGATCCAGGTTTTTCCCTTTCTTTTTTTCTTTGCAAATATGATTCAGAATCTTAACAGACTATTCAGCTAGGAAGATTAGTTTCCATTTAAAAAAAAATTCCCGTGGCTCTATTGTAATCAAT
Organism: Heteronotia binoei; assembly: GCF_032191835.1. NCBI lineage: Eukaryota > Metazoa > Chordata > Lepidosauria > Squamata > Gekkonidae > Heteronotia > Heteronotia binoei. The sequence continues at coordinate 45,191,813 of NC_083229.1, forward strand.
TTGAATGCAGGATTCCATCAAGTCATATGTAGTTCAGTTATTGATTTCTTCAAACAGGTGCAGAAAATAACCTTCATATGCATGAAAATCAATTTGTCCTAACCTTTCCTAAAATTGAGTTGCAAGATCTTTATTTCTAGAGAATTCACACACGTATTCAAAGCCTATCTTCCTAAACTTCTTCACAAATTGATTTGTTTGTCCATTACAGCAGCTGGTAGAATTTGGAAGCAGCAGCTATAATTAAGGGAAATGGCAGATGACAAAAGGGAAAAATGGGGAAAATGCCCCCTCCTTTCTTCAGCTGCTGTTTATAAGAAAATGTATGTATTATTTTTATTTATACTCCCTGGCATTATTTGAATGGAAAGTATCAGACGTATCATCTTATTCTTGGTTTTCATAATGCTTTTAAAAAAAATCCTTTGATCAAAAGGTCACTGTTACTATCTTGATCCTTTTCAGTTTTCGAGAAAAGTCCCTGTACCACTAAACCCTTCTGGGTGGTTTTTTTTAATTTTAATTGGTAAACTTTCTGAAAGACAACCAGAAGTTTAAGCTGGAGAGACAAGCCATTTTCCAAAAGTGAAATAGAAATAATTATGGTCTATTAGAGAATCTTGATGCTAAACTTGATTGTATTATTGCAATCAGTGAAAAACTGACTATACTGTCACCAAATGTCACATATCGTAATTGGAGAGACACAGCAGGTGAATGTTTAGCATAATTAGCTACATTAAATGTCATTTGCTATTACCTGTATCATTGTTTCCTCATTCAGGCAAAATCTATGAACATAGAAACAGGCCATTAGTCCTGGTTCGATGAGCTCCTGGATAGATACTGTATCCTAAATCAAAAGAATTTTAAAAATCTTTTTACAAAGCAAGATATATTAGTACTTTACTTGGTACATAACCTTTGCATACAAGCAGACTCAGGTTATGAACTCTCACAATGACTGCAAGCAAAGCTAACAACATAATTTTACTCTTCTACAGGATTCCCAAGAAGTGGATAAGGCATTAATTAACACCATGCAAATAATTATAATTATGCCTGAGATTCCTTAGTTCAGCTATGCCTTCCCTTGTTTGAGTTTGTAAGGAACATTACAAATCCATCTTGCAAGTTTTATCAATAGCTTGAAGGAGGTCCTTCTTTCGCTGCTTTTGCTTCTCTCTCTCTCTGTTTTAATTTGATTCAGCTTTCTTTTTTATTTCCTTTTTCTTCCTGGATGTGCACATACACACTGATAAAAAGGTAAACGTAGTCCCCTGTGCAAGCTCCAGTTGTTTCCGACTCTGGGGTGATGTTGCATCGAGACATTTTCATGGCAGAATTTTTATGGGGTGGTTTGCCATTGCCTTCCCCAGTCATCTACACTTTCCCGCCAGCAAGCTGGGTACTCATTTTACCAACCTCAGAAGGATGGAAGGCTGAGTCAACCTTGAGCTGGCTACTGGAACCCAGCTTCCACCAGAATTGAACTCAGGTCATGAGCAGAGGGCTCAAACTGCAGTACTGCAGCTTTACCACTCTGTGCCACGAGACTCTCTATACACACTGATAGAGCACAGCAAAAACAGAATCTTCCTAGGGATGATACCAAGTTCATATTGAATGTGTTTGACAATCACAATAAGACATGACTCAGTCACCCAGTTTGTTTGGTTCTGATTTGGACTGAATGAACTGAATAACTTGGACAGCTGCCAAACAGGTTTGCATGATTCTTTTTTCAGAACTGCATGTATCAAAATGCTGTCAATCCAAACAGATCAGCAGCCTTTAGTCTTTCCAAGTTCTACTTAGATAGACACCAAAAAGGATTTACAAACAAACAAACATCAAGATTCAGGTGGGTAGCCATGTTGTTCTGAAGCAATAGAACAAAGTTTGAGTCCAGTGGCACCTTTAAGTCCAGGAGAAAGTAGAACTTAATCAGGTTGCATAAGAATGCGCATGCACAAAAAGGTTAATTGTACTGTACTGCACTGTTAGGAATGAATAGGGCAATCAAACAACAACAAGAGGCTCATTAGCAGATGAATAGTCCACTGAAATCTGACTTCCTGGTTACAATTGTTGAACAAGTTGAAGGGCACCCCAGCAGGCATTCAAGCACCCCTAATCTTGACCTGATTGTTTCAAAGATTATTTCTTAAGTAGAAATAAGGCCAGTTGTGGTTGAAAATAAAATGGGCTCTTGAAAAAGACTCTGGGCAAGTGTTCCCCCACCCTTGCTGACTTCCCACCCACTTACCCAAGTGAAGGCATTCACTCTCTCCAATCTTGGTGTCTTCCCACCCACCCACTCAAGGTGGCCATTTCCTTTAAGTGAATTGATCTGATTTCAGCTTTCCATCTCTTCCCTCTCCCTGCAGCCTCTACCTAGGAAAAGTATAGTTTCTCTCCATGGTGGGGACCAAAGCAGCTCACATCATTCTTCTCTCCCCCTTTTGATTTGCACAACATCCCTTTGAAGTAGGTTAGGCTGAAAGTCTGTGAGTGGTTCAAAATCACAGCATAGACCAATGCAGGAGGAAAGCAATCTCAGCAGGGTATAATGGCACATTCCACCCTGCAAAGCAGCCATTTTCTCCAGGGAAAGTTGTCCAGCTTTCCCAATGGCTGTGGTGTGTACCACATGGCTGATGTGATATGCACCACAGCCAATGGGAAAGCTGAAAAATGTCAGGATATATAAACATCCTGACATTTTCCAGCTTTCCCATTGGCTGTGGTGTGTACCATATCAACCATTGGCCTGTGTTATGTATTGAACATAAGGGATCAGCCTGTGAACCTCAAGTCAAGACAACTTGTGTGCCATTGTCTGGGTCTGCTCCTCTCCCCACCCACTGCCAACCCCCAGACAGATAAAGTTTGGGCCACTGTGGAAACCGCTAGACAGTAGCTGTTGCTAGAAAACCAAGTTTTCTTCTATCAGTAAATGGCAGCCAACCTTGGTTCTCTTACTAAAAGATGGGGAGGAAGCCCTTTCTAGGCCTCTTTTGGCCTTTGAGGGAGAACTCATTGGGCCCAGTCCTGACTAGGGTTGTCAGTTCCTGGTTGGTAGTGTTGATTTTTGTGGTGGATTTTGAGGAGAGTAGTGTTTGGGGAGGGGAGAGGCCTCAGCTGAATATAATGCCATAGAGTCTATCCTCCAATGCAGTTATTTTCTCCAAGGGAAGAGAGATCTGTTGTTTGGAGTTCAGTTGTGGTACCAGGAGATCTTCAAGCTCACTCTGGAGGTTGGCTACCCTAGAACTGGCAGCTTGCTACTGCTGCTGGGAAGGAGACAGGGTTATCAAGTCCAGATTGGGAAATTCCTGGAGAGAGTGGGGTTTGAGGAAGGGCACAATGCCATAGATTCCACCCTCTAAAACAAAAATTTCCCATTGGGGAACTATTGTTGTCAGACTTTTGGTGAGGACTGGTGATCACTCCAAATTACAACTGCTCTCCAGATGGCAGAGGTCAGGTTCCCTGGAGAAAATGGATGCATTGCTTCCTTCCTGCTTTGGTCTATGCTGTGATTTTGGTCCACTCACAGACTTTCAGCCTAAACTACTTCAAAGGGATGTTGTGCAAATCAAAAGGGGGAGAGGATATATATATCATTTTTTTTTGTTTCAATAGTTTTTAAAACATGTTATTTTTTTCCCTTTTAAAATATGTTTTTAATATGTTAGCCACCTTGGTGACCCTGCTGAGGATAGAAAGTCAGGATCTAAAATTTGTAAATCAAGCAATCAATCAGGATGTTGCTGGAACATTAGACAGTGCACATTCATTTCATATGCCCTGGGTTCTATTATCTTACCACTGATGTATGCCATAGTGATCAGAATGTCAGATTGGATGCTGGAAAGCACAGATTCAAATCCCTGCTCAGCTATGAAATGTACTGTGAGTCTGTGACAATAGACCTAGAAACTAGGAAATTTCACATCCTATAAGGTTCTTATGTTTTTTCCTTATGTTTTTATCTTTATAAGTGAAGCTTTTGGGACCACTTAACGTTCTAGTCCACTGTGAGATTAATGCTTGGACTCAGGGTGTTATCCAGCATTCTCTTGGCCTATTAGGAAGGGATTATAGGTTTTAAAGAACTAAGAAACCAGTTTATTTCAGCTAAAAAACAAGTTTATTTCAATGGTATGTGTGGCTTGGTTATTTCTTTGTTTTCCTTTTCTCCAGTGCTCCCAATATGATAGCAATATGTGCTGGAGTCTGTAAAAGCGTAATAGTTACAAAGCAAGTTTTGTGTTTGACTGATTCAGACATAACATGGAACAGTAACACTTATAACTGTTTTTGATAGGAACAGCATACCTTTATAAAACAGAGCGGATAGCCCCCCCTTAACTCTTTTTGACATGAACAGCACCCAAACTGTATCTCAGCCTTCAGTTCTGTCTGTTGGCCAACATCTTTGTTCATCTGCACAATTCCTCCATTTTCCCAGCATTCCAGTCCACTATTTGAAAGCAGTGCCAGCCCTGTGGCACATGGCACCCTAGGCAGGCTCCCTGCCCAGCGCCTCCCGCCATGCTCTGTCTTGTGTGTGCGTGCCCCTGACCATCGCTGCCCTCCTCTTCCTCTCCCCCCACTCACCACAACAATGCTGGACTCTGCCTGCCTGACTTTCTGCTGCCACCAGCCCCTGCCCTTCCCTTCCACCACTCTTCCCCACCCCAGCTTGCCGTGACAATGCTGGGCCCTACCAGCGAGGCAGCCACATGTTTTTTTGAAGGCAGCACTGCAGGAGGCTTCACTCCCCTCACTTTCAAAGGAGGGGGGGGAAGCCTTCTGCAGTGCAGCCTTCAAAAAACAAGCAGCTGCCTCACCGGTAGGACCCAGAGTCATCGCAGTGAGCTGAGGTGGGGAAGAGCAGCTTCACTTACCTAATAGGGTTGTTGTAATGCTGGCATAATAACATGAAAGATCCTGCAAGATCTGGTGAATGATGTGCTAACTTCACAGACAGCACCAATACAAAGTAAATATTTCAAAAGAAAAAAATGGTACTGGTATAGAAGCAGATTGGGACTGTGAACACAGGATAACAGAAATGACAAAACAAAAGGTTCAGAGAACATTTCGTTTTCTTTATATCTCCCACTGATGCAAAAAATGTTTGGTACTGAGGCTTTGCCTCTGCTCTACCTATCATTCTCTTATGTTCTCCCAGAGCAGATGCCTTTCCCTAAGGTAATACCTTTAAACTGCTCCATAATTACATATTCCATTTGCGAATGGCTCCATAATTACATACAGCATGACTAGAATTAAATATACCTTGTTTTGCATTTTGATTTGGAGTTTCTGGTTCTCGGTGCTATAATGAATGGTACACTTTAAACATGTTTGAAGAACTGTATTTTTTAAAAAAGAAAGAGAAATAAATAGAAGGAAGACAAAGTCCCAGGAAGTATGCTTCAAGGTCCATGTATTATCGCTAAAGGGAATACTTGGCAGAGACAACATGACCATCATAGCCATTGGGATTCCACAGTTTGTTCTTTATTCCTGTGAACTGTGTGAACTCAAACATATATCAAGCCTTTCTTAGAATGTAGACATAATTATAGCATTTGCTAAAGTTGCTGAGAATTGCATTTCCTACAATGTGTTTATATATATATTTTTGCATGTCTCTGGGTATAATATTTACTTTGGATCTCTTTGAAAGGCCGCTTCCCCCATCTGGCTCTGTAGAGCTTTGGGAAAATGCTTACATTTGGAATTGCTTCCTCTCTCTGACATTATAATCTCAATTGCATTTGGAAATGGGTTTTCAAGATAAAATGATTCCTGAGAGATTAACATGTTGTAACTTCTCTTCCACCACCCTCCACTGACATAAGCATCAAATGGTTTTTGTTCATTAGCTTTCCACCTATGGAAGGTATATAATCCAGTGTTAGGATCTGAGTGCCAGTAAAGACAATGTCCTTTTATTCAGCCAGTCCATGCAGGACATGATCATATTGTGTAATGTCCATCATTCTGCTTTCCCTGCAGACATGAATGCAGACATATGAACATATGAAGCTGCCTTATACTGAATCAGACCCTTGGTCCATCAAAGTCAGTATTGTCTACTCAGACTGGCAGCGGCTCTCCAGGTTCTCAAGCTGAGGTTTTTCACACCTACTTGCCTGGACCCTTTTTTAGTTGGAGATGCCGGGGATTGAACCTGGAACCTTCTGCTTCCCAAGCAGATGCTCAACCACTGAGCCACCATCCCTCCCCAACGTGCAAGTTCCCAAGGCAGGATTTTAGGGCCGTTTGAAATGTTTTCCTTTTAATATACTTTATTTCTGTTGGTGATGAGAAAATAATCAGTTTCTTTGAATCTTCACTTGGGAACACAGAAGCCCCAATGTACTCCCTTGCAGGCTCTGAGTATCAGGTGTCAGAAGTCAGGTGAGGCAAGGGCATTAAGTCCAAGGTCAGGGGTCCAGAAATCAGGCCAAGCAGAGGTGGTGACTTAGCATCTATAGTATGTGTTGCATCCATACTATTTATAGTCTATTTATGTTTTTATAGCCACCCACCTAGGGGTCATGATTACAGCCATGATTTGGAATAGCTATTCCAAATCATGGAATATTGGGCAGCTATTCCAAATCATGGAATTACAGCCATGATTTGGAATAGCTGCCCAAAAGCAATCCTGCAGCTATTCACCTTCATCATCAGCAAGCAGCTGGCATCAGACCAGGAGGCATTCACTTTGGCATCTTGTCTGTGGCTCTGTTATCAGCCATCATCTATGGTGCGTTAAGGGTGTAGGTGACACAGAGGACTGGAAATGGCCAGCTGAGGTTCACCTGCTGAATTTGGGCTAGAGGGTGTGGGTGGCTCAATACCAGCTGTTGGCTGTAAATCCTGACAAGCCTGCAGCTCATTTTCCTGCTGGTCAATTTCTTCTGTCAACCCAAGGCTGGCTACATGAGGCTTCGAATCTCTTCTCCTGAGCAGTCCTCACCATTGCTGAGTCCTGGTTGGCTCACACCCAACTAGGAAGGCTATGTTCCTGATCCTCATTTGTGTGTGTTCCTCATCCCATACACTTCTTTAGTGCAAGTTGCCAGTTTGGTGTAGTGGTTAAGTGTGTAGATTCTTATCTGGAAGAACTGAGATTGATTCCCTCTCCTCCACATGCAACTGCTGGAGTGACCTTGGGTCAGTCATAATTCTGTCAGAGCTGTTCTCTCAAGAGCAGTTTCTGAGAGCTCTTTCAGCCCCACCCACCTTACAGGGTATCTGTTGTGGGTAGGGTGACCATAATGTCTGAAGGCCAGCCAGGGACACCTGGGGGGGGGGGAAGGTAGGGATGCGCGCGCGCTCTATGCGCCGAAGCAGCCTGTCACTAATAACACAGGTCGAGATGCAGGACAGGAACCCGGAAGTGACCGACAGGCTGCTTCAGCGTGCCGCTGCACCGGCCCCCTGGGCCCCACAACGATGGGACCGATGCCACAGGGACGGGCTCGAAACACTCTATGACCCCTCAAAACAACAGCAGTCTAGCTCGCTTCCCCCGAGCCCTGCCGCCATAAGCCTCAAGGGGGCTCATTTTGCGGCATCTCCCGGCGGGAGGGTGGCATCCACACGGGACACATATCAAATGAAAGAGGGGGCGCAGGGCTATCAGAAACAGCTGGCGGAGGGAGTCGCGAGACCACCCCACTGGGGGATCCACACCCCGAAAGTGATGAAGGTGGCGCAGATAGAGCCAACAGAGCAAACAGGACAAAATAAATAGGCTGCATTATGTAGCACAGATGAGAAAGTGCCTTATCCCATATACTGATGAAGTAAATACAGGATCTGAGAACAAAATTGCACCAGAAGACACAAACACAAAGCTCCCTTACACTGAATCAGTGCTTGGGTCCACCAAAGTCAGTATTGTCTACTCCAGTCACAAACACAAAGCTCCCTTACACTGAATCAGTGCTTGGGTCCACCAAAGTCAGTATTGTCCACTCCAGTCACAAACACAAAGCTCCCTTACACTGAATCAGTGCTTGGGTCCACCAAAGTCAGTATTGTCTACTCCAGTCACAAACACAAAGCTCCCTTACACTGAATCAGTGCTTGGGTCCACCAAAGTCAGTATTGTCCACTCCAGTCACAAACACAAAGCTCCCTTACACTGAATCAGTGCTTGGGTCCACCAAAGTCAGTATTGTCACATAAGAACATAAGAGAAGCCCTGTTGGATCAGGCCAGTGGCCCATCCAGTCCAACACTCTGCGTCACATAAGAACATAAGAGAAGCCCTGTTTGATCAGGCCAGTGGCCCATCCAGTCCAACACTCTGTGTCACATAAGAACATAAGAGAAGCCCTGTTGGATCAGGCCAATGGCCCATCCAGTCCAACACTCTGTGTCACATAAGAACATAAGAGAAGCCCTGTTGGATCAGGCCAGTGACCCATCCAGTCCAACACTCTGTGTCACATAAGAACATAACAGAAGAGTCTCTGGAGGGCCTCCAGCGACCAGCGGAGGCCGCGGAGAGGCCTCCGCTGGTTGGCGCTGGTTGCCGGAGGCCCTCCAGAGTCTCTGGAGGGCCTCCCGGGACCAGCGCCGGCGCCTCCGCGGCCTCCGCTGGTCGCTGGAGGGCCTCCAGAGTCTCTGGAGGGCCTCCAGCGACCAGCGGAGGCCGCGGAGAGGCCTCCGCTGGTCGGCGCTGGTTGCCGGAGGCCCTCCAGAGTCTCTGGAGGGCCTCCCGGGACCAGCGCCGGCGCCTCCGCGGCCTCTCCGCGGCCTCCGCTGGTCGCTGGAGGCCCTCCAGAGTCTCTGGAGGGCCTCCAGCGACCAGCGGAGGCCACGGAGAGGCCTCCGCTGGTCGGCGCTGGTTGCCGGAGGCCCTCCAGAGTCTCTGGATGGCCTCCCGGGACCAGCGCCGGCGCCTCCGCGGCCTCTCAGCGGCCTCCGCTGGTCACTGGAGGCCCTCCAGAGTCTCTGGAGGGCCTCCAGCGACCAGCAGAGGCCGCGGAGAGGCCTCTGCCACCACCGCCGGGCCCCGCGCGCGGGCGGGGAAGGCGGCGAGTGAGTGAGGGAGTGTCCCTGCGCGTGCGCAGGGGCCCTGCGCACACGCAGGGACGCTCCCTCCCTCACTCGCCGCCTTCCCCGCCGGCGCCCGCGGCCCACCACCTCCGGGGCTGGCTAAACCGGGACCTCTAATGGTCCCGGTATAGCCAGCCCGGGAGGCGGGAATAGGGGGCCAGAACCAGGACATTCCCGGGTGCCCGGGACGGTCTGGCCACCCTAGGGGAGGGGAAGGGAATGGAAATTGTATGACATTGAGATTCCAAGAGAAATGCAGCATATAAATCCAGTCTCTTCATCTTCATTTCTTTGATTAGGTTATAGAGTAGGGATTTTTTTTAGCAAATGCGTCTAGAATCCCTATCATCCCATTCCATTCTAGGAATCGTCAAACACTTGCCAGTTTGGAATCTAATCTGGAGAACCAGATAGGATTCTCCATTCCTCCACATGTAGCCATCTTGCTGACCTTGGGTCAGTCACACATCTCAGAATTCTCTCAGCTCCACCTACCCCACAGGGTGTCTGTTGTGGGAAGAGGAAGGGAAGGATATTGTTAAGATGCTCCGAGACTCCTTCAGGTAATGAAAGTTGGGGTATAAAACCAACACTTTTTTTTTCTTCAGTTGGATCACTTCTAGTTTACCTAAGGTGATCAGGCAGCAGATTAATTGATAGTTTGCTTGGCTATATATGTCCACAGGAACTTTAGCCATTGGAACATTTTGCTATATTCTCAGGAAAGTTGTGGGAAGAGAATCAGGAACCAAGTCCCAGGGGGATTTGCTGGAAGTTGGATTTTTAAAATCTCTCTCTCTCACTCACTTTCTGGCTTCCAGCAAATTGGTAGAAGGGGTTAGAAGCCCACCTGATTTTCCTTCTCTTCTCCCCAGGCTTGGGCTGCAGAGACAAGGAAAGAAAGAAACTCTTTCTTCTCTCCCTCTTGCAATTCAGATATTACAGAATTGCTTCTGTCCCTGCTTAGCTTGGAGGGGAAGGAAGAACTACCTTGCTGAGGGAATAGGGTAGATAAGAAGCCAGGTCTCAGCAGATTGTATATGAGCTGTGAGTTGGCTTTGTACCAACAGGCAGCTGTAACCTTGTTCAACAGCTCTTCAAGTTGTTCTACATGATCTAAACATATCGGGGAGGGACAGTGGCTCAGTGGTAGAGCATCTGCTTGGGAAGCAGAAGGTCCCAGGTTCAATCCCTGGCATCTCCAAAAAAGGGTCCAGGCAAATAGGTGTGAAAAACCTCAGCTTGAGACCCTGGAGAGCCGCTGCCAGTCTGAGAAGACAATACTGACTTTGATGGACCAAGGGTCTGATTCAGTATAAGGCAGCTTCATATGTTCATATGTTCATCCCTGATCAGCTCACATTCTGACCTGGAATGCTGAATAAGAAAAGTTTGTCTAGTTTGTCTGGTTTTGAGGATGCTGCAACAATTAAAGGGTCAGTGCTCAACATTTTAATATCCCTTTTATAACTGGTGCCAGCATGGAGCTATGGGCTGTCTGGAAACAGGAAGTTGGGCTGGGGCCACTGCTGAGATGGGGCAGGGGGAAGCTCATAAAGAGAGGGATGAATGGAATCTAGGAAGTGGATTCACTCAAATGCTATACAGGAAAGACAATCCACAGAACAGAGTAGTCACAATTAAGTCAGAGTCAGCTACAAAGCTAAAGGAACAGGACTGGGCAGCAGTGAAATGATAGATATAAGGAGAGGCATATGGGATATAGACAGAAAAAGAGTGCAGACCACACAAGCTAGAATGGAGGACACACACACTTGTATACTCAAAGCATGGCAAAGGAACTGGTTGGAGAACACCTGATGCTAAGCAATGCCCAAGCAAAGGCCAAACCATGACTCAGGATTATGTATAGGAAGTTCAGGTCAATGAGGTCTTAGGAACTATTGTGGGGAAGAAATGCAGCATACAAGATGGAAAGAGATTGTGACTTTTCCCATGTATATTTTGCAGCTTTGAATGACTTGTCACCAGAAATTGTATGCTTCCAGTTTGGGCTGCAGTGCTGTCATTGCAATCGTGAAGATTTGGAAGAGTTTAACTTTCCTTGGATTGGGCATAGCATGCAGTCTGGAAAAGGTTAAAGAGATCTTCACTCCAGTAGGGTTTTGAAAGAAGCTGATGACAACATGCTGATGGTACAATTTTATCCGAATTTCTGTTTTGGTACAAAGTAATGCACATTGGGGCAAAAATCCCAGCTACAAATGCAAGTTGTTGGGGTGTGAACTGGCAGAGACTGACCAAGAGAGATATCTTGGGGTTGTGGTAGATAACTCACTGAAAATGTGTGTGATTAGGAAGGGAATTGAAAAACAAATCAGCCAGTATCATAATGCCCCTGTATAAATCGATTGTGCGGTCTCATTTGGAATACTGTGTACAATTCTGGTCACCGCACCTCAAAAAGGATATTATAGCATTGGAAAAAGTCCAGAAAAGGGCAACTAGAATGATTAAAGGATTGGAACACTTTCCCTAGGAAGAAAGGTTAAAACGCTTGGGGTTCTTTAGCTTGGAGAAACGTTGACTGTGGGGTGACATGATAGAGGTTTACAAGATTATGCATTGGATGGAGAAAGTAGAGAAAGAAGTACTTTTCTCCCTTTTTCACAATACAAGAACTCGTGGGCATTCGATGAAATTGCTGAGCAATCGGGTTAAAACAGATAAAAGGACGTACTTCTTCACCCAAAGGGTGATTAATATGTGGAATTCACTGCCACAGGAGGTGGTGGCGGCTACAAGCATAGCCAGCTTCAAGAGGGGTTTAGATAGAAATATGGAGCAGAGGTCCATCAGTGGCTATTAGCCACAGTGTGTATATATATATATATGTATATGTATGTATATACCGTATATACTCAACTATAAGTCGAGTTTTTCTGCCCCAATTTTGGGCAGAAAAACCCCCTCCTCGGCTTATAGTCGACTCACGCATGAGGCGGGCGGGGAGATGGCGGCCGTGAGGCGGGCGGGGAGATGGGCTTCTTCCCGGCCCACTGAGGTAACCGCCGCTATGTACCGTCGTTTGGGGGGAGCTCCGGGCGCCTGCCCGCGCCGCCGCCGTCCCTCAGCGGCGGGGAGCCCTGCTCGCGGCCGCTCTGCTGGCGGGGAACGGGCCCGAGAGGAGGCCCTGCGGCGGCTCCATGCCATTGGGCTGCGCGGGCACCGGCCTTTCCCTCCTTCCCGCCGCCTCCTCCTTTCTCTCCGCCTCCTCCCTCCCTGCCGAATAGCCTACACTCTGGCCTATTAAGCAGATTCCGGCGTGTTCCGTTTGTTCTCGGCGAAATCATGTTGTGAGGTGTAGATCTTACACGGGGGGGGGAGACGTCTGTGAGTCTGACGTTTCTGACACAAAGCTGCGCCATTTCCTCTTCCAGCAACACATGAGACCGACCCCCCCTCGGCTCACGAAGGCTGACGTGTTTTGAGCACCCGCTGGTGCTCCGTTTGGTAGCGGCCATGCACACGGGCTACCTGAACGCCTCTCCCTCTCTTAGTGCGTTCGCACGAGAAGTTTTCAGTCACGCTTGCCGGGTCTGTCTAGTCGGCTCTTTCCTTAGCCTCTTGTGGTCTGTTTGCAAGTCCGGACAGAAGTTTCCCTTTCAGTTGCCAGACGGTGGTGGTGGTGGTGCCGCCGCCGCCTTGCCTCTCGCTCCGCCTGCCTCCCTCCCCTCCCGCTGGTGCCGTTTCCTTGTGGCTGGCGAGTCTCGAAGCCGGAGGGACCGATTTGAATGTCTTGAGGGGACCTCGGTCGCCCGGGAGCGGGTTGGCACGCTTCCCTCTGTCATAGTATCATCTTTCCTGAAGTCCGGCCGCCGAACTACAAGGGGCACGCAGCGGCTCTCTTGAACGCTACGAACCGACAAAGATAGGTCACGCGGCTTTTGGGGCTGGGGCGCAACCGTGGCGCTTCTGCCAGTCAGGATCTCTCCTGTCGCCTCCAACAAAACAGCTCGAGCAGCTACTCTCGCGTCAGCTGCTAGCCCGGCAGGGTCGACTGCAAAAGTGACCATCTGCCGTTTACTGCCTCCCTTGAACTCCTGTGTCCTACTGCCAAGGACGTCGGTTACCTGATCCTGTACATGTCACTGTCTGCAGTATTTGTAGCCTCCCCTCGCCCTTTTTTCTTTTCAGACCTTAACAAGAGCTCCGCAGCGGCAGAAGGCTAGAAATAACTCTGCCTATCTCCTGCTCTCCGCAATGCGTTTCCCTCTTTTTAAAAAATCCTAAAATGTTGGGGTTATTATAAACAGTAGTTTGAATCTGAGGCAGTAGAAGCAGAGAAGTTCGTCTTTCCCAATTGGAAGTTTGGACTGTGCTGTCATGTGTTAAATTTGTCAGGGCTTATTATTAATTTCTCGTGTTCAAAAGGTATCTTTGCTGTGAACACAATTTTGTGCTTCCATACTTGGGAGTGATGCCCATAAAGCAGAGTAAAACTTACTTCCAAGTAAACATCCATAGGCCCAGATTGTAAAAGGCACGGCTAAATAGATTAGGTAAGAAAACTTTTTCATGATTGCTTCTTATACCAAGCATATTTTCCTGAAAGTCCAGTAGATTTCATAGGAGTTTGACAAATACCAGCTGTGGTACTGCCAGATCATATGTGTGTTTACTAAAAGTATTTCCTGCTTTAACAGGTCTTTACCATCAGGTAAGCATCACCAGGTTGTTTAGAAACCAGTGTATAAAACACAATTGTCTCAGTATATAATTCTAAATTCTCAAAGAAGACAATATTGATCATATCTTAATGCTTATAACAACTGTTTTGCTAGGCTACTTTAAATGCTTTTTCACAATATTTGTCATTTTTATATAACTGCTTGTTCAAATTTTATGGCTCCATATAAGGTACAATGCCAATATTAAATCAAACATCTGTCTTGAAATGTAGAAGGAAGTAACCTGACAGGTTAACAAAAAGTGGTGTGCAGGGTGTTTTTTCCATTTGAGAGTATAAACATTAATTCAGTTATAAAGTACTAATTTTGGAAGATAGTGCTTAATATGAATGCAATAAGCAAAGTATTGACACAAATAGGCTCACTTTTTAAAATGTGTATATTACTTTTTTGTTGTTGCTTGGGGAAAAAACATCTTGCAAACCAATCGTAACATGCTTACTTAGCTGTAAATCCCACTACCTCAAAGGGGTTTACTTCCTAATAAGTACATCTAGGAGTATGAAGTAGCACCTTTAAGAGGGAATAAGCATGATGGGGCCCTTCACGTCTCCTCTGCTCATCTATCATAGGAGCTGCAGATTCTGTTACAAAAAAGGGGGCAGTAGAGGTAAGGGGTTCGCTGTCTCCCCCACGTTTGAGGACTTTCTTCCCAGCCTGGCATACTTCTGGGATCAGAGAGAGACTGGGTGAATAATGCCTATTGCACTTGAGTGTAGGTAAGATAGGGCAGGATTCACTTCCAGTCACTTGCACATCTTATTAGACTTATTAGACTCATCACATTTTAAATACAACTTGCAGAACAATAGTTTACTGCCTCAATTAATAGCAGTAGTACAACTCCCCCTTCTTTCGTTCTGTTCTCCACTATGCAACCAAGCCCATTTTTATCCTAACCAGATTTTTAAAAGAAAAAAATACTAAGGGGGGGGGGGGAATCACACAAAAGCTCTCAGATCAATTAAATGCATCTCATATGCAAATTTATTTTCAGATCTTTTTCCTGTTAATACAAACATTATGAATTGTTTTCATTACAAAATATTTCATAGAAAACAAATACAAGAGTCTTGCCTCAATTAATGTCGTTTTATTGGTATCTACCAGTATTTTAATTTTGTAATTTACCAGTAACTGCTGCGCTTCCCACCCTCGGCTTATACTCGAGTCAATAAGTTTCCCCAGATTTTTGGGGTAAAATTAGAAGCCTCGGCTTATATTCGGGTCGACTTATACTCGAGTATATACGGTATATAATTTTTTTGGCCACTGTGTGTCACAGTGTTGGACTGGATGGGCCATTGGCCTGATCTAACATGGCTTCTCTTATGTTCTTATGGTATTTTATGATTTGACTGTTGGTCACCATGGGTGCCTCCATGGAGCAGAAAGGCATCATACAAACAAACTAAATTAACAAAATAAAAAACTAAAGATTACATTGAAATAGGACTATATAAGGGACTCCAATGAGGAGCAAGTGTTTTCAAATCATCAAAGTTCACTGAGTTGCACAGGGGAAGGATAAAATTCAGAAGCCCCAAAAGAATGTGAATGAACTATAGGAACTTTTGTCCTTCAAATGTTATCTCACTGTAATCAAATGTGGCAAACTGAAGTTTTCATAGCAATTGATGTACATGTTTGAAGACTATGCATAATTTATCTAGGATAACAGGTGAGCTTATCTGTCTAAACATTTTGTACAATCTGGCCAATGAAAATGCCTCTTAAAAATAAAACAAGCTAAGAGAGAAAATGAAACCAGCAGTGGAAATTCTATTAGGTTTCCAACATAGAAACATGCTGTCTCATTATGTAGCATATCAGTTTAACATGAAATTGGGTAGAATCTGACTACATAAGCAAAGACAAAGTTATTTTAACAAACAGTGTTACAATATTTAAAAGATTAAGCCAACTGTAGGCCAATCCACAGTATTATATTTCAAAAAATACCTGGCAGCAAGATAACTGTCAAGAGTTTGGAGGTGGAAAAATAATTTTCTGTTAATTGTAAAGGAATCCTAAATATGTGTCATTTAAAACAATAATGATCCAGAGCTCTGCTGTCCTTGCAGTTCTGCATGTACCTTCCTGTTCCATGTGTGGCTGGCTCTGACATCTCTGAAACCCCATTTAGGAAATACCGAAGGTACAATAAATTGGCTAATGTAGCCTCATTCTCTGCTTCCAGCCATGACAGCAGGATATTAATTCTTAGGAGCAGCCTAAATTCACATGCAGAGGGAATCTGGAATGGAGAAAAGGGTAGGTAGGCAAGTGAGAATTCACAATGGTGGAGGAGCTAACCAGCTAGATTTTTACAAACTCAGGCAGAAATTTATCATTTTGGTTGTCTGCCAAAATAAGAAGACAGCACACTAGAAAACTGTCCAGCTGAAAGTATCCATTGTGGGGAGATAATTAAGCATCACTTCCTACCTGCAATTGTCTCCTGCAAATGTTTCCCAAACCTCACATTAAGGTTATGTCATTCCACCCTAAATAAGAGAGTAAAGAAAACAGACAGGGAGAAAGATCTCAGCAATGCAGAAGAAAGAAGCACACTAAGGACAAAATGACTCAGCAGAACAACAGTCATGCCTGAAGACACAATTCTATTACAAATGATGTAGGCTGAAATTGGTTCCTGAGTCCAACTTCCTTATTCCACACAGAGGTACAGAAGCAGTGAGAATTAGTGATGACTGCAAAATCCTATTACACTGGATTTTATAGTTGAATCAGGGTCTAACTTCCACTCCCTTTGAACTGAATGGGATGGAATCTTAATGGCAGGGGATTTGTGATGAGCAATCTGAACAAGTTTGCTTCTCGTTCTCTCCAAACACACTAGGGGAAAAGTTCTCCCATTTTGAGATCCTGAGATCTGGAGATCACATTAAAAGATATTTAGCTTTCCAAAAGTTTTCCAGTGTCTGCCAAACAGACCAAGACACATTAGAGACTGTGGTCAAATGAGCAGTTTGGTCTGATGTCATTGCTGTTCCCTTACAGATTTAAAGTGCATGATCAGACAGCAGTATCTGCTTCCTGTTCCCCAGTCATTGGCAACCTGTTCTGACCCATCTTCAAATCAGAGTTATTTGACACCGGAGCAGTGTCCGGTCTTTACAAACTTCAATGTTTTCACATTGCGTTTCTGAATGTCTGAAGTCCCCTCTTGTAAACTCAGTGTGAACCTTCCCTTCCATTTTCATCTCAGTTAGCGATGTGTACATAAGCAGATCTTTGCTCCAGGGTTTTGAATCACTGTTTTTGTGTTTCTGCACCCAAACAGGATCAGGAGTCCCAGGAGAAGTTGTTTTTGAGCAACAACCCCTCCTCCCCCCCAAAAAACCTCTCCTGTTTCTTGGGATTGGGAAGTCATGGAAATAGTCCCAAGTTAGGCTCCCCCCCTTTTTTGTTTTGTTTTTGGCTTCAGAGTTGCTGTTTGAGGGTATCCCATGTTTGACACAAGAGTAAATGTACTGAAGTCAATGAGGCTACTCTCACGTAAATCTATTCCAGGTAAGAGAGGCACAGTAAAGGAGGCTGAGAGGGGATGCAGTACTTGGCAGAGGGATCACTGAGTTTTCAAAAAGGAGCCGGTGCTTCAGCTATATGCATTTATTCGCATGTGTGAAAGACAAACAAGAAAAAATATGCTGCCTGCCCACTTCATGGTCACTGCAGAGCAGTAATCTGAATGGTCAACCATGGAGTGAGCATGCAGTGAGGTGGGTTAAGGGCATGTTTGGACAAACCTATCCAGAACAAATAGCACTGGATAAGGCAGAGGTGGGACCACACCTAGCTTGTTGTCTGACCACAGCCATGATGGTACTATTATTGTTAGAGTGAGCAGCTCAGCATGCTTGTTCATTAGGGGGTGTGCTACATCACTCTAAGTGTATATAGGTATTATCTCCTTGAATGGGCTGTCTCTCTTTATCTTAACCTGCCTCGGAGCTGCCTGTGATTCCTTGTCCTCACTTTGTTCTCTCACTATCTACATAGCCTTCCATGGAGAAACATGTCTCTGCAGGTCTCTTCTGTATAAAACAATGCCCTGATACTCCCATCACCAATACAGATTTAAGATTATGTCCAAAATAAAATAAAAAGAACTCAGTGAATTACAGGGTGAACCAACCAGTGTAACAATTTGATCATTCACACAGTTTCTTTAAGGAAAAAAAATGTGGGTTAGTCAATTTAGAAATTTCCAAGTCACACTACGGAGGAGCACTGACAGACTGTAATGCTCAAGAGTCCACCTCAAAGAAGCCCAAGAGCAAAATGGGCTATCTTTCAATCCAATTGTCTTAAGTCACTCAGGGAGAAAATAACTCGGGAGCCATTCAAGCAAATCTTAATCTGTCCCTGTCCAGGTTTGCCAAGGCATTAGCACCCCCCCCCTCATTATCAACTGCACTGAAGACATCTGCTCCATCTAAGGAAATCTAACTGTGTTCATTGCCTAAAGGGAACAACTGGCTATTCTGCCTCATTCTGTTAGGAAAACAGTCTATGTTTCTTGATTGTTTGTAGGTCTCTGTGTGTGTGGTACAGAAAGTCCAAAGCTTGATTCTTGTTTTTACACTAAAACAGTTGGGGAATTGCCAAGATGCTCTTACTAGGAGCACACAGAGTTCGGTTTAGAGCATAGTATGTATCCATAAACCAATAAAAACCAGTCTATGACTGTCACTCACCTTTTTAGACTGGGTGACTGACCATTGGCTGCTGGTCAGGTTCCCTAGAGATCTTCCTTGACCTCACCACTCACCAGCTACAAAGTGCCAAAATCACTGGTGCCACCAGGCACCTCTGTGCGGCCCTTAAGTGCCATTCCCTAATAATTCCATGCCTTTCATCCAGGCTGTTTCTTGACTCTTGGGGGTTGCTTTGGAGACTGGCATTTCTAGCTCCTATTCCCCTGGAGGCACACTTATTCAGGGGTTCTAGGACAGTGGTCCCCAATGTTTTTGGCCTCAAAGCCTGGCCCCAGGGCCGGCCCGCAGACCGCGGCCCCAGGGCCAGCCTGCTGACCGTGGCCTCAGGGCTGGCAGCATGGGGGCACCCAATTTGGCCTCCCCTCCGTGGTGCCTCCCCCCATTTTCCTCCCCTGTTTCTTCCTCCCTCCTTCACCCCCTGTGCAGCCTCACCACCTCCTCCCCCCATTTCCTCCCCCCGCCGCCTC
This sequence comes from Heteronotia binoei, assembly GCF_032191835.1. Classification (NCBI taxonomy): domain Eukaryota; kingdom Metazoa; phylum Chordata; class Lepidosauria; order Squamata; family Gekkonidae; genus Heteronotia; species Heteronotia binoei. The sequence continues at coordinate 45,210,836 of NC_083229.1, forward strand.
TTAAAGGTGCAACTTGACTCCTACTTTGTTCTACTGCTTCATACCAACATGGCTGCCCACTTGCATCTATCCTCCTTTCCCATTTTTCTCCCCCCATTTCCTCCTCCCTCCTTTGCCCCTTGCACAGCCTCACCTCCTCCTCCCCCCTTTTCACCATTTTAAGGCCGGGGAAGAGGCTATGAAGCTCCTCCCAGGCCATTCCCCCCTCCCCCAGCAGCATCCCCTGCCACTGCTGCAGTGGGTTTCCCAGCCGATCAGCTGATTGGTGGGGAGGAAGTCAGCCTGGGAGGCACTTCACCGCCCCTTCCCCAGCCTTAAAATGGTGAAAACAGGGGGGAAGGCACCACAGGGGGGCAAGGCTGTGGGGGGCAGGGCGGTGAGGCTGCGTGGCCCATTGCAAACAGGCTGCAGCCCGGTCCCGGTCCCTGGCCTGGCGTTTGGGGACCCCTGTACTAGGACAGGATGTTTTTCCTATGGTTGCTTGCCTGTGGTCCTTAACACCTTCTCCCTTCCCATTGCCCCCTTCTGAGCTCTTTGACTCTTTCCTTTAGTGGGAGGGCTTGGCTGTCTTTTGGGGCAGTGCTGGGTGTTGACCACCTGCACAGATTCTGGTGATAATCTCTGGCTGACTCATTATCTGTCTCTTACTGACTCAACTGAGCCACTAGCTGTCCTGGCTGGGTGCTGCCACTTTCCATCCATGGCCCTTGAACATCTTCCTCTGCCACAGCTTATTTATTTATTTATTGGATTTCTATCCCACACTCCTCTGCACAGCAGGGCTCAGGGCAGGTTTATAAACCATTAAAAATTAAACATCATTTCATAGTTAAAACTAATTCGACAAATGACACACTTCACAAGATGGCAATCAGGCAGAGTTAGATAAGTGCTCCCAAAATACTATTTAGATGTTTGCCCAAGATGGCCAAGCACTGGGTAAGTGGGTAAAACCACCATCAATAGCACAACATAAATGATGCAAAGCTCCCTGGCTCCCGGCCAGCTTTTGTGAAGTTGATCAGAGCGATCCCCATTCTCCTGTCAATGTCCCCATGTTCCTTCTAGTTCAGGCATGTTTTATTTTGGACAGGCTCTCAGGAGCACCTTGACTCTAGCTAGGTCCCGCAAACCAGTCCAGGTGGGTACACAGTTACTAAGCATTAAAGTCACAGTGATCTCTATCTTATATGCACAAATTAAAAATGAAATTTCATGAAAACTTTTTTAAAAATCAAGGTATAAAATAGCTTCCCTTCCTCTGACAGTTTTGAAAAGAAGATTAGCAGTAACTATTGAGTTAATGTAAACTGAGCCCACCTCGGTGGGGAGGGCAGGATATAAATCAAATAAATAAATAAATTTTTGATTTGTCAGCCACTTTGAGCATGCTAAGGAAAAAGTGGGATATATACATAGTAAGGAGGGATTGATAATAAATCAATGTGAAATTAACAATGAGGATGATTGCTCCTGTATTTGTCAACTAAGGGCCATATACTGGGCCATATATGAATTCAACTGTTAGCATAAGGCTTGCAAATTAATGCAGGTACATTAATGTATTTGTATCATGGTAAAGCCAACGGTTTTGTGTGCAATGAGGAGAGCCAGCGTGGTATAGTGGTTAGTGTCAGACTAGGATCTGAGAGACCCTGGTTTGAATGTCTACAAATGTAGTAAAATAAATAAAAATGAAATAAATTTCTTGTGCTTGAGATGTTAAAACTGTTATTACAGTTTATGTTCGGGAACTGCATGAAGCAAATTTTAGAGAACCATGGCCTCCCAAGATTTAAAACAAATCAATAAAAAACTGTGTAGTGAGCCTCCTGGGGTAGTTGTCATGCACCAGTCCTTCAAATGAAGGAGAGTCTTGGTCAGAGCATGACTGCAGCTGCCATTCACCTCAGAGGGCCTTGTGCAGGAGAAGGTCATAGTGGATTATGTCCACTGCTTATAAGGATGGGAATGTGAAGCTCCATGTACAGTACAGCTGTGCCCTGAGAATTTGTCTATCTTTTCTGCTTTTTCCCCCCTGGATAATCTCTTTGAAATCCCTAAATGCAATGGAATCTTATTTGGAGGTAAACATTCCCATTTTGCTATTTCTCTCTGGAACAATCTGAGCCAGTTTGGTGTAGTGGTTAAGTGTGCGGACTCTTATCTGGGAGAACCGGGTTTGATTCCCCACTCCTTCACTTGCACCTGCTAGCATGGCCTTGGGTCAGCCATAGCTCTGGCAGAGGTTGTCCTTGAAAGGGCAGCTGCTGTGAGAGCCCTCTCCAGCCCCACCCACCTCACAGGGTGTCTGTTGTGAGGGGAGAAGATAAAGGAGATTGTAAGCCGCTCTGAGTCTCTGATTCAGGGAGAAGGGCGGGATATAAATCTGCAATTCTTATTCTTCTTCTTCTTCTTCTTCTGTATCGAGCACTGTATTTGTAATTCCAATTACTCTTTTGCATTTGTTTAATTAGCACTCCTTATCCGAATTTCACCTTCCCTCATTCCCATGTAGTAATTCAGGGGTCTAGGAGTGCTGTTTTCCATTATGAGACAAAAGGCACATCTGCAATGGGTCTAAATTTAATCCATAATAGACTTTTGAATGCTGTTATCTCTCATGGATTTTTGCAGTGTTCCTAATCAAACTTAGACATTTAAATGGCAATAACCACTTGATTCCTGTTGGAAATGAACATTGTTGGCATTCTCATATCTCCAGTGCTTCACTTCAATCTCTTCTTCTGCTTGCTGTCTGCAAGAGATTTGTCAGGGCTGTACAGCCATCATTTCCACTCAGAGGGTACTCAAGAACATTAGACACTTCACTAGAGTACCTCTTTTGCATAAGCTGGCTTCCTAATTTTCTTCCTTTTCAAATGGAATGAACTGGGATGAGTTTACTCCTAAAAGATATAGCAGACAACCAAATTTGGCTTGGCAAAGCTTCTTCTTCTTCTTCTTCTTCTTCTTCTTCTTCTTCTTCTTCTTCTTCTTCTTCTTCTTCTTCTTCTTCTTCTTCTTCTTCTTCTTCTTCTTCTTCTTCTTCTTCTCCATTCAGTTGCAACTTATGGCAACCCCTAGGGTTTTCAAACTAAATGATGGTTTGCCATTGCCTGCCTCTGCATAGAAACCACAGACTTCCTTGGTGGTCTCCCAGGATTGATCCTGCTTAGCTTCTGAGATCTGTTGAGATCAGGCTAGCTGGGGCTATCCAAGTCAAACCTGGTAAAGGTCAAGACAATCTAATTTAATCTCTATGCTCCCATATCTCTACTCTATGGACTAGATAGATTACTGGTCTGATCCAGCAAGGCTCTTCTGATGTTCTTATGAAGGCCTCGGCTTCTCTGCCCTGTTGTTGGCCCTCCAGAGCAACTGGGCGGCCTCTGTGTGAGGCAGGATGCTGGACTAGATAGATTACTGGTCTGATCCAGCAGGGCTCTTCTGATGTTCTTATGAAGGCCTCAGCCTCTCTGCCCTGTTGTTGGCCCTCCAGAGGAACTGGCTGGCCACTATGTGAGATAAATGTGTCATCATAAGGCAATAACATGTACAGTTTCTTTCTTTCTTTCTTTCTTTCTTTCTTTCTTTCTTTCTTTCTTTCTTTCTTTCTTTCTTTCTTTCTTTCTTTCTTTCTTTCTTTCTTTCTTTCTTTCTTTCTTTCTTTCTTTCTTTCTTTCTTTCTTTCTTTCTATTCCACCCTTTCCCATAATGGGTTCAGGGTGGATCACAACATAAACTTAACAACAATAAAAACCTACAATTTAAATGTAAAAACGATACAATAAAATTAGCAAACCAAGAACAATAAAACAAAATAAGGTGCATCGCAGGTGGGAAGGGTACATTTTTCAGAATAAAATAATTTTTCAGCCCAAGAAGAAATGATGATAATAATAAATAGCACCATAGTGAAACATAATCATAGAATCATAGAGTTGGAAGGGACCTTCAGGGTCATCTGGTACAACCCCCTGCACAATGCAGGAAACTCACAAACACCTCCCCCTAAATTCACAGGATCTTCATTGCTGTCAGATGGCCATCTAGCCTCTGTTTAAAAATCTCCAAGGAAGGAGAGCCCACCACCTCCCGAGGAAGCCTGTTCCACTGAGGAATCACTCTAACTGTCGTAATGTTGAGCTGGAATCTCTTTTGATTTAATTTCAACCCATTGGTTCTGGTCCTACCTTATGGGAACACAGAAAACAATTCCACACCATCCTCTAGATGACAGCCCTTCAAGAACTTGAAGATGGTGATCATATCACCTCTCAGCTGCCTCCTCTCCAGGCTAAACATCCCCAGATCCTTCAACTTAAATTGTGGTGCCCAAAACTGAACACAACACTCCAGGTGAGGTCTTACCAGAGCAGAGTAAAGCGATACCATCACATCACGTGATCTGGACACTATACTTCTGTTGATATAGCCCAAAATTGCATTTGCCTTTTTAGCCACCGCATCACACTGTTGACTCATGTTCAGCATATGATCCACTAAGACCCCTAGATCCTTTTCGCACATACTACTGCTAAGACAAGTCTCCCCCATTCTATAACCATGCATTGGATTTTTCCTACATAAATGCAGAACTTTACATTTATCCTGTTAAAATTCATTTTATTGATTTTAGCCCAGTTTTCCAGCCTGTCAAGGTCATCCTGTATCCTGTTTCTGTCTTCTTCTGTGTTTTCAACCCCTCCCAATTTAGTATCATCTGCAAATTTAATAAGCATTCCTTCTATTACTTCATCCAAACCATTGATAAAGCTGTTGAACAAAACAGGTCCCAAGACCAATGTTCCTTCTAAGTTACAGAGTCTTGTGAGCAAAAATTCTACTTTGTGAGCTACTGGTATTAAAGTTGTGAGCTACTGCATAAATTAGTGTGCTCTGGGGTCATCCTTCCTGAGCTAAGACAAAAATGTGTGAGCTAGAAGCTAAAAACTGTGAGCTAGCTCAAGCTAACTCAGCTTAGAGGGAACACTGCCCAGGCACTTCACTCGTCACTCCTCTCCAAGAGGATGAGGAACCATTCACAAGCACTCTTTGGGTATGATCTGTCAACCAGTTACAGATTCACCTAACAGTAACAGGATCCAAACCACATTTTACCAACTTGTCAACAAGGATAGTGTGTGGAACCTTATCAAAAGCCTTACTGAAATCAAGATAAACGATGTCTGCAGCATTCCCCTGATCCAGCATGGTAGTCACTTTCTCAAAAAAGGGATCATGTTAGTCTGACATGACTTGATCTTGAGAAACCCATGCTTGCTCTTAGTAATCACATTCATTCTTTCTAAATGTTCCAGGACGGACTGTTTGATGATTTGTTCTAAATTTTTTCCAGGTATAGACATCAAGCTGGCAGGTCAGAAGTTACCCGGATCATCTTTTTCCCTTTCTTGAAGATGGGGACAACATTCACCCACCTTCAATCTTCTGGCACATAATGTCACAACAAGGCTGTAAAGCATGATGTCACAACAAGAGAGGACAACTGATGGAATAGTAGCTGGAATAGGACACCCGCTGCCTCAACAAAAAACCTGTTGGAATAGCTCCGTTTTACAGGCCCTATGAAATGGTAGTAACTCTCGTAGAGCTCAGATCTCCATAGGGAGCTGATTCCCCCACGCTGGGACCAGAGTCGAGAAAGCCCTGGCTCTGGTCAAGGCAAGACAGATGTCCTTTGGGCTAGGGCTGGTCAGGAGGTGTTGTGTATTAGATTGCAACAACCTCTGAGACATATATGGAGAAAGGCAGTCCCTCAAGTATGTCGGTCCCAGGCTGTGTAAGGCTTAAAATGTCAGTTCCAGAACCTTGAAGTCGATCCAGTACTCAATTGGTAGCCAGTGTAAACAGGGCCAGTTCTGGGGTTTTTGCTGCCCCATGCAAGGCTCCATCCCCACCCTCCAGCGCCAACAACAATTGGGCCCCGTTTGCATAGAGGGCTCCTCTTGAAGATCCCTCCATGCAATCCCCCCAAAAAAAACCTTCCCATGGTGCAGGAAGGCTGAGCGGGGCCAAATGGCCCCATTTGCACAGTGCAAATGCCCCCCTCCCCCAATTAACCTTCCTGTAGTGCAGGAAGACTGAGTGGGGCCAAATGGCTCTGTTTGCAGATGGCTCTGTTTCCCTTCACTCGCCCCACCTCACGGGAAAGCTGAGCAGGGTCAGATCACTTGGTTAAGAGTTTTGCAAGCCCATGACTATGCCAGCTGAAGACTTTGCTATGAAACAGAAATTCTTAGTTGACATGAATGCCTGGTCTTCAGCTTCTGGACCCTGGGATGCAAAACCCTGGCAATGTTACATTGAATAACAGTGCTAATGGCTGTATCACACAGTATCTCTGAATGTGTGTGTGTACCCACAATCATGTGTCTTTGAAGAGCTGACTATTCACCACCCATTAACATTTAAAAAATGGAACCAGCTATGTAACATATAATTATCTAGTGTCAGATAATTGCCACCTACCTTGAATTTACCTGTACAATAGTTACCATAAGCAAGCATAATTTTCTTAAAAAAGAAAAAAGAAAAGAAAGCCCATCAACTGTATAGTATATAGTCCCGGGATTCAGCTTGCCACCTTGAAATCTGACAGACCTATTAGTTGATGATGTGTGTGTTATCTTGCCTTCTATCATATGACAACAAATGGATAAAATCAAAGTTCATTCAGCTCATAGTGAGACACATTCCTTAGGAAAGGTGGTCATCCTTTATTCTTCCCCTCAGTATCTTGATCTCTAGAGGCACGCTGCAGTGGTGTGGGGACTGCTATCCTGACCTTCAGACGGGCTTTGCATACTATCATGGGGCAAATATTACCTCTGTACCATTGCTTTAGCATGATTTTAGTGCTGCAGCACTATGAATTTTGAAAGGAATCTACAGGGTTCTGTTTACTTTTAATCTCCACATTAAGAAATGGTATTTTTTTCTGTACAGGTTTTTATTTATTTTATTTTAGCTAATTTATATTCCGCCCTCCCCAGAAGTGGGCTCAGCTCTTTGCCTTTTAGTCCTCCCAGCCACTAGAGAGAAGAAGATACAGTGACAAAAACATAGTTGCCTCTGGTTAGTTAACCTTGACTGTCTCTCTCTCTCAACCTCAAGAGATAGAGAGAAAGGGCTGAGCTCTGTTGTGTACATCACTATATGTCGAATACTCGTCACAGAGTTGATTGACAGTTATATTAGCTCCTATGGATGGAAAAGGGTACTTAATGTGTGAATTTATTCTTATTCCTTGTTCTGGCCAATCTTCCTGTGTTATGGGACTTGACAGAATAACCAAGGAGGTATCCTTTGTAAGATTCAACCAATGGGTTGAAATTAAATTTAAAAGGTCTTTGCCTAAACATTAGGAAGAACTTCCTGACAGCAGTTCCTCAGTGGAACAGGCTTCTTTGGAAGGTGGTGGGCTCTCCTTCTTTGGAGGTTTTTAAACAGAGGCTAGACGGCCTTCTGACAGAAATGCTGATTCTGTGAACTTAGGGGGAAGTAGTCATAATTTCCTGCATTGTGCAGGGGGTTGAACTAGATGATTGTGGATGTCCCTTCCAACTCTGATTCTATGAAAATTACAATGTACTCTAATTGATCAGTTCTGTACACTGCATACCTAAGTTTTATATGTTTTAATGAATTTACATTTGGGATTAAAGTTAAATAAGAGTGGGGTTTTTTAGAACAACTATTTTTATTTCTTGATACAACTGGGAAACCAGTTTCTCTCCCTCCCCAAATGAATACAGAGGGGATGGAGTGCATTTCCTTAACAGATTCAACCATAGTTTAGAATTCTGGCTTCTGGGCAGTACACACCAGAATGAAATGACAAAACACTGAGGTGGTAGAATGGACTATTATCACTTCAGGTTAGATGTAGCAGATGGGGCAGATGCTGATTCCAAATGTTCCAATGCAAAAATACTTCCCAGCAAGCAAAGGCAGCTTTAGGGGAGCTTTTATGCTAAGGAACATTAAAAAGTTGGTGTTCTACCTAAAGTCTAATTAGTACAGTACAATCAGCATCCTACCACCTCATTTGGCCTCATACATCCAGGCTTTATTCTATAGCTAAATGGCTTATGGTTAAGAAGTTTAGCCTTTGTAGTAGTCTGAAGTTGGTTCTCTTTGCTTCCTTTCTTCAAAATAGAAGTGTTGTCCCTCTTTTTCTGATCAGTTCTCAACTCAAGGGTATTTTATATATGTCTCTAAAGCCTGTCCTCTAAAGTGCAGATGAATAACTGGCAGTGTACAGACAGATCTGGACAACTGGACAATTTTATTTGGCTGCAGGAATGGGAAAAAGTTTGGCTACAGTTTCATTTTTTAAAGAAAGGGAAATATGTTTTTCAAGTTGGAAAAAAGTGAGATTTTAGATATACATTTCAGTTATACAAGTGTAATGTTTATGTACAATTGAAGTGTACATATTTGTAGGAATGAGCAATCATTTAGTGACTAATCAAAATAACATGGAAACCATTGATTTAGTGTTATTACTATAATAAAAAATGTAAGCTGGAAAGTGGGAATTGGCTAAGACTTCTGAGAGGCATCTCATTTTCCCCTCCCCAATTTTTCCTCTTTCCCTTTTCCGTATGCCTTAGTCTCTCCCCCTTTTCTGCTTCCTTCTCTCTTTCTAGGGTTACCAAACTCCAGGTGAGGCCTGCAGATCTCCTAGAATCACAACTGATCTCCCAGTTACAGAGATCAGTTCCCCCTTAGAGTTGCCAGCTCCAGGTTAGAAAATTCCTGGAAATTTGGGGATGAGGCCTTGGGAGGGCAAGGTTTGGGGAGGGAAATTATCTCAGCGAGGTATAATGCCATAGAGGTTATTCAATAGCTAGGTAAAACAGGTCTTGCCACATAGGAGAGTTTTCTTTCATAACTCTATGCTTCCTTGTCCAAATCCCAGCTAAGAGATCCAGCAAAAGAATGCTTACAATAGTAGTATCAGGCCTCATAATGTATATGATTACTATTCAGTCTCTCTCTTTTTAAGGCTAATACAGCTATAACACCTGTAGATGATTCATACAAGGAAAATGAAAATTTTCCATAGCCTTGGTTGGTCAATACTGGTGTGGTCCCCAAAATCTGTTTCTTTTTTTCTATGGGAACCATTTCTGGCTATCAGGAAAGTTTCCAGCAAACAGCTGCTCTGGCTCCCTCTCAAGCTTCAGTTTTAGTAGTGAATTTAGAAAGTACACATGGAAACTGTCATTATGCTTTTCCAAACTAGTGATTATCCTTGATTTTCTATATCAAAATGCTCAGCTTAAATAGAATTGTACTGCAGAATCAAGTAACAGCATCAACAGGCTCAAGAAAGTCCTTTAATTCCTGAACAAATGGAAGGGCAGAGAGTTTTACACAATACTGTGGAAATCACTGTGACCCAATTCTCTTTTATTTTTGATGTGAGAAGATCACCAGCATGTACATGAATTCAGCTGCCTTGTCCTTTTCTATGTGGATTCCTCTTGTCCTCAGAACTAAGGCTGCAGGGTATGGGAAAATGCAAAGAGAAAGCATAGCATCAGCATACCAATGACAGTGTACTCCCAACTTGCAAATAATCTCTTATTAATGGCCTGGTAAGTAAGGTGATCGTAGCTGCATGAGATAGAGAGTAGTAGATAGGGTGGATTGTCCTAAAGATATGGTGCCCGGCTTCTTTCCCTTATCAACATACAGTGAGGTATGGAAGGAACAGTCGGAACATGCCTGGGGAAGGGCTGTGGCTAGTGGTACAGCATCTGTTTTGTGTGCAGAAGGTCCCAGCATCTCCAGATCAATACCCAGCATCTCCAGATAAAAAGACCAGGTATTAGGTGATATAAATGACCTCTGCCTGAGTCCCTGGAGAACCACTGCCAGTCATAGATAGTGCTGGCCTTGATGAACCAATGGTCTGATTCAGTATCAAGCAGGTTCATGTGTTCATGGCCAAGCTAGTTCTAAAAGCTGAGGACATGGGACAAACGGTGGGCACTAGGGCACAGGACAACATCACCTGTTATGGTCATCCACCAAAGCCCTACATATTGGCAAGGTCTGGGCTTCAAAATGGGGGTAAGGGGAGGAAAGAGGATGATGGGAGGAGATAGCTATGGCAATGGTAAAGGTGGATACACTGGGAGAATGAGTAGGTGGGGGACCCATTTTCCTCTTAGATCCTAGTTGGAAATGTATACAAATTTCAAATTGGCAATAGGTCTAACCAAAACAATGTATACATGTACAATGTCACATATGGTAATCCTTTACTAGCAGAGCACACACTTTGTATGTAGAGGGTATGATGATAGAGGGATGCAGGATACTTTGATTTATGCTCAGATAGGCCTGATCTCAGAAAAAAACATTATTTCCTTCCTAGATCTCAGGATGACAGGAGATGAGCATTCCTTTATGCAGACAAATAGGCAGGATGAAGCTGATCATTTGCCCATCTGCCAGGAAGGGGCACGATAGATGGCTATTTGGATATCTTGCATTGGGCAATAAAAGATATGGGACTGTTCCCCACTGAGTTTTGGGATCTCTCTTAGTACTGGGAAAACAGCCTATCTATCCGTCTTGCAGGTGCCACAGCAGCGTAGAGCTTTTTCCCTTGCCAGATGCAACGCCATGCCCTCTGCCATTCTTTATGGCAGATTTAACAAGACAGCCTACTCAGTCAGATACTGTCTCTGTGAGCAGAAATGTGTGGAGTCAATTACTCATATTCTTCTTTATTATAATTTGTATACAGATCTTCGTCACAAGTATTTACATCCTCTTTTAGTTAGCATGGTTGATTGTTCTGATGCACTTAAGGTCTATAGACTCTTGAACGATACTTCATCTAGTGTCACTGAGAAAGTGGCTAAGTTTCATTTCTGGGTTACATCATCTTGACTTTGAGAGTGTCCGCAGATCATCCTCCTGTGGCACCTTTGAATCAGGCGGTTGGAGGGGCGCCACAGATGTGGCACCCCCCATAGGAAGACCCTGGAGGGGTTTTTCTTCAGCATGGAACTTGTGTGGGAAGTTAGGGGTTCAGCGGTGGCTGCTCCTGTTCTTCTTGTATGTCCCGAGGCTTCACCACCATGATAGCTGGTTCAGCAGAAAAAGATGAACGCCTGACTGCTTTCTTTTGCTCCTTTCAGTAAGCTTTTGGTGTATCACTTTTCTACTTCTAGTGTGGCAATTCTACTTGGCAAGTAAGTGAGCTTTCAATACCACTGGCTAATGGGTCATTTTACATAACAACAAGCGGGCAACTCAAAGGAAGAGATAGAAGCTGACTATACACCTACTTCTCCTGCAAATGAGGCCTGGAAAAGTCAAAGAGCAATCTTAAGTATTGGTAATAACTTGAATTGGATTAAATACAAATACTTAAATCGACCCAGATTATAATTGGACATATGTTAAAGAGACTATTATTTGACTGCAATATGATGTGAACATAAATGAGATATATTCTAGAGAGATTGGCCCCTGTCGTCTCACTGCAATTGAAATTATTGTATTTGAAATCCTAGCTGGAGCTGATTTGGAATTTAACAGGATCTTCAAGCTACTTTTCACCTTGAATTAAGAGACTGAGTTTGCTAACAGAGAAAAATGGCACTGCCAAGTGAAATGTCTTATAAAAATATATATTATGGAATATTGCTTCTCTGAAACAGGATCTTGGCTCATTAATGCAGCTGATTAGAAAGCAAATGGGAGCTTTAATGCTGAAAGCTAGCGAACTTTCAAATCTACATGAGCTGAGTGCTAAAGAGATTCTGGTGACGTCTGCGGAATTAGAATGGGAAAGTGATCCACTCTGAAATGAACAAAAGAAAACTGAAATGGATCCTTGTGGCACAGTTACAAAACAAGACCGGAAATCAAGATTGAGTGAAGTCATGCTGCGAGGAAGAAATGACACAGAATTTTTTCCCCCATTATCGAGAGGGCTGGCCGCATTGAGAAGAGAGAAGGTGCATTCGGCCAGCAAATTCAAATGTGGAAATCTTTCAGGAAGAAGGACTCTTGAATTTTTTCCCTCTTTGTGGATAGTTGGATATGGAATTCTCAATAAGAACTGACATGCGATTTTAAAAGGCAAAGTGTGATGTCTGGTGTGGGAAGAAGGATTCCTGAGTTCTGGGTTTTTCTTGTGGGTAAACAAATATGTAATTATTAATAATGAATTGATACGTGATTTTAAAAGACCAAGGGAGATTCTAAGGAAGGAAGGGAGTTGTTAAAATTTTAGTTAAATATACAGTCAATTTGGATCAATGCTAAAGAGTGCAGAAAACACATTTATTTTTACATAGCAGATTTATTCTTAGCATGTTTATTTGGTGAAATTGCTCATATTGATATAAGAGTTGGATTAATTGTTAAAAAGGCAGATAGTACAATTATTTTGTAATCTGGCAGATTTGTTTTTAATATGTTCCTTTGGACTGTTTATACTGAGATAGACAAATTATTATGTTGTATCTTTTAATTTGTTAAGGATAAAGATATGATTTTATGTGCTTATTTTAATAAGGATATTGTTAAACCAACAAATTAGTTTGTGCTTTTAACATGGTTAAGCTAAATCAGCCAGTTAAGCTAAAACGCCACTGAGGATGTTCTCCGCAGCTGAGAACGAAACATCTGGAAAGAAAACTTTCTCCAGTAGAACACGGCACTTGAGCCCGAAAGATTCTACAAACCCTAATAAATCAGCCACTTTTGTGTTGAGATGGCTTTGAATTTTTTTAATACTGATTTGTGTTTAAGAAGAATTGTTTAGATTTATATTGCTAGTAATAGTTTAGTAAAAAAATTCTATAATGAAAGACAAGGATGGTAAAATGTATGGAGAACTTCATACTTGCAGGTAGAATGATCTGGGTGTCCCATCCCAGCTGAGATGGGACTCTGCCTGGAGCCCCCCCCCCCACACCCCCTAGGGCCCCAACATACCTTGCAGCCTCCCAGCGAGGCCCCATCAGCTGAGACACCCGCCAGTTCAAGGAGCCAACATGCCTGCCCCTGGGGCCGGGGAAGCTGCTGGAGCCACAGCTGTGGCAGCGAGGAGGGGGAGGCCTGAACAACGACCCACAGAGAGAGTGGGGAAGGCCAAAACCTTGAGCCACGGCGGTGCCTGGACACTACACCAATGCCCCAGCCACCTCAGCAGACCCAAGAAGGACATGCCCCAGGAAGCCCCTCCTCAGTGTCCTTGCTTATAAGCGAGGGTGGAGCTAGCCAGGGGTGGGACCTGGGAGGCAGGGAGAGGGCCAAGGGAAGGATAAAAAGCCAGAGGTTCAGGGGTCGAGGAGGAAGGAGGCTGATGCAGTGCAAGGGCAGCCAACAGAGAGAGAGGGAGTGGAGCCCAAGCACAGTCAGGGAGAGGCAAGAGCAAAAGGGGTGAAGCAATCCAGCTCTGCCCTCCCAATTCTGAGACCTCCAGGATGCCTAGGTGGGCCCAGATCAGCACCAGGGCACACCAGAGCTGCGGCCATGGCGGGGCTTGGCAGGGGCCACCAGGGGCATGACACTGGGTATTTTATTTGGAGGTAGAATTATAACTGATATATTTGTACTTTTCTTTGTTTCTGTTCTTCCCACTCTGTACATGCCCTTTCCCCCCTTTATTGTATCTTTGCTCTTGCTTCTCCCTTTTGTAGTTAAAATCAATAAAAATTATATATATATAAAAGTGGCTAAGTTTCTTTATTCTGTTTTAAAGGCACGTCAGAGGATCTCATAGAAACAGATTATGTTTGTGCTTTTCCTGATGTATATGTATGCAATCGTTCCATTTTATCTTTTTTTAACCAATTTGCTCTGATATATATATCTATATATTTTATGCCAATGAAGGCTAGCTTGACTTGATATGGGAATGTGCACCTTGATTGGCTTAGGGAAAGGTGCATGACTGCACACATGGGGATGCAAACCTGATTTCATGATAGGCCTATGTGAAATTTTCCTAGCTGGGAGAGGAGAGGTTAAAAGGCCTGATACAATGTGAAAAGTCAAAAGCTAGAGGAATGGAGGAGAAAGGAAGTCTGCCTTGAACAGCCTCTGTTTTCAAAGTTCCAGCAGGCTTGTATCCAGTCCATGGAAGGGAATGCCAAAGTAACACCTGTGACTGTACAGCTTAGTTACTCTTATGCTTTAATTACTTTTCCTAGTTTTGTAATAGCTTGTGGTGTTCTGATAGAGAGAACATGGACAAACTAGTGCAAAAAAGGTCACCAAATATATTGCATGGTTTGTCCCTGAGTGGTGGCACTACCTCATATGACAGGAAGAAAGGGGGCAGGTGGGACAAGCCCTCTCATTCACAGTCAACATTTCCCACCACCTTTTGGGTTCTCTCGAAAAAAGAGAGGAAGTGAGGGAGTGGAGAATCAGGTTATTACAGAGGCTCCAGGGCATCTCCAGCTATGGGATCTTGGATGAAAGATGTTGCAAAAAATGTTTTTTTCTGACCAACACCCTAGAGGCACTGTCAGGCAAAGCTAGAGGAAACAAAGATTTGACTCTACATAAGGCAGGTCCATATGCTCTAGTTTTGTTTTGCTTTCCCCTAGTCCCCATTTCAATTGTCATTTTTCTCTTTCTCATCTTCCCCTTTTTGTCCTACTTCTCTGGAGGCCTTGGTCCCTCTCTCCCAGCTATCTGACCTTCCCAGCAAGACCTTTGTGTCTTTCTTAGGACTGCCATGTTAGGGAGAATTCTAGTGGACTCAGAAATGAACTGCAGGGTTAACGATCGAATGTAGTACAGTTGTTGTCCTAAACAACACAATTGCATCTGTCTTCTCTCAGACAAGTGCTTTGCAATATGGGATTCTCTAGCATGTGTACGAACCTGCAGATAATGCCAAGGGAATACTTTCCTGTTAGTTAGCTATTTGGTTCCTCCATCACAAAAAATGCCCTCTGCACTTATCACAATATGTATAATCAAGTTGTTGGATGCGACCAACATCCATGATATGATAAGAAAGCACACAATACAATCTTGTTGAAGGTCAGAGACTCCTTGGGAAAGTTATGGATTCCATCTTGAGTTCCATGAAATACAAAATGTGAATGTAAATAAATAGCAGTTAATAAATTCATGCTGGTGATTGTCAGCCTCCATAGGTGCAACTCTGAGCTTGTTTACATACATATAATTTGTCTGAGGTTCACCAGCTGCAACATGGAACACAATATTTTGTTGATATGGATTTTAAAAGCTGCATCTGCAGACTGACTACTTAATTCTTTTTAGAATATTAACTTAGCCCTTAATGGTTCCTATTAGAATGTCTGCAACCCAGACACTATAATAATAGCAGTTGTGTAGGATATTGAAAAAACAGATACACTTGAGTCTGAGCAAAATTAGGATGCAGTATATTCCAAAAGGATTCCGGTAGGAATTTTTTCCTTTGCTCAGTTGATGGAAAATGCAGATTTCCTGGTCTGATGTTACTTTAGAAATGTTACTGCTAATCCCCCTTCCTAAACCAGCAGAGCTAATGCATCTGTCCATTAGGTGCTTGCAGCATGAAGCAACACTTGCCAGATGTTACGCCAACTATGAGGAATTCAAACTTTCTGAAGGAGAAGATTCTGCTGTATGGTTATAGTTACACAATCTGGGCAAGGCAGCCACCATAGATGCAAAGGCCTTCTCCAGTCACTTTGTTAAAGAAATAGATCTTGAGGTGAGACTTAGTGCTGGTTTTGCAAAAGGTCTGGGCATGCACAACTTGTAATTTATCAAGCCAGATGAACCTACAGATATAATGATCTGCCATGCATTCCATAACTGAAGTGGTCACTGGAGCTGCATTCATCCACGGGAGGGGAGGTACAAGTTCTGCATTCCTGAATTAGGGCAATCATATGGACACCACCCTCAATCACTTGTCACCCTGTGCTGAGACATTTGTGCACAGCTGCTTAACAAGATGTATGGAAAGGTTTTTAACACAATATCATGCAAGGCTATAAAGAAGGCTTTGAGATAATGGAAGTTGATTGATGCAAGTCTCTTCACTACATTACCATCACCATATGGAGGAATTTAATGTAGGCTCACATGGCACTTGCCAATAAGTAAAGTTCCTTAAAGGGAAATAGAAGATATTTGCCTGAACTACAGGAAACAATATAACACATGGCACTTGTATGGGAGAGCGATATGACCAAAGCAAGATGAAACAATATGTTAAGATGTTCTTCTTAGCAGAATATGACTAATTTGTATTTCTTTGCTGCTTAACTAAAAATCCAGGTGTTTTTTTTAAAAATCAAAATGTATATATTGAGTGCTAAGATTTTCCTGCAAACTTTCCTGCAGTCACTGGACAAGGACCCCAATGTGTTATTTTGCCTATAGGGATGTTCATCCACATCTACTGTGCACCACATTGTTAGTAAGTTATTTGTTAGTGAGGGATCTCCATGTGTCCCTTATGGCTGTGTTACCTACATACAGTACATACATGTGTCAGCAAGTCACATGGACACATGAAGCTGCCTTATACTAAATCAGACCACAGATCTATCATGGTCAGTACTGTTTACTCAGACTGGCAGCAACTTTCCAGGGTCTCAGGCATGAGGTCTTCCATATCACCTGCTGCTTGATCCTCTTTAACTAGAGATGTTGTGGACTGAATATGGAAAATGCTATATGCCAAGCAGATGCTGTGCCTCTGGGAGACAACCCCTCCACAACCAACATAGCAATCCCAAAGGGCCTTTCAAGGCAAGTGAGAAGCATAGGGTGGTTGCTATTGCCTTCCTCTTCGAAGTCTTTCTTGACAGTTTCCCATCCAAGTACCAACCATGTTTAGCTTCCAAATTCTGATGATATTGGGCTATACCATGCTATCTTTCTTACCTTTGACACAACTCTCATTAGTAATCACTTTACACTAATAGATCTACAATAACTTATCAATCTACTATAACTAGTAAATTGCACTATAAGAACATAAAAAGAGCCTTACTGGATCAGACAAATTGTCCAACTAGTCAATGAACTTGTTTCACAAAGCAGCAAACCAGTTGCCCTGGAGAGCTGGCAAACAGGACAAAAAAGGCTAAGGCCTTCCTTGATGTTGCCTCCTAGCACCAGTATTCAAAGGCTTACTGCCTTAGAGCCAGTTTGGTGTAGTGGTTAAGTGCACGGACTCTTGTCTGGGAGAACCAGGTTTGATTCTCCACTCCTCTACATACACCTGCTGGAATGACCTTGGGTCAGTCATAACTCTCTCAGAGCTGTTTTGCTCAAGAGCAGTTCTTGGAGAGCTCTCTCTGGTCCACCTACTTCACAGGGTGTCTGTTATGGGGAGGGGAAGGGAAAGGAGTTTGTAAGCCACTCTGAGACTCTGAGTGAAGGATAGGGTGTAAATCCAATCTCCTCCTCCTCTTCTTTTTCTTCATAAAAAATTGAGGTTCCCTTATACTAACCATGGCTAGTAATCATGGATGAGCCTATTCTCCATAGCCCTGTCTTTACACTGACAATTGATCCTTCTAGCTTAGCATTGTGTACTATGAGTGACAGCAACTGTTCAGTCTCTCCAATAGTAGATGAAATTTCTGAACACCTGTTGCCTAAAGTGGAGTTTCCAGAGTTTGAAGCCAGGGTAATCTCTGTTCCCATATGAGGTGCCCTCCTCTTCCTAAAGGTGACAGTTCACCAGGGTCCACAGATTTGAATGTTCAGATGTAGGGAGCATCAACAACATTCTAGCAAAGTTGCATGTGAGAGTTAGTTTGAAGGGACCTCCAGGGTCATCTAGTCCAACCTCCTGCACAATGCAGGAAATTCATACCTCCTCCCCCAGGGACCCCTGTTCTAAACCCCATGGCAACCCCCCCCCCCCCAAAAAAACCTTCCAGTATCTTTGGCAAAACTGGCCTGGAGAAAAATTGTTGACTGACCCCATAGTGGTGACCAGCATTTCTCCCGGCATGTAAGAAGAGACCACAAAAACTAAGCACTGTTGCAATCCTTCCTGCCCTCATTCTCATGATTTGTCTAAGTTCACAGAATCCGCATTGCTGTCAGATGGCCATCTAGTCTCTGTTTAAAAACCTCCAAAGAAGGAAAGTCCACTGCCTTCCAAGAAAGCCTGTTCTACTGATGAACCACTTTAACTGTCAGGAAGTTCTTCCTAATGTTTAGTCAAAAACTTTTTTGATTTAATTTCAGCCTGTTGGTTCTGTTCCGACCTTCTGGGGCAACAGAATTTGCATTCCAAATGTTGTAAATGCCAGCGCTGCTTTTGTGGTTGATTATATAAATTTGTCTCCATGTGATTAAAACCTCCATCACAGTAGAGATGTTTCAAAACCTGACAGAGTCAATGGCCAGCTGATTAGCTAGAAGTCAGGTTTCTCTGATCTCCCATGCCGGAAACTTCATTTCCTCCTACAATTGGTGAGAAGCGACAAATTTAGCATGGAGCAGGGGGGCGTAATCAGAAGCCCAGCTGAATTTCCTCCTTTCCACACCCCAAACTCTCAGCGCAGTCTGAGGAGAAAAGGGCAGAAACAGGCTTTGCCCCTCCCAGTCGGAATGAAGAGGCTGACACAGTGTTGGATGAAAACCGGGCCGCTTTATTAACATAACTTGAACGAGCAGGAATGGCAAGAGGTCTAGGCGTAACAGGACAAGCCCTGGGGTCAAACCCAGGACCCCGCCTTGTCCTGGGAGGGTGAGCCACCCTGCCCCCAGCACAAGCCCAATATCATCTGGCCGGTGCTGAGCAGCCAGGCCCAAACTCCACCTCCACTTAGGCCGGCATCCAACCCACTGGAAGGATCCGCCCCGGTGAGGCTTTGTCGTGATCTGCACTCCCCGCATTGAGCCCTAAAGCCCATCTGCAGTTCGTACAGACCACCAGCACCAGCTGGTGCAGAGCCATAGGTGCTCCCCTAAAATACTATAGCCAATACTTCATCCTGCCACCACCATTGCCAATGCCAAGCCTCTGCTTAGGCATTCGCGCCCATCGGGCGGCCCAGAGCCAACCGCAACCCCCTTCTTAGCTCGTCCAGAAGGGCCCGGTTTCCCAATTCAGATAAATGAACCCCATCTGGCCTATACAGGTCTGCATTCTCGACCCGTATTGCTGGATGAGGAAGGAATATGACCAAACCACCTTCCATGACCTTTTGCAAGGACTGGTTGGCCTTGCCTCTGGTGTGCTCGATACCCGCAGGATATAGGGCAGACCACCAAACCCTACGCGGCAAAATTGCCAACCAGATCAAAAGGACCCCCGGCCATCTCCGCTTGATGGCCTGCAGATCCTCCTCCACTTGCAAGGAAAGGGCCTTTCCCTTAATAAAGCCAAGGTAATTACCACCCAGGTGAATGACCAAGATATCTGGAGGGGGCGCTCTCCTTTCTTGGAAAAGCAGAGGCATAATGCCTGGCCAATGCAGGCCACGGCGACCAAGCCACTCCACTGTCGCCCACTCTCTGAAACCCAGCTGTGTACCAGTTGGGGATCTCCTAGCCTGATGAGCTGCCCAGAACACCATAGTGTGCCTGCAGATGAGGATGTGATGCCTCGCACTACGAGCCACAGCACCTGAAAAACAGAAAAAAGGTCAGATCCCGGAAATAACGTGTCAACGGGCAACAACTGCAATTATATCCCAGGAACTTATCTAACCAACGGGCGCACATAGGACTTATAAGCCAATGACCGCCATCGACCCATCCGCTGTATGGGGGGGGTATAACCCATTGCCACCGTCATAGATGCAGCTCCGATTCAGAACGAATGGGTCCCAAATTTGACCCCCCCCCAAAACCCAGCTCGGCCAGGGCTCTACCAGTCACTGCCCAAAATTGATACTTTGTGAGGGGGGGCCCTCCAGATGCCGAAACAATGGGCCATCACCCTCACCCCTGAGCGAAATATATTGCTCCAGAGCTCTAACTGGACACAGCTCCGCTGCGGCACATTGGCCGATCATAATGACCGTCCCTTTCCGATGCTGGTCGGTTTTTGACCGACGTACCATCAGCTTAACCTGTCCCCCTACAAACTTTACATCACCGGCACACAGAGTCCAGCCCAAAAGGTCTGCCCTCGACTGCACCACCAGCTTACTGATTCGAAGGGCCCCGAAAAAAGCAACCAAGGAGGCCGCATGGAAAAGAGAGGCCTCAGTCGAAGAGGAACACACCTCTGGCCAAACCCTGTGAAGCCCTTGTAACACTGAAGGAGATATTGGCTGCTGTGTGTCTGCCCTGGGCCCCCGCTCCCTTGTCCAGCCCTCCAGCATCTTTTTAACCCTGAAATCGCCGGTGCCCTCCAGAAAGCGCTGCGCTTTACTAATAAAAGCCGGTGCAGCCAATTGCCCCTTGATGGATTTCAGTCCCAGCCCCCTCTCCTTCTGGTAGACACAAAATTGAATAATGTGGGCCACCGGTACTGGCCAGCTGTCAGGGAGCCCAGCAGCCTCCCTGAAAGCCCGGAACTGTAATTCTGTCCTCCCATATGCTTTTCGGGTACTAGGTGCTAAAGCTAGTTGAATTGCCCTACTGGCTTCTGTCTCCCAAGCTGCCAAAGCTCCAGTGGCATTTGTGCTGGTCGCTGGTCCGCTTCCGGAGCAAGCAGGCGAAAACGCTTCATCTGTTGACGAGATAGTGCGTCCACCCCCCCATTACAAGCTCCCAGAACATGCCGGGCAAGAAAAAGAATATTCAACCAGAGGCAACGCAATGTAAACGATCGCACCAAATCCATTACCACAACTGATTTTGATGACAAAGAATTGATAACATGTACGACGGCCATGTTATCACACCAAAAATGCACTGTATGGTTGGCCAACTGATCTCCTCAAAGCCAAACGGCTACCACGATGGGAAAAAACTCCAAAAAGGTTAAGTCCCTACATAACCCACTTTCCAATCATGATGCAGGCCATTGCTCCGCGCACCAGTGCCCTCTGAAATATACTCCAAAACCAGTAGCCCCAGCAGCATCTGAAGATATTTGGAGCTCTGCTTCTATCCTCAATCCATCGTGCCAAAACGAAACTCCATTGAAGGAACTCAAAAATTCCTCCCATACTTCCAAGTCCATTCGCATACTGGCTGTCATTCGCACTCTGTGGTGGGGGAGCCTCAGGGACCCCATTGCGTCGCATAGGTGTCGCAAGAACGCAAAGTTGAGATGCCCCCCCAGCTGCTGAAAATCCAATAGGGTCACCTTACACTGCTGTTTAAGAGAAGCCAACCTGACCCTGAGGCACTCTACTTTGTCCACCGGCAGCCTTGAGGTTTGCTGTGTGGTGTCCAACTTGATGCCTAAAAAAATAAGAACTGGACTGGGGCCCTCAGTCTTCTCATGTGCTAATGGCACCCCGAGTTCCCGAGCAAGGTCCTCAAATGAACGCAATAATCTGGCACACTGTCCCGACCCGGCGGGGCTCACGAAGAGGTAGTTGTCCAGGTAATGAACGGTATCGTTCAACCCCGACCTAGCTCTCAGTGCCCATTCAATGAAGGAACTAAAGCTTTCAAAAGCCACACAGGACACCGAACAGCCCGTGGGTAGGGGCCTATCCATGTAGAACTTCCCCTCAAATGGGAAACCCAACAAATCAAAATCCTCTGGGTGTACTGGCAGAAGACGAAATGCAGACTTAATGTCGCATTTTGCCATTTCGGCCCCCACACCACAACCCCGAACCACTTTGATCGCTTGATCAAAGGAAGTGTACCTAACAGAACAAAGAACTTCCAGGATGGCATTGTTCACCGATCCGCCCCTGGAGTAAGATAAGTGATGGATCAAGTGGTATTCCCAGCCGTCAAGGGGTAAGTAGCCAGCAGCCTTCTAAGTACCCTCAGATGAATGGTGCTGGGCCCCTTTTCCAGATGGCTGCTGCCCCCCCCCCCGGGGTGCTTGGTACCAGCCTTTGCCTTTGATCTACCGCAGGCTGAAAAGGCGTGAGGCCCCACACACAGCAGGCACTCATGTTTAAATTTGCAGGCCTTCCTGGAACACATGCCCTTGGACGTAAATTCGCAGCAAAGAAGCCGGGGTTGAACCGACTGGCCCGCCACACTGCGGGCCCCTGCGCTGTTCTGCTGTCTATGTACCAGGTGCCCACTGTCGGCCCTATCCCCTGTATTTGGCTTTGCGGGGGACATCAACTGGAGCCAAAGCTGCTGGTTGATTTGATCCCATGGGAGCCCCGGATTAACTGCAGCCCTCATCCTGAAGGCCTCATCGTATTGCAACCACGTTGCACCCACGAAATCCATGTATGCCCGGTGCACGATGTCACAATACTGAAACAATGCCACAGCCCGAAAAGGCTGCGCCCTTGCTATGCCCCCCGCGTAAATCAGGAAACCCAGCAACCAGTTGGACCAGGTCCTGTCCACCTTACGACGTTTTAACTTCTCTTTCTCCTTATCGTCGAGCTCCTCCTTGTCTTTCTTCTTGAGCTCTCTGAAGAGGAGACTGAACACATCTACATATTCGCCCCTCAAGATTTTATCTCGAGTTGCCACCGTCAAATGATCCCCTAGTGGTAGGGCAGTGTCACCATATGGCATGACATGGAAGGGGATGGACCCATACGGATTGGGGGGATAATGCCAAGTACCCCAATGGTAACCAGGCCACGCACTTTGCTGAGACAGCTGATGCTTGGCCCCCCCACGGCAAAACCCTTGGCGTCGCCGCCGAAGCGGAGGACTTTTTTTGATGAGATTGTGGCCATCCCTTGCCCAGGGGGTTGAGAAACAGGCCCAACCAAACCCTGGTATTGAGGTGCTGCAGAAGGTGGGCCCCAAGCTCAGGAGGGTCTGGCCTGCGCCTGCTGCCCCAAAGGCCCCGCCTGTCCTGACAATGCTGCTACTGGACCTGCTGAGCCCTGTGAGGCACCAGGCTGGACCGGACCCCATGGCCAGCTTGGCAGCTGGGGTTGTGCTGGGGACTTACCCGTTACCCCCGAAGGGCAAACTGCCACAGCCGGAGCTGGATGCGCTACTTCACCTTCCGATCCCTGAGCGCCGCGCTCCCCGCTGCCTACCGCCTCCATATCGGCCTCCATATCCCGCCTCCATATCGGCCTCCATATCCCGCCTCCATATCCTACCGCCTCCATATCCCGGTCTGGCTCCTGCTGCATGTCTGCCATTGTACCCTGTAAAGCAGAAAGGCGAGCCAAGACTTCTTTTTCAAAAGTCAGTTTGGAAGACCGCCCGGATGCCCGACGACGGCCCTCCCATAAAGGAGCCCCGGCGGCACCCCGCTGCTGCTCCAGCGCATCCAGCTGCCCGATAATGGCCTGCCTCAAATGGGCTTCCTCACCTGGATCCCTGGGGGAAGCGGGCCGCTGGGTTCGCCTTTTTGCAGGCTGCTTCCCTTTGGACGTGCCCTGACCTTCCTTGGGCACCATGTCACCTTCCTAAAAAACCCCAGATCTCCAAACAGGGATACACTTAACAATGTGGCGATGGGGGAGGGGGGTACGCCCTGCGGCGGATGCCCAACACCACCAAGCTGCCTCTCACAACCCTGCTACCCAAGGGTGGGGGGGGGGGGCGAAACCCAGCTCTCTCCCCAAAGCCTCCCTACCACGCCTACACTTCCTGTTGCCCTTTTGAAGAGTGAGAAGGAAGAGATGAGCAGGCAAGAGGGGAGGGGGATTACAAACCAAAGAGAAGGGGGTGGGGGGGCCAAAAACCCCTAAGTTGCCTCCCACAGCCCTTAATGCACAGGGGGGCGAGCCCTGCTGCCAAACCAATGCCTCCCTACCCCCCTCAAAGGTCTCCCCCCAAACTTGCTGATGGTGCTAACACGGAGCTGCACACTCCTAAAAGAAAACACGCCGCTCTGCCGCCCGCTCTGCGCTGTGATCGTAATCAGCCCCGCTCGCGCCGCGCTACAGGCCGCCTGTGCTCCACGGCCTCCTCGGCTCCCGGCTCCTGGATCAATGTGGCTCTCTCACCCGAGAGCCAAGAAAAACTGCGTTGGTTGGGGCAGGGCCAGGGCTTTATAGCCCCGGCACCATGCCCCGTCAGCTCCCCGTATGTCGGGAAGCTGAGTCATCCCTCCCTCCTTCTGGGAGGGCAAAACCCAGCCCCCAGCCTGAAGCAGCAATGCCACTTGGCTGGGAGGGGGCCGACTTCTCTCCTGTCCTTTTTGCAATGGGGAGCTCAGAAGTATTGCTTCTGTCTTTACCCAGCTTGCAGGGGGAGAAGGGAAACAAGTTGTCCCCCCTTCCCTTCCATGTTGCAACATCACTGTATAGCTATTTTGCTGAAGGGGCTGATATTCCAATCAGCCATGAGTCTTCTTCTAGCCCACAGGCAGCTACACACATGTTTGATGATTCTAGGCAATTCAAGAACACCCCTGATTAGCTCACACTCTGATCACGAGTGATAAACAGGGTAAGTTCAACTTCCAAACAGTTTGCTGAAAAATTCACTGCATCCTTATGTCACAGTTACTCAGGGTGTGCACACTGATACTCCGATATGTCTCTAACCATGGAAATATGGCAAGTTTTTCTACTGTGGTAGAAAGCAAGAGCAGTAAAAGCATCATGATTTAATTCCTTCGGTTTGCCAACTCATAATTCCGCCCCCCGCCCCCCAAGACTGGGAGTGACAAACATGTCAATTGATTTACCAATTATACTATGTGCTGATCAGGCACTTGATGTACCTTCATGTTCATCAGTGATACATCACCAAGTAATTTATCATCTGATAATGACTTACCACTAGGAGATCAGCAGTGAACTGCCTTGTGAGAATGAAAGGATTTGTACATTTAAAAATGAGCATCTATGTTGATGAGATGAGATGGAAGCTGTCTCTGTGGTGTTGATCTCATTGCAGTTCCACACACGCATCATATTCAGTGATGAACTTATATCTGAATTCTCATTTAAATTGATGTTAAAACCTGTGTAGTGTTAGACTACTCTCTGGGAGACCTGGGTCCGCATAATCATTTGTGCTGTAGAAGCTCTCCGAGTGACCTTGGGCCCATTGCACACTCTCAGCCTAACCTACCTCACAAGGTTGTTGTGAGGATAAAATGGAGGAGAGGAGAACAATGTGAGTTGCTTTGGATACTCATCATGCTGAAAAAATTGTAACTGTATACTGCCATGATAAATTTATGTGCTGATAATAAGTAACAATCACTGAAATGTCATTTAAGTATTACTTATAAATTTCACATGTATTCAAGATATCTAGCAAAATGATATGAAATGGTTTTCCCTCACACAAAAGCAGACAGTAATCAATATAACCTACATACAATTGAAAAATTGTCTCAGCCACAGAAAGATCCAATAAACTAGTCCAATGTCCAGACTCCTCCTGGTGGTAGTGTAAGCCAAAATGCCCTCAAAACGAGGTTGGGGAATTGTCAGGTGGGCACCTGGCTTAATCAGGATCTTTTTATCTCTGTATACAGGATACATGTCCAGAAATTAATGCTTAAATTTACGAAAGACTCTAATTAGATAAATTAAAATTTATTCCAGAAAAATATAGGCATACATATAAGGCAATGTGCTCATGAAACATACATACAGTCCTAAGAAAAATAGATAGAGATATAGAGACAACACATGGATAGACAAACAGGGTGATAATTACCAATCATAGTCTTCAAGGAAGGCTCCAATGGTGACGAAAGAGGATGGGGGAAATAGGACCCTCAACTGATCAGGAATTGGGGATGTCTCTAGACAGCAAAACTGGGGTACTGCTAGATGCACACCTGTGAGGAGCTGTGTCACAGGTTATAAGGACTACCTTGAGCCCTCAGGGAATGGGAGGTACAGGGGTAGACAAAGGGGAGGCTCTGTAGTGACCATAAGGACTGGACTTCCACAGTAGCCAATAGCAAGTTTATTGGTGACACCTAATTGGATGCCCATAACTGACCAATGAACGAGCTTGGGCCCTGGTTACCTGATTGGACTTCCAGGTAACAATGGGCCAAGGGGGAGGCTCCAGGATGACCATTGGGGAAAAGAATGGGGGAAATTACTGGGTGGAGATGTGCCTAAGACTATTCAATTTATCTAAAAAGGTGACAATAGATGGCCAAATTACTATCTAGGTAACACCCGGTCTATACAAAGAACTTGGCTCTGGTTGAAGATGGTCTTCTTCTTCTTCGATCTTCCATAGACACCAGTCTTTGTCTTCAGTTCCATTGGACAAAGGCTAGACGGTCTGGCAGGATCCACGCCCAAGATAAGCTTGATGGCTTTATGCATAGGTGACATCTGTTGAATACGTGAGCCTCACGCTTCAATGTAATGGAGTCTGGCACGTCAGGAAGATAGTTGCTTGTGGTGTTAGCCTCCCAAAGTGGATTCTATGGTCAAGGCTGAAAACCGCTTGCCTGGACAGTTCCTGGCTCCGCAATTTCTTCCGCTCCAACGATAGAGATGGTGTTCACATGAAGCAACTGGAAACCATCTGTTCTCCTTGTTAGCACTCCTCCGGAGACACAGAGCGCTGATGTAGCATTATGGGCTGTTAGTACTCATAGTCCCTTCCAGTTTGGTAGACACAACCCATGTCCTCCCGGCAGATGTGCGTGAGTTCAGTATCCAGTCGCCCTGGCAACCAAACAGGTGACTACAATGTTCTGGAAATAGGGGTATTTTCTTCACAGTAGTATACTCTCAAATCCCAATCCCACTGGGGCTCACATAGGCTGAAGTCAGCCACAAACTGGAACTTTCAATGTATCAAAAGTTTTATACGGGTTGCATACCACTTTTGCATCCAAAATTCCACACATATGGTGTGTCATTCTCACACCCTAATGAATTTATTAAATAAATAAAGCCCCAAAACAGTAATCCAGAGGTTGGTAACCACACCTGAAATCTGCAAAAAAAAAGAGATGTTAATTACAATCCAAATTACATTCTATTGGCTTCCACTGAAGGGAATGCTGGGCAAGTAAATTGCAAGCCTCCTTGAGCTGGGGGTTTCATGTGTGAGATGGAAGTTAAGGGCCCATCATTTCCAACAATCCCCTACCCTTATCTGCAGCTCCAGTCCTTTGGTTTAGATGGAAGTAGGGATCTATAAAGAAATTGGGAAGATGATAGAAAACTCATGCCAGATTAGATAGAATACACTACAGAGCTGATTTAAAGGCCTATGCAGTGGAAGCAGTGGTGGCAAACAAAGCTTATTTTCCCACTACCATTGCATTCATTGAATATCATCCAGTGGACTTAATGCCATCTGTGGCTGCCACTTTTGATTTCTATCTGGAAAAGCTATGGCCATTTTGTTAGATTTTTGCTGATGAGGTCTCTAACATCCAGCTGGGTACAGCCAATGATACTGATAGCTCTATCAGCAGCATTTGGTATAAACAATCTAGGTATTTTAGTGGATTGACTGAAGTCAATATTTGGAGTAAAAGGAACAGCCTTCCTTTGGTTTGTTCATTTATTTCAGGCAGGAAGCAAAGACTTTCCATAGATGAGGCAGAATCAGTTAGTTGAGACTTAGACCCTTTTCAGACAGCCTATGTATTCTGTTTTTGTAACTACTTGCTAACAGATCTTTCTTGTCATTTCAGACAGATCTGTTTTAGTAACTGGCTGCCAATGGAATTTATTGTATGGGGTACCCTAAGGATCTATTTACTAGCCTTGAGTGGAGTTTTTGTTAATAGAGCAGTTTAAAATTTTTGTTAATAGAACGGTTTTAAGGCATGAGGGTGCTCCTGTGCCAAGCCTTGTAGATGGATAAGAAGGTCAATGCTGTTGCTTCAGTTTTGTCTGCTTCATACACTAGCCATTATATATACTCTGCAGACTTGGCCACTGGGAGGGAAGGCAGCATAATATAGTCTGATCTCGTCAGATAGCAGAAGCTAAGTCCCGGGCCATCAAGGCCTGGTTTAATTGTTTTATCTGTTTAGTTTGTTTTATCTGTTTAATGATTATATATTAACTGGTTTGTAATGTTTATGCAATCTGATATTACCCATCCTGAGTCTGTTTTGGGAAGGGCAGGATATAAATTTAATAAATAAACAAACAACAAGAGGGTTGCTACTTGGATGAGAGACCACCAAGGAAAATTCTGAAAAAGGAGGCAATGGCAAACCATCTCTGCTATTCATTTGCCTTGAAAGCCCCTTGCTGGAATCACCATATGTCTGTTGCAACTTGACAGCACTTACTGTATGTATGTCCTATGTGGGGCTGCCTTTGAAGACATCTCAGAAGCTTAAATTGGTGCAGAATGCAGTAGTGAAACTTCTGTCTTGGGTCAGCCACTTGGAACATATAACATACCAGAGCTATGTCAACTGCAATGATTGCCTATTTGTTTTGGGGCCTAATTTAAAATGCTGGATTAAACTGTTTTAATGTCCTTGATGGACTCAAACCTCTTGATCCACATCTCCTGGTGTACTCTTGGGTGCCAGTTGCATTCTGCGGACAGCCTTCTCCTGCTAATACCCTCACCTTGGATATTCCTTTTGGCAACAAATTGGCATTCTCCATGGTAGGTCCATTCCTCCAGAATGACCTATCAGAGTCAGTGTGGTGGCCATCACTTACCACACTCAGGAAAGTGTGCAAACCTGTTCCATTCTAGAGGACATTTGGTGGAAGGTAAACTGGTCTAGCTGTGTTAACTCCATGTATTGGCTTTTAATTCTGTAATGAAATGAAGTTAAATCAGTGTATTAAACATTTAAATAAATAATGTAACTGAGCATGACTACCACTGTTTTGTATGTATCTCTCTGTGCTAAGTGCCATCAAGTCTCTTCCAACTTATGGCAATCCTATGAATAAATGTCCTCCAAGATGTTCTATTGCTAACAGCCTTGCTCAGGTGCTTTGCTTTTTTCCCATTGCCTTCAACTTTTCCTAGTATGATTGACTTTTACAGTGACTCTTGTCTTCTCATAATGTACAATAGCCCCAGTTCAGCCATTTTAGCTTATAAGGAGAATTCAGACTAGATTTGATTTAAAACCCACTTGTCTGCTTGGTGGTCCACACTATCCATAAAACTCTCCTCCAACACCACCTTTCAAAGGAATAATCTTTCTTCTTGTCAGCTTTCTTCATCGTCCAGCTTTCACATCCATGCATAGTAAAGGGGCATGAACTATCTTGATCTTGGTCTCCAATGTCACATTCTTACACTTAAGGATCTTTAATAGCGCCTTGATGTCTGCTCTTTTCAATCTCAATCTCTAAATAAACTAGAGTGATTGATATTTTATGACCTGGATTTTGACCTTTAATAAATTTACAGTATGTATAAAATTTTAACTATTATATATATATTTTTATTTTAGTATATTTCTATTCCACCCATTCCCCATAGGGCTCAGGACAGCCCAGTATATGCTGCCCAGTAGCTACCCTTCAAGGATTCCTCCACCCCATTGCTTGTTGGAACTGCTTGTTCTTTTTTTGCTGATGTAGCCAGTGATCCCTGAAGGGGATGGGTGCATCTTAGTTTGGTGTCTCATCTGTGACCATTCTGCCTTGAGTGACTCTGCTATGAGTTTAGCTTTTTGACAGAATGTAGACAACTTGCTATGTCCGAGCTGAAGTTCTTTAGAGTCTCTGTGAACTTCAACCCCAAAAACAATAGAGCGCTAGTATTGAAGCAGTCACAGTCTGGTTGGATGGGGTGCCCTGGACTACTTATAGGGGGCTAAAGGGCCAGTATGAATGCTCCTATGGGTCAGGAGAGAGGTGGAGTTTCACTGTATATAACTAGGCCAAGATCTGGGCTTTGCATGCTGTAAATAGTTGCTTGAAATCACTAAGTAAAAGATGCTTATCATTACTCTGGGAGTCCTCATTCTTTCCACCAAACCCAGTATTTAACACCCCTTATGGTATTTTTCTTAGCTTCACTGATACATACAACCCCCCTCATCACAATAAGGTTTGTGCTCAAGAGGTGTGTGCCCAAAACACTACTACTATACCTGTTTCTAAATGCAAGAGACTCTCTGTTTATTACAAACAATTAAGATAGCTTTAATTTCAAACTGACAAAAATCATCTTTAAGGCTCTGCAAAAGAAGGTCTTCCTTTGCTAGATCTCTCTGACAGAGAAACATCATTCATTAAAAGAAACCCATAAAGTTTATCACATGAGTGGAATGACTTTTGCAGCACTTGCAGTAGTATATGGTGCAGATATTTAATTCCAACTCATGCCCATGGGAGGATCCAGAAATCATTTCCTTTTGTGACTAATGGGATTTCTGGGTTCTCAGATAGAGGAATGAGAAAATGGTGCCTAAGCCCTAATGGGACAGGATGGCTTTTCCAGCATTAAACTCTATCCTGTATTATTAAATTAACTTTGCTTTGGAGTTGAGGAGCAGGGGCCCATTGCCAGAAAAAATAAACTATGTGTATGCTCATCTTAATGGTTGACTGGAAAATGTCTCTATCTTCCGCAAAGGTCTGCCATTTTTCATTTTAAGGCATATGGAAATATAATTAGGCTGGATTTCTCATTAATAATAGAGAATTTGAAATGAGAAAAAATGAAGCCACCTTAAAGTTGTTATAATACAACAGGCATAATTTGAAAATTGATGCATTTGTCTCCACAAAAATGTAATAGAAACAGGCAGAGGAAGAGAAAGGAGTAGGTCCAAGAGTGAGGTAAAATCATTGAGATTAAACAGACTCCAACTGTTAGGCCCATAAGCTTGTCTCTGGGAGAATTATGTATACATAGTGCCTCAAATTGCTTTAAAACAGAATTCTGTGCATTTCCAAAGCACTTTTAGTTATAACCACTACATCAAACTTTTCAAATGTATTTATGTACTTTACATATAGTCCAATTTTCTCACTGAGACTCAAGATGGTTTATAAATTTATGGCATCACAAGTGGTTCTGGCCTCAGATGATTATCAAAGTCCACTTTGGGAAGTATCTTCAAGGAGTATCTGAAAATTTTTAAATGTCCTTATATATTTTTGACTATTTGTTCATCCATCTCAATGTTTGCTCCATCTGGTAACAATTTTTCAGGGGCTCAGGTAGAGAAAAGTGCTTCCTATCACTTGCTGCATGAGATCCTGGATAATGCTAAGAGATTGACCCAAGAACATCGTGCACATGTTCTGCCACTGATGCACAGCCTTTTTTGTACTGATGATGGGCGGTTTAACAGAACATCTGGTTGATCCCTAAGGTAATACTGGCTCAAATCTACTGCAGATCAACCTGGCTACCCTCTGCAACTATAATCTTTACAGGAATTGAAAATAAAGGCACTGCCTTCTGTCTTCTCACTTGAAATCTTACCAGTGTACTTTAAAAGGTATCAGCTAACCACTTCCTTCTCTGCAAATGAAGCCACCTTCAATTAGAAGACTGTGATGAATGTTTGTCTTAAAATGTACTAACTAGATAGTAAAAGGAAATCAGGATATAATTCTAGTTTTAAACTAGTACTTTGTATCCTTTTTCTTTTGTAGGAGTAGTTTTAGAGACCTGGATAATAAACAAGAAACTCCATGAGACCTAATTCATACACATCAAAATAATTTTTGTCATGAATCAATTGGGCTAGCCATGCAGAAAAAGGGGTTTCTTGACTGTGCCAATAATGCCTGAGTGCATGGTAATATAATTGTAATATTGTCCACAAAGAAAGTGAAATGAGGTTTGGAGTGGTAGTGGATCTGAAAATCCCATAGAAAATCCACTCTCTGGTTCAGTGGAACAAATTTCTGCATGTGTATTTAAAGTAGCACTAGTCTATTCCAGTTGTTTAACTACAAAAAAAGTTTAATGTTGATCTCTTGTATTAGAGAAAAAGGGTACTTTGTAATTTTTCAACTGTTGCTGGGCTTTCTTCCTGCTAAGTCTGTGGACCTGCAGGCAGCCTGTCTCCTTAGTCCCTGACAGAAAGTCATGCTTCGTGCCCTGCTGATTCAGCACTGTGAGTTTACAGACATTTCAGGAGTAGCAGGAATTTGTCATGTTGTTGGCAGTTTAAAGGCTTCAGATTAGAGTGTTCCTTGGATCAGACAACTGTAAGCCAGTGACTCATCTAGACTGAAGAGTCTGTCTACAGCCTCCTTTCTCTTTTGCTTGCTATTTACTTGTCCATGTTTGAGAAGTTGATATCTTTTATCAGTAAATAAACACACCGTGATGCACCTAACAAATATGTGCATGTGAAGGAGGGGGTGGGGTGTATGCATCAGTTCTTGGAAGCTGGCCATTGTGAATCTAAAAAAAAATCTCATATCCTGCTACGGTTCTGATTTCCTTTCCATGATAAGAAATGGGGGCCAGCCATACCCACAAACCGAGTGTTGCTCCTTTGATCCATCTGCTGAACCTGCAGAGACAAATCTGTAACTGCCAGATCAGCTTCTCAAGAAATTATAGAGATCTGAGCTAAGAAATACCTTCCCCTCTTGTCTGTTCCCATATGACTGGTACTGTCTTTAATCATCTCACCCTACCTGAGTAATATGTTTGCAGTTAGTTGCTTGCTATAGACACAGTTCAGTGAATCAAGGCCCATCTAGTCTTAAATAACCATGTACAAATTAGAAAAGTACTTGCTTCTTTGTGAGC
The DNA here is from genome assembly GCF_032191835.1 of Heteronotia binoei. Classification (NCBI taxonomy): domain Eukaryota; kingdom Metazoa; phylum Chordata; class Lepidosauria; order Squamata; family Gekkonidae; genus Heteronotia; species Heteronotia binoei. The sequence continues at coordinate 45,243,521 of NC_083229.1, forward strand.
ACCTGAATCTTTCAAAATTGTTTGTCTCATATTTTGCAGGGGAAAAAAAAAACTATTTCAGTTAAATGGCCCTAAATCAGTTCTCTTATCAATATCCAGGGCTTTTTTTGTAGAAAAAACCCAGCAGGAATTCATTTGCATATTAGACCACACCCTCTGATGTCACCATTGTTTCACACAGAACTTCTTTGTAGGAAAAAGCCCAACAGGAACTCATTTGCAAATTAGACCACACAGCCCCAATGCCAAGCCAGCTGCAACTGCGTTCCTGTGCATTCCTGTTAAAAAAAAAGCCCTGTCAATATCTACAAGTATTGAATGGGAAAATTTTGAAAATTGCAATTATGCATATTTAGGAATGGGGCCAAAATACATATTAATGGAATAAAGTAGTTTTGAGGCCCTGCAGAAATCTGTGATGAATGTGGAAAAGGCAATATACAACTTTGCTAAGACCAGTTTAGAGAAGCACTTGAAGCCTGATTCTGAAGCTAAAATGGGTTGCTGAAATAGGGTTGCCAGGCCATTTTGGCAATCCCCATGGCACAGAGTGGTAAAGCTGTAGTACTGCAGTTCAAGCTCTCTGCTCACAACCTGAGTTCGATTCTGGTGGAAGCTGGGTTCAGGTAGTGGCTCAAGGTTGACTCAGCCTTCCATCCTTCCGCGGTCGGTAAAATGAGTACCCAGCTTGTTGAGGGGAAAGTGTAGATGATTGAGGAAGGCAATGGCAAACCACCTTGTAAAAGTCTGCTGTGAAAATGTTGTGATGTGATGTCACCCCGGTGGAAGCTGGGTTCAGGTAGCAGCTCAAGGTTGACTCAGCCTTCCATCCTTCCGAGGTTGGTAAAATGAGTACCCAGCTTGCTGGGGGGGGGGAGTGTAGATGACTGGGGAAGGCAATGGCAAACCACATTGTAAAAAGTCCACTGTGAAAATGTTGTGATGTGATGTCACCCCAATGGAAGCTGGGTTCAGGTAGCGGCTCAAGGTTGACTCAGCCTTCCATCCTTCCGAGGTCGGTAAAATGAGTACCCAGCTTGCTGGGGAGAAAGTGTAGATGACTGGGAAAGGCAATGGCAAACCACCCTATAAAAAGTCTGCCGGGGGAGGAAAATGCCAAGCTCAGCTGCTTCTCCTAACGGGAGCAGGCTAGAACTTCTGTTCGGGGTAGTGGAGGGCAAATTATTGCCTACTGCCTACTTTTCTCAGTTAGAGATTAGTCCAAGATATGCACAGAAAACTTTGAGGAGATTTACCTTGGCTAAAAGGGAGTCCCGGGGGGGGGGCTCCTTTGAGGCTTTGAGGGGTCTCCGGAGAAGAGTTGCATTTTCATCATCTGCAGAAGTTCTCAGAGTCATTTATTTGATATAAGCTCGACAGAATCCTAATCTTCTTGGACATTGCTAAACATCTAAAGCTATACAAGACCAGTGTGGATCTGGATAATTGGCAGAAAAGGTACAGATTAATAAATTCAGAAGGTGGGAAATGGAAATCTAGAAAGCTTGGAAGAAGAAGGGAGGAAGAAGTGAAATTTGGACTTTGTAAATTTAAAGGACAGTGCTAAAAAGTGCGAAGTAATTTATTGTTCAAGTTTATTTATATCCCGCCCTTCCCACTGAAGTGGCTCAGGGGGGCTCACAACACATAAAAATCTAAGATAATTTGAATTTAAAACATCTTAACCAGTTAAAACAGTAGAATAATAAAACATATAAACCTACTTTGCAGCTAAGATTGGGTCCGCAATTTTGGTCTACTTGTGGTTTTGTTTGGTCTACTTGCAATTTTGAAAAAAGAGCACCATCATCACAGACCTGCAGCAAATACAACACAGGAAGTACGTTAAGTATCATGAGATCTCTTTACTAGCAAAAATGAAATTTGGTAGCAAGTAAAGCAGGAACTTGTAGATGAAAAGCCTACTCTAGGATTATAATACCATAGAGAAACATTGGCAGCCATTGCAAGGAGGTTAAAATTAAAATAATATTTTTAAGTGTTCGGGACATTAAAAATTGTTGGAAATAATTGAGGTGATGTTAAGAAGATAAATACTATTGGACATATTGTTTATAATGAATTTTAGAAGCCTTTAAAAGGAAAAAGGGAAAATTTTTTTAGAGAGAAGCAAAAAGTCGCAACTGCCATTGTGAAGGATTTAAAAACTTTAAAAATTAATATCTTGGTCTGGGAAGCTCTGAGGACAGCGAAATTAGGCTTGTTGTAAAAAGCAAGCTCTAATATTTTGAACTTGATAGTTAAATTTGAAAATGGTGAGATCAAAATTTTCAGTGTTTTTAAATGTCAGAACACAAGCAAACCCCTGCAAGGGCTGCTTCATTGGAGAAAATGCAGGATCAATTAGAGGCAATAGAGGCCAGAATGATGAAAGGCATGAAAGAGATGATAACTGCATCTAAAAAAGAAATTATTTAAGAGATTAAAAAGATATGGAAGATCTCAGAAAAGAGACAGAGGAAACATCTAAGAAAGTGCAGGAGGTAGAAGGGAGATTGAAAGTACATGACTCCACCTTGTTGATAATACAAGAAAAAGTGACAATCCATGACTGTAAATTGATGGAGACTCAGATACATCTGAGAGCAGTACCTGAAAAGGAAGATGGTGACTTGAAAGAATATATAATAAAAATAATTGCAGAATTTTTAGAGGAAGATCCTGAAGAGACTAAAAATATGTATGATTATATGTATAGAGTGAACTCACTCTGTGCTAAAAAAAATAATTTACCAAGAGATGTTGTCATAAGATATATGACAAAAGAAATGGTGGGAAAGATCATGAACAAAAACTTTAAAAAGACATTGATAGTGGGAGGCAGCAGAGTAAGAATTATGAAGGAGTTGCCAAGGCAAGTGATAAATTATAGAAGAACATATTAAAAAACTGACAGAAAAATTACGGGACAACGAAATGAGGTTTAGATGGATTATACCTGAAGGTTTGAACTTTGAACTTCAGGGGAAAAGAATCACAGTTACAAATGCACAGGAACTGCGTAGATTTTATGAAGAACATAAAGAATTTGCACCATGATGGTTTACAAATTATTGTCTTGGAATGTAAATGGACTAAATTCACCACAAAAAAGAAGGGCAACATTGCACTGGATTAAAAAGCAAAATTCTAATATAGTTTGTTTACAAGAAGTGCATATTAAACAAAAGGATTACAAATTTGTATGGAATAAACAATTGGGACTAGAATTTTATTCATTGGCTGAACAGAAGAAAAGGGGAGTGATTTTTTATATTAAACAAGAATTGGAGCCAAAATTAGTGTTTAAAGATAAAGATGGAAGATTTGTAGCAGTAGAAATAATATTATTTATTTATTTTATTTATTTATATTAAGATTTATACCCCGCCCTTCTCACCTAAGTGTCTCAGGGCGGCTTACAACATAATAATTAAAACAACTTCAGTTTAAAACATTTAACAATACAATTAAACCATAAATTAGTAAAAACAAGATAGAATAAAACCGGCGGCCTATAGATACATTTTGTTCCATCCAAGATGTTTTACATTGTCAGCTAATGTCATAGGCCTGCCGGAAGAGGACTGTCTTACAGGCCCTGCGGAATTGCCCTAGATCCCGCAGGGCCCGCACCTCTTCCGGCAGCTGGTTCCGCCAATAAGGTGCCGTTATTGAGTAGGCCCGATCCCTGGTGGATTTTAGACGGGCCTCCTTTGGCCCGGGGACTACCAACAGGTTTTGTGAACCTGAGCGTAGTACTCTCTGGGGAACGTGTGGGGAGAGACGGTCCCTAAGGTAGGCAGGTCCTAGGCCATATAGGGCTTTAAAGGTAATAACCAACACCTTGTACCGGACTCGGAATATTACTGGCAGCCAGTGCAGACCCTGGAGCCCCGGCCGAATGTGCTCCCATCTTGGGAGCCCTAATAACAGCCGGGCAGCAGCGTTCTGCACTAACTGCAGTTTCCGGGTCCGGCACAAGAGTAGCCCCATGTAGAGGGCATTACAGTAGTCCAGCCTCGAGGTGACCGTAGCATGAATCACTGTTGCCAGGTCGTCACGTTCCAGGAAGGGGGCCAACTGCCTCGCCCACCTAAGATGAAAAAAAGCGGACTTGGCAGTGGCTGCTATCTGAGCCTCCATCGTCAATGAAGGCTCCAACAGCACCCCCAGGCTCTTAACCCTGCCCGACGCTGTTAATGGAGCGCCGTCAAAAACTGGCAGGGGGAGTTCCCTTCCTGGGCCGCAGCGACCCAAGCAAAGGACCTCTGTCTTCGCCAGGTTCAGCTTCAGCCCACTCAGCCTAAGCCACCTAGCCACTGCCTGTAACGCCCGGTCCAGATTTTCTGGGGCGCAGGCGGGCCGGCCGTCCATAAGCAGATAGAGCTGGGTGTCATCAGCATATTGATGGCAACCCAGCCCATACCCTCGGGCCATCTGGGCAAGGGGGCGCATATAGATGTTAAATAACATCGGGGAAAGCACCGCCCCTTGAGGCACCCCACAATCAAGCGTGTGTCTCCGGGACAGTTCCTCCCCAATCGCCACCCTTTGTCCCCGACCGTCAAGGAAAGAGGAAAGCCATTGCAAGGCCAACCCCTGAATCCCTGCGTATTAAATGCAAAAAAAGTTGTTATTGGGACTGTATGCACCTAATGGTGCAAAGGATGCTTTATAAAAAGACATGATACAACAATTTGATGAACTGACATATGACCAAGTTTTGATAATGGGGGACTTTAACGGAACAATTAAGAATACACTGGATAGGTCTGGGAGAAAATTGCCAAAGTCTTTTTTTTTTAATTGGTTAAACAAGAAAATTTGGAGGACATATGGAGGAAATTTAATCCTGAAGTGCGGGACTACACTTTTTTTTCAGCAAGACATAAAACTTTTTCCAGAATTGACATGTTATGGGGCACTAAAGGTTTAGGTCTTATAACAAGGAAAATAGAGATTTTACCTAAAATTGGGGCTGATCATAACCCAATAATGTGGATTACAAAATTGTCTAAGAAATTGAAAAGATGGAGATTGAATGAAGATTTACTACAGAATAAAGAAATAGTGACATCCCTAGAAAATGAAACTAAAGCATTCTTTCAAATGAATGACACAGAGGATATTGAATTTCAGACGGTCCGGGATGCCTATAAAGCAGTAATGAGAGGAATATTGATTACTTTGAATAATAAAGATAAGAGAGCAAAAGAAAAACAGTTGTTGGACATTTAAAATGAAATAAAGAAAAAAGAAGGGGAGTTGAGAAAAAGGCCAGGGAAAAAGAAAATTATAAGGGAAATTACAATACTACAAACACAAATGAGACATTTGTTAAATAAAGAATTGGAATGGAATCTGAAAAGATTGCAGCAGAAATCTTTTGAGGGAGCAAATAAACCTGGAAAATATTTGGCTTGGCAACAGAAGAAAAAGAGAAAATAAAATTATTAATAAAATTGTGGTAGATGGAAGAGAGGTGGTTAGCCAAGAGGGAATAAAAAGAGAATTTTTTAAGTATTATGCCAAGTTGTTTAAAGGTGTTAAAATAAATAAAGAAAAGATGGATGAGTGTTTACAAAAGATAAAAATAGAACCCTTAACAGAAAATATGTGAAAAGTTTTGAATGATCCAATTGAAAAGATAGAAATTGAAGCAGCAATTAACGCAGTGAAAAATGGGAAAGCACCTGGGCCAGATGGATATACAGCTAAATATTTTAAAACCTTTGAAGAGGAGTTAATACCGAAGTTGCAGAAGTTGATGAACATAAGAACAAAAGGGAAAATACCAAACACATGGAAAGAAACTGTTATTTCGTTGATTCCAAAGGAAGATAGAGGTGTCACGAATGTAAAAAATTACAGACCAATTTTGCTTTTAAATAATGATTATAAAATATATACAGAATGACTTGGCAGAATGACTTAAACAACATTTGATAAATTTTATAAAGGAAGATCAAGCGGGGTTTCTTCCCAAAAGGCAAATAAGAGACAATATTAGAACTGTTGTAAATATTTTAGAATATTATGAAAGACATCCAGAAAAGGAAGTAGCATTATTCTTTGTGGATGCGGAGAAAGAATTTGACAATTTAAATTGGGACTTTATGTTTGCAGTAATGGAGAAAATGGAGTTAGGAGAAAGCTTTATAAGAATAAACAATGTGCAAGGCTATGTATAAACGCAGATCTTACAGAAGATATGATAATTAGCAAAGGTACAAGACAAGGCTGTCCGTTTCCCCCATTGTTGCTTATAATGACTCTTGAAATATTACTGATGCAGATTCAAGAAGATAAAGAAATAGAAGGATTAAAAATAAAAGGATTTACTTACAAATACAGAGCATTTGCAGATGATATAATGTTTATAAATGAAAATCCTATACAAGTTACACCTTTGCTGTTAGCCAAAATACAAGAATATGGGGAGTTAGCGGGACTTTGTATTAACAAAGAAAAATCAAATTTTTTTATGTAAAAATATGCAAACAAATAAGCAACAGGCCTTACAGAGTCTGACGGGCTGTGAAGTTACCTCCAAGATAAAATATTTGGGTGTGGAGATAACAATGAAGAATATTGATTTGTTAAAAAAAAAAAAAAACTATGAGAAGCTATGGTGTAAAATGGATGAAGATATGTTAAAATGGAATAAACTTAATTTGTCATTGCTGGGTAGAATAGCTGCAATTAAAATAAATATTCTACCAAGAATAATGTATTTGTTTCAAACTATTCCTATTGTGAAAGATAGTAAACAATTTGATAAATGGCGAAGAAAAATTTCACAATTTGTGTGGGCTGGGAAGAAACCAAGGATTAAAATGAAAATTTTGACAGATGCAAAAGAGAGAGGTGGATTTCAATTGCCGAACCTAAAATTATATCAAGAAGCAGTTTGTTTAGTGTGGATAAAAGAATGGATAATGCTGTTAAATAAAAAAATTGTTAATTTGTCCATTTCACTCCATGTCATAACGAAGTCAGTATTGTTTACTCAGACTGGCAGCAGCTCTCCAAGATCTCAGGAAGAGATCTTTTAACTGGAGATAATGAGGATTGAACGTGGAACCTTTGGCATACCCAACGGATGCTCTACCACTGAGTCACAGTCCCTCCCTTCCTGGAGTGATGTTGTGGAGCAGATAATGCTGAGATTTTGGGTTTCTTCCCATCTACCCTTGATGATCTTGCCACTGTCACCATATATTTAAATAATTAGTTATGAAATTTTGATACATTAGATGGTACTATGATTAATAACATTTTTTGGATTCATGGGGAAGTTGACTTTCAATATCTTTTTATATTTCTTTATGGATCTTTATCCAATATTTTTTAGCCTTGTTACAAGACCACCACATATAGTAGAAGGCTGGATCTGTACTCTTGCATTTCCAACATCTGGCATTACGACTCTTGTTTGCTTTTCCAATTTCATTGAGTGTGATATACCATCTGAATTCTCAGTGTTTGAGATTCAGCAAACTTAATTTCTTTTGTCCATTAATTTTCCCACTGGCTCATAGGGATATTGTCTCCAAAGTTCTTCATCCATTTGACCATACAGTCATTCACTTGCTCTGCTTCTGTTTCATATTGCAACATTTTATATATTTTCCCCCTCTCACATCTCAACTTGGAGTTGTGACAGACAATGAGGGTTGCTGGCAGGAGGTTAAAATGTGATCCCAAGTGCTCATGGGCAATTTGTTCTTAAACCAAATAAGCTTGTGCATCATTAATGATATAATTAACCCTGCCTGGCCTTCTTCCCTTAATACCATGGGTACTGGAAAATCTACATTTTTGCCTTCTAGATCTTAGAGATGAATTTAAAAAGGTAGTCCCCTGTGCAAGCACCAGTCGTTTCTGACTCTGGGGTGACGTTGCATCATGATGTTTTCACAGCAGACTTTTTATGAGGCAGTTTGCCATTGCCTTCCCCATCCTTCTGAGGTCGGTAAAATGAGTACCCAACTTGCCCCCAGCAAGCTGGGTACTCATTTTACCGACCTCAGAAGGATGGAAGGCTGAGTCAACCTTAAGCCAGCTACCTGAACCCAGCTTCCGCCGGGATCGAACTCAGGCTGTGAGCAGAGCTTAGACAGCAGTACTGCAGCTTATCACTCTGTTCCACAGGGCTCAGAGATGAATACAGAAGGCTTATTTTTGCCAGCACTTCTCACTGTTCTTTGTTTCATAATACAGTGCATCTGTAGTTGTAAATCAAACATGAACGACTCACAAAATTCCATATTCAATGATAATGGTAAGTGCTGAACTAAGTTTTTAGGGACAACACATGACCTTCCATTATGCATCTACAAAGATAAACAAAAGTTATACAAAGGGCCCAACTATGCCAAATTTTGTCTTTCAATATATCATGGTATTGTGTAGGGTATCCCACATGCATATTCATATTCACTGCATTTCTGTACCGCTACTCAAATGCCTTCCTAAACCTGTTTTGAAACAAATGCCTGAAATATGTAATTTTTTGACACTTTAGAATTTGCATTTTTACCACAGAGCTCTTCTGGTGGGTGCAGTAGACATGCCCCCATTTTAAAGAAACTGCTCATTTGTCATCATGGTAACAGGTAGGATTCATACTGTTCTATAGTGATGTAAGTGCAAGAAGACATTCAGTACAGCCATAAGCAGAGATATGATCTTCTAAATCCATTAAAGTCAATGGACTTTGATTACTCTAATTGTGACCTGGATACTCCAGGATAGCCTAGTCTTGTCATATCTTGGAAGTTAGATGGCATTGGCTCTGGTTAGTATTTGGATGGGAGGCTGCTACAGTGTCCCCAAATGTCTGCCACAAATTGATTGCAATCAATCAATCAATCATTCTTGAGCTACAAGTTAAAAAAGGAAATTTATAAGTGTAACTCATCTTTGTACTATACTGATAGGCTTGTATCCGGATCCCCATTTTGGACTGTGTTCTGGCCTTAGGTCTGCTGATCTCTAGGGCTGCAGAAGCTGCTGACCTCTGGGCTGCAGAGGGAGGGGGAATCATTGGACATCACTGCTGCTTCTTTCAAAAATATGAGTCTTCGCAATTATGTTGTCGGAAACAGGCCTTTATAATTCAGCTGTGACACAAATGGCACAGCCTAGAAAAGGTCTACATGATCAAAGTAGTCCACCATTCAAGTACGGCAACCTCTTGGGCGTAGGGTTGGCAGCATCCCCTGTGCAGGTCGGGGTCACCTGTCTCCAGGCTCCACCCTTGAAGCTGATCAGCTGGCCAGCAGGGAGAATTAAGAACCAAAAAGGTAGGTTAGAAACCAAGTAAAGGGCCAATTGCTAAAAACATACATCCTAAATGTAATTTAAAATACATGCATTTATTTATCAAATAGATAAAAACACTTATGGGCCAAACTGATTACAGAATAAAAATACCATATACACAAGTGGGAACAATTGCAGCCCAATGAGATAGGCTTCTTCTTCAGCAATATTTGTACATGTAGACACATGACATAATAATAATGTACAAGTTGATGTAGGACCAAAAAAGGAGTTTTCTAATAAAGATCAACTTACACAAGGCATGAGAGGCCTCCTAGGATCTAGCCTTGAGCCATATTCACATGTATACATACATACATGTATACATTGCTATTATATGCCTTCTGATTTTGGTCCAAAATATACACATGTAGAAAAATGGGCAGAGCCCATAAATGTTGACAAGGCAACATAGCTTCCAGCATGCACAGGAAATGACATCATCATGCCAACAACATCCAGGCAATGTACTAGTATTTGGGCAAAAAAAAATTTAAAGCCTTTTTTTTCCTATAGAGTTTTTGCCCAAATATCAGAGTCACCACATGATATCAGTTCTTGTGTGCGCCAGAAATGAAATGCAACATCTCCAACAATGTCTCCCGGGACTCCATCCCCCTCCATCCCCTGCTGGCTGCCAGGAGGGTTTCCAATCTTCCTTGGGGGCCTAATGGTCAGTTTGGTTGGCTGCATTCACTAGAAAAAGGGGTGGTCTTGGCAGATTACAATAACTATAAAGTGGGATAGATTCATTTTGGTGAATCTCCTTGTGCTAATTAGATTTAGAGTCACCCACACTCCATACACGCACACCAATGCTTCCACAAAGCAAGCCTCTAGGACATAACATCTAAATGCAGAGGAAGGGGGGAAAAACAGTAAATATTGGGTACTGTGAACAACCATGGCTGATGCTATTAATTTTAAGCCTTGCAGTTGTAAAACTAATGACATTGCTTTAAAGTTACATCTGATGAAGGATATATATCTTGTGTGAGTCAAAGAGCAGGGTGGAGGAACTTTTGGAAAGTCTTTAGGAATAATCATTGGAAAATAATTAACTGTTGCCTACAATAACATTTCTTCTATGCCTGTTTCCTTTTGAAAATCTCACTCTAAATAAATGATTCTTGTAAAGGATTTAATAATCCACACCCTTCCAGGTCATTTTCTGGATCATCCAGAAAGCCTTCTTGTGAAAAGGATTATTTTAAAAAGTGGGGATGTATTCATGGATTACTAAAAGCCTGGGCAGCCCAATTCAGAGATAAGGGGAAGCTGCCACACCGCTAGTTGACTTCCTGAGAACTTTGGCATGCTGGAGCGTGGGAAGGGGAGAAGCGTAGCTTGCTGTGAGGGAGACGGTCGCCATGGCAATGCCGCTGGTGGAGGCACGGAAGGGAGGCAGAGGCAGCCGGAGGGAAGGGCCAGCCCACCTCCCCATTGGTCAGTCCTGACACATGCGCTGCGGCTCATGACAGTCAGGGATGGGGAGAGGCAGCCCCAGAGAGGCTGATAGCCACCCCCAACCAGAGAATGGAGCCAATGATGGGCAGACCATCACAGGCAAAGGAGAGACATCCCACCAACACGGGGAGGGAACAGGAGTGAGGCTGGGCATGTGTGCACGAGAAGCCTGGCTTGGTGGCGAGGCGGGGGTGGGGGTGAGACAGGCCCGCATGGGACCACAGAGAAGCCATCAATCCTCTCACACCCTCCCAACTGTCAGAGACTCTGCCAACGGCAGGCAGACAAGCAGGAAGTACCAAGTGCAGGAGCTCGCTGTCATAGACAGCAGCTGGAATGTGTGTTTGAGAGTGAGCAGCCCAGCAGCAGACACCCCCCCCACCCAGTGACCCCCTGTGCTGCCCTGATGTCCACTGCCATGTGCACGGAACACCTCCCCCGGGGGCCGCAGAACTCAAGAGTGCGAGTGCCTCAGTTGCAGAACTCTGAGTCCACCTCATCAGCCCCCCCCCCCCTTAGTGCCCTGCACACAACAGCCCTGTGGGATTAGGTAGGCTGTCAGCCCGGGCAGGCTGAGGGGCGGCACTCCCCTCCCCTGTCCAGCCACATGGGGGGCAGCATGCTGGCTCATAGATTGTACCCCCCCAAAACCAAGTCTGCCCACCCTCCCAGGCATTCCCTCAGAGAGGCCACTGACAGAGGGGGGGTTGCCCAGGGAACGTGCAGCAGATGCCAATTGGGAGAGACAACAGAGGGCACAGTTCAGTCTTTATTTTTCCAGAACAGAGTGCAACAGTCTCCCTGGCACGTGCTGGGCAGTCTTGCCGTGGGTGGGGCTCCAGTCCGAGCGGTGGGCAGAAACAGCTGAGGGAGTGGGGGGCATGAGTGGCACACGCAGAAGCCTCTGTGTTGGCGTCCCACCTGCAAAATGGAGATAGAGATCAAGAGCACCTGCAGGGGTGGCGGCTGGAAGAGCGGGCTGCGTTTCAGCCGGGTGCTCTCTTAAAGGGACAGTCTCTGACCCACCTCCCTGCAATGGGGCAGCTGCCACACACACACACCGTGCCCTGCCAGGGGTTGGGAACGTGCCAGAGGGCAGACCAAGGGAAGGGAGCAGGCGGCAGCACAGGGGAGCAGGGTCAGCAAATGCCCCCTGCTAGAGCCCACTGCCTGGTTCCAGAGATGCTCACACACCGAGCGGTTTGAGAGTGAGGGAAGGGGGAGGCTGGGGGAACAGTGGAACTTATCTAGCCATGGGCGACAGTCCTCGCATGCAGAGCCTCCGGGAGCCTGGAACCTGAGGAGACCTGGAAACAAGAGCAGTTAGACCCCTCTCTCCCCCTTGTAAGGCAAAGATACTGTCAAAGCAACCGCGAGGTGCAAAACTCATTACCAACATGCCTGCCTGTCCCTCACTCTAAGTCTGTATGGCTGGGAGCTCGCCGGCAAAACTTCCTGCCATGTGCTCCTTTCCCTAACAACTGAGTTGTGCGAGGCCAGAGCGGAAGTATTTCTAGGACGGGGGAGACCGCAGTTGGGTGCTGGGGAGGGGGCTCATCAGTCCGAGGCACGAGGGGATTGGTAGGGCAATCACGCCACTCTCTAAGGGGTTTGTGAGCTTCTGCAGTGGCGGCGGCAACCTTTGTTTTTGGTTTCAACTAGTGCCTATGGGGCACGCCGCTGTTTCTGCGGGCGTAAAGTTGCGCCTCTTGGGGGGGGCGTGTCATGAGCAAAACTGTTCAGGAAGCTGCCTAAGCCTGGCCGTGCCCCCAACTTCACCCCCACCTCCGCCTGAATGCCACACTCAGCCTCACTTCTGCCTGCACTCAGGCATAGTCCTCAGGCACTGCTGCCCTTGGGTGGGGCACCACTCAGGCAGCCCCCGCCCACGTACCTCCCCTCTGCTCTGGTGGCACCAGTCGTACGTCGGTGCAAACCCTTCCTGTGCCCACGTGCTGGCTCGTCTGCTTCCAAAAGACTTTCCGCCCCCTCCCTCTGGATTGCGCTCTAAATATATTAAAGACTGCTGCAAAAAGCATTGCAATACTTCAATTATTTTCTTTCATTTGTACATTACCTGTGATTCAAAGTTGCAATACATCAAAAGGTCTTCCTTCCCAAGAAGGTTCCCAAAACCTTCCCAAGATGGTTATTATGACTTATGAAGGAGGGGTGGGGGACACAGCAGATTGTCTAAGGAAGGTTCCCAACATTGTTGAACCTGTAAGCACTGCTAGAATTTTGCAAACAGGTACTGACCACAAAAATGAAATGTCTGTCATGGGGAACCACTTGCAGTCACAAATGTTGAAGGGCTCCAAGTCAAGCATCATCTTACAATGAAGGCAGTTGTTTCAAAAGGGTTGTGGTCTGCAGACTCAGCCATTTTTATAAAGATGTTTTTATTTTTCTGAAATATTAAAAATACATAAGTGAAAAATGCACAGAGAACACATAATTACATTTTTAAAGTATAACAAGAACTTTTGGTGATACCACAATGAAGACTGCAATACACAAAATATATGTAAAATTAAGGTTTCAGCATTTATTAAAAAAAACAGAAGGAAAAGAAACAATATGGCATAGAGGATAAATAACATAATATCTGACTAAAATATAAAACACATTTTTTGGGTCCTCCTTAATTCTTCATCTTAAATTCAAATAACCATGACACCAATATTTAATAGAAAGCCAGGTAGTTTTATAAAACTTAATACTATAGTAATAGCCTAAAGATATATGAAATACTAATTACCTAATTATATAATAATTATTATAATTAAAATAATAATATTAACCATTTAATCAAAAAACTAATTTAACTATCATATTATTAAAGTGAACCTGCAGACTAGCATTTCTCCTCTCTTCCCTTTTATTTGTAATAAGCATAAAACACTTTCAACTTCTCTTGCCAACACAGTGTATTCATCCATTTTATCCTTCCAATTCTTGAGGTTTGGGCCGTCTTCCAGTTTCCATTTGGTTGCTGGTGTTACTCATGATGCTGCAGTTAACCTCTGGACAGGAGAAGCAGGCCCTGGGATCTGCCGGTGGCAGGAATGTCTCTTGCTGCCACAAGCAGACCTGGCTGAGAGCCTTCTCCTGCCTATCAATTTAAACCACAGGGCAGGAGAAGCTGGCCTTGGGATCTGCCTGCAGTGGGGAGCTCTCTCCCCATCACATGCAGACCTGGCTTGGAGCCTTCTGGACAGGAGAAGCTGGCCCTGAGATCTGCCTGTGGTGTGGAGGCCTCCCACTGCCCCTTGCAGACCAGGGTGGGAGACTTCTCCTGCCCAGTGGCGTAACTCAGCAAGCAAACTCAGAAGGCATTTAAAGAGACCACTGCACCCAAATAAAAGCCAAATAATATCAGCTTTTGTTTGGGCTCAGCTATATTGGTAGCTGAAGAGAAACTCTGATTTCTTTTTGGTTTAAAAAGCCCCCAGAAAATACTGATAAGGTGTTGTTGTTTTTCAGAGGGGGATTGTTTGGGTAAACTAAATGAACATCTTTAGTCTGCTTCTGCTTTATGGAGAGTTGTTATGTGGCTTTTGCCTAATGGCTTGCTTTTTTAATGCCTTTTTAAAAAAATGTAAGCTGCCTCAAATAGGACTCTGACGAGGTAGCACTGAAATAATCTAAATAAATAAATGAATAATGGGCTCTGTACTTTGAGAAAAGGATACTTAGGAGAACATAGGGTTGCCAAGTCCAATTAAAGAAAAATCTGGGGAATTTGGGGGTGGAGCCAGGAGACTTTGGGGGTGGAGCCAGGAGACATTGGGGGTGGAGCCAGGAACAAGGATGTGACAAGCATAATTGAACTCCAAGGGAGTTCTGGCCATCACATTTAAAGGGACAGCATGCCTTTTTAAATGCCTTTCTTCCATAGGAAATAATTAAGGATAGGGGCACCATCTTTTGGAGCTCATAGAATTGGACCCTCTGGTCCAATATTTTTGAAACTTGGGGAGTATTTTGGGGAGAGGCACTAGCTGCTATACTAAAAATCTGGTGCCTCTACCTCAAAAAATAGCCCCCCCAGAGCCCCCAATACCCATGGATCAATTCCCTATTATTCTCTATGGGAATCGTTCTCCATAGGGAATAATAGAGTGCCTAGTAGACATTTCCTTCCCCCCGCAATGCTTTCTAAAGGGGGTGGGTGGGCCTCCATACCAGGGAATTCCCCCCTCCCTGCCCCCTCCCTCTTTCTCTCTCTCACACACAAACACTTACATTACTTGGTCTTCTTCCAGCAGAATTTGCTGGCTGTGAAAAAGAAAGTAAGACTGCACAGGAAAAGAAAGGGAGGGGCCGTTCCTGTTTCCTGTGCAGCCTTAAAGGGCCATTCCTGTTTCCTGTGCAGCCTTAAAAACGGATCCCAAGCTGTAAAACATGATTCCTGCAGGTATGTTCTCTCTCCCCCGCCCCCAGACTTTTTAAGAGCGGGGGAGGAGGCTGAAAATTCGGGAGTCCCCAGCCAGGGCGGGAGGGTTGGGAAGCCTAGGAGAACAAGCAAATGAAACATATGGTGGGATATTATCTAAAGACCTCATGTTGAAGATGACTAGTCTAGGAGTACAAAAAAAAAATCTTAAAACAGCATCTGAAGCACTGGGTAGCCTGAATTTCAGTGGATAGAACATAAGACCACCCATTCTTTAAAATAGCTGTAAATACCAGTAGGATTCTCTTCACCACTCTATCTTATTTATACAAGACTGAAAAATGTGTAGGAGAACACTTTAACCTTCTGGGACATTCAGTGGGTGACCTCAAAGTAGCTGTTTTATTGCAAAGGAATTTCTGGAAAAGACTAGAAAGTGAAATTGCTGAGTTGCAAGTTATTACAACCCTCAGAACCATGGAATCCCCACTACTTAACAGGGATAATGGTTTCTTATCAAACTTACATATGCCAACCTCATTCAGCCCTTACATTTGTATTCTCACCAATCTCTCAGAAGGCCATACATCCTCTATATTTTATTTTATTTCTTATTTGGAATAATAGATTAGAAAAGTAGATTGTAATTTAATGTCTTCCAGTAGTAGAATTTAATGTCATTTGGAATTGTAGATTATAATGCATTTATCTGGTTTGGGGACAGGGGAGAGAACTCTACACAGCCAATCACCCCACTTCAAGGAAGAAGATGCTGTAATCTCACCTCCATGTTTGAAGGGTAATTACTCTCAACATTCCACAATTCAGGATACATCTGCCCATCAATCTTCAATTGTGACATATTTATTTCCTTCACTATTTTTCTCCCTGGAATTAAATCCAAATAAATGGTAACCATATAAATAGGGTTGATACAATGATGTCACCCAGAAGTGACATCATCAAAATGGTAACGCATGTACGGGGCTGCTCTAGGCATTTCCAGGGAAACTCCATGGTTTTCCCAGATGTTCTAGCCATTTTGGATTTAAAAACTCTATGGCACTATTGTACCATAAAGTTTTCCCTCCCAAATGGCTAATGCATCCGGGAAAACCACAGAGTTTCCTCAGAAACTCCTAGAGCAGCCCCGCATGTGCGCTGCCATTTTGATGATGTCACTTCTGGGTGGCATCATTGCACCAGCGACATAGGCAGAGGTTCCCCAGTCGGCCCAATGTGGGCTGGCAGGTTGGGAACCTCCCAGGTGGAGGAACCCTCACCTGGACCAGGGGCTTGGCAGCCCTACATATAAACTAGGCTTGTTATTCCTGTTTGATCCTTGAATCTGTTAAAATATTCATTATGCATGTAAGCTAATTAACGGCTCAACCTCTCCTTACATGTATGGATTGGTAATTTCTATTTCCTTTTATCTGAAAAAGTGTGCATGCACATGAAAGCTTATACCTTGAATAAAACTTTGTTGGTCCTAAAGGTGCCACTAGACGCAAACTTTTTTTTTTTTTTAATCATATTTATATCTTGACTCTCCAACTATCTGCTCAACAGGAACAAAAGAAATCAAACAGTAAACAATACAATGAATAAATGAAACAATAAACAGTGGTTCAATAAAATTTAACTTTCCTGCTGTAAAATATCCTGCAACAGGTCATTTGCTGCTAACTCCATTCCTATAGACTCAGTTGTGTTGTGGTTATTAGTGGTTTTCAGCAAATGCGTTAAACTAAACTAAATACCATGTATGTATTCATGTGATGATTGTAAGTTGTCCCATATTAACCTAGCTATCCTTAGTTTATATCATGAGGAGAGTGGCTATAGTATCTTCACCTCCTCAGAGCAGTAACCATCAATGGGATCAAAGCTCCAACATGTTGAGTTTGTATCATTCCATGAACATTGCATAATAAGTGGCCTGGATGCAGTTAAAAGCATCTTCTGAAAACTTTCAGAGCTTTCATGTGCAAGTCTGTCTCCTGATCTTCCAGACTCAGATTGATTCTGCCTCCATATATTTGGTTGCTTGAAAATTTCCTTCTCAGCTATTGGTATTACAACTTACTACTTAAATGACTTGGATGCAACCTAGAATTCTAAACAGAATACAGATTTTTTTTTTGTTTAAAAAACCTTTCTTGAAGGACAAAACATTCTCATTTATCTCATCTTTATTTGTTATTTCATATTGCATGTTAACTATTTCTGGGTACTCCACAACAGAAAACTCACAGGGGAGATGGCCACAATGCTACTGGCTTTTACAATTGCAATAGACAGGTAGATTAGGGATGGGCATGAACTGGTTCATGAACTAAAGTTTGGCCAAAGTGAAGTTTGTAGCAAGTCAACTGGCATGAACTTTTAATGAACTGTCCAACTGCTCATAGTGGTTTGTGAATAGATACATTTCCAGACAAACTATCTCCACTTAGTCTAAACATTACAAAACTTCAGAGCAACTGTGGGGTGGAACTTGGAGGGCATGTAGAGGAGTATCTGGAGGAGATCCCCTCAAGCTTGTGCAAGTGGTCATTTTGATAGGTTCAAGTTCAGGAGATACATGGGTGTATAGAACTGATCCTGTGTGAGCTGGAGTCACCAAACTCTCAAGAGATCTCCAGCTAACTTCCCTCTACCTTCCCTCTAAGTTTGGTCAGGATTGGATCTACAGGGCCTGAGTTATGCCACCCTCAAAATGTGCTCCCAGAAGAGTGCTTTTTGGGGAAATTATAGGAGATCTCCTGTGAGTTTGGTGTCTTTAGAATGAGGGGGTGGGTGTTCTGCCACATCATGAACTTTACATCCTGAACCAGTTTGTTTAGCCCCTAAAAGTTCATGACAGATTGTGGTTTGCAAACCAGGCATACTATCAAATCATTAACCAAACTGAACTACTTTTCCCCAGTTTCTTCCCATCTCTAGTCATTATTATTCACTAAACCACATTTTAAATCTTGTTTTTAATAGAAACTGTGATGAGATGAGAGATGCTATGCCAGTTATGGTGATGGAAAAGGACCTTGGTGCCTCTGTGACTGGCAAAAAGGGGAGAAGGTGCACTCCACAGATTCAGAACCTCATTTTTGAACTGACAGGAAAATGCACAAGCTCTTTGGTGTGTTAAAACTTGATGGGAAAGTTCAGGTCTGGCAGGCTTGAGTCCAAAGACCTGACAACCAGATTGGCTGAAGGTCCCGGAGCACTGGTAGGGTGGGGTTTCAAAAGTGAGGTTCTTTCTTTGTTTGGTATTTGATTGTGTGCCTTTTGGGTTGTGTGCATTTGGGTGCATTTTGCTGTATGTTTTACCATAAAGGATGACAGGAGAATGATACAAAACATGGTTGAAGATGCACCAGGAACAGGAGGCATCTTGCAGTTAACAAAGACCAGATATAACATGGATTGTGAGTACCTAGTCACTAACTGTCCTTTTGTTTATTTTGCTTAGCACAGCTAGATTCTGTCCATTGTAGTATGAGTTGGTGCCTTATAGTAGGTATGTCCAACAGGTAGATCGTGATCTACCAGTAGATTGCGGAGGGGTCAGAGGTAGATCACAAGCCCCACTTGGTCTCGCGGTTTGCTGGACAGGCGTTTGGGTTTTTTTGATGATTGTTTGGTGTGGTGGTATTTGATTATTGGTGCCAGTATGATGAATTCTTATTTTTACTTTTAGAACTGCATGTGTGGTTTTGGCATCATCTAGAGATCTTCAGTGCCTGTCAATCATTAATACTTTAGTACAGTGACAGTTTTGGACCAGATTCAGCCAGTGTTAACTTAGCACCCCAGCCACCCCAGTATAACGAAGATGAGTGTTCCAAAGAAGAGCAAAACCTACCACTTTCATGATGAATGGGAAATGGATTAATTCTTCATTATGGTGAAAGACAAGTGTTGTTGTCTACTTTGTAATGCCGCTGTATCCTTGCCCAAAAAGGGTAATCTGGAGCGTCATTATAAGGCTCTGCATAGCAGTAAGTTTGATGCTGATTTTCCACCTAAAAGTGAAATTTGTAAACTGAAGCTCAAAGAACTTAAATCTAAATTGGCTGCACAGCAACAGCTGATGGAGAAGCCAAGGTCACATTTATTGTTTAGTCTATCTATGGTTGAGGAAGCAGCTCCAGCGTTACAGATCTGCAACGTTCACAGTCAACACAGGAAATACATCTGATATCGTGAGATTTCTCTACCAGTGAAACGAGATTTGAAGGCAAGAAAAGCAGGAAATATTGGAGGAAGAAGAAGGAAGTCAATGAAGCAAACAGCCTACTCTAGGATTATAATACCAGAGAGAAACATCAGTGGCCATTGTTGTTGGGGGGACTAAGTTTTAATATTGTTTTTAAAGTGATTGGGACATTAAAAATTGGTGGAGTTAACAGATTTGGCAATTAAAAAATTACTACTGTTGGATAATAGATAAGAAAAATTGAACTGGTAAAAGGGAAAAAAATAAAAAAAATTTAAAGTGAGGCAAAAGTTGTGATGGAGAAATAAAAACTTTAAACATTAATATCTGAGCCTGGGAGGCTCAGAGGACAGCGAAATTGGGTGCGCTGGAAAGGGCAAGCTTCACTTTATCAAACCTGATGGTTTAAATTTAATTTGGTAAGATCAACATTTTTGATTTTTTTTTTACATGTTGACCCGATACAAACTCTTGCTAGATCTACTTCAGTAGAGAATGCAAGCCCAATTAGATGCAATGGAAGCTAGGATAATGAAGGGGGTGAAAGAAATGATAACTGCCTATAAAAAAGAAATAAGAAAGGATATTGAGGACTCAAAGAAAGAATTAAAAAAAGAAATAGAGAATCTCAGAAATGATACTGTGGTAATAACAAAGAAAGTACAAGAAGTGGAAGAGAGAGTGAAAACACATGACTCCACCTTGTTAAAAAAAGTGACAATTCATGACTGCAAACTGATGGAAACTCAGATCTGTCTGAGAGGTGTACCTGAAGATGAAGAATCAGACTTGAAAGAATACATAATAAAAATAATAGCAGAATTTTTGGAGAAAGATCCTGAAGGGAATAGAAATATGTATGACTATATGTATAGAGTTAATTCACTCTATGCAAAAAAGAATAATCTGCCAAGAGATGTGGTCATAAGATTTATGACAAAAGAAATGGTGGGAAAGATCATGAATAAAAACTTTGAAAAATCATTGACAGTGGGAGGCAGTAGAGTAAGAATTATGAAAGAACTGCCAAGACAAGTGTTAACTGACAGAAAGGCATATAAAAAATTGACAGAAAAACTATGTGACAATGGAATGAGGTATAGATGGATAATACCTGAAGGTTTGAGGTTTGAACTTCAAGGGAAAAGGATTACAATCACAAATACACAGAAACTGCATAGATTTTATGAAGAAAATAAAGAATTTGCACCATGATGGATTACAAATTGATAACTTGGAATGTAAATGGACTAAATTCACCACAAAAAAGAAAGGCAACATTTCATTGGATAAAAAACAAAATTGTAACATAGTATGTTTGCAAGAGGTGCATATTAGACAATAGGATTACAAATTTTTATGGAATAAACAATTGGAACTAGAATTTTTTACATTGGCTGAACAGAAGAAGAGAGGAGTAGTATTTTATATTAAACAAGAATTAAATCCGAAATTGGTATTTAAAGATAAAGATGAAAAATATATAGCGGTAGAAATTACTTTGAATGCCAAAAAAATGTTGTTGTTGGGACTTTATGCTCCAAATGGCGCTAAAGACATTTTCTTTGAAAATATTACACAACATCTTGATGAAGTGACCTATGAGCAAATTTTATTGATGGGGGATTTTAATGGAACAATTCAGAATACGATAGACAGATCTGGGAAGAAAAAAAATGATAAAGAACGGAAATCATTTTTTTTTCTTCCCATATCTGTCTATCGTATTCTGAATTGTTCCATTAAAATCCCCCATCAATGATAAAGAAGGGAAATTGCCGCTTCCGGTCTGAGCTGACGGCAGAGCTGCAGCCCTCTAAATAAGGGGGATTTTTTTTCCTTTGTTTAGGGCAGAAAGACCCTTTCGGGGGCCCTGCCCACTAATCTCAGCTAGAGATTAGACAAAGATGACGCCTAAACTCCTTTAGTTGTTGATCTCAGCTGAAATTAGGTGGCTGAAGCCGCCTTTTTTTTGAGCTTTGAGATCCGACGTCGGGGGAGCGTCTTCCATCATCTACAAAGGATTAAAAAGCCATTAAATTGACCTAAGCCTGTCGGAACCCAGGCACTTCAAGGACTGATTTATAACTGCAAGATAACTAACTAAGAAGCCGAAGTGAAAGAGCATAAGCTGACAAGGTACCGTTATTCAATGTTTCTGCTCCTGAGACTCTTTAAGCCAATTTGAATAGCCTTGAAAATTAAAAATAAATAGAAGTGAAGCGAAATAGAAGGAGATAACTGCCTGCTAAATTTGGACTCCTGGAAACTAAAGACTTAAATAGAATTTGTAAAAGAAGGAAATTGTTGTGCATTCCTGAGGTCTGTGACGCGGGCTCTTCTGTTCAACACTCCACGTTCATATCTGCAAATTTCAAAAGCTGCGATATTTGAAAGATGGGAACTGAGCAATCTGAACTGGGAAGTAAAACCTACTGGCCAATGAGGTGAAGCCTACAAGGATTACAAAGCTGTTACACTTGAACCAGGAAGGAATTAAAACCAAGATCAAAGAAGGACCTCTCTAAGACTGTGTGTAACCATAGACAAAGAATGATTGCCATTTTAAAAGGGGGGAAAACAGCCCAATTTGTTGAAAATCAATATCTCAGCCCAGGAAGATGGGAGGAAGATGAAATTAGCTTTATTTTAAACAGCATATTCTAAGCTATTGGACTTGGTGTTGAATTTTAATTTGGAGACCTTTTTAGGTTTGGTGAGTTTTTTATGTCAGAAGAGAGAGTAACCCGATCAAGGGCTCATTCTTTTGGCAAGATGCAAATCCAATTTGATGCATTAGAAACCAAGATGATGAAAGGAATGGATAAAATCTTACTGGCCCTTAAAAAAGAACTAAAAAAAGATATTGGTGATCTTAGGAAAGATATTGAGGGCTTTAAAGATGAACTGGGAAACAGAGTCAAACAAGTTGAAGAGAAAGTGGATACACAAGCTTCTACTTTGTTAAAACTTCAAGAAAGGGTTACAATCCACGACTGCAGATTGATGGAAACACAAGTGCATCTGAGAGGACTACCTGAAAGAGAGGAAACAGATTTAATGGACTACATGGTGAAAATCATTGCTGAATATTTAGAAGAAGATCCTGAAAAATTTAGAAGCATGCTGGACAGTGTCTATAGAGTCAACTCATCATATGCAAAAAACAAAGGCCTACCCAAAGATATCGTTGTGAAACTAAGGTCCAAGGACATAGCAGGAAAAATCATAAATAAAGGCTTTCAAAAAGCTTGGATAATAGAAGGGACCAGAGTTAAAATAATGAAAGAACTACCAAGACAAGTGATTAATGACAGGAAGAAATATAAGAGACTAACAGAGAAATTGCGGGCGGAGGGAATAAGATACAAATGGATACTATCTGAAGGTCTTTGAACAGCATGGAAGAAGGATTACAATAAAGAACGAACAAGAGATGTATAGCTTTTTTGAGGAGAATAAAGACTCTGCACCATAATGGAGTACAAATTACTATCTTGGAATATAAATGGACTAAATTCACCACAAAAAAGAAAAGCAACATTTCATTGGATTAAAAAACAAAAATGTAATATAATTTGTCTACAGGAAGTTCATATACAACAAAAAGACTGTAAATATTTGAAGAACAGAAATTTGGGATTGGAATTCTTTTCATTGGCAGAACAAAAGAAAAGAGGGGTTATCTTTTATATTAAAGAACAATTAGAGCCAAAACTGATACTCAAAGATAAAGAAGGAAGATATATTGCAGTAGAAGTGACAATGGAGGCAAAAAAAACCCTTGTTACTTGGATTGTACGCGCTTAATGGAGCAAAAGACAAGTTCTTTAAAAACATCAACCGACAGTTGGATGAAATGTCGTACGACCAGATTTTGATGATGAGAGATTTTAATGGGACAATACAAAATAATATTGATAGATCAAGCCAAAAGAAAAAAGATAAAGAAGGAAAATTACCAAATTCTTTTTTTGAGTTAGTTAAACAAGAAAATTTGGAAGATATTTGGAAAAAATTTAATCCTGAAGTAAGAGACTATACCTTCTTCTCAGCAAGACATAATTCTTTTTCTAGAATAGATATGTTATGGGGTTCCAAAAACTTGGGCCTCATGACTAAAAAAGTAGAGATTCTACCAAAGGTTTTTGCAGATCACAACCCAATTTGTTGGACTACAAAATTGCAAAGAAAAACAAGAAGATGGAGAATTAATGAGGACTTACTACAAGATAAAGACATTGTGGCATTTTTAGAGAAGGAATCTCCAGCGTTTTTCCAAATAAATGAAACTGAGGATGTAGAATTTCAAACAGTTTGGGACACTTACAAAGCAGTAATGAGAGGAATACTAATTACATTGAATAATAAGGATATGAAGGCCAAAGAAGAACGGTTGCTAGCTTTACAAAATGAAATAAATAAAAAAGAGGGGGAATTGAAAAAAAGACCAGGAAAAAAGAAGTTAATAAAAGAAATTACAATATTACAATCTCAAGTAAGACATTTGCTGAATAAAGAATTAGAATGGAATTTAAAAAGTTTACAACAGAAATCATTTGAGGGTGCGAATAAACTTGGGAAATACCTAGCCTGGCAGTTGAAAAAAAAGAAAGAAAATAAAATCATCAATAAAATTATGGTGAATGGAAAAGAAATAGTAGATCAAGACGGAATCAAAAGAGAATTTTTTAAATATTATGCAAAATTATTCAAAGGCGTGACAAATAGAAAAGAAAAAATGGAAGAGTATTTACGAAATATCCAAATAGCGCCCCTGACTGAGTACATGAAAAAGATTTTAAATGATCCAATTGAAAAGATCGAAATTGAAGCAGCAATAAAAGCAATGAAAGAAGGTAAGGGTCCTGGGCCAGATGGATTTACATCTAAATTTTATAAAACCCTCAAAGATGAGATAACACCCAAACTGCAGAAACTGATCAATACAATAAGAGAAAAAGGGATCATTCCAAATACATGGAAAGAAGTGACAGCATTGGGCACTTTAAGGGGAAAAGTGCTGATGCACTGTTATGTAACTCCTACTATACCTGCTAATGAAATGCATGTGAGAAGCATGTGCAGCTAGTTAAGAATTGGGTAACATGATTGGCTAGCTGCACTATATCAACAGAGGGCCTAACTCTCATTCTCTGTGGGTTGATGAATACGGAGGACGTGCGGAGGAGTGGAGAGCTATTTTGATCAGAGGCTGTTACTCTGTCGGACTGATTGATGATGATGATGACTTGGTATGTGTAGACTACTCTCTTGGACTGTGACTGTGTACTGCTAACTTGGATGGACTGAACTTACTGTGTATTGACTATCTGGACTGCCTATTACTACTCTTTTGCCTTACACCAAATACAACTGTTTCAACTGGCTTGCTGAAGTTTTTGTCTTCATAGAACTTTTACTGGGGGCTGCATTTATCAGGGCACTCATACCTGCAGAACTTCCACGCACACTGACAAGAAGCTGTAATTTCGTTGATCCCCAAAGAAGATAAAGATGTCACAAATGTAAAGAATTATAGACCAATTTCATTATTAAATAATGACTACAAGATCTACACAAGAATTCTGGCAGAACGATTGAAGCAATATCTGATAAACTTTATAAAAAAAGATCAAGCTGGATTTCTTCCTAAAAGGCAAATAAGAGACAATGTAAGAACTGTCATCAATGTTGTGGAATATTATGAAAAGCATCCAGAAAAAGAAGCGGCTTTATTTTTTGTAGATGCGGAAAAAGCCTTTGACAATTTGAACTGGGACTTTATGTTTGCAGTAATGGAAAAAATTAATTTAGGGGAACATTTTATAAGAATGACGAAAGCAATATATACAGAACAGCAAGCAAAATTGTGCGTAAATGCAGACCTTACAAGAGAATTGATGGTAAGCAAAGGCACAAGACAAGGATGTCCGTTGTCACCATTGTTGTTTATAATGACTCTTGAAATTTTATTACAAGTGCAAAACGACAAAGAAATAGACGGATTAAAAATTAAAGGATTCTCTTATAAATATAAAGCTTTTGCAAATGACATTGTGTTTATTATAGCGAATCCGATTCAAGTAACACCATTGCTCTTAACCAAGATAAAAGAATATGGAGAGATTGCAGGACTATATATAAATGCAGAGAAGTCGATGTTTTTATGTAAAAATATGCAACCAAATAGACAGAATGAACTGCAGGCACTGACGGGGTGTAAAGTTACTTCTAAAGTAAAATATCTTGGCGTAGAAATAACCATGAAGAACATAGATTTATTTAAAAATAATTATGAAAAGCTTTGGTGCAAGATGGACAAAGATTTGATAAAATGGAGCAGACTTAATTTATCTTTATTGGGCAGAATTGCTGCAGTTAAGATGAATATTTTGCCAAGAATAACGTATCTGTTTCAAACTATCCCGATTGTGAAAGATAGCAAACAATTCAATAAGTGGCAAAAGAAGCTCTCTGACTTTGTATGGGCCGGGAAGAAACCAAGAATTAAGATGAAAATTTTAACAGATGCAAAAGAAAGAGGAGGCTTTCAGCTCCCGGACTTAAGATTATACCATGATTCTGTTTGCTTGACGTGGATCAAGGATTGGATAATGCTGTTGGATAAAAAACCTTTAAGGTTGGAAGCTCATGGGAATAAATTCGGCTGGCATGCGTATTTGTATTATGGGAAACACAAGATGGATGGTTTTTTTTTCTCATCACTATATTAGAAACACTTTATTAAATACTTGGATAAAATATAAGAAATATGGTGATGAGAGGAAGCCGCTTTGGATAGTGCCAGCAGAAGTAATAAAAATAACAGCTGAATCTGAGGAAGAAAGAGCGATGTCATACAATCAATTGTTAAAGATTCAAGGTGGGAAAGTTGAATTAAAGTCAGCAGAAGAGCTAAATAATAAATATGACTGGTTCCAAATGCAACAAATAAAAAGTCTGATGGAAAATGATATGAAATTTGATGGAATTAGACGTGAGCAAACAGAATTGGAAAAGGTTTTGCTTGGAGACAATGAAAAATTAATATCAAAAGTATATAAATTATTATTGAAATGGTCTACAGAAGAGGAAGTAGTAAAACCTCAAATGGTTAAATGGGCAATCAATATAAACAGAGAAATCCAAATGGATACTTGGGAGTACCTTTGGAAGAACTTGATGAAGATATCAACATGTCAGAATATCAAGGAGAACTGTTTTAAAATGATGTATAGGTGGTATATGACTCCGAAGAAACTGGCAAAGATGAGTAAAAAGATGTCAGACAGATGTTGGAAATGTAAGCACCATGAAGGTTCTTTTTTTCATATGTGGTGGACCTGTGAAAAAGCAAAAAACTTTTGGCGGATGATACAACAAGAAATTTCTAAAATTTTGGGTTATGACTTCAAGAAAGTGGCAGAGACTCTTCTGCTAGGATTATAAATAGAAAAATTTCCAAAAGAAGATAGGACTTTAATTTGGTATCTGCTCTCAGCTGCTAGGACATTGTATGCGCAGCTGTGGAAACAAGAAAAAATACCAGAGAAATGGGACTGGATTGTGAAAGTTTTATCATGGAGCGAGATGGATAAATTAACAAGAACTTTGAGAGACTATGATCTGGAAGTGTTTAAAAAGGAGTGGAAGAAATTTTAAAAATATAGAGTTAGAATGGAACGTAAAAAGACATTGGACAATTTTTTAATATGAATGAGAAGAAAAAGACAGTGTGTTTTGATGGGTTTGGGATACCTTTATATTTGGATTTAAATATATAACTTCGGGGTAAGTCTAATAACGGAGGGAGGGGGGATTGAAAGTATCATATGGGTAAGGGATAGAAAAGATATAACTAAACATCGTAACCGTATGTTATTATTAAATTGTTAAAATACAACATTGGAGGGAGGGGGGATTGAAATGTCATACGGATTAATATTGAGATAATTAAGAAATAACTAAGTTGTGTAACCATATGATATCAATAAATTGTTAAAACTCAAAAGAAGGGAAATTGCCAAAGTCTTTTTTTGAACTGGTTAAACAGGAGAGTTTGGAAGATATATGGAGGAAATTTAATCCTGTATTATGGGACTATATCTTTTTTTCAGCCAGACATAGCTCTTTTTCTAGAATTGACATGTTGTGGGGTACTAAAGATTTGGGACTTATAACAAAAAAATAGAGATATTACCAAAAATAGGAGCTGATCATAACCCAATAATGTGGATTACAAAATTGTCGAAAAAGTCAAGAAGATGGAGATTAAATGAAGATTTACTACAAAATAAAGAAATAGTGACATCTCTAGAAAATGAAACCAAACGTACTTCCAAGTAAATGACAGAGAGGATATAGAATTTCAGATGGTATGGGATGCCTACAAGGCAGTAATGAGAGGATTATTAATAACATTTAATAGTAAAGACAAGAGAGCAAAAGATAAACAGATGTTGG
The DNA here is from genome assembly GCF_032191835.1 of Heteronotia binoei. Lineage (NCBI taxonomy): Eukaryota > Metazoa > Chordata > Lepidosauria > Squamata > Gekkonidae > Heteronotia > Heteronotia binoei. The sequence goes on from NC_083229.1 coordinate 45,271,405, forward strand.
ACATTCAAAATGAAATTAAGAAAAAAGAAGGTGAATTAAGGAAAAGGCCAGGAAAAAAGAAAATTATAAAGGAGATTACAATATTGCAAGCACAAATAAGACATCTGTTAAATAAAGAATTTAATATGAAAAAATTAAAACAGAAATCTTTTGAGGGAGCGAATAAACCTGGAAAATATTTGGCCTAGCAATTGAAGAAAAAGAGAGAAGTAAAATTATTAATAAAATTGTGGCTGATGGAAGAGAGATGGTAGATCAAGAAGAAATAAAGAGTGATTTTTTAAAATATTATGCTAAACTATTTAAAGGTGTTAAAGTAAAGAAGGAAAAGTTGGAAGCGCATTTGCAGAAGATTAAAATAGCACCCTTACCTGATTATATGGAAAAAGTTTTGAATGATCCAATTGAAAAAATAGAAATTGAAGCAGCGATTAATGCAATGAAAATTGGAAAGGCTCCTGGACCAGATGGATTTACAGCAAAAATTTTTAAAATGTTTAAGGAAGAATTAATACCAAAACTTCAAAAATTAATGAATGTGATAAGAATAAATGGGAAAATACCGAATACATGGAAGGAAGCAGTAATTTCGTTGATTCCAAAGGAAGATAGAGATGTTACTAATGTAAAGAATTATAGACCAATCTCATTATTAAACAATGATTATAAGATATACACAAGAATCTTAGCAGAACAGCTTAAACAATATTTAATAAACTTTATAAAGGAAGACCAAGCGGGTTTTCTCCCTAAAAGGCAAATAAGAGACAATATTAGAACTGTTGTAAATATTGTAGAATACTATGAAAGACATCCAGAGAAGGAAGTTGCATTATTCTTTGCGGACGCAGAGAGAGCCTTTGATAATTTGAATTGGGACTTTATGTTTGCAGTAATGGAGAAAATAAAGTTTGGGGAAAACTTTATAAGAATGATAAAAGCAATTTATACTGAACAACGTGCAAGGTTATGTATAAATGCAGATCTTACAGAAGAAATGATAATCAGCAAAGGTACAAGGCAAGGTTGTCCGCTTTCACCATTGTTGTTTATAATGACTCTTGAAATCTTACTGATGCAAATACAAGATGATGAAGAAATTGAAGGAGCGAGAATTAAAGGATTTCCTTATAAATATAGAGCATTTGCAGATGATATAATGTTTATAAATGAAAATCCTAAGCAAGTAATACCTTTGTTGTTAGCCAAAATACAAGACTTTGGAGAATTGGCGGGACTTTATGTTAATAAAGAAAAGTCAAAAATTGCGATGAGAGAAAACCACTATGGATAGTGCCAGCAGAAGTAATAAGAATAACAGCTGAGACAGGAGAGGAAAAGGGGATGTCATATATCAATTACTAAAAATACAATGCGGTAAAATAGAATTGAAAACTGCTGAAGAGTTGAATAATAAATATGATTGGTTTCAAATGCAACAAATAAAAAGTTTGGTGGAAAGCGATGTTAAAACTGAAGGAATAAGACGAGAACAAACAGAAATGGAAAAAGTTCTGCTTGGAGATAATGAAAAATTAATTTCGAAAATCTATAAATTACTTTTAAAATGGTCTATGGAAAATGAAATAATGAACTCTCAAATGATTAAGTGGGCAATTAATGTAAACAAAGAAATACAGATGGACACTTGGGAATATTTGTGGAAGAACTCTATGAAACTCTCAACATGTCAGAGTATTAAAGAAAACTGTTATAAGATGATGTACAGATGTATATGACTCCTAAAAAGTTGGCAAAGGTGAACAATAAGATGCCAAATAGATGTTGGAAATGTAAAAAAACATAAAGGTTCTTTCTACCATATGTGGTGGACTTGTGAAAAAGCGAAAAGTACTGGCAGATGATTCAACAAGAGATTTCTAAGATCTTGGGATACGAATTTAATAAAGTTGCAGAGTCTTTTCTGTTGGGATTACAAATAGGAAAATTTCCAAAAGAAGATAGAACTTTAATTTGTTACTTGCTCTCAGCTGCTAGGACATTGTATGTGTAGTTGTGAAAGCAAGAAAAAATACCAGAGAAATGGGATTGGATTGTAAAAGTTATGACATGGCGTGAAATGGACAAGTTGACAAGAACCTTGAGAATCTATGATTTAGAAGTATTTAAGATGGAGTGGAAAAAGTTCAAAAGATATGTAGAAAAAGAGTGGAAAATAAAAGGACTTTGGACAATTTTTGATAATGACTAAGTACAAGAGGGAGGAGGATATTAATTTTGGTTCTTATTAATTATGGGTACCTTTAATATCAAGATTTTAAGTATATAACACCGGGGGGGGGGTCAAGTAACGGGGGAGGAGTGGGTAGAAAGTAATATATGGGATAGATTTTTAAAAAGTAATTATTAATGAAGTAAGAAACTGAAATTTATTACCATATGTTACTTATAAAATTGTTTGAAAACCAAGAATTGTTTTGGAAGCTAGTGCCTAGAGACAAATTTCCCAACACGAGAAGATGTAGTGAAGCTGTACACTCCTGTTTCGGTTCAACTTATTTGTGTGAATCTGCATTTTCCCATCTGAAAATGACAAAGAGTACACAGCATCCAACATGACAGATGAACATCTCCAGGATTCCCTGAGACTGGCCCTCAAACAATATTCAACCAACTTCAAAAAGCTGGTGGATGAAATGCAGGCTCATAGATCTCATTAATTAGCAGGAGCGAAGTTTTAAAGATTGCACAAGATCAGCCTGGATCAATACTTGACCGACATTTAACACAAATTACTCAATAAAAGTTAAAGAAAGTTATTAAGACAGTTAAAGAAAGTTGTAACAATAAAAATTTAAGAAAAACTGTTCGCAGTTCTCTCTAGATCTTCGTCTCTCTGTTTCGTTTTTGCTTATTTTGCTTACCTGTAAATGACAGAAGGTAAATGGGGGGGGGGGGGGTGGAACCCAACTTTGGTGGGTTAAAATCTAATTTTAAACTTAATTTTCATGGTGGTAGATCACCAGCACTTTTGTCGGGGAAAAATAGATCATGACCTGTTCGAAGTTGGACATGCCTGCCTAATAGGAATAAAGTTGCTTAATTAGAAAGAGTCTGCATGAGTCCATACCCACCCTTTTGGCTACTTGGCATGTGACAGTGAAACACCCCTGTGCAGTTGCCTTGGGCAACCCATGAGAAGGAAAGGAATTGGATTTAGCCCCAAGGTGGTAGAGGCAACGGTGAAAAAGGGGGCAAAACAGAGACTAGCGTTGTCCCACATTGTGACAGAGATCACAACAGAGACAATTATTTATTTTATTTATTTTATAATTTCTATCCCGCCCTTCCCAACAAATGGCTCAGGGCGGCCACTTATCAATTCACTATTCAAACATTTTCAGATAGTGATTATTTTAAGAAGCTTTGCATCTATTCACAACAACCAGGAAAACAAGATTTCTAACAGAGATCAAGAATATGCTTATATTAAAAATATTAATGGCAGATCCATAATGGATTATGGCCTTAAGGCACAAACAGAAAGTCTAATGAAGTTCACTTGCTTCATAATGGTACCCTTTTAAGATAAGGAAGGCTATTTCAGTCTGTGACCAATAAACCATTATAATTGGATTATGGTGCAAAGGCATAAATTGGACTGTAGTGCAGAATGTTGTCAATTCAATGTGGCCTCAGTTAATTTACAATTAAAATGCTATATTATCAGCATTGCATCACAAACTGATGTACACTTTATATAAATGTCTGACCAAGTCTGATGAATATCTTCAGCAAAATCCTTAACCCATATAGGACCACAGCTGAAACTGTTATACTCTTTCATTGTTTTAGGCTCTAAGTTCATGCTTTAACTGCTGATATGGCTACATAGCTGTAATCTACTATTCATATTAGTAGCTCTTTTGAAACCTAGAGATTATTTCAAGAATAAGAGCTGTGGTTGGTAGCAAGAATATCTATATCACACCGAACACATTGTATACACATTATATACATGTTACTATCACAATTAAAACAATAACTGGAGCATTTGGTGAGATATCATGAATCATTGTCTCCTATCAAGTCAGAACACTACCTAACAACAGAAGGTAAACAGAATGGTGAATGTGATATATCTATCTTCAGCATACTAGCTCTTAAAAGTGGTGTAAATTGTAAGCCGAAATGCCCTCAAACGAGGTTGGGGAATTGGTCAGGTGGGCACCTGGCTCACTAGGGATCTTTTACCAATGTATACAAGAATACACGTCCAGAAAAGTGATGCTTAAATAATGGGGACTCTAATTTAATAAAACCAATTATAATTTATTGAGAAAAATATAGTCTTCCATACAAGATAAAATACTCATAAAATCACACACTCAGTCCTGGGAAATATAGATAGATCAATAGGGGAACAATGAGGGTAGACATACAGGGTAATATTTACCTATCGTAGCTTCCAAGGAAGACTCCAATGGCGACAAGAGAGGGTGTGGGTAAGGGGCCCAAAACTGATCAGGAATCGGGGATGGATCTATACAGCGGGGATTGGGATACTGATAGATACACACACAAGTAAAAGTTGGGTCAGAGGTTAAATAAACTATTGTTGACCCTCAGGGGATGGGAGGAGAAAGGGGTGGCTCTGCAATGACCATAAGGGCTGGACTTATGCAGTAGCCAATGGAGAGTTGATTGGTGGCACCTTATTGGGTGTTGGGGCTGGCCAATCAACTTGCTGGGTTGGTTGTTACCTGGAGAGGCTTTCATATTGAAAAGTACCCAGGGGAGGCTCCAAAGTACCGCTGTGTAGAAGAATGAGAAAATGACTGTAAAAAGGGGCACTTCAAACTAACACTATGGTGACAATAGGTATTCAAATTGGTGCCTAGGTAACACCCGGTTTAAACAAAAGCCTTGGCACTGGCTGGAGATGGTTGTCCTCCTCTCTAGTCTCCTTCTTGGCACCAGCCTTTGTTCTGGGTTCTGTTGATCAAAGGAAGCAGCTGCCGAACATATAAAGAGTCTTTTGGGTGGATAGGTCAACCAAAGGTGACCTCTGAAGTGTACATGAGCCTTTAGTCCTGCTAAAATGGAAGTAAGCCTGTTGGGAAGATGTCTGCATGTGGTATTAGCCTTCCATGGTGGATTCCATGGTCAGTGCTTCATAACTGTTCGCCTGGACAGCTCCCTGGCGGCGCAGTTTCTTCCGCTCCATGGCTTGACATTCTGAACGACGGAAAGCCGTTCTTTTTGCTTGTAGACACTCTACCGGTTTAGAATGTCTAGTTAACTCATGGCTCTTTGTACAACACAAGTCCTTTATATTCCTGGATAGACATACTCACACTCCCGGCCAGATGAGCGTGAGTCACCTTCTCCCGGTGTGCTGGCACCCATGCTGGTATTTATAATGTTTAGGAAAAAGGGGGCTTTTCCTCAAAAAATTTACTCTAATTTTATTTATTTAAAAGATTTCTATGCTGATTTTCCATAAATCCTTCTCAAGATGGCCACTAATGTTATAAAGACAGCATACAATACAGTAAATATCATCTTACTGATAACTCTAAATAATTTAATCTTTATTTTTAAAACAATACCTACAAGAGCACATAATTCAAAACTACTATGTTTAATTTTTTTTAGTTCTGCCTTACCCCTTTAACAATAGTCCAATTAGGGTTGCCAAGTCCAATTCAAGAAATATCTGGGGACTTTGGGGGTGTAGCCAGGAAACTTTGGGGATGGAGCAAGGAGAAAGGGTTGTGACAAGCAGAATTGATCTCTGAAGGCACAGAAAAATGCCATACATAAATAAATCCAAATCATTAGTATGCGAGGTCACACCTCTGACATCACCGTCATTTGCATACTAGGCCACATTTCTGACATCACTGTCATTTGCATACTAGGTTACACCTCTGACATCACCAAAAGTGTATAATGTCTTTTTTGGGGTGTGGTAACAATTCTGGTCATCACACCTCAAAAAAGATATTCTAGCACTGGAAAAAGTCTAGAAATATATCTTCACACACACACAGGTATATATATATATACACACACAAAGGCATAAATATATAGAAATCCCAGGGGGGGGGGAATCAAATTCCAACACACTGCTACAGAGCCAGCATGGTGTAGTGAAGAAAGAAAGAAAGAAAGAAAGAAAGAAAGAAAGAAAGAAAGAAAGAAAGAAAGAAAGAAAGAAAGAAAGAAAGAAAGAAAGAAAGAAAGAAAGAAAGAAAGAAAGAAAGAAAGAAAGAAAGAAAGAAAGAAAGAGAGGGAGAGAGTTGAAAAGAAAGAAAGAAAGAACACTGACAAAAAGAAAGAAATAATGAATGAAAGAAAGGGAGGGAGGAAGGGGGAGACAGTTGCAAACAAATAGAGAAAAAAAGAAAGAGAAATGAAATAGGAAGAAAGAAAAGGGAAGGAGTGAAAGAAAAGAGGAAAAAAAGAAAGAAAGAGAAAAGAAAGGAAAGGAAAAAATAAAGAGACTGAAAGAAAGCAGATGCAAGCAACTCGCCTGTAAAAGTGCTGACTCCCACAAAGCCCCGGCTCTGCAGATTGGCCCCTCAAGCCCCGCCGGCCAGCTGGATGTCAGGAAGCCCCTGCGCAAACGCAGCAGGCCTCCCTGAGCCCCGGTGGACACCCGGACGTCAGGAGGCCCCAGCGCAAGTGCGGCAGACCTCTCCAAGCCCCACTGGACAGCGCAACGTTGGGAGGCCCTTGTGCAAGCGTGGCAGGCTTCCCTGAGCCCTGCTGGACAGTGCAACGCCGGGAGGCCCCCATGCAAATGCAGCAGGCCTCCCCGAGCCCCGCCAGTCACCCGGACATTGGGAGGCACCCGCGCAAGCGTGGCAGGTCTCCCTGAGCCCTGCCAGGCAGCGGGGGAAGTTGATAAGGTCAAGCCGGAACACTGCCCGGACCAGCCGGAATGCTGCCCAGAACAGCCAGAACAGCGTTCCGGTGCGTTCCAACTCAAAAAAAGCCCTGGGAAGATGTATTTACTGCACTCAGTATCATGCTTCTGTGGCTGGTATATGAATGCTATATGAACCAAATATTGTAGCGTTTGCAAGTCAGTTCTTATTGGAGATGTCAGGGTTGACTCTGGGACCTTTTGCATGGCAAGCAGATACTCTACCACTGAGCCATGGCCTTTTCTGAGCAGTCATTTCTCTCAAGCTAGCATTCAGTACAGACAGGTAGACTCAAAAGAACTTCCCTTTTTTGAAACCAAAGCACTGTTAGAACTTAAGGCAGGAGGGGGCTCATGGCCTGCTTCAGACACACCAGACTAGACTAGACTTGACTAGAATGAAAATGAGAAAAGCTGCTTTTGACATCACCCCATTCAAATATCAGAAGGAGAATAGGACCATTTCATTTCTAGACCACCCAATTACCATATATATCACACATACAGAGAAAGAAAAGGGGAGGAAGGATGGTAATACCCTAAGAGCAAGAAAGGAAGAAGAACATAGCATGACTGCCAAGGGAATGTAGAGCAATTACAAAGAGAGAGAGAGAGAGCGAACACAGCTGATACTAAGGAAGCTGTCAGTCAAGTAACCAAAAGGGTGAAAAGGAGCATCAGAGAAGGTGCCTGCAAGCCAAAACATAAGGAATAAAAAAGTACCATAAAGAAGCTATAGAAGGAGGACAAAGTTGTCAGTATCATTTGGGACAGGGAGGCTCATGGTGACAGCAGGAAAGATAAGAGTACAGAAAATTCCTAATTCCTCTCCCCCTTTGATTTCAACAGCAGCAATAGTCGAACAAACCCTGTAGCAATCATACAAGACTGCTCTTCTTTGGGTTGTGCAGAATATTTTTACAAAATATTTTAATACAGTACTGGAGGCTGTCTTTAAGTCTGAAACATAGAGTGCTTATGCTTTCCAAGCAGATGTATTTATACTTTTAGAAAGCATTAAAGCAATAACACTTTTTGGGAAATTTTCATATTATTTAGAAGATAGTGTACATGTAGTATTGCTTTGTACATATGATGGGAAGCATCCGTGCACATCTGCTTCCCCATCATGCCTACAGATTCACAGCCAGTTATGATGTAATCTCATCTACAGTAGTGATGTACAGTTTGGATCCAGAAGAATTTGAGATTCTTTGCATAATCTGAATATTCCAGATATTTTCAAATCTGAATATTTTTAATAATTTAATAAATTTTATAATTGTATATGCAGTCTCATTAGTTTCTGTAGAAAACCAGGTGGGCTGCCTGGAAAATGAATCATTTCCCAGATACCAAGGCACTCAGGATGGGTGAGGGCAGGAAGCTGTGTGTCCCTTAACTGGTATTATCATGGATTCATAGTTTTGCCAAGGGAAGAGAAATCACAGTAAGACCAAAGCCTGTGTCTGAGATTTCTGTGCATTTATGGAATCTCAGAGCAGGTATAGATAACATTTTCACATTGGTCTTATTCAAATGAAATGTAGGCATAGCTTTAAACAATCCTATCTACTATCTTCCTGATCGTCTTCTGTTGATTGACACTTTATAAGCTGAAGGAGGCCTTCTTGTGCCCCTTTCCAAGAACTTTGCTTTACATTTGATCCCCACTTTATCTTAGTGTATTTTGTTATATCATATTTAGGAATAAGATTAATAGATGCATGGATTAGACTGTAGATTAATAGGGAACTGATTGGCACAAGCAGTGGGAAAATGTCAGGGTTCTGAAGTTAGGATGGGTTGTCTTATTTTTATGGGAAATGGCTGTTAATGGAATTTAATCAAATTCTGAATATTTGGCAATTGTGATTTTTTAATAAAATTCAGAATCCAAAGGGTCACAGCACTGAATTTGAGTTGTGATACTGTTATATATCTACAGTGTGCTCATAGCAGTTACAACTTGCCAGACCACCATTTTCAAGAATGATAATCCAAGAGAAACTGGGAAAGAGGGAGGTGGTATTCTCACTGGTGCCATATCCATCAGTGAAATTCATTAGTAGGCCTTAGTATATTCCCTAGTTTAACATTTAGTTCGTTTAATGGCAGATGATTAGCGATGATACTACCTAGCCTAATTTATTGGTTAAACTTGGAAAATTTAAGAGAAATAAACTACAATCCGCCTTAGTGCTGAAAGTACCACTTGATTAATCAGCAATGAATAAACTAATGCATTCTCTGTGTAAAACAGTACCAAGCTCTCACTAAAGGATGTCACCAGGAAGAAGCAGAACCACATTGTCGCCTTATCGGAAAAGCATTTAATACTATTGGCATTGTTATTCAGAACCTTCAACCATCTCTTAATGCTTATGCTGTTAACAAACTTATGCACTTGACATCTTGGCTGATGAACAAATTCTGCCAAATAGACCATGACAGTTTTAGTTAAAGAATAAATTAACTTACTCTGCAGTGCTGAATTCACAGATACTGGTGGAGTATATTCCCCACTTTTAAAGACCACAGAAGAAAATAAGGCATGTGGGGGGAAATTAACTACTTTTGAGATGACACACCTATTTTCTGCCTAACAGCTTTAAAAAAAAAGGTAGTCCCCTGTGCAAGCACCAGTCGTTTTCAACTCTGGGGTGACATTGCTTTCACAACGTTTTCACGGCAGACTTTTTATGGGATGGTTTGCCATTGGCTTCCCCAGTCATCTACACTTTCCCCCCAGCAATCTGGGTACTCATTTTACCGACCTCGGAAGGATGGAAGACTGAGTCAACCTGGAGCTGACTACCTGAACCAGCTTCTGCTGGGATTGAACTCAGGTCATGAGCAGAGGGCTCCGACTGCAGTACTGCAGCTTTACCACTCTGCGCCATGGGGCAGCTTTATCCCAGAACATATTGCCCAAGCAAATTAGATTGCAAGATGGAGCATACAGGCTGCAAAACAACATGGCAGCAGTTTTGATCCATAGCCCAAAATGCCATATCCGCACAACAGGGTGTGGTAGCTTTTTGTGGTGCGACTGGGATGGCCTTCGAACAGAGTGAGTGTGGGAGTGGAATGGGAGGCAGCTGAGTGTGTTTGGTCATGCTTTTTTGGTCCACCCAAGTCCTGTCCCTGTGCCGATGTAGAATGCCAGTCTGGACCCAACCATTCAGTTGCAACTGACTTGTAGCAATTCTATGAAGTTCCATCTCATGGGGTTTTCAAGGCAAGATGTGAGCAGAGGCATGCCATTGTCCTCCCCTGAATAACAGCCCCAGCCTTCCTTGGTTGTTTCCATCCAAATACTGACCTTAACTTCCCAGCTCTGGTGAGATTTGGCTAGTCTGGGCTGCTACCACTTTTCTTTGCACATATGAAAACAGGTGGTAACCAGCCCTACACACACTGTTGTGATGGCATGCCATTAAAGAAGGCAGAATGGGGCCTCTTTGGGTGAGGATGAGGCAAAATTAAGATACCCCTAAATCCTAAAGGCATGCTAATTTCAACAAAAGTTTTTATTTTACTGTGATTTTATGGACCTTACATGACATAGTAAGCTATTAGAACTGTCTTAGTTCTGACAGGATAATGTACATTTCAGAAACTGTTTCATCACTACTGTGGTTGGACGGGAAATCATCAGTGCTCATCTGTAGAGCAGCAATATGAATTCCTAGAGGTTTTTATGTTTCCCTCCTCCTACAAATGAAGGACATTTCTGGCTGGTGGTTATTTTAATGGATATTAAGTAGCAGTGCTGGCAGAGAAATAAAAGCATCATGTCTAAAGAGGAGCAGTGAGCAGAGCCCAAGAAATCTAAATGCAGTAAATCACTAGACTAGATGGTATTCATTTGTAAGAAGCTCTACAGAACCTAGAAAAGAAAGCAGCTAATGAAAATGATGCTCACAAATACTGGAACAGCGCCATTATTGTGCATTAAAAAGAAGAAAGGTGATCCAAGGATACTAGAGTAATCTATTGCATCACAAATGGTGGTATAAAAACAGAGCAAGGATTTCCCATGCTGCTAAAATGTTTGTATATTTCAGCAGATTTATAGAGGGATGATACAGTCTATGAGAGTACCATTGTACTCTTGGTAAATCCTGATGTAGGATCCATTCCCTGGTACTGTGATACAGCTGTGGTACTGTGATAAAGCTGTGGGGCTGTGGGTAAGATCTAACAAACCTCTTCTACTAAGTAAGAAGTGCCTTGACACATCTGATAAAGGTAGGGCCACCAATAGGGAGGAGATTGGGAGGACAAAATTCCAAGTCAAGTGGTGGGCCCCTGAAGATGGCATCATGCTGTATTCATAGAATACATTTAATTTTCTTCTAATGCAGTACTGAATGCAGCCATAGGGACAAGGGAGGCAGACAACAGCTTGGACTTATGAGGCTGAGGGAAAATGTTTGCTGATCGAATCCTGCTAAAGCCATCAGTTGAGGTTGTACTAGAGCAAGGGAAGACTAACCAGGACAAGCTACAGTCAATGCCAGAATGCAGCTTCCTAACAAGGTCTATGATTTCCTTTTTACTTTAGTTCCACCCAGCTCCTACACAGCCAGAACTTGCAAAGGGGCAGCTTTGTTAGTGCACGGTAATTTTAAAAAAGTGATTATTGTTGTCTTTTCTATAACATTTATCTAACTCTTTTTCCACATCTCCTCCTTTATTCTGCTGTTTTCCTTTCATGATCTGTCATTCATCTATGCTCACTTCTAATTTTTTTAAATCTCATCTCACCTTATCTCAGCATAACCTCATTTCAACATAGCATCCAAGTTCCTTAATAATTATAACTGTTGATATTGCCTTAATGGAAGATAACTGTTAGGAGACAGATATGCCTGAGCACCCATTCCAGCTTGGAGAAGGTGATCCCTCCAGCAGATCAAAAAGGGCAAGGAGAAGGATGAGTGTGCATGTGGATGTTGTCAGTATTTGAGTCTGTATAATGTATGATGCAATGCTTAGATTGTGAGCATCTGAGAGTGACAGCCAGTGACAGATAAGTTCATGTGAGCTGAGTCAGGTGTACAGGTTTTTTTTCCCTCTTTACAAGGACATGTGGGAGTGACTCAGCACTATGTTACTATTGGCTGGCTGTAGTATAAATGCACATGAGTGACTTAGTGTTCTCCCCTTGGGATTTATCTGATGATTGGCAAAGCACTTTGGCACTCTGTTCAAGCTCTTGTATATATTCACCTTGTAAATACTTGTACAATACACACTGTTTTATTTAAAGTCTTTGTGTGTGTGTGTGTTTCCTTGCTGAGACTACCTGAACAGTCAGTTGCGAGCATAACTCAGCCATAGACCAATACACACTAATATGCGAAGAAACAGCAGTTTGACTTTGGAACAGGCAGAAATAAAATGGCTGTGAGTTTGCTGAAGCACCTAGGGTTATATAAGATCTTTCTGTCTAGGGATCTGATGTGGGATAGTGGATCCGCAGTCCCCTCCACCTGATTTTTTTTCTTGTACATGTGGCACATGCCAGTTTTTTAGAAAAAACAAACACACAGTGAAGATTTAGAAACACCAACTTTATAAAGATCAATTGCTTCCCTCATATAACTGATGCCCCAACTACTCCCTCCCTATAAAGAACAAAGTTTGAGTCCAGTGGTACCTTTAAGACCAACAAAGCTTCATTCTGGGTATAAGCTTACACACAAAAGGTGCCACTGGACTCAAACTTTGCTCTGTTGCTTCAGACCAACATGGCTACCCACCCAGAGCTGGTGCGTCCACTAGGCAGCATTCGGCAGCTGCCTAGGGCGCCGGCTCTTTGAGGGCACTGTTCAGGGTCCTGCCACCACCGCATAGCCGAAGACGCAGTCCACGCGCTCCCTCCCACAGCTTGCTTCAAAGGGAAGCGCACGAAGCGCGTGGAGCACTGGCTGGGAGCATCTTTGGCTGGGCAGCAGCGGTGGTGGGCTGTGCGTGCTCCCTGCCCCCACCAGCACTCCACATGGTCCTCCTGCCCCCTGCTTCAAAGGGAGCCAGCTGGCGGGGAGCTGCGGAGTGCTGGCAGGGAGCGTCTTTGGCTGGGCCCCCCCACCAGCACTCCACGCGGCCCTCCTGTCCCTTGCTTCAAAGGGAGCCAGCTGGCTCCCTTTGAAGCAGGGGGTGGGAGGGCCGCGCAGAGCACTGGCGGGGAGCACGCACCCTGATGATGTCACTTTTGGTGATGTTATCAGGCTGTGCCACACAGCGCACGAAAAAATTTAAAAGAAGGGCAGGGCCCGCTTTTGGCCTGGGGTGCTGGAAAGGCCATTGCCAGACCTGTACCCACCTGAATATACATATGTCATATATAAACTTTACACCCCAATTCTCCAGAAATTTTTGCAATCTAGAATTGGCAACCCTAGGATCAACCCAGATATCTCCTCTGGGATATCTCCCTGGTAGGAGAAGTGTCGAGTGTATAACAATATTACTTGGAACCGAGTTGCTGTTGTCTATTGATCAGAAAACAGTCAGTTTTTAGATCAGCAGGCTTTGGATGGGTATTCTCCAGTCATTACAAAGAGACACCCAGAGTGAAAGGGATGACAAATTAGTTAGTAAGCCAGCATGCTGTAAAGTTTTAATGTGTTGGACTAGGACCTGGGAGACGCAGGTTCAAGTCATCAGTCTATCACAAAAGTTCACAGGGTGACCTTTGGACAGTCTCTGTTTCTCAGTTTAAACTACATCACAGGGTGGTTGTTGTAATAGAATAGAAGAGGGGTGAGCAATGTTGTGAGCTACTTTGGGTCTCATTGTGGAGAAAAACAAATTTATAAATAATTGATGATCTATTTTATTGCATGGTTAACATATAAAGCTTGAACACTGTGCCTAGTTCTTTTCAGAAAGTCACCTGATTGCCTGCTTTATCCTCGAACTGCAAATTCTGCTACACTGTGATCTATAGGAAGAGCATCTATCGGTCTCCCTTGAGGCTGGAGTTCCTTGAAAGATAATTAGACATCAAGTAAGTTAATGGTAAATGCAGACCTTTTTAGCAGAAGGGATGATTTATGGCTAAAAGGCTTATTTAGCGAGCTGAAGTTTTATAGCTACTTGGGTTTCTGTATACAAAGATAATATTTTAGATAAATGTCTCAGTAATGTGAAAGGAAACCACTGATTTTTAATGAATAAAAAGAAAAGGGGTCAGCCATCAGTATCGTACTACTTCTATGTGTTTATGGAAAATGGTAAATAAATAAATGCAATACAACTATCTGGAATCCCAGAACTTTGCAGGCACCTGGAGATGAGATGACCCCAGAGATATTGATGCCAGAGCCAGAAAATTCAAATGGTGCCCCTTGCTGGTAGATAAACATAAGATAAAATAATTGACAACAGATGGTAAGTTTCATGATTAAGACAAAAGGCTAAATAGTCCAACATCTCCTATCCAGAAGTGCCAGCTAGATTCCTCTGGAAAGCCCACAAGCAGGGCAGGAAGGCCCTTCCATGTTGTTTTGCTAGTCAACCACTAGAGGTGAGAGCTACAATTTCTCTTCTCCTGATAGTTCCATACAGCAATCAGGGCCAGTGAGAATTCTATCCCTCATTAAAACTGCGTAATCCCTTTTAAAATCCAAAGACAATGTCATCACTAGGGATGAAAATTGAAATCTACCGAAGCCAAAAATATACCCCAAAATACCTTATCAGTATTTTTTGTGTGTGTGTGGGGGGGGGGTATATTATGGCATCCCAAAGATATTCAGGATCTTTCATAAAAGCAAAACAAAAACATGCTGGATATATTCAGGGTAAATCCAAAAAACAGTGGAGTAGTGGAAGCACCTCTGCTGTCTCTCAGCTGTTTTCTGAGCTTTCTGCAGTCCCTTTAAAGTTTAAAGGGACTGCAGAAGCCAGCCCTAAGATCAGCTGAGCCCACTGGAGCAAAGCACTCCTAGAAAAGTCAGCTTTGGGGTGGCTGGCTTCCTGTGCAGCCCATTTAGAGAGCCAGTTTGGTGTAGTGGTTAAGTCCACAGAGTCTTATCTGGGAGAACCAGGTTTGATTCCCCACTCCTCCATTTGTACCTGCTGATGTGACCTTGGGTCAGTCAGAAGTTCTCTCAGAGCTGTTCTGCTCAAGATGAGTGCGTGAACAAATAGCAGTTTGACATTTTATAACAGGCAAAGATAAAATGGCTGTGAGTTTGCTGAAGCACTTTCAGCCCCACCTATCTCACAGGGTGTCTGTTGTGGGGAGGGGAAGGGAAAGGAGATTGTAAGCTGCTCTGAGACTCTTTGCATAGTGAAAGGTGAGGTATAAATCCAATCTCCTCCTCCTCCTCTTCTTCTTCGTTACAGGAGAACCTAGCCCTCAGATCAGTTGAGCCTGCAGGGAGACAGGCCAGCTGTTTGTCAGGCTGTCTTCTGCAGTTTACCCCTTCTTAAATGGACTACAGTAGAAAGCAAAACAACAACAACAACAACCTGACCAGGGGAGTGATCTGCTCCACCTGTCAGCTGGTTTTTTGCAGCTTTGCCTCTACCTTATTTTTTTTTTAAATCCTTTTCAGTTCTACTGGACCCAAAAAAATTCTGAGTTGCCAACACACACACCCAAACCTCCCCCCCCCCCAAAAAAAACCCCTGTATCCAAATACAATACCAGTATCGGGATCTGGGTTTTTGTTGGGTTTTTTTAATCTCAGATGAGGCGGGGGGAGATCAAATAGACCTGAACAAAAATCCCTCAGCCCAGAGGGAAAAGAACACAGGGGAAAGTTTTAAATTTGATATTGCCTGGCAGAACTTGTTGCCTGGGGAGGGTCAGTCCCCCCCCCCCAAAAAAAAATCCATTGGAGGCTTCTCCCCCATCATTTACACCTAGAAATCTGTTTACATTTTCATTGTTCTGAATCATTTGGTATCATCCTCAGACGTGGCTATCGTCTGTTCACTTCTCAGTCCAGGTATTTCTAAATAAATTAAATAGTTCCAGTTCCAAAACAGATTCTTTTTTGTCTCCTTCCATTGTGAAAAAATCCTGTTTGTTTCCTGTTCTTTAACCAATTACAATCCTCTTTATATTGTAGCTGCTGAATTTACTCAAGGCCAGGGCTTTTTTTTCTGTAGAAAAAGCCCAGCAGCAACTCATTTGCATATTATGCCACACCCCTGATCCCAAGCCAGCTGGAACTGAATTCCTGTAGTCATCTGGTATTCCATAATGTCCTAGAATACAAGAAAAGAGTCATGTAAAGCCCCTCTCCCTATACTGCCTACTACTGGGGAACTCCCCAATAAGAGATGGAGACTCCCAGTCTTTCACTCTGAACCATGGTTCATTGCAAAAAGCAGGCCAAGAGAGTGAAGCCATGCTGGAATGCAGATACTGCATGCAGAGTGTGTGTGGTTCAGTAGAACAACAGCAGCCCCAGGCTAAGTTTCCTCTCCCCACTCTGCAATGGAACATGTAAAACAATGGATCTCAGGTAAAATATTGCTCATGACATAATCTCAGGCTAGCTACTAATGGCCTGCCCCTGCTGCAACTCCACACTTTTCGTTTACTCCTATGCTAATATTGACCACATTGCCCAAATCTTTTGTCTTCATTCCTGACTCATCCTCAGAGTATCAAAACCAAATTGATATCAACCATTAAGCCCATCATGGCCCATCATGACAAACATTAAGGGTCATTTCTAGCCTTTTGTCTTGAACTGGGAATCCAAACTCAGACATCCAAACTTTGGCTTTGATTTAATTTTTTTAGTGAAATATGACAACAAGCATTACAGATCACGTATAACAGAGAAGGAACAATCACTGGGCGATTTCCCACACAGCTTACCAAGGAGCAAAGTCCCTCCTCACCACGCAGCGTCTGCTCGGATTTCCTACCAACTGCTCCGCGGATTCATGAAGTGCCGGAACTTTTGCATCTCAAATGGAAATCACTAAAACCCGAGTTTATGTTAGCAACACAAAAGGTCCGGCACTTCATGAATCCGCGGAGCAGTTGGTGGGAAATCCGAGCAGACACTGCGTGGTGAGGAGGGACTTTGCTCCTTGGTAAGCTGTGTGGGAAATCGCCCAGTGATTGTTCCTTCTCTGTTATACTTGATCTGTAATGCTTGTTGTCATATTTCACTAAAAAAATAAAATCAAAGCCAAAGTAGACTACAAGAGTCCCTTCCCCCCCAAAGTGCTGGTATGTTTTTTAAGGCTCAGCACAGGGTGACAGGCTGAGGCCAAGCCTACCAATAGAGTGGACTGGGGCAGGTAGACCTTTTCTCCAGAGGCCAGCTCTACCAATAGAGTGGAAAGGAGTGGGTGAAATTTGACTTGCTTTTGTTTTCTCTTATAATGTTTAAATCATTCTGAAAATATAGTTTAAATATAATTAAAAATAATTTATTCTGAGATTTTTACAAGGTTATGGAAGTAATCTTCTAAAAACTAATTTACACAATAGTCAAATGTAGACTTGCTCACAACTTTAATGCTACTAGCTTTTTCCATTCACAAGGTAGAACTTCTGCTCAGAACACTGCAGAACTCACAAATAAGACAGGTGCCAAAGTCAGAGAGGTAGACAGGCATACAAAAATCTCAAGTTCATGGTCAGGAAATCCCATAGTGCCTCTAGTTCCAGCTCAGATAAAGAATATAACCACCCAGCCAGCAATTTGATTGGCACTAATTTGATTATGGCACAATTATAAGGCTGATGTGGGGGAAATTGGTCTGCCCTCTTTTCTTCAAAGATGTCCTGGAACTCAGCATATGCTGCTTGAAGAGTCAATGAATTCAGGAGAATCTCAGTCCAGTTTTGCGACGCAAAAGCTGCGGGACTTTGCGGCTCTTCCGAGTTCTGTGGAGCAGTTGGTGCGAAATCCGCGCAGACGCTGTGCAGTGAAGAGGGATGTCGCTCCGGGGTAAGCCCTGTGTGAAAACGCCCTGAGAAACCCATCAGCAATGGGGAGTTAAAAAGAAGCGGCAGAGTGGCCCACTTGGCAGCTTTCCCTTTAAGAGGCTCAGGATGAAACCAACCTTGGTCTTATCATTGGGAAAATCCTTCTTCTGAAGCTTGATGTATAGCTTGCACTGTGCCAAGAATTCTCCTGACCCCCCTTCCCAATTTTCTGGAGAACTCACTGGGCATTTCCTTGCGGAGGGGGGAGAGTAGCAAGGGCCACAGAAGACCCAGAGGCAATGCCAACCATTTGCTGTTGCTGAAGCATAGCCGAAGCTGTACCTGAACTTGAAGTGCATGGTTCTGGGCAGCCAAGTCCGCCAGGGATGAAGCTGTACCTTCCATACCACTGCTAAGTGATGACTTCTGATATCACTAAAATATATAAAGAAATAAAATTAAAAGATGATGAGAACCAGCCACTAGCCTGCAGCTGCTCATCTCTCTCTCTCCCCCACACACACACTGAACAGCGTTAAAAAAAGGCCTTATAGCTGGATGCCCATTAAAAGAGAACTTGTAGCTGGATGGATGGCCTGACCTGACATAGTCCTGGTGCTGCCCCAGTGTTGCTGGATGGCCTGCCCCAATACTGCCCTTACAGCCAGCAGCAAGCAGTCTATGACTTAGCAGTGGTGGCCTCACTGCACCTGCACCAGCCCAGTCACCACAGGTCACATGATGTTGGGTCACATGATGCCAGCAGTCAGGCCACATTTCTTGGCTGGGACATATGCAGTGAGAGCACTGCTGCCAAGCTATGGATTGCGCATGGGGGCAGCACTAGGATGCACTATTCTACTTGCTGGTCACTGGATGGTTAGTCACACTTCTTTGGGCCAAGGGTGGGAGGCATTAAAGCTTGGGGAGTGGTGCTGCCTAGTTACACCCCGCCACTGCCTATGGCCCTGCTGCTGAATTAGAGCTGGAGGATGGAGGTGATTCTGAATTAGCTCTCAGCTGCATCAGCACATGCTTGCACCTCATTTCCCTGTTGGTCAGCTTCTTTGATTTTGGGGTGGCTACACAGGGTCTCCGCTCCTTTAAGGAGTCTTCACTATCACTGAGCCCTGGTTGGTCCATGACATGTGGAAGGAAGTCCCTTCCTGGGTGATTCCCCCTTTGCTGGCCAGGGCTTGCCACGGCCAGCAGAAAAATGGGAAGGATGTCTCTTCCTGGGAGATTTGCCCCTCTCTCTGTTGACTGAGGCTCACCATGGCCATCAGAAAGGTAGGAGGGAAGTCCTTTCTTGAGGGATCTCCCACCCTTTCTGCTGGTTGCTATTTGGGGGGCTGTCTTCTTCAGTCCTTTTAAAGTTTTAAAGCACTGCAGAAGACAACTGAAACATCTATGCAGCAGGGAGCATCTCCTCACCATGCAGCTGTTTTTCATACTGTTTTGCATTCCCTTTAACTTAACTTAACTTTATTTAATTTAAACTTTACATGGATTGCACAAGACAGCCCAAAACAGCTGAGTGGTAGGGAACAAGCTGCTCAATGCTCAGCTGTTTTCCGGAATTTCGGCAAATCCTGTTCAAAGGAACTGTGGTCTTTTTCACTGGGGTTTGCAGGGTCAGCAACTGCATGAATGGGTTTGGTTCATAACTAAGCCTCCCAGTTTGGGGTTAAGTTTATCATTCAGCCATAAACCAGGAATTGAATTTCCCTGGTTTGTGCCCATCCATATTACTGAAGCTTGCTATGACCATTGTTTAAACTTCCTGTAAACTAGCACAAATGTCATTGGGAAAACACACACACAGAGAATTATTAAAATAAACAGAAACAAATATATACTAGTAACTCCCTCCAACTGAAGTCCCATTGATTTCAATTGGGACTTCAATGCAACCAGTGCAACCACCAGAGCCTTTATTTGAAAGATTACTGATTTGGAAACAAATTTATCAAGCATTGCCTCTCCTGGATTGTCTGCCTTCCTCCCACTCATGCATGTCCTTTGAAATGATTTATTTTTGAAATAAAGAGTTATGGATGCTTTCCATTTCTACAGAAAAGCAAAGGTGGCTTCAGAGAATTGCTTACCTCTCCCACATTCCCTCCCTTGGAAGGATTGGAACAGAACCCCTGGATTATTGGTTTTAGCTTCTTTTGTAATTTACTTTGTTTTGACATTACTTTTCCTCCTGTGATTTGAATATGCTATTATATAGCTTCTTTTCTACTCATTTCATAGCTTCTTGCTGCAGTGAGAGAAATTTCCCTTGTGTTGTTTGCTTCAAAATACATTTTGGCTTATTCTTTTGTATAATATTCTTGAAGAAGTAGGCTATTAACCCTACATTGGGAGTGGTATGAAGAATTAGATTCCCAACTCTATGAGCAAATAAATGTACGATCTTCTGTGGTGTACTACCTTAATTTTGAAGAGTTTTGGCACTAACATTCATTTGAATTTACTGTCTCTTCATCCCACCTCGTGGTGCTCAGGAATGAATATAAAAATTGTTGGACTGGATCTTCCTGTCAGTTTTACCACAACATACAAGGGTCTAGATTTTGGCATGAACCCTATGAGCCAGAAGAAACAAAATCAGTTTCTCATGGAGATTTTCCCATGGTCCTGCTTTATAAACAGGAAATGTGAGACTCTGTATTCATCCCAAAGACTCTATATAAATTCTGAAGCAGAAGCAGTGTCAGCACTTTAGAATCAACAGAGCAGCTTAGCTGCTCAATTCTCCCCATCTGAAGTGGAACTCATGACTAGCTTGCATGACATATGCATGCTGCATGAGGTAAGTATAGAAGGAAATATCCAAATGAAGTGTCCAAATAAAGGATTGTCTCAGGTACTGTTCAGACTACTAGTAAAAAAATTGCCTCTCACTCTGCTTTCTGTAGCCCTACGTTCAGAAATGTTGGGCTGTGTGAGGCTAGCCATTTGACCTTTGCGGGGAGGAGATCTTCCACCTCCAACTCCCATTGCCTACCAACACACCAGTGTCTGGTAAAAAAAAAAAATGTTGGGTTATGTTGTTACTGCACTTACATGGAAAACCTAGCACTGATGTCACATTGATCTAAGAACTGATCTAGGCAATTCCTAGAGTGATGTGCTGTAACACCATCATCCAATGATGTCCCCATGTTCCCACCTCCCAGTTTCCTACCAATGTCCAGCTGTTGGCTGGCAACCCAATGCTAATAAATAAATAAATAAATAAATAAATAAATAAATAAATAAATAAATATTGTCTTTTAGTTGCCAGCCACATTTCTTTTTATCCAGGATTTAACTGAGGGCTTTATCTTTTAGGCTGGTTTTAAAGACTGCTTCTGGTCTGTTTCATGGATTTTTATAGTGGCTGTTTTATGATCCTAGCATGTTTATAATGGGTTGTTTTGTTTTGATTTATTACAATTTTAATGATTTCATAGTCTTTTCAGGGATGGTCCAACTGTGGCTCACACATATTGGGAGGCTCCAGGAGGTCAAGGAGGAATTTAATGCAGACTTACTCTCAAGTAGGCATGCTTAGCATTGCAACCTTAGTCAGCCTCTGAATGCTGACTTATAGGTAGGTGACTATTTCCGCCTTCTGCGAAGTGGGGAAGAAGGGAGAAATAGGCAACCTTGCAAGCTCTTCCCATCCATCACAGAGGCTGCCTGGGAACCTAGAGTGGGGAAAGAGCACAAGAGCCAAGGGAACCACTGGAAGGAGGGACAGAATTAAAGCATTCCCCCTTAGTTTCATAGCATTTGTAGTACCTGTATTTACTAACCTTGGTGTCAAGGCAAAGAGATACAAACGGCGACCAGTGATTTATATGGTACATGTGTGCTCCCTTCTTTCACTGGTGCCAAAAAATAATTCCTTAACCTTTCCCTATGCTGGTCTTATGGGAACTGTTATTCCTGGCTTTTTTTTAAAGTCTCCTTCTAGCATGGTCATTTTGTAAAGTGCATATATACTTAATATTTCCTGTGCAAAGAAAGTATTAAGAGTTTTAATGAAGATGTGTAATATTTGTTCATGTCTTGTGGCTCTCGAATATCCAATATTTATTCTATGTAGCTCTTATGTTAAGCAAGTTTGGCCATCCCTGGTGTTGTTTTTATTTGTAAGTTGCCTCAAGCAAGACTCTGGAGAGGCAGCATATACATTTTCTAAATTTCTCTCTCGGCTTGACTTCGCGAACGAAGATTTAAGAAGGGTGCAGTAGTCCATGTCTGCTGCAGGCTCGCTGGTGGCTGACAAGACCAATGCAGGACAGGCAGATCCGGCCACAGTGGCTGCAGGGAAAAGTCTGATTTGGGGTTGGTGCTGTAGCAGTGCGATTCTTCCTCAATCTCCTTTTGTCCTCAAGACCAGCTATGCATGCGTTCTCAAAGGAAGAGACAGCCTGGTGGATGGTATGCCTCCATGCTTTGCGATCTGAGGCTAGGTCAGACCACTGGTGATGGTTGATGCGACAGGTGCCAAGGGATTTCTTCAAGGTGTCCTTGTACCTCTTCTTTGGTGCCCCTCTATTTCGATGGCCGGTGGAAAGTTCACCATACAGAGCAATCTTGGGAAGGCGGTGGTTTTCCATCCTAGAAATATGCCCTGCCCAGCGCAGCTGCGTCTTCAACAGCAGTGCCTCGATGCTTGTAACCTCCGCCCTCTTGAGGACTTCAGTGTTGGTCACAAAGTCACTCCAGTGGATGTTGAGGATGGTGTGAAGGCAGCGCTGATGAAAGCGCTCAAGGAGTCGCAGGTGATGACGGTATAAAACCCACGATTTGGAGCCGTAGATGAGGGTTGTCATCACAACCGCTTTGTAAACATTGATCTTTGTGCCTTTTATTCAGATGCTTGTTGCTCCACACTCTTTTGTGCAGTCGGCCAAATGCACGGTTTGCCTTTGCCAGCCTGTTGTCAATCTCCTTGTCGATCTTGGCATCTGAGGAGATGATGCACCCCAGGTAGCTGAACTGCTGGACTGTCTTCAGAACTGATTCACCCACAGTGATGCAGGGAGGGTGATAATATTCCTGGGGTGCAGGCTGGTGGAGAACTTCTGTCTTCTTAAGACTAACTTCTAGGCCGAATAGAACGTCATATGCTGCAGAGCTGATACCGAGTGGGAGACGAGTGCAGCATCATCAGCAAACAGTAGCTCTCGGATAAGTTTTTCCATTGTCTTGGAGTGAGCCTTTAGTCGCCTCAGGTTGAACAGGCTGCCATCAGTGCGATAGCGGATGTAGACACCATCGTCATCATCTAGATCTACTGCGGCTCTTTGAAGCATCATGCTAAAGAAGATCGTAAAGAGAGTTGGCGTGAGAACGCAGCCTTGCTTTACACCTGTGCCTATTGGGAAGGGCTCCGAGAGGTCGTTGCAGTGTCTGACTTGTCCTCGCTGGTCTTCATGTAGCTGGATGATCATGCTGAGGAACGTTGGGGGACATCCTAAATGTTCCAAGATTTGCCACAGGCCTTTCCTGCTAACGGTATCAAAAGCTTTAGTAAGGTTGACAAAAGTCACATATAGACCCTTGTTCTGTTCCCTGCATTTCTCTTGGAGCTTCCTGAGAACAAATATCATGTCGTTGGTGCTCCTGTTAGCTCTGAAGCCGCACTGGCTCTCTGGGAGGAGTTCTTCTGCAATGGTGGGCACCAGTCTGTTCAGGAGTATTCTGGCAAGGATTTTGCCTGCAATGGAGAGCAGGGTTATCCCCCGGTAGTTGGAGCAGTCTGACTTTTCCCCTTTGTTCTTGTGTAGAGTGATGATGATTGCATTGAGAAAGTTCTGTGGTAGTTTGCCTTGTTCCCAGCAGGTGACAAGTACTTTGTGAAGTGTGCTATGTAGTACTGTGACCCCATGCTTCCAGATCTCTGGTGGGATTCCATCAACTCCCGCTGCCTTGCCACTTTTCAGTTGCTTGATGGCTTTAACAGTCTCCTCTAGGGTGGGGATCTCATCCAACTCTGTTTTCACTGGTTGAAGTGGGGTGAGGTGGATTGCTGAATCTTGAACTACGTGGTTGGCACTGAAGAGAACCTGAAAATACTCCGACCACAGGTTCAGTATGGATGCCTTGTCTGTGAGGAGCACTTGGCCGTCTGCACTACGCAAGGGACTCTGAGCCTGATATGATGGGCCATATACTGCCTTCAGGGCTTCGTGGAACCCTCTTAAATCACCAGTGTCTGCACACAGCTTGGTTCTTTCTGCAAGCTTGGTCCACCACTCATTCTGAATGTCTTGAAGCTTGCGCTGGAGGTTGCTACATGCACCGCGAAAGATTGCTTTTTTCCCAGGACAGGAGGGCTGAGCAAGATGTGCTTGGTAGGCAGATCTCTTTTTCGCTAATAATTCTTGGATCTCTTGATTGTTCTCGTCAAACCAGTCCTTGTTCTTCCTTGTGGAGAACCCGAGGACTTCTTCAGAGATCAACAGGATGGTAGTTTTTAGGTGTTCCCAGAGTGCTTCAAGAGAAGGGTCTGTGGGGCAACTGGGGTCCTCAATTCTTGACTGGAGTTTTGCCTGGAAGGCAGCTTTAACTTCGGCTGACTGAAGGCTGCCAACCTGAAGCTTCCTCTGAGGGATACCTCCTCTCCTGGGTGTGGGTATAAAGTGAAGACGGAGATTGCAGCGTACAAGACGATGATCCGTATGACATTCCGCACTGGGCATTACTCGGGTGTGTAAGACATCTCGAAGGTCTCTCTGGCACACCAGAATGTAGTCGATAAGGTGCCAGTGCTTGGACCGTGGGTGCATCCAGGTTGTCTTCAGGCTGTTCTTCTGCTGAAAGATAGTGTTCGTGATGATGAGCTGGTGCTCCGTGCAGAATTCTAGCAGGAGGCGCCCGTTATCATTGCAGTTGCCAATGCCGTGTTTGCCAAGTACTCCTTTCCAGGCTTCCGAGTCTTTACCTACTCTGGCATTGAAGTCGCCAAGGATGATCACCTTGTCCTCTGTAGGGGTCTTCCGTACAAGGTTGCGTAGATCAGCATAGAACTTGTTCTTTTCTGCAGGATCTGCTTGAAGGGTTGGGGCATACACACTGAAGAGGGTTGCATGCTGCTTGTTTTGAAGTGGGAGGCGCATGGACATGATGCGATCTGAGTGATCTGTTGGCAGGTTTTCGAGTTTGGAGGCAATGGAGTTCCTGACCATGAAGCCAACGCCAGAAAGGCGGCTCTCAGCCTTTGACTTACCTGACCAGTAGAGGGTATAGCCAGCACCATGTTCTTGAAGACTACCTTCCTCAGGGAAACGGACCTCACTGAGAGCTGCTATGTCAATATTCAACCTGAGAAGTTTGTGGGCAACTAGAGCAGAGCGTCGTTCAGGGCGACCACTATCTACTGTGTCAAGCATGGTTCTGATGTTCCAACACGCAAGCTTTAGTCTTTGCACACTTTGTGAGGCAGGTGCATGCCTTTTCTTTGTTGTTATTTTTTGACCCCAAGTAAGGATGCCCGCTGACCACGGCTAGCCAACTGGGGTGGGGGAGACGAGCTTTGTTTAGGCCACCTTTTCTAGTCCCCTCTCCGTGTGGAGCAAGCAGTGCTGTCCCTAGATAAGGCTGCTTGGTCGTTCAGGGTGCTGCCAAAAAATGCTTTCATCTCCGGGTCAGCATCAGGCGACCAATACCCTGAACCGCCTACATGCAGGATCGGGATTGCGGCTTCCAGTGGCATCTTCCACCTGCCGTTTCGCCCCTTGCCCATCACTGCAGGACTTGGTGTGTTGTGGGTTGTGGATGTGGATATGCCCTTCAGGCCTGCGCAGAGGAATTTTTAGGTGAAGCACAGTGTGCGCGGTACTGGCTCCACCCTTTCACCTTGGGGTCATCTGCCATGGCCCAGTAAGCCGGGACGCCGGCAGCGAGTCCTCCAGGTGGTAGGTGTTACATTAATGAGCTCTATCTGCCTGATTTGATGTTAGAGTTTTCCTTCTCTTGGCTGGCGAGGTTGGTGAGCCCAGCCTGCCCATCTGGTTATACCGCCGGACATTCGGTCGCACCATGACGTGGCAAACTCTGTGAGAAACGGGGGGGGGGGGGGGGGAACCAGCGGGAAGGTGTTGCCACGGATGCAGTAATGCAGGAGAGGCCATTGCAGTGACCATCTGCCAGGCATAGCCGGACAGTGACCACGCGGCGTTCACTACACCGGGAAAGGAGAGGCTATGTATTGCGCATACACTTTCCCAGGGGGGGGCAGGATACCCAAGAGGGAGCCCACCCCTCTCCCCCATTTTCTAAATTATTTATTTAATAAACAGCTGCTCCATTTTTTAAAAAAAGGTTGTACAGCCAGTCTGTGGCAAAATTTGTAACACTTAAGGATCCCAATAACAAAATATGGTAGCACCTAACTCATTGGAGGACCATACTTTTTTTTTAACTTCAAGAGGTATGTTACTGAGTGTGTAACTTTAGAAAACCCTCTGTAATGCATTGACATTAATATCAAGCACCTCATAGAACAATTTAATTACATAATGATATATGTATTTTAAAAAGAAAACACTTCAGCTGCCCGATTGGTATCATAAATTCCTTTACTATATTTCTGGCTCAGCATCTTTTCTAAGTTATCTCTAGTATATCTATCTGATATAGCAGTGGTGGCCAACGGTAGCTCTCCAGATGTTTTTTGCCTACAATTCCCATTAGCCCAGCCATTGGCCATGCTGGCTGGGGCTGATGGGAGTTGTAGGCAAAAAACATCTGGAGAGCTACCGTTGGGAACCCCTGTGATATAGGATTAGCTTGTTGCTTTTCCAGTTGGTTTGGTTTGTATTTATTTTTCTTCAGTAATTCACTCCATGAGATGGCATTAAATTAATAACTTTTCCTCAACTCAGTATCTCACAGCCAATACTAGATTTCCACCTAATCTCATAGCAAGGTTTTATATCATGATAAATCAAGAAGCACCAGATTTGCTTTGTGGGGTGGTAAGCCCTCAAAGGATAACTTGTCAGCTCCCTGCCTACACAAGATAGAGCTATGCCTGACTAATTTAGCTGTCCCTCTCATGGCCTAGACTCTTCTCTCAGACTTTGTTTTGTCCTTTC
The DNA here is from genome assembly GCF_032191835.1 of Heteronotia binoei. Taxonomy (NCBI): domain Eukaryota; kingdom Metazoa; phylum Chordata; class Lepidosauria; order Squamata; family Gekkonidae; genus Heteronotia; species Heteronotia binoei. Next base: position 45,298,325 of record NC_083229.1, read on the forward strand.
ATCCCAGAGGATGTGAGTGGAACATACAAATTGTCAGTGTAAGTTAATGACTTGTTCTTTATACACAATATACATCAGTCTCACAAGGTACTGAAAAATTAATTTATCTTGAAGGCTGATGGGAGAAAAAACTGTTACTTAGGTTCAGGACTTTTTTCAGGGGAATGCAGTGGAACAGTTCCATAACCTTTTTGTGGAAACACAATTCTTAAACAATGTTTAAGAGTTCTTGCGGGGCATCAGTGTGTTTCTTCTTCATTTTCCTCTTGAGAGTTCCAGCACTTTTCTTACCACAAAAAAAGCCCTGATTAGGTTTCTGGAAGATTTTAATGGGATAGGTTACTATGTTTGAGGGAGGGCACAAACAAATGTGGATAAATTATGAGCAATTGATTCTGGTGTTGGTACTCTGCTTTGTATGCAACATTTTAATCAGCTGTATCTGAAGTAGAGGTTGAAGAATCCTCCATCTTTTCCAAGTTAATGAGGAACGTAACAAAGGGAGAATAAAAGCTGATTATCAAAGAACATGAGTTGGTGTTCATAGTAATAATCCACTGGAAGCATCATGTTGAATGATGCTTTCAGGAGAAAGGATTTATCCTAATGAGGCATCACCACTGTGGAAGGTAAGGTAGAATCTGACATCTGAACATTTCCTGAAGAATTGAACACATAATGCTGTAAACAATATTAGGAAGTAGGTGAGATTATGATGCAAATAAATGACAGTTGGGTGCTAGCAAGTATTTTACAGATATTAATGTAGTAATTGCAGAGAAACAGAACATACTCCTCATTGAGGGAAACCTTTTCATTATTTAGTTTTGGTTAGCTCCGTTAGTTGATCATTGCTGTTTCTTTTTAATTGTAGACAGACAGGCAGTCATGGTGCTTCCATCAACAATGCACTAACAATGCAACTGATATTCTTATCGAACCACAAGCTGCCTTGAGTTAGGAAGTTCCTTGGGGGATACAGTGAGTCAGAGAAACAGATAATAGTCAGTCAAGGTGTAATAAGAACAATCTGAGTCTAATGTGGTTATGCTGGTTGATGCATTCAGGACTCCACCCACATACATCTTTATTTTCACTGTAGTGGTGCATCAGTAGAAAATAGTATAAAACAGATTCAATTGTTTAAACCAAAAATCGATAATAGCAAATTAGGTTATGAGAAAGAAACAGTATTGTTAATAATTTTCTTCTATTTCTTAGGTTTTTATTCCATGCTTCCTCCAAGAAACTCTGAGCAACATTTATTGTTTCCTATTTCCTTTTATCCTTTTAGCAGCTACCCTGAGCAGGTAAGGTTGGTCACTGATCCAGAGTTACTCAGTGAGCTTTGTGGAAGAATGGAGGTTTTAGTCTTACTTCAATAATTCTATACCACACTGACTAATTAGGTGAATAAAGGCATTCATGGACTTTATTTCCTCATTGGATAAGAAGTGATATAGATTTTAAGAGCTAATAGCTGTGCTACGAAACCATATGCAATCTGGGAACCAGTACTATGGAGCGCTGTACTCTTTGATAGGGGTGTTCAATTTTTAAAATTATTATTATTTGGTTTGAACCTATTGAACCCTTCAAAATTTCTGGATTCCTAAAACATCTCGGATTGCAATACCAGTAAAGTATTTGGATCTGAGACTTTTTGAAAATCCTGATTTTTTCACGTCCAATAGACTTGAGGAAAAAAAATGAAGAAAACCCCAGCAGCAACAAAGTTGCTTCCGCCTCTCAGCCATTGGGGCGGGGGGTGCTTACTTCTGCTGAGCTGTTTTTTGGGCTATCTTCTGCAGATCCTTTAAACACACTGGAAGGTTCACACGAGAGATTTGGCCCAACCTAGCTCCACCTCTCATTCAGATTAAATGTGTATGATCACACAAGAACATCTTCATCCAAGCCACATCTGTTCTCACATTGTCTCCAGATGCCTCCTATTTGGATTAAAAAGCCACCTGGATCATCCCAGTAGTCTGAATGTCCGGGCACGACTCAAAAGCAGAAGAGCTGTGTGAGCACGCTAAGCCGTTTCTGACATGGTTGGTTCCCCCCCCCCACACACACACATCCCTCTCTGAGGAGCGCACACACCGGAGAACTTTTAAAAAAAACAACACCTCTTTCAGCTGTAGGTCCATGGTTGAGCCCTGCTAGTAGTATGAATGGGCAGCCATGGACCACCCCCCAGACCCTGCTGCTTCATCAGTGGCTGTCTGATTCCTCTGAAATGGATCAAACTCAAACGGATTTTTTTGCCAAAGGGATTAAATAGGTTTAATTTCCCAATGTGAAACCACCCACTATGTTTCCTCATACAGGAAAGGGCAAGGTGTGCTGGCATTAGAAATTGATTAAATGCAATCCCCCCAGGTCAGGGTTCTCAATAACAGTGAGACTTGACTTCATTTTCAATAATAGAAGACTTTGTAACACTAAACATACTATCATACTTCAGAGGTATCTTCCCAGCCCAAGGAAATTGCTGTTAGATTAGCCAAAGCCCAGTTCATCTTTTCCTTTTTTTTACTCAACTAAAAAGGGCAGTTGAGTCATTAATTTATGCTCCATCCTGTTTCAGGAGCTATCTTGACTCACCCAAACTTTTGTGTCAATGCAGATCTGATAAAGGTGTTTCCCCCATTTTTTTCCTGCCAAAGTTTGACAGCAGTTACTTTCAAACTGGTCAGTCAAATTCAAACTTCATATCTTGGACCAATCATGTTCCTGGAAAAGTGGGTTCCTATGTCCAGCTATGGGATTTCCCCCCATAAAAGACCATCCCAGATCAGCAAAAAAGTGTGCTGGTTTTCCCACTACCTGAACACCTCTGTAATTGTGTTGCAGGCTCCTTTTTTTCTTCTCCCTCTGCTCCTTGGATATCAGCTCTGTTTGCTGCTGGACCTCTCCAGATCTCAAGTCCAAGATTTCAGGTCATATGTCTCTTCCTTAAAATCTCCCAGTTTCTTTCCTCCTACCTTTTATAAGTATGCTCTCTTGTTGGTGTGTGTGGTTACTTAGGAAATTAGTTCCCAGGTGACCAGTGTATATTCTTTACATTTTTATTTTGTTTTATTTTGTATTCAATAAAATTATTTGTTTGTGTTTAAAGTTACTGTGTCTCACTTATATTTTATTTTGGGGTACCACTACCAAGATGCATCCTAGTATACATAGGTCAAGGTTTTGCATTATTCCTTTTTTGAACCCTTTTAAAACTAATTTCTTCCTCCCTGGGTCTGTTTGGGTAACATAAGGTAAATGTGAACTGGCAATTCCTGTATTTCACTTGCTTGCTTTTAAAAAATTTTGTATGAGGATAACTGATGAAAAGTTCAGATCTGCAATCAAATATTCCATATGCCTCTGTTTTGTGTTATGGCTTGAAACTGCCAAATGTACGTAGATAATGTCTTGCATTGTCCTCTTGTTTTGTTGGGACAGTTGATAAAAAAAAATATAACAGTGATAGTCAGAGCACATTCTCTGCTATGAAGCATTTACCTGAAGGGGACCAAAGGAAAACAGATGGATGAATAAAACAGTTCATGGTTGGCATAATTGGTGAATGTATTTTTGGATTTGCTACTATCACACAATTTATTAGAGCATTGATGATCAAATTGTGGACACCAACTAGAGGATCACACCAAAGAAATGTGTTCTGCTTGTTCAAATCTGATTTCAATCACTCTCTAAGGGTGCTGCTGATCACAGACACAAAAACTTTCACTGAAACACTGATTAATCCAGTATTGAAGAACAAATGCAAAGCAGGTAAATTTCAAATGGGTAAACGATGCCCTCAGCTTATTATTTTCTTTCACGGGTATGTGAATCTTTATTGAGGCATGCTGCATCATTTTTAACCCACTGCGACAATTGCCTGGCAAGACCATCAGTGGTGTATGCGATCCTCAAGAAGCTTTTTTTGCTGGTTGTGTGTGGATGAAAACACAAGGGAGCTGGCAAACCATGCAACATGGCTGTCAAGCTGTATATATTGCACAGGCTTGTTTAAGGGATTACAAGATGACAACAAGTTGATTTAGTTAAGCCTGCTCCATTTTATTTCTTTTCAAAAGTCCTGTAGATGACAAATTTGGATTTTCCCATGTGTAATGCACTAAATGAGCATTGCACAATAGTATATTTATTAATATTGAAAATAAAATAAAACTTCTGAGACAATGATGAATGGCTCACAGTAGCGCAACCTTACCAGATCTTCAAAGCTAAGCAGGATCAGCCCTGGCTACTACTTGGATGGAGGGTTGCTCTGTGGAAGCAGGCAATGGCAAAATACTTCTGAAGTCTCTAGCCTTGAAAACCTCAGGATGAGATCACCTTAAGTAATTTCTGACTTGACAGCCACCACCACAACTGGGACGAAATCCTTGCATGGAGGGAGAGTACCATAGAGTTACTTTGCAAATGGGTCCTAAAAATTAGAGTAAGCATTTAGGTGAGTCCCACTGCAAAAAAAGTGAGAACTACAGGATCACTATAGGAAGGGGGAAGAATTTTTTTCTTGAAGGATGCAGGGTTCACAATGAAGGGAAACAAGAGACTTGTGGTCATTTAATGGTAGAAAGAGGAGATCTATATCCTCTCTTGCCCAGACTTCTCTCTGTCTATGCGCAGTAGATAAAGTTTCAATTATTTTGTCAAAGACTATTCTTTTGGTTCTGAGGATACTCTGAGCAGCATAGCATTGCATCATTTGAAGAAAAATAAATCTGGACTGGGCAACAAAAGAGAGGAAGTAACTTTTAGAGAAGAACTGTAATGGAACTTGTTTGCTTTGATCATTCCCTTTCAAAAGTCAGACTTGCTTCTAAAGTGTCGTTTTCACAGCTTAATCATTTGAGAACCTGTTAGAAACCTTTATTTTATTACAACTGCTATAGAACAAAAAGAGATTTATTTTTCCCTTTCACAATTAGTTCACTTGGAAGTGATAGCAGAAGGATATGACATCTAACTTTGTTGTAGTACGATAAAGACCCATTGTGATATGAATTCTTTGTTGGTAAGCCACACAAGGTGATGGAAAATTGAGGGAAAGAATAAGGCCACAGTAATGATCCCTGAAAGCACAGAAGGCAGAATTGTGGAGGGTGGGGGAAGAAATCCACAAAGGACTGCAGCATAAATCCTTTCTTCCCTACTAATGCCACCTCATGCTAGGATTTCTGCAGTGTGTTAGGCCACTCATGGTGTGCAAAGATCCTGCTGAGCCTCACCTTAAAATATTTAGCAGCTATTCCCAGCTTGTGAATTCTGATTTGTAGTACTGTCCAAATCCAAGAATTCCAACTTCATGCAAGCTTGTCAAGTGAAACTGTCTCTAAACACAAAGTCACAACCGCAACTGTAAAGTAACAAACTGTTTAGTGCAAAGGAAGGTTTGGCAACCAGGTGAGAAGTTCACATAAGGAGGATATCTATGGGTGTCAATAAAAGGATGACTTTGAACGTAAAGAAAAGGGGGTAGCTTTGAACAGGGGAACCTTCAGCTTTTATTTTGGCCACACAAAAGCTCTTCATAGAATTGTAAGGAATCCAGAACAGGTGTTTCACCTCCTGCTGTCCTGGCAGTCTGGGGGGATGGGGGGGGAGGGAGGAGAGAATATCCATCTAGTCCTCTTAACTTTCTGGCTCAACTGGCCACCATAATACAGCCATCCTGTGGACAGGAGGTACTTTTGGGTATGTCTCTCCAACGCAGAACTTTGAAAGCTGGCAGAATCCCATGTCAGATTTATAGTGGTTGTTCTGGGGATCTAGGGACTGTACATAGCTGGAGATCCCAGTTATCTACCCCTTGCTCTGTCTTCAAGCTAATTTATCCAAACTATGTGGACACTGCCTATTTTGGGTAACAGAGTCACTAGGGTTGTGATAATGCCAGCCAAAACTCTATGATTAAACCATAGAGTTTTTGCCACAGTGATGTCATTGCAACTCAAGGGATATCAGTACATTACCATCAAGGCTCCCATCAAATTGTGTGAGTCTCCTGATAGTTGTGAGCATGCTGGCACCCCTATGTCACACTGAGATTTGCTGCATAAATCTCAAGTTAAACTAACCATAGTTCACCACTAGGAATGGGTATGAACTTGCTTATGAGCCAAAATTCAGCATTAACTTGGGTTGGTTTGAAGCTTGGGAACAGATATTTGGAGAAGGCAACTTCCCTGAACATTTACTAGACTTTTGGCTGGTACCATTCAACTGCTCATGGCCAGCCACTGAAACCTAACAGTGGAGTGGAAGGCATTCTGCTGCTTTGCTGCTAGGTATAAATAACTGTCTGGTAGCCATTTAACCCTTCAGTTTTGCTTCCCTCATTGTGTGTGCGCAAAACTGAAGGCTTAAATGGCTTGCAGCCATTCAAACCTAACCGCTCTGTGGCAGATATGCAGAGCTGTTAGGTTTAAATGGCTGCAATACATTTTACCCTTTGATTTTATTCCCCCCTTTTTGAAGGGGAGGAAGCTAAACCAAAGGGTTAAATGACTTACAGACCTTTAAACCTAACAGCTTAGTAGTTAGGAGAATGGGAGAACCAGGGCTTTTTTTGTAGCAGGAACTCCTTTGTATTTTAGGCTACACACCCCCTGGAGCTTACAGTAGGCCCTCTACTAAGAGTCCTGTAAGCTCTTGGAGGATTGACTACATCAGGGTGTGTGTGGCCTAAAATGCAAAGGAGTTCCTGCTACAAAAAAAAAAAAAAACCTGGGGGGAGGGGGAAACCAAATTTGCCAGAGCATTTTGGTTCAGGCTGGGCCCATTTGGATGTCTCAAACCTCAAATGGAAGTACCATTTTTTAGGCTCATGCCCACCTGTATTCATCACTGTTTAAAGGGAAGGCCTGTGGCTGAGTGGGAGAGTCTCTGTTTTGCATGCAGAAAAGCCTAGGTTTCTGTACTGGCCTTGACAAACCAGTGATCTAATTCAGTAAGAGGCAGTTTCATATGTTCACCACATAGCTGGATACAGCCATAATGAGATAATTTTCCTTTAAAAAAAAAAAGGCTTTTACAAGAATAAATAAAGAATTGCACCAGAGTTGAATTTACTGGAACTGCAAACCAGAGCTAAAGAGATAGGCACTAAGCAAAGTTTCAAGAGACATGGTTCAGAAAGACCCCTTCCATGCTTAAAAAATTGACTTTAACATTAAGTTCAGTGTAGTATTTGTTTGAAAGCATTCCGATGGTATTATAGCCTACTTATCTATGTTGTAGTCCTTCTCTTGGCTAAGGATGAAATACGCATTAGGGATGTGCAAAAAAAAAAAATTCGGATTGACACGGATTCGGAAGTATACGGGGGAGAAAAATTCGGATTCCCCGTGTACTCCTGAATACCGCATTCGGAATAGCCGCATATATGGTAGATGCACGGCTATTACCGAATATACGGCCCTATTATACCCTATGGGCCATTGAAATCAATGGCAAATAGGGTAAATTTGAAGCCGCATGGAGGGGAGGGGGTTTGAGATAGAGCCCCCAAATTTGCAGAGGACCTGCAGGGGACTCTCCCCTCCAAGCCCCCCAAGTCCCAAAAAGATTGGGCCAGGGGATCCCATTCCAGGGGCACCCAAAGAGGGTGCCCCTATTCCATCATTATACCCTATGGGCCATTGAAATCAATGGCAACATAGGGCATAATTAGAGGCTACTGGGGGGCAGGGGGTTTGAGGGAGAGCCCCCAAATTTGCAGGGGACCTGCAGGGGACTCTCCCCTCCAACCCCCCCAAGTCCCAAAATGATTGGGCCAGGGGGTCTCTGTCTTTGGGCTCCCCAAAAGGCCCATTGCTAACAATGATGGGGAAAGCCCAATTATCAACTTCCTCACTGTAATTGTCGTGGGAAAAGTGGCTCTGGGGACCAGGGGGTTTTGAGGAGAGCCCCCCAAACTGCTGTGCAGCTTCAGGGCACTGTCCCACACAAAACCCACAAGGCCAAAAAAAATTGGACCACGGGGTCCAATTCCTGGGGCACCCAAAGCCAAACCTAACCACATCAGAGAATCGCTATAGGACCCAAATGCACTACATCCCTCTATCTACTCTATGAACCCTGCAGGGCAGGCCTGGAAGCAATATAAAACCCAGTTGCAACGTCACACAAAACACAATCTGCTCAAGGTCTGCTCTGCAGACCTGGCTGCAGCAAACCCAGATGCCAGCTCTCCAGCCCTGCCCCAAACAACACGGGGAGACCTGGCCAACCACAACAAACCTGCTGGTTCTGGGTCTCTCACCCAGGTGCCAGCTTCCCTGCCACAGAACACACAACCTACTCTATAAAAACAAGAAAGTGACCCAGCCCACACACACCCTCACCAACCCCCACACCAACCAGAGGCAATTTAAAAAACCAAAACAAAACCAGCAGAATCACAAAAGGCCAAGTGTTAAAAAAGTGGCCTTTTCACCAACAAGAAAAGGGGGATGAAAGTGGCCTTTTAAACAATGGAAATTAGGCCAAACAGCACCCCCCCCCCAAGAAGCCAAAGAAAAGAGTAACAGCAGCAGCACAACACAGCAGTACAAATCAAACACTGAATACTTTTAAAACAGTAAAAAATTAACTTTTAACAATACAGGAACTTTGCCACCCCCTCCCCCCCAAAAAAACCTTTCACCCTAACCCCAAGAAATCCAAGCCACCCAAATCAGGAGAAGTAAAAGGACACTGCACTTTTAAAAGTCCTCTCACTAAATTAAGATATGGGCAAATTGGCAAAAACCCCCACCCCAGGCCCCCTCCCCTAGCAGAATCCCCCAAATAAGCTACCGCACCACCACCACCACCCAAATCTGGATAAGTAAAGGGACTCTAAGTCTTTAAAAAAAAGTCCTTTTACCAACAATAAATAAAAACAAGAACCCAAAGAGTGTCTTACCTTGTCTTCTCTAGTCCAGGGAAGTCTGAGTGAGAGAGCTGCAGGCAGCAGCTTAAGCTAAGGGCCAGACACTGCTGCCAGCCCTTTGCACAATCTCTCACACACAACAACAATGGAGGAGTCAGCCAGGAAGGGAAGACTCCTTAAAAAGCCCTTCAAAGCATGCATTTGCAATGCATTTTGCAAATGCATGCTTTGGATTGGCTGCTGGGGCTCCTCTTCCCCCTCCCCCCCCCTGATCCCAGGGAGGTTAAGGGAGAGGCGGGAAGAGGCCACTAAAGGCGCCAAAGCAGCTCCTTTGAAGCTGCAGAAGCTAATTTGCCGCCTTTTGAATTGACAGCCGTGTACTTACGAATAGCTATTCGTAAGTACACGGCGAGCCTATTTGGCTGCCTTATAATGGGCGCCTATGGAAATCGGCTGCAGCCTATTCCATATGCAGCCGAATCAGCACTGATTCGGCTGTAAATACGGTTCGGCCGAACCGAATGCACATCCCTAATACACATTTCTATTTTCCTTGACTTCATTCTCTGGGAGGTAATTAGACTGAGAGGAAACGAATGGCTCAAAGCAATGCCATGAGCTTTATGACTGAGTGGGGATCTGAAGCCATGTCTTCCCAGTTCTAGTCTTCTAGACACCTGTATTCTATTGATAATCAGAGTCACAGTCCAATAACATATTCATAGACTCATGGAAGTTTTATGACTCGGGAAAGTAGGAAGCTTTGGAGTATAACAAATCTGAGAGTCATGGAAAAAAATGTTTCTGTGCAGCAGAGTGGGGTGGATCTGCATGTGTAGTGCCTCCACTTGCCACTGCCCAGCAATTCTCCTGACCCAAGAGGGGTATTCTTGTAAATTTCCCAAGGAAGAAATTAGAAGAACTGTGATGTTTTTCTGACCTTTTGATGAATCTTTCTCCAGAGCCAAATTATTTAGTGAGTTCACCTAGTAAATGCCAAGTGCATGTTCTCTGAAGGCATGCTGTAGACAAGATTAGCTCGTATTTAAACTGAACTTTATAACAGCAGCTCAATACAGGAAAAACAAGGCATTACACCATGACTGTCTATAAGCAAAATATAGTGGGAGTGAATGGAAATATGTCGTTTCAGAGCAGAGGAAGCTATATGCAGACTTATATACAGACTTGAGCTCACTATCAATTGACAGTCATGCCTGTTTAGAAAGCTGTAAACTTCAAAAGGTGCCAAGCTTAGAAATTGTCAGGTCTTCCTGTTTGCAGGAGAAAGTGGCTTTGAAGAATACTGATTGGCTGGCCGTTATGACACCTTTCACCCATTTCCCCACCTTTCACCCATTTCCCCACCTGCTTGGAAGGACTTTGTGGCAATGAAAAAAACAGTTTTCCTGTCTTGCCCAGAATTCTTCGAACTGTTTTGTTTGTTTAAGATGAATAAACTGGTAAACAGATAAACATGTCATATGTTCATAGGCAAAAACCTGCTTTAAATTGAGGAGGAAGATGGAAGGCCACAGTGAAGATAGAGCTGGATATATGTGGTGGTAACAGGAATTAAGTTATCAACATCCATCATGACATAGCAAAACAGGCACTGATTCTAGGAATGAGGTATATGTGTACATGGCTGGCTGCTGATTTCATAGTGGGATGGTGACAGGTGGTTCTCTCTCTGGCTTCTTCTAGCCATTTGGTGGGAAGCCCATCACACCTCAAAGATAGTGACGCAGTCCAAGATACTTCTGGTGACTTATGAAGAAGTTAGCTTTAGGTGACTTTGCTACCCACAAACAGAAAATAAACAATTTGCCATGTTCAATCACCTGAGGTTCTTATTAATCTGCTTTATTAATCTACTAATATGGAACATGTACTGACATCAACATTCTTTCAGGTAAACCTCCTGAAATGTAAGAAGGTATGAAATTCAACAATTAAATTATTCCTTTGCATAGAGATGATGAGGTGACAACAGCTTTTTCTAGTGAAGGTTTGGACTGCTACAGAATTGTTGAAAGCATTTTCTATGTTTAATGTGTGTTATTGTATTGGTTATTTTTATTAATGTATGTAACTTTTATACTTATCTATGATATGTTCATTTTCAGAATTTTCATTAATAAAATCATTTGAAATTTAAAAAAAAAAATTCTGATGAGAATAAAGTGGCCCAGGATTATTTTTTTAATGTGAGCACATTTCACTTTATTAGCAAACCAACATGAGGAGATGCAACAATCAAGCAGGAAAGACCCATGTGATTAATCCCCCACACACATTATGCATACCATAATTGCATAGAACCACTGCTTGGGGAAACAGTTTCCACAGAACTGTGGGCACATAAGAAGTGAGCCTCTTAGGCCACTTGAGCAATATGCCATTTTTGCTGTTCTTATTGTCTGCAACTGAAGGGGGTAATCTAACTTTCTCATATTCTCACTTCATTCTCCCTTATACTGAATCAGATCCTTGATCCATCAAAGTAAGTATTGTCTACTCAGACTGGCAGCAGTTCTCCAGGATCTCAGGCAGAGATATTTCACATCTCTACTGCCAAATCTTTCAGCTGGAGATGCTGGTGTTTGAACCTGGGACCTTCTGTCTGCCAAGCAGATGCTCTACCAGTGAGACAAACCACCACCCAGAAGAGATGAGGTTTTGCAAGAGGTCTAGCTAGCAACTCTGTTAATACAGGAATCATCTTACCCTTCAATTTACCACATGGACATCAATTAACTAAGCGCCTGAGAACACCTGAGATGAAAATGACAGGAAGGAAGTGACAACAATGAATAGATCAGATTTTTAAAAAATTAGGAGGAAGGTAGAAATGGTTCATGGGGTGGGTTGTAGGGGATACCTTAGTACCCACCACAGAGTGACAGATGGCAGTACCCTTGTCATCAAGCATTGGGGAGAACGGTGGAACTGCTGGGCTTCTAGCTATACCAGAGTATAAACATGCAAGTTCTGAGCAGTTTATGGAACTCATTGAAATACTGTGGTGATGACATCACTTGCTAGTGACACTAAATATTTTAGCTGGTGAACACCTGTACGGCACTGCAGTTGCGACCCTAACAGCTCTGCTACCACCTCTCATTCATGCTGGTAAGCATGCTGCCTTCCTTCATTCCTTTCAGCAGCTCTAAGTGGTGGGATCCAGGATATTTCCTGTGTCCTACCCTATGAGCCACTGTGGAAGACAGGCAGTCATTATAACAGTTCTGCTTCCTGATGAAATAAGGTTGACAGGTCTAAGTGTATAAGGCCTAATTACAAACTTAGATAGATGTGTATACCACTTCAATTGTCATGACTTCCTACAAAAATCCTAAGAATCATAGTGTGATGAGGTGCTAAGAATTCTTTACTAGATATTATGTCATCTTCACAGAACTCATGGTTCTTGAGAATTGCTAAAGCATCCAAGAGCCTGTAGTGTCTAAATGCTCTTAATTCCTTCTACAAGAGCCTTGGATAGTCAGTCTTTAAAGCTTATGAATCCCCTGTTCTGTAAGAGTATAGCTCCATCAACGGGACTGTTTTAGCAAATACAGAGATATTATTGCTTTAGAAGCTTGGTACAATCTAATATCCTACCATCCCATTCTGCATTAAAAAATTAAATACAAATTGAGGAATTCATCAGTGTCTTGCTCATATGGAAAAAACACCTCAGACAAACCTGATTGTTTCCCCCTTGTCCTCCTTACAAGATTAAAAGAACAAAACAAAGAAGAAATTCTGTTCTGCATAAAGTATTTGAAAAAAAAGAATAATGAAGTCTTCCCCAGAAAACAAATTTTAATTGCTGTGGACTTTAGAACATCATCATATTGATTGAAAACTGGGAGAAGATCATAAATAAAATGTCATAGTACCAAACTAGGTGGAGATAACCACAAGACACTGATTGAACCACTGTTAAGTTGTGTCATATTTTGCATCCTCATTTATTACCTGGAACCAGAGCGACTGGCATATTAAATAATATTCATAGTCTTCTACACTGTCAAGGCTTTTGTCTCTTAAAGATGAATTGGAAAGAACTAAAACTCGCAGTGATTTGAAACACAACCAAGAAAACAACAGTGAAATTCCACATGTGAAAAAATACAGGCCAACATCAAGCAGAAGGGAAAATAATCAGAATACAGTTCTACTGAGAAAGAAGTCACGCTAGGACCAACGACCACTTGGAACTGTAAATCATTTGCATCAGATTTCAAGGAAGTATGTTTGATCTAGGAACTGGAGGGAAGCAAGTTGAAAAATACTGCAGTATCTGGATGACACAACAATTATGCTACAATGAATATTGTTCTAGATACTCTATGGTGCATGGTGTATAATTGGGAACATTCACACTGAGAAGGTGATGTGCCTGATCTGAAATGACCAAGATCAACTCAAACTGTTCAGACAGAAGATGTCTGCATGCATGGTTTGTGCTTCAACGAATACCAGTGGTGGGATTTAGTGTACCACACAGTTTCTAATCATTCTCACTGTTTCCCATATCACATTTTCCCTAGCTCAGTGATACTCACTCCAAAACTTGGAAGCCATATGCGGCTTTTTCATGTGCAACCTGTGGTTAAAGTTGGCAGGCAGTGCCCAGCACCGAATCAGAAGGGTTGTGGGCAGATATGTAGGGGTGCAACATTGAAAAAAGCATGGCTTCTTAGGGCTACCCTGTGTCACTTCTGTATTTTAAAAAAACTGGAAGTGATATAGAGTTTTAATTTTTTTCCCCCTCAAACCACCATTCAAATACCATTCACAAACCACTCACAAAACAGACAATGGAAGCAGAGTACTTGCCAATCCCCAGGTCCCAGCGGGGGTCCTTCTGCTTTCCCTGGCTCCTTCCTGCCCCAGTCAGCTGGCCGGTGGGGGGAAACCCCCCCCCCCCAGCCACAATGTGACTTTCCACCTCTGGAGGCTTCAGTCTCCGATTGAAAGGCTTCCTCTTGGGATGGTGTGTCTGTGTTACTTTGAAGACGTTGGCAGCAACTCATGAGTAGAGACACCAATCCCTCGCTTCAGAGTTGCCAGAAATGGGGGGAGGGGAGGGAAATGTTTGCTAGGCACTTCATTAGTCCCTATCTGGAGATCAATTCTCATAGGGTATAATGGGGAATTGATCTGTGAGGGCTGTTTTTTTGAGGTAGAGGCGCCAAATTTTCAGTATAGCGCCAAATTTTCAGTATAGCATTTAGTGCCTCTCCCCAAAATACCCCCCAAGTTTCAAAATGATTGGATCACGGGGTCCAGTTCTATGAGCCCCCAAAGAAGGTGCCCCTATCCTTCATTATTTCCTATGGAAGGAAGGCATTTAAAAAGGTATGCTGTCCCTTTGAATGTGATTGCCGCCCTGAGCCACTTGTGGGAAGGGCGGGATATAAATCCCAAATAAATAAATAAATAAATAAATAAACTCCCTTGGAGTTGATTATGCTTGTCATACCCTTGCTCCTGGCTCCACCCCCAATGTCTCCTGGCTCCACCCCCAAAGTCCCTAGATATTTCTTTAATTGGACTTGGCAACCCTAGGTACACAGGATCCTCTGCCCCCACAAGGGAAATGGGACTCTTACCTGTGGCTTTTCTAAGCACTGCTACACAACATGGTATCTTCTCCACCATTCCAAGAAAGTGAGCGAGACCATTATCTAGTAGTTCTTATGGTTGGCAGGTGATTCCCACATTGAAAGAGCCACTGTTGGAGAGATTATAAGACATGTCAGCTGTGGGCCTCCCTGAGCTGTGGCCCTGTTGTGCCAAGGATAGAAATAAAAGGTCCATCCTCTCCAGCAACCTCCACTTTTCTTCACAACTTCTGCACTCTCATCCCAGCTCCCAGGCTGCTGTTGGAAGCAATACTCCCTTTAAGCAGTAGAGTCTTGTGAGCAAAAATTCTACTTTGTGAGCTACTGGCATTAAAGTTATGAACAACTGCATGGATTTGTTTGTTCTGGGGGCATTTTTCCTGAGCTAAGATAAAACCGTATGAGCCAGAGGCTTAAAAACGGTGAGCCAGCTCACACTAACCCAGCTTACAGGGAACACTGGTTGGAAGGCCAGCTAGCTAATCACAGAGAATACAACCACCACAGACAAGCCACCCAGGAAAAGGGTATACTGGCCACAATACAGTGGTGATGGTTTTACAATATCACTCCCTCATGTGAGCTACTGTGCCTCATGCTGAAAAGATAGCAAGAAGGCAGAGAGGGAAGCCTTTCACTCATTCCAGATCCACAAGGGCTGACTAAGGTTCAGCAGTGGTGGAGACATGTTCAGAAATAATCTGATAGATAGATAGATAGATAGATAGACAGATAGATTTTATATTATTGTACATTTGTGTGTGTGTCATAGGGTGTTACACAGGATGTATAGTTGTTATGTGGCTCTTTGGGCTGATGATAATTGCAAATGTGTCTCTCCATAGCCCATGGAGTAAGTACCACTGCTCAAGTGCCTTCCAACCTATCTTATACATTGACAATACTGTTTTTGCAACATTGTGCTTCATTGAAAAATGGAAAGCTAATCTAGGTTAAATGAAGAGGAAAAAATTGCCAGATGTTTAAGAGTAGTTCAGAACTGAAACAACTTGCCTAGGAAAGTTATGAAATATCCTGCCTTGGAGAATTTCATGAAAAGATTGTACAAAGATGTTTTTTGCTATAGGGTATCCTGCTGTATGGAAGAGGACTGGAATAGATGGCCTGTGCTGTTTCCTGTATTTCTATGGCTCCTTTGGGACTCCAGAGGAAATATTTGAAATAGATCCTTGGCTCTATCCATTATCAGTTGGAGGACCACTAAATGAATATATGTCTACAATATTTCCATAAATGTGCTTGCCACAGCTAACTATCTTGAGGTGCAAAGCAACATGGTAAGGATTTAAATCTGTATTCCAAGGTATATTTATCATAATGTAGTCTTCTGGAAACATATATACATCATTCCCATGCTTTCAGCACATGTGCCAACATTTCAATATCTTTATTATTATAAATTTCAAAACTCATACAAGCAATGCCCCCCCCCCCCACCCAACACACATTTGGATTAAAACCCATGGATCTCAGTGGCACACATCTTTTGATCACTCAAACCAGCCAAACACATTCATTAATATACAACAAAGGTACAATACCTAAATAATATTTTGATCTCATGTCAGAAAACCATATGTAGTGAGAGTGATGAAAAACATTTTTAAAACTTAGGGGTCAGATTGTTTTTCTGGAAGCTATCTTCAAAAAATGGTGATACAGTAACATTAATATGAAAGGTGGTAGAAAATATGTGTGGGAAAGTATCTTTAAAAACCTACATCAAGATGACAAAAGGATCCCTTTAAGACTCACATAGAAGGAGAGATATTGGTGTGTACAAGTTCACCTGCCTCCTCCCCCCCCCCCCCCCGTTCTTCCTTTTCAACCAGTGTTTAACAGAGGTGCCTTACTCAACCCTAGCTGGAAGTCTTAGCCTCTGATCTGCCTTCTTGCTGTGACTGGCTGATGGTACTGATTAAGAACCAAGGGAGTAAAAACAGGAGGTGGCCCAGTCTTTTACACAGCAGTCCAGGTGCCAAGATAAATATTTTCCATTGTCACCCTAAACACTCACACTGTTCTAAGTCCATTGACGTCATTGCACTATTAGGCATCTAGTGTACCTAGACACAAGCACACAGATAACAGTCCTCAAGTCTGCAAGTCTGTGTTTTCCAATTATGGGAAAATCATATATGTGTTTTTCAGGATTGTGGCCAAAAGAACATTTAAAAAGAGTCACCTTAATCAGATGCACTTCATTTGAAGAAATTATTATTTGCAGATTTACTACAAGGCAGTAATGCAATTTAATATATGCATATGATATATGTAACTTTGTGACTTGATGATTCATTGGCATCATCCCAGCTCTATGGTTTTATAGCTTCATGATGTGTTATGAAAGTTGCTTGAAACTGGATTCGCATAGCAGGGGGCTGTGTGTGGCATGCTATTTGCATGCAGCAAAAAAATACATAGACTGGCATCCCCCACTTTCTCGGTGTTTCACAGTTTGGAGGAAGAGCAGCAGAAGACTTAGAATGTGATGACCCACTAAGCATGATGGCCTGCCGCATGGAGGAGCCAACAGGAGGGTGCCTTTACTCACATAGAGTATAGTCGATTTCAGATTCTATTTAGATTTGGAAACAGACATTTCTACCATAATAGCTTCTACAATAGTAAAAGATTCCTTTTCAACATTAAACTCAGAGCTTGGTGGTAACGCATTTGTTTTGCATCTCCGAGGTCAGATTCCTGTTAACACCTACTATGTTTATAGTACAATTCTATGAAGAGTTACTCCAGGGTATAAGACTGCAGTGTTAACTAGAGTTAACTAGAGGCAGCTTTCCCTGTCTGAACCCTGAAAAACTGCTGCTAAAACAGAACTAGAAACTGAACAATGGTCTATCTGAGTATAAGTTATATATGCTACAGATAGTGCCTGCTAGCCACCTCTGAATTTGTAACAGCATTCATTCAGGGCCAGTACTAAAAGGACTTGAAATCAGAAGCCTGTAGGTTCCACTCCTGCCTGTTTTGGGTCTCCAGGTCTTGGAAGGACTGTGACTACCTAATATCCTGGAGAACCATTATCAGTATGAGTAGGCAATAATGATTTAGGCAGAGAATTAGTATCATTCATTTTAAGAAGATGTAAATGTATTCCTTTTCTGATACCGCAAACACTTGCTTGATTTCAAAAGGACGTGTCTTCATTTTATTGGAAATGTATACCTTTGGTTTTAACAAGGCAAGTTAAACTTTCTTTTTGTTTAACTTGCCATCAGCAAAAGAATCTGGAAATGTTTTCCTTTCAAGAGAAAAGGCCAATGGTGGGAATTGCCATCTCCAGAACCTGAGAGAGCTCCTACAGTTTCCAGATGTGCACACAAAGGAACATTTCAATTTCATGCAGTAATAGGAGAAGCCGAACCTGGAGGAATTTTCCTTTCAGTGCCACTCTTAAACATGCATGAGACTTCTTTACACCAGGACATGGCAATCATACCAAAAGAATTTTTGCAAGGTTGTTTCTGCAGATTATTACATTTTTACTTTATATTGTGGTGACATTGATTTTTTTAAAAAAAGAAATGGGTTGCCACAGCATAAATACTGGTGAGCAGAAAAATGAGACAGACAGCAGTAAATTTTATATAATGAAGGAAAAGAGCTGGAAAAAGGTTGGGATGGGCAACAACTCAGCTTTATACTGTAGATGGATGGTTAGCACAAATTAAAAGTACAAAATTGAGTGGAACTGATCCTCAGAGTGTCAGAGGATCTGTCTGCATAATGGACATCATTTGCCTAAAGGTTTGTCCTGAAATTCATGGTTCAGGCAGTGCAATTTTAATCAGTCTTTAGTGAAATTTCACCCATCTCATTTAATCCTGGTTGTAGTTGTTGGCCCTTTATATTTTGTCACACCCTGTTATCTATGTATACTAAATCCCTGTTACTTGGAGATCTCCACAATTATACCTTAAACCTGGAGATGGCAATTCCCACCATCGGAAACTTGCCAAACTCTGGATCTGAATATTATACCAGTATTTGGAACCCAGGAAAGTAGGAATATTGATATTTTCCAGGTCCAATATATCTGGATTTGTAAAATACCACTCTTATTTATTATTTATTTATTTTGCTGCACACCGTTAATTCAGAAAGTCCCAGGTTCAGTCACTGGCATCTCTAGTTAAAAAGGTTCATTTAGTAGACAATGTGGAAGACCTCTACCTAGAAAACTGGAGACCCACTGCCAGCCAGAATAGGCAATATTGTTCATGGACAACCAATGGCCTGGTTCAGTATTAGGCATTCATGTGTTCATGTAACTTCCTCTATTAACTACAATCTAAACTGGAGGAAAAGGGGAACTGCAGTTCCAGACCAATTTCACATTAGACCTTTAATCCTGGTTTAGCCCTGTCCCAAAGTTGACATTCTACACTAAAAACATAGAATCATAGAGTTGGTTTCTCTGATTCTAGTGTAGAATGTCAGTTTGGGGACAGGGCTAAACCAGGATTAAAGGTCTAGTGCAAAACTGGTTCCAGTTTCAACAGTTCAAGTATCCCTCTAGGAGTTGTCCAATGCTTCTAGAGATCACATTGGAGGGAATGTTACAGACCCAATGTTAAGAATTTCTGGAATTGTTCTAATGTCCATTGTGCACCATATATGTAGGATTAGAATACTGCTACGATTGCCTAATAAAAACTATAGGAAGCTGCCAACTACATGCACCATTAAGAGCTAGAGGCCCTTCTTGTAAGGAGCTCATGGGACCATCCTCAGCTTCAGTTTACAGTAACTCTGTGAGGTAGGCTGAGAGAAACTGACTAGCCCAAAATCACTCAATAAGTTTCATGGCAAGTAGGGATTGAACCAAAATGAAAAAGGAGAGAAAAAAAAACCCAGGAAAAAAGAGGTAACCAAGAAGGTTGACAATAGGCCTAATAACAGAATAAATAATAATGGGTTTACATATATAAATACCAAAGCTTTAACACATAACAAATAGTAAAATAACCCCAAAAGATTAAAACCAGATGCATTTCAGCCACAAGGCCTTCCTCAGTGGTACAAATAATTAAAATATACTCAATAATGTAAAATTATTCAAAATATAAAATACAACATTTCTGACCTAAGCTTTAAATGACTCACAAGTAGAGTCAATTCATTAGATAAATCCCACTTCATTACTGGAATCAATTAGAACCATCAAAATCATATTTTAGATTGAGGTTGTTCATAGTCCAAATCTGTAAGGAAGGTCAGAGAGGAATCATGGCTCTAGGGTGTGTATATCCACATGCAGGGAGCAAAATATGTCCAAATTGAATCGGCCTATTGCCAGCCTTCTTGGTTACCAAGTGATGATTTGAACCTGGATCTTTCTGGTCCTAGTCAAATACTGTAACTGCTATGCCTCACTGATATCACAGTTATCTAACTGTAGGACCATTCAGATCTGTTCAAATCCTATTTGTTCCCACAATAGACCTGTGATATAAACACTGCTGAGGAATAGCCATTTGCAACTCTCAAGGTTTCATGAGGTGGTGGATTTGAAACAGGACCTACCAAGGCAAATCAACTACTCTGCTGAAGAGAACTAACATTCTCTTTCTGAATCAGGCTGTCTTGCAATAAAGTTGCAGCTCCCCCAAAATATCAAATCGACAAGCCTGGTAATGAATTTAAAATTTTCATACTATAGCATTTCCAAAGCAATCTTTCTTATCCTCTGATTACTTTCACCACCCCACCACCCACCTGCTCCACCTTGAAGAGGCAGCTCTTTTAATCAAGAACTTTCTGATCTTTCCTTGGCTTGAAAATGCAGTGTGTCTCTCTCAGTGAAAAATAACAGCTCCTCTCAAAACACATACCTCATTCGCTTCCTTGGGCATGGCCTTAAGGGGCAGTAAGCTCCTAAACCTCAGTAATATCCTGGTATCAAGTGCAGTTGACAGGTAATGGAGAACTTGAAAGAGCTGACGATATTATACACTGCAAGTCTGTTATTTACTGAGGCACAGTTATCAAGCTGACAGAGAATAGAGTTGAAGGAAGGAATAGCAGAGCCTCAGCTCTTCAAGAAATCTTAGAACTACTTACCAGTCCTTTGGGTTCAGACAAAGAGAGAGAAGAGAGAGCAGTACAGACTGGACTTTTATAAGCCACATTTTAATTGGCCATCAGAATGATAGAGGGATTGAAAAGAAAGAAACAGGCCAAAGAATGAGCCCCTGAACAGTACTTCTGTATGTTTTTCAGTCAAATATTTCCCAGAATGTTCCATCTAGTTAAAGCTTATCCTATTTCACATTTCAGAACCTGAAATATATGTTGTTATGCTTTACTTTTTCAAAAACTCCTTTGGCAAAGGATATTTCAGTCTGAGTTTTCTGTTTAATGACTCTTATTTATCAACTGGTATATTTGAATTTCCATTTCAAGTTCCTTTAGGCTTACTCTGCAAGCAGGATTCACTCACCAAAACAACCTTACATGTATTTAACCCATGCAGATGCAATTCCATTGCCATTACAGTGGATATGTCAGGGGTTCCGTCATACAAAGGACAAACCAAAAGAAAAAAAATGGGAAAGATCTACTAAATCATTTCCATGAGCAGAAGTTCTGTCCACTGAATGCATCTTTCATGGTTTCCCCTACCTATGGCAGCCTGAAATGCCTTTGAAATCTTGATCCTGTAGGGAATGGCTTTAAGCTGTACTGATTCTACCCCAATATTTTATTATCAAACTTTCTCTCTCTCTCTCTCTCTCTCTCTCTCTCTCTCTCTCTCTCTCTCTCTCTCTCTCTCTCTCATTCAAGCTTCCCTTTAATGCTATGCAACTGTCAGGCAGACTGCAAAACCAGGACTTTATCAAACCCCTTCCTGGCCACCAAAAGCTTTGGAGCTTAATAGATCACCAGTCATGCAAATTTGGTACAGGATAATCTACTGTAAAGATGTATTATTGCAAAGAACACTTTTTATTACAAGAGCATCAGTGGTATACTCTACATATATCAGTTTGAATCCAACGGCAGTTTTGTGACAGTCCTCCATTTAGATGGTTTCTACTGGGATTCCTAGTCTAACCTAAACTAAGTTTTGTGATTGGTGAACTAACATGCAGTGACAGTTCTGTAACACTTACAGATCTAATCTACAAAGAGAAAAAGTAGCAAAAGAAGATAAAGTACCGGCAACTGTTGGCAAACTGCCTTAGTCCACTGGAAAAAGAAAAGAATTGCTCCTCTTTTCTCTTCTAGAAAGCTGTCAGCAATACACATTGATCCTTGTAGATGGATGTTAGGTCACCAAAGACTACAGTTTCTTGTTTTCTATCCATAGGGAGGTTTTTAACTGTGCATGGTGTGGTTTGGGTTAAGAGACTTGTAAATATTGTGGTAAACAAAGGTCCTCACAGTAGTTTGTAATGTTTATATAACTAAACAGAAGCCACCCAAGAAAAACAATGTGTGTGCATGGGAGGGAGTAAAACTGACCCTCATGTCATGGGTCATCAAAATATTTTAGAATAAAAGGCAAGGCATTTATTAGAGGAGGAGAAACTTCTTCTGCCGTTCCCCATTTGACCTCTCTGCCATTGCAAACAGCTTAATCCTCAGGCGTTTTCTGGCTATTTCTCCCATAAGTGATAATGGACCATAATAGACAGATTATTTAAGAGATTTCCTACTTCACTGCTTAGGCTAATAGTACTATCATAGTCAGTGCTGGTTCCCTGGCCAAGCAAGCCAAGTGACTGCTTGGGACAGCATAGCAGGGGCTCAGTTCATTCCTGGCAAATCAGCAGTGCAAGAAGTGACATGGACCTGGGCCACTGCCATAAGTCCAACTAATTTGCCACAATGCCTCAGCTCAGCTCCTGCCAGTGAAACAGGAGGAGGAGGTGAACGTACCTTGCTGGAAATGACAAATCTCTTGAGCCAGCCCTGGTGATAATGCCTGTTTGATTAACTTTAGACTTTGGCTGATCAGGTTTATAATTCTGCCCCCTCGTTCACCTGACCAGCCAGGTATTGCTGCATGAGGGTTACAGGTTGACAGGCAGCCCACTATGAGAGTATAGAACTGGAGCTGTTCACAGGTGCAGAAGCAAAGACAACCCTGGAGAGCTTGAAACAGGCCTGGAGAACTTGAAGCAAAGAGCTGTTAATATATCAGAACAAGCTGGTTCCACAGCATGTTAGACCAACAGAATCTAGATCTCAGCTGAGGAATTATATAGAGAACTGAGATGTCCACACTCCTTGTTGACCAGAGTAGGGTCCCTGATCTTGTCAAGACTTAGAATGCTGTGTTCTCCTCCTAAATAGGAGAGGCTTCAGCTGCCAGGTTTGCACATCCCCATGTTGTCCAGCTTTCTGTACAGCCCTGCTGTCAAGGTTTTTGCTCAAACCTTGACCTGGGTAGTCCAGGTAAGCCCAATCTCATCAAAAGCTAAGTGGTATCAACTCTGGCAAGTACTTGGATAGGAGACCTCCTTGAACTATCAATGGTCAGGAGGACAGGGAAGACTTTATTTAGCCGCCTCTCTAAATATCCTCCAAGCCCCCAACAGGGGTCAGTCACCAGAAGTTACCATGACTTCCAGGTGCATACCGCACACACAAACAAATACAAAAATTCCAAACAATTAAAAAACATTTTAGATCATAAAAAGATACTCATAGGGGGTTCTGAAGGCAGATGAATCCTCTCAGAGGATTCCTGATTTGTCCTCTTCAACAGGTTGCTAACTGGACCCTGCCACGATAGATTGGGCATGAGTCCTCCTTCTGGAGAAAGTTATTTTTGCCACTTCAGGTGTGATGAGCATGGCTCCTCCTGGATGGGAATGGATCCTCCCTCTTTAGATTCTGAGCTGATTGAGGCCTTGGGGAAATGAGTACTGTAGAGACCTCATCCCTCTGAGGAGACTTTGTCACATGTTGAGAGGGTGCCAGAGCAGGTCTTGACACATACATCCTTCTTATTTGAGGGGAAAGAGCTACTTCAGAATAATTACACTCTTCCCACACATACACACTTTCCAACAGGTACAATACTTCTTGAACAAAGCACAAATCAAGTGCACCTTTAAGACCAACCAATTTTTATTTAGAACGTAAGTTTTCATGTGCTCTTAAGCATACTTTAGCAGACGAGAAATCCAGCACAGTGAGCAAAAATACTTCTTGAACAATCAATAGTTTCAAATTCTTATGTGAGGGAAAGTATAAAGGATTTATTCTGACTATTGTATGAGACAGTTGCCTCAAACTAATTTGTATAGACATTGGATTCTCTCGCAGGAGCAATGCTCAGACAATCAATAATTAACTCTGTCAGATGGCTTCAGGCCAGAACCAATTAAGCTGCAATGCAGACATCTTCAGCCACTTATAAATAAAAAGAAAGCTGAAAAAAGTAAATAAAAGACATTCTTTACCAACATGATAAATAACCCTTCTCAGTTCAGCAAGTTTTCACCTACAGTGGTTTGTCTTGGTGATTACAAATAATCAATAACACAAAATAAGAAAAACAAGACAAGATGGCCTAACCTACAGCTCATCTACTGCTATGGAACACTGATTTTGCCATTAAAGATCAGCTCTTCACATTTTAAAAAATAAAGTATTTATTAATTCCCCCCTCGGTTTAAACGTACATGAAAAATTTGTATTAAATGTTTTCAAGAGAGGTCAATCATGTGCCAGGGTTCTAACTGTACCAACAAGGTTGCCATTTTCATATGACACAGAACATCTAAGAAGATCAAGAGCAGAGATTTCTATTTGCACACCCCACCTCTTTCAAAGGTCACTGAGAGTGTCTTGTTGAAACCGTGATGCTGGCACTGCATTGTGGGCACGTTAGAACTACACGGCCAGAACATAACAGAGAGAAAAATGTCAAGAGGTGATAAAGCTATAGCTGATTAAAAGTATGGGTGTTAAAAAAAGAGAGTTAGCAGAAGGAGCCGGTGCAATGCAGTGATCACAAAGCTAACCAAGAACTGAAAAGACTGGAATTTAAATCTCCACTAAGATAAGGGAATGGTCACAGCTCAGTGACAGATCATCTGCTTAGCATGCAGAAAGTCCCAGGTTCAATCCCTGGCATCTCCAGTTAAAAATTGTTATCAGTATGTGGTGTGAAAGTCCTCTGCCTGAGTCCCTGAACAGCCACTGCCAGTCTGAGTAGGCAATACTGACCCGATAGGCCATCTGATTCAATATAGGGCAAGCTGGTGTGAGTTCATGGAACTCAGAATCGAACCAACTCATAGGGTTTGTTGTGAGGATAAAATGGGGAGGGTGATATATATATATATATATATTTATTATAGGAGAACAGGGATAAAAATGTAATAGTTAGCATGGAAATTCTTCACCCAGAACAACACTTTGGAATGGATGTCCTAGGAAGAATGATAAGAAATGACCGTCTGTGGGCAGACTTTTCAAGCGATGTTTCCTGAAACTCCTACTTTTCATGCCAGTGTAATTCTCTGAAAATATCACTGGTTTGGAATAAATGAATGGCCTGAAAAGTTCTTGGACTGGTGGTTCATGCTGTGCTCCCCCTGCCATAATAAGCAGCTTATGGAATTCTCATACAGTATAACAATAGATATAACTGTCCTTTATCATTACACTCTCACCACAGTCATGGTGAATACATGTTAACACTACAGTAACTCCACTTCATCATGACACGTCATACTCATTATGCTTTGGAGTTATGGTTTTAGATTACCTGTTTCATTAGCAGGACTAGTTTTCAGATTATGAATTACTAGAAAGGTGGAGACCCTCTCTCAGCTTCTCCTACACACCCATCCTTCAGTCTGCTCAAATTTTATCTCGAATTGAAGCAGAAAAACTGCAGTGCTACACAGATATATAATTGGTACCACCATTGATTTATCCTCTTTCAAGTTCATCCTAAGAAGTGCTCAAGTTTAAGTGCCGAGAAAGTGTATCCCTCGGCAGTGGTAAGAGCAGTCAACACAGTGGACAAAAAGGTGGAAACACAGGTAGAAAACCTAGTGGCCTCTGTTAGTGGTGAACTGTCCAGTCTAAGGGATAATGTTTTGGGGATGTGGAATGGTATGGCCCAATCTGGTCAGACCTTGGAAGCTAAACAGTCAGTACTTGTATGGGGGACCACCAAGGAAGACTCTGCAGAGGAAAGCAATGCCAAATCATCTCTGTTTGTCTTTTGCTTTGAATATCCCTTGTTGGGGTTGCCATAAGTTGGTTGCAACTTGATGGCACATACTTACATAAGGGATAAGTTTGCGAGCCACTGAATTCAAGAATTCTGACATTTTTTTAACTTAGTATTTTCCAAGTTATGAACAAAGTGTGACACCTTTATTAACTAAACACTGCTGAACAAAATGTTCCCCTTATCTCCTTTCTGAAAAGGCTCCTGTCCAAAAGCCCTGAATCCTGTCTCCCTCCAGACCTATGATTTCTTATGTATCCCAGACCACCACTGTTCTCTTGTTTGCTCTTTGGTTTCTTGATCTGCCCTTGGATACTTACATTATCATCATCTTTGTAAATTATAAGTGTTTAGCCCATTTGGCCCAGGATATGTCAGTAAGATCTACAGCTGAAATGCTAAATACAGAACCTTAATTCAAGCCAAGCCTCAGCATGTAAGCAATTTTTCCCCGGTGACTGACGCAGCATCGGTAATAAGAGGTTATTTTGGTTTCCATACATGAGTGACAGTCTGACTTTTTAAACAAGGCATGCATTTTGCTCAGCTCACTCTAAACTTGAAGCTGCCAACTCATGTGTTGTTCCACTGGGAAGAAAAAAATATCATTTGCATCTGCTTGATAAATAGAAGGCACAGGTATCTGGCACTCAGGAAATTCATCACATATATAAGTAAAGGGCAGAAAGATCTACAGTGTATCCAGAAAGGATATTTAAGGAGAAAGTACCTATATTTCTTTCATCCACTCAAGCATAATCCTCCATTTGTTTGATGCTATGTTTCATGGGTTTTGTTCATTCCCATTACTTTGGCCCCAAAATTAGTCAGCAAATATAGATTGGCCTAGATTTTGCCTCAGATACCAGAGCCATCAAGCAGGCACTATCTCAACAACTGGTTTGTTAAGTTTCTCTCTCCTTAGTCCCACACTGCAATATGCAAAAACTCTTTGCACAATTTGAGAATGTGAAATGTGAAAAGAGAGCAGCCCTTTGTTTTGAGAACCTGTGGCTACCAACTTACGAGTGACTGCTTTGTGACCACACGACTGGGTGCTGGGTGGAAAGGGGGTGGCACATGTTTTCTGCCATGGTGTTTGAGGCTGGGCTCTGATGCAGCAATTCTGGGGTTCCCTGGGTGCGACAGCCTGCCTGGAAGCCAACCATTCCCTGGCCTCCCAAGAATGCTTCCTGCAGGGTTGGGTCAAGAGTGGATCAGAGAAGCAAGAGCTTCAGTCTGGTCTTCTCTTCCCCTATTTAAAGCCCTGCTGCTGGTGCCCAGATTCTCAGCTCCAGACGCCTACCCTCCCTCCCTCCCTCTCTCCCTCTCTCTATTCTGTGTTGTTGTGCAGTTCTTTATTTGTTATTCTGTTCTTGTCACAACTTCATGGCAGTTTTTATGGTGGGAGGAGCCAGATGGATACCATGAGGTCAAGCATTCCAATGGTGAGGAGAAGCAAAGGATGAAAAGGACCAGTCAGGGGACAGAAAAAGTAAATTGGGGTTTGGTGAAGCAGCTGCTACATTGTTCAAGATGTTTGCTGGGAAATTTACACTGTACAAATCAGCTGGGGCTCTAATATTAATACTTTCTTGGCTCCTGAATTCTGCATTGCAGAGAACTAGTCTCTTTCTTTTATTGTATCCATCCAGAGGGCAGGGGAGACTGCATTGCATAGCAGAAACAGCCCCTCCTCAGCTGCACACTCATCAAACATGGTATAAATGCAAACAGGTTCTCAAAATGACAATAAATATTACCTTGGCTCAAAGAATTATTTTCAGTTACGAGCTATTCTGGTTTGAGGCAGTTTGTTGTGAACCGTGCTCACAATATTAACAGTAGGGAGATATTATTTCCATGGATGTTATTATTTGTTGCTGTGTCAGACACTGGAAGGCCTCCCTGTGCCTTTTTACAGTTGAGGATTTTATTGTTCACATTGTTATATTTCCAGATCATACCCTTAACTATTTTAAAATATGGAATTTGATATCACATAGAATTGGCAGGGAAACAAAATGGAATATCTTTGTGGAAAAACTAAAGAGTAAATTTATTTCTTCTTACAGTGTGCAACTTTCTATGATCATCAGAGAGGCCTAAACTTCAAATAAGGAATAACAAAGACAGACCCAAGTGGATGACCATAGTAATATGGTAGAGAGGGGGGGGGGGAGGCTGCACATGAAATTGGATTTTTTAAAAGAAAAAAAATGGATTTCATATTAAAACTACAACTCAGTGTAGTGCTGCCCATAGCCAGCTTATATGTGTGTGGTCTTGTTTAACTTAGGGTGTGTGTATTCAAAAACCCAGTAGTTTAATTAATTTTTCCATGAACAAGGTAGCATAGCTTAAGAAATGATGGGGTAGATAAACCATGCAGTTAAGAGAACTAACGCTGCACTTATGTTTTCTTAAAGGAGGGAGGGGGGCTTACTGCTTCTTCCCTTTCACTCCACTCCTCTTACCCTTGAAAAATTTTGTTGTTGTTGTTTTTTTTTTTGGGGGGGGGGGGTTAGATCTTTAGAAACAACTTAGCAAGGGGCAAAAGTCACCATCCTCTTCTTTAGAAAATGTAGCTTACTTAATTTTCTTAGCATTGTTGGATCCACCCTAATTTCTTACCCATTACTCCCTAACAGGCCATTTTAAAGCAACTGGGCATCCATTTGAGAGAGAGCATGGTTGTAATGATTATGGCACGGCATCTGAGACATGGTGGATCAAGTCCTCAGTCAGCCAGGAACCTTATCAGGTTACTTTGGGTAAGACACAGGCTCTCAGTCTAGCTTGATCACCTGTTGTGAAGATAAAATGCAGGGGCAGAGAACAACGTAAATTGCCTTGGCCTCCATTTAGAAGGAGGAGATTAAAAAATATGATTGATTGATATTGAACTGAATGAAAAGCACAATATCCTTGAAGATCATTTATTATTATTATTATTATTATTATTATTATTATTATTATTATTATTATTATTATTATTATTATTATTATTTATTTATTTCATGGGTTTTATGCAGGACAACATCTGTTGGAATGTATAAGAAGGGGGCCATGGCTTAGTGGTAGAACATTTGCTGGCATGCAAAATGTCCCAGGTTCAATCCCTGAATACATTTCCATGTAGAAGGATTAGATAGTAGCTGTTAAGGAAAAACCTATGCCTGAGACCCTGGAGAAACTCTTCCAGTCTGAATAGACAACACTGACCTTGATGGACTAAGGATAATGCAGCTTCATGTAGATGTCTATATTATTCTCATTGTTACCAATCTATTAACTCAGTCTATAGCCTTGATGATGTAAATCCAGGAGAAGGGGAAGGGAGGTCTGCATTCTAAACCTCTTTGTCTTATTCTGAGCTTCTTTGTCTTATTTTCCATGAAATACAAAGGAAGATAATTATCCAGTTAGTACCTAGGGAGTTAAACAGAGAGGCAGGGGGAATGACATTCATACTTACTGATCTAGGTTCCTGCAGCATATTTCTAATTTGTAGGTATATAAGTCATAAGAAAATTAGATTTCTTATTTCTAGCTAATGGCACAGCTATATAATGTGCTCTACTTGCAAGCAGCTTTGGTTCCATCCCACCATCTGATTAATATTTAAATCCTGTAACAACTTTAATACTGTTGATTTATAAACTTTTCATATTGATTTCCCCCATGTAAATGTAAATTGCATGCTTTCCTCTATTTTTGTACTATGACCTAGTCCTTTGATAAGATCTCATAATCGAGTTATTGGGTGTTGAAGCCAATGCCTTGGATTCTATGAACCAGGAATGCCACAGAATTCATGGAAAGGCTCTTTGCTATCTCCTTTTCCTAGTACAGCCTCTGATACCTCACCAAGCCCACTCCTGAAGGGGCATAGGGATCCTCAGGAATAACATGGAATATATTAAGGGCACAGGTGTGCATGGTGGAAGGGAGATTCCCTCCCCCCTTTGTGTGAGCTCTTGCACCGTCTATAGAAGTCAGAGGTGGTTTCCACTGATTCCTGTTCTCTTTTTTTTTTTGTTTCTCCACCCACTGTGTCTCAGCATTTTTATCTATCCACTTCTAGAGTTGCCAGCAACTTGTAGAAAAAATATCTTTCTCCTTTAACAGAATTTAATGCATGGAAATGGACAGGTGACACTTTTCATGCCATGGAGGTAAGTTGGAACAATGTTCTTCAGATATTCCTTCACAATATTAATAATTCTCCAGAACATGGCCAGTCTGGCTTGTTCCCATCACTTGGTAAACCAGGAACAGGGCAAAATTCATGATAAATTTTGCTTTGTCGTTCTGTTCATGCCTGTTGAGAGCTAAGTACAGTTGGAGTCCAGAGTCAATATCAGTCCAAAGTCAGGGTTCTAGAAGTTATCCAAGGTGGGGTCATTCAGTCTAAAGTCCCCAGAAGTCAGGTAAGGCAGAGTCATTCAGTCCAAAGTCATACATAAGAGCAAGCAGATCCAAATCCAAACCTGGTCCAAAATAGGGGTGTGCAAAAACAAAACAAAACCCACCCAGTAAAATCTGGATTTGGTGTTATTCAGGGGCAAAATATTCAGGAGGGCCAGATATCCCTAAATACCATATTCAGTAGCCGAATCTAATTTGGAGATATACAGCTATATATAGACTGCTGCGTAGGTTAGTTTTTCCAATCATAAATGGGGGCCTCTATTTGGGTGGCCCTACAACTGAGCCCCTTGTTCTAATCCTGTTAGAACGTTGGGGTTCGATGGGGGAGAGACACCAAACCAAATGCACACCCTAGTCCAAAGGTCACTTGAGTAAAGCAGAGCCAGGAGCTGCAGTTGCAGAGTTCACCAGGTGGTGACTTGTTTCTTCTACATTGAGCAGTCTCCCTTGATTGGCTGTTATAGGCATCTGCTGGAAGGTCTTTCTTGCAGCCAACTGTTTGAAAGCAACCCTGCAGCCAACCATCATCAGCAAGCAGCTAGCACTGGGCCAGGAGATATTCACTTTGTCTTCTCCCCAGGAGCTCCATTCTAAGCCTTTGTCTAAGGTGCTCAAAGGGTGTGGGTGAAACTAGATGGCTGGTAATGATCACCTGGATTTCATCTGCCGGAACTGGTCTGGAAGGTGCTGGTGGCACCTCCTGCAGTTCATCTTCTGAATAGTCCTGAGGAGTCCTTCTCTCTCCTGACTGACCCACAACAGTGCCCATCCCTCTGCACCTCATGTTGCCTCCTTGTCTTGCAATAATTTGTGGTACTGTCTCCTGTCTCCCCCCCTTCCATTTCAAAGAATGTTATTGTTGTTATAGATCAGGGGTGGCCAACGGTAGCTCCCCAGATGTTTTTTGCCTACAACTCTCATCAGCCCCAGCCAGCATGGCCAATGGCTGGGGCTGATGGAAGTTGTAGGCAAAAAACATCTTGAGAGCTACCATTGGCCACCCCTGTTATGGATGTAATCGGAGGTGAAACCACTATTGGATTTTCTGCAAACCCATTTTTTCATTTCCTTTGTTCTTACTCTGCTCCTTCTTCTCCTTGGAGTTTGGCAGCAGCAGCACCCAAACCTGTTAATCTTTCCACAGTTCCCATAGTGAAGAAGTTTAAGGATTGTTCTACACCAATAAAATATGATGCAAGATCCATTAATCATACATGCATTTATAATAGCAGTTAATGAGTTGTATCTTACCAAACAATTCTGTGTATGGAGGAGAGGCTGATTTTTTGCCAAACCCACCCCCCTCCTGTGGCAGATCTCTGACTCCCCTTCCAAGCTGTGCCTGGCTCCCATGGCTTGGAATAGAGAAGCTTTTTGGCATCCATGGCATTATGCTCCTTAGTCATCTCTTTTCTTCGCTGCTCCAACCACCTATCATTTTGGTTGCCCTCTTCTGCACTTTTTCCAGCTTTGCAGTGTTCTTTGTGAGATGTGGTGAGTAAAACTGCACACACTATTCCAAATGAAGCCACACCACAGATTTATGTGGGGCATTATAATATTGGCTGGGATTTTTATTCAGTCCCTTTCCTAATAATCCCCAGCATAGAGTTTGCCTTTTTTCTTCAGCCTTTGATGTAAGTGGGCCATGCAGAATGGCTGGCTGCTACAAAACTAGGACACTTGGAGTCAACTTAATTGTATACTTCTGGATCCAGAGAGAAGAAAAACGATCCAAGTGCAATGATTCTCCCAATCCAGTTTTTACTTTTTATAGAACTTGGGCAGGTTTTTGATGTTCCCTCAAGAATATAGGAAGGTCTGCAAACAATGGAATTCTCCCAGTATCCTACAAATCATCAGAGAAAGGGCCACAGATATCTTATTGGGTAGATGTATTTCATCATAAAGCTAATTGACTTTTACAGGAAATAAATTTATTCTACCTTTTGAAGAAGGCACATCCTGAGGCAAGAGAGCCCATATATTTTCTCCCCATCATGTCTGGGCAAATTATCAAAAAGTTCTGGCTGCGAGATGACAGCCATTTTCATCCAAAATAGTAACCAGGAGCACCATTGTCAGTGCTCCTTAATTCCATTTATTTCAGTCAGAGTTCCAAATGAACAGCATTCAACACATACACAAAGCCCAGGTCACAAAGACAACTGTATTGTA
Source organism: Heteronotia binoei (assembly GCF_032191835.1). Classification (NCBI taxonomy): domain Eukaryota; kingdom Metazoa; phylum Chordata; class Lepidosauria; order Squamata; family Gekkonidae; genus Heteronotia; species Heteronotia binoei. The sequence continues at coordinate 45,330,729 of NC_083229.1, forward strand.
TAGAACAAACAAGATGGCACAAAAAACCCCCCAAGGCTTCTAGGCTGTTAATGATAGGATGTTTTGAAGACCATTAATTCACAGGGTTACCACAAATTGGAAGCAACAAAAATAAAACCTAAGTATCTCTGCAATAATGCTATTAGTTTTTTAAAGCTAAATTTTCTACTACTTTTCCTGTGGGACAGATGTTTTCAAGCTACAGGGAAGTAGTATGGGTTGCTGCAAACTCAAGAAAGTTACTCACTATTTATTCCAACAACTGCAAGCCCTTCAGTGATATTGTACAGAATTAGTTTTGCTCTGCCCTGGCTTGAAAGAATGTTCAGGAAGAGAAAAATCATTTGGTAGCTCCAAGCTACAACTTATGATTCATACTTTTAATTTCATATTTGAAGATCTGGGAAAATAAATAATGAATGTGTTGTGTTGGAGAAGATAGGTGGTGAGTGGGTTTGATTTCATTGCCAATTTGGCATGGAGAAATTTGTATCCAAAGGGCTAGATTATGGCTACTGCTCAGCCTTCTATTATTGTAACATATTATTCATGTTATTTGCATGCTAAGTAGGTATTCTGGCCTTTGCCATTTATTGAAGAGGTTTCTTTGCAACATTCACTATAAACTTTGGCATTCTGATTTTCTGATAATATTATAGATTGGGATATTTTATATCAGAGATGAAAAGTACTGGAGAACTGAGTGGTATTACTTAACTGAAGAGTAGTTTCAGGTGTGGTCCACCCTTGTTTAATCCTGAATGGTGGTCTCAAAATTAATTGGGGGAATTAGCATAAGTAGACACAAACAAAAGGGTTTCACTTGGTCCACCGATCTCTATGGGGATTGTTCCCTGAGAACTCTCAAGAATAAACCAACAGCAAAACTACAGAATGGAATTTTGCTATAAAAAGAATAAACAGCAAACACACACACACACAAAGCACATGGGGGAAAGCACACAGACTATCAAAGAGGAAAATAAAAGGGGAGTAGCAGGAAAGTGATCCAGGGAAGATGATATTTACCATATCCTGGAGGTCAAGGTCCATGGAAGACAGTGAGAGAAATGGCCTCCATTTCCTCAAGAGAAGGAGGAAGAAGCCCATGAGCAAACTAGCAGGGGTGCTAGAGAACATCCATACAATCCATGAATCAGAGCATATTAAGTTACAGGAAAAATTGACCCTGTGGCAGTCTGCTATATGTGCCCCTAACACAATGCCATGATTAACTTTTGGGGGGTAAAACAATGTATTGGGGGTAATATATTGTGTTTACTTTGGATGGACAAGACTTGATGAAACTCGTGACAGTTTGCATGAGTGTTGCTAGGGGTGTGCGATGAACTGATTTGGTGTAAACGGAAAGTATTAATGTTTTCCTGAGGACCCTGGAACAGGGTGGAAAAGGCTATCAAACTATATGACTAGCTCATTAAGCTGAGTGAGTAAGGGAAGGCAGAAGCAAGTGTGGGGAGGGGTTCTCAGGAAATCTATTATTGAAAAAAAAGGATCTCTTTTTAGGGTTGGGAGAAAGCTATTAGAAAATTAGAGACCCTGAGTCACCTACCCGCAATAGTTTCCCAGGCTTGTTGTGAGGAAAAGCCCCCTTTTCAAACATCGTAGTTACCAGCCCGGTTGCCAGGGCACCTGGAGAAGCAACTCACACACATCTGGCCAGAGAGTGTGGGTAAACCTATCCAGGGGCAAAAGGGACTTATGCAGTACAAGCAGCCATAACGTCACAAAAGGCACTCTAGACCAGTACAAGAGTGCCTACCAGCAGCACGAATGTCTTCCCGTCATTACGTGTATCACCATGGAGTGGAAGAGACTGCGCCGCCAGGAGCTATCCAGGCGAACGGTTATGAAATTCTGACCATGGAATCCACCATGGAGGGCTAACACCACACGCAGCCATCTTCCCACCAGGCTTGACTCTAGTTTATCCCAGCAGAAGGCTCACATACACAGCATATGTCACCTTTGGCCTACAAGCAACCTACCCACCCCAGGAGTGGTTAATAGTCCAACTGCCACTTTTTTTGTTTAACAGAACTATTGACAAAGACTGGTGCCTAGGAGAAGACAGAAGAAGAGGAAGACCATCTTCAGCCAGAGCCAAGTTCCTTTGTACATGCTGGGTGTTACCTAGGCCACAATTAGACTCTCTATTGTCTCCCTTTTAGGTAAGTTCCCTAATCTTAAAGTGTTCCCCACCCAGTAGTCACTTCTATTCTTTCCAACTGTCACTTTGGAGCCGCCCCCTGGTCCATTTCAACCTGAAAGTTCTCTCAGGTATTCAGGATCCAGGCAAGTTCATTGGTCAAGAACAGGCACCCAATTAGGTGCCACCAATGAACTTTCTATTGGCTACTGCAGTAGTCCAGCTCTTATGGTCACTGCAGAGCCTCCCCTTTCTCCTCCTTCATACCTCCCACCCCCGAGGGCTCAAGAGAGTCCTTATAATCTGTGGACTAACTACCCACAGGTGTGCTTCTATCAGTATCCCAACTTCTGCTGCATAAATCCATCCCCGATTCCTGATCAGTTTCGGGTCCCTTCTCCCACTTCCTCGCTTGTCGCCATTGGAGCCTTCCTTGAAGACTACGATAGGTAAATATCACCCTGTTTGTCTACCCATGTGTTCCCCTATCTCTCTATCTATGGTTCCTAGGACTGAATGTGTGTTTTGATGAGTATTTTATCTTGTATGGAAGCCTATATTTTTCCTAATAAATTATATTTGATTTTACTAAATTAGAGTCCCCATTATTTACGCATTACTTCTCTGGACGTGTATCTTGTATACATAGGTAAAAAGATCCCCAGTGAGCCAGGTGCCCACCTAATAATTCCCCAACCTCGTTTTGAGGGCATTTTGGCTTACATTGTCTCTGGCTAGCATCCATTTTAGTTTGCCAGTTTGGTGTAATGGTTTGGTGTAATGGTTAAGTGCGTGGACTCTTATCTGGGAGAACCGGGTTTGATTCCCCACTCCTCCACTTGCACCTGCTAGCATGGCCTTGGGTCAGCCATAGCTCTGGCAGAAGTTGTCCTTGAAAGGGCAGCTGCTGCGAGAGCCCTCTCCAGCCCCACCCACCTCACAGGGTGTCTGTTGTGGGGGAGGAAGGTAAAGGAGATTGTGAGCCGCTCTGAGACTCTTCGGAGTGGAGGGCGGAATATAAATCCAATATCTTCTTCTTCTATCCATTTTATTTGTTCCAGCCTCATTTTGGTTCCACTTCTAGGCCAGGCTGTACAATACACCAGTTATTTTGGGAGTGGTATTTAAGGAGGGGCATCTTGTACAAACTGCCCTTCTGCAGGAAGGGTCTGGCTGCGAACACTTGAATACCTTGGGTTGGATCCAGCCAGCTTCTTCACCTTATCCTGCTCGATTTCTCTCCTTACCACAGCCTCCATCACATATGACATTTGGCTATGCAGGCCACATGGTCTCCTGTTTAGCATTTTTGGGTGAACACACATCAACACACATAAATGAAGCTGCCTTGCACTTTATCAGACCCTTGGTCCATCAATGTTAGTGCCTTTGCTGGGGCTCAGGCAGTTTTTTCACATCATCTACAACCTGCCCATTTTAACTGGAGAAGCTTCAGATTGAATCTGGAACATCCTACATACCAAGCAGATGCTCTACCACTGAGCCTCAGTCTTTCCCCTTGCAGAAAATCTATACAGGGTTTGTGGTACTGTGCAACTGTTTTGGGGCATCCACACTTCATTTTCTTTTTAATGGTCTCTGTGCCAGCAGCCCACTTCTTTACTAATACAGAAACCTCTACTAGCTTCAGAGTATATGCAAATTAGGGTTATCAGATGTGCTTCTTTTAGAGGACATGTCCTCTTTTTTAGTGTCCATTGTCTTTTGGGTTCTTTTAAAAAATGTGTGAAAACGTCCTCTTTTAGGATGAGGAGGTTATCCTTGTTAGCAGCAATTATCACAGTTTAAATAGTAGGTATTTAAAATGAGGTCTGTTATACTGAGCACTTGTTTGACGTAGTCAGTCAGGAAATAGGTCCTCTTCTTTGCTTTTCAAAATATGGCAACCTTATGTACATCTGCAGACTAATTCACAGTGCAATCTCATTGAGTAAAAGGGCTTAGAATCGTGTATCTTTGAGATTGCAGTTCTGGTTACTCAAACACATCTAATAATGTAAATTATTACTAGGAAGGCAAAATTCCAGAAGAATCCGAGGCTTGCAGCCAGCAGCAACGCTGCTAGGCTGCGTTAGCCTGTTTGCCGCCTGGAGAGGGAAGAGTCTGTGCATGCTATTTGGGCGCGCAAAGCTGTGGGCGGGGCCTGGCAGTCCTAATGGCCAGACCCCGCACTTTGCTGACAGCCCTTGGGACGATCGGATGAGGCTCTTTCATTGTGCGGGTGCGGAGAGGCCTCTGTATCGGTGGCAGCTCCTGTTTTGGGGCGTGTTGAAAAGCTTGGCAGCAGCGGCGGCTTCCTGGAGGGTCCCTTGGGGTGGCGGAGAGCAGCTGAAGGCTCGGCGGCAGCCCTTTCCCTTGGCCGAGTGGTTTGCTGGGCTGGGGGGTTGGCTGGGGGCTCTGGCTGGGGTTCTCTGTCCTGCCTGGGGTGGAGTTTTTTGATTGTGCCTGGGGTGGTCTGCTGGGGGCCCGCCTTTCAGTTCTTCTGTGGGGCCTGGGGTGGTCTGCCTTTTCCCCTTTACTTGGGAAGCATTTGGGGTAGCCTTGCGTTCCTGGAGGGTGTTTAGTGCAACTTGGTTGCTGGGGACTGCCTTATTGAGTAGAGGGTGAGTCTGAGTTGGCCATTTTGAGTTCCTTGATTGAAAGGGGTGGCTATCTTTGAAGAGAGCACTGGTGGGCGGCCGTTTTAAGTCCCTTCTTTGTGAGGGAGTGTGGCTTTGGAGAAGCACTGGTGAGCGGCCATTTTAAGTTCCTTTAAGTGAAAGGGCAGCAGTCATTTTAGCAGGCATCTGTAAGTGGCCATTTTGTGAGAATGTCAGGAGGTAAAGGGTCAGGTAAGCCCAAGGGCAAGAAGCCAGTGCCTAAGGCACCCAAGGCTCCTGCTAAGAGGCCACCACCCCCGTCATCCTCCTCTGATGAGGAGGGTGATGTAGCGGTCGATGCTAATATTATGAGTAGGTTGAGGGCTTTGGAGCAGGCATCAGGTATCCCTTCTCCAGGAGGGGTGGGAGGAGTTAAGGCCTCCAAGAAGGGTATGCAGGCTAATATTCTTACTAGGCTGTCTATTCTTGAGGGCAGGTCTGGTGGAGTCGTGCCTGGCAGGGATGTTGGTCCTAGCGGTCCTGATGTGGGTACGGTCGCAGCGGCTGGAACATCGGGAGTAGGTTTGCCTTTGGTTCCTGCTGGATTTGGAGGTAGGTCTGGGGATAATTGGCAGCTTGGGGCTGGGCAGGCTTGGCCATGGGGAGCATGGGGACCTGCCTTGGTGGCCAGGCAGGGTACTTCCACTGTGAGTCCGGGGGTGCCTGCTTCCCTGGGAATGGGTTCATTCCTGAATTGGGTTTGGCCAAGCGGGCAAGGTGGTCCTTGTGCTTATCCAGGTGCAGGGCATTTTGGCACGGCAGGTTCCCTTATGAGAGCACTTTCTCCTTATGGGATGGTGCCTTTTACAGCCTTGCCCTTTGGGGATGTTGCCTTGCCGTTAGGGGACCGCTTGCTACTCGCAACTAGGGAAAAAATACTGAAAGGGGAGAATGTGGATATTTTTTCTCTTCTCTTTCGAGAGTTGGAGAAAAAAGATAAGGAGGAGTTGGATGAAAAAGAGAAGGAGAAATTTAAAAAGTGTAAGGTAGAGGGGACCTGGTCAAATTGGCTTCCGGGGTTTTGTATTTATGCCAGGGTGATTGCCTGGGCACAGCCATGGCAGGCAGCTGCCCTTTCCCAATATTTGGATATAATTTATAAGGGCTACACAGCATTTAGTGGACCTGCTTGGTTGCAGTACAATCAGGAGTTTCGGATGAGGGCTGCCCTGTATCCGTCTCTTCAGTGGGATCATATCCATCAGCAGCTGTGGCTGCAGGTTATGTCCCCGGCTAGGCCTAACCTGGGTGATCGCTCTGATAGCGGTTACCTGGTGAGCAGATCCACATCCTCTTCAGCTTCATCAGGCTCTCCTCGCGGTTCAGCGGGGCAGGCAGTTCAACCCTGCTTGCTCTGCTGGGAATTTGGCTCCCTTGTGGTGTGTAGCAGGAAGGCTTGCCAGTTCAAGCACGAATGCCCCATGTGCGGTGGGTCCCACTCCTTTGACAGCTGCGCCAGAGCTCAGGGGCATAAGAATGCAAAGAAACCTGGTGGGGGTGAAGGATCGTATCCAGCTAGAAAAGGGGCCCAGCCCGATAAGGGTGGGACCTCTTAGGCATTGGCTGTCGAGGTATCCTCAAAAGGCTGATAGTTTGTATTTGTTGGAAAGTTTTAAAGTTGGTTTTAGGATCCCTTTTCAGGGGCCTTGAGTCCCCTTTATGTCTGGGAACCTTAAGTCAGTTAACGGTTTAGAGCAGGTTGTTAGATTGCCAAGGAACTGGTGGAGGGTAGGATCTTGGGCCCCTTTTCACATCCCCCAGTGGGCACTCTTAGGGTTTCGCCATTGGTTGTGGTACCATTGGATGTGGTACCAAAGAAGGCGCCTGGTGAATTTCATTTGATTCACCATCTCTCCTTCCCTAGGGGGAAGTCTGTGAACAATGGGATTCCTGAGCACTTATGCTCTGTTAGGTATACCAGCTTCGACCAGGCTGTTGCCATGGTGAGTCGCTGCGGGGTGGGCACAGAGTTGGCAAAATGCAATATTAAATCTGCATTTCGCCTTTTGCCGGTTCATCCTGATGATTTTGAGCTTTTAAGGTTTTCTTTTGAATGCCAGTTTTACATGGATAGAGCATTGCCAATGGGCTGCTCTGTTTCATGCTCCGCTTTCAAGTGTTTCAGCACATTCTTGGAATGGGCTGTGCGGGAGAAAGTGGGTTTACAGGATGTTGTTCATTATTTGGACGACTACCTTTTTGTGGGTCCCAAGGGGACTGGGTGTTGCGGGCAGCTGCTGTCTGGCTTTACTGAGCTGGCGGCGGAGCTTGGGGTCCCTTTGGCTCCAGAAAAAATGGAAGGTCCGGCCCAAAAGCTGACCTTTTTGGGGATCGAGATTGATACTGTTGCGCAGTTGTCCAGGGTACCTCTGCAGAAAATAGTTGAATTGAGGGCTAGGATTTTTTCCTTTCGTCTTAAAAAGGTTACCTTGCTGGAGTTGCAGCAACTGGTTGGGCACCTCAACTTTGTGTACAAAGTGGTTGCTCTGGGGAGGGCTTTTCTTAGAAGGCTCTGTGATGCTATGGCAGGGTTATGCTTGCCTCAGCATAGAACACGGGTTACCTGCAGCATGAAGGATGATTTGAGGGTTTGGCAGGAATTTTTGGAGTCCTTTAATGGAGTCTCTTTTTGGAGAGAAGACATGAGGCTTGAAGCTGAGCTCCAGGTCATGTCTGATGCTGTTGGGTCCTTCAGTTTTGGAGTCTATTTCCGCGGACATTGGTGCACTGATAGTTGGCCAGACTCCTGGGGGCAGGTAGGTGTGAATTGAGATCTTACATTTCTCGAGTTCTTTCCCATTTTAGTTGCAGTTTGGCTGTGGGGGAAGGATATGGCAAATCACACAGTTCATTTTTGGTGTGATAATATGGCGGTAGTCCACGTCATTAATTCCCTTTCATCCAAATCCCAGTGAGTTATGAGGTTGGTGAGGGCCTTCACTCTGCGTTGTTTGCGGCTTAATATTTTGTTTTTAGCCAAGCATGTTCCTGGGGTGAGTAATGGGGTGGCTGACGCTCTATCTCATAAATAGATGGAGAGGTTTCGTCAGCTGGCCCCAGATGCTGACAGAGAGGTGGTGCCAATGCCCCAGGAGCTATGGCTAATTGGAGAGATGAAGCCTGCAGAGCGATAGGCCTTGCCATTGCGCCTAGCACCAGGAAGTCTTACGAACGGGTTGTGCGGCAGTTTGGAGACTTTAGGGCTGAGGTAGAGTATCGCATGGTTTGGCCCCTCCCGGTGCAGCAGTTGCTCCATTACTGTGTTTCGCTTCCACGTAAGAGATTGGCCATATGATCCATTAGGGGGCGCCTGACTGCATTGGCTTTTGCCAGTAAGGCACTGGGTTATAGGGAGGAAACAGCTGATTTTCGTATTTGAAAGATGTTGGAAGGGTGGGCCAGAGAGGCTGGACCCAGGGTAGATACGCGGAATCCTATGTCTCCGTCGATTCTGCGTGGCTTGAAGGGGATTTGGGACGTGGTGTGTATTTCTTCTTTTGAAGCATGTTTGTTTCATGCCGCATCTTTAGTAGCCTTTTTTCGGGCCCTTAGAGTCAGCGAGCTGGTGGCACAATCCAGAAACAATGTTTCTGGTAAGGCTCTGTTATTAAGGGACCTGGAACTGTCTGTGGGAAAGGCAGTGATTACTGTCCATCGCTCTAAGACGGATCAGTTGCAAAAAGGTACCGTACTTGAGCTGGGTAGTTGTTCAGAGCTTGAGCTGTGTCCAGTTGCTGCGCTGGCTGCTTATTTGGCAGTTCGGGGGCCCAAGGATGGGTTTTTATTTTGCCATTGTGATGGTAGCCCATTGACAAAGCATCAGTTTTGGGTGGTGACGTCATGGGCTTTAGGTGAAGTGGGCTTGTCTGGGGTGTGGTTTGGGACCCACTCCTTTAGAATTGGAGCAGCTTCAATGGCTGCCGCTATGGGGTACCCGTCCTCTTCCATTCAGCGCTTGGGCCGTTGGTGTTCATCGGCTTACAAGTCTTATATTTGACCTTTCCTCAGGCCTTAAGTGATTTATTGTTGGATGGTTAGTGGTTCTGTTCTTGTTTAACTGTTTTTTTTTCTCTTAGGTGCTGTTGTTCCTGGCCAGAGGAGCCGAGTTCTCATCTGTGGCCATAGCCACATATTTTGGGCTGCTCACCAGGTACGCAGAACTTTGGTTGGCTCTCAGCTGGGACTCAGCCAACATGTTTGTATTGAATGGCAGGGGCGCCTGGGCCTTCAGTGGCCGGGCCTGCTGCCTTTGTTATTTCAAGATAGTGTGGGTCCTCCTCCTCAGGTTTTAATTGTTCACCTGGAGATAATGATCTGGGGCTCTTAAAGGACAAGGCCTTGGTTTGGCAGGCCCATGATGATTTTCAGCACATTAGGGAGTGATGGCCTAGGACCACTATAATTTGGTCATAATTTGCTGCACTGCCTTGTTTGGCACTGTGCTTGGGACCCTGCAGCCATTGAGAGGGCCCGGTATAAGGCTAATAATGAGTTTAAGAAGGTGTTAGAAGGAGGGTTGGGCCACTATCTGCCCCATCCAGACATTTTGTTGAAATTTCCTGACCTCTACAGAGGGGATGGAGTGCATCTCTCGGAAAAGGGTAATATGCTTTTCCTGAGAGATTTGCGGCAAGGGTTGCGGGTGGCTTTGGGCCTCCCAGCGGCCGCTAAGCCCTAAGTAGAGACTTGACCTTAGTAGTGGTGGGTTTTGGGGGTTTAGGGCACTATGAGGCTAGGGGAGGACTGTGAAGCATCCCCCTTTGGGGAATTAGGAGTCTGGCATGATCAACCTTGGGGTTTGGGGACCCGAGGTGTGGAGAATGCAGACCGTCCTGGAGGCTCAGCTAGAGGGTGCCTTTCCATCAAGACGTGCGTCTGGGTTTGGGCCCTCTAGTGCATGCCTCCCTGCTGGGCCTGCCTGGCGGGAGCTGAGTCACACAGCTCCGGCTGGGGGGCTGGGTCTCTCGCCCGCAAATGGCAGGGGAGTGGTCGCGGTGACCCTAGCCCTGGCCAGGCTGCTGGTTGGGTGCCCTTGCCGTTTATTATTATGTTAATAAAGTGGCCCAAGTTTATACCAATGCATTGTGTCTGACCCTTTATTCCGATCTCGGGGGGCAATACAAGGCTTGCAGCCAGCAGCAATGCTGCTAGGCTGCATTAGCCTGTTTGCCGCCTGGAGAGGGAAGAGTCTGTGCGTGCCATTTGGGTGCACAAAGCTGTGGGCTGGGCCTGGCAGTCCTAACGGCCAGACCTCGCACTTTGGTGACAGCCCTCGGGATGATCGGCCCTCCCGCCCGCCCGCTCTTTTATGTAGGCGATTGCTGGTTGCCTCGTTTGGGGAGCCGGGTAGGAATTTTTTATGCCCTGGCTGATTGGCAGTTGCTGGGGTGTGTTTTTTGCCTACCTTACACAGCAATGCAGTGGATTGTGGATTTGGCAATCAGAAAGTGCTGTTAAATAGGAGGTCACTATAGTTGGCAGGTTTTTGGGGTTTAGGGCACTATGCGGTTAGGGGAGGACTGTGAAGCATCGCCCTTTTGGGGAATTAGGGGTCTGGCATGATCAACCTTGGGGTTTGGTGACCCGGGGTGTGGAGAATGCAGACCGTCCTGGAGGCTTGGCTAGAGGTGCCTTTCCATTGAGACGTGTCTGGGTTTGGGCCCTCTGGTGCGTTCCTCCCTGCTGGGCCTGCCTGGCGGGAGCTGAGTCATGCAGCTCCGGCTCGGGGGCTGGGTCTCTCGCCTGCTAATGGCAAGGGAGTGGTCGTGGTGACTCCTAGCCCTGGCCAGGTTGCTGGTTGGGTGCTCTTGCTGTTTATTATTATGTTAATAAAGTGGCCCAAGCTTATACCAATGCATTGTGTCTGACTCTTTATTCCAATCTCGGGGGGCAAAGAGCTTTCAGATTGCACATACTATAATATGAAGCATATGATACTGGTTGATTGATCAGTGCAGTTTGACCCTGCTGGTTGGAAGGCTGATTGCATGGAGAAGAGTCTGGAGGAAGAAGCATAAATATAATTAATGATATCCACAGAGAATGTTTTAGAATGGTGATATTATATCCTCAGGCCTTCAAAACATAATGGATTCTGGTCACAAAAGTGTTAAATTAGTGTAGTATATTTAGGAAGAGCAGATTATTACAGAACCTAGGAATTAAGATCTATTTCCTGCAGAGTTGCCACCACAGTTGCACCTAGGATTGAACCCTGGTCTCATCCTGCCTATTGCATTTTATAGCATCTTTTCTGATCGATTCCCCCAACAGCTAATGCTGCTGCTGGAGATGCTTCAGGATCAGGGAGTATAGATCCATCTACCTACTGGCCATAACTCCAGAGAACTATCACTGTTATGCCTGAAACTGAATTGTGAACCCCATCTATCCCAACACCTTTGTCCTCCAAATTGCATACATATTTTAATTATGTACAATTGGAGGACAGAAATTTATTGAATGAACAGCTGCAAGCAACCGCTGTGATGAGGTGGGAAGTAAATCTAATGAATAAATAATAAAATTGCAAAGTATTGTTGTGCTTGGTCGCCATTCTTATCTTCTATAGCATAAACTTTATGTAGACTGTTCATTTGGTATTTCATTGCCAGTTGGCTACACTGTTTACATTTTTTCTGCCTCACCTATCCCATCTCCACAAAAGCTTATGGGACAAGAAATATGTTAACAGCTGTATCAGAAGTAGCCCTTGTCTTAGTGGAAGGCATTTCAGGTCATTAACAGACAAACCATTCTTTCCATAAACAGACAATTGACTATTTCCATAGAGTTCCCCTACATCCCACACAGTTCCCTATGATTTTATCATCTGGCTTGAGAAAAAGCTTCTTAGCTGCTGTGGGAGTCAGGGGAAAGTCAGGGAAAGGTGGGAAGAATCTCTTCCATGAGTTTAGCTCCACTCACAGTTCTTGGGATCCTGACAGAATACATATTTTTATTTCCACAGGAAATACATATCTGATGCTGTTTCCATTGATGTGTGTGGATTAACCATACACACATAGTTACAGCTGCACAGTATATGTGATGGTGTACCTGCAATGGCTACATCTCTGTTGCTAAGCAAATCAGGATCAGCCAGAATTTCTACAGAAACTGAGGTATGCTACTGTCAGGACTTTCAAGGGAGTATAGAATTCAAAGGTAACAAATAAGATTAAGCACAGTTATTCGGCACTGCTGAGGTATAAACAATTGAGAACATAAGGTGAATCTTTTTAAAAAAAAAAACCCTCAAAAACTGTACTTTCTACTTTCTAGCATCTGCATTGTGCAGAAGGGTCTTCTGCTGTTTTTCATGCTTTTCCATTGACTGGATCCCTCTTGGGTCCTGAAACTACATTTTGGGTAGCTGCAACCTTTCTCTCATGAGAACAGACACAGGAAAATCTATTTTAAAGGATTTATTTAACAGTTTTATAGGTTTTAGTTTTACACTCAGGGATTTTCCAACCTCCTACACTTATTACACTGAAAGCTCTCTAAATATCAGCATTTCCATAGGGAAGCGCAAACATTCATCCCATTCTTCAGTTCAAGAAAATGGTGTGGCAGTGTCTTAACAAAAAATCAGCAGGTAAGGACAGCAGAGCTTCTCAGTCGGAGTCACTAAGCCCCTGAATCTTAGAGCCAGGAGGCAACATGAGGGGAAGACCTCAGTCTCCGTGCCCTGTTGTTGGCCCTCCAGAGGAACTGTTGTGCACTGCATGAGATAGGATGCTGGACTAGATGAACTATTGGCCTGATCCAACAGGGCTCCTCTTTACATTCTTATATTCTTGAGATGACAAGATGCCAGCAAGTCCAAAGGGCACAGACTTGTACCAGTACAGACCTGCCAGCAGCCATCTTTGATTGCCACTGCTCTAAGTGATAGCAGGAGGAAAATAAATAAATAAAAAACAACATTGGCAATGGTGCTATATCACTTCGGTGGGGTTGGTGGAAGTGACTGACATATATATACATACACACATACACACACACACACAAACAAGCAGCCTATTGCAATTACCAGGGGTTTGGGAAAACCCACCCTCACTCCATACACCGCTTTTCTTCTTCATGTAGCTGAGCACTGTAGCTGCTATAATATGTCATTGTTTGAGTGAGCAGATTTGTGACTGCCTAGTCTTACCACAACCAGTCCACTCAAGTCACCAACAGTCCACGTAGGTGAGTTGCTATAGTAAGACACAGTCCAACAACACTCTGTGTACTTAACTATATACAGGTTTATTTACAAATATACAGACTCTCCATCAAAGTGCTCCACCAGACATTCATATAGAGTTTTAGGGGTAGTTATGTACAGCATAGCCTTACTTATATACAAAAACCACTAGTCACTGTACCAATGAGCTTCCACTGCTGAGTCATTCTGCACTCATCACCTTATTGCATTATCCATCTGGTTAGAACCAGTTCTTACTTGGCAGAGCCTTGCCAGAATACTGATGTCATCTATTATGACAGTAGCTGTCAGATCAGCATGCTTCCCTTGCCTCATGCCTTACTGAGCATTTTCATATGCTAACATAATACACCCTAGATAAAGTGTATGTGGGATTTTAAATTCTTTAAAAATGTAAATTTGGATAGCATGATGGGAAAGACAAATTATGGGGTTAGTATATGGAAAAGAGAGTTAGTGTTGTGAGTATGGAGTAGAGGCCCTGTTAGAAGAAGTTGCTTGTGGATGTTGACTCCCCCACCCCACCCCAATCTCCAAAGAATCTACATTTGGTCTATTCACTGGTTGCTATAAACAACGCTTGCAAAATATTTTGCTTTTAAAAAGTGGCAGTTTGACCTTTGTTTATAACTATGTTTTATGAATATAGATTCAGGTGGGTAGCTGTGTTGATTTGAAGGAGTAGAACAAAGTTTGAGTCCAGTAGCACCTTTAAGACCAATACAATTTTATTCAAGGTATAAACTTTCATATGCTGCAAGCACACTTCTTCATATACAGTGAAACAGAATTTCCTCAACCATTACATATAGATAGAAAGAGGGTGGGAGGTTGTTGCCAGGAAAGGCTAGTTAGAGTCAAGATGCATAAGTAATTGGGCAGTTATAGTTGAGATTGGACTAAGGCAATTGGTAAAATCTGTGAATGGCAGTAAATTAACAAAGAAATACAAGAGTTAACAAGAAGATGTGAAAACAAGAAGTTTGAGTCCAGTGGCACCTCCAAGATAACAAAATTCAATTCTAGGCATAAGCAAGAACTGAAAGACTTAGCATGTGTAGTGAGATAAGAGGTCAATATCTCTGTTAAGCCCAGGGGTTTCCATTGTTCTGAGTGTTGTAAAGACTGAAGGGCATTGTTGTCATTTAATGGCATTTACAATGTTAGAAGAAGAGCAAGTGAATTAACCTGAGATGGTGTAATTAATGTTGTTAGGACCAGTGATGGTGTTGTCTAGGTGTATATAGCAGCAAAACTGGCATCTAGGTTTATAGCAAGCTATGGTACCAGTGTCCTATGTTCTATGAGGCTTTTCTTTAAAAGTAAACAAATAGTCTCAGTAATAAAACACCAGTCTTTTTGTTTGTTTGTTTGTTTTGCAGTTTAATATTCAGTATCACCAAGAGCAAGCTCTGAAATTTAGCTGTGAATCATGCCTCCCTGTATTGAGATCTGTAATAGGGTCCCTAGTGTAGCAAATTGGCAAGAGGTTAGAAAGACTGCTTGAACAGCTGTTGGAATATATATCTATTATTACAGCTGCTGACACTTGATGGTGAGAAATAGTTGATGTCATCAGTGAATAGTCCAGGAGTTGACAAAAACAACCTTAAGGGACCTTTATTGGCTATAGATCACAAGAGGTAGGTTCTGCACAAGAAGTAGAGTCTCAGATCTATGTTGAAGAAATAGCAGTTCACAGTTTGATGGAAGAGAAAGAAAAGATAAGAGGAAAAATTATGGGAGGAAGCTGACAACTGCAACTGTTCTCCAGGAATCTGATATAGTATTAGTAACTGAGCTATTTGCTTAAAGGAGCCTATTTGTTGCCATGTCTTCTACATAAGCAAATATTCTGAGGACATCATGATTCTCCAAAGGAAATGAAATTCAGTAGAGCTAACCTTACTCTCCCCAGAAAAAACATAAAACTGTAGATGAAGTTTCAGGTCTGTCTTTGGGTGTGATCAGACTGGAAGTTAGCCACGGCAGTCTCTTGGTTTTTAAAAATCCTATCCTGTTGGAGATGCACCATGGCAATCAGATGGTCCTGTGATGTCAGGATGGGCCACAAATGTGTAGCAAGGAGTGTTCACATCACTCATGTACTTCCATGGCACTCCCAGGCAGATTCTACAGCCAGAAATGTGCCATGGAAGCTCTTCACCGACTTTGTCAGCAGGAAGTTCCCGGTGTCTATTTAATGCATTAGGGAAGCATCACAGCACAAGGTAGGTGTGAGTGGGCCATGGGGGACAGATGTGCATGTGTGATCATGCTCATTATGGCAGGCCAAAATGCCATTCTGATTGCATCCTTTGCTTGTGACAGTAAGGGTAAGGTCTCCAAGCTCTACAAGGGTTGCCAGATCTGGGTTGGGAAATAACTGGAGATTCTGGGAGTAAAGACTGGGGAAAGCAGAATTTGGGCCATATAATGCCATAGAGTCCACCCTCCAAAGCAGCCACTTTTTCCAAGGGACCTGATCCTGGTTTACTGGAAATCAGTTGTAATAGCAGGAGATATCCAGGTGACACCTGAAGGTTGGCAACCCTACCAAGCCCTCTTAAATGCATTTACTCTGAAAATGTTTGGCTTAGTTCAGCAGGCTTTCATTACAATATAAGTGAGGACTGCAGCCCTTTTCTTTAATCTGCACACTTGTCCTGAATGAGATAAAGACATAGAAGGCATGAGCTTGAATCTTGTCTGCTATCTTTTAGTGCTTCTTTCTGATATGGTAAGAAGAAAAAGATGTATTTGTTGCTTGTTGCCTCTATATCTGAAAGACACAGAACAGGAGCAGCCCAACCTTAAAGCCACTGTGAAATGACAGAAAAGAACAAAAGTCTGGTTGTGGAAAGGAGTGGACAAAATGGTGTCAGCACTTCTGATATAATTTTGTACTGACAATATAACCAATTTGAAAATATCTTTTCTCCTATATTTCTTATAATATAATACTCTAACAGATATTCAGACAAGGTATTTTTATATACGGATGTAAGAAATATCTTCACAAATGTACAAATACCTGTCAGAACTGCTTAATTTAGACTTTTTAAAGTAGTATATTTTGGCTTGTAGAAGAGGGATCGTCTTATCCATACTGTCAGGGTGGAGAAAAAAGACCACTAAAGAACATCCAGTGATTACCAAGAATATTGCCATATTCCTTGGTTCCCAGATGACTAAAATATATGATTAAGGGAAATAGGAACTGATTCTGACAGCTACAGGATTTGCCTTTTTCAGCAGAATAACATCAAGATCTTTTAGCATCTAAAAATAAGTTCTGTATCCAGTCAATTTAACAAGTTACAGTTGCCACAAATAACAGTGCAATCGTCAAACACTTTCCTAAGTAGGTTTATCAGTTGACTAGTTTAGGATTGCAAGATCTGAGTTCAGTAGCACCCTAAAGACTAGCAACATTTCCAGATTGAAACTTCAGAGAGTCAAAGCTTATACATGGAAAACTTGTTGGTCTTTAAGGTGCTATTGGACTTGAATCTTGCTCCTCTACTACAGACCAAAACGGCTACCCACCTGAAACTGCTTAGGATTGTTATTGTTTATACTCACTGTAGAATAAAGAATTATGGGAGACCCAGACCCACTGCCATAGTAGAAACCAGTTAAGCCAGTCCATCTGAGAGGGTTGTTGATTCATTTGATGTTCACGATGAAGTTTTGGTCAGTCTGTGGCATTCAGAAACAATCTAGACATTAGATAAGATTGCACCTAACAACCCCCTTCTATAGACTGAAACCTAGTAGGCTAGCATATATACTAGAAAAGAAGGGTCAAATAAGTGGTTATTGATGTTTGTCCATGCTTTAAGAAAATCTCTGAGACCACAAGATTGTTTTGACTGGCCAGCTGCAAATATCTCCATTATGATTAAAGTTGAGTGGGTGGCAATCAGGGAGAACAAATTTTCTGCTGTGGTACCCTGTTTATGGAACATCCTCTCCATTTAGTGTTCAGACTTTGTCTCATCCCTGATCTTGTCTTAGGCCTTTTGCTTTCTCAGCCTCAGCCTATTATCTGCAAACTGGAAATAACATCACTAGCCTATATAATATAATTATTACAAGGATTACTGATTAGGAATGGACACAAACCAGGAAAGTGTAGTTTGGTTTAGTTCACATGGGCATGCTTGATTTCTGAGCCATGAGCCAACACAAACGTTTAGATGCTAAAACTGGTTCCATTCATGAGGTTCATGAAGTGATAGAACACCCCCCCCACACACACACACCTGCATACTAGAGACACCAAACTCACAGGAGATCTCTGGCCCACTCTCCTCAAGATTATGTCCCCCCCCCCAAGAAGATGCCCCAGGAAAGTACTTTTGGGGAAAATGTCAGGTGTGAGCCTTTGTGAGCCAAAATGGACCCTGGCAAGCTACATGTGCTAAATACACAAGGAACCTCACCCTGCCACCCGCTCTGGTTCAATCTCACCTCTGTTACTTTGAAGTTTGGTAAATATTTTAATTGAGTTTATACAGTCTGTCTAAAAATGAATCCATTCATGAACCACCACAAACCACTTGACATTTGTGGAAAGTTCAAGTTGGTTGACCTGCCACAAACTTCCACTATAAACCACAAACCACCCAAAATTTATCATGAGCTGATTTGTGAGCCAGTTAGTTTGTAAGGCAGTTTGAACTCATCCCTATTACTGATAGAAAGAAAGAAAGAAAGAAAGAAAGAAAGAAAGAAAGAAAGAAAGAAAGAAAGAAAGAAAGAAAGAAAGAAAGAAAGAAAGAAAGAAAGAAAGAAAGATTGTCATCTTAGGAAAACTTAAGCAATGGATCCTTAGATATCTTTCTCTTGAAGCTGTTTGCTCAATATAAGGTTTTATTAATGTCTTTATTTCTATGTCGATCACACCCTAAGTTAAAAGCTACCCAAAGTCCAGCTATTTAGTTTTGACCCCAAGATAGAATTTATATACTAGTTTCAAACCAACCTTGAAATTTTTATCAGCCAAGGGGGGAAATCCTCTAAATTTTTCTTTTCTCTACTATCATGTCAGAGATCTTTCAGAAAGAGAAGTAAATGAGTTACACGCTGGAGCACACTGAAACCCATTTTGTGCTCTCTGAATGAAAAATAAGACTAATCAACTTTTTTCTTTGCTTTCTCTCCTTGGAAAAAAACCAATGCTAGCAGCAGCCCATTCAAACAATTGATTATTCAGCGACTTGAGTTAAAGCTCAGGGGGTTTATCTGCAAAGCCATCAAAAGGAATTTTTTATTGAGACACTAAGTAGACTAGAACATTATTTAATGTCTGAAAATACGGCAAGCAATTTTTCTTTTTTAGTGGGTAACTAAACAAACAAAGGCACTTGTAATTTCTACAGGAGAGCTGCTCTTCCTACTGGAGGCAGAAACTTCAGAAGCAGCTGGTGTGATCTGAGCTTGAGAGGGTTACATTTCAAAATTGGGTACCACAAAATGTGTAACAAAATGTGTAAATGACTCACAACACCTACCAACATTAGCATGAAATCTTTGGTGTGCAGTGTTTCTGTGCATCAAACTGTATAAAGAGGAATAAATGTATATGTGATGGAAACTGTTTTTTTAAAGCATTCCAGTGCAGTAAACTATCCTTGTGAATGGTATATATATATTTTTAATTAGTGTTATCCAGTTTCTTGTCTGGCTGTGTGGCAATCAAGAACTCGTGGGCCTTCGATGAAATTGCTGAGCAGACAGGTTAAAATGGATAAAAGGAAGTACTTCTTCACCCAAAGGGTGACTAACATGTGGAATTCACTGCCACAGGAGGTGGTGGCGGCCACAAGAGGGGTTTAGATAAAAATATGGAGCACAGGTCCATCAGTGCCTATTAGCCACAGTGTGTGCGTATATATAAAAAATTTTGCCACTGTGTGACACAGAGTGTTGGACTGGATGGGCCATTGGCCGGATCCAACATGGCTTCTCTTATGTTCTTAATCAGGGCTGGCCCAAAAAGTTTTGGCACCGTAGGTCAGTTGTGAATCAAGCATTCCCCTGCTGCTAGCCTGACACAAACACACACTTTAGGCCAGGATCCATAGAGATACCACACCCCAGGCACACATGGGACTTGGAAAGGCAAGGAGCAATGGCTGCTCTGCAGGTCTGGTGACTGCAAAACCCAGCAGAAGTGGAGCTGGCAGTCTTCATTGGGTCAGGCTGGGAAAGACAGACTAAGCAGAGCTGCCATGTCTCAGGCACACATGGACCAGGGTGGGCAAAGTGGTACTGCCATTGCACAGGCTGAGTTGGGGCATAGTCTGGTGTCAGTAAAGCCACTCTCCTTTGTGTGGGCAGGGAGGTAGAAGGTGGGTGGGAGGAGGAGGAGTCCCTTCACTCAGAGTCCCAGAGTGGCTTACAATTTCCTTCCCTTTCTCTCACCATGACAGAAACCTTGTGAAGTAAATGGGGCTGAGAGAGTTTATTCCAGAACTGCTCTTGAGAGAACAGCTCTGAGAGAACTTGTGACTGACTGAAGGTCATACCAGCAGCTGCATGTGGAGGAGTGGGGAATAAAACCTGTCCTCTGAGATTAGAGTCCATGCTCATAACTACTACACCAAACTGTACCCACCAAAGACAGACCAGACAAGCGTCCCTGGCAGCCAGCATCACTGTTGATCATGTCATATACCATGTGGTAGCACCAGGGTTGGAGTGCCATTTGAGGCTGCCATTTGTTGGGCCAGCATGCAGGAGCAGGTGAAGTATGCAGTCGCCTAGGGTGCCACCTTGCCACAGGGGTGGGGGCAGAGGTGGGCAATAACTTGGAGCTGAGAAAGAATGATGTAGCCCCTGCCCAGCTCCCTCCTTTCTCATCTCTGAGTGATTGTGAAAAGTGTGCTGTCATGGGGGGAGGAGTGCTATGGGGTTCTGCCTGGGATAACAGAGCCCCTAGTGCCGGTGCTGGCCATTTGTCACTGGAAAGCCTCTTTCAGTACTTCTCACACACCTTACCATCAGAACTCCAAGAAAGCATTGCTCTTCTAATGTGGGTTGGCTTTGCTGACAATGTGCATGTGTAAAACTCTATCAGTAGCACTGCACTGCACTGAACAGTTTGAACATTTTAAAAATTACCTAATGAATAGGCATGAATCATTCACAAGCAGTCCAACTGACTGACAAAAAAAATTAACCTGGCAAAAATCATAACTGACAAACTTACTGTGAGCAGAACTGGCGGGTGCTTAAGTAGTTCCAGTTGAAAGAAACATCATTCCAGTTTTTGACTGCCACACACCCCTCCATGAAGCCTGAAGACACCTCAGCTAAAACTGGCCTTCCTGACAACAGTATAGAATTGAACATTAGTTCAATTTGTATTAGATGATGTAAGTTGCTTTGGATACTGACATTTATCAGCTGTCTCAAAACCAAGATTTAAAGAATTTGGCCTTTAGAGACCATGTTATAAATTTGAGCATCATTCTTCAATATATTTAATACGAAACTATATATACGTTATTGTTAATTTAGTGGGATTTAATCAAATTGATATCCCCTAATAACATCCTAGAGGTGAGCAAAGAATATCTCAGAGTCTGTTCACCTCCTGTCTGAACTGATTTGCTGGTGCCAGTGGGAGCAGGACCATCAGAAGGGCTTTTCTGCATTTTCCCCATTGGTTCTGGACCTATACTGCTTTAGAATAATAGAATCATAGAGTTGGAAGAGACCTCCAGGGCCATCTAGTCCAACTTCCTGCACAATGCAAGAAATTCACAAATACCACCCTCTCAATTCACAGGATCCGCATTGCTGTTAGATGGCCATGTAGCCTCTGTTTTAAAAACATCCAGGGAAGGAGAGCCCACCACCTCCCAAAGAAGCCTGTTCCCCTGGAGAACCACTCTAACTGTCAGTAAGTTCTTCCTAATGTTTAGCAGGAAACTCTTTTGATGTAATTTCAACCCACTGGTTCTGGTCCTTCTGAGGCAACAGAAAACAATTCTGCACCATCCTCTATATCAGTGGTCCCCAACATTTATGGCCCCAGGTGGGGGCACCCAATTCGGCCTTCCCCCACCCCTCTGCAGCGCCTCCTTCTTGCCCTGTTTCCTTCTCTCTCCTTTGTCCCCCCACACAGCCTCACTGCCTCCCCCCCTCATTTCCTCCTCCCTCCTCCCCCCTCAGCCTCACCACATCTTAAGGGTGAAATTTGACTCCTACTTTTTTCTACTACTTCAGACCAACACAGCTGCCCACCTGGATCTATCCTCCTCCCCCCATTTTCCTTCCCCTATTTCCTCCTCCTTCCTTCACCCCCCCCGTGCAGCCTCACCGCCGCCTTCTCTTCCCCCCCCTCCCCCGTTTTTACCATTTTAAAAACAGGGAAGGAGGCGTGAAGCTCCTTCCAGGCCAACCACCACCACCCTGGGACGGAGGCAAGGGCAGCATCCCTCGCTGCTGCTGCAGTGGTTTTCCCGGCCGATCAGTTGATCGGTGGGAGGGAGGTCAGCCTGAGAGGCGCTTCATGGCCCCTTTCCAGGCCTTAAAATGGTGAAAATGAGGGGGAGGAGGCGCCACAGGGGCAAGGCTGCAGGGGGCAAAGCAGTGAGACTGCATGGCCCATTGCAAACAGGCTGTAGCCCAGTACTGGTCCCCAGCCCAGGTGTTGGAGACCCCTGCTCTGTATGACAGCCCTTCAAGTACTTGAAGATGGTGATCACCTCTCAGCTGCCTCCTCTCCAGGCTAAACATGCCCAGCTGCTTCAACCTTTATTCATAGGACTTGGTCTCCAGCCCCATCACCATCTTCGTCACCCTCCTCTGGACCAGTTCAAGTTTGTCTGTATCCTTCTTAAAATGTGGTGCCCAAAACTGAACATAATACTCCAGGTGAGGTCTTACCAGAGCAGAGTAAAGCGATACCATCACTTCACATGATCTGGACTCTATACTTCTGTTGATACAGCCCACAATTGCATTTGCCTTTTTAGCCACTGCATCACACTGTTGGCTCATGTTCAGCATATGGTTCACTAAGATCCCTAGATCCTTTTCACACATACTACTGCCAAGACAAGTCTCCCCCATTCTATAACTTATTGGATTTTTCCTACCTAAATGCAGAACTTTACATTTATCCCTGTTAAAATTCATTTTATAAGTTACAGCCCAGTTTTTCAGCCTGTCAAGATCATCATGTATCTTGTTTCTGTCTTCTACTGTATTTGCAGCCCCTCCCTATTTAGTATCATCTGCAAATTTAATAAGCATTCCCTCTATTCCTTCATCCAAATAATTTATTAAGATGTTGAACAAAACAGACGCCAGGACAGATCCTTGAGGCACTCCACTTGTCACTCCTCTCCAAGAGGATTAGTAACCATTCATAAGCACTCTTTGGGTGCGATCTATCAGCCAGTTATAGATCCACCTAATGGTAACAGAATCCAAACCACATTTTACCAACAAGGGTAGTATGTGGAACCTTATCAAAAGCCTTACTGAAATCAAGATAAACGATGTCTACAGCATTCCCCTGATCCAGCAAGGTAGCCACTTTCTTTAAAAGGAGATAAGGTTAGTCTGACATGACTTGTTCTTGAGAAACTTGCTCTTAGTAATCACAGCCATCCTTTCTAAATGTTCCAGGACTGACTGTTCTAAAACTTTTCCAGGTATAGATGTCAAGCTGACGGGTTGGTAGTTACCCAGATCCTCCTTTTCCCCCTTCTTGTAGATGGGGACAACATTTCCCCATCTCCAATCTTCTGGCACCTCTCATGTTCTCCAAGAATTCTCAAAAACAATGGAGAGAGGCTCAGAAATTCCATCCACAAGCTCTTTTAATACTTTTGGATGCAGTTCATCTGACCCTGAGGACTTAGTTTCATTTAAAGAAACTAGGTGTTTATGTACTACCCCTATGCTGATCCTAGGTTGGAACTTCATACCCTCCTTATATGTTCTGTTTTTGCTATGTTGAGCACTATTTCCCTCAGAAGAGGAAAAGTAGGAATTGGGCAGTTCTGTCCTCTCTTCATCACCTGTTACAATTTCACTTTCCTGCCCTTGCAATGGGCATACTATGTCCTTGCTTGTTTTCTTACTCTGAACATAAGAAAATAACCCTTTTTTTGTTGATTTTAGCAACCTTGGCTAGCCTAAGCTTATACTGAGCTTCAGCTTTTCTAACTCTTTCTCTACAAGCAGTGGCGATTTGTTTATATTCACCCTTCGTTATAAGGCCTTTGGTTTCTCCCAATTTCTGCACACGTTTTTGTGCCTGAAGTTTCCACTTTTTTTTGTTTGCCCCCCACGCCTTTTTTTGGTTCTTTTGAGACAACTTTTACCTTGATCTTTTTCTGGAAGCTAATTTTGAGTCAGCTTTTTCTTGGTGTGTAATATTTCTGTCAGTTTTCTGTATCCTACCCTTTCCCATTTATCTCCAGCTCACTTTTCAATGACTGGATTATTGTCATCATTAAACCATCCCCCCTCCCCCCACACTGAAGACAAGTGGTTCCTCGGTGGGGTAGGGCGGGATATGAATCGAATGAATGAATAAATGAATGAATGAGTGAATGAATAAATAAAATAAAATAAAATAAAATAAAATAAAATAAAATAAAATAAAATAAAATAAAATAAAATAAAATAAAATAAAATAAAATAAAATAAAATAAAATGAAATGTGAAGGTAGTCCCCTGTGCAAGCACCAGTCATTTCTGACTCAGGGGTGACATCGCATCACAATGTTTTCACTGTAGACTTTTTACAGGGTGGTTTGCTATTGCCTTCCCCAGTCATCTTCTACACTTTACCATCAGCAAGCTGGGTACTCATTTAAAATGCCCTAAAATATCAATACATCAATCTAGTAATGCCAGTTTAAGCAGGTTTTCTGAATTCTCAACTTCCATTTTCTTAAAAGTAAGTCTTTATGCCATTGCCTCATTGAGGTATAAAAAAGGCACATCTCCACACAAAAAAGGGAATAAAGACTCTTTAAAAAATGAAAACTGGGAATTTAGAGAACATGATTAACCTAGTATTGCAACATTATAGCATGATATTGATATTTTAAAAACAAGGATGAGACCAATAATGAACCAATAACAGCACTCTAGCATAAAAATTCTTATTATTTAAGGCATTTGTGGAAGAAAATAAACTGACTGCATAACTATAAAAAATGCACAGGGAGGGCAGACAATTAGAAGAACCATGCCGAAATTGATTCTAGTGCTTGTGAATCAACTGCCAAGGAAATCAGAAGTACGCCGAAAAGCCTGAAGACAGCAGATTGTGTTTGAGGAACTAGTGGCCTCCATCTGGGAAAAAGGTCCACAAATACATTGCCACTTAGAAACTGCAGTAAGGAAAAAGCTCTTTCAATGTAAGGTCAATGGCCACTGGGACATCAGTAGTTGGCAGAGTATTCCTCGATTACTTCCATTTTATCTGTTTGCATATTTGAAATTCCAAACTCATAATGGCTACCTAACCCATGGTGCAAAATGAACACATTTCTACAATTTCCTGAGTACTCATTCCTGTTTTATTAAAGTTTTCAGAATATCCTGAATCACTGACCCAATATTTATTTACTTTCCAAGGAGCATAAATAAGCAAATAAATGCTGCTTATAAAAGTTGTGCTGTTTTATGAACTGTCATGTCATGGATATCGACAGATGGCTTTGTTTGAGTAAGGCTTCATTAGCAGACCTTTCCCATTCAAAAAGGCCATATGGTGCTTTATACCCATAGGAGTATAAAACTTCCTCACATTTCATTTTTTTACTGCTCTTCATGGTCTTTCTCTCTTTTTTTTTTTTGTATGAAGAAAGCTTCACAATGTTGATACTTTGATTAAATGTCCCCTATAAATTGAAAAGAGGAGACAAAATAACTGGGTCAAAGTTCCATACTCTTTTATCTGAGAAGGTGATTTCTTTTTCCCCACCTGTGAGACACAAGTTGAGTTCTTCACACACTCATTTGGCTAGTGTGCGAAAGCAGTACACTTTCCTGGGAACGAGTGCAGAGGGACATAAAGCAGCTTTCTGCTCTTTGAAATGGAAGGAGCTCACAAAATTGTCATTACTAGCAGTCACCTAGCTTCCAAATCACCTCAAAGCACCATACACATTGGTTGCTGGGAACCAGTAAGAAGAAGAAGATGAAGAAGATATTGGATTTATATCCCGCCCTCCACTCCGAAGAGTCTCAGAGCGGCTCACAATCTCCTTTACCTTCCTCCCCCACAACAGACACCCTGTGAGGTGGGTGGGGCTGGAGAGGGCTCTCACAGCAGCTGCCCTTTCAAGGACAACCTCTGCCAGAGCTATGGCTGACCCAAGGCCATGCTAGCAGGTGCAAGTGGAGGAGTGGGGAATCAAACCCGGTTCTCCCAGATAAGAGTCCGCACTAGGGTTGCCAAGTCCAATTAAAGAAAAATCTGGGGACTTTGGGGGCGGAGCCAGGAGACATTGGGGGTGGAGCCAGGAACAAGAATGTGACAAGCATAATTGAACTCCAAGGGAGTTCTGGCCATCACATTTAAAGGGACAGCTCACCTTTTTAAATGCCTTTCTTCCATAGGAAATAATTAAGGATAGGGGCACCATCTTTTGGGGCTCATAGAATTGGACCCTCTGGTCCAATCGTTTTGAAACTTGGGAGGTATTTTGGGGAGAGGCACTAGATGCTAGACTAAAAATTTGGTGCCTCTACCTCAAAAAATAGCCCCCTCCAGAGCCCCCAATACCCACGGATCAATTCCCTATTATTCCCTATGGGAATTGTTCTCCATAGGGAATAATAGAGTGCCTAGTAGATATTTCCCTCCCTCCCCACGCTTTCTAAAGGGGGGGAGGGCCTCCATACCAGGGAATGCCCCCTCCCTCTCTCTCACACACAAATACTTACTGGGTTTTCTTCCCTCTGCCTGCTGTGAAAACGAAAGCAAAGAAAGGGAGGGGCCGTTCTCCGAAGCCCTTCCTGTTTCCTCCTTCCTGCCCAGCCTTAAAGGGGCAGACATTTACAAACTGCTCAGGATCTCTTCACCAACATGAACCCTACAGGTATGTTCTCCCCCCCCTCCACTCCCCCACCCTCCCCGCTTCCTGATTTCTGGAGACCGGGGGATGAAGCTGCGAACCCAGAAGTCTCCCGCCAAAGTGGGAGGGTTGGGAAGCCTAGTCCGCACACTTAACCACTACACCAAACTGGCTCTCCACAGCCCTAGAAACTTAATTGGTTGAGCGGCTCTATGGAGGTATAGTCCTTATTAATATCATTGTACCCCATTGAGGTATCTCTATTTTAAAAGTTTATTTATTGAATCTTTTGTATTGTGCCCTGACCTGAGTAGCCCAGCCTAGCCTGATCTCATCTCAGGAGCTAAGCAGGGCTGGTCCTATCTAGTATTTGAAAGGGCAATCTCCAAGGTCATGACACGGAGACAGGCAATGGCAAACCACTTCTGAAACATCTCTTGCATTAAACAACAGCAACAACAACAACAACACAAGTCTAGCTAGTGGTAAAAAGGTAAAGGTAGTCCCCTATGCAAGCACCAGTTGTTTTCGACTCTGGGGTGACATTGCTTTCACAACGTTATCACGGCAGACTTGTTACAGGGTGGTTTGCCATTGCCTTCTGTCACGACCCAGACCTGCAGGCAGCGACGGGCAGCTTCTGTTGCCCTGGCAATCGGCCAGGACGCGGGCTGCCGTCTGTAGTGCTTGCAAAGGGAGCTCAAGCGTTATCTTAACAGTCCTAATTGGTCTTCACCATAAATCAGTCCAGCCGAAGGGAGTAGCAAAGCACGGTGTCAGGAATGCAAAGGGTCAATAACCGGGGAAAGCAAGCCAAATATATCCAAAGTACTTAGCCAAGTCGCAGAGTCAAAGCAGGGTCCAGTGTCCAGTCCAAAAGTCAAGCCGGGTCGGGAACAGACAGGTTTGCTCAGCAGGCAAGAGGGTGCAGGGCGCGGTCACGTCTGAGGGTGATCGTTTGTTGCCAGCACAGTTTGTACTGAGGCCAGGATTCCAGATATACTGTGCTGGCTAATTAGCTTGTTAGTATTCTGGGCTCAGATCCCTCCTAGCACGCCTGCGTGCCTCTCTACGCCTGTTCCTGAACTCCAGCCGTCTCCTCTCGCGTAGCCGGTCTCCAGGTGGTGGTGATTCAGGAGGGGATGAGCTAGTGCTTGGTGTAGCCTGATCGGTTCCAGGTGGCCCCTGCTGCTGGCTTGCTCCTTCGGGACTTACGTCCGATGTTGGTAAAGGCATCTGCACAGCAGGGGCTGGGTCTGAAGCAGGCACCTGCTCCGAGTCAGCAGGGGCAGGCATGACACTATCCCCCCCCTCAGGCCCCCCCTTATCCAAGCTGCCTGGCTTATCTGGGTAGGCCTCGTGGAATTGCCGGAGCAGGTCAGGGGTATGCAGGTGGGTAGCCGGTTCCCAGGAACGATCCTCGGGAGGGTAGCCTTCCCAGTCCACCAGGTACTGGAGCTGTCCTCGGTGCAGCTGGGAGTCTAGGATCTGACGGACCTCGAACTCTTCCTCATCGTCCACCACAACCGGTGGCGGAGGCGGTGGTGGTTCGTCCCTGTTCGGGTCCGGCGTTGCCACTGGTTGGAGGAGGGAACGGTGGAACACTGGGTGGATCCGAAGGTGGGCGGGGAGGCGTAGGCGGAACGCCACTGGGTTGATTTGCGCCTCGATGGGGAATGGGCCGATGAAGCGAGCGGTCAGCTTGGCGGATCGGCCAGGAGTCCGGAGGTACCGGGTCGAGAGCCAGACGGAATCCCCGACCTTGAGGGGGGCTCCGCCCTGGCGATGCCGATCTGCGGCCAGTTTGTAGGCGTCTTTGGCGCGTTGGAGCTGGGTGCGCAGGAGATCGTGGAGTACGTGGAGTTCCTCAATCCGGTTGTCGGCCGCGGGGACATTGGCGGGTGGGCCGAGCGGAGGGAAGAACCGGGGGTGCAGTCCGTAGTTGGCCGCAAATGGTGTGGTTTGCGTGGAGCTGTGTACTGCGTTGTTATACGCGAACTCTGCCAGGGGTAGCAGAGAGGCCCAGTTGTCCTGTTGATAGCTGGTATAACAGCGCAAGTACTGCTCCAGGGTGGCTTTGGTCCGCTCTGTCTGCCCGTCGGTCTGGGGATGGTAGGCGGAAGACAAGTGAAGCTCCGTCCCCAAACCGTGCTGGAAGGCTTGCCAAAAGCGGGAGGTAAATTGCGGGCCCCGATCCGAGATGACCTGCGTGGGCAACCCGTGCAGGAGGAAGACGTGGTTTAGGTATAGCTGGGTAGTTTCCGGCCCTGACGGTACTTTGGCGCAGGGGACGAAGTGGGCCATTTTGGTGAACAGGTCCACCACAACGAAAATGCAGGTATGGCCCTGGGATCGTGGTAGGTCTACGATGAAGTCCATGGACACCACGTCCCAGGGGCCGGCGGGAGTAGGCAGAGGCTGTAGGAGACCGGAGGGCTTGGCCGGTATGCTTTTGGCTCGGCTGCAGACCTCACAAGAAGCCACGTACCGACTAACATCTGCTCGGACGCGAGGCCACCAGAAGTCTCGGGTTAGTAGGTGAGCTGTCTTGTGTTGCCCGAAGTGGCCAGCCGGGGGTGCATCGTGGGCAAGACGGAGGATGCGGGAACGGAGGGGCCCGGGAGGGACGTACAACTGCTCCCGATGGTAGAGCAGCCCATCCCGGGTGGATAGTTCTCCGGCAGGGTCTTGCTGCGGTTCCTGCAGGTGTTTCTGAGCCCAAGGGTCGGTGTCTTGACTGGCCTGTATCTCCGCCACCAAGGCGGGTGCGGTCAGAGTGGCAGCAAAGACCGAAGGTGGCAGGATGCTTGCCTTGGGGGCTTCGGTAGCACTAGAGGTGCTATAGTCCGGCCGACGGGACAGAGCGTCGGCTTTTTGGTTCTGAGAGTGCGGGACGTAGGCAATGGTAAAGTTGAACCGTGAAAAGAACAGGGACCACCGGATCTGCCGCTGGTTCAGCCGGCGGGTGGTCTGCAAGTGTTCCAAGTTGCGGTGGTCTGTGAAGACTTGGACCGGATGTCTGGCTCCCTCAAGGTGGTGACGCCACACCTCAAAAGCCACCTTGATAGCCAAGAGCTCCCTCTCCCATATGGTGTAGTTGCATTCGGCGGCGGAGAGCTGCCGGGAGTAGTAGGCGCAGGGTTGCCACGGCTGGCTGGAATCGTCCCGCTGGGAGAGCACGGCTCCGAGGGCCACATTGGAGGCGTCTGCTTCTACCATGAAGGGCAAGCAGGGGTCAGGGTACCGCAGGAGGGGACTTGAGGAAAAACTATGCTTGAGGTGGCGGAAAGCCTGGTCGGCTTCTGGGGTCCACCGAAAGGGCTCCTTAGGTCGGAGGAGTCTGGTCAAGGGCTTGGTCAGGTCGGCGTAGCCTGCGATGAATTGCCTGTAATAATTGGCGAAGCCCAGGAGGCGCTGGACGTCCTTCCGATTTTGCGGGGCCTGCCACTGAAGGATGGGTCAACTTTCCGCGGATCCATCTGGGTTCCTTGGGGGGAAATGATATGCCCCAGGAACTCGACGGACTGGAGGTGGAAGGCGCATTTCTCCAGCTTGGCATACAGGCGATGGGCTCGGAGTCGCTGTAGCACCTGGTGGACGTGTTGGACGTGCTCCTGCTCGGAAGTGGAGTAGACTAAAATGTCATCCAGGTAAATGATCAGGAACCGGTCTAGTAGGTCGCGGAACACGTCATTCATGAATCGTTGGAACACGGCAGGGGCATTGGTGAGCCCAAAGGGCATAACCAGGTGTTCGTACTGGCCATACCTGGTGCCAAAGGCGGTCTTCCACTCATCCCCGGCTTTGATACGAACCAAGTTGTAGGCCCCTTGAAGGTCGAGCTTGGTGTAGATCGTGGCCCCTTTGACGCGGTCGAGGAGCTCTGGGATCAGTGGAAGCGGGTAGCGGTTCCGAATGGTAATCTTGTTGAGGGCTCTGTAGTCGTTGCAGAGCCGCAAGTCCCCAGTCTTCTTTTTGACGAATAGGACAGGTGAGGACAAGGGCGAGGTGGAGGGTCGAATGAACCCTCGGGCCAAGTTCTTTTCCAAGTACTCCCGGAGGGCAGCCAGTTCCGGGTCCGCCATAGGGTAAAGGCGGCCTGCTGGTAGCGGGGCGCCGGGTATCAGGTCGATGGCGCAATCGTAGGGCCGATGTGGGGGAAGCTGGTCTGCTTCCTTCTCGTTGAAGACGTCCGCGAACTCCTGATAGGGAGCTGGTAGTGCGGTGGCGGCCCCCAGGAGGCTGGTGGTGAGTGGGGAGCCAGGTTGATTGGCAGACGGCACAGGAGCCGAGGCGGGTGGTAGCGTGGAGCAGGGCGCGAGGGCACCCGAAAAGCTCAGTTCGCGTTGCACCCAGTCCACACGGGGGTTGTGGGCCTGCAGCCAGGACAGGCCTAGGATGACAGGGAAACGGGGCATGCGGGCCAAGTCAAAGGTCTGTTTCCCTTGGTGCTGCTGGACCCATAAAACGAGTGGTAGAGTCTCGTGGCAGACGGGTCCAGAGCGCAGCAGACGGCCATCCACTGCCTCGACCAGTGTAGGAGTCTTCTTTTCCCGGACAGGGACGCCATGCTCCTTGGCAAAGTGGTTGTCCATGTAGCAGCAGGCAGCCCCTGAGTCCAACATGGCATGGACGAAGATCCACCGGTCGTCAGGGAGTTGCAGACGAATCGGGACCAGGAACGGGGTGGGTGGTGGGTGGACGGAGCTGGAGGACCTCAAGAAGTGCCC
Organism: Heteronotia binoei; assembly: GCF_032191835.1. Classification (NCBI taxonomy): domain Eukaryota; kingdom Metazoa; phylum Chordata; class Lepidosauria; order Squamata; family Gekkonidae; genus Heteronotia; species Heteronotia binoei. The sequence continues at coordinate 45,361,571 of NC_083229.1, forward strand.
CAGGTCAGGCGATCCAACTAGACCTGGGGCTGGCCTTTTACCGAGGCAGCGGAGCTTGTGGGGCGCTTCGGTTTGGCCGGACAGGAGCTTGCAAAATGCCCGTCTCCACCACAATACAGGCACAGGTTGTGGGTGCGCCGTCGGTTCTTTTCCTCGGGTGTCAGGCGAGGGCGGGCGATGCCCAGCTGCATGGGTTCTACAGCCGGCGGTAGAGCTGGGGTGCCTGAAACGGGAGCCGCCGTGGGAACTCTGGTTGGAGTAGCGCCCCTCTTCTGCCTCTGGCGTCGACCTTGCAGCCGCCCATCGATGCGTAGGCACAACAGGATCAGGTCTTGGAGGGCAGCTGGGCGGTCACTGCGTGCTAGTTCATCCAGGACAGCATCAGAGAGACCCTCAGTATATTGGTCCACCAAGGCAGCTTCATTCCAGGTCAGGTCTTGAGCCAACAACTGGAACTCTGTGGTATAATGAGACACAGAGTTTTGGCCTTGGTGCAAAGCCCGTATCTTGCGATTAGCCGTCTCAGCACGCACAGGGTTGGCATAGGCAGCCGTGAAGTGTGCCTTGAACCGGTTATAGTCTGCTAGCAGCGGTGAGGGCTCGAGTAGCAGAGGAGTGGCCCATTTGGCCGCTGGCCCTTTAAGCAGGCTCAAGATAAAGCAGACTTTGGTCTTGTCTGTAGGGAAGTCGCCCTGCCTTATCTCCATGTACAGTTCACACTGGGCGAGGAAGGCAGGGAACTCCTCCAGGCTTCCAGCAAATTTCTCAGGGACGCTCACCGGGCAGCGAGAGCGGGGAGCGGCGGCAGCAGCCAAGGCCATGGCATTGGACGCAGTCTGTTGCTGGAGAGTAATTACAGCCTGTGTCAGCTGCTGCACCTGGTCTAGGAGCCCCGGCAGGGGGTCCGCGCCTCCTGCCGCTGGGTCAGTCATGGGTGTGCCTGGTGAGTTTTGGGTGCTGGCAAGCTGTCATGACCCAGACCTGCAGGCAGCGACGGGCAGCTTCTGTTGCCCTGGCAATCGCCAAGGACGCGGGCTGCCGTCTGTAGTGCTTGCAAAGGGAGCTCAAGCGTTATCTTAACAGTCCTAATTGGTCTTCACCATAAATCAGTCCAGCCGAAGGGAGTAGCAAAGCACGGTGTCAGGAATGCAAAGGGTCAATAACCGGGGAAAGCAAGCCGAATATATCCAAAGTACTTAGCCAAGTCGCAGAGTCAAAGCAGGGTCCAGTGTCCAGTCCAAAAGTCAAGCCGGGTCGGGAACAGACAGGTTTGCTCAGCAGGCAAGAGGGTGCAGGGCGCGGTCACGTCCGAGGGTGATCGTTTGTTGCCAGCACAGTTTGTACTGAGGCCAGGATTCCAGATATACTGTGCTGGCTAATTAGCTTGTTAGTATTCTGGGCTCAGATCCCTCCTAGCACGCCTGCGTGCCTCTCTACGCCTGTTCCTGAACTCCAGCCGTCTCCTCTCGCGTAGCCGGTCTCCAGGTGGTGGTGATTCAGGAGGGGATGAGCTAGTGCTTGGTGTAGCCTGATCGGTTCCAGGCCCCTGCTGCTGGCTTGCTCCTTCGGGACTTACGTCCGATGTTGGTAAAGGCATCTGCACAGCAGGGGCTGGGTCTGAAGCAGGCACCTGCTCCGAGTCAGCAGGGGCAGGCATGACACCTTCCCAGTCATCTACACTTTCCTTCCAGCAAGCTGGGTACTCATTTTACTGACTTTAGAAGGATGGAAGGCTGAGTAAACCTTGTGCCAGCTACCTAGCTAGTGGTGCATAACACTAAAAGATCTAGAACTTCTGGCTGCCAGACAATCTTAGGATCTCTTGGCTATTGTGCACACAATGCCATATGATAATAATAATTATTATTTGTACTGTTTTTCTAGAGTGTACATTATATGCTGTTAGCTGCCCTGAGTCCTGTTCAGGGGATAGGGAGTAGGATATAAATTTGATGATCATAATTATTATTATAACCAGCTGCCTGGTTGATCACAGTCATCCAAAAGCTGCCTCAAAAAAGAACAGCCTTGTGTGCCCTGTGGAACCTTGGGAGGTCCCACAAGGCATGCACCTCTTCAAGCAACTGGTTCCACAGGATGACAACCATTACTGAGAAAGCCCTTGTTCTTGTTTACACAAGGCAGGCAGTTTGTGGACCAGGGAACTTCAATAAATGCTGATATGAAAATTGGAGAAGATGGGGATATTCATGTCATGAAAGGTAATCCCAAAGGTATGAGGGTCCCAGGACATTTAAAAATAAGCAGCAACACTTTGAATTGGCATTGGTAACTAATTGGGAGCCACTTCAACTGCCATAGATAGGTGTTATATGCACTGACTAGGACACTCCTGTCAGCAATCTGGCTCTTGTATTCTGGATCACTTGCAGTTTCTGAAGCTTTTTCAAAGGTAACCTTGCATAGAGCATGTTAAAGTAGTCCAGTCTCAAGGTGACCATTGCATAAATTAACCCCAAATCTTACAAACTTTTGTGGGGGTTTGTGGAGGGTTCATGGGTGGCATTTTCTCCCAAACCCAGGGCCAGCCCAAGAATTCTGGCACCCCAGGCAAGGCTAACTTCTGCTCTCCCCACACACTGAAAATGTCACTGAGTCATATGGGGATGCCCAATTTGGCACCCCCCAGAAGGCTCGTGCCCTAGGCAATGGCCTAGTTTGCCTAGTGGCAGGGTCAGCTCTGCCCAAACCTCTGATTTGGGAACTATGAACCAGCCCTGTTTGCACTTGAACTGTGGTTCATTTGTGGGTTTGTGCCTAATACACAGTTAAAATGCATATCCAATTAAACATATACACAGGAAGGCATACAGAACTGTCTTCATTAAATGGTAGAAGACAGTGATAGAAAGGAAGGGAATTCCATAATTTGGGTGCCACACCTGAGAAGATCATTTCTCAGGCTGCCATCCATTTAGCCTCAGAAATGGTCACCTGCAAAAGGGCCTCTGAAAATGATTACAGTAGTTGGGTATGTTCATATGGAGAATAGGCAGTGCTTATGGTATGTGTGCACACAACGCAGGAGCCCTGCATATACGTTCTTAATTGTCTGAAGACATGTTTCTCTCCATTGTAACATCTGCTTGCAAGGAAAATTCCAAGGGAAAAGCAATTCTCTACTCCTTCCCTGCATCATATTTCCTAGTTTATGCAGTTATTTGCCTATCATTTAAAGCATTTATATACTGACTTTCTTCTAACATTGGTACACAAAGTGGCTTTCAAAGCAAGAAGAAGAAGAAGAAAGTGATAATAAAATCAAGAAAAACTGCTCTTTTATCCTAACATATGAAGGAGCAGAAGTTATTTAAATTTTGTGGTGGTCATCTAAAACATGAAAAGAATCAGTAAATCAGAAGGATTGCTACGTTCTCACACAAGGTAACATTGGCATGGGACTAGAGAGTGTTTTTCAGAGTAACTGATCATCAAGGCATACAGAACGGGAATTATAATCTAATTGGTCCTTCTCTGCTGCTTCTACTGAAAACATGTACTTATGATATCATCTGTGTGAAGACTCTACTGAATAATTTAGTATCTTTATAATTGAAAGCAGTTTTTTAGATCAAGTGAAGCTTTATCTTAAACTTTTAAATAAAACCTCAGGAGCTCTATTTCAATATTTAACGAGTAATACAAGACTATTTAAATCTCTTTTCAAAATGTTTTGGATATGGCCCAGGCTAACAGATCATAGAACATTTCAAATTCTTCTTGTTTATGGACAATATGAAAAAAAATCATTATACAAATTCATCATCATCTGTATTTCTAAGAGCAAAGTGTGGAGCCCATCCATGGATATCTAATCTGTGGATCAAGGCCACTCTGCCATTAAACAGTTTTTCCTGTTAACTTTGGGGAGGGGGACAGCTTTGTAGGAAAATAAAAACAAACTTTGAAAAGTACATTATCCCCCCCCCCCTCAATAAAAAGTCATTCTCTGCACTCACCTTCCTTCTGCAAAGCTGGCAGCAAGGGTGTCCAGGAGCCACGCCAGGCGCAACTGTGGCACAGTCCAAGAGCTGCTCCAGGCCCAGAGTGGATCCCAGACCCAGCCACTACTGCCATGCCTGGAGACCTGAAGCTGTGGCTGGCTCAGTGATAAGGTACCTGCTCTGGGTCTGGAGCAGCTCTGAGAAATCACAACTGCTGCAGCTGGTCCTGGAGACAGCTGCTGAGGCCTGGGACCATGCTGCGCTGTGCTTAAGCTTGCCACCTCTGGGTTGGGAAATTCCTAGAGATTTTGGGGGTGGACCTTGGGGAAAGCATGGTTTGGAGATGGGTAGGACCGCAGCCAGGGAAAATGTCATTGAATACACCTTAGAAAACAGCCATTTTCTCCAGGGGAACCCTTCTCTGTACTTTGAAAATCAGTTGTAGTTCTGGGAGATCTCTAGCCACCACCTGGAAGGAAGCAACCTTAGCTTTGCAACAGGGAAGGATAGAAGCAAGTCTCACCAGCAAGAGGAAATCAAGGGAAGGAGGGAAGGGAAGAGGGATGGAGTGGATATTGACAAGAATGGGAATGGGGGGAAAGAGGGAGATTGTCAGAGAAGGGGAGGCAGAGAAATAGAAGGGGAATATGAACAGAGAGGAAGAGGGGGAGATTGATGGAGAAGCAGCGGGGTTAAAAGAGAAAGGGGAGTAGGTAGACAGATAAGAGGAGTGGGAGAAAGAGAGGTGAACTTGTCAGAGAAGGGGAGGATGAGAAATAGAGATGGGCAGATTGACAGAGAAGGGGAGGGAGTGAAAAAGATTTATTGCAATCACATACTGAATTGACATTTTCAGTGAGTTATCTACCATGACTTCAAGACCTCTCTCTTGGTAAGTTACTGCCAGTTCGGACTTCATCAACATGTATTAATAGTTTGGATTTCTTGCTCCAATGTGCATTAGTTTGCACTTGCCTACATTGAACCTCATTTACCATGTTGATGCCCACTCACCCAGCCTCGACAAATCCTTCTGGAGCTCTTCACAGTCCTCCCTTGTTTTTACCACCCTGAACAACTTAGTGTCATCCGCAAACTTAGCCACTTCACTAATTATTCTAAACTCCAAATTGTTAATGAGCAAGTTAAAAAGCACTGGACCTAGTACCAAGCCCTGCAGTACCTCTCTTCCACTGTGAAAACTGTCCATTTATACTCAGTTTTTGTTTCTTGTCAATTAGCTAGTTTTTAATCCACAAGAATATGTGTTCTCTTATCCCATGACCATTGCATTTACTTAGGAGCCTTTGAAGAAGAACTTTATCAAAAGCTTTCTGGAAGTCTAGGTAAATGACATCTTCTGGGTCACCCTTGTCCACATATTTGTTCACCCCCTCAAAGAACTCTAAAAGGTTAGTGAGACAAGAACTTCTTTTACAGAATTCATGTTGATTCTTCCTTAATAGCTTTTCTTCATTAATGTGCCTGCTAATTATATCTTTAATAACAGATTCAATAAACTTATCTGGTGTCACCATTAGACTGACTAGGCTGTAATTTTCCATATCTTCCCTGGAACCTTTTCTAAAGATAGGCGTTACATTACTTATATTCCAATCCTTAGGAATGGAGACAGATTTTAGTGATAGATTGCATATTTTTGACAGGAGATCCACAATTTCACATTTGAGTTCTTTCAGAACTCTTGGATATATGCCATCTGGGCCTGGTGATTTGTCAGTTTTTAATTTGTCCATCAGTCATAGAATCACAGAATTGGAAGGGACTTCCAGGGTAATCTAGTCCAACTTCTTGCATGATGCAGGAACTTCACAAATACCTCTCTACCACCCATACACCATACATCCCCAGTGATACTTGCTCCATGCCCAGAAGCTGGAAAAAACCTCGAGGATCCCTTGCCAAACTGGAGAGAAATTGCTGATTGTACCCCAAAATGGCAATCAGCATTTTCCTGGACATGTAGAACTTCCTAACTCATCATTTGACTTAGCTCATTTGACACCCTTCCTGAAATTGGCGGTTCTTGAGTGGGCAAGCATCTCCCATCTTCCACAGTGAAGACAGAGGCAAAAAATGCATTGAGCTTCTCTGTTACACTTCTATCATCCATTAGTAATCCTTTCGTCCCTTGGTCATCCAAAGGCCCACTGCCTCTCCGGCTGGTTTTCAGCTTCTAACATATTTGATGAAATTTTTATTGTTGGTGTTTTTGTTTTTTGCAATATGTTCCTCATAGTCCCTTTTTGCCTCTCTGATCACTGACTTGCATTTTATTTGCCAAAACCTGTATTTACTTAATTTGGACTAGACCACTTTATTTACCACACTCAGACTAGTGTTCCAGTGATTAAAGGAATTCTTACTCTTTCCACACAGTGTTTCTGCTTTTGTCCCCACCCTACTTTCAGGACAGGAAAAATAAAGAATTTCTTTCTTGTCTCCCTGTTTGAAAGCCAGTGCAGTGTAGTGGTTAAGAGCAGCAGATTCTAAGCTGGAGAACTGGGTTTGATTCTCCACTCTTTCATATAAAGCCAGCTGGGTGACCATGGGCCAGTCACAGTTCTCTCAGCCCCATATACATCACAAAGTGCCTGTTGTGTGGAGAGAATGGGAATGTGATTGTAAGCCACTTCAAGACTCTTTAGAGTCTGAGAAAGTCTCTAAGTGGGGTATAACAATTCTTTCACCTTCACTGGGTAACTATTTTGCTAAGATCCAATGAACTGTGAGTTTGCTGCTGCTGTGGGAGTCACTGAATGCGATCAGGACATATATCAGCTCACCATCCAATCATGACTGTCAAACAAAATAGGTTCAGCTTCCAGATGGGCAGTCTGAGAAATCTGTGGTGTCTTTGGCAGAGGTTGGTCCTTGAGGACCTCCACAGAAAAGTGGTTCCAAACACACCATCTCTCTTATATACTGGGGGGGGGGGGCAGCTTACTATTGAAAGGTTTACTGTAACGTTCTGCCCAAATACATAAGCCACCTACAGTGCTTTTATATGTGTATATATATATATACACATACACACACATCCTTCGGAGGATGGTGGAAAACAAGAGGACCTGGCGTGCCTTTGTTCATGGGATCGCAAAGAGTCGGACTCAACTGTGCGAATGAACAACAAATATAATATAATATATTTATACATACATATATATATATATATATATATATATATATATATATATATATATATATATATATATATATATATATATATATAATTAATTACATATTTATATAAATATTTAAAATACTTCTTGAAATATGCCAGTTATAGCCCATTCATTAAGCTCATTTCTGACAGTTAGAACTTCCTGACAGTTAGAGCAGTTCCTCAGCAGAACAGGCTTCCTCAGGAGGTGGTGGGCACTCCTTCCTTGGAGCTTTTTAAAGAAGCTGGATGGCTATCTGACAGTGATGCAGATCTTGTGAATTTAAGGGGAGGTATTTGTGAATTTCCTGCATTGTGCAGGGGGTTGGACTAGCTGACCCAGAAGGTCCCTTCCAACTGTATGATTCTACAATTCATTCAGAGCAATATAAGTCACGTGAAAATTCACTGCTAGAATGAGTAGCTTTTGGACACGTGCTCCATTAAAAAACAAACAAATGTGATTATTTTTGAAAACAATAACATCCCAAATCAGTCTAATATACTGCTCAAAGCTATTTAGAGGCAAGAGATGAAATGGGTGATGGTGGTGGTGGGGGGGGGAAGAATAATGAATAATTGGAGGCATCTGTAAACAAAAAGGATTAATTTAAAACAAAAGTTAAAAAGGCATGGGCAGGGTGCAAAAAAGTTTTTTTATCATTGAAAATATTAGCTGGCAGCCCTTTTTGCTGAAGTAAGTGATGCAGAAGACAGCTAGCTGTTCATCAATGAGAACTAGCTGCAGTGAAACAGAGTTCATTAGGAGCTCCACAAACCTTATTTCATTGGATGTAAACAGGGATTTATAGTATCAGAGAAATGTGGATGAATCACCCCAAGCTATATTCTAGCTCTTCTGTGCATTTGTCTCATAAAGCCCCTAGAAAAATGTTGGTAGAAGAATGAGAAAATAATAACTAGAGATAGTCAAATTTGTGAACCTAATGCAAAAAACTGGGAGCACATTGTATAGTACTGAAACCATAAACAATGGTAAAAGTAGTCATTCAACAAAGTACATTTACAACAGTCAACAAGGTGTCTATTAATGTGTTTATACAAATTCAACCATATTTCACAAAATATAAAATGGTACACCCATTGAACATCCCCCTGCAGGTATACAAAACAATTCCAAAGAAAGTCCACTGAGAATCTTCACAGTATATCAGTGTACATATCTTGCAATCCTGAACTGATACACAAATCAGTGAAGTGGGTGCCTTGTCTCCACCAAGCCACAGTACATAGGTTCATAAAAAACAGAAGGCTTCAATGGGTAACAATGAAAACAGCCTAACACTGATCCTGGATATTCAAGGTGTTTCACTTTAGGTTTTTCAGAGGCTGTTTTCAAAACAAACAGTTTTCTAAATTTGGAACTACTAATCCAAACAGTTCTTTTTCAACAAGAAGCAAGTGCTTCAAGGAAACACCTTAGCGATTCATATCCCCATAAGTTTATATGATCTTTACACAGTAAATTTTAAACCAATCACCGCTTCTATAAAATCTTCCTTGGATGGCTTGAGGGAGTTAAATCTGACTTTTTATCAAATAAGAACATTCATATTTCCTAAACTATTATTTTTGTATCAGAATTTACCTGTTTGCATTTCAACTAAAAAACTAAGAGAGTGGCAACATTTATTTACTAACTATATATGAGTGAATAAAAAACCTAGGGTAAACTGGAGAAAATGTGGACAACTTAGAACATACACTCACTGCTGGTAGGAATGTCCAATTCGACAAAAGTTTTGGCACAATATTCTCCTGCTTATAAAGGCTATCATGTCCTATCAACTCCCTCTCACTCCAGAATTACTTTTCTTGAATATCTGGGATTCACTGAATGTTCCCAAAATATGATGAGAATTAATTGTCCTGGTAGCAGCTTCTATTGTTTCACCTTGGAAAGCATCATCAGTTCCCACCACAACTGCTTGGCTCACAAAAGTGTGGGAACATTTCATCATAGAAAAAATTACCGATAATCTACAATGCTCAGAATCATCTTCATCGCCTTCCCATTTTACAGAAAAGTGTTTTCCTTTTGTAGACTATATTTTCTTGCAAGAGATTCCTCCCTATAGCCAGACTCACATGTTGATGCTCTGTTTTTAATACATTTAACCCTTTGCTGTCTTCTCTATTGCACAATACTTTTTATGCTATTACACAGGGGTGCACATTTTCATGTAATGATTTATTAAGCTAGTATTTCATTTAGTATTATATCTGTTAATTTTATTGAGGAGTTTTCAAAGTACTTGGCTAGTTATGTTCTATATTCTTTATTGAAGCATTCATTCTATCCCTGGCATCTCCAAAAAAGGGTCCAGGCAAATAGGTGTGAAAAACCTCAGCCTGAGACCCTGGAGAGCCGCTGCCAGTCTGAGAAGACAATACTGACTTTGATGGACCAAGGGTCTGATTCAGTATAAGGCAGCTTCATATGTTCTATGTCATTGTGTTGATTTTTAGTTCTATTTCCAGTATGTTTCTGAGTGATTTTAACTGTACTTCTCATAATGCTTATCTATAACTGTTGTTGTTCTATTTGTCTTTATAATCTTCAATAGACTTTTGAAAATCAGAAAAAGAAAGAATGAAGAATGAAAGGACTGTATAGATTCCTAGACATTTGTAATAACGGACATATGTACTCAGTGCAACACTAAAAGTAAGCACAACCTAGATGTGCAGTGGTTCCAATACCATCAAATTCATCATTACTGCATTCAAACAGCTTACTATCTCAACTACACAGGCCCCTTACACTGTTTGAAGAAATCCCTAAAAATTGTTCCCTCTTCTGTAAGCCCTTGGTAAATTGAATTGGAAGAAAGAAACCTCACAATAAAGGGCTTGAAATAAAGACTTTTCTATGGTCCTAACTGAATCTTGTTGGTCTAAAATCTGGTCATCAGCTCTTTATGGTACTCTTATCCTAAACCTAAAACTGCAAAACTGAAATCTATTCCAGATGGTACCTCACACCATTAAGACTGTTCCATTCTAAATTTAAAGCAACACCTGCTTGCTGGAAGGGATGTAAAAGTGTAGGGTCATTCTTTCATTGTTGGTGGAACTGTCCACCAAGTTCTGATTTCTGGAAAAAGGTTTTAGTTGCTATTGAAACCATTACACAGCAAAAAGTACCTGAAACTCCAGTATCTGTTTTATTGAATTTTTGGTCATCTCAGATTCTACCATATAAAGGTGAATTAATTTCATTATTATTAATGGCTGCAAAAATTGGGAAAAAAGCTTTCTTTTCTAAGGTATGGGATATAATTATAATAGATAAGGTAGCAATGTAGATACTATGTGCTGAGGTGCCCACAAAGAAAGATAACTTTTTAGAAAAAATGGTTTCTGGGGTTTTTTTTATTATCTCCAATAAAATGACTTGGTTAAATGTAACCTATCACAAAATATGCTGACTTCATTTTATTTTAATCTTGTAATCCTGTTGCATAGAGCAAACTTGTTTGATTGTATTTTTGTATGGAATTCTACTGTTTGTATGTTTTCTTGAAAATTAAGTATTTAAATTTCAAAAAAGAAAAAGAAACCTTCCAAACATGCTTTTTCTAGTTGCATCCTCAACATCTCTTGATAGTTGAATCATAACTACCCTTTGTTAAATATATGCACTTTATATGCACTTTTCCCTAAGAACAAACTTTCTAAAAAGCAAGATCCACTTAATCCCACATTCTCTGTAAGAATTCTAGCAATAAATTAGTAACCTCCCTCCACCTTTTCCCTATTCTTGCTGAATAATGATAAAAAGGAATACATCTCCATGGGCACATTTGTGGTTTCCCACAGGGCTGAGTCAAACATTCTTCACCAGAGGTGGTATTACAGGTTCTTCTTTCTAGATTGTACAATGTCACATAGTTTCCATATGGAGAGTTGCTTGTTAGTAAGTACCCTGCTGTGTAGGCTACCTGCCATGGAAGTGATGTTCAGGTTACTAAATTGGTCACATTAGAGGTTGTCTTGTGTCTGAAATAGTAAGTTTTGATGTGGAGCATAATCCTAAGAAGACTATACATACCTCAACCCATAAAATCTCTCTGAAACCTAGCAAAAAATAAGGAAAACTTGAAATGATAGAGATGAAGAAGAATGGAGTGGTGATAGCTAGCTAATAGACACTCTGTTGCTAAAGATCCACAGGTATCTGAAGAAGTCCCTTACCAATTTGAACAGTTCTAAACTGTTTTTCTTCCAACTATTGTGTCTGTAGCACAATCAGCAGACGATGGGCAGCCCAATCCAGAGAACCGCCATGTAGCTGCGCTCAAGTGCAGAACTAGCATCGACGGCCAAAGTCGGCTCCAAAGGGGAGACGGTATGCCACACTTGGAGGGGCAGAGCAGTCCAACAAGCGAGAGAGAACCCGTCACCATGGTGATTCCACCCAGGTGCACACCATTGGCCCGCTACCGAGGCGGGGGTGGGGGAGGCACATGCTTCCGCAGGACCACAGGATTGGCCAGCCCATTGCATGTGACTGGGCGAGGGGGCGGAAAGCCTGCGCCTGAGAGGCCATCAATCCCCTCACTCCTTCCTGCTGTCAGAGACTCTGCCAATGGCAGGCAGGCGGGCAGAGGCATGCGCAGACAAGCAGAAAGTCCCAAGTGCAGGAGTTCACTGTCCTAGACAGCGGCTGGAATGTGTGTCTGGGACTGGGCAGACCAAGTCCAAAAGTTACCCACCACCACCACCTGGAGCCCTGCCCCGGTGTGCCCCCTGCTGCCGCCCCCTACTATGTGCAAGGAACACCTCCCTTGGGGGCCGAACTCAGAGTGTGAGCCACTGGGCATGCATCCACTTCAGCAGCACCTCCTGCACACAACAGCCCTGTGGGGTCAGGTAGGCTGTCAGCCCGGGCTGTCAGGTAGGCTGAGGGGTGGCACCCCCCCTTCAGTTTGGTGTAGTGGTTAAGTGTGCGGACTCTTATCTGGGAGAACCGGGTTGGATTCCCCACTCCTCCACTTGCACCTGCTAGCATGATCTTGGGTCAGCCATAGCTCTGGCAGAGGTTGTCCTTGAAAGGGCAGCCGCTATGAGAGCCCTCTCCAACCCCACCTACCTCACAGGGTGTCTGTTGTGGGGGAGGAAGGTAAAGGAGATTGTGAGCCGCTCTGAGACTCTTTGGAGTGGAGGGCGGGATATAAATCCAATATCTTCTTCTTCTTCCCTGTCCAGCCATGTGGGGGGCAGCATGGCAGCTCATAGCCCACTTCCCCCCAAGAACCAAGTCTGCCCATCCTCCCAGGCATTCCCTCAGAGAGGCCACTGACAGGAAGGGTTGCCTAGGGAACATGCAGCAGATGCCAAACAGGAGAGATAACAGAGGACACAGCTAAGACTTTATTTTTCTGGAACAGAGTGCAACAGTTTCTCTGGTGCACACTGGGCAGTCTTGCCGTGGGTAGGCCTCCATTCTGAGCGGCGGGCAGAAACAGCTGAGGGAGTGGGGGAGTGGAGCGACACATGCAGAAGCCTCTGTGTTGGAGTCCCACCTGCAAAACAGAGACAGAGATCAAGAGCACCTGCAGGGGTGGCAGCTAGAAGAGTTTCAGCCAGGCGCTCTCTTAAAGGGATAGTCTCTGACCCACCTGCCACACACACACATCCCCGTGCCCTGCCAGGGGTTGGGAACGCAGCAGAGGGCAGGCCAAGGGAAGGGGGCAGGCAGTAGCACAGGGGAGCGGGCTCAGCAAATGCTCCCTGCCGGAGCCCACTACCTGGTTCAAGTGCCAGAGATGCTCACACACCGAGCGGTCGAGAGAGAGGGGAGGGGGAGGATGGGGGGTGCACAGTGAAACTTACCCAGCCATGGATGACAGTCCTCATTTGCATGCAGAGCCTCCACGAGCCCGGAACCTGTGGAGACCTGGAAACAAGAGCAGTTAGCCCCAGGGGAGAGACCTCGCTCTCCCTCGCACAAGTCAAAGATACTGTCAAAGCTATGGTCTCATGCAAAACCCGTCACCAATATGCCTGCCCTTGCTCTAAGTCCATATGGCAGGGAGCTCTCAGGCAGAACTTCCCGCCATGTGCTCCTCTTCCTAACAACTGAGTTGTGCGAGGCAGAGCAGAAGTATTTCTAGGAGGGGGGCACTGCGATTGGGCGCTGGGGAGGGGGCTCGTCAGGCTGAGGCACCCCGCTTCCTAAAGGGTTTGCGAGCTTCTGCTACGGTGGAGGCAACCTTTGTTTTTGGCTTCTATGAGTGCCTAAGGGACATGCCGCTGTTTTTGCAGGCGTAATGTTGCACCTCTCGGGGGGGGGGGCGTGTCATGGGGCAAACTACTGAGGGAGCCACCTAAGCCTGGCTGCACTCCCAACTCCACCCCCTCCTGCGCCTGAGCGCAGCGCTCCGCCTCACTTCCACCAATGCTTGGGTGCAGCCTTCAGGTGCCGCTGCTCTCAGACACAGCAGCAGCCCCCTGCCCACGTTACTGCCCTCCCCTGCTTCTGGCCCCTATGTGGCAGCAAGTCTGCTTCCAGAGTGCTTTCAGCCACCCCTCCTTAGGATTGTGCTGTAAATCCCTCTTCTTCCAACGATTTGTAACACAGACCATCAAGGCTCATATAACTGGAGCCCTATTGCAAACCAGTAGTTGGAAGACAACAGTCTAAATTCAAAATCAAAGTCACTGTGATGGAAATGCTAGGGTCCACCTCTCCCTAAGAGCAACCAATGAGAGTTGACAGAATGTTAGAGAGAGGCGGCTGGAAAAGAGCAGTTGACAGAGGAACTAGGGAGCAGAAGGAAGAGTATTATGACTGAGTTAAACTGAAGTGAAAAGCAGCCTAAAGCTGAACAGAAAGAAAAAAGTCAGCCCATAACAACAGATCCCAAATGCTGGAATAGGGAAATAATTCCAAAGTTCAAGAGAAAAAATACATTGTAACCTCTACCTTGTTTTTCCTCAGTGTTAGGTTTAAACCATAAATAAAAGTTAAGCTTGTTTTGTTTCACCCAGTGTGCTGTGTGTGTCAGGGAAAGAAATACACACAAACACACAAGTTTGTGCCTTTTATTTATTTATTTTTAAATAAAATGCAGCTACTGAAGTGAAGTGAGGGTGACAGAGGGCCTTTTTCACAACTTCATCTTGTGCTATTCTCCTATCATTCCCAAGTTTCTTTTGAGTGCATTTGGGAAAAACTATGGGTGCTGATAAGATTTTCACATCAGAGGCAAAAGCCTCTTGAAGTGGCAACTCTCTGTGAGAACAAGGAAAACAGGCTCAGTATCCTTCTCCACCATTGCCAGGGTCTCTCTTTAAATCATAGTCCTATGGCTTCATTCTGTTTTTTAAAGAATCAGGAAAAAATAATTGCAGAACTACAGGTAACATTTTGGTCTTGCTTTAAACTATGTGCTTTGAAAACATAAGAACATGAGTTGTACAAATTCAAGATGTGAATCAAAATAGAGGTTTTCTTCTTTTAAAAAAAATCTGTTAGAGTAAGCACATTAAGGGAAATTGCTCAGTATGGCTACAAATTTTCATCCCAGTATAATATGAACATTTTAAAGTCCAAAGATACTCTTATCATGCCATTAATGTCTTTTCCTATACAATTGCTAGGGTAGAAAGTAAATGCTAAAGGTAGCCTTGTACTTATACTTCCTTTATCATACTTCTTTCATGCCTGCTCAGCATTTGAACCAAGCCATACAAACTGCCTAGGCTAAGATTTCCAAAGTGTCGAAAGTGAAGAATTTGGGATACAACCAACAAGGCAGCTAAGCCAACATATTTAGATTAATGATCATTCACACAGCTCTCGAAATATATAGTTAGATCGTGCAATATAATAGTACATACTCAAAATATGGCAGTATGTTGTAGTGCTTGTAGTAGAACAAGCAGAAACCTGGGATGGGAGGTAAAAAAAGCAAATATAAACAAGCACTCGCCCAACAAAGTACTAAAAGAGAACAACATCAACATTTATGTAATGCAATATGTATTACAAATAGCATCCAAAATCAATAAATGGATCCAAGCATTACACAGCTATACTATATCAGTAATATATTCAGTCACTAATACCATACAACTACATATTGCATTACATAAGTTATGGTATTAGTAGCTGGATATATTATTAATATAGTATAGTTATGTAATTCTGTGATTCACTTATTGATATTGGATATTATTTGTACTACATACTGCAATTACATACTGTTATTCTCTTATTTAGCCTAACCTACCTCATAGAGGATACAGCAGAGGAAAAGAGAATAGTGTAAGCCATTTTGGGTCCCTACTGGGGAGAAAAGTGGGCACAAATAAATAAATAAAGTCTAAGGCCGTGTCTCTGGGTTGCTTGCATGCTCTTTATGTTGGGGTTTTGATTTGTCGATTTAGTAGGGAAAATGCATAACTAAAATATCAGATTCATAGAATGGATTTAATTAAGCATTCAAGCACATATGGAGGCATACATGTACAGTCTTATGGGGATTTGGAAACATCAAATACTACTACTACTTGGATAGGGCCCTACCCATGGGATGCTCAGTGTCTTGTGCCGCTTTTGAGCGGTTTAGTTCCCTTGTGGAATGGGTGCTTCGGACCAAGTCTGGGTTGAACACTACGGTTCATTACCTAGATGACTACCTTTTCGTGGGGTCTGGGCAATGCGCCAGGTTATTACAGTTATTTGAGGACCTGGTGAGAGAGTTCGGGGTCCCGTTGGCCCATGAAAAAACAGAGGGGCCCAGCTTGGTGATTACCGTTTTGGGCATCGAGCTGGACACTACGTGGCAAGCTTCACGGCTGCCTGTGGAAAAAGTAGAGGGGCTGAGGGATCGTTTAGCTTCTCTCAAAAAGCAGCGCAAGGTGTTGCTTTTGGTGTTGCAACAGCTGGTGGGGCACCTTAACTTTGCGTGCAAGGTTGTTGCACCTGGGAGGGCCTTCTTGAGGTGGCTATGTGACGCCATGGGGTCCCTGCAGCTTCCTCATCACAGAGTTCGGATGACCACGGGCATACATAGGGACCTGGAGGTGTGGGAGAAATTCTTGAAATTCTTTAATGGAATTTCATTTTGGCGGGAGGATTTAAGGATAGAAGCTGAGCTCCAAATTTCCTCTGATGTGGCGGGCACCACTGGTTTCGGAGTATATTTCCGGGGCCACTGGTGTGTTGAGCAGTGGCCTGCTGTGTGGGTGGCCAGGGGGTCTATGTCGTGACCTCACCTTTTTGGAGTACTTTCCCATTGTAGTGGCAGTATGGATCTGGGGAGAGCAGCTGGCCAACCATACTGTCCATTTCTGGTGTAATAACATGGCTGTTGTGCATGTTATCAACTCCTTGTCATCCAAGTCCACAGTAGTTATGAACTTGGTGCGGGCATTCACATTGTGATGCCTTTGTTTGAACATTTTATTCCTGGCAAGGCATGTTCCAGGAGTGTGCAATGGGGTGGCAGATGCTCTATCTCATCAACAGATTGAGCACTTTCACCAGCTTGCTCCGGAAGTGGATCTGCAGCCAGCGTGAATGCCACTGGATCTTTGGCAGCTTGGCAAGCCGAAGCCGGTAGGGCAATTCGATTAGCTTTGGCACCGGGTCTTTAGGAGTGAGGCCGGGCTTCCGGACAGTTGGCCGGTCCCGGTGGCGCACATATTGCAATTCTGCGTTCATCAGAAGGGCAGAGGGTTGGGGCTTAAGTCTATTAGGGGACAATTGGCTGCCTTTTCATTTATAAGTAAATCATAGGGCCTTGCGGAGGGCACTGGTGACTTTAGAGTCAGGAAGATGCTGGAAGGTTGGGCAAGGGAACGGGGGCCACAAGTGGATGCATGGCAGCCCATATCTCCTTCAGTGTTGAAGGGGCTTTTCAGGGTTTGGCCTGATGTATGTTCATCTTCCTTTGAGGCTGCACTTTTTCATGCTGCCTCTTTGGTGGCCTTTTTCGGCGCACTGCTGATTAGTGAGTTGGTAGTGCAGTCGAAAAAGGATACCTCTGACTGGACGCTTCATGCCAAGGACGTCAAATTTGTAGGGGGGCAAGCTCAGCTAACAGTAAGGCGGTCCAAGACGGACCAGCATCAGAGAGGCACAGTTGTTACAACTGGTCGGTGTGGATCGCCAGAGCTGTGCCCCGTCACTGCACTGGAGTGGTATATACTGCTCAGGGGAGAGGTGATGGCCCCTTGTTTCACCATATTAGGCCCCCCCCCAATGAAATATTAATTTTGGACAGTGACCGGTAAGGCATTGGCGAAGTTGGGGTTAGGGGGAGTTAAATTCATCACGCATTCATTTCGAATTGGTGCCGCATCCACCGTGGCAGTTATGGGATACACCCCTCTGGCCATACAGCGGATGGGCTGTTGGCGGTTGGCTGCCTACAAGTCATATGTGCGTCCGCTGGTACTTCGGTAAGGCCGTGGGTGGGTGGGCATGTTGCATTTAGGTTGCCCATTGGCATGAGTTTTCTGGGTTGTGAATCTTTTCTGTTTTTCAGGTGCTGTGGCTCATAGGGAGAGGCGTTGAATCCTCATCTGTGGGCACAGTATGGTTGTGATCGCCAGTTGGCACCCAGTTGGGGCTCAGTGAGTGGGCAACGGTGGAGTGGTTGGGTTGCGGTGGCCTGCGTTGGCCAGGGATCATGCCACTTTTGTTCCATGGGAGGCAGGCACCTCCTCCACACATCCTGGTCATCCACCTTGGTGGTAATGATCTTGGATTTATGAAAGGAAAGACCCTTTCATTGCAGGCGTGGGAGGATTTGCGGGCCATTAAGCAGAGATGGCCAGGAGTTCTATTGGTGTGGTCGGCAAACCTGCCATGCAGAGACTGGCAATATGCGTTATCCCCTGTAGGGATAGAATGCGCCAGGCGCAAGGCCAATTGTGCCTTGCAGAAGGTCATGGAGGGGGGCTTAGGGATGTTTCTGCCCCATCCGGCTATTTGAGTCGAGAATGCCAACTTGTATAGGCCGGACGGGGTCCATTTATCTGAGCTTGGTAACCGGGCCTTTTTGGAAGAGATTAGGCAGGGGTTGCAGTCGGCTCTGGGCCATCCAGTGGGCGCTAATGCCTAAGCAGAGGCTTGGCAGTGGCAGTGGCAGGAAGAGGTATGGACTACAGTGTTTATTCAGGGGAGCACCTATGGCCCTGCACCAGTAGGTGCAGGTGATCTGTGTGAAATGCAGATAGGCTGTATGACTCAATGCTGGGAGTACAGATCATGGCAAAGCCTCACCGGGGCAGATCTTTCCAGAGGGATTGATGCTGGCCTAGGTGGAGGTGGAGTTTGGGCCTGGCCACCCAGCACCAGCCAGAATATTGGGGGCATGCTGGGGGCAGGGTGGCTCGCCCTCTAAGGACAAGGCGGGGTCCTGCGGTTGACCCCAGGGCTTGTCCTGTTAGGCCTATACCCCTTGCCATTCTAGTTGAGTAAGTTATCTTTAATAAAGCGGCCCGGTTTATCCAACATACTGTGTCAGCCTCTTCATTCTGACTGGGGGGGCAAGATTGGCCCCTTCCCAGCCAGGCCGGCATTGCTGGCTAGAGGCTGGGGGCCGCTGTTGCCCTCCCGGAAGGAGGGAAGGCTGGCCCCATCTCCTACAGCAGCCAGGAAGGAGCGTTCGACGTGGCATCGGGGCTATAAAGGCCCCGGCCCCGCCCAGCACCGCGCACTTGCTTTTGGGCTCTCGGCCCGGCTGTGCACCCTATGGCAGTACAGGTTATCATCGGTTGCCTTATTAGGGGCCAGGTAGGAATTTTTTCATTTTCACAGAATTGGCCCATGTGAATTTGTTTTTCGCCTACCTTGCACTGCCTGATAGTGCTAGGAGGTTTGGGAGGAGTCATTATTTTGGTTACTGAGCAGGATGAGGTATGGGCTACAGTGTTTGTTCAGGGGAGCACCTATGGCCCTGCACCAGTAAGTGCAGGTGGTCTGTATGAACTGTAAATGGGCTGTACGGCTCAATGCTGGGAGTACAGATCACAGCAAAGCCTCACCGGGCAGATCTTTCCAGAGGGATTGATGCTGGCCTAGGTGGAGGTGGAGTTTGGGCCTGGCCACTCAACACCAGCCAGAATACTGGGGGCATGCTGGGGGCAGGGTGGCTTGCCCTTTAAGGACAAGGCGGGGTCCTGCAGTTGACCCCAGGGCTTGTCCTGTTAGGCCTATACCCCTTGCCGTTCTAGTTGAGTAAATTATCTTTAATAAAGCGGCCTGGTTTATCCAACATACTGTGTCAGCCTCTTCATTCTGACTGGGGGGGGGGGGGCAACTGCTCCTCCTGAAAATATGGGCAACACTGCCATGGATAGGACCCCCAGCACTTGGCTTCTCCTGAAATTTACTGCATAACTTTTGTAGGATTGGAAAGAGCCCCCATGCAGTGGCACTTATGAACACAGCACGGGATGCAGGTCTCTGAGATAGTTAATAATTTTTTTAAAAAAGCAAACAAACAATGCAGTGTTGGTGAATAAGTTTTCCGAATGCACCATTCTTAGAATAAAACAAAATAATTTGAAATAAACTCTTCATCAAATTACCTTTTCCCTTAAATTTTGCAGTTATCTTTAATATGTTCTGCTTCCCAGCAATAACTTTTTATTTCAAAAAGCCCACACATATGGTGTTTATAGGATAGGTTTGTTTAACTTCAGATGATTTCACTTTATTTTGGACTTCCTGCAAAGCATGGATTCTTTCTTTTCAGTTACTGGATATAATTTAATAACGTTGCCTTTCCAAACAAAGAACAATTCATTGCATTAAATGCCAAATAATTGCCCTCACTTCTTTAAAGTGGGGCACAATTCTGCTTGGAATATAGTTCTGTAACAGAGGTGAAGACAGGCTTTTGGAAGATAATCATAGCACAACTATGTGATTATGTGAACTAATCAAGTCTGTATGCACTGTTTAATGTATTTGCTCCATCTTTGCAAAAAAATGAGACATGTCAGGAACTGTATGGTGTCTATATATTTATATTTTTTGCTGCTCCATCCTGTTACTGTAACTTATATAACCTTGTTATAGAAGTAAATAAGTAACGTGGATAAAAACAGACAGAAGTGGATGTCAGTCTAAAAGAATAAAATGACTGTAAGGAGCAACAGAAGAAATATAAACTATCTCTTGTCTCAAACATGAGAAGATCTCTGAAATAAAAACAACTTCAGCACTGGAAAGACCTAAGAAAACTTGAGGAATCCTCCTAGGAGGCAGAATCCAAAACATTGACCACCTGTAATTTCCCCACTTTCCTGAGGATACCTTCTTTGGGGGGCTGTAACTTGGACCCCATAAACCCAATCTTCACCAAACATGGACAGCAGGTAGAAGAGAGTCAGCCAGAGATCTCCTACAGGTTTGGTGTATCTAGCTTGCATGGGATCTATTATATACACTTCTGAATCTCCTGAACCTGTGTTTGTCAAAATGACAATTGGTCGTTTTTACAAGTGCAGGTTTCTAGAGGTTCAGGAATATGTATAATGGATCTTGTGTAAACTAAAGACAATGAAGTTGCAGGGGCCCTCCCCCACATACTCCTCTGCATGCCCCCCCAAGTTGCTTTGAAGTTTTGTGTTTTAACAATTTATTGATAACATATGGTTACAAAACTTAATTATAAATTTTCTATATTAACCCATATGATATTTCATTCCCCCCTCCCTCCAATGTTTGACTTTCCCGAAGTTATAAATTTAAATTCAATACTAAAGGTACCACTAACTAATCAAAGTTCAATATTTTTTTTCTCCTTAATACTAAAAAATTGTCCAATGTCTTTTTACATTCCACTCTTTCTCCATATATCCTTTAAATTTCTTCCACTCCTTTTTGAATATTTCTAAATCATAGTCTCTTAAAGTTCTAGTTAGTTTGTCTATCTCACTCCACGATAAGACTTTCACAATCCAATCCCATTTTTCTGGTATTTTTCCTTGCTTCCACAGCTGCGCATACAATGTCCTAGCAGCTGAGAGCAAGTACCAAATTAAAGTCCTGTCTTCCTTTGGAAATTTTTCTAATTGTAACCCAAGCAAGAAAGTCTCTGCATTTTTTTTTTAAATCATAACCCAAAATTTTGGAGATTTCTTGTTGTATCATCTTCCAGAATTCTTTCGCTTTTTCACAAGTCCACCACATATGAAAGAAAGAACCTTCATGTTTTTTACATTTCCAACATCTGTCCGACATTTTCTTACTCATCCTAGCCAGCTTTTTCGGAGTCATATACCACCTGTACATCATCTTAAAACAGTTCTCTTTGGTATTCTGACAAGTTGAGATCTTCATCGAGTTCTTCCAAAGGTGCTCCCACGTATCCATTTGTATTTCCCTATTCACATTCATTGCCCATTTGCCCATTTGATATTTTACTACTTCTTCTTCTGTAGACGATTGCAATAATAATTTATATACTTTCGATATTAATTTTTCATTATCTCCAAGCAGGACCCTTTCTAGTTCTGTTTGCTCGCGTCTAATTCCTTCTGCTTTAATATCATTTTCCATCAAGCTTTTAATTTGTTGCATTAGAAACAAATCGTACTTATTATTTAACTCTTCTGAGGATTTTAATTCAATTTTATCTCCTTGAATCATAAGCAGTTGATTATATGACATCGCTCTTTCTTCATCGGATTCAGCTGTTATTTTTATTACTACTGCTGGCACTATCCACAGTGGTTTTCTCTCGTCTTCATATTTCTTATATTTTATCCAAGTGTTTAATAAACTGTTTCTGATATAATGGTGAGAGAAAAAACCGTCCATTTTGTTCTTCCCATAACACAAATACGCGTGCCAGCCGAATTTATTCCCATGAGCTTCTAACCATAAAGGTTTTTTATCTAACAGCATTATCCAATCTTTAATCCATGTCAAACAAACCGCATCGTGATACAATCTTAAATCCGGGAGTTGAAAACCACCTCTCTCTTTGGCATCTGTTAAAAACTTCATCTTAATCCTTGGTTTCTTTCCGGCCCATACGAAATCAGAGATCTTCCTTTGCCATTTATTAAATTGTTTGGTATCTTTTACCATCGGGATAGTTTGGAACAAATACATTGGTCTTGGCAAAATATTCATCTTAATTGCAGCTATCCTGCCCAGTAAGGACAAGTTAAGTCTATTCCACTTCATCAAATCTTTGTCCATCTTACACCACAATTTTTCATAATTATTTTTGAATAGATCAATATTCTTCATGGTTATCTCTATTCCAAGGTATTTAACTTTAGTAGTGACTTCACAGCCCATCACACTTTGCAATTCTTTGATTTTATTTGGTTGCATATTTTTGCATAAAAATTTCGATTTCTCTTTATTTATATATAGTCCTGCTAACTCTCCATATTCTTTTATCTTGGCTAACAGCAATGGTGACACTTGGATCAGATTCTCTATTATGAACACAATGTCATCTGCAAAACCTTTATATTTATAAGAGAATCCTCTGATTTTTAATCCTTCTATTTCTTTATCATTTTGTATTTGTTGTAATAAAATTTCAAGAGTCATTATAAACAACAATGGTGATAACGGACATCCTTGTCTTGTACCTTTGCTTACCTTCAGTTCTTTGGTAAGATCTGCATTTATACACAATTTTGCTTGTTGTTCCATATATATTGCTCTCGTCATTTTTATAAAATGTTCCCCTAAGTTTATTTTTTCCATTACTGCAAACATAAAGTCCCAACTCAAATTATCAAAGGCTTTTTCTGCATCTACAAAGAATAAGGCCGCTTCCTTTTCTGGATGCTTCTCATAATATTCCACAACGTTAATAACAGCTCTTACATTGTCTCTTATTTGTCTTTTAGGAAGAAATCCAGCTTGGTCTTTTTTTATGAAGTTAATCAGATATTGCTTCAATCGTTCTGCCAAAATTCTTGTATAAATCTTATAGTCCTTATTCAGCAGTGAAATTGGTCTGTAGTTCTTTACATTTGTGACATCTTTGTCTTCTTTAGGGATCAAAGAGATTACAGCTTCCCTCCAAGTACCTGGAACTTTCCCTTTTTCTCTTATCGTATTTAACAATTTCATCAGTTTGGGTGTTATCTCATCTTTAAGGGTTTTGTAAAATTTAGATGTAAATCTGTCTGGCCCAAGAGCCTTACCTTCTTTCATTGCTTTTATTGCTGCTTCAATTTCAATTTTCTCTATTGGGTCATTTAAAATCTTTTTCATATACTCAGTCAGAGGTGCCACTTGGATATTCCATAGATACTCTTCCATTTTTTCTTTCCTAACATTCACACCTTTATATAAATTTGCATAATATTTAAAAAATTCTCTTTTAATTCCTTCTTGATCTACTATTGCTTTTCCATTTACCATAATTTTATTAATGGTTTTATTTTCTTTCTTTTTCTTCAATTGCCAGGCCAAATATTTTTCAGGTTTATTTGCACTTTCAAACGATTTCTGTTTCAGACTTTTAAAATTCCATTCTAGTTCTTTGTTCTTTCTTTTATTAACTTCTTTTTCCTTGGCCTTTTTTTCAAATCCCTTTCTTTTTTATTTATTTCATTTTGTAATACTAACAGCCGTTCTTCTTTGGCCCTCTTATCTTTATTGTTCAGTGTGATTAATAGTCCTCTCATCACTGCTTCGTAAGTGTCCCATACTGTTTGAAATTCCATATCATCAATTTCATTTATTTGGAAAAAAGCTGCAGTCTCCTTTTCTAAAAATGTCACAATGTCTTTATCTTGTAGCAAGTCTTCATTAATTCTCCATCTTCTTGTTTTCTTTTGTAGTTTTGTGGACCAGCATATTGGATTATGGTCTGCCCAAACCTTTGGTAGAATCTCTATTTTTTTTGTTAAGAGGCCCAAACACTTGGAACCCCATAACATGTCTATTCTAGAGAAAGAGTTATGTCTCGCTGAGAAGAAGGTATAGTCTCTTACTTCAGTTAAATTTTCTCCAAATATCTTTCAAATTTTCTTGTTTGACCAACTCAAAGAAAGAATTTGGTAATTTTCCTTCTTTGTCATTTTTCTTTTGGCTTGATCTGTCAATATTATTTTGTATTGTCCCATTAAAATCGCCCATCATCAAAATCTGATCATATGTCTTATCATCTAATTGCCAATTAATGTCTTTAAAAAATTTGTCTTTCGCTCCATTGGGTGCATATAATCCTAATAACAACTTTTTTTCGCCTCAATTGTCACTTCTACAGCAATATATCTTCCTTCTTTATCTTTAAATATTAGTTTTGGTTCAAGTTGTTCTTTGATATAAAAGACTACCCCTCTTTTCTTTTGTTCTGCTAATGAAAAAAATTCCAGCCCCAAATTTCTATTCCACAAAAATTTGCAGTCTTTTTGTTGTATATGAACTTCTTGTAAACAAATTATGTTACATTTTTGTTTTTTAATCCAATGAAATGTTGTTCTTCTTTTCTGTGGTGAATTTAGTCCATTTATATTCCAAGATAGTAGTTTGTACTCCATTATGATGCTGACTCTTTGTTCTCTTCAAAAAAGCTATGCATCTCTGGTTCATTCCTTATTGTAATCCTTTTTCCATGTTGTTCAAAACTGAGACCTTCAGGTATTATCCATCTATATCTTGTGCCCTCTGCACGCAACTGGTCTGTTAACTTCTTGTATTTCTTCCTGTCATTGATCACTTGTCTTGGTAACTCTTTCATTATTTTGATTTTACTCCCTTCTATGATCCAAGCTTTTTGGAAACCTTTGTTCAAAATTTTTCCTGCCAGATCTTTTGATCTTAGTCTTATAACAATGTCTCTTGGCAGGCCTTTATTCTTTGCATATGCTGAATTGACTCTGTAGGCACCCTCCAACATACTTCTAAATTTGTCAGGGTCTTCATCTAAATATTCAGTGATAGTATTCACCATATATCCCATTAAATCCGCCTCTTCTTCAGGTATTTCTCTCAGACGAACTTGTGTTTCCATCAACTTGCAATCATGTATTGTAACCTTCTCTTGAAGTTTTAACAAGATAGAGGCATGTGTATCCACTTTTTCCTCTACCTCTTTAACTCTATTTTTAACCTCATCTTTAAAACCCTCAATATCTTTTCTGAGATCTCCAACTTCCTTTTTAATTTCTTTTTTCATTGCCATTTGCATCTTGTCCATAGCTTTTAACATTTTCGATTCCAGAGTGTCAAATTGAGATTGCATTTTGTCAAATGAGTGGGCCCTTGCATGGGTTACTCTCCCTTCTGACATAAAAAAAAAGTCACCAGACCTTAAAAAATTTTCCAATCAAAATTCAACACCAAATCCAATAGCTTAGAACCTGCTTTTTCAAATGAGACTAATTTCGTTTTCCTCCTAGCTTCCTAGGCAGAGATATTGATTTTTAACAAATCTGACAGTTTTTCTCCCTTTTAAAATGGCAATCGTTGTTTCTCTATGGTTAAATTCCGTTCCTAGAGAGGTCCTTCTTGATCTTGGTCTTAATTCCTTCCTACTTCAAATGTCACAGCTTTTGTAATCCTTACAGACTTTGCTCGATTGGTCAGTCCCTTTTACTTCCTGGTGCAGATTGCCCCGTTCTCGTGTCTAGTATCGCAGCCTTTAAGACTTGTGGGAAGGTATGAAAGTACTTCGTCACCAGCCACAATCCACCAGCCACAAAAATTCAAAACAACTTTTCCTTTTCTCTGTATTCTTTTGAGGCTATTGAGTTAACAAAGACCAGTTTTGGCAGGCTCTATTTTCATTCAACTATGCCTTAGCTCAATCTATTTATAAATTCCAACAACTTGTAGGAGTGTAGATTACAGCAAGAAGCGAACTTCATCACACGTCACCGACCGCAGACCACAGCCAGCCAAAACACCTCCCTCTTTTTTTCCAGATTCTGCTGAAGCCTTTTTACTTTCAAAGTTCAAATTTGACAAGTAATTATCTTTATTCAATTACGCTTCGACTCCATCTATTTATAATCCACACAACATTTAGATAAAGTTTAAGGACTCTTGGAGTAGAAACAGGAATAGATCAAAGTACCTTAAACAGATATTCTTTCGTCACTTCGGCTTTCTGTTATCTGTTATCTTGCAATTATAAATCAGCTTTCAAGCGTCTGGTTTCCGACAGGCTTAAGTAAAATTAATGACTTTTAATCTTCTGTAGACGAATGGCCGATGTTTTTCCTCTATTGCCGGATCTCAAGATCTGAAGGCAGCTCCCCACCTTCCCCAAACCGAAATCAACAGCTAAAGGCATTTGACGTCGTCTTGGATCAGCCTTTAACTAAGATTGATGGGCATAGACCCCCCCGGAAGGGTCCTTCATACCCTGAACAGAAGAAAAAAAATCCCCCTTACTAGGGAGCTGCAGCACTGCCTTCTACCCAAACAGGAAGTTCAAGTTGCTTTGAAGTTTTGTAAACGTTTAGAGTGGAGACAGGCAGCTTGAACCTCCACAAATATCTTGCAAGTTTGAGGAAATTTTGTGCTGGTTGCCCTGCTACAAGGAAAGGCCCATGGCGCAGAGTGTTAAAGCTGCAGTACTGCAGTCCGAAATTCTGCTCACGACCTGAGTTCAATCCCTGGTGGAAGCTGGGTTTTCAGGTAGCTGGCTTGAGGTTGACTTAGCCTTCCATTCTTCTGAGGTTGGTAAAATGAGTACCCAGCTTGCTGGGGGGAAAGTGTAGATGACTTGGGAAGGCAATGGCAAACCACCCCATAAAAAGTCTGCCATGAAAACGATGTGAAAGCAACATCACCCCAGAGTCGGAAACAACTGGTGCTTGCACAGGGGACCTTTTCTTTTCCTGCCCTGCTACAATCTTGACTTTGCAAGGCACAAAAAGGCCAATATTCATCATGAATTTTAGTTTGTGAGCTGATTCATCCCCATCCCCACTGAGCAATGCCCCCTTCCACTTTCCATAACTGATTGTAACATTTCTTTCACTCTTTGTTCAACAAAAGTTGCCTGAATTCTTGGCTTCTTTTTCCTGTCCAAACAGATAATCTGATACCGAATAAAGTTTTTCAGCTTTAAAATCTGATCACTAGTGTAGCACCCATTTGCTTCTATAACTCTTTTGAAGTTAATGTGCTACTCCACCCAGGCCCCCATAAATCCTCAAACATTCCTTCTGAAATCATTTTTTTCTGTGATTTTCCAAAAGCACCACATAGTCTGGTCATAATTTATGGTTAATGTTTCCAAGACATTAAGGACCAAAAACTGCCCAGGAATATTAAGACTGATATTAAGAAAGGCTCCAAAAACCTAATCAAATGCTTAATCAGGCAGGAAAACCTCCTCTCCTGGCCCATCAACTATGGACATAAATAAAACTGATTGACTTTGGAAAGTCATGGTACCTTCCTTCTCCCTCATGACTTCAGTCCTCTGAAGTCTCTTGAGGGGTCCCAACCAATGGAAGTCTCCCCTGAAGTCTCTTGAGGGGTTCCAACCAATGGAATTAGGCCAACAAGTATTTCATAAGTACCTCCCAGTTTGGTGTAGTGGTTAAGTGTTTGGACTCTTATCTGGGAGAACCAGATTTGATTCCCTACTCCTCCACTTGCACCTGCTGGAATGGCCTTGGATCAACCATAGCTCTGGTAGAGGTTGTCCTTGAAAGGGCAGCTGCTGTGAGAGTCTTCTCAGCCCCACCCTCCTGGATGTATGAGATGGGATGTGTGTTGTGGAGGAGGAAGATTGTGAGCTGGTCTGAGACTCTGAGATTCAGAGTGGAGGGCGGGATATAAATCCAATTTTTTTTCTTCTTCTTCTTCTTCTTCTTCTTCTTCTTCTTCTTCTTCTTCTTCTTCTTCTTCTTCTTCTTCTTCTTCTTCTTCTTCTTCTTCTTCTTCTTCTTCTTCTTCTTCTTCTTCTTCTTCTTCTTCTTCTTCTTCTTCCCAGACCACCCATTTTAAATAGTCAGGAAAAAGGGTATACAAAAGCTACCCAAGCCCATCTCCTTTTCAATTGGTTTTCCACACTAAAACCTTCCTTCATTGGCATGACACAACAGTATCCATCACTGACATGAGAAAACAGACAACAGATAGAATAGGAAATATTTTCTCCTGTGCCACTTTTTGTCCCTCAGCCTTTCCCTTTACATATTTTCCCACTGCTGATTCTTAGTTTTGATCTTACTCCAGATGGCTGGAACTTTAACCTGTCATTACTCTTCACCTCCTAGGTCCTCAGCTAGGGATTCTGTAGCTCTTTTTTGCACACCTATCCCCTGCATCTTTGTGTCCTGGCTGGGACAATCTCAGATTTATCTCTGCTTCTTAAGACAAGCCATAATTATAATCTTATAAAGCAATATTTTATTGGGTTGCCATAAGTAAATTGCTACTGTATTTTACCATTAAACAACTCAAATTTGCTGTTTTATCTGCTACATAGGGAAGCTATCATTTTACATATCTACTCTGTATGGCTATAACCCTCTGTTTAAGCATCTGTCTCTCCTTCCTTCATTCTCACCCAGCAGCATATCAAGCTTGGCACAGAGCTTCATATACACAGACTTAAAATGTTTTCCCATATGCTAATGTTCAGGTCCTACACAAGTGGGTAACTTCTTATGTGCATACCGTGTTGCTGCTGTCCCTTTTGGTAACAAAGGACATTAGCTACTGAGGATATCAGCCTGGAAGCTTGTTTTGGCAGGCAGATGCCTTCAGCTAGATCAGGCAATACAATATTTTTTAAAAGGTTGGGAACACTAAGGGCTTTATTTCAATTACAGAGATATACCAGTAACATGATCCTGGAAATGCATAGCAATGGGAGCCACATGTGGCTCTTTTGCACATATTGTGGGGCTCTTGGAGCCCCCAGCCCCACCTCATTGGCCAAATTGGAGAAGGCATTTCTCTCTTTAAATCCCTTCTCCAAGCCAGCCAGCAGGTTGGAGAATGCATTTAAAATTGCTTTCTTTTCACCCCTCCCTCTCCCCCATCTATTTTCCTTCCTTCCTTGTGGCTCTCAAACATTTGACATTCATGTCCTGTGGCTCTCAGACATCTGCCATTTATTCTATGTTGCTCTTACGTTAAGCAAATTTGGCCACCCCGGTATAGCCCAGTCTCATCAGATCTTGGAAGCTCAGCCGGGTTGATCGTACTTAGAAAGGATACCATTAAGAAAAACTCAACAGGGAAAGGCAATGGCAAACCACCTTTGATTCTTACTTGCACTGAAAGCCCCTTGCTAAGGTTGCCATAGGTCAGCTTGGATTTGGTGGCACTTTACACACACACACAAAAACCCCTTCATTTTTCTGATTTGTTCAGAAGGATATAAAGCTTAGGCTAAAGGAAAGATTTTACTTCAAATCTACTGTCATTAAGAGCAGTTTTCATGTAGGTTTGTGAAGAAGGCATAATGCCCAGACTAAGAAAAATCTCCCCCAAAATTTATAGTGCAAAGTAGCTCTAAAAATCACAGCATTAACTAAAGAGATGGCAACTGTCTGCACCCCTCTGCTAACATTGCTAAACTACAAATTTTTAAGAAGCAAGAATAAATGTAAGGGACAGATGGCATGTAAATGGTTTTTAGAGCATTTGATAAGGGTTCAGTGTGTAAAAAACACAGCGAGTAGTAAGCCATGGCAAGGATGTGTTGTAATTGCTTTGGCAGTCAGATCCCTGGCAACTGCAGGTGACAAACTGGGCAATAGAAAAGCAGAAATCTTTTCAAAAATAGGCAACAAAAGCAAGTTACCAAGTTGCAAACTAATCAAAACACAGCGGTAGATATTTAATTAATTGGAACAATGGGCCTGCCAATATCAGGGAAATCAGTGCAACACAGCTGTGGATCGCAGTGGAAGCTTTGTAATTTTTTATTAGGATAAGTCAGCAAAGAGCAGTATCATATGATGGAAAATCTGTGGTTTTTTGCTGGTTATTTTTTTTTTTTTTGCAATATTATGACATTCCACTTAACTAAAATCCATAATCTTCCAAGGAAAGTAATGAATGGAAAATCACCTTGAAGAACTCATCAAGCAGTAATATTGCTGCTAATTTTAAAGCTTTACCAACAAGTCATTTTTCATTTACTTCAGGAGTCTTTTAAATTTGTGGGATCCCAATTCTCCTCTGCTAACATCTTTTAACAATTTCTGAATTCAAATATTTCTACTTTTATTTCTGCTTTACAAACATTTCACTTTTTGATGACAAAATTCATTTTTCAAAAACGATGTCTGATTTTGCCTGCTATAGTTTTTATTCAATTACTCATACCTGTGAGTCATCTCAGCTCCTACTGAAAATAAATGGATTAAGTGTTGATTGCCCTGAACAGTGGTGAAAGATTAAATTTAACATTTGAGGCCTGTTCACCTAAACATTTCAAGGCATAATAATTTTTTAATGTGGTTGAAGATTTAAACTGGAATCCTAATGAGAATATGGGCATTTTCGCACTCACCTTCAAGTGGTGCGACCACCCTCCTCACGCCGGCGGATCTGCAGGGATTTCGCACCAGAAGCGCCGGCGCACCCAAAAGAGCCGGCGACTTCCGTCGCGAAACCAGCTCAAACGTTTTCCTGCTTCTTGGCGGTTTCCGTTTGAGCTGGTTTCGCGACGGAAGTTGCCGGCTCTTTTGGGTGCGCCGGCGCTTCTGGTGCGAAATCCCTGCAGATCCGCCGGCGTGAGGAGGGTGGTCGCACCACTTGAAGGTCAGTGCAAAAACGCCCTATGTCTCCTCTGCTATTCAGTGAGAAATATGTATTGTTGAAGTAAAATGTCTTAGAAGTCTATATGTATGGAAATCCGTGAGGTCTGTGGGAAATATGCTCACAAACATTCATTTTGTTAACTGAGAAAATTGCACAGCCCTACTGGGCCTCCTGCCTTACAAGCCCCCCTGCCCCTCTCTCTGCTTTGCCACCAGCTAACCAATTTTCCACTTAGGGTTTCAGCCTGGAGGTTAGTGCTCAAGCACCTTCTATTGCTTGGCTTTGCTCCCTCTGTGTGACTCTCTCCTTTTGCACTAGCTACTGAGTGAACCAAACTCTCTTCGCTGAACACTCTAGGGGAGTATGGTTAATTGCTGCCCCTCCCCCTTCTGCTCTTGGACTGAACTAGGGCTTTAACATTGATTACAGAGATAGGAATAGCTTCAGTGAAAATTAAAAGAAGTTTAATAGGCAAATTAAATGCATACATTGCATACGAAAAGACAACAAATTGAGAAAGGACAGAAAGAAATGTGAATCAAATGCAATTCTCCAAAACCTTACTCTTACATATTCCTATAGATGGTAATAAGAGCTAGGCACTATCATGCTTGGAATTAGATTTTGAAATAATCTATTATCTTGGTTTTATTATTTAGAAGTTATGCCCCTGGTGAGTTCAGTACTATGGCTCTTAGCTGAATTAAGACGGAGTCCTCATTGGAGAGTCAAAATAGCCAAGAGGGTTTCTTCAGTGTGCCCAGAAGTTTTTATTAACTGGTTTAACCCACCCCTGGCAGATCTTCTGTCCGTTCCTGTCTGCAGGAAATGTTCATTGTTTTCTGCCTGCAGAAGTTTAGATGTGGTCATGGCTTAGCTTGGGCTGTCGATGGGTGTTTGCAGATGACCAGCTCAGGATGGCATCAAGCTGCCCCAAAGAGAGCCGGTCAGAAAAGGAGCAGATTGGAAGCCTCCAGATGGCACATGGCCTGCCCCCAGAACAGTGATAGGCTCCTGAGCACTCATGCACCTCCTGGCTGCTCCCCAGGTGCTTCTTGCAAGTGGTGCCTTTCTGAGGCAGCTTTGATCTGACCTTGGGTGGGCTGCAGTCAGGATGGGGATGGGAGGCAGACGTGCACATGTGGACACATTGCATCCTGTCCCCAGAGTGGCTTAAACTGCCCATCTGTTATCACCCAATGTCTATTTTATTTTTTCTACCTAGTGTTATCTGCATTTCTATGGAACTATTTGGATCTGACACAACCTATTCCAACATGTTTCTCCACATTCCTCCTTCTAGTCAAAAACAGTCCCTCATAGCCCCTGTGCTCATAAAGACTGTCAACTTGAAACTTATTCTCTGGGGCTGCAATCTTTGTCATTAATCCTGAGGTGTAAGGCATTTCAGCACAAGCACACTGAAGGTGATATGAGGACAAAAAGGTACTTTAAAATAGGGCAGCCAAAGAGTTGGTGGTGTGTAGAACCTCGGACTAGGTCTTAGAACCATTGGGTTTGAATTTTCACTGGGCTATGGAAGCTTGGTGGGTAATTTAGACCCATCACAATCTCTTATCCTAACCTCCTTCAGAAGCTTGTTGCAGTAAGGAGTGCAGGAGTAAAAGAGTGCAGAATGACGTGATTAGAACCCCATGAGGGATAAAAGCAGATATAAACACAAAAATAAACACAAGTATATGAACAACATGAATGCTCTCCCCCTTGAGGTTCACCTAGCATTTTAGATGCCAAACCAAAACTTTTTAAAGGCTGCGATCACATTCACTAAATAATGCACTTTCGATCTACTTTCCAACAGGATTTTACTCTGTGAACTGGCAAAATCCAGTTAGAAAATGCATTGAAAGTGGATTGAAAGTGCATTTAGTGTGTGTGATCCCAGTCTTACCCAAGCTTTTAACTTAGGGATTTTAACATTTTTAGTTGTTTTATGGTCTATTGCTGCTCTGTTTTATGGATTTTTTTAGGGTGCCCCTGGATTGTTTTGAATGGCTTGCTTTGTTTTATAGTGGTGATGACAGTTACAATTTTATGTTGTTGTTTTTTTGTTTTTTACTTGTAAGGTGCCTTACAGAGGATTCTGGAGTTGTGATATATAAATTTCCTAAATAAATCTGCAATAAAATTATATTATTAATTTATCATAAATATCCTTCACCCTACTGCCAAATATTACTTACAGCGATCTAGATTCAAATCCAGTAGTACCTAAGAGACCAACAACATTTTCAGAGTAAAAGTCTTCAAGTTGCTCAATTAATCAGGTAAGAGATGAAGAGAGCTTTGTGTAATGTACTGTGTTGCGAGACAGGTTGAAGGCAACACGCTTTATTCGGTGGTACATTACAAGAGAGGGAACACGCGGGCTGGGTCCCGCTTATATACATTTCCCAGAACTGCCTCCCAGTCTGATCAGTCCAATCCTGGTCAGTCAAACTTCCTGCCACAGATCTTGATGGGCGGGGCGTCTGGCAAGCTACATCCGGGGACCCGTGGGGTCGCTTCTGTAGCGATTGCCATGCGGTACATCAGCTTATGTTTCAAGACATTACACTTTGACTCTCAAAAGCTGATATCCCCAAAATCTTCTTGGTCTCTAAGGTGCTATTGGACTCAAATCTAGCTCTTATACTTCAGGCCAATATGACTGCCCTCTGAAACCAAAAAGCAAATCTGTGGAAGCATGGTAGCAAGATACGTTGAAATGCCAAATGCAGTAGCAATTTCAAGTGGCCTCCCTATGTCTGCTCCGTTGTGAGCAGCAATTCTTTGTTTCAACTTTTTAAGAAGTCTCTACAGTTTAGGAACATTTTTTAAAAGACTGAGTATGGTGGACTATATTTGGCATGGTAAGGAGTCCTTAACTCTTGTGCTTCATTTGCACAAAATTAGTATCAGCCCCAGTGGTTTTTATATCCAAATTTGCTTTGGAGGATAAATTCATGCCATGTTGGAAAGCTGGTGATGTGCTTTGTGTGGGTGATCACAAAAATCTGGAGCTTTAATCCACATTTATAATTCAATCTCCCTTTTGGTGCTTGAGTATCCACAACCTTCACCATCTGATGAGCATAAAAATCCAAGTAAATGCTTGCCTGAAGTTTATGTCTCCTGTCAGTTTTTGATTCACAATAATCTAAAAAGTTCACCACTTGTTGAAAGAACAACTTGGAGAAGCTTGCCCCTTGTCACAACCCCATAGTTCTAGATGACTGCAAATCTTGTATGGTTTGTGCATAATATCAACAATGAGGGGGTGGGGAGGGGGACAGAGCTGCTGCAAGATGGACAATTTCTTGAAGAGAAAAGAGCAACAAAAGGCTTTTCCTAATGATTACAAAACCCTGAAATGGTTCCAGTGTTATACAAAAAAAAAAAGGCTCAAAACCTTAATTCTAAGCCAAGTATTTTTTTTCCCAAATGGTTCACACATCTGCAGATCCAATTATGTGCATATTGTTCTTTGTAGGATGCAATTTTGTTTTTTTGCCAACAGAAAGTGAAAAGCTATTTCAGCTGGGTCTCTGTCAAGTAAATATGGTATCTGAACTTCATTGGCCTAAAGAGCAGAGGTGTTTATTCCAAGGTGTTCAGAGAGGTACCAATTTGAAACTGAAAACTATACTGAATAATCTGAATGTTTGTCTCTTTGTTTGATCAGAAAACAATATTAATAATTAGCTGTAGCCACTAATGTGTTGTTCTTCTGAGGCCATGACATGAACTTCACATCACTATAGGCGAGGAATACCCAATCCACATCATGTAAACGATGAAGAAAATTTTTTAAAAATTGTCATTGTAATAGGGTTTTTGTTGTGTGTGTTTTTTTCCAAAGGAGAAAAACAGCAAAGGAAATGGCAAAGCCAAAGCAATCAAAGATGGAAGAAATAGCTAGCAGAGATGTATAAATAATGATATGAATACAGAAATATAGCCATCATATATTTATCTATATTAATAAAACTTTTCTTACCCTGTATGTAAAGTGTGCATGTATGTTACATATTATTAATTGTTACACATGTTCATTTTCAGTGTTTTATTTGGACCGGATCCTACCAGTCTTCTTTTGATGGAGGCAGATTGTTCCTTCCCTTTCCTCTACCAACCTTTTGAATCCTGCAAAGGCTATGCTGAAGATAAGGTTGCTAATCTTCAGGTGGTACCTGGAGATTTCCCATTATTATAATTGATCTCCAGATGGCTAAGGTTGGTTCCTCCCCAGAGAAAATGGCTGCTTTGGAGGTTGGGCACTATGGCATTATATCTTGCTGGTGTTCCCCCCTCCTCAAACTCTACCCTTTCTAGACTCCATCACCAAAATCTCCAGGTATTTCCCAACCCAGAATCTAGCTGAGGATAAAAGAGAGCTGGGTAGACACAAAACCATGTGCAATGGAAGGTTGCACTGAGGAGGCAAGATTGCACCTCCTCTTTCTTGCACTAGTGCAAAGCCGATTTGTGGTCAGCTTTTGCTGTATTTTTTCATGCTACATTTCTATCCTGACCACCCCAATCTCTCCCAGGTGCTTGGATGCATGCTCTTTCCCATACATTTTACTTCCATACACTGACTGTGCTCCCCAAAGTCTTTGTCTCCTGCTTTTTTTTATTATTCTGCTTTTATTTTCTTTTTCAATGTAACGGATAAGTTTTAGATCATTTCAGCTCTTTTAAAACATTATCAGACTGTTTTATTCTTTGCTAGTTACATTTGTAGGATTTCTGTATGGATCTTTTGTTGTTCTTGTTGTTGACCCTTTGTGGGCATTTTAATGGAGAGGTGTGACAGGATTGTTTTCAATACATAAATGAAGAGATCTGTGAGCAAACAGAAGCCATCCACAACTATTATAGGAGACACTCATAAAATATCAATGTTCTGTTTGTTTGGAATCAGAATTTGGTTTGAATTCACCTGCCTTTGCTCCTGGATTATAAAGAGAGCTGGTACCATGGAAGTGCCTGTGGTTAAAACTCAGTAATCTTTTAAAAAAACATACCATTTGAGATGAGCTTTTTCTTAGGGTTTTTTAGGCAGAGCAAAGAGAAATTTGATTTTTAAAAAGTTTAGAGAAAGATGACTGACCTCCGGTCTTCCAAAAATGTGAAATGGACACTGATATTTCAAACAATACAACAATAAATGATATTTTCTATAGATCTCTGCAGCTACAACACTTAGACCAGAATTATCTTAGGGATAGTTGTAGGCTTTGTAAATGGCACCACATAAACAATCTGAGAAGTTCAAACATGTGGAGGAAGTAAAATCCAGCTTTGAGATAAAACCACCACCAGAATGACTTAGATCAGTGTTTATTACTTGAAAAAAGCATGCCACTGTCCTCATGCAAAATGACTGCC
This sequence comes from Heteronotia binoei, assembly GCF_032191835.1. Lineage (NCBI taxonomy): Eukaryota > Metazoa > Chordata > Lepidosauria > Squamata > Gekkonidae > Heteronotia > Heteronotia binoei. Next base: position 45,397,827 of record NC_083229.1, read on the forward strand.
AAGAACCAAAACCTTTATTCACAAATGGATTCAAGCAATCATTCTTTACTTGGTTTGGTTGTGATCCTGGAGGCATCCGACCCATTCTTGGTAGGACCATTAACAACGTCTGAATCTAACGTCTAGCACAAAGTAAAAGTAGTCATCCAGGTTTTTCAGTTATGTTAGGAGAACTGACTGTCATGCCTCAGAGCTCCTGGGTCTGGTGGTATCAGGTTGGACAGCTCCAGGGTTCAATTTTGTTGGGAGGGAGAGCTGACATGGCCTCAGAACCTCATCTCACCCATCTTCCACTTTCTCATTCCTGGACTCTGTCCTCAACTATTCGTCTCTCTGGGACCAGTAAGCACTGCAAGAGTTCTGGGTTCTGCCTCCCTAGCCAGTCATTTTGCTTCTCTTTAAATCTCCTGGCTCATACTTGCCCTCCACTGCTGCCAATCCCTTTCCTTTCTTACAATAAGGCTGAGAATAGCCAGCACCAGAGGCCAAACCTGGAGCCTGCTCCTCATCTCACCTATTACCCTGATGTCAGGTAGAGTGGGTAGCCCACCCAGCTCTATCGCCTTTCCCACCCCACTACCCCAGAGGTGGATTTATGAGATAGACTGCTGGCTTTCCCCTCCTCCTCCCTTCTTCCTCCTCTAGCCCTCCTAGTGGTTCACACAGCCAGGCATTTGCTTTGGCCTCTCATGCCTCCAATTGCTTACAGGTGATGGCTCAGTGGTTACTGGATGTACCAAAAAACCTGCCATAAAAACTCATAAAAGGAAAGGTATTTAAATGTGCTAAAATAAATGCTTGACTCTTTGAGGGAACAGTAAAGACAGATAAATAATGAGGGGGGTTCCCTGGTCAAAATAATTCCAAGTGCTAATGGACAGCAAGCCCGCCTTCTTTTATTCCAGGTTGAAATAAAATCAAACTCAGTTATTAGGTGTGTTAATCTTTTCCTGAGGTCTGAAAGATTTGAGGAGGCAATATCTTCTGGAATGACTTCTAGTTATGAAAATTTATCATCAAGCATTCTGAACCAGGAGCTATAAATTAAATCCTAGCTCAAGAGGTACTAGAGAACAGCATACAAAATTTGGAACCAAATTTGGAACAGAATACTGGAATAGCATACAAAATTTTAGCTCTAAAATTTAAAACATGAGCCACGCTAGTGTTTCGGTTGATTTGATGCCTAGCTCTAGCCTATGGTCAGAAATGGGAGGTCCCGTGGCCAGTGTAAAAAAAAAAAAAGGAATAAACATTATCCACTGATTAATTGACTGCCATGGTCCAAATTGGGACACCATAGAGAAACTGTGCAAAACTGTAGTGCTGCTGGAAAGTACTGAGCACCACCTAGAAGCAAATGGTTGCTTTTATCACTCCTACAACTCTTAAGTGAGGTTTTTGCCCATGGCTAAGCAGATCTAGTGGCTGGGTAGGGGGCCTTCCAAGAATCATTTACAGGAAATGTTGAGTTATGTAGAAGAAATGTGGGAAGTAAATAGAATGAATATAACCAAAATAAGTATGTGTATAACAAAGAAAATGAATTAAAAAGAAAACACTTGTGCCCATTTTTACTAGCATATTCAAAGTAACATAATTCAAATAGAATAGCACATCACGGTCAAAAATTCTCAGTGTGTTCCTTCTACCTTTGATAGCCCCAATCAGGATATACTAAACATTTTTTAAAAAATATCTATCAGTTATCAGACTTCAAAATATTCAAGCCTTTTTAGCAGTACGTTTCTGCAAAAGGGGAAATGATGGCAAAGTTTGCCTTTGTTGCCACTGGATGCTGCCTTTGCACTTATGTGATTTGCAGATTGCCTAACTAATCAGTGCACTGCAATAGTAGTCTACATTTTTATTTTTTTATGTATACCATACACTTGTTGGTGATTTCTAGAACTCTGAAGCAATGGCTGCTGTGTGTGAAATAAGTAGAGCAGAAATTTACTAAAAGTTCAATACAGAACAGAGCAATTTAAACCCAGTTTGCACAGCAAGCTAAAAGAGTGTAGGCTCTCTTTGGCTGCAACTCAGGCCGCTTGCTTTGAAGTAAAATCCTATCAAGGAAAGCCCTTGAGGCCTTGTCAACAGAAGAGATCAATTGTAGACTGGTAGATTATTTAAAGGTAATTTTGTTGGAAAGGATTTTCAACAGGTTTCATGGCACCATTTTTTATGGGTGCTGCAAAATACTTTCACATCAATTTTTTTAAAACAACAGACCTGCTTAATATTAATGTTTTGGTTCTATTTTTTTGCTTTTGTTTTAATTGGCTTGTTAGTGGAACAACTATGTTGTTTCTGAAACATAAGAAACATAGTAGAACAACTATGTTGTACCTGAAACATAAGACCTGTGCTTATTCTATGCCGCCTAGTTCATATTGCTAGCTATAGATCATTTTGCCTCTAAGGTTAGAATTAAATAAAAACAATCACATCTAACAAGCTTTTCTTCACCATGAAGATACCTTTTTAGCTCCTGCCCAAGCCAGCCCACAAACTTTCCCTGTTAGACATGCACAAAGAAATTAGATCAGAGCAGTAAAAAGAGGGCAAGGTATTAATTAATTTATTTTATGTTATTTCTATTCCACCATTCTCACAGGGAATCAAAAGGGATTACACACAGTGAGTCAGTACATGAACAGAATGGGATATTTAATGACTAATGCATAAGGATATTAGAAGTCTTGAACCAATGGAAAGAAACAGAAGCACAGAATAAGTATTAACACAATACATCAAGAAGTACAGAAATTACGTAATAGGATCCTACTTACAATAGGCTATATGCAGCAGTAAAGACCACAAGTGCTGATCATTTATCCAAGTAAGCTGGTGAAAAACATTTTGTACTGTGCAGCATTATTACTTGCACAGAAAAGCCCTCTTGAATAGTTCAGTTTTGTGTAGTCTGCAAAATGCCAGGAGAGTGATTGCTTCCCTGACCACCTTGGGCAGGCCATTGCACAAGGTGGGAACCACAATGCATGGGTAGGTTGGCACATGCAGAAAGAAAGCATATGCATGGGTAGGTTGGCATATGCAGAAATTCCAGTTGATATGAGCGGAATTGTCATAGCAGGAGATAGGGAGAGAGGCAATCCTATAAATAAAAGACCATGAAGGGCTTTATATATAATAGCCAATACTTTAAACTAAGCTCAGTAACAAATGGGCAACCAACAAAGGGTCTGCAGAATGGGATTAATGTGCATGCTCCATCTAGCTCAATTTCTAGGTTTTTGGGCCACTTCTCGTTTTACCATTTTGGAATGAGATTAAGCCCTCCCTAAATCGGGGAGTCCCCAGCCTAGACCAAGGGGCTGGGGTCCCTACTGGAGAGACCAAAGACAAAACGTAGGTTCACATGTTCAATGACACTGTTATGGATAGGTTGCTGCTGTCGATGAGTGGAATATAACACTCACAAGGTTTAAGCCCACCATCTTATCCTGGAGAGCCAGTTTGGTGTAGTGGTTAAGTGTGCGGACTCTTATCTGGGAGAACCGGGTTTGATTCCCCACTCCTCCACTTTCACCTGCTAGCATGGCCTTGGGTCAGCCATAGCTTTGGCAGAGGTTGTCCTTGAAAGGGCAGCTGCTATGAGAGCCCTCTCCAGCCCCACCCACCTCACAGGGTGTCTGTTGTGGGGGAGGAAGGTAAAGGAGATTGTGAGCCGCTCTAAGACTCTTTGGAGTGGAGGGTGGGATATAAATCCAATATCATCATCATCTTCTTCTAATATCACTGTTCATCTCAGCCACATTAGCAGTAGTGATAAAGAAAGTGTCCTCAGACATCTTCTGAGTGCTGTTCTCCTAAGTAAAGGAGCCATAACAGGTTTGCTGAGGAAGAAAATAATTTCTTTCTTTCTTTCTTTCTTTCTTTCTTTCTTTCTTTCTTTCTTTCTTTCTTTCTTTCTTTCTTTCTTTCTTTCTTTCTTTCTTTCTTTCTTTCTTTCTTTCTTATTGAGCTCAAAACAAAAACAAGATGATGAAGAAGAAGGGTAATAGGTTGTTTCCAGCTCATCTTTAAAGGAGCAGAAAATGTTTATCATTTAGAAACAATGACTATTTAATTTTTAAAAATGCAAAAGTCTGATATGAAACACTGATCAGCAAAGCTATTGTCATTTATTAAAGAAAAAACAGATGTGTAATATTTTAATGAGTTATTAGATGTGACAATTTCCAACCATAATCTACAATTTGTCCTGCAAACATTTATGGGCATTTTCTACTAAAAGATTTTTCGAACAGCACAAAATTGTTTCATGTTGGAGGCCAATAATTGAATGAAAATTATTCTGATTGCAAAATACTGCCACGTCTTTAAACTGTGCTGATTGCTACAGCAATTTCTGCAACCTCTTTTTTTTTTCTGGGACAAATTGCTTCTCTTATTATACAAAGTAATTGCTTTAAATATATTTTGCCATACTGAAATACTTTGTCAAAATGATTTCATTTGAAAAGGATTTGGAATGGGGCTATCTCACATGTACCAATATTATTATTAACAAAACTTACATGTCTGCAAGAACAGAGACAGAATGTGGCATTGCTGGGGAAATTTGTGTGGTTTCAATGAGAAATTTGTTATGATATTTGACTAAGAACTTGAACTTTACCAGTTTGCCTTAATTTATATAGAAAGAACAATTACTAAAAAGATATCAAGAAAAAGGGAGCAGAATGGCCCTGAAACCATCAGACCTATTGAACCATACCTATCTCATCTCTCACTGATCTAACATTATCAGTATGACAATATTTCATGGTAGTGTCCTTCCTGCCTTGTAATTCAATCAAGTTTAAAGCCTTCCTCTAGTTTAAGGAACCTCCCTCTAACTTAAGTGGCTCACCTTCCAGGAGAAGAGCAACTTAACATAGGGCGTTTTCGCACTGACCTTCTAGTGGCGCGACCACCCTCTTCACACCGGAGGATCTGCCCGGATTTCGCACAAGAAGCGCCGGCGCACCCAAAAGAGCCGGCGACTTCCGTCGCGAAACCCGCTCAAACGTTTTCCTGCTTCTTGGCGGTTTCCGTTTGAGCGGGTTTCGCGACGGAAGTCGCCGGCTCTTTTGGGTGCACCGGCGCTTCTTGTGCGAAATCCGCGCAGATCCTCCGGTGTGAAGAGGGTGGTCGCGCCACTAGAAGGTCAGTGCGAAAACGCCCATAGAGAAAGAAGGCCCCTTAGCTGGAGGAAGGTTTCAAACACGGCTAAACAGAGTTGAAGGATGCAAGCCAGTATTATTATACACTGCAATTTTTCACAAGCCTATTGCAGATAAACCATGATGACACTTTTGAAATATGGAGTGTCAGGCAAGATTTTTCTTTTTACCACGTTCCTTGACATATACCCTCAGGTGACTTTGAAACATGGGATTCACAAATTTACATTGGCCAAAATTTAGATTTTTAACCCTTTCCCCTTGACATATTTTTTTGTTAAAAATGCCAACCATCCAAAACTGATATTTGAAGATCTAAAATTATTGGCAGCCCAGAGTTTTCCTTGCTGAGACAAATGCTTGCTTGGGACTGGGGTTTACAATGTTATCAGGAAATGGTATGGAGAAAGAAAGCCTGATCCAAATTGTTGACTTCACTTAGTCTATAGTCTATATTAAAGGCAAGCGATCCAGTCATGCATCTTCAGTTTATATTCAGGCATAACTATATTTGTATGACTGTATTCTACCATTACAGTTGATTTTCTTTTTTAAAAAAGCACTTTCCTCTATCATATTTAGCATTTATAGAGTGCATTTCAGGTGCCCAAAGAATGTCACTTACATTACCTCAGTAATCCTACCAGCAGCTCTGTAAACTAGGCCAGATGCCAGGCTGAGGAAGAGAGAATAATTGCTTGCCTAAGGCCATCTAGTAAGTTTGGTGCTGAGCTCGTCATGGCTCACACATCACAAGCTCTCAGCCAGAATTCTGGCTCTCTAAAATTCTATCTTCTTCTTCTTAATAAATATGTAGCTAAAAATTTGCTAGGGACGATGTATTATGAGCTAAAATGTCAATGAAAGCCGATGCTGTCCCAGCTGAATAGGTTCCTGCTGTTAGATAAGAAGCGAGACATCTTTTGTAAAAAAAAATTGATGTGAAGCTGATATATTGACCTAGTATCAACATTTCATCCCAGTGTCTGGGTTTTTTTCCCTCATGTTCCAAATGATTGACATAATTTTAATTATTTCATCTGATGGATGGTGGCGCAACAGAATGAAAGTATTTTATTGCAGCATTATTGACTTGCTTTCCCCTGATTGGCTTAGGATGCAGATAAATTAGATGCTCTGGGTAATCAAAAGACAGTTTTTCATTATAGCTACTTGGGAAGGCAAAAAGCTAATTATTAATACAATGGGATACTAATAAGATTGTTGCTTGCAATGGATTGATGTGCCACTTGAATGACTGAAGTTCAAAAATGTTGTTTATACGAGACTTGGGAGCTCTGAGGATATAGACAGAAATAAAGCCACTGTTGCCTTGTTTTGACACTTAGCAATATCCTTGACCTTTAGGATGAACAGGATACAGAGGCTAATTAAATTAGACATACCAGACTGCAAGCCCATGTCCCTTTCAAATGTTTATTAATATATTTTATAAACACATGCAACAGTATCATCACCAATCTTACTTTTGTCCTGTGTTTAGTCAGGTACGTTTCAGACAAAAAAGAAATAAAGTAGAAAATACATATATCATCTTGGTTAATACAAAATATTAAAACTATATTTTTAACTAATAGTGACTACCATATTTGCAAAAAACGTCCAATATTTTATTGAATTTTTTACAGTTTATTCCTAGGGCCATACAGTTGAATGATATTATAGAGGCCATCTCATCCAACCCTCTGCTCAGTGCAGGGATTTTAAAGCATTCCCAATATGGTTCCATACCATCCATTTTAAGACCACTCCAAAGGAGAGCCTGCTTACCATAGGTATGTTTCCCCCTCCCCTAATTTTCATTAGAAATCTACCCCCTCCCTCCATAATTGAAATCCATTACATCTAGTATTGCCCAGTATGTACCAGGAGAAAATAACTCTTTGCCCTTCTCTGTGAGTCCATTCTTTATGTATATCAGAACTGAAAACAGAAGTAAATTGCAAGCCAATCTCAAGGTTTCAAGCTTGGAAAAATATGTCTAAAGACTTTCACCCCAGTTAACAAATTTGCTGCTGTACTCTGAACCAACTGAAGCTTCCATGTCATTTTCAATAGTAGTCCCACATTATGGCAGTGGCATGCTCCATCAAGTTGCAGACAACAAGGCAACACTGACAAATTTATGTCAAAGTTACTGTAGTTTAGATTAGTATGATCAGGTTGGCTGTACCTTGAAAAAAGGAAATAATTTCTTGTGCTGGATAAATACAACTTAAAGGAGATAGATTTCACTGCCTGGATCACCTAATTTTCCAGCAGTTCTATTAAGACTTGTAAACTCTTAACTGATCCTAAGGAACAGCAAGACCACAGAAGTCTCCCCAAGTCATCAGCCTGTCTAACCAGCATCCCCACCATCTTGTCAGGATTCAGCTCAGTATGTTCTTCCTCAGCAGCTTTACCACAGCTCCTTGACACTCATGGTCCTAACACAAAGATAGCTGCATCTGGATGTCATCCTCATACTGATGACAACCTACACCAAAGCTTTGTGTAATCTCAGTCAACAGTGATACATAGATGTTAAATAATGTAACAATGATCCTCTGCATGAGAATTCACAGGTCACACATTTGGAGCAGCAAACTCCTTTCTGCATTCTGTCAGATTAAAAAACATTGAAACCACTTAAGTATCAAACCTTCCAACATCATATACCAAGCTTCTGAGCAGAATTGCATGATCTGCTTTATTTAGAAGCAACTGATAAATCTAAGAGGACTCTTTGTAGGTGGAGATGTCAAACAAAGAAACTAAGGCCACCATAGTATGGTCTGACACCAGACTCAAAAGGATACATATATGTATGATAGTACACAGTCCACGGTTATCAGGTAAACATTCAATTAGACTCTTGTGTCTGGTAGCCATCAGCCAACTCCTTAATAATCAGTTTGATTTCTAAGGACCTGGAGGGGAAATCTAGGATTTTATTCTCAGAACAGGGTGGTCACTACTTCCTTGCACAAGAGGGGAGAAGGAGCTCCTTACAATCCTGAATGTTTCCAGCTTTCCTGCAATTCTGAATGCCCCTCTCCTCAAATTCATAGACTGCTTCCTAGGGGAGAGGCATATGGTCCCATTAAGAATCACTGAATTAAGGTTCCACTTTTTAATTGATTTTTTTAAAGACCAAGTATTATCACAAAGTTCAGACATTAAAAGAAATTCTTTCTTCTCAGTCACTCACCTCTAAGCTTTTAGGAGTATATTTTATCTTGTTGAGAAGCCATAAAAAGACTACCAATTCCTTATAACATTTTCATTCATAGTTATTACTTTTTATACCATTCTCAACAGTTTGGGGTTTTAATATTATACCACTACTACCATGTGCCATGACTCTTAACATATTTTCCTCTGTTTCTTGCCTTCCTTTAAAAAAAATCTTTTTAAAAAACAAATCTTTTTAAAGCTCCCCATTTGTGCTGTACACACCTGTATCTCAGTTTCTGAAGTTTACTGAGATTTTCAGTGCAAAACTGGGCTTTGTTAACACAGCACACATCATAGTAGAAACATCAAAGTTGTTTTGAAGCCATAGTGTTCCTTTCTAGAAGCATTTCACAGATGCTGAACATGACCTCTTCTTTTGGCAAAGTCTAGGCTACAGAACGCCTCCTTCAGTCACCCTGGGCTGACTTCCAGCTCTCTTCCTGAGTGCTAAAGTTTGCATGAACTTTTAGGAGGCAACAACCTTTTAGGTAATATTGTTTTGCCAGTTTCAGGGCAAAACCTATTGGGTATTATTGTTGCAACTGTTGCAATACTACCAATACCTATTGGGTATTATTGTTGCAACTGTTGCAATACTACCTGTTTAGTCAGTCTCACCTAATTCTCCTCCTTATTACAGCCTACATCCTGAATGGCCCTTGTCCATTCAGACCCCATGATCCCCATCATAGCTTTTGTAGCAGTCAAAGCAGTCTTCCTTTTTTTCACCACCTAAAATCTGGTTGGATCCAGTCCACTGCTTTGCATGCTACTAATACACGCCACAGTGGGTAGAAGAACAAGATATAAAAATAAAATTTAAAATAAAATAAAAAATAACAATAAGCTCAAGGGTTCATTGACTGTTTTGAAAATCATTTTGCTGGGAGTGGCCTTTTTATCAGACAGTCAGTACCTTTATTGGCATAAGTTATAAGCACAAAAAAACCCAGTTTTTTAACATACAGAAAAAGGAATAATCCATCAAAAGATTTAGCCTTATGCCCCCTAATCCTCAGAACAAACTTTTTTTTTTTATTTCACTGCAATTTTTTGTCCTATATGGGATTTGCTTTAACTTGGGTAACTCCAAGCTCCACAAATGTTCAATATGCCCATCTGATGGACAAAAAGAAAAGGGCTTCTCCCATTTCTTGAATCAGGAGGTCAGTCCTTTTCTATCTATGCTGCTGCAACAGGCAAGTTAATAATGTTCTAAGTACAGAAATGTTGAAATACTAAGGGAATATCTTTAATAATAATAACCATTAAAGCCCTTGAAACTGAAATGAAGTATAATAAATTCAAGATTCAGCTGTGACCTCTTTTTCATGCCCAAGAGAAATAAAAGGCAACAGAGTTCTCATATTCCAACTAAGTACACTAGTTTCATTATGATAGCCTTAAGATTTAGTGAACAAAATTTTACTGTAATTAGCTCTTTCAGCATGCTACTGATGTGATCGGTTCCAGTGTTATTTTCGCAAGTTGGAAGTCTGGGTTCTAACCTTGCTGCCTAGCAGAGAAATCCCCCTTTTCTCTATCTGTCCATTCAAAATTAGTATAAAGAGACCAAACCCCCATATTAACATGAAAGATGGTGGTAGATATTGACTCAGAATAACCTACCACACAGGGCTGTTGTGAGGATAAAATGGAGAAATATATCATCCTGAGCTCCTTGGGGAAAGGGCAGAATGGACAGATAGCATGAATAGAGGTCATAATTTTTCTGTCTGTACAGGAGATGGTTTTATTTGGGTTATAACTTTTACTCTCATTTCTGAACAGTGTAACATTCAAAGCTGTGAGAAAGTTCACAACTGACCCTTTCAGTCAGCACATGGTCAAGTGGGTTGATCCAATACCCAAAGAGTTCCAGTTAATAACAAACCACATTCACTAGTAGGCAACAACCAATATTCACAACATGGTATCTTCACAATCTTTACCTGGTCATTTTTTGAGTTCAAAATAATTCTTCCCAAATTGCTTTTTTCACACAAGTGATAAAAATGTTTGGAGTCCCTACATTTTCCACATCTTTTTTTTTCCTGTAAAAAAACCTGGCTTATTTCAATTTTTAAAAGAAAATAAAGCTATGTGGTGCTGGGAATTTCAGAATTCCCTTAAACATTTGACATTTGTGCTGTTGTTGTGTCCATCAATTGTATGAGAAGATGAAAAGAAATATTTGTCTCAGTTTTTGCAGTGTGTTGTCCTGTGTACACTGTGTAGAAAGCTGGTGAAACCACATTTTGTATGGAGGGCAGCCGGATTCTTTGACAGGTCCAGAATACACACATGTACACAATGGAGATAGATCAAGATGGACAGCCATGTTAATCTGTCTGTAACAGTAGAAAAGAGTGAGTGTCTAACAACATTTGTGGCAGAGTATGAGCTTTTGTGAGTCATTGCTCACTTCTTATACAGCTAGAATATGAAGAAGAAGAAGAAGAAGAAGAAGAAGAAGAAGAAGAAGAAGAAGAAGAAGAAGAAGAAGAAGAAGAAGATATTGGATTTATATCCCACCCTCCACTCCAAAGAGTCTCACAGCGGCTCACAATCTCCTTTACCTTCCTCCCCCACAACAGACACCCTGTGAGGTGGGTGGGGCTGGAGAGGGCTCTCACAGCAGCTGCCCTTTCAAGGACAACCTCTGCCAGAGCTATGGCTGACCCAAGGCCATTCCAGCAGGTGCAAGTGGAGGAGTGGGGAATCAAACCCGGTTCTCCCAGATAAGAGTCTGCACACTTAACCACTACACCAAACTGGCTCTCCATCTGAGTCCATCTGTCCTATATTTTGGAAAGTGGAGTGATTTCAGATGCCAATTGACATTAGCAGGTAAATGATTGGATGTGATTGGATTATGTGTAACTGCTAAATTGCAACTGATAATGAAGCTCAAGACAGTGCATTCACCTGTGCTGAACTGAGGCCTAGGTTTCCAAATGCTGATTTCTTGACGCCTGCTATCTCTCTGCGTATCACAGCTAATCCAATCATGCCTTCTATTGCCATTTGCCTGCTAATGTCATTTAGTAAACCAAAATCAACTGCGTCAAAGAAAACTAAACTCTTATAACAAATTACAATAATTTCTATTGTAAATATGCATAAACATCCTCAAATTCATTCATAAATAATATAACATAAATCAAGAGCAAAGTCCCGTGCCACAAATTTTGTTAGCCTTTAAGATTCTACTGGTCTCTTAGTCTTTTCTACGTGTACACAATGGGTTGGCTCCAGCCAGCTTTTCAAGTCTAGATTGTTTATTAGCAGGGCTGGTCCTAGACTGCCTGGCACCCTAGGCAAGGCTAACGTCTGGTACTCCCCCCTCCCATGATAATGTCACCAAGTCACATGGGGGCACCCAATTTGGTGCCCCCAGAAGGTGGCACCAAGTGGCAGGGCCAGCCCCGTTTATTAGAGTTATACACCAGCACAACAAGATGCATAAAACTAAAATTATTTACTTAGAGAGCCAATATATAGAAAATCAATTTTGCCCAATTTCCCTCCTTACCATGGCCGCCATTTTGGGGTAGTCAAAGAACACTTATTGTTTCTTTGTCACCAGCTGAAAAGCTGACTGGGTCCAATCCAGTGAAATGTGGAGCTGAGGTGTAAAAGTAGGATGTTCATTTAAATGCTGGAAAATAAAATGAAAAAATTGTATCCTTTAAGTCCATGATGGCTTGTGTATCTAAATGTTTGAAAAAAAGATGTGCTGTTCAGTTCCTGCTTCCCATCTATGTATTTTCAGTTCAGACGTTAATTGTGTGCCTTCACAATTCTATAGACACATCAACTCAATTCCTTTTAATGACATCATGTGAATGCAGAGTGAGGGCCAACATGCTGGCCTCTGAAGGCATGATTGATTCCGCATTTCCTTGCTTTGGATGTTTAGATTGTGCTCACTCCCTCTTCAGTTTGGCACTGAACAGAGATTCTTGCTGCTGAATTTCTTGAAGCTTTTCAAGTGTCAGAGAGTAATAGCACAGACACACTATAATCAAGTATTTCTAGGTGATAGCATACTGCTAAATTGGAGATACTATTTTGCCCTGAAAGATGCTGTCAACGGAGGTATTCTTTTCCATCCCTGCCACTCTTACTCGCCTTCTACTGGAAATTATTTCTACAGTTGTCATTCTATTTTTACAATATACCCTTTGGCTTATTACCCCCCCGCCCCCAATATGCAACTCACAATAACAGTGCTCACAGTCCTTTCCTTCCTTAACAAAGCAATCCCTAACATCTAAGATTGAACTCAACTTGGATCCTCCCTGATTGACTCAAGCATTTCTAGTCTCAGAAGCAAGGAATGAGCACCATCTAGAAGCTGCCATTCCAAAACTAACAAAGCCAGCTCATGTCCAGAAACTTTATGATGATGGAGGGACGGTGGCTCAGTGGTAGAGCATCTGCTTGGTAAGCAGAAGGTCCCAGGTTCAATCCCCGGCATCTCCACTAAAAAAGGGTCCAGGAAAAGAGATGTGAAAAACCTCAGCTTGAGACCCTGGAGAGCCGCTGCCAGTCTAAGTAGACAATACTGACTTTGATGGACCAAGGGTCTGATTCAGTATAAGGAGTACATTAAGGGCTAGGGTTGCCAGGTCCTCTTCATCCTAAATCCTGAGGCTCATTGAGTCGGGCCTGATGATATCATGGGCAGGGGTCCAGAAAAGGACATAAAGTGGGGTCTGGTAAGATCACAATGATCATGGTGTTACACTGAATAATGGCCTTCTACACACCCCCACAGTTATGAAAGAGGGCATGGCTCAGTGGTCGAGCTTTTGCTTGGCATGCAGAGTGTCCAAGGTTGAGTCCCCAGGACCTCCAGTTTAAAGGATCAGGTAACAGGTGATTGAAAGACCCCTTACCCATGACCTTGAAGAACTGCTGCCAGTTAAGAGTAGGCAGTGGTCTGATTCAGTGTTAGGGAGCTTTTTGTATTCACAGAATGGTACCTTCACGATCAAATAGCTTTAAGGAGATGACTGTTTACCAGATTTAAAAAAATAAAATAAAAAAAATAACAGAAAATACTATGTGGTAAATGTAAAATGCAGTTGAGCTATTATTTTCAGATTGCCAAATCTCCCCTGACTACTGGTGGAGGATGGGGGCGGGGTAGGGTTGCCAGATCTAGGTTGGGAAACTTCTGGAGGTTTGGTGATGGAGCCTGGAAAGGACAGGGACCTCAGTGGGGTATGGTGCCCTAGAGTCTTCCATTCCAAGCATCCATTTTCTCTACGAGAACAGATCTTGTTTAGGGATATGTGATCAATTTTTTCCTGGACACTTGAATAAAAACTTTTCTTCCTCATCAGCATCTGTAGCTGGGGCATAAACTTGAATGATAATTCTATTTATAGGCTTTCCATAGAGTCTGTTTGGTATTTATTTGGTCAGACTTTGCATTATAGCCCCATACTCCCTGAATGCCTGTGCTATATCTCAGTATTAGCACAACTCCATTTCTTTTGTGTTTATCATTAACCAAGTAGAACACTTTGTAATTTTCTGATTGAAAACCTGTAATCCAGTCAACTTTAGTTTGCTCACCCCCAGAATTGCAATGTTTAAACATTCAGTTTCTTGTTTTACAATTTTGAGCTTACCTTGATTCATACTGTTCACATTCCATGTTCCTATTGTGAGGAAAAAACCCCTTACAGAACATCGTGATCACCAGCTTGGTTGCCAGAGCACCTGGAGAAGTGACTCACACACGTCCGGCCAGATAGTGTGGGTAAACCTATCCAGGGGCAAAAGGGACTTATGCAGTACTAGCAGTCATAACGCTACAAAGGCACTCTAGACTGGTACAAGAGTGCACACCAGGAGAATGGAAGGCGTCCCGTCGTTCCGTATGACTTCCATCCCAGCATTGGAGCGGAGGAGACTGCGCTGCCAGGAGCTATCCAAGCGAATGGTTTTGAAGTTCTGACCATGGAATCCACCGTGGAGGATTCCATGGTCAGAACTTCCACACGCAGCTATCTTCCTACCAGGCTTGACTCCATTCCAGCGAAGCGAACAGCTCACGTACACACCAGATGTCACCTATGCCTGAAAGCAACCTACCCACCCCAGTAGTGGTTAATCGCCCAATCGCCACTTTCTTTGTTTGATGGAACTCAAGACAAAGACTGGTGCCCAGAAGAAGACAGAAGAAGAGGAGGACCATCTTCAGCCAGAGCCAAGTTCCTTTGTACAAACTGGGTGTTACCTAGGCTATGATTTGACTCTCTATTGTCACTCTTTTAGATGTCCAATAGTCCTAAGCATCTCCCCACCCAAGTAATCTCTCTATTCTTCTCCCCAACTGTCACTTTGGAGCCTCCCCCTGGTCCGTTTCAACCTGAAAGTTCTCTCTCAGGTATCCAGGATCCAGGCAAGTCCATTGGTCAAGAGCAAGCACCCAATTAGGTGACACCAATGAACTTTCTATTGGTTGTCGCAGTAATCCAGCCCTTATGGTCACTGAGAAGCCTCCCCTTTTCGTGAGGTCACGCACCAGCTGACCACTTTCCTCCTCCCTCGTACCACCCATCCCCTAAGGGCTCAAGAGAGTCCTTATAATCTGTGGACTAGCTACCCACAGGTGTGCTTCTATCAGCATCCCAACTTCCGCTTCATAGATCCATCTCCGATTCCTGATCAGTTTCGGGTCCCTTCTCCCACTTCCTCGCTTGTCGCCATTGGAGCCTTCCTTGAAGACTATGATAGGTAAATATCGCCCTGTTTGTCTACCCATATGTTTCCTTATCTCTCTATCTATGTTTCCTAGGACTGAATGTGTGTTTTTATGAGTATTTTGTCTTGTATGGAAGCCTTCTTAATAAATTATAATTGGTTTACTTAATATTAGAGTCCCTATATTTTAAGCATTACTTTTCTGGATGTAGAATCCTGTATACACAGGTAAAAAGATCCTGAGTGAGCCTGGTGCCCACCTGACAATTCCCCAACCTCGTTTTGAGGGCATTTTGGCTTACACTATTATATGTGTGGAGCAGCTTTAGATTTTCCTTTTGCTTCCCTTTGCATCACCTAATGCCTGGTCCTTTTAACTGCAGATGTTGAACATGGGACTTTTGACATGCAAGGCAGATGCTCTACCTCCGAGCTGTGGCCCCACCCATTGCACCTTAACTATTCCGAAGCAGCTGGGAATACTGAGGATCATCATAACTTGCAGTAGCAGGGGGTGGGGGCTTCTATAGGAGTCTGAACTTTTGAATTGTATCTTGCAAGTTAACAGTCTCATTTTAAAAAATAAGTTTTCCCTTCCAGATTAAATAAAAATCAACATATATATTTGATAGCCTTCTAGTAACTGTTCGATGTTACAGTCCTAAGCATGTTACCCCTTCTAAACCCACTGACTTCAATGGACTTAGAAGGGTATAACTTTGCTTAGAACTGTGCTGCAAGTTATCAATTGACTTGTTTGCTTACATTCATTATAGTCTGCCTTTCTCACAGGAAATCAAGGCAGATTCATAGTCAATCAGTACAATCAACAAAATTGATTCAATAACCATTCACTTTCAATAACCAAATGCATTAGGATTTTAGCAAACCTACATCTTTCTCTAGCTTTTGGGCACTGGTTAGTATGAAATGAAGCTGCTGACTGTTTCAAGGCACAGCTATAGCTTCAATCCTATAGCTTTCTCAAGAGTAAACACCATTGCATAATAGTGGGCTGACTTCTGAATAGACCTGCATAAGATTGCTCTCCGTGAGTTTTATGTAGAAGTTTTATCTACACTGACATTCAGAGGTCATTTTGTAGAAAAATAGGTGGTGGAGCTCATTAGCATATCCCCCCTCCCAGCCAAAAGCAACCTGATGCAAGAAAGGAGAGCCCAGGTAAGCAAGGTCTGCTTGGCTGGCTAGAGATCCAGCCAGCCCAAGCAGGCCTTGCTCACCTGGGGCTCTCTTGGGGTGCCCCCCCCTCCAGTCAAAAGGCCAGCAAGCCACCTGCTGCCCAAAATCACATAAGAAGTGGTGAAAGGGTGGTGTGGGCTTCTCCATGGGTTAATGAGGGTGTGACAAAACTCCTGTGGCTGGCTGGCTGCCCGCTTTCCTAATCCAGGGATTGTTATGCAGCTGCAGCTACTGTTCAATGGACAACATAGGTGGGGAGGAAGAGAGGGAACTATCAGAAAGATTCAGGAGCTGTGCTCCTGTGAGGTCCTGCTGAATCTGAGGCCTGCTGACATTGAATTGGAAAATTTGACTTGTTTGTTATCTTGTACTTAACGTTTAGGGGAGAACTAACAATTGCTAATCTGGGGTGACAGATAAGATTTCTGCTTCCAAAATTTAGAATTCAAATTTCTTTACAGACATTGCTGAGATCAATATTTTAACTGTAAGTATATTGTAAGGTTCTTTAACAAGAACTGTTATTGTCTTGGCAAAATATGAAGTGAGCTAGTAGTGAGACAGTCAGCTTCTTTCATCCACTCACTTGAGCAATTATTAAATGACTGCTAAATCAATTTTCTCTGAATGCTAATCTTCTTAATGCTTCACTTGCATTTTGCAAGGCAGCACATTCAGAGATCTGCTGGATGGGAAAGCTAATTTCTGAGAAAATGGCCTATAAATTTGGGGTTGGCTTTTATTTTAAGAAAGGTGACTACAGCAATTTCTTTAATCTTGTTTTTTCCCCCACAGAGTGCCTTTTGAAAGAAGTGATAACCAAAGTTTTATCTTGTGTATCTTGAAAGTATATTTAGGATGCTCAGCAAATGTCCAAAAGAATTCACAAATATGTTTTGGTACACACTGGGAAATACAAGCAAGCCAAGGTGGAATTCTAACAGGAGCTCCTTTGTGTATTAGGCCACACACCCCTGATGTAGCCAATCTTCCAAGAGCTCACAAGGCTCTTTTTTGTAAGCTCTTGGAGGATTGGCTACATCAGGGGTGTGTGGCCTAATATGCAAAGGAGCTCCTGCTAGAATTCCACCCCTGCAAGCAAGCATGAATTCCTTGGTGGGGGGAGGGGAACACTGGAGAGAAATGGAATATAAACAAATTCAGTGTCCCTAAATACTGGAGAGCTTTTTTTTTCTTTTTGCTGTTAAATGCCCTGCTGTTTAGCTGGGTAGATTCCTCAAAGGTGTTTATTCAGTTAGATTGGTGGAATGCGGAGAATCAGTGGGACACGGTGGTTCCTGGATATAAGTTATATCGGAAGGATAGGGAGGAAAGGGTTGGAGGTGGGGTGGCTCTGTATGTCAGAGAGGGTATACAGTCCAGTAAGACTGAGGTCAGAGAATTAGATTCCCTTCTAGAAATGCTTAGGGTTGAAATAGAGGGCCCAAAAGGAAATTTAACTATGGGAGTTTGTTATCGCCCACCAAATCAAAGATAGAGGACAATTATATTATGATGGAAGGATTAAAGATAGTGGTAAATGTAAAAACTGTGTTGTAATAGGTGATTTTAACTACCTGCAGATTGATTGGGTCAATATGTGTTCTGGTCAAGAGAAAGAGATTCAGTTTCTTGATGCTCTCAGTGACTGTGCAGTGGAGCAGATGGTCTCAGAACCTACCAGGGGTGGGGCAATCCTGGATATGGTCCTAAGTAATGCCCAAGACTTGGTGAGAGATGTAAAAGTGATTGCACCGCTTGGGAGCAGTGACCATAATGTTATTGATTTCACCATTTGTATAAATAGAAAGTTACCCCAAAAGACCAACACGACCACATTTAACTTTAAAAGGGGTAAATTCTCTCAGATGAGGAGGGATGTGAAGAGAAAACTGAAAGGAAAGGTAAATACAGTCAAAACCCTCAGGGAAGCTTGGGGGCTATTTAAAACTACAATCCTAGAAGCTCAGATAAAATATATACCACAAGTTAGGAAAGGCACAAACAGGTATAAGAAAAGGCCTATATGGTTAACAAACAAAGTAATGGAAGCTGTAAAAGGTAAGAAGGACTCCTTTAAGCGGTGGAAAGCTAGTTCAAGTGGGATTAATAAAAGGGAACACAGGCTATGGCAAATCAAATGCAAGACTGTGATCAGGCAGGCAAAAAGGGACTATGAGGAGCATATTGCAAAAAACATAAAGACCAACAATAAAAATTTCTGATTTTGGCTGAGAAGCTGAATGCACTTTTTGCCTCTGTCTTCACTGTGGAAGACGAGAAGTGTTTACCCGCTCCAGAACCATTAATTTTGGAAGGGGTGTTGAAAGACCTGAGTCAGATTGAGGTGACAAGAGAGGAGGTCCTACAACTGATAGATGAATTAAAAACTAATAAGTTACCAGGTCTGGATGGCATACATCCAAGAGTTCTGAAAGAACTCAAAGTTGAACTTGTGGATCTCCTGACAAAAATATGTAATCTTTCATTGATATCTGCCTCCGTTCCTGAGGACTGGAAGGTAACGAATGTCACCCCCATATTTAAAAAGGGTTCCAGAGGAGATCCGGGAAATTACAGGCCAGTCAGTCTGACTTCAATACCGGGAAAGTTGGTAGAAACCATTATTAAGGACAGAATGAGTAGGCACATTGATGAACATGGGTTATTGAGGAAGACTCAACATGGGTTCTGTAAGGGAAGATGTTGCCACACTAACCTGTTACATTTCTTTGAGGGGGTGAACAAACATGTGGACAAAGGAGACCCAATAGATGTTCCTCATCAAAGGCTCCTTAGAAAGCTCGAGAGTCATGGAGTAAAAGGACAGGTCCTCGTGTGGATCAAAAACTGGCTAATTAATAGGAAGCAGAGAATGAGTATAAATGGGCAGTCTTCGCAGTGGAGGACGGTAAGCAGTGGGGTGCCGCAGGGCTCAGTACTGGGTCCCATGCTCTTTAACTTGTTCGTAAATGATTTGGAGTTGGGAGTAAGCAGTGAAGTGGCCAAGTTTGCAGATGACACTAAATTGTTCAGGGTGGTGAGAACCAGAGAGGATTGTGAGGCACTCCAAAGGGATCTGTTGAGGCTTTGTGAGTGGGCGTCAGTGTGGCAGATGAGGTTCAATGTGGCCAAGTGCAAAGTAATGCACATTGGGGCAAGGCTAATGTGAGCTCAGAGGAGCACATAGCTGAAGGCTTGGGGGAACGGGAGTGGTTCCAGGAGGAGGTCCAGAGTGACCTTGGGTTGAAACCAGTTCTCCAAGTAGCTGTGGATCAGGAAGTGGGATCTTCAGAGACACTCTCAGAGCAGGTTGTCTTGAAGCAGAGCAGACAGGAGTCCTTGGAAGCTGTGGAACCTTTCAAGCAGGAAGGGGGTCAGTTGGATAGTGCTGAAAAACCAACTGAGGGGACTGAGAACCCAAACCTTTGCTGAGGATCCTGGAAACGGGGGGGTGGGGGGGACTAGGGTTGGCTCGGAGGAACAGATGGCAGAAAGTCTGGGGGAGCCAGAAACGTTCCTATCAGAGGTTCAAAATGACCCTAGTCTGGAACCACTGTATAAGGGACCAGGAAGTGGAGTTCTCAGAAGCTGAGACAGGGGATAGAGTGATGGTTTTCCTGCCACTTCCTACTGGTGAACAGAAAGCTGAATGGGAGGGACCCCATGTGATTGTGGATGACCTGGACGATGCTACTTATGTGGTGGCTATGGAGAGGGCTGGAAAGACAGCTAAAGCGGTGCATGTGAATATACTACAGCCATTCTCTGCGAGGCCCATACTGTTGCATAAAGTAGAAAGGAAGGAGACAAGAAGAAGCTGAAATAACAATTGTTAGGAGCACCCGAGGTGGTTTTCTGGGAGGACAGAGTGGACAGAGACCGTTTTCGCACACAGCTTACCACGTGGTCACGTTCCTGTTCTCTCCGCAGCGTCTGTTGGATTTCCCATTATCTGCGCCGAAGTTACAGGAAGTGCCACGGCTTTTGTGTAGCAAACGTAAACTGGGTTTTAGCGGTTTACATGTGCTACGCAAAAGCCACGGCATTTCCTGTAACTTTGGCACAGAGTGGGAAATCCAATGGACACTGCAGAGAGAACAGGAACGTGATCCCGTGGTAAGCTGTGTGCGAAAACGGTCACAGGGAACATTCCACCAATGAGGGATAAAGAAGCAACTGTGTAAGAACTGGGCAGTTTCCAACCTCATATATGGGACCAGGAATTTCCTCCTTTGATGGACCACTCATCCCAGCAACAGCTGCAACTGAGGGAGAGCACCAAACTCCAGAGGTGGTCCTGGGAGATGGAGAAGTACATCCTAAAGACTGGACATTCCTTCCGATGCATGCAAACATGCAACTTTCTGTCCAGAAAGGACATGGACACTTAGGGTGTTGGACTTTATATTTTAGGAGAATTTTAAATCTGTGTAAATGTTATGTTTTGGTTAATGGTTTTCTCCCTGGTTATTTTGGATTCTGCTACGGTGTCACCTCTGTAGGAGGAAACCCCTCCAGCTCAGAATCAAAGGAGGGGGAGGTGTGGAGAAACACCATTTTAGGCCTGTGCTTGTCTGGGAGTTGGCTAGAGGAGTCTTAAACTCTAGGCCAGGCTTTGGCCTAGTCTATTCCTCCTTCCCCCTCCCCTCCTGTCTGGAAGCAGCACTTCTGAGGAGGCCTCCTAGAGAGACAGGAATAGGGTTGCCAACTCCAATTCAAGAAATATCTGGGGACTTTGGGGGTGGAGCCAGGAGACTTTGGGGTAGAGCCAGGAGACATTAGGGGCGGAGCCAGGAGCAAGGGTGTGACAAGCATAAATGAACTCCAAGAGAGTTCTGGCCATCGCATTTAAAGGGGCGGCACACCTTTTCAATTCCTTCCTTCCATAGGAAATAATGGATAGGGGCACCTTCTTTTGGGGTTCATAGAATTGGACCCCCTGGTCCAATCTTTTTGAAACTTGGGGGGGGGGTATTTTGAGGAGAGGCACTAGATGCTATACTGAAAATTTGGTGCCTCTACCCCAAAATACAGCCCCCCCAGAGCCCCAGATACCCGCAGATCAATTCTCCATGATTTTCTATGGGAATAAATCCCCATAGGGAATAATGAATGCCCAGCAGACATTTCCCTCCCCCCCTCCCCCGGTTTCTGATGACCCTGAAGTGGGGGGAGGGTCTCCAAACTGGGAGGGGGGTCCCCTGCCCACACCTGGGGATTGGCAACCCTATGGGGGGCAAGGGCGTGGCTGGACAGGAGCCGTTTCTTAAGCCTCACCTCTCCTTCTTGTGCCTTCCAGGAGGAGATGGACACCAGCCCCATAGTTCCCTCCCTGGTCAGTGGGCTGGCCAACTACACAAACCTACCCCAGGGCAGCCGGGAGCACGAAGAAACTGAGAACAACGAGGGAGCCAAGAAGAAGCCTGTCAAGGTGTGTGGGGCTCAAGTGGGGCTTTGAGCTGAGGGTCTTAAGTCCTGGTTGGGGTTGCCTTTTTCCCATCCCGTTAAGAGGCAAAACAACAACGAGGGACACAACAGCATGTGTGTGTGTGGGGGGGGAGCTCTCTCAGCTTCCAGACTCTCTCTGTGCCACTGGAGGAAACCTCGGGTGCTGCGCCGGGGCCATGTCTGCCTGGCCTGAGCTGACTCTGGAAGCAGGTGGGCCCTCTCCCCTTCCTGCTTCTCTTCTCCTCTCCTCTTGCATCGGTGCCAAGAGGTAGGTGGAGCCCGCGCCCCCCCCACTCCAGATCCGGGCTTCACCAGTGCCTCCCGTCCTTCTCCTCCTCCTCCTCCTGCCTGGCCACTCGGTAGTGGGCTTTCGAGTGGGGGGGGGGGAACGGGGCTCCGCGCTGCTGCCACCGCCACAGGTTGGGGTTGGTGGGCCTTGGCTGGCAGCTTCTTCCTTTGCTGGGGCCTGGTGGGACAGAGGGAGAGGAGACCTTCTGCCGCTCTCCTCAGGCAGCCTGTAGCTCAGGCCGCAGCAGCGATGGGCGGCAGCTGCGCCTATGCCTGGGCCGGCGGCACTGGTGTTGCTGCGGCAGGGCACCAAAATTGGCGCCGTTTCCCCCCTCCCGCTATTGGATTTTTTGAGAGCAGGGGAGGAGGCTGCAAATGCGGGGGTCCCCCACCAGGGCGGGGGGGGGGGTGGGAAGCCTAGACAGGAAGTCTTTCAGGCTGGTCTCCTAGAAGGCTGCAAGGGAAAAACCCAGTTCCGGAGCGGGAACTGGGGTTCATATTATAGATTTTGGGAGGGAAAAGCAGTTTTGATTGGAATCTTGGTGACTGGTAAGTCGGTTCTGGATGTTATGGTCAGGGCCAGTTATATATTAGGGAAAGAAGGAGCATTTATCCCTACATTCATTCATTACTTCTGTTCACCCTGCATTTAAAAATGCCTGTAAATAGTTGCATGTTTAAATAAATGTTTTGTTTAAAAGGTAGTCCCTCTGTACCACCAAGGTTCCCCAACCGCCTTAGACCACACTACTGTTAGAGGGGAGTCCATGAAAAGCATACAGTTGGCAAGGGTGCCAGTCCTCCAGGGGTCTCCCAAAGAAGGACTGTGGTCTCTGTGTTAACCAGGTGCTGGGTTGGCAGAGGACCTTGAGGCCACAGAACTGGCAAGGGGGATTGGGAGTCCTGTTCCTTTCAGTCAGGAACCCCTAAATTGAACAGGTGGTGGCAGTGTGCCCTAGTGGTGGGAAGAAGATTAGCTCTCTTCAGGAGTTGATGACTCAAAAGGGAGTTGACTGGACCGGGTCTGAAGGCAGAATCAGTCCGGTTCCGTCACATATGCTATGTCACTATAGCCATAAGGGATATAGTTTCTGCCCCAGAGCAGTAGACCAAGGACCAAACAACACTATTTTTTTAAACAAAATAAAAGGAGTAAATAACTATCCCCCAGGTCATTTTGGCTTGAGAAAATAGCACAGAGTGGGGCCAGGAGCTTCTCCTAGGGTTGTGAAGGCCAGGAGAAAATGCGAGGTGGGGGCTGGCACACTGGCATGATTATGTCACTTCCATTTTTAAAAGGCAATGACATGGCAGATACTGGAGCATAAATTTTATAAAAACTCTATTGTAAAACATTTTGTAAAATGCTTTAGCATCTGCCACATCACTTCCCATTTTTAATGGAAGTTACATAGGTACACAGTGTGTGTTCCTTTACCTCCAGCCATTTCCTCTCATGCGCACTGGAGCTGCTAGGGTGCAAGAAGGCAATATATTGCATTCAGCTGTATTTAGTACACAGGGCATCAGGACAAGAATCAGCTTGCTGAATGAAGAATGCTCATTTGATGAGGAAGTTGAGCACCCACCAATGTGAACTATCCCTAAATGAGACTCAGCATGTCGATTTTGCAATAGCCTTTGAGAAAACTTTAGACAAATAAATTGAAAATACTCAGAAGTTATTCACTAGAGAGATCCAACTTGGAGACATTATTGTAAAGTACTTTGATTTTAATAACAAAGATTAAATATTTAGGCCATATCAATTTCAGCCTCTGTCTTGTCTAAAACCTGCCATATGATTTGGCATAGTGGAGCCCATTTGGCAGTGACTATCCAGACAAATAGCCAGAGTTTTTCAGTCTGAAGTCTGGATTTCTCTGGGCAGAGAAGGAAATTCCTGCTGAGATATGACAAGATATTAATTTATTTATGTCAAGCATTTTTATCCCGCTTTCCATTTTTAAAAAATCCCAAAGCAACTTACAATAAAGTCAAAAATTTAGGTCACAAAATGTAATAAAATACAAATTCATGATCACCCTCAGTTTAAAAGAGCCAACTACTGTAAGTTAAGAACATGTAAACTTACATAACTATAATAACTATGATCCAGATACAATGTTGACTTCAGTATAGCATCAACATTATATTACTAACACAATACCAGTCATATCATAATAAACTCCCATCAGAAGACAGTGTTATTTCTGCAGGCCAAAAGGGAGAACGTCTATCTGAGTTCTGGAAATGGTAAGGAAAGAGGAAGAGAAATGTGGGCATGATTTGCCCCTTCTATAACTGATGACTTGTCGAATCCAGCTGCAAAGCAGCAGTAGCCATTCAGAATTCCACTGAGGGAGATGCCCCACACTGTACAGAATCAGCTCAGTTTGAGAATGAAAGCGAACCACTGATATCATCAAAAGCATCAAAAGGCAGGAGAGAGTGAGGTGCCAGCCCATGGGTGCCTGGCGTTGGCCTCTCATCTTGTTGGCCCAGCTAGACATAAACATGATCAGGTTGGAAGTGACATGATGACGATGATGTGGAAAGTGCCCTTGCAATTCACAGTAGCTCATCAGAAGCCTCAAGTCAAGGAGGCAGGGGGAGGAAAGTATACTAGCCCAGGCTTCCTTTTCCTCCCTTCTGAAGGAATGGCTATATGAAGCTCTGCAGAAAAAGGGCAGGACTGAGAACTAAATAAAACAAATTGAGAGTGTGAGAAGGAAAAGTTGAATCACCCTTGGCAGGGATTAACTGCTGTGATTCACAGTTTCCACTTGTGAAGTACTGGCTTCAGACAAAGAAGACATAAAAGCAAACTGTGGAGAAATGACATGCAGCCCAGAATTTATACTCAAAGTGCACTGTAATTGGGTCTACAATACAGGGTTGTTGTGGGGAAGCAATTGACACCTCTATGGATTAGTTGACACAATGGGGAGAAAGCAATTTAGGCTTGCCTCAGGCACAGAGCAATTGGGTGCCTTGTAAATACATATAACACAAGGTAGCAAAGACAAAGAGATACCAGCTGAAACCCTGAAGAGATACCAGAGGATATACCTAGGAATACAGAGTTTAAATGATCAAATGGTAGGGTGATTACAGACAGGCACCTTGGGCCAACTCAGAGACGCCTCAGAAATTGACTAGAAAAATCCCTCCAAATGGCAACATCACTCGCCCATCCCCATCCCGTTCCCACCCCATACTCCAGCCTCCAGAGAGCAGTTCAAAAAGCAACCACTTTGGAAGTGGTAGCAAAGTTTTAAGCCATACACCAGTCGCCTCCTCGCCATCTAGAAGTGGAAGCGTGCAAGCAAGGTGCCTTAGCAGGTGAAACCGCCAAGCCACCCCAAGCTGCTTCCAGCTTTTTTTAAAAAAAAAAAAACTGCCCAGAATACTTGAGTGCATGAGCACTTTGTTGGAACTCAGTCCTAAAATGGCTGACTGACTCCATCTTAGTAATAGTAATGTTGTTTCTGCAATGTCATGCTGAGTCATGCTGCATCATGATCCAGCTGTTACCTGTTACTGAGGTAAGGTGGGATGACCTCACCTGTAATTAGGCTTTGTGCTGACTCACAGAGCTGATGCAACCTTGCATGATTGGTACGTGTACTTAGGGAAGCTCAGTGAGCCTGCTCAGTCTGCCTGTAAGGATTGTGGGTACTGTGCGGCCCACTGTCTGGGTGGCAGCAGACACTGCTGGTGTTGGATCCTAGGCTACTGTGCTTGGATCGTGCTGTGTATACTTACTGCTGTATACTGTTATCTACTGAAGTGTGTACTGATTACTGTGTATGACCTTGGCCTGGCAACGACTCTGAATATTGGATACTATCACTGGTAAATATATCTACCATTGAATACATCTGTTTCTCTTGTCTATTAATTCCTGTGTTTTGCCTGTCCCTCTCCTTCAGCTCTTCTGCTGCGTGCAAAATACTCTAACATTGGTTATGGGCCCAGAGCTCCCAGTGCTCCCAGTGTTTCTAGAGGTGCTGCTGTTCTGAAGACAGAGGAGGCAACACAGTGTTTTGGAAGAGATGGAGGCAGACTGCCAATTTGCCCAGGTGTCCAGTGATAAGTAGCAGAGATGGAAGCTGCAAATGTTGTTTCCTTCTCTGGGCTCAGCATTACTAAGCTGAATGGGACTAACTATGCTACGTGGTCCCAGAAGGTCACTCTGTTATTAAAGCACCAAGAGCTGTGGGAGGTGGTGGCTGCTCCTTTACGGGGGTTGTTGGCAGCTGCTGAAGACAGAAAAGCTGCAGACCTTTTGCGTAAAAAGGATGTTAAGGCTTTGTCTTTAATAGGTCTTTCTCTAGACGACTCCCAGCTGGTGCATATACCAGGACTGGAGAAGGCTCATGACTGCTGGAATGCTTTGAAGGAAATTTACGTCCGAGGAACTGTCGGTTCTCAGATTCGTTTGGTGAGGAAGCTTCTGCATACCAGGCTGGCAGCTAATGCAGATATGTTATCTCATATAGAGTCTATGCGTAGAATGTTTCTAGAGCTAAGAGAGCATAACCAAATGTTTTCTGAATCACAGGAGGTGTGCATACTTTTAAGTTCCTTAGATGCATCATATGACGCTGTGATAACGAGCCTGGAGGGTTTGCCTGAGACAGGGTTGACCATGAACGTCGTAACTGGACGGCTTCTTGATGAATATGGCAAGAGACAGTCCAATTCCTCTCTACGTGTGGAGAAAAAGCCTGTCTGTAAGCCAGAGAGGGGCAGTGGATTTACTGTTAAGGAGGATCCTGACTGTCAAACAGGTAATGTAATGGCTGTAAGGAAGAAATGCTTCCGGTGTGGCTCATCTAAACATTTGTTTAGGAATTGTCAAGGCCAGAAAGGGAAAGAGAGACGGTCTGGAATGAGGTCTGCTGATAAGAGTGGTAATGTGCATCTCGTTACTACTAGTAAGTCAACTAATCACACTCAATCTTTCCTAATTGACAGCAGAGCGTCGGAGAATCTGCTGTCTGTGTCTGCTCTGTGCAGGGAAGGTTTCAAACTGCAATTTGACACCTCGTGCTGTGAGCTGCAGAACACCAGAGACGGTGTGTGTGTCAAGGCTATGCTGCATGATAATTGCTGTCATCTTTTACACAGGAAATTAGGCCATGCTGGTTTTCCTGCTCTAAAGAAGACTGTGGAACAGGCAGAAGGCCTTAGTCTTAAACCTTGCAAGGAATTTCTTGACTGTGAAATCTGCAAGCTGGTAAAGTCTACAAAAGCTCCTGTGCGTACTCCAAGTAAATTTACTAGTAAGAAACCTCTTGACCTAGTGTTCTTAGACCTGATAGGGCCCTTTAAGGAGTCAGTGGGCGGGGCCAAATATGTCTTAAGTATAGAAGATCACTATTCAAGGTATGGTTTTGTTTACCTGTTGAAAGCTAAAACTGAAACCTTTCAAAATATGCAGAATTGGCTAAGGTTTGTTAAGAGAAAAACTGGAAATGTGCCTGCATGCATTATTTCTGACCGAGGCTCTGAATTTGTTAATAAACGTTTTCAAAGTTTATTTGCAGAACTTGGGATTGAGCACAGATTGACTGCTCCATACAGACCTACCCATAATGCTTTTTGTGAGAGAAGAGGCCGTACATTGCAAGACATGTGCCAGTGTATGTTACGTGATGCAGATATGCCCTGGAGATTTTGGGCAGAGGCTATGTGCTGTGCCAACTACAACCTGAACAGAGTTTGGTGTTCATCTACTGGCAAAATACCAGCAAGCCTATGGCATGACAAGGTAACTAACTTGGCAAATTTGCATGTATTTGGAGTTACAGCTTTTGTTCATATTCCTCAACAGCTCAAACGTAAAGGCCAACTGAAGGCTAGACGTATGAGGTTTCTCAGGTATGAGAGAAACGGGAGCTGTTATCGTTTTGGCACGCTCGACAGTCGTGAGGTGGTGATTAGTGCTTCAGCCACGTTTCTGGAGAGATCAGAGGGCTGGGATCGCTGCACCCAATCGCCAGCGTTCTGTCCTGAGGATGACCAAGGAATCCGGTTACAAGTCAGCTCGATGCCTAGCAACCCAGAGGAGGGAGAGGCAGCTGAGTTAACCCCAAAAGAAGAGATGCCTGATGAGGAGGAGACGGATATGATGCCTACCAGTGAGGAATCATCCAGGAGGAATGTGCCAACTGATGAGCCTGCATTGAGGAGATCTACACATGAAAGAAGAGCTCCTGAGAGATTTAGTCCTGTAATGTCTGCTATACATGAGCCTGAGAAATATACTGACATTTTCTCTTTGTCCAAGGAAGAGCAGTGTAACTGGAGGGCTGCTATGGACGATGAACTTTCTTCCCTGAAACGTTTAAATGTTTATGTTGAGACTGATACTGTACCTGCTGGTGTAAAACCCATAGGCAGTAGATGGGTATACAAGGTGAAAACAGACCAGTCTGGGGAAAAAAAGTATAAGGCAAGGCTTGTAGCACAAGGTTGCAGACAGACTAATGAGACTTATGACGAAGTGTTTGCTCCAACGTTAAAAAGCAGTTCACTCCTAATCGCTTTGACTGTGGCAGCTAGAGAAAAACTCCATTTTACCCATTTGGATGTCTGTGTGGCATACCTAAATGCTAATTTGGAGCACCAAATTTATTTAAAGAGACCAGAAGGTATTCCTGGTACTGGAAAGGGATACTGGTTGCTTAATAAGAGCTTGTATGGTCTAAAGCAAAGTGGTCATCAATGGTCAAAATGCCTAGTGGGTACACTTAAACAGCTAGGGTTTACCCAGAGCATTGCTGATCCATGTGTGTTTACCAAAGGAAGTGGTGAAACACGATGTATTGTTCTTACTTTTGTGGATGACTTGGGGATTCTAACCAAGACAAAGAAACAAACAGATGATATTGTTTCAGCCTTAAGTAAGAAGTTTAAACTGAGAAATCTTGGTACTGTACAGACCTATGTGGGTGTAGATATTGCAAAAACTACACAAGGTTTTAAACTGTCACAAAAACCTAAAATCATAGATTTGTTGGACAAGTACAAGATGACTGATTGCAAAACTGTTTCAACCCCTATGGTGACTGGCTTTGTAAATGATGTTACAGATAGCCCACCATGTAATGTTGAAATGTACAGGTCATTAATTGGTAGTCTGAGTTATATCAGTAATTGGACACGGCCAGACATATCAGTAGCCTGTAATCTGTTGGCAAGAGCTACCCAGAACCCTAAGCAGAATCACTGGATTGCTGCTAAGCGAGTGTTGAGATATTTAAAGAACACTGCTGACTGGTGTCTTTATATCGAACCTAGGGGGGAGCTAGCACTGAAAGTCTATACAGATGCAAGTTTTGCAAGTGACTGTGAAACCAGAAAGTCAACAGGTCTTTCCATATATTTGGGAGAGGTGTTAGTATGCTGGAAGACACAAAAGCAGCGTGTGGTTGCATTGTCCACCACAGAAGCAGAGTTCTGCGCCCTTTCTACCGCTTGTACTGAGGTAGAATGGTTTAGACAGCTACTAAAGGACCTGCATATAGAGGCAGAGAAGCCTGTTGAAATTCTGGAAGACAATCAAGCTGTGATTGAGATTGCAAAAGCAGAAGGAGTAAAGACAAGGAATAGATACACTGACATAAGGTACCAGAATGTCAGATCATGTATCATGGAAGGGTTGATAAACATAAGTTATTGTGATACTGGCCACAATACAGCAGATATGTTTACGAAACCCCAGACTATGGAAAAACATAATGAGCACTGTAAAAGGCTCGGATTGAGAAACGAACAGAACTATTAAGAGGAGAATGTTGGAACTCAGTCCTAAAATGGCTGACTGACTCCATCTTAGTAATAGTAATGTTGTTTCTGCAATGTCATGCTGAGTCATGCTGCATCATGATCCAGCTGTTACCTGTTACTGAGGTAAGGTGGGATGACCTCACCTGTAATTAGGCTTTGTGCTGACTCACAGAGCTGATGCAACTTGCATGATTGGTACGTGTACTTAGGGAAGCTCAGTGAGCCTGCTCAGTCTGCCTGTAAGGACTGTGGGTACTGTGCGGCCCACTGTCTGGGTGGCAGCAGACACTGCTGGTGTTGGATCCTAGGCTACTGTGCTTGGATCGTGCTGTGTATACTTACTGCTGTATACTGTTATCTACTGAAGTGTGTACTGATTACTGTGTATGACCTTGGCCTTGCAACGACTCTGAATATTGGATACTATCACTGGTAAATATATCTACCATTGAATACATCTGTTTCTCTTGTCTATTAATTCCTGTGTTTTGCCTGTCCCTCTCCTTCAGCTCTTCTGCTGCGTGCAAAATACTCTAACACACTTGAGCACTTAACTTGTTTTTTTGTGGGAGAAAGAGTGGTCCAGCTTCTGAGGTGCCCTGCCATCCGATCATGCAAAGCTGCCTCACAGACAGGACAGGGCCACCTCACCAGGGAACGTATAGAGGCTTCAGGACAGCTCTTTTTGAGCTGTCCCAATTTGGAACGCCTCCCATGCACCCCAAAATGCCCATCTGTTATCAGCTGTAGTGTCCCTTTCCTTTGAACAGGAAGAGTAGGATGACCCAAAGGAAAGATTATATATTCCCTGATCACAGAAAAGAAGAAATAGATGCTCATAGCCATTTAAGCCATGAAGCCTTTAGGGTCTCTTCCTTGACTACTTCTGAAGGGATCATGGAAGAAATAATAAAACTTTTATGAGACCTTGTACCTCCAAGAAGAAAATGCCTGTCCTTATTTTAACATCTATTAGGAACAAGTTTACAACAGGATTTGAAGGACTGCATTTAAATGAAAGGATTACATTTATTTACTTTTCTTTTAATCCTTGCTCAGTTCTGCTGCAGAAAAAAATTGTGTGTGTGATTTATTTTGTTATTAATCTTTATGCTTTGAATACTGGAAGTCTGATATCTGTACCCATACTACCCCATACCTACTTTAGTCACATTTACCAAAGAGAAAAAGGAGGGACAGGAGAATCCTTCAGTCTTCAAATGTGCAAAGACAGTGCTGGAATCCAGTCCTCAAAAGCAACTGAGTGGGAGTGAGTGAGTGAGTAGGGGTTAGAGGGGAGTAAGAGCTGAAGGGCTTTGATAGGTAGTGACTTAAGACATCCATAAGCTTTTGAATTCCGCTTGGACAGAAGTGGAATCTCACAGGGATCATTTCTCCAAACTAGGGTTGACAGGCCCAGTTAAAGAAATATCTGGGGACTTTGGGGATGGAGCCAGGAGACTTTGGGGGTGCAGCCGAGAGCAAGGATGTGACAAGCACAATTGAACTCCAAAGGGAGTTCTGGTCATCACTTTTAAAAGGACCACACATCTTTTAAATGCCTTCCCTCCATTGGTAATGGTGAAAGATAGTGGCACCTTTCTTTTGGGGCTCATAGAATTGGATCCTCTGGTCCAATCTTTTTTAAACTTGGGAGGTGTTTTGAGGAGAGGCACTGGATGCTATGCTGCAAATTTGGTGTCCCAAATCCCCACAGATCAATTCTCCATTATACCCTATTGGAATCAGTATCCATAGGGAACAATGGAGTGCCCAGCAGGCATTTCCCACCCCCACCCCCACTTTCTGATTACCCTGAAGTGGGGGGAGGGCCTCCAAAGCAGGGGATCCCCTGCCCCCACCTGGGAATTGGCAACCCTACTCCAAACAAACCACTCTCTGTGGAACTTCAAGAAAACCCTAAACTGACATGTGGCTGTCTGCTTCTTCAAACCTGCAAGAAATGCTGACACACTTTCTCATTGTATTTGGTCCCTGGGGTGTAATTTATATCTTTCCACCTGGAAATTGCTTGTACAAAATGGCCTTTCATCATTTGAACAATTTCTTTACAGTCCACTTGCCCTGCCTCTTGTAGGTAAGTTGAGTCTTTCAACAAAACAAAAATCTTGTTTCCTGCTAAAGTGAGAAACATGGGCTGCTTTTTTCCCTCTTCCTCAATGCCATTTACTTTAAAATTATCGATCTCACATTTGAACATAGGATTCAAAATCCTCCTCTTTTTCATTAAACTGGTAATCTCCTATACTTCCATAAATGGCCATTTTCTCTCCATTTAATAGAAGGCCCTTTAATAAAATTGCAATGTCACTGTTGCCAGCACTGTTAAGTTGTAGCTTCACATACTGATAACATGAGGTCTCAACTAACTTTGTTGTAGACCAGAATAAGAGTTACAGGTATAACTAAAGAACAGCAGCTACTTACAGACAACCAGACCTAAGCACATTGCTGCTAACTGTAGCCACACAGCTAAAGAGCTAGGCCAGAGCAGACAAATAGGAAATATACCTTATAGATACAGTAACAAGTTTACAGAACTGTTCCATACACCACAGCTGAAGGCAAGCATTTAAGCAGGGAATTCCAGAATCATAGATTAGGGTTGCTCTGATGACCTAATGTGCTTTAATTGGTGAAGGCAATTCTTGTGTTATCCTGGTCCAAAACTCTTTAGGCCTTTTAACATTAAAACTAATCTTTTAAAACCTAGTTAAAACTGGGTTCAGAAACCCACTAAGGCTGTGATCATGTAGCAGGAAAAGTCCTGTGTTGTCCAATTAATAGTAAATCATACTCACAAACGAGGTCTGAGGCAAGGTCAGGAAAACAGCTTCTTTATTTAACGTGCATAAGCGCTCTATACACGGGCTCCAGACCCGAGGGTCTGAGCAATGACTGCAGCTACCTGCCATCCCTTATAGGGGGCCTCCGCCCACTCACTACCCACTCACTACCTTAAAACACCCATGTTCTCACCACAATTCGAGTTGTTTTCCAACCCTCTGGGTTCTTCTTAGGGCCTTTCTTAAGGCCTCTGCAAACCCTGGTTCCTCTTTCTCTAGAAACATTTTACCCCCACGCCCACAATTTCTCGCTGCACCTGTCTTGCTTCTCTCTAGGCTCTGTTCTATGTTTTTCAGCCTGCGGTTTTGAAAGGTCAACGACCTGTCACAGTTCCCTTTTTCTCAGCCAGCTACCACTCCCTTGCTTAAACTGCTCCAAAAGATTATTTTCTAAAAGCACTGTCATACATCTCTAGCATTGCTAAGCCATATGTATTGATTAGGTATTGGTATTGATTTTGGATTGATGCTACATTTCCCCTCTTTCAAACAAAGTTTGATTACTTATCATGACATCCACAAACCATCACACACATACCAAAATCAACCTACTTAAAGCCAAACATCAAACCCATAATACATTTGATAATCGATCAGCTGGCTGTTGCTTGAGGAATTTCTTCTCCCTGAGCGTAGAACAGTCAACTCCTGTGTGACTGCAGCTAGGGGAGTCGTCTCTGATGCCTGTGGAATCCTGCCATTACCGGTAGGCTAGGATCCAGAGGGCGTTGCCTGTGGAACCTCACTACTACCGGTAAGTGAGGTCCAGAGGTCGAGCTTCAAGCAATCAGGTCTGGGAGCAAGGCTGCACCTAGAAAGCCTATCTAGGAAAACCTTGATTAAAGCTGCATAGCAAAACAATACAAAATTCAAAACAAGCCTATAATTCAACATAACATTTCTTTCTGGGGCTGGGTTTTCTCATTTTAACAATTCTCCCAAAGGGCCTTTCATGAATCCCAAATCACAAAGAACTGAATCTTCTCTCTTACTTAAGCATCACAATATATGGCCAAGGCACTGAGCAATGTGTCAAGCTAAAACTAGCTTTGGGCACATTTTGACTACTCACCCCTAGGGATCGTCTTATTTTCTTCTCTTCTTCTGGGGCAAAACAAGCCTCATGCATAGAGCTGTTGCTATCAAAGGAAAGTGGCTTCAAAACATTAAAAAGTCAAATCAAAATAATCCAAAAAATTACTCAAAAAGGAACAAAAAGAGTCCCCTCTTTGTAGCTTCATACAGAAACTTAGCAAGTTGGACTTTCTTCCGGACTCTCTTCTGGGCCCTCTCCCTGCTGGAGAGGCCCTTGCAGGCTCACACCTCGTTCTGGGACTGGGACAGCTGCTTCTTCCGTGCTTCTACCATTTCCTGGCCATCTCCCTCTGGCGCAATCCGGCTACAGCCTTCAGGCGCGGGACTTCCTTGATGCCAGTCAGTTCCCCTTTGTGGATCCGCTCGATTCTGCTTCGCTGCTGGGCAGCGTTCTCTCTGCCAGCTGCTTGGCCTTCTTGTCGACATCCAGGAGCTCAGGCATCGCAGACATCGGGACCTTCAAATGACCCTTGGTTTCCTTATCTGGATCGGCCCTTCTGCTAAGGTTTTCTCTCTTATCTTCTGCAGCAATTGCACAGGAAAAAGCTATTGAACCCACGGCTTCCTCTGTGGCCTTTCACTTCTTGGACCAGTTGTTTGGCTTGATGCCCATAGCCTTGCATCTTACTGGCTGAACAATACTCTTCCAATCTCCTTCAGGCTGGACTCAGCTTCCTGCTGCCTTCGCCTGACATCTGGAGCCGACTGTAACTTCGTGGTTGGTGGGCAAAATAAATCTGGTGGGCTTCACACAGGCATCTGGCTTCTGGAGGATCTCTGCTGCCTCACACGTCTTAATGGGTTTGCGCCTGCTGGTAGAACCTGTTGGCATCGGCTTACTAGGCAGATGGGAGCCTCCCTGTTGGCATCTCACTCGAGGGCAGTTGTTTCTTCACTTCCGCAATCTTGGAGGATTATTTCAGGGGCACTCAGCAAGCACTTTAAAAGTCTCTTCTCCCTTGTGCCCAATGAATACTGTAGCTTGTCATGGGCCAGGAGTTTGGGAGCCCTGGATCTGCTGGACATCACACAGCTGACGGGGATTTCTTCTAAGAAGGTAAGCTGACCAGAGGCAGGGGACTTGCTTCTGGAGAACTTCTCTCTGGGAGGGCCCATAGATCTGGAACTCTTCAGCTCTTAATCAATAAAGGGGGCGAGGGTGAGGTCTAAGTGGCAAAAGAGGAAGAAGCTGGGAGCTTTGCGTTGGGCTTAAAATCAGCTCCCCATAAGGGGCAGCAGAAACACTGCTCTATGTCTTGGCATCTAATTCCCAGGGGCTTCCTAACCAAAAGTGCCTTGTCCTGAAACTGAGATGCCTGTCCAGGGACAGTATATCTCACAACCATATGCTATTTAAAACTACACATTAATACGCTTAAGTAAAACGGGAACCATATCAAAACACAAATGTGACTTAGGTGCTCTTTCACATGGTCTCACACGGCAGTATCATTGCAATCATAAAACAAAATAAAGCACAGTTTCCCTGGTTAATAGATAGCATCTTTGGGGTCTCCAGGAATCTCCCCTGGGGCAAAACACATACATTTTGCAAGTTGCTAGGTTCACACTCGCACTTCCCGTTTTTCCGAGCGAGGGTTATGCAATACTGCAGAAATATTTCACATCACCCCAATCAGCCTTTACACTATTCAGCTGCTCTAAACACCTTTTGGAACCTCGGATGGGGGGCTCCACTGAGGCTGATCTTAAGAAATATGCAGTCAAGGGCGTCCCCCAGACTGTAATTCTCTTATGGTTAACCAGACGGACAAAACATTTTTAAACACATGGGACACACAATTTCCCTAAACATTAAACACAAAATTCCCCCAATAATTCCCTATTGGTGGCAGAAGGGTCGATTTCGTCCCTTCCCCAGACAGACAGGCGAATGACATGTAGGCTCCCTGCAGCCGCGTTGGTAGGGAACCCTGACCTGTCAACTTCTCGAGGCAAGCACATCTTCCAGGGCGCTGGTATGGAGAGAACCACTACCCCTGCCAGCGGGCTGTACTAGGGTGCTGCCGGTGTCTGCGGGTGGTTAGGCCGCTGGGATGGGCATCAGGCGACCCGTTTGGTCACCTACCCTGTTAGAGAGGTTCTATTACTGCAATCAGACTGTTTCACGTGAAGGAAATCTATCACGTTGAGCACAAGGTCCTGTACTGTCAGGGCCCTGGGTTCAAGGCTCTCTACTTACACTCCAGAGTCTTCCAAGCAGAGCTGATTCCTGTTGCCCCCTCACCGGTCCGAGATCAGGCCATCGGTCAAAGGTCAACTGAAGACAGGGCGGGCAGATGACGGTCAGCCAAAAAGAAGGCTGGGAATTCCTACCGTGGATCTGGTCCTCCCTGCCAACAGCAGCACCTGGCCGGGCTAATCATCAGGGGCTAAAGGCCCCCGTCCCATCTGGGGTGCCAAATTTATGTAGCAGGAAAAGTCCTGTGTTGTCCAATTAATAGTAAATCATACTCACAAACGAGGTCTGAGGCAAGGTCAGGAAAACAGCTTCTTTATTTAACGTGCATAAGCGCTCTATACACGGGCTCCAGACCCGAGGGTCTGAGCAATGACTGCAGCTACCTGCCATCCCTTATAGGGGGCCTCCGCCCACTCACTACCCACTCACTACCTTAAAACACCCATGTTCTCACCACAATTCGAGTTGTTTTCCAACCCTCTGGGTTCTTCTTAGGGCCTTTCTTAAGGCCTCTGCAAACCCTGGTTCCTCTTTCTCTAGAAACATTTTACCCCCACGCCCACAATTTCTCGCTGCACCTGTCTTGCTTCTCTCTAGGCTCTGTTCTATGTTTTTCAGCCTGCGGTTTTGAAAGGTCAACGACCTGTCACAGTTCCCTTTTTCTCAGCCAGCTACCACTCCCTTGCTTAAACTGCTCCAAAAGATTATTTTCTAAAAGCACTGTCATACATCTCTAGCATTGCTAAGCCATATGTATTGATTAGGTATTGGTATTGATTTTGGATTGATGCTACAATCACACAAGCTGTTTGATCCAATGTTGTTGCTTTCCCCCTCCAAATTGAAAATGCTTGTTCGGACAGTGGCTTCTGTATCCCCAGTTGTCAGTCTCTTTTCTCAGCCCTCACTTTCCCAATACCAGAGAAAGTCCAATCTTTATGAACTGGTCTCACCACACATTTTCTGATGTGTGAACTCTCTCCTGCAAAATCAAGCCATTTGGAAAGTCAGATTTTTAAATTCAGTTAGCAATGTGCACATACGTAGATCTTGACCCCAGGGTTTTGAATCATTGCTTGTGTGTTTCTGCACCCAAACATTCTGTCAGGATTAGGAGCCCCTGAGGGAGTTGTTTTTGAGTGGCAAATCACCCCTCCCCCCAAAAAACCCTCTTTCCTGTTTCTTAGAGTTGGTAACCCATTGAAATAATCCCTAGTCAGGCTCCCATGTCGACAGGGAGCCTGGGGAGGCTGGCATCCCTAATTCAGGTAAAACTGGAAAAATTTAAAAATCAAGGCAGCCTTGCTTCTGAGTATACTCATTTCATTTCATTTCATTTATTTCATTTATATCCCGCCCTCCCCCACCACGGCAGGCTCAGGGCGGCTAACAACATTCTACAATCATACAATAACAAGTAAAACCTTAAAATTACAATATAGAGCAATAAAACATTAAAATATTAACTTAAAACCAATCCAATAATACAGTTGTGATGCGGTATAGATCTTTAGACCGCATTGGCGGACCCTTGGTTACCGTTTTTCCTAGCAGTCCGAGTATGCTAATTTAAAAAGGGTGGTCTTGCAGGCCCTGCGGAACTGTTCAAGGTTCCGCAGGGCCCGCACCTCCTCTGGGAGTCGGTTCCACAGGGTAGGGGCCGCGATCGAAAAGGCCCGTGCTCTGGTACTCTGATATTTAATTTCCTTCGGCCCAGGGACAGTCATTAGGTTTTTCCCGGTTGACCTCAGTGCTCTCTGGGGTTCGTATGGGGAAAGACGGTCCCTCAGGTAGACAGGTCCTCGGCCATATAAGGCTTTAAAGGTAACGACCAACACTTTGTACTGGACCCGGTATATAATCGGCAGCCAGTGCAGTCCACGTAGCCCCGGCCGTATATGTTCCCGTTTTGGGAGTCCCAACAACAGCCTGGCCGCCGCGTTCTGCACTAGCTGCAATCTCCGGGTCCGGCACAGAGGTAGCCCCAAGTAGAGGGCATTACAGTAGTCTAGTCTTGAGGTGACCGTTGCGTGGATCACTGTTGCGAGGTCCCGGCGCTCAAGGAAAGGGGCCAGCTGCCTTGCCCGCTTCAGATGGAAGAATGCTGACTTGGCAGTGGCTGCTATCTGGGCCTCCATCGATAGTGAAGGCTCCAGTAAAACACCCAGACTCTTTACCTGGCGCGCTGCTTTCAATGGCGCACCATCAAAGGTCGGGAGAGCTATTTCCCTTCCCAGAGCGCCGCGACCCACGCATAGGACCTCTGTCTTCGCTGGATTCAACTTCAGCCCACTCAGCCCGAGCCATGTCGCAACAGCCTGTAATGCCCGGTCGAGGTTCCCTGGGGCGGAGTTGGGCCAGCCATCCATTAGTAGATAGAGCTGGGTGTCATCTGCATATTGATGGCAACCCAGCCCAAACCGCCGGGTAATCTGGGCAAGGGGGCGCATATAGATATTAAACAACATCGGGGAGAGAACTG
Source organism: Heteronotia binoei (assembly GCF_032191835.1). NCBI lineage: Eukaryota > Metazoa > Chordata > Lepidosauria > Squamata > Gekkonidae > Heteronotia > Heteronotia binoei. Next base: position 45,436,371 of record NC_083229.1, read on the forward strand.
CTCCCTGAGGCACCCCACAGGGAGCACCCCACAGGGAGCACCCCACCAAATACTCGAGCTGAATATTTGCCCCCAAAGTGTGTGAAGGGCTTTCTGGGCATGGACTTTGGCTAAAGTGTGGGGTGGATGTTAATCAGACTACATAGATCAGTTCCCCTGGAAAAAATGAATGCTTTGGAAGGGGAAGGTGGACTCTATGGCAATGTACCCTACTGAGGTTCCTGTTCTCCTCAAGCTCCATCCATAAATCACCAGGACTTTCCTTGACTGAGCTGGCAACTCTACTCCCCATCCCACTTTCCCCCATGCAAGCTGTGTTAAAAGTAAAAGGGCCTTCTGCTTCAGAGTTTCTGTTTGAGAGTGGACCATGACAACTGGGGAACAGGATACAGATGTGACTGTCTGAACGAGCATTTTAATCTGGAGGGTAGTGAATTTCTGGAGTTTCTTTCAGGTTCATTTATAGAAGATAATGATTGTACAGGCCATCAGGAATTATCTTAATGCTGTGTTGTATGTTCTTCCATGAAGTTTAAATAGATAAAAGATAGGCTGTTGCACAGGTACAAACTGTTCAAACAATGGCTTTACAAAATATAAACAATTGTATAATTGCCAGTTTGCTTGTTGCTGTGGTAACAGTTTTCAGAACTTCCCAATATAGAGTCTGTGAGCAACTGATTAGATGTACAACACACTGTACATAGGTTTTTAAAAAAATCTACAGTCTCAACTTAGCCTGATTCAGACTTACAGCAGGATCAGGGTGGCAGCAAGCATGCTCGGAGCCTGGCTCCAAATATGCCCACTGCTGCCTTGACCCTGCCCAGGCTTCCTGGCTCTGGGGAAGGCTGGGTGGGGTCAGAGGTGGTGTAGCATTGGGCATGCTCTGAGCTTGCCCACTGCAGCCATGACCATGCTCAATGCTCCTGGTACCCAGGAAGGCTGAGTGAGGTCAGGAGGCAGCAATGGCAGCAATGGCAGCAAGTACTCTTGGAGCCAAGCTCTGAGCAGCCAGCTGCCAAACCTCCCCCCCCCACCCCACTGGAAGTTGAGGCAGGGGTGGGGCTCTGCCTGGGTGAGAATAGGGACTCTCCTGTCTCTAGGGAAAAATTAAAAATAGCCATCAGGCCAACAGCATGTTGTCACTTTGGGGGAAAACACTGAAATTACATAATGGCTCTCTTGGAACCACCAGAAACTCTCTTGGAACCACCAGAAACCACCAGAGTGTGCGGACTCTTATCTAAGAGAACCGGGTTTGATTCCCCACTCCTCCACTTGCACCTGCTGGAATGGCCTTGGGTCAGCTATAGCTCTGGCAGAGGTTGTCCTTGAAAGGGCAGCTGCTGTGAGAGCCCTCTCCAGCCCCACCCACCTCATAGGGTGACTGTTGTGGGGGAGGAAGGTAAAGGAGATTGTGAGCCGCTCTGAGACTCTTCGGAGTGGAGGGCGGGATATAAATCCAATATCTTCTTCATCTTCATCTTCTTCTAATAAAACCAGACACTTCAGAGATTCCTAGAGTGGACAGGAAATGATGCCAGATCTCTGTAGGAATTGCCAAAAGAATCTATGATTTTACCATAGAATTTCTGGTGGTTCCTAGAATGGTGTGATATAACTTGCAGGTTTTCCACACAAGTGACATAGTACCATCTCTGTGAGCTGTTCCCTATGTCTTCCCCTGGTCCCTCTGGATGCCCATCCAAAATTGTGTGAAGTCCAAGTATTGTTTCAGTGAGAAGGGGAAATGAACATAGACTGGAAGCTCTCATTCTTTATCCCTACAGGGTTGCAGTTGCAATTTTTCAAGATGAAACCCTTTTAAAACCTTATTGCCTTGGATTAATGACAAATCCTGGGTACCTTTTGGAGATAATGTAATATAAACCTACTGCAGGATTATCTGAAGTTTTCACACCATGGCTAGCAAACTGAGGAAAAGGGATATATTTGACTAGACTTCCAAGACTTTAATAATTCAGAGCGGGCCTTGACATTTTTCACTCTAGTTGAATTCAGATCTGAATATTCCAGCAGTCATCCAAAACCCAGTTACTTTCTAGAAAACAGCATGCACACCACAGAGATACAATGTGTGCATACTTATCTGTGGGGGCAATGTGCCTGACAGATGGGCTATCAAAACTGGCAATACCTCTTACCTTCCTGAGTGGGATTGATGGCCTGGATTCGAACACTTCCTTCCTAATGAGAAATGGGCAAGGAGTAAGTTAGTTAAAGGGATCAATGAACTATACTTAACATGTACTTTTACCCTAATGTTAAACTTGATGTGATCTAGATCTCAGGTGCTTCCCCACCCCAGCAATGGTTGGCAAGAGAGTTCACTGGGATATTAGCCTTTCTCAGAAATAAATATGTAAACAGATCAACAATTGACTTGGATGGGCAAAAGCTTTATACAATAGTTAGGAAGTGACCACAGCTCCATAGTTTGAATTAGAAGGTTGTGTAATGCAATATAAGACAAAATCCATACACTATTTTATATAGTTCTATCAGAATCAATTTCTTTCTAGATTTTTCTGAAGATGAATTATTTCCAGAAGATGAATTACAATAGTGCAATACCTAGGGCAGCTTTATATGAGCTAGACAAAGATCTACTTGGATTTCCAGCTTTTAGGAAACACTAAAATATTTGGGACTTTTGAGTTTAGCAAACAAGTGATTAAGAGGGGATATAACAAATTGTGACAGTAATCAGGAAGTCCCCCCTTAGTAATCTGACTTTATATAGGTAGTGGATAGAGATTTTTCTTCCTGTGTCATAGCAGAACTAATCACCTAATGAAATTGACCAACTGCAGGTTCACAATTGATGAAAGGAACTCTTTTTTTTTGTATGAAGTACAATTAATAATTATTTTAAAATTAGTTTAATGGCAGCATTCATACAATCATTCACAACTGGATTTTCCTGTGTGGACAAGATTAGATAAATTCAAAGATGACTATCAATGACAATAAGTCATGTTAATGAAATGGAACTTTCAAATTCAGAACAGTATTTCAGTTGATACATGATGCTGAGGCAGGCAATGGGGGAAAACTGTTATCATTATTACCTTCCTGTAGGTTTTCTGGAGGCATCTAGATAACCACTAATAGAAAAAAGGGAAGAACTTGTAGCTCAATGACAGAGCACATGCTTTGCAAGCAGAAGGTCCTAGACTGAATCGCCAGCTCTCCCAGTTATACCATCCCAGATAGCAGGTGAAAGCTGCTGTCCATCGGAATAGACAACTCAGGGCTAGCTGGACGAACCATCTGGCTCAGTATAAGACATCCACGTATGTCTTATACTGATGAATCCTTTGTCTGGTCTATCAAGGATATTTATCTCTTCTTAAGCTATGTTAAAATACATCCTTTAAATGTAAGATGAAACAGTCAATGTTTGAGGATTATATATCATTTTAAAAGATGTTAATACAACCAGCATTTGTGTTTTAGATATGTGAATTAAAATGCAAAACAGATGGGAAATTGTATATATGGAAAGAAAAACTGGAGAAACTGTTACATCTTAGCCAAAGGTTACCAAACACTGAATATGCAAATATTTTCCCAGAATGGTTTTAGTTTATTTAATCCAGATGTTTGGTAGTTTAAACAATTCACAACCTATATTAAATAGAAAAAGAGATTTTCTAAAAAGTGGAAGCAGCAGTTTTAGTAGGGAAAGTAGTACGATGATGAGTCATAGTGCAAACTAGGATGTGCTTTAGAATCCATAAATAAATATACTTGCCCCATGCTAGTTGGAAACTAAAACAATTTAATTGGGTCAATATAAATCCTCACAGATTTTTCTCTCACTCTACAATAATTACACTTGGAGAGCACATGATAAGGCAGCTTTACTGAAGCTGAGCAGGTCTCTGGTTGGTTGGCTGGTGTGTGGCTGGGACACTAAAGTCCCAGTCATAGAGAATGTTTACTATGGGTGAAGAGAACAGCAGAAGAGGCAGCCATAAGCTCCTTCTAGAATAGTCATGAGATGGTATGCTGAGCAGTTGGTCTTCCAGTGTGTTCAGGAAAGAGCAAACCAGCGGATTCAGTGAGATATTAAGGTGTTTCATTTCCTCTAGCCTCTCATACACAACCTCACAGGAGTCCAAGAAGGGCAGATCTTTAACATCAGTTTCAAACATGCTGCTTTGGAAGAATTTTGGTGGTAAAAAAAAAGACCACCAGTTATACTAAAGCATTCACTTAGCATAACCTCTCTAAAGGCAGTAAGAACAGGGTAAGGAGACATATTTAACACCTTGTTTTCCTCAGAGGGCAGGACACAAATCAGTAAAAAGGTAAAACTATCATTGAGGAAAATGACACTCTGAGTTCTCTGGAAGAGAGACAGGATACAAAAGGAACAATCACACTCAAGCAAGAGTAAGAGCTCAATCTGCTGAAATACATTCTCCCAGCACTTAGTGTTTTGTGGTTGAAATACTTTGAAATTAGCTTCTGAACCCAACGAGGTCTTATAGAAGTGAGCGCTTATTCCGTGCTGCTCTCTCTGGCTTCAAATGTCCTTTGTCCCTTTCTGACCTTTTCTGCAATCTCTGAACTGCTGAAAGCACAGCTCTGCCATCTTCTTTCATCTCATCTCTCCCAGTGTGTTCCCCAATCCTGATAATTATATTGGCAGCTGAGCAGACAAAACTGTAAGCTCAACTTGCCAACTGCACAATTTGGGAGCATTGCCTGATCGTCTTGCACTAGTCACACTGCTGTTCTTAATGAAGCATCCAGCTTATAAGCAAGCCATTAAAACTGAGGATTCTGTTCTCCTGGCCTCCTGCCTCCCTAACAATTTTCCCAGGGAGCCACCCTAGGATGAAATAAATAAAACATGATGCTTCTCAAAAGAGAGAGGAAGGGGGGGGGGGAGAAAAAGAAACATGAGATCTAGTGCAACTTTGATTAGGTACATTTCTTCATAACACACTTTCAGTAATGAGGAATAAACAAGTCATCTTTACAGGAGGGTGATTTAAAGGCAATCAACAAGGTTAATGAAGATGCTCAGGTGTCAGCACTCTCTCTTCTTCAGCAATCCGCAGCAGCCTGTGTGCTTTTGATCAAAATGCAGGGTCTTAGATTAAAGCCAAGAAAAGGAAATAAACTGGTCCCCCAGTAAAGCATCCCAAAGTCCCTATGAAAAATGCATCAGCAAGGGTTCATAGGACCCTTCTCCCAGACAACAATTCCCTCTCTTGTACCCTTATGAACTTTAAAGTCCTTCAGGGGAGTCACAGGCCCTTATCTTCAGCATGCAGATAGACCCTTCAAGTGCTATTGTGACTTTGGGGGAGTTATTTTTTGCATTAAAAAAAAAACACAAGGAGACATGCACAGTGCTCTCTACCGGATTTGGCAGCACTTCATTTTAATAATTCATGCAACGTACTTTACTTGAAAGATTTTAATTATACTTTTATCAGCATCCCATTTAAATTTCCAATACAGAGAGAGTAAACTCTACATTTTAAGCTTCAGTGTGCCAGGGATAAATTCTTTAAAAATGGATTTCATGCCTTGGGTTGAAAAATTATTTGAGATTTGACTTCATTGCACACATATATGCATAAAGGTAGGTTCAACTATACAGACACATATTTACATCAGACACATATTTGGTTCACATTCCTACCCAGCCTCCTCAGCAAGTACATGGCAATGCAATGACTTTCCAAGGTCACTAGGGCTGAACTATAAGTACAGTCAGCAATATCCGACTTTCTACTCACTGCTGTTTATAAGTACTCTAAAATATTTAAAACATTCTCAAGCTGGAACCAAAGTGAAGAATGGAGTGGCAAACAGTTCCGAAACCCATTTTGATATAGTCACTTCATTTTTGTCCCTAGTTCTTTGAATTAAGTATCAAAACTGATAGAACTGTTGTTGGTTTTCAGTTTGCTGTATCCATAACCAGTTGTAAGAATTGGGTGGCTGTGTGTAATCATAGAATTCCTGTTGGCTGCTACCTCATATACTCCTATGAGTTTTTAAAGAAAGAATTCAGAACAAAATATATAAACTGGCTCTAAGATATAGATTTTCACTTCTCAAATTCAACAAGAATTTATCTTTAGAAAAATTCCTTAAAGTATCCTTGGGAGTTGTCTGACCCTCATTCTTAGTTAGCTATGGTAGCCAGATGTTAGCCACAGCAGTGCAGACTACCCACAAACAGCCCAAAGAACGGCCTCTCAACTCCCACCTCTTCCTTGAAATGACAGATTAAAGAACCATGACAGGCAATTGGGTTTACGTCCCTCCCCCCCTTTTTTTTTTTGCTAGACTAGGCTTTCCTGTGAGGTTTCCATGAGTTTGTGGTTTGGATCTGAACCAGAAATACAATGAGAACTGCTTCTCTCATTATGTTTTAGCCAATGCACAAAAGCACAGGAAACAAACAGACAAAGGACACAAAGGAAAGAAAATGTAAACATTACCCAGACATAAGCCAATATATAATTCACAAGATATCCAAAGGTTTAAGATTATCTTCATTTTACTGGAACAAAACAGGCCCGCTCCTATCAAATTGTAGCCAGTAAAGTATAGGAAGCCAAAATGTCAGAGCAGGAAAGTTAGAAGAGGAAATTAGGGAGGAGACCAAATTTTGAAAGCTGTCTCTGTTTATTTGAAAATCTCCATTTTGATTTTGTTTCTCCCTTGTAAGAAATAAATATTCAAATTTTATTTTCCCAACAGTTTCTCTTTCCTTGTACCATTGTTTCCCATTGACGTTAGAGCATTTTTAGCTATTTTATTTGATCAAGTGGCATAGAATATATATATCACATAAAATGGCTTAAATATGGTACATAAGTGTTGTGAAAATACTGTGTATATAAAAATGGCTTTAAAATGGTGCAAAAATGATATAAAATACAAAAGAATCAAGAAAATGTACCACAAATAACACAGTGTACCCCAATTATCATGTGCATGGTTACTACAAATTATTATACTGGACAAAAAGCCTGTTTGTACAGACATTTTCCCATCAACTGTGAGAGGAATGACTGACAGTGGAAGCCTAGGATTGCTTAATATTGCCCTCTTAGACAATGGTTCACATCTGCTTGTACCCACTATCCCTGGGTATAAAGCACAATATGATTCAGTGCAACATTAGGTTCCTCTATGCCTAGGGCCTTCCAGAACTTATTATCCATACTCAGATTTAGGGTACTATATATGACAGGAGAGCCACAAAAACGATCTGTTTTGATTTTGAGGAGCTGAATGAGGAACACTGTGAGAAGGGGGATGGTGTAACCAGTAACCACTGTATGTGTAACCACTGTTGCAGATCATACATACCTGTTTGCCTCTTGGGGGGCGGGACATGTGATGGTGGATAGTTCCATCGAGTCACAGCTGACTTATGGCTACCCCATGGGTTTTTCAGAGGTGGTTAGCCATTGCCTGCTTCCACATCACATCCAAGATCTGTTGAGACTGGACTAATGATGATGAAAGGAAAAAGGCTTAAAGCTCCCTCCACATAGCTCAACCCTGACCTGAACTGGGAGTCTCAAAATGGCTACTTCTGGGGGGTGGGTGGGCATGGTTCTTATGTTGTCTCATCTAGCCTGACCCTACAAGAGGCATGGATGGCAGGTTCAATGAGATCCCAGGTACAGCCAGCAATGAATTGTGTCAGAGGTTACTTTCAAGCCTGGGAAAACAAATCTCAAGTTTGCTGCACTCTCATGGTGGGTAGAAAAATATTTGGATGGGTAGAGTGCCAACCACTTTTCTTAGGAAAGTTCAGGTGGCACTACTAATGTATTTATCTACTCCATTTATAGTCTACCTTTTGCCCAGTGTGGACTCAAAGTGGCTTACATCATTCTCCTATCCTCAATTTTATCCTTATAACAACATTGTGAGTTAGCTAAAACTAGAGTGTGCGACTGGCTCAAGGTCATCCAGGAAGCTTCAATGGCAAAGTGAGGACTCAAAGCTGGCTCTCTTGGATCTAGTCCATCACTCAAAACACTGCATCATCCTGGCTCTTATCTGTGGCTGAGATCACAGTATGAAAAATAGAATAAATCTACCATCAAGGAGCAGCTTAGAAATGAGTGCGAAATCTTTAGGATAGATGTTAACATTGAATATTGGTCTTTCCAACAAATGCAGCTGACAATTTATGTAATGTATGAAAATAGACCGATGAAGGTTTAATGTATGAAAATAGGCCGATGAAGGTTTTAATGGCAAAGAAGTAATCAACATCACCTGGTAAATAGCAACCAGTTTAAAAATGTTATTAAAGGTAACAGGACAAATACTGGAGAAAAACTTGAGTGTTATGTTCTTGTTATGTTGGTGAGTTATGTTCTTGTTATGTTGGTGAGTGCACAAGAAACACATGGTAAGAGACATTCAGGATCCCTTTGGGGCTTGTTCCTGGGGCTTGTTATCAAACAGAATTTCTATAAAGGAAGTTAAACTTGGGAGCTCAGCAAAGGAGGTCAAGAGGGAGGACAAGAGAACCCCTCTAATCTGAGTCTCCTGAGAAAAGACAGACAAGCTCCACATCAACAATAACGGTGGATTTTTGCTGTATCCACACAATTTAAAGCAAATACCCTATTTCACTACAAAATAATCTTTAAATTATGAAACCAGTTATGAAGGTAGAAATCCAGAAAGGGCATGTGGGCTATACAGTGTTTTGCAGGCACCACCATTTATACGATAATCTACCCACTGGGTAAAAATCATGGGGCGGGGGGGGGGGGTGCTCAATGCATGGAGCTCTTGGCTGTCTTGAAGCTAGGGTTGCCAACCTGGAGATTCTGAGGCAAAGAGAAAGGTTTGAGGATCTTCAGGGACTGTCGAGACAGTGTGCAACTGCAATAAAAAAAAATTCTTAGGCAATGCTGGGGGTGAACTTCTGGGAGCCCTAGAAGCATCCATAACCATTGTCCATAGCTTGATTAGCAGCTTTGGGAGCCATAATGGAGTTCCTATTCTGCTCTATGGGAGCAGACATCTCTGACTCAGCTGCTTTCATTTTGCATCATGAAGAGAGAATAGTTGTCATGAAAGCTGAAGCTGGGCTTTCTTGGGGGCACCTGTTTTGGGGGGCTATAACTCAAATATTCCAAATTCAAACTTCTCCAATCTTGGAGGATGGTTGGAGAGGAGCCTGCTAAAGAATCCTACTGAGTTTGGCATCTCTAACTCATGAGGGGGCTGTTCTACACTTCCCAAACCAAATGAACCACAAACCAGTTTGGGAAATCAAACAAACCACAAACCAACATGAACCACCAGTTTGGAAAATCAAGTAAATGATGCACTAACATGAACCACCAGTTCCCTGGTTCATGCCCATGACTAATGCGATTGAACATTACAAACCAGGAATCCTGTTTATACTGCCATAGAATTCTTAAGTGCCAACAATAAATACTAAAACATAATTCTATGCTAAACATACCATATTTAAAATATGAAAGAAGATATTAAGTAAAGAATGAAAATGTCCTAAAACGCTATATATTTTTTTCTACTCTAGTAATCATGAAAACATTAAGTGGATTTGTTATTGGGCAAAAATAAAATATCTTTGATGAATTATATTCACCACCGTTTATATTGTGTAAGCTACAGGCCTTTGACAGAGCTGATTAAACCTGTTTGAAGTAATGGAGTCATTTAATCTCAGTGCACAAAGTATGGTGTACCATTTGTATATTATTTAAAAGTCACTGTTTTAATAAACCAAATTAATGTTCTGATTTATTAAATATCCAGTCGGTATATCACACAAAATGCATGCCCCATTAAGCCAATGAGTTATTCAGCTCTCTAACTGCACAAACCCTTTATAAAAGAGTTTGAAGAAATTATTATTCTGAATGTTTGATCATGGTCTTTTACATTCCATAGACATTGCCTTCTCTTATTGTGTCTACACATATTGAATTTGGCCTGTACTGAGCTCTTTTAAGTGCTCAAGGGGCAATGCAGAATAACAAAATGCCACATTTTGTCTTTCAGTGTTTGCATCATCCATGCAGACACTCAAATGCTCATCAATCTGGAAGGGGAAAATGTTACAAATGAACCCAGTTTCTACCAATGCTAGAAAGAAAAAGAAAAAATTCCACTCCTGTTTCACGCAAAAATGCCCTAGAGGTTAAGAAGGACATCTGCCTTGTTTTCTAGTTGAGTCTACCATCTAAATTTATTTGTAGCTTTCTCTGATTGATTACAACAGATAGTGGGCAAATGAAGGAAGAATGGAAAAAGAGAAAAGCCTTTTAAAATACTCCAAACTGCAATTGACAAGGAACTCTTTGGATGCCCCATCACTTTGGTCTTTGGAGAAATAAACAACCTTAATTTTCCTCTGGCAGGAAGAGAGACTTCATGACTCATTAGACTGCCCAATTGCTAACTCTACCAGTCTTTTTGTTAAGTAAACAATTTTGAAGTGTTTTCTTCTGGTATAATAAGACCAAAAAGGACAAAATGCCTTGTTTTATGAGAAACTAACTGCAAAATCAATGACAAATCCATTCCCCAAACTGGATGATGCCTAACATTTCTGCAGATGGAAGCAGGAACAAATTTTCCTGATTTCCCTGCCCTGCTGTTGATCTTAAGATTCCTTACTCAGATCATTCCTGGGACTCCCCCCCCCCCCCGAAGCACCATTTTGGGGGATATTTAGGCTGTAGTGTATATGGGAGGGAGGAGAAAGTCATGTTTCACTAATGGAAAGCCTCCTGTCAGCAGTAATTTTGGCAGGATCCAAGCCTAATCAGCATTCCCCAATGGTCTGAGCAAACTAACCTGACCTTTATTCTAAAGCAAGGAGATTCTGGGAGACATAAGCAGGAAGTGACAATGATAATCAATTAAAATGTGCATCTCCATTATTCTTTTAATAAATTTCTCATTTTACTAGGATTCTATAAAACTAATACTGTTTAGAGCATTCTTGCTTCCCATGTTACCCTAGTAGAAGGGGTTTTTTTAACCTCATCTTGATACACTATAGCATTTGAGTCACTATTCTTACCTTTGTTTCTTACCTTTGCCTATATTATTTAGCATCAAATGGGGTTGGATCTGAATCATAAATTGGATCCAATGCTATTCTATCACTCACAGAAGGATACCTCCATAAGAAAACAACAACAACAACAAAAACAACAACAACAAAACCCTCTTTCAATTAATGGAAAGGGCATCCTTGACTCCAACATCGTATTTTGTTTTGTTTTTAAAGCACATACTTTCTTTATGGGAATTGTTGTAGTGCATTTATTTATCTGATAAAACACCCACTAATGATGAGAAGCCTGGCGTGACTTGGGCCATGGAGTTGCAAAGAGTAGGACTCAACTGTGAGACTGAACAATAAAAAGAATGAGAAATTTTAATGTTGAAAGAGTCACATCATCATATCAGAATTCAGACCAAGAAGTATAGTCTACCAAATGACAATCTTCCCCTGTGCATCTAGTCCTAGACAGACAATAAAAATAATATATTAGACTTGGTGACTCACAAGTTGTCATAACAATCTCATCATCTTTGATAACTATTTCAATCCAATTAATGTGAAATTCTTTTCTGTACATATTCCACAAGTATGATATTAAAACACATGCTAAACTGTTATACTCTTGGGGAAATTAGAGTAATGTATATTGAAACAGAGTATTTTGATGTATTTCAGGGGATTCACCCAGCAATCCAGTCTTTAGAAGTGTAGCTTTTTCACTATTCCAACTTTCACTAACACTTCACTAGTTGAAGTTCAACTGATCTCTGTACCTTTCTACTGAAGTTTTACACTGGAAAAATATACAGCTGGTAGGATGATGAAACCACCAGTACAGAATAATTGACCCCATTCTAGTTTGAAAGCCCTTGACGGATGAAGTAGCTCCAGCTTGCTGAAAAAAAATGTTATTACATTTTCTCACCTCTTAGGAGTCTGAGGAAAGGGTAATTGTTGTCAACTGATAAAAGACATTTACCAAGCCTTCCCTGCCAAATGTAACACAGAAAATAGAAATCACATTTTTTTCTGCAGATGTATCAATTCCTTTTGACTTTCCCACATGATTACAAACCTAGCTCCATTAAAGAGCCCAATCAACATTTTCAGTGTGAATGTATGCAAAAAAGATTATTGTATTCCCTGTCTACCTTTGACACGTCTACAGCCAAAGTCATAAGAAGTCACTTGACAAATTATGGGAAACTGAGGTTCTTGACCAGATGTTCCACAGTTGTTTGGCACCATCAATCATTTTTATTGTTTCAACCATTGTTCTAAGCAGCTTGTCAACATTCAGAATACTCTTCCAGGATTGCCCAGCAGTTTCATTTGGGTGGTACAAGAGCAGGCAAGACATCGGAATAGATGCTGAGGGAAATATAAATATACTTAGGAATAGAAATGTGCTTATGCCTAATCATATTCTGCAAACAAAGAGACTACAATGTGATGGGAAAGGAAAGGTTCCCTGTGCAAGCACCAGTCATTTCCAACTCTGGGGTGACGTTGCTTTCACAATGTTTTCACAGCTGACTTTTATGGGTTGATTTGCCATTGCCTTCCCCAGTCATCTACGCTTCCCCCACCCCTCCCCAGCAAGCTGGGTACTCATTTTACCAACCTCAGAAGGATGGAAGGCTGAGTCAACCTCGAGTTGGCTACCTGAAAACCCAGCTTCCACTGAGGATCAAACTCAGATCGTGAGCAGAGCTTAGGACTACAGTACTGCAGCTTTAACACTCTGTGCAATGGGGCTCTTACAATATGATAGGCAATACCTATAAACTGTTACTGAAACCTTTATTAGGCATTTGTTCATAAGAATCTGGAAAATAACAAGTAGGATGCAATACAATTATATTATAAAAGAGAATGCCATTTAGATCTATAAACATCAAAATTTAGTATAAAATCAAGTATAGACTAAAGAATAATTATATCAGTACTTCTTTGTTTCTTCCCTAACTCGATAAACTCGGACAGCCATTCCAGTCAGTTGGATTATTGCCCACCAGCGGAAGTACACAAGGAAGTATTAATATTCGTTGGAACATGCATGCAAGCAGGGTGAAGACTTGATTGCTTAAAATTTAAACAGATATTACTTTCCATCCTTGTGGATTCTCAGCCTCAGTTAGTACCAATACCGGGGGAGGGAGCAATACCTATAAAAGAATTGCTGCTTTTCTGAAGGAGAACCATAAACTTTGACCAGATCTGAACAGGAGAACCCATCCATGCAAATGCTAAATTGACTGTTGATCAGGTGTACAGTTAACATAGTCAGAGCCTTTTACCAACTCTGCACATGTTGGTTCCACAGAACAGCACCATACTTTACATGGCAATTTTGTTTACTAGTGTCACTATTAAATTGTACATCTAGCAGCAGTCAACAAGAAATTGTATAATATGGGCAAAGAATAATTCATTTCTACCTTACCTTTCCATTAATATGTACAAGGCAGTTCTCAGTCACAAAATATAATACAATAAAAAAATCACTAAAATTAACTAAAAACATCAACAAACATTATAAATAAAGTGTACTTCCACAAGCAAAAACAATACACATCAATAAACATATAACAAATCCTTGAAAAAACCTTAATAATACTGCTCCAGCTGCTGAAGCATGATAACTTATTGACATCTTCCCTCATCATCATTTTATTACCACAGTATTAAACAATAAAAACATTAGTTAAAAAGCTGACTGAAATAAAAACATCTTTACTTGGCACAAAAAAAGTCACCTAGGGAAGTCTTCGAGGGAAGGCTATTCCACAGTTACACCACCACAAATTAGAAGGCCTTCTTCCATTCAGTAGGCAGGAGTACAGGCAGGACTATATGGAATTGGTGGTCCTTAAAATATTTAATTTAATTTTTCTATTTATACCCTGCCCTATCTCGCAAGTGGGCTCTCGACAGCTTACAACATTAAAAAACCTTACAAAACATCAACAAACTACGGGGACTTCCGGGGGAGGAAAATGTCGAGCTGAGCTGCTTCTCATAATGGGAGCAGGCTGGAACATCTGTTTGGGGTAGTGGAAGGCAAATAAATGCCTACTGCCTACTTTTCTCAGTCAGAGATTAGTCCAAGATATGCACAGGAAACTTTGAGGAGATTTACCATGGCTAAAAGGGAGTCCCGGGGGGGGGGGGACTCCTTTGAGACTTTGAAGGGTCTCTGGGAAGAGGTGCATTTTCATCATCTGCAGAAGTTTTCAGAGTCATTTATTTGACATGAGCTCAACAGAATCCTAACCTTCTTGGACATTGCTAAACATCTAAAGCTACACAAGACCAGTGGGAACTTGGATAATTGGAAGAGAAGGTACAGATTACTATCTTTCACTCCGGGACTATTACTGTTTAATAGAGGTGGGAAATGAAAATTTAGAAAGTTTGGAAGAAGAAGGAAAGAAAAGGTGAAATTTGGACTTTGTAAATATAAAGGACAGTGCTAAAAAGTGGAAAGGAATTTATTGTTTGGTCTACTTGCGGTTTTGAAAAAAGAGCACCATCATCACAGACCTGCAGCATATTCAGGCAATACAGGAAGTACTTCAAGTATCGTGAGATCTCCTTACCAGTGTGCATGAGACTTCATGGCAAGTAAAGTAGGAAGTATCAGATGGAAAACCTACTCTATGAATATAACACCATTGAGAAATGGTGGCAGCCATTGCTGGGAGGTCAAAATTAAAACAACGTTTTTAAAGTGTTCGGGACATTAAAAATTGTTGGAATTAATTGAGAAGAGGACAAGAAGATAAGTACTATTGGACATATTAGTGTGGACTTTAGACATTTATAAAAGAGGGAAAAAATGTAAGGAGCAGCAAAAAGTCATGACCGCCATTTTGAAAGATTTAAAAAAATTAAAAATATATATCTTGGTTTGGGGAGCTCTGAGGACGGTGAAATTAGGCTTGTTATAAAGGGCAAGTCCTATTCTTTTGAATCTGATAGTTGAATTTGAAATTGGTGAGGTCCAAATTTTCGCTGTTTTTTAAATGACAGAACACAAGCAACCCTGTACAAGGGCTACTTCATTGGAAAAAATGCAGGACCAATTAGAAGTAATGGAGGCCAGAATGATGAGAGGTATGAGAGAGATGATAAATGAATCTAAAAAAAGAAATTATTGAAAAGATTAAAAAAGATATGGAAGATCTTAGAAAGGAAACAGAGGAAGCATCTAAGAAAGTGCAGGAGGTAGAAGGTAGAATGAAAGTATATGATTTCACCTTGTTGAAAATGCAAGAAAAAATGACAATCCATGACTGCAAATTGATGGAGACTCAGATACGTCTAAGAGGAGTACCTGAAAAGGAAGATGGTGACCTAAAAGAATATATAATAAAAATAATTGCAGAATTTTTAGAGGAAAATCCTGAAGGGACTAAAAATATGTATGACTATATGTATAGAGTGAACTCACTTTATGCCAAGAAAAATAATCTACCAAGAGATGTTGTTATAAGATATATGACAAAAAAATGGTGGGAAAGATCATGAGTAAAAACTTTGAAAATACATTGATAGTGGGAGGCAGCAGAGTAAGAATTATGAAGGAGTTGCCAAGGCAGCAAAAATGAATAACAAGATGCCAGATAGATGTTGGAAATGTAAAAAACATGAAGGTTCTTTCCACCATATGTGGTGGACTTGTGAAAGGGCGAAAAAGTATTGGCAGATGATTCAGAAAGAAATTACTAAGATTTGGGGGTATGAATTTAAGAAAATTGCATAGACTTTTCTGTTGGGATTACAAATGGAAAAATTTCCAAAAGAAGATAGAACTGTAATTTGGTACTTGCTTTCAGTTGCTAGGACATTATATGCGCAGTTGTGGAAGCAAGAAAAAATACCAGAGAAATGGGATTGGATTATAAAAGTTATGACATGGAGTGAAATGGACAAATTAACAAGAACATTAAGAGACTATGATTTAGAAGTTTTTAAGATGGAATGGAAAAAGTTTAGAAGATATGTAGAAAAAGAGTGGAAAATAAAAGGACATTGGACAATTTTTGATAATGATTAAGTTTTAGAAGAAGAAGAATATAAGTTTTTGTTTTAATAGTTAAGGGTACCTTTAAATATTAGCATTTTAAGTAAATAACACCGGCGGGGGTCAAGTAACAGGGGGAGGGGTGGGTAAAAAGTAATATATGGGGTAGATAAAAGAAGTTATTAAGATTTAAGAAATAATTTTGTTACCATATGTTACCAATAAATTGTGTTTTAACCAAAACATCAACAAACTACATCCAACTAAATAATCTCTTAATTACAGAATTAACAAAACCATGATCCAAATCACTGGCAACAAGTCATAAACCACGTATAATGATCTCAAAGTGTTTGGGGTTTATAGATTAAAACCAGTATCTATTTCATTCAGTTTTTATAAGATATTGTGAACTATGACCTGAAACAAACTGGAAACTAATGAAGATATTTGAACTCCAATGTGATAGGAAAACATTGGCCATAGCATTTGGACTAGATGAAGTTTATGGGATATTTAAGGGCCGCTGCTGCATACTATAATCTAATCAAGGCTAGCAGGGTAGGGTAACTGTGGCTAGATCATTTTTCTCCAAATGCCATGTGATTATCTGTTCACAGGGCTGGAGCTAGAAGCATCAAGCTACGGATCTATGCTATCCCATCTAGAAAAAGCAGTGAACTACCATCCACATTCAAAAACTGACATCCAGCCAACAGCACCTCCATTTTGTTTGAATTCAGCTTTCCATTAGCATCTCTAGATATTGGACAAACAAATTTACTGCTCTATCTAGTTTAGTTAATATGTTTCATCCAAGAGAGTATGAACTGAATGACCAATTGGTTCTAATATCTTATCCAAAAAGGTTAGCAATAGGGCAATAATCTGCATAATATTTTGGATCCATAGTTGTTTTTTTTTTTTTTTTAAGGAGAGGCCTAGTAACTGCCTCTCTTGAGACAATTTAATGAGGAGTTCACAGTCTTCTGGAGTCAAGTCACCCTCCACCCATCTGTAATCAGCCTTCAGGGACAGAGATTGAGGGACAAATTGGCTGAACTTCTCTAAGTACCTTGACAATATCCTTGGGTTGTGTGCAATGATTGATATTGATCCAAGCCACTGTGATAATTTCATTTGTGGTAACATATGGTATTTGTATTGTATCTGCAGTGATGACAAGTTATGAGCAGATATGAGTTATTTTATCTACACAGCAACATGTCACAGTGGTTTGTAGAGGGTTTAATACAGCTGGTTCTCAAACCTGTTCCCAATAATGTCCTCACCACTCTAAACACAGAATGGCTCTGAACAAATGCAACAACAGCAAAGAAGTGCCATTTGTTATCTGCTGCCACCATCATAGAGAAAATTCACTATAGAGTTCTAGCCTGTGCATGGTAACATTTCACTTTGAGACTTCCTTCACCATCATTGTAGTCACTGTTTCTGCCATTTCATAACTCAGTGGGTTCTGTTGAGAAGGTGGAATGTAGGTTCAGTTGCTTAAACAGCTGGAGTAATCCCCCAATTTCAGAGGTCATCCAGGACATTTTCAGAATTGTCCAGGATGTGATGTGGAACCCCCACCCACCTCATGGCAACTTGGAAGCCATTTGAATCTCAGAAACCTCTGGAGTAGGGTTAACAACTCTGGGCATTGGAGATTTGAGGGCTGAAGATGCTTGTGGAGAGGAAATTTTGGGGAGGGATTTCACCTAAAATCTATAGTATACCAAAGTGTTAACTCTCTGAAGCTGGCGTGTTCTCCAGGGGAAGTGATCTCAAACAGTCTGGAGATCAGTTTACATTAATTCCAGAAGAACTCCAGACCCCTTTTGAAGTCTAACCACCTTACTCTGGAATCAGAATACCTTACCAACAGCTACAGCAAAGTAACAGTGACTATGAGTAGAAGGGGGAAACAAGAAAGAAGAAAAGAGAAGAACGCATGATAATAGAAAAGAGAGAAGGAAAATTAAAAACAGAGGAAGAAAAATGCACGACAGTAGGAGCTGTGCAATGCTGGATTACACCCTGTGGAGGCCCCTAGGCAGTCAAAATCTAGGAGGGCCCCTTACAAATTATCTCAGAGTCAGAGAGCCCACCCTACAGGCACCTTCTCAGAAGCCCCTTTGACAAAGCTGCGGGGGAGAGGCAGAGAGAGGCAAACTTGGTGACTCCAGCAGCAGCTGCACCAGGCAGGTCAGGTGAAGAGCAGCTCAGTTGCTGGCTGTGTGTGCAGGCGGGCTGCAAGCAGGGGGAAAAACAGGGGGGAAGCTGGCCCAAGGCCCCTAAAGGTGTGGGGACACATTAAGGCTACCAAGACCCGGTCCGGGTGGGGAGAACCTCCCCTGATGTCGTCGGCATGATGAAATCACTCAGAAGTGATGTCATTGCGCCGGCAATGTCGCACACTGACCACTCTAGGAGTTTCTGGGGAAACTCTATGGTTGTCCAGGATGCTCTAGCCATTTGGAGGGAAAACTCTATGGTTCAATAGGTACCATAGAGTTTTTCCCTCCCAAACGGTTAGAACATCCAGGAAAACCATAGAGTTTTCCCAGAAATGCCTAGAGCGGCCACAGGTGATGTTGCCGGCATGATGACGTCACTTCTGGATGACGTCATTATGTTTTGGCAACCCTAGGGCCCATAGGCCAGTGCCTACTTGGTCTAATTGTTAACTGAAGCTGAGGTTTTCTGGCTAATAGTAAATGGACCAAATTTGGGGTTAGCTTAAAATACGTAGTATGAAGTAAGTATTTGGCTTAGTTGTGTAAAGTTGCCCAGTATTTGTGGGAACTTAGAACTTTTTTTATGAAGCACAGCAACTTCTAGCAAGTAATGTTCTCTTTCCCCCAGAATTACAATTTGGCACTGGGAGAAGCAGCCTTTATGTGTCTCCTATCTTTTGCAGAAGTTTAAACAGATGACCAGGCTTTTCCATTGCTGAATATTGTCCTGATATGATCAGTGGGTTCCAATCATTTTAAACAGTGCTCCTTGCAATTTCATGGCAAGTTAAGAGCAACAATAAATTTACAAATGGTATCCCAGATTGTACCAGTTTCTCTTGAGGAGATAGTCTAATGCACGGACTAGGGTTGTTAACCTCCAGGGGGCCTGGAGTTTTCCTGGAATTATAGAAAATGGCACTTCAGAGAGCGGACTGTATATCACTGTACCCTGCAGAGTCCCTCCCCTCCCCAGACCCTACCACCTAAATCTTCAGGACTTTCCCAATCCATAGTTGTCCACCCCATCAGATTTTCATCTCTCATCTTGACTCACTCCAGCTAGCACAAGTGGACCAGTTTGTATAAATGAGAATGGTACATGATGCAACCAAAAGCCAGAGCTCTGCCCTCTGTTTCTGTTAATAAAAAGGCAGCTTTTCTCAAACAGTTTAGTTAATCTAGGTTGGAAAAGAGCATACAAAGATGGAATTGGCATAAGGCCCTGACAGAGATGAATCTTGACTTACTAGGCTGCTGTTGGCCTGTTAATTAAATGGTAGAAGAGTTTCCCATGAATGCTAGTAAAAACACTGCAGCCACTTCCAAAGCAACAGGGAAATAAACACCATGGATACTGAAATGCTTTTAGCAGACACATGTGAAAGTACTTTTCAAGAGGAAATGAAAATGTATCATTTGATGCCATTCTCGATGCCTCATTTGTGTCTTTGCTGGCAATTTGATGTCAGAAACACATACAATCAAAAAGAAGGTTATGGTAATGGCCAAATAGCATGGTCCTGATACAAGCCAGAACATCTGTGCTGCATGTGTTTAAGCAGCACAGTTGGAGGGAAACTAAAAAGCCCAAACTGCTTGTATCATAGAGCTTAGTGAGAAACTCTCAGACCCACTTGCAGTATTGTGTTCATTTGATAACATACATAAAGTAAGGCTCACTTGAGGGACAAAGTGCCTTGACTAACTTTTACATATGTAGTGTGCTATTTTGCAATTATTGTTCATTTAAGTCTGATTTACTCACCTTCAGTTGCTCACTGGTTTTGTGAGGCTTGGAAAAATCCTCTTCCACCTTCAATTTCTACTGAAGAGACTGTTTTGACATTGTTTCCTCTCCCCACTATTGGAAACAACGGAGAATGGGGCACTTCCTTTGGAGGCCCATAACATCGGACCCTTGATCCAATCCTTTTGAAACTTGGCATGTCTTTTAAGGAGAGGCACTAGAAGCTACACTGAAAAGCTGGTGCCTCTACCTAAAAAAAAAAAAAAAATTCCCCAGACCCCTCAATATCTCAATATCCCCAGATAGATTCCACATTGACAATAATGAAAAAATGGGATTTCTGAAAAAACCACAAATCCAAATACCATACCAGTATTGGAATTGGGGTTTTTTTTTGGGGGGGATGAGGGGGGGGAGTCATACTTAATTATTTTTTGTGTACATTCCTATTCTGTGCTCACAACATCAGTAGGCAAGTTAAAGAAGGGAAATACTCCAGTGGCAACACTTAGATGATCCTAGCAACTTCACATGAGTAAGTCAACCTAAATGCTCTTTTTTTCTTCTTCTGATTTTAGAAGAAATTAAAACATTTTCATGGGCCCCTAAAGTAGGGCTTAAATTCAGCAGGAGCTCACAGGAGCACAGCTCCTGAACCTCCAGCCAGGGTCCACATGCAGTGGGGAGTTCTCTCCTTGCTGTATACAGATGCTGAGACATATGGAAATGAGATATGCTACTGAGTTCCTGCACCTTTTTTCCTACAAAATGACCCTGCCCTAAAGTATTGTGGGCCCCAGGCACTGTATGTAATGGATAAGTCAGCCCCTGAGTAGAGGAGATCAAAATGTTTAATTGGCTGCCAAAAGTTCATCTCCTGGACTTGATAAGAACTTTTGAAATGAGTCAGAAAGAAATCACAACATGAGAAGAACACAATTACAAAAGAACTCAGTTCCATGATGGGACTAAGGTGGGGTGGGGTAGGAACAATGTATGCCATTCTGTGCTTCATGGAAGAATGGTAGGATAGAAAATCAAATGTTCCAGCAACTTTACATGCTAGTATTAAAAAAACAAATGTTATAACTTACTGATTTTTTTTCATACACAAAAAGATAATACATCTTCTGTGACATATATAAGGTCTCTCCACGTGATTAGGAGCCTTGAAAAACCAGGGTACCTGACTGCATGGAGAGGGGAAACACACATATGGAAAAAAAACCAATAGTATATAAGCCATAAATGGTGGCATAGGGGGTTCAATCAACTTTGTCTTTTTATTTGAAGCTTCGGACTATAATGTGGCCCTTTCCCGACCGTGTTGCCGAATGGCGGCATAGGGTGGGGGCCGTGTTTGCCTCTCCGGAAAGAGGGGAGGCAAACGGACCTTCCCCCCCATCCGGGGCTTGGAAGGGGGGGTGGAGCTGGTGGCTTTATTAGCCCCAGCCACGCCCCAACTGGCACAGTTTGAAGCGCTCTCAGCCAGGGAAGGACGCTTTACAGCGCTCGTCGGTGGGCTGAAAGCGTGTGGTGCGAGCCAACGGCTCGTATCTCTTCCGGTCGTGGTGGTCCTTGGAGTGGGTGAGGCAGCACAGATGAGTGGCTGGGTCCTTTTTATTTTTTCTTTCCCCCTATAGTGGCTGCAGCGGAGCGTCCTCTCCACCCCACTCCCTCCCACCCCTTCGCTTCATATTGGGGCGTCACAGGGACTGGCTTTCCTTCTGCCAGGGAGGTTAGGGCTTGAGAATCCTCTGGGAGTCATTCGATCCTCACTGTGGGAAGTGGGATGTCTCACCCCCCCCCCTCCCATTAGCCTATCTGGCTACCGGCTCCTGCGCCAGCTGGGTGGGTGACGGCCTATACAATGGGGTTCCTTGGGTGTTCTCCTCAGCCTCCCTTCTTTGGGGCAGTGGTGGGGTAAGGCCTAGTCCCCAAGGTCTGGCATTAAAAAAAAAAAAAATCAGGAGGACCGAGCCAGGACCTGATTGAAGAGAACAATTCTGAGTTCGATGGAGAAGGCAACACTCCAGATGCAGCAAGTTGCCCCAGGCGAGTGGGGATCCCGGCTCCGGTGGTGGTTGCGGTTAATGCAGAGGACTCAGAGGGTAAGCACAATAGACCAGGACCCAGTAGTGGGTGGCCCTGGGGTGGTTGGGGATCCCTGTACATGCCAGGTCCGGCTGGCTCCACGGCTATGTTCAGATCTAGTGGTGTGGGGAGGGGTTACCTAGCCAGCCCGGTGTTCCAAGGGCTTGGGCCCCATTGGCCAAGGTCAGTATTTCCCCTGGGGGCCTACTCAGGTCTCCTCAACAGCTGCTACACAATCCACTTTGCAAGGGGCTCAACCACAGCAGATGTCATAAGAACATAAGAGAAGCCATGTTGGATCAGGCCAACGGCCCATCCAGTCCAACACTCTGTGTCACACAGTGGCAAAAATTTTTATATATACACACACACTGTGGCTAATAGCCACTGATGGACCTGTGCTCCATATTTTTATCTAAACCCCTCTTGAAGGTGGCTATACTTGTGGCTGCCACCACCTCCTGTGGCAATGAATTACAATGCCATCTGGGTCTTTGCCCTGGGGTCAACACCTCTATAGCCAATGGCTGGCCAGATGGCCTGCATCACAATGGGGAGGATAGGGTTTGGCTCTGACTCCCTATGGGGCAGTCCTCTTTCAGTGTCGCCCCTTTGGAGACACCGCCATGCCCCTGGGGGACCACTTGACGGTGGCCACCAGGGAAAAGATTTTATGGGGGGAATATGTTGATGTTTTTAGCCTTCTTTATAGGGAGCTTGAGAAGAAGAACAAGGATGAATTAGAGGATAAGTACAAGGAGAAATTGAAGTGGAGAAAGGTGGATAGGAATTGGGTGAACTGGTTGCCAGGGTTTCTGATTTATGCAGGAGCGATTGTGCATGCTCAGCCTTTACGGGAGGCACCACTATTGCAATACTGTGACATCATCTATAAGGCTTATACAGACTTCTCAGGTGCTGCTTGGTTGCAGTATGATGAGGAGTTCCATATGAGGGCGGCTCTGAACCTGGCAATACCCTAGGACCAGATCAAACAGCAGCTGCAGCTGATGTTCCCGGCTAAGCCTAACAGTGGTGACAGGTCAGATAGTAGCCATCTCGTGAGTAAGCAGGTGAGTGTAGTAGGTCCCTGCACAGCAGCGGGGTAGCCGGTTCAGCCCCAGCTGCTGTGTTGGGAGTACACGTCGCAGGGCATGTGCAATAGAAAAATGTGCAAGTACAAACACAAGTGTCCACTGTGAGGGGGTTCACATGCCTTCTCCGCAAGCAACAAATCCAAACCAAGAGCTGTAAGCAAGAATCCAGGGGTTGGGGAGGGAATGCCCACGCATTAGGAAAAGAGTCCCAGTCCCATCAAACTGCGGGTACTTAAGGACCTTTTGACTGAGTACCCCAGGGTAGATGTCGAGAAGTCTTTGTGGGAGAGCTTTGAGTTAGGGTTTCATATTCCATTCCAGGGCCCCAGGGGATCCTTTATGTCATGGAATTTATGTTCGGTTCAGGGGATGGAACACGTGGTGAGGGACTAGATAGCAAAGGAGTGTGCGGAGGGCCAGGTACTAGGCCCTTTTGATAGCCCTCCGGTCCTGAATCTCCGGATATATCCTTTAGGTATGGTGCCTAAGAAGGCGGCGGGGGAATTTCGCTTCATTCACCACTTGCCCCCCCAAAAGGGGGGTCAGTGAATGATGCCATTCCTGACTACCTCTGTTCAGTTTGGTACACCTCCTTTGACCAGGCGGTTAAAGTGGTTCGGAGCTGCAGAGTGAGGGCAGTGATGGCAAAAAGCGACATTAAGTCGGTGTTTCGCCTCCTCCTGGTGCACCCCGACAACTTTGAGCTACAGGGTTCTATGATCGAGGGCAAATATTACATGGATAGAGCATTACCCATGGGTTGCTCTATATCATGTGTGGCCTTCGAGCGTTTTAGCACCTTTTTGGAATGGGCCCTACGGAGGACAGCTGGCTCAGCTAGCTCGGTCCATTACCTTGATGCTTTTTTGTTTGTGGGTCTGCGAGGGTCAGGCCAATGTACCCGGCTTCTCCATACATTTGTGGGCCTGGCCAGGGACCTTGGGGTCCCACTGGCCCTCCAAAATATGGAGGACCCCTCATTGGTGTTGACCTTTTGGGGCATCAAGTTGGACATGTGGCAAGCTTCACGGCTGCCTGTGGAGAAGGTTCAAGGCCTGAGGCTGAAATTGGTGGCACTGAAAGGTAGGCAGAAGATTTCCCTATTGGAGCTTCAGCAGAGAGTGGGCCACCTTAACTTTGCATGCAAAGTGGTGACCCCAGGTAGGGCCTTCCTGCGGCGGCTGTGTGATGCCATGGGGGCTTATGACTCCTCATCACCAGAACAGGCTTAGCAGTGGAATGCGGCAAGACTTGGAGGTGTGGGAGCAGTTTCTGTCATCCTTTAATGGCATCTCCTTTTGGCGCAATGACATGAGGATTGAGGCTGATCTGCAGATCACTTCTGATGCTGCAGGATCCATTGGTTTTGGGGTGTACTTCCGTGGACATTGGTGAGCGGAAAGTTGACCTAGGGAGTAGTTGAACAGTGCGCTATGCCGAAATTTGACCTTTTTGAAGTTTTTCCCAATAGTAAGTAAGTAAGTAAAATTTTATTTGTATCCCGCCCTCCCTGCCTCAGCAGGCTCAGGGCGGCTAACAGCATTTCATAAACATACAATAATAAATATAAAAACTTTAAATTTAACCATATAAACTTTAAATTTAACATCCTTTAAAAACCAGTCAATATAATTAAAATTATATAATTTAATTTAATCTGACAGTAATAATGGCATTTTGACGCTAATTTCTGTCAGTTTGCATAATTTTCATGATGACATAGGTCCTTAGACAGGACCGTGTTGGCGGACCCTTGATTAACAGCATTATTCAGCAGTCCGTGTATGCTAATTTGAAGAGGGTGGTCTTGCAGGCCCTGTGGAACTGATCAAGGTTCCGCAGGGCCCGCACCTTCTCAGGAAGCTGTTTCCATAGGGCAGGAACCGCGATTGAAAAGGCCCGTGCTCTGGTGTTCTGAAGCTTGATCTCTTTCGGCCCAGGGATAGTCGTCTTATTTTTCCCGGCTGACCTCAGTGCCCTCTGGGGTTCATATGGGGAGAGACAGTCCCTCAGATAGGCCGGTCCTCGGCCATATAAGGCTTTAAAGGTAATGACCAACACTTTGTACTGGATCCAGTATGTAATTGGCAGCCAGTGCAGTCCACGTAGCCCTGGCCGTATGTGCTCCCATCTCGGGAGTCCCAGCAACAGCCTGGCCGCCGTGTTCTGCACTAGCTGCAACCTCCGGGTCCGGCACAAAGGTAGCCCCAAGTAGAGGGCATTACAGTAGTCTAATCTTGAGGTGACCATTGCATAGTGGTAGCAGTTCAGCTCTGGGGGGCTGAACTGGCCAATCATGTCATGCATTTTTGGTGCGACAACCAGGCAGTGGTTCATGTCATTAACACTCTTACTTCCAAATCTGCCCCGGTGATGAGCCTGGTCAAGGCATTCACTTTATGTTGTTTGCGTCTGAATATTTTATTCCTCGCAAAGCATGTGCCAGGAGTTTGCAATGGTGTGGCGGATGCTCTGTCTTGCCAGCAGATGGAGCGATTTTGGCTGCTTGCGCCAGAAGCCGACCTTTGGCCGGCATGGATGCCCCCAGACATGTGGCAGCTTGGAGAGTTGAGGCTGACCGGGCAATGCAGTTAGCTCTGGCACCCAGTACCAGGAAGGCATACAACTGCTCTGTCCTGCAGTTTCAAACTTTTAGGGAACAGGTAGGGTTGTGTACACTTTGGCCTATCCCAGCTTTGCATCTTATGCAGTTCTGCATCCACTTGAAAGGTAAGGAACTTGTGGTTAAGTCCATCAGGGCAAATATGGCGGCCTTGGCATTTAATAATGAAATCCGGGGATTTTCAGATGCCACAAGCAATTTCAGACTGTGCAAGATGTTAGAGGGGTGGGCACGCGAACAAGGTCCTTGGCCTGACACCAGGCAACCCTTTTCCCCAGCAGTTTTAAAAGGATTGCATGTGGTGTGGACCGAAGTATGTACCTCAACTTTCGAGGCGGTATTGTTTGTTGCAGCAGCATTGACGGCTTTCTTTGGGGCCTTCAGGGTTAGTGAGCTAGTGGCAAGCTTGCGCCAAGATTGTTCCGGTTGTGCCTTACATTCAGGTAGCATTAAATTTGCTGGGGACCAGGTATCTCTTAGGGTACATAGATCAAAAACCAACCAGAAACAGAAGGGTGTGGTGATCACCTTGGGTTTGTATCACAAGCAGGAAATTTGCCCGGTGCTCGCATTAAAGAGGCATATTGCTACTCGGGGTGAGGACAAAGGTCCCTTATTTTACCATGCAGACCAGTCCCTTTTAACCAAGTTTCAATTCTGGACTGTCACCACGAGGTCCCTGGAGAAGCTTGGGCTTGGTGGGGTCAAATTTGGGACCCACTCATTCCGCATAGGAGCCACATCTATGGCTGCAGCTATGGGTTATCCTGGACTGGCTATTCAGCGGGTGGTCTGTTGGCAGTCTGCCGCCTACAAAAGTTATGTTTGCCCATTTGACGGCAAATAGGGTTCAGGTAATAGTTAAATGGTTCCCCTCATTTGGGCCATTCACTTTGTTCCATTTTATCTTCTAGGTGCTGTGGTATGGCGTGAGAGGCAAAGGATTCTGGTCACTGACCACAGCATGGTGTTTTGGGTGGCCCACCAAGCTTGGCAGATGCCAATTGGATCGCAGCTGGGGCTCAGTGAGTGGGCTGTGGTGGAGTGGCAGGGGAGCCGGGGCCTACATTGGTCTGGGCTCCTGCCATTTCTCTTCCAAGGGAGGACAGGTCCTCCGCCACATGTTTTGGTGGTCCACCTTGGTGGCAATGATCTCGGCTTGCTGAAAGGGAGGGCCTTTTTGCTGCAGGTGATCTTCGGATCATACGGAGCAGGTGGCCAGGGTGCTGATTCTGTGGTCCACCATCCTTCCTTGCAGAGTGTGGAGGGCAGCCTGGGATCCAGCGGGGATTGAAAGGGCCAGATGCAAAGCCAACAGGGAGGTCTGGAAGGCATTGTGTGGTGGCTTGGGTGTTTACCTGCCACATCCTGCTATAAGGTCGGAGTTGGGGGACCTATATCGGCAGGACAGGGTCCACCTGTCCATGAAGGGCAACAGGGCCTTTTTGCATGAGCTACGGCTGAGGCTTTGGTTGGCTCTGGGCCACCCAGTGGGCGCAAGTGCCTAAGCAGAGGCTTGGCATTGGCGGTGGCTGGAGTGTGCTTTGGGCTATTTAGGACACTGGTGAGCACCCTTGGTTTACCTTGTTTGAGGGGAAGTGGTGGGATGGAACGGAAGCTGGGCTGTACAGCTCTTTGCTGTGATGTCCGCTATAGGGTTCCCTCCTCTGTTAAGGCCTGCCCCGGGGTGCAGGGCCTGGGCGGGGGAGGGTAAACCCAGCCTTAGCTGGCCTGGCATTAGCCAGTACAAACTGGCTACTGCTGGGGGCTGGGTGGCTCACCCTTGCCGGACAGGGAAGGGTCAGGGGTTTCCTTTGGCCTGTCCAGCAGTTTAGGTTGCCCCGTGCTGTAAAAATGTTCAATAAAGTTGCCCTGTTTTATTACCCAAAAATCAAAGTGTTTGCCTCGTTATTCCAACTGGGGGGGGGGCAAACAGGAATGGACCTTTAAGAAGCCAAGCAGTTATAATGCAAGGCTTGTTATAATGGGCTGCATTCAACTTGGTTGTGCAGATCTAATATAAAGGAAAGCATTTTTTTTCTTCTTCAGGATATTTCTGAAAAATAACCTACATAGGCAACTTGTGATGTGTGAAATGGGATTGTAACATAGCTGGATTATGGATTAAGAGAGTCCTGAAGTGTAAAGTGTGTGCACACAAAAGCTTATACTTAGAATAAACTTTTGTTGGCCCCCCCCTTTTTTTTTCAAACAGAAAACCAATGAAAACTTTTGTTTGTCTTAAAGGTGCCACTGGACTCAACCTTTATTCTAAGAGGGACCTGACATTCATACAGGCCAAACAGGCAAAGCACTAAACCCAAGCATTAGCAATGCACTCCTCTGCAGAGCTATTCTAGTTCTAGCCTTTTAATTTCAATTGGGCTTCGAATGGAGTAACTGCACTATAAGAGCTTCAATCCATATATGTTGAAACTAATATATAAAGACACACAATATAGGACATAGGGATGTGTTTTGCAGCCCCATTGGTTTTAATTACTCCTAAATGAGCATAACAGAGCATGGTGTTATAGTCAGTGATAATAGAAGTACAACTTCAGAAGCATGGTTATCATAAAGCTCCTGCAAGAAAACATTTGCCAATTTGTCCACCACAATTTGCCAAAAGGCTGAACAGAGAGGGAAGGAAGTGGAATATTATTTCAGAGGGATTTTTTTTAATGTACACACAAAATCTTTGTATGATTACCCTGATCACCCCTAAATCATGCCAAATGATTATTTGCCTAGTTAACAACCGTTTGCTGATTGTTAAGTTGTGTGTGAGTTTAAAGTTGCAGCCAACTTACTGTGACCTCAGCAAGAGTCTTTCAAGGCATGTGAGATGTAGAGTCTTCCTTGGTAGTCTCCCTCCTAAGTATCCACTCTAATTAGCTTCTGAGATCTGATGAGATTGGATTATACCATGCCACCTTCCCTCCCATTATTAAGCTAACAGCATGTCATAGCACTGATCTGCAATATGTAATTCATCTATTTCCAGAAAGAGTGACTGTGATGAACTGCACCCTTTTAAAAGTCTCTAAGTACTGTATAAACAGAGTAAAGGTTTGTGGAGGGTTAATTCTTCATGGAGCCAGAGAGCTGAGTGACAGGCTGCTCTGAGCAATCTGATTAGACAGCATCAGCTGAGCAGACACAGTCATGAGAGAGCTAGCTGGGTGCTGAGGAGAGGGAATCAGATTTATGCTTTGACTGGAGAAAGTCCAAAATCTGTCTTGACAAAGAGAATCTGATTTCAGCCTTGGCTGAGAGTGGTTTAACACAGTCAGGAGAACTTGGGAGAAAGTAGCCAGGAGGTTTGGGAAGTGTACAGAGACTCCCATTCAGGCCAAGGAAAAGGGAAACATCTTCTAGGGGGAGAAGATTCCCTACCTGGATGAACAGGGAAAATAGCTCTGAACAGTACAAAGATCCCTGGTCTGGTGTGAATAAAAACTTGGAGTTCTTTATTCAAAGTGTTTCATAGGAGGAAAATCATATATTGGTTTTCAGTTATATTTTACCAATGTATGTCTTGATTCAGAATATATGTTGTCTTTCAGGTGACAAACTTTTGATGCATACATATGTCATAAAATGTGTAACATCTGTTCACCCTAGCAGACCTAGGAACTACAAGTTTTCACTAACCTGAAGTCAGCTGCAGATTATTTCAATGTAAAGTCATGTCAGCAACGATTGCTTGTTATGTACAACTCAACAGACTGATATGCACAACAGTTTTATTTCTGCCGTCTTTAAAGAGTTTGATGGGGATTTATACATTTGCTGCAGTGAAGTCAAGGCTGAGCACTGGGAGCTTTTCAAAGGCCACTCAGTGAACTAATGAATGAGACAAGATTTGAAGAAAAGTCTTCTTGACTCACAGCTGAGCCTGTAATGCATGTGCTATATCAGGTGTGAAACATGGCAGCTTGATATGATTGCTCTAAGTAGTGTTTAGACTGAGGGAACAACCACAACAGGTTTGAAATAAAGCCTATCTAAGCACCAAGTTTCACATATCTTCATATGAAAGACAAACACTATTTTCAGTAGAACAAAGTAGGAGTCAAGTTGCATCTTTAAGACCAACAGAGTTTTATTCAGAATGTAAGCTTTCGTTCTAAGCACACTTCATCAGATGAAGAATCAGGTACAGTGAGCAGAGCTACATATAGCCGGTAGGCAGTGGTTTAGAATGTGGTTTAGAATTTTGCATTCTAAACCACTGCCTACCAGCTATATGTAGCTCTGCTCACTGTACCTAATTCTTCGTCTGATGAAGTGTGCTTAGAGCATGCAAAAGCTTACATTCTGAATAAAACTTTGTTGGTCTTAAAGGTGAAACTTGACTCCTATTTTGTTCTTCTGCTTCAGACCAACACAGCTGCCCACTTGGAACTATTTCCAGTGTTAGCTAAGACCTTCATAACAGCAAACCCAATCAACTTTAAAACTTGGATCAGTCCACCTCAGATCAAAATTTGTGTTAAGGATAATGGAGGCCACACAGAAAGTTTATAACCAACAAGAGCATTATTGTAACCACAAAGGTTGATCAGGAGAAGACCTCAAAATGGCTATCAGCAAGGGGCAAAAATGAACTGGAACTGGGAAGGCTAAGAAGCTGAATTCTTGCACTTCCTAGTCAGAAGAGCCAATACACTGCAATTTGCTTCACAGTAAACTTTTAACACCAAGAAAAAATATACTCATTTGCAACACCACTGTGATTACTTAGAATCCCTCCCTGTTACTATTACCCTGAATATTGTCTCTTGCAACCTTTAAAGGCAAGCAATGCTTGTAAACAAGTTTTGATTGAAACTAAAACATTGCATTAGATCTGTGAATATGAACAACTGACCTGGCAAGAGAAAACTATTTTCCCGTCAAAGAGGCTTTTCTGCATTGCATGCCAAGTCATGCCATTTGTGTTGTTTAAAAGAGGAAATTGAAATGAAACAACTCAACTTCTATTAGGGACAAAAATGCTCCAGGTAAATGCGTTACTTTTTACTACAAAAACAAGCTTGTTAGGTTGATGCACAAGCAGCAAAGGTTTCAAGTACCCATTTGATCAGAGTGCATTTTAGCACTTACAATGGATTTCCTTCTCAAGTCTCCAGTCTTTCAAAGGTGATATATCACTAAATGTGATACATTTAGTGAAGATCAAAGCTGAAGCAAACTGAAATGATTCCACCTGATGGTGTTTATGTTACTACTATTGGAACTTTACAGCAGGCCTAAAAGCTTATTGTGTCCAGTTTGTGTTTAAGTCATCCGATATCTGGTTCCGTTTTTGCCACTGACCACAGTAAAATATGTGTGGATTTCTTACTGCTATATACTTTTCTCCCCATGGATATCTCAAGGAACGTATCTATATCCACCAATTTTCTGACCTCCAACCATGGAACCTTAATGTTCCATTCCTAAAAAGGGTGGGACAAAAATGCCACCTGTACCATTCAGTTAGGAAGCAGACTTCTCTGTAAATGACAGCAACTCGAGGCAGAACAGCGCCCTAGGCAGGGCGCACCGCCCCATCCAAAAGCAGCGGGGAACAGCCGCACACCTTCACTGCAGAGCATGCTCTGAGGCTGCCCAAGCTCCACCCCTGCAATTGATGCAGCTGGCAGAGTGATGGGCAGTCTCATGGCATGCTCTGCATTGCAGAGGCGCAGCTCCCCTGCAGCCGCTTTCACTGGTATTTCCCTTGCCTCGGAGGCGAGGGCGGGTGGGAGGGCCATTCTAGTGCCCTCCCGGGGCTCACACTGGGGCCCTTGCCAGGGTCCCACCACAGGCAGTTGCCTGGGCTGCCTAGTGAAAGGCCCTGTCTATAAAGGTCTTTGCCCAGGCATCATAGAAGGGTACCTAGATGTCCCCTTTTCCTTACTCTGACCTCATTTCAAAGCGGAAAAGAGGGAACTCTTAATGTTCTAGATAGGCAGATCCAGGAATGAAGGGATGCAAGACTGCTGCCTTGTTTTTCCCTGCAGCCTTTCATCATAGCTGGTAACTATGAGGAAGAGGACCCTGAGTCAGAGCTGTTTCCTGAATCCAGGCACAAAAAAGGGAGCTAAAAACACAACCCTGCACAAGAAGGATAATCAAAGGGATTGGAACAATGAAAAAGATTAAAATATAACTATGAACATAGTACAAATGCACAAAACATCAGTATTTTTGCATTTCTACATGTATTATTAGATTAAAAACAACAGTCAGGTGGCTCAGCATAAAAATGCCTAATCTCATTATCAAAACAAAAATCAATTTTAAAAAATACAGGTTTAAAAGTACATATTGTCTACATATGCAAAAACATGTGTTTCAGCACAAGAACTTCTCCAATAGTATAAATCAAACCAAGCACTCCATTAATTTAACAATTAAATACAGAAAATGGATCATACAAATAATAGACCTGATTCACACTAAGATGTTAACTTGTGGAGAAAGTGGTATCAAATTTCCTTTTAATCTAGCCTGGGCAATTCATTAAGATGCAGAATGCTTCCTTTGGTCAGATCAGAAATGCTCAATGATTTGACCTAAGAAGATCTTTCTAATCAAGATGCAGAATATTTCCTTTGCTTCTGGGAGTGGGGGATTCCCCATCTCCAATGAGGGGCTGACAACTTTATTTTAAGGCAAGTCAGAAGCAGAGATGGGTTGCCAATTGTCTTCCTCTGCATAGTTTCCTTGGTGGCCTTCAATCCAAGCTTCCAAGATCTGATGAGATCCAACTATACCATGCTGCCTTCCTTCCCAAAGTGTGTTAAGCTTTAATTCACAAATGTCAGTTTAATTGTTGGCTCTGAACACCCATTAAGAATGGTTGATTAAATTAGGATTGTAAACTTTATTCAGTTAAATCAGAAAATCTATCAAAGAAGTTTTAAATGGTTCATCAATGAGGTCTACTTTCAGTGAGGGAATATTTTTTTTAAAAAAATGCATTTTAACAAACGGCAGTTCAGTTTATTAAATTTATAAACTGTCTTGCCTTTTCTTCAGTATACTGTAAAAAATCCAGCTATTTTGAGCCTTAAGAAATATTAAAAAGCATTCCAGTAATTAATTGATTAACTGGCAGATGAATTATCAGTGAAATGTTTTGACAGCTCTTGTTGAAATTATTTTTGCTTTTTTTAATTTTACAGAGCATATGCTATTAGATCCTTACAAAACAGGAGCTGCAAATAAAATACAAATGTAACATATGTGAGATCAAAGTTTTTACTGCAAGTGAAATAATCAGATTGGAGCAAAACATTTATACTTCTTCTAAGTCATGATATTGTTGTTTACAACATCAATAAAGGGTTGCTGTTTTCCCAGCCCTTCACATCCTTACTAAATAACTTACCAGAACAGTATATGTTCTGGGTTAAAGTATGTGCTCTCATTTTAGTTAATAACATTTCTTTTCTTTTTCTAAAAAAAATCTTTATTCGTGGGCTTGTCTCCCTCATAGAGCTGAAATACCCACTTGGTTTAGCACAGAGGGCAAGTTTAGTGTAGTGGTTAAGTGTGCAGACTCTTACCTGGGAGAACAGGGTTTGATTCCCCACTCCTCTGCAGCTGCTGGAACGGCCTTGAAAAGGAAGCTTCTGTGAGAGCTCTCTCAGCTCCACCCCCCTCACAGGGTGTCTATTGTGGGGAAGGAAGGTAAAGGAGTTTGTACGCTGTTCTGAGATTCTGATTGAAGGGCAGGGTATAAATCCAATATCATCATCATCTTTTCCTCCTCCTCCTCGCTAACATCTCTCTCCTGTCCAATTTTATGAAACCTATGAGTGGGTAAAATGTCAGCAATGAGCATTGATTTCTATTCTACTGATTTTGTAAAAATATATTTACAAACACAAAACAGAACATTTGTGTTTTAATTTAAAATTATTCTCCTTTGAATTCTCATTTTTTACTAATCAAAAAAGTATTTTAGACAGAAGATCCTTTGCATTGTACTCCATAGTGTCTATTTGAGACCCAGTTTGTTACAATGGTGGAGTGTTGGATTAGGACAAATTTCTGCTTAGCCATGAAATTCATTATGTGGCCTTTGGCCAGTCACTGTCTCTTCATAACACAACTATCAGTGGTGTTGTGAGGATAAAACAGAGGGGGATCCATCCATGTATGCCACCTTGGGCTCTTCATTGAAAGGATGGGATGGAAATGTCAGTATACATTATGAGGCTATCAAACTAAGACACAATAATTCTTAAAATCCTGTTTCTTGCATAAAATAAAGTCTTTGATGTATTGAAACCAGGGAATGTTGTAATTGCTCAGTATGAATTGCTTAACTGCAAAATATATTACATGTCCAACAATGGGACATGCATGCACTCTTGCTCTCTCTTTCTCTGATGTATCCACACAATGTTAAGTTTGTTCTGTTTCCATGCATTTCTCTGGTGCTTGTTTTTAATATTAGGGAATGTTGAGATATTCTTACCTTGAGTGTATGACACAAAATCAAGTACAGTGTAGTTTGGATTGTGTATACTGATTATGGATGTTAAAAACAAAACAAAAAAATTGGGGGGTATTCAGGTCTTAAAAGTTCATGG
The DNA here is from genome assembly GCF_032191835.1 of Heteronotia binoei. Classification (NCBI taxonomy): domain Eukaryota; kingdom Metazoa; phylum Chordata; class Lepidosauria; order Squamata; family Gekkonidae; genus Heteronotia; species Heteronotia binoei. The sequence continues at coordinate 45,470,890 of NC_083229.1, forward strand.
GGTTGAATGTCTCCTAAAAGCAGATTCAGTAGCCAAATCTGATTCAAGAGATATTCAGCTATTCCCGAATATGTGGCTCCATTATACCCTACGGGCCATTGAAGTCAATGGCAAAATAGGGTAAATTGAATGGTGGCTGGGGGGTGGAGGCCCCAAATTTGCCAAGCAACTGCGGGAGCCTCTCCCCCACAGAACCCCCAAGTTCTAAAAAGATTGGACCAGGGGTTCCCATTCTATGGGACCCCAAAGTGGTTGCCCCCCCTTCCCCATTGTCTCCTATGATGGGAAAAACATGCAAAACCAGGCAACAGTCAGATTCTCCTATAGAATATCTGCAAGTGGAAAGTCAATTGTAGTGAGGATGCCCAGCAGAACAAGTGCCACTGTGGCAGTGCCAGTGCCACACACAGGACTCACAAATCTGAGAATCTCTCTGAATTACAAACCTAGGGGGGTGCTTTCTGCAAGGACCACAGCACAGCAACAACGTATTGAATGCACTGGTGCTAAGCAGCACAGTAATATGCCAACCTAATAGTGATCAGGCCAGTGGCACAACCCTACCAACTACTGCCCATCAGTTGAACCCAGTGTCCTTTTGGCCTGGGTATACCAAAAGATGAATGGACATACATCTGAAATCAAGATTCACAAAGCTGAGCAACCTGTTTTACTGCAACTTTATTTCTGAAACAGACTGGAATCCCCTCTCTTCTATTAACCCTGTCCTCCTCCTCTGTTCTAGTCTGTTTCCAAAATAAGACCAGTGGCACTTTCAAAACCAACCGAATCTGAATTCTAGAAAAATTAAGAGATGAGTAAATTATTATGTTCACTGGGATAGGAAGCCGATATTAAGTACTGGGGGTTCCTGTGCCTTGAGTATTTTTGTGGTGACTGGTCTCTCGGCTTTGTTATGATAGATAGGAATACTTCTTTCTTTGGGTGCATGCCATGCCAGAACCAAGAATGAGAATAAGTATGGTGCAGTGATAGATTCCCAAGCTACTTACTTTTAAAAGAAGACTAGAGATGATATTTATGCAACTTATTGCCACAATAGTTAAGGTACCCCTTGAGCAGCCTTGATGTCTCAGAAGCTTCTTTTAAAGCTTTTAAAACCCAAGTGAATTTTCTTTCTTACAATGCAGTGCTACAGAAATACCATACGTATTTCTTCTGTATGGCTGTGGTTCAGTATGCAACTTCTATGGAAAGTCCATGCCCCATCTCTGCTGCTTAGCACTGGTGTGTTGAATGAACTGGTTTTGTGCTGTAGTTTCTACAGAAAGCCTCAATCTCAATTTTTAAATCGGAGAGATTCTCTAATTTGAACTAATGTCCTGTGCTTTGCACTACCATTACCACAGTAGTACTTGTTCTGCTGGGCAACTATGTTCCTTGCATGCTAGTACCCTCAGCACAGCTGACTTGACTGCAGATTCTCTAGGAGAATCTGACCTTCCCGGGGTAGGTTTTCCCATCATAGATGGTGCCTCTTGAGCTGAACCCATAGTCCAATCATTTTGGAAGTCAGAGGTTCTGTGGGGGAAAAGCACCAGAAGCAGCCCTGCAAATTTGGTGCCTCTTACTCCAGAGTCTGCTTTTTCCCCATCATAGGGGAAAAGGGCCCTCTTTGAGTGCCCCTAGAATTGGACCTCCTGGTCCAATCTTTTTAAAATTTTGAGGTTCTGTGGGGGAGAGGCTTCTTCAGCTGCCTGGCAAATTTGGAGCTTCTACCTCAACCTCCCTCCCCTCCAGCTGCAGTTCATTATACCCTATTTTTGCCTTTGACTTCAATGGCACACAGGGTATTATGGAGCTGAATGGCCGCCAAATTTTGGTGGCTATCCATGACTGCTGTATTTGGCACCTGAATCAGATCAAAGAATCTGATTCAGCTCTATATGGCCCAAATACAGCGGAATCTGTTGTTTCTCATGGCTGCATTTGGTTCAGCAGAACCAAACTCACACTCCTAATACTGATCTGTGAATCCTTCAGAAGGTACATACTATTGCCTTTCAGTGGGTTGTTGGACCTAATAGTGTTTGGTCACTTCTAGGGATAGGCAAGAACTGAAAAGAAAACCATGGTTTGAGCATAAACTGAGCCAGTTTGTGGTTTGTTTTGAACCAGTTCATTTGGTCATGCCAATCCTGAACCAAAAAACAAACTCCCATTTTCATGGAGGTTTGGGTGGTTCGTTTTAGCAGTTCATTCTCCAGAGAGACTGGTGCCAATTCAATAAATTCCTAGGCAACACTGTGGATGGATTCGTGGAGAATCCTAGAAACACCCAAATCAGTTGTCTATAGCTTGATTGGCAGATTATATACTAGCATAATGCTACACCCTGACCCAGCTGCTTTCACTTTGCAGCACAAAAAGAGTTAGTTGTCCTAACATTGTATGTGCAGTTGTGGAAGCAAGAAAAAATACCAGAGAAATGGGATTGGATTGTGAAAGTTTTATCGTGGAGCGAGATGGACAAATTAACAAGAACTTTAAGAGATTATGATTTAGATGTGTTTAAAAAGGAGTGGAAGAAATTTAGAGGATATATAGAGAAAGAGTGGAATGTAAAAAGACATTGGACAATTTTTTAACATGAATATGAGAAAAGAAGGATATTGAACTTTGATTGGTTTAGGGTACCTTTATAACTGAACTTAAGGATATAACCTCGGCAGGAGTCTAGTAACTGAGGGAGGGGGGATTGGAAAATATCATATGGGTTAGAGATAGTAATGATATAATTAGATATTGTTACCATATGCTATCAATAAAATTGTTTAAACACAAAAGAGTTAGTTGTCCTGAGAGCAGAAGAAGAGTTGTTTGCTGCATGACTGATTTAGGGGAGGCTTTGTAAGACTCCTTTCCTCCCCACACACACAGTGGGTCAGTTTTTAAAATGCCTCCCTTGATTGGGAAGGTATTCCTTGCTGTGGTTTCAGGGACCAAACATGGAAATAGAACTGAGCTTTCCTGGGGGAAACCCACTATAATTTGGAAATCCCAAATCCCATATTTGCCAAACTTGGAGAGTGGGTGGAGGAGAGACTACTGAAGAATCCCTGTGAGTTTAGCATCTCTAACTTCCAAGGGAGCTGATCTACCATCTCCCAAACCAAATGAACAAAACAAACTATTAACCAGTTCAGGAAAATGGTGGTTCACATAAATTCATGGTTCATGATTTGTACAATCAAATGAACCATGAACCAATATGAACCACCATTTTTGCAGTTCATGCCCATCCCTAGTCACTTTTCTTTCTATAATTCTATACTTCACAATGAAAACATATTTCTTTGTGAAAGTGTAATTTCCACATATCGGGCAGTTTGTACCCAACCCCACCCCATCCCTCCATTTTGAGTTCCCTACTAACATTTTAAAGTGCTGCAGTCCCCAGAGGGCTCTCATACAGTTCTGTGGATCATATAGTTTGGCTATACGATGCTATATATCATTAGCATCTATCAAAGAAATTGAAGTTATTTTCTTTCTACCATACAGACCAATGGTAAGACTAGACTGCTGATAAAATAATACAGATGAAATAGTTTGAGATACATGGAGGTAAAATATGATTATGACTTCTGATCTTTAAGGATTGTGAAATCTTGCACTGCCCTCTTATCATGGCTAATTTAATTATGAAATGTTCCTTCACATTCTGTCATTTGTTTGAAGTAACTCCTCAACCCTCAGCTATGCCATTACATTCTTTCCAATACATTTGTTGGCAGACAAAACCTATCAGACATATGAGAGGACTAAACCCCACAGGAGATTTTAAACCTTGGTTGGAACTGTCTCTGTTTGCTAAGCAACACATCCATTTCCTCTTCTGTGACAATATGTTTAACCTGTGGTGCGGGTTTTTTTCACAGTAGGCTTTAAAATAAGCAATTAGAAGACATAGCGTTTTCTTCAGGTTGATGTATTATGCACTCAAATACAATTGACCTTCAAGGCACCAGGAGTATCAAGGGAAATAGCAACTATTCTTAAGTCCCTAAAGCACTATGGGATAAAGTAAAGAACCAAATATTTTTTAACTATTACATTGCTTAGTGTCATGGACATATGTCCTCTTGAAACAGAACAACTCTAAGTAGACTGTTTATTTATGACACATCTACAATACATCTGGAAAACAAGGCATGGTTTATGGATAAGGTTTGAGCTTCAAAATTTATGTCCAAGACTTTTCATAAGATTTGAACTTCAGAATTTATGCCCAAGGTTTTTCATGCTTGTATAGTTTATGAAATTCTTATCACTTTGAAACAATGCTTCCCCTTTCAGTCCTTATCCCTGGGGCGTATTTTTAATGGACATCTGGGCACTTTTGGAAATGCAGATAGCAATGTAAGCCTTGTAAGAAAATGCACACTATATTGGTAGGCAGCATTCCAAGAAACTTTATGCCTACCTGAATACCAAATTATCACTCAGGATTACTGGAAGAAGTATTTATTTATCTGGGGAACAGATTAAGAATGTACAAAGTCCTTAATCTAGGTCTATAGTGAACATATGTAAGATCATAAATACAGCTACAAAGACTTACCTGGCCTCAAAGAAACTACTTCCTCTCTTGATTCACATCACATCCATAGGTGTCAAAGTCTGGCTGTTTCTACTTGCATCATCAACTGACAGTGACAGATTGCAAAAGGCGAAGGAGACAAAATCTCCTTCCCTCTATTATTTTACCCCTCCTCAATTCTTTGCACTACCCATTCTGAAGTGACATGTACCAAACAGCAAAACAATACTTTTTTTGTAGTTCTTTTCCTAAAGGTCACAACAAGTGCTCAATAGATTTTGTTTCTCTCCTTGAAACCTACAAATGTATCAGTAGCAGAACTCTCTCATTCCAGACATTCTCTAGACTTCTCTTTCTTTACAGGTTACTTTACAGCAGGTGATGTTTCTACATGGATGTCACTTCCCATGCATGTGTGACAAACACAGACGGCTATTTTGCCATGACCTCTGTAATGAAATGTGTGTTCATTACATATGATGAGATGGGCATGTGATGAATGATCTTTTCTTTCCACAAGTGCCTACCCTCTAGTAAATTGATCTCAGCTGTTGTTGTTAGTGGCCTACTGACAGTTTTCCGCTATTCGTGAGGACTATCCTTAGATGCAGAGAATTCACACGAGCAATTTTTTTTATTAGAAGCAGCAAATGCACTGTGCAAGGACCTTTCTTCTTTTGTATAGTGAAGTGCTCTTGTGAAAGCATTATCAATGCAGTAAAGTTGCAAATGGCCATGGGACCAAGCCTTGGAATCTGTTCTGCTAATGGCACAGTCTATAAGAAAGCAATTTCCAGGATGTTGTTTTTTCACCAGATGGGCTACCAGTACTGTTTGATCACAGTCTCAGCCTTGGACCTATGCATGAGTTCCATGCTCTGTTGTGGGGTGCACATCTTTGAACACTAAAACTTCTATTTGTAAAGTGTACCTCTGGTATTTCAAGGTCTCCCATCCAAATACTTGCCAGAGTTGACCTTGCTTAGCTTCTGAGAGATCGGGCTCATCTGGGCTATCCAGGTCAGGGCCATAACCAGAACTTTTAATGGGAGAGCTGGCATTCTATTTGTAAAGGGTACCTCTGGTATTTCAAGGTCTCCCATCCAAATATTTGCCAGAGTTGACCTTGCTTAGCTTCTGAGAGATTGGGCTCACCTGGGCTATCCAGGTCAGAGCCATAACCAGAACTTTTAATGGGAGAGCTGGCAGCTCTGTGGAAGCATACATGGAACTCATTCATAGGATTCAGGCTTTTTACCTGTAGGACATTATTTAAATCATACTGTACTGAACTGAAACAGTAGCCTCATTATGTAAACATTTATGCTCCTTGCAAAATGGTACCCCCTTTTATTGACTTTTGGGGAATATAAGTGGAGAGGAACTATTCATGTGACCCCACCTCTGGCATAAACCATTTTCCTCCACAGCATTCCCCTAACATTGCTGCAATCCTGACTCCTGATTGTTGGCTGCTTCAACCCTATTTCTTTTCTTTCAAATTGGCTTTCTTTTTCCTGGCAATGTTGTCATTGCAAACTAATTTGATTTGCTATCCAATGATTTGAAGCAGAAAAAAAAGGGGGAGGATACTGAAGCTACAGATGATCAGGACACCAAAGGGATACAAAGGTAAAAAAGAAGGGGTAATTTCAGAGTCACAAAGGGTCCTTTATAGCAGGGGTCCCCAACCCACAGGCCATGGACCAGTACTGGTCCATGGCCTGTTAACAATTGGACCATGAATTGTATAATTATTTCATTATATATTACAATGTAATAATAATAATAATAATAATAATAATAATAAAACATTGGACTTATATCCTGCCCTCCACTCCAAATCTCAGTGGCTCACAATCTCCTTTATTTTCCTCCTCCACAACAGACACCCTGTGAAGTGGGTGGGGCCAAGAGAGCTTTCCCCAGAAGCTACTCTTTTAAGGACAACTCTGCCACAGCTATATTTATTTATTTTTATTTATTACTTTAGTTTTCTATCCCGCCCTCTCCTCAAGTGGACTCGGCAGCTAACAGTCAGTTCCAATATCTATAATGCAATTTAAAACAAATAAAATACAATTAAAACATTTTGTTGGTGCTGTGGCTGACCCAAGGCCATTCCAGCAGCTGCAAGTGGAGGAGTGGGGAATCATTCCAGATAAGAGGCTGCACACTTAACTACCACACCAGAATAAAGTGCACAATTCTATCATCCTGAAACCACCACCCCCCCAGTCCATGGAAAAATTGTCTTCCACAAAAGCAGTCCCTGGTGCCAAAAAGGTTGGTGATTGCTGCTTTATAGGATCAAAAGTGTTATTTCTCTCTCTCTCCCTCCCTCACACACCCACTCCAATTTGGTACAGCACTGGCATCACACAATTTTTGTGGATTAGCTTGCAAAACATGTTTTTATGGATGTCAGAAACCTTACACCACCATTTTCTATTATTAAAGATTCTGCAAGCACTCCAGATCTGTTTTTTTTCTCTGCTTGGTTTCCATATAAACAGAGTTGTCATTAACTGAGCGCCTTTGGGTGGTGGCCTTATTCATGCACGCACCAGAGAATATTACTTGGATTCTTCTGTCATCTAAAAGTTTGGAATTGGTTGATATTTATAGCAATCTGTAATAAAACCCTCTTGGGACAAAGGTCTCCATTGAAATAGGGTCATCGGTCTTGCTATTGACATACCTGTTAAAGAATGGAACTCCTGCTGTGTCTCATTACCTCTGATGTTACACCATGCTTCTCTAAAGGGAATGCAATATAATCTGTTTTACAGGGTGGATATCACATCATATCAGTTGTTTATAATGAAGCTTAGACCAGATGTATTGTGCTGGCGTCATGGTGACTATGAAGGATTTGGTTATCTGATGGAGCATAATCCAGTCATATAAACTTTTTCAGTATGAAATTTTTCAGTTACACTGTTACTGCATCTTTGGGTATTTTGACTGCCAAATTCCTAAGGAAGCAATTGCTTTGCTTCTTGGAGATATGCATAGTCTTTCTTTTAGTCTGTTTTATGCATTTCCTGTATTACTTGGACACTTCTATCATTTAACAGTTTGGAATTGGCAGTCACTATATGTGTGTTGAAATTGGAATGGAGACAACTGGAATCAGCAACAAAAGATTTGTTCTCAAGCTTTTTTAACAATCAGAAGCCATGTAAGATTTTGAGCAAATTGATATAATCAAGATATCAGCTGTCTGTTAAAGTAGCTAGCACCTAGTGCAAGGGCATGCAGAAAGGTATTCAAGGGTCTGATGTCCAATTCTGGATTAGAATGTTCTTTGTCCAGAAAACTAACAAAGTCAAATTCTATCCAGAGTATCAACCTTTTGCTCTGGGCAAGAGAGATTTGAGCAAGATGTTCTTCTAGTGGTTCCTTTAAAAATATATCTTAATAGCTAACAGCCCCATTCAGTAACTATTTGATCCACAATAGGAGGAAGGGAAGAGGATAAGTTGAAAACACCAGGACTTTTTTTGTAGAAAAAGCCCAGCAGGAACTCATTTGCATATTAGGCCACACCCCTGACACCAACATTGTCCTCACAGGGCTTTTGTGTAGAGAAAGCCCAGCAGGAACTCATTTGCATATTAGGCTACACCCCTGATGCCAAGCCAGCCAGAACTGCATTCCTGTGTGTTCCTGTTTAAAAAAAAGCCCTGGCAAGCACATTTATGCTAGCTCACCCTTGTCATACAGAGGTTTCTTAGGTTTTATTTGTTCAAAAGCCAGGTGCTGCTGTTATAGATGCATCACAGCCTCCACTTTGGTTGGGCTGGGTCATCATGGAAACAGTTTAAATAGTTTGAAAGCCATCTTGTTAGGGTTTAAGGATTTTATAGTTTTTAATGTCTAATGTATTGTTTTATAATCACTGCTGTAACCCAGCCTGAGTCCATTCATGGGAGGCAGGGAGGAGCTAGAGAAATTGGGGGGGGGGGGGTTAAAAGAAGGAGAGAAGTGTTCACTTAGCACAGTCAGGACTATATCTTTGTAAATGTTTCAATGCTCTAAGAAAATATAAGCCATAAGACTTACAACATACACGTCCTAAAGTCATACATTCAAGTTTCAATGGAATGACGTGACATACAACTAATGTAACACCGACCCATACAAGACAACCCTTCAACACAGGCAATGGGTTGGAGGCAATGGGTTGGAGCCTATGTCTCCTTTCCACCAAACCTTCATCTGAACAGAGAAAGACTTTATTTAACAATAAAATAAATATTTCCATAACAAACAAAAAAAACCATTACCCACTGAAGGAAGTCTTTCTACCTTGAAGGAAGACTCAGCAGAAGAGAGTCATAGGGTCCAAAACATTCAGTCTAAATAGACTAAACACATGTAGCTATGTAACTTGGTTTCTGCAAAACCCCACTTAATTTTATAGCATATCAGTCAGAAGAAGAAGGGTCACTGTGATTCTCTTTCCTACCCCTCTCCTCCACATACCTAGAATGAATTTATGCAGGGACCTTTAGACACAAACCTCCAGAAACACAGTTTAAGATCCACCTCCCACACCCCAAAAAATCAGAATTATACTCAACTTGCTTCAATGATACCAAAACATTCTCATTGAATAAACATAGTTACATTCCGCAGAGCTTTACAGGGAGTCAATGCTAAATGAAAGCACATCAAGAAGAAGAATAACATTCATAAAACATCATAAGGAATGGCACATTCTGTCTACACATCTGATTCTGAATTCTGTTTCATACAGTGATATATTGTTTGATATAGTGATGGTTTTTGATAGCTTCACATTATTGTCATGAACAAGGAGTTGCTATACTCTGGACACATTATTTGCCATATAACTAACCTGTATGCTATTGTCTCTCCTTCTCTGCTGATGGAATTATTGGAATTTAATATCTATTAATTTAAATGAAATCCATGGCTTTGCTGCTATGCCTTTTATTTATGTTCCTATTACAGTTTCTTCTGCATTAACATGACTCACATCGATGTCATTCTTTAACAGCACTGCCTAGCAGCATAAATTAATTTACAACAGACTGTTCTCCTCTGCATCAAAAAATGAATCCAGCATGTTTTATATACCACTGTGGATGAAAACATATTTTTCTGCTTTTCAAGGGCAATAAAATTATGTACATTTTAACATCAGTAATCAGTTTTAAGGGCAATATGATTTCCAGACTGGCAGCCCCTATGCAGTAAAATTTATAAGAAGCTACAAGGGGGGGGGGAGAATTCTATATTGTATGATAATAAAAAATTGATATAATTTTAGTGGTTTAAAGGCCTGAGAAGAATCATACAGTAAACAGTTCTCCCCTGGACTATGCAACAATTACGGCTTTTAAGAGGCATGTTTTGGACACTTCATGCATTGAAACATTGCAGTTTCATATGACTCTCTTCTGCTAAGTCTACTTTCAAGGGAGAAAGACTTCCTCTAGCAGAGAATCAATTTTTCTGGTTGACAAAGTCTTCTTCTGATGTATTTACCCCCCTGTGTTGAAGGAAGTCTTTCTCTGTTGGAAGACTTAGTAGAATGAAATCATGTGATTCAACCCACAGTGCCTAAACTGGCATTTAATAGTTCACATGTAGCTGCTCAGATCATGTAGATTCTTCACGTTTATGGTCTTGTTGTGTATGGCTTTTAATCAGACTGAATTGAGACAACTCTATTTCTATTTCATTTGGTCTTAGATAGACATCTCTCTTATCAGTTTTTCAGCATGCCTCCAGACTACTTGGGAATTTTCATTCATTCTTCTGTTTAGAGAATGCTGGAGAAATGCTTTATGGAGGCTGAAAAGCTACTCATGCAGCACATAAAGCTTTACATGAAGCCCAGGCTGCCTTGGCGGGGAGGGCGGGGTATAAATAAAAATGTATTATTATTATTATTATTATTATTATTATTGTTGTTGTTGTTGTTGTTGTTGTTGTTGTTGTTGTTGTTGTTATTAAAAGCCCCTGGTCATTTTACATAACTTGACTGCTGATTTGACAAAAAAAGTTCTGCTTTGTTGAAAAGTGCAGATTTCAAAGGACTCCCCACCCCACAACAAAAACTCAGCAAATATTGAATTGCTTTCCCATAGGAAGCAAAGGGAACTGTTTTCTGCACTTGCCTGTCAAATAGCCTAACCAGTGCAACTCAGGCATAAATTAGAGACATCCTGCACTGCCAAGGCAGAAAACAGAAATCAAGAGAAGTGACTTGTGCCCTTTGCATTCCATCATTTGATTCACATGGGGTTTAAACATACTGATGATGTGTCTGGCTTCTTTGGTGCTACATGGAAAACACTGGAACAACATGAAATGCTGGAAGACACTAACAGTTTTAGTTGTGAAAGAGTTCAAAGGTCGATCCCAAGTCTAGAAAAATCACATATACAATGGAAGATATGAGTAACCCCCTAAGCATTACATCTTCACAAATCACACTTTGTAATCCTGTCTCCTAAGACAAACAGCTCCTCAAAAGCATCACATTTATCTGGCATTTAAATACATTTATGCCCTGATTCTAATATGACACAGGCAGCCAACTGGGTGCTACTGGTTATACTTATTGTGGTTCAGCTGGGCTTATTCTCACTCAGATATCTCAGTACAGAATATACAACCCTCTTACTGAGTCTGAAGAGTGCACTTGTACCTGATTTGGCATGTCTCCATTTAAAATACAAGGTACCCCCCCAAAATCTCCTTCTTCTGGCTGTCTTAAAGAGACCAGCTAAGAATGTACTGAATCCTTTACAATCAATAGAATGGTACAATTTAGCCTTCCTGTTATTTGTTCTCGCTATATAAATGATGCTATGGAGGTTCTGGATGTAACATCCTTAGACTTTGTCCCCATCCAGATCAGGTAATCATCCTCTGGCTAACTTTCTGTGTTGATGACCTCCTTCTGTTATTTCAAATAAGAGAAGTCCTTTAGAGAGATACAATAGTTATGGTCTCAAAGAGCTTTTAATCACCAGTTACAGGAAGATACTTTGATTGTTACTCTTTCACAAATAATTGGACTTCGAGGAAGTTAGTGCATTTCATCATTTGGCTACAGACTTGGACCTGGTCTCATCACAGTGACTCCATTAAAAGGCATAGCTGCTAAGGAAATAAATTGATTGGCTTCTACAATAGAACCAGGGACATCCTTCCATTAGGGTTTTCAAGGCAATAAGCCTTGGTGCAGTTTCTTGATACATTACTGAGAAATGAGAATGTAAAAATACTACAGAAATGCAAGATGGTCCCAAGCAATGCCAGCCCAAGATTTTTGGTGCTCTAGTGTGAAGACTCCACTGCCTCCTCCAACCAAGACCCCTTAGATAGTAGAGTTCCTCTCTTACTTGGGACTTTGTTGTTTTAATAGGCATCCCATCTTACAGCCTGCGCCAAGGGGATCTGAAACTTTAGGAGTCTCAGAAAGGGGTCTGGGTTCAGCCATTACACTAGAAAGCCCTAGGAAAGACGGGGAAGGGTGTGTTGGAATTAGAAACTAATTAAGTGTAATCTCCTCCAGCTCAGTGGTATATGGTTCTCAACTCTACCTATATTAAAGTATGTTAATCCTGTTGCTTCATCTAGGCTCTTCGTGGCCATGCACATTTGGCTCACAATCACCTAACCAAGGTGTTCCCACCCACACACTTTCCCCCACCAAAGTTTGACAGCAGGGTGTCAAGTTAACAGGATATTCAAACTTTCTCAAGCTGCTCTCATCAGGTTCAAAATATAGGCTTAAGGAGCAAATTCAGCAAGTCTAGTCAGAAATAAACCTCTCTGCTTGCTCAAGTCTCTCAGTTGATGCCATCTCAGAAGTAGAGCAAGCCTTCCAGAGGCTGGAGCTGAAAACTGCTATTAGGATTGCAGCCGTAACCTTCTAATGAGGTTATCAGTAGTAAATGTCTTTCTCTTTCTCAATTTCTTAGGAGAAATTGATTTCTCTATTGGCTAATAGATGTACAATGAATATCTACTCCATTTGCTACTTTTGCTTACCTCACTAACTTTCATTGCTTGTTATGGAAGTAATGTTGAGTACTGTTTCTGACTTGAATTTTCTCCTTTTTTGTAATGCTGCCAGTTTTATCTATACTTGTTGTATTGATTTTATGTTAAAGTTAATAGGGAAAGCAGAATAAACAATGACTTGATTGAGTTAAAGGGAAACAATGAATTTTACAAATGGGTATCAATCTAGCTAGAAGAGAGGAGGATGCATTTGGGATTTGGGTGTCTGTACTCAATTATGCTTCTGAATTTTAATGGCTAGTTTTTAATGAGTATTAATTTTAAGGACTGAATATTTTATTTTTTTTCTTGTTTTCCAAGTTGCATTGAGTTGATCTGAAAAGAGGTGTTATATAAATATTTTAATGGATTGATAATTATAAATGGTAAATTTAGGCTCAACCCTTGGAATTATATCACTGTAACAACTAAAAGGAACCTTTCTGACATTTAAGACTTTCCCTATCCATCCTTCCATCAGCTGACTTGTAGACTTAAGAACATAAGAAGAACTCTGCTGGTCAGATCAGTGGTCTATGTAGTCCACCATCCTGTTTTATACAGCGGCCAACCTGTTCCTCTGGAGGGCTAACAGGGCACTGTGTTTGAGACATTCTCCTGATATTGCCTCCTAGCACTAGGATTCATAGGCTAGCTGCCTCTGAGTGTGGAGGATCCCCTCAGGAAGCATGATTAGTAGCCATGGATAAACCAATCCTCCATGAATTCCTTTTCAAAGCTATTTATTCCTGCAACCATCACTAGACTTCTGGCAGCAAATTCTACTTTTTAATCACTCTCTGTGTACAGAAATATTTCCTTTTGTCCATCCTGATTCTGCTGCCCATCATTTTCATTTGATACCTTTGAGTTCTAGTATTTTGGGAGAAAGAGAAAAAAATTTCTCTTGGTCAGCTTTCTCTATTCTCTTGGTGCGGCACCAAACTTGAAACTCCCTCCCCATGGAAATTGCCTGTCTTTCGTGATCACAGTCTTCTTCCAGCAGGTGGAGACTTTTCTGTTTCATTTGACATACTCCCAGTAACAGGTATTGACATCCTTTCTGGTTCTGTGCTTTTACTGAATTGTTCTACAATTTTAAATGTTTTTAATTGTTCAAATGTTTTAATGTTCACTGCCTTGAGGACCATACTCATATGGAAAGGCAGCATGAAATATTTTAAATAAATGGATGTGTTTTGCTTATGCTCCAGAAATCTCCTTGAAGTCTCCCAGAAATTGGCAACACTACTTTCAAGATAACAGAAAAGATGCTGAATGTACTGCATTAATGTCAAGATTTTTTTTCTCCAATTAAAATTAGCATGAGATAGATTACAAGATAGGAACAAAGAAGAATTGGACAAAGAAAAGAAGACCAAGAAGACGTGATTAATAGTAACACGCTGGACTATTGAAAGAAATAAGCAGGGGAGGAAAACAGTACTAAAAAGTTGCTGGGACAAGTGAAAAGAAAGCAGGACTGTTGTCTTGACTGAAGTCTTCCTTGTATTCTACATGGGTTTTTTATAAGTAGCAAAACGAAAACCTTCTCCATGTTCTCTCTCACCCTTCCCGAAACGAACATGCTCATGGACCCATTTTCCACTGCCAGGGCTGATTCCACTGTGAAACAGCACATCATTCACAGCCATGTCCTAATAACAGAGATGAAAATTACATGTTAAATATTAAAACCAACATAATGATAAATTGATACTCAAGCTGTAGTAAAAATTCAGAATGCAGGCCAAACACAGGAGAACTAATAGCCTCATTCATTTCAGCATGCAAAGAACTAGAAGCTCCTTTTCTACATTTACTGATTCACACTGTTTTAAAAATGGACTGCAACTGACTGAAATTATTTCACCCCTCCCACAAAAAATAACAATATTTCCTAGTTTCTCATGAAGAGAAATCCACTCAAGAATAGCTAATATTTCAAAATGCTAGTTTCAAGGACTGAATAAGGTACATTTCTGAAGCTAGTGCTGAGAATTTCTATTGTTTCCCATGGGATGATGCAGATCCAGATAAAACAAAGGTGGATGATTTGGATAAGGAATGTGTAGAATCATTTTCCTTTTTTTGGCATATTTTTAAAACCTAAATCCATTTTGTGAAACTGGCTATTTTATGGACATAATTTGGGTATCTATTTCAACAGGAATTATGCTTTCCATCTGACACTCCTTCCCCCATTCAAAATTTGTGGCAGGCAGGGCCAGCACACCTGCTAGGGCACAGCCCTGGGAGGGCACCAAATCCAGTACCCCCTCGGAGGGTGGGAGCTCCCCCCTCCTGCTCAGGTGATTTAAATTGAGTGAGAGGGTGCCCAGGAGCAGCCACTACCCTTCCCATGCCCAGGAAAGGTCCTACCAATCAGTGGGTTGGCAGGGTCTTTAAATCACATGGGAGGGGCAGTGACTGCTTGTCCAATTGCATGGGAAAAGTGGCAGGAGCAGCCGCTGCTCTTCCTGTGTGATTTAAAGATCCCATCAACAAGCTGGTTGGCAGGGTCTTTAAACAGAGGGGAAGGCTGGCCCAGCTGCTTCTGCCAGCACTAGCCATGATTGGGAGAATGCCCAGGAACAGGCGCCAGCCTCCCAGGTGATTTAAAGGCCCCATTGATCAGCTGATTGGTGGGACCTTTCCTGGGTGCAGGAAGGGCAGATGCTGTGCCTGCATGCCCCCTCCCACAATTTAAATTACCCAGGAGGGAGGGGGCACCATTTCAGGGGATGCCCAATTCGGTACCCCCCGGGCCATGCCTTAAGCAACTGCCTAAAGTCACCTAGCAGGCTCTTTGGCCCTGCCTGCCTCCTAGATTAGGGTGCCAGAAAGCCTGGCACTGCCCCTGGCAGCAGGGGATGAGCTTTCAGATATCTGAAGAAGTGAACAGTGACTCACATAAACTCATCAATTTAATAACTTTATCAACTTTTTGGCTTCTGATTTAAGTAGTTAATATATATCAATGCACATCACTATCAGACTGGTGAACTGCCTATTCTAGACTGGGCCATACTCCCACTCAGGGCTTTTTTTTGGTAGCAGGAACTCATTTGCATATTAGGACACACACCTGATGTAGCCAATCCTCTGAGAGTTTACCAGGGTCTTAGTACAGGGCCTACTGTAAGCTCCAGAAGGGTTGACTACACCAGGAGGGTGTGGCCTAATATGCAAAGGAGTTCCTGCTACAAAAAAGCCCTGCTCCCACTGAAGAAGCAGTTCTTCAGCCAAGGTGGAGAAGTCTCATTTACAACTGTATCCACAGCCTTTTTCTCAGCTTTGACTAGTATACTTTTTTATTTATTTATTTATTTATTTATTCGGGATTTGTATCCCGCCCTTCCCACGAGTGGCTCAGGGCGGCTTCCAACAATAACAATTTAACAATTTAAATATAAACAATTAAATACTTCACATTTAAACATTAAAACCAATACATTTCAATTCATAAAAACAATGCAGCTTAAAACCAATAACATATCATTTTATATAAACAGATGGCAGGCCAGTTACATCAGGTTCCATCCCGGCTAGGTGTAGGCTAGCCGGAAGAGGGTCGTCTTACAGGCCCTGCGGAATTGAGCCAAGTCCCGCAGGGCCCTCACCTCTTCCGGCAGCTGATTCCACCAAGTGGGGGCCATAACGGAGAAAGCCCTATCTCGAGTGACTTTCAGGCGGGCTTCTTTTGGCCCGGGGATAGAGAGGAGATTTTGTGTTCCTGACCTCAGTGCTCTCTGGGGAACGTATGGGGAGAGACGGTCCCTCAGGTAGGCAGGTCCCAGGCCATATAGGGCTTTAAAGGTAATAACCAGCACCTTGTACCGGACTCGATACATCACTGGAAGCCAGTGCAGAGTCCGAAGACCCGGCCGAATGTGTCCCCACTTTGGGAGACCCAATAACAGCCGGGCCGCGGCATTCTGCACCAGCTGCAGCTTTCGAGTCCGGGACAGGGGCAGCCCCATGTAGAGGGCATTGCAGTAGTCCAACCTCGAGGTGACCGTAGCATGGATCACTGTTGCTAGGTCGTCGCGCTCCAGGAAGGGGGCCAGCTGCCTTGCCCGCCTAAGATGAAAAAATGCGGACTTGGCAGCGGCTGCTATCTGAGCCTCCATCTTTAAGGAAGGCTCCAACAGCACCCCCAAGCTCCTGACTCTGTCCGCCGCCATCAGCGGCGCACCGTCAAAAGCTGGCAGGGGGATCCCCCCCCCGGGCCGCGGCGACCCAAGCAAAGGACCTCTGTCTTCGTAGGATTTAGCTTCAGCCCACTCAGTCTGAGCCACTCAGCCACGGCCTGTAATGCCCGGTCCAGATTTTCCGGGGCGCAGACCGGCCAGCCGTCCATCAGTAGATAGAGCTGGGTGTCATCAGCATACTGGTGACACCCCAGCCCATACCTTCGGGCTATCTGGGCAAGAGGCCGCATGTAGATATTGAATAACATCGGGGAGAGAACCGCCCCCTGGGGCACACCACAATCAAGTGTGCGCCTCTGGGATAGCTCCCCCCCTACTGCGACCTTTTGTCCCCGACCTTCCAGGAAAGAGGAAAGCCACTGTAAGGCCAACCCCTGAATCCCCGCGTCGGCGAGGCGGCACGTCAGTAGCCGAAGGTCGACCGTGTCGAACGCCGCCGACAGGTCTAACAGCATCAGCACCGCCGAGCCACCCCGATCCAGATGCCGTTGAAGGTCATCTACTAGGGCGACCAACACTGTCTCCGTCCCGTGTCCCGGGCGGAAGCCGGACTGAAATGGGTCAAGGATGGAAGCGTCCTCCAGGAAATTCTGTAATTGCATCGCCACTGCCCTCTCAATAAGTTTACCCAAAAAGGGCAAATTAGAAACCGGCCGATAATGTGCCAATTGGGCCGGATCTAAAGATGGTTTTTTTAGGAGGGGACGGACCACAGCCTCTTTGAGTGGCGTTGGAAAGTGCCCTTCCGTTAGGGATCTATTTATGATATCCCGCACAGGATATCTAAGATCCCCCTGGCAAGATTTAATAAGCCAGGAAGGGCATGGGTCCAATTTACAAGTTGTTGGGCGAGCCAATAAGAGCCATTCTCTTCTATGTGATGATTGGTGGTACCTTGCCACTGGAATCTGCCAGTCTCATACTGCAGTGGAAAGCAGCATCTGTTTAGTAGCCAGTTATTTTAATGAACTTTTAATTGAATTAGTTTTTAAAGCTGGAGTCCTTTATTACTTCTGGCCGTGTAAATTTATTTTTATGGGGTATATAGTGTTTGATTGGTCTTATTGCTGGATTTGTTTGTTTGTTTTTAACATTGTTGCTTTATTGCATAGAAATTTAATAAAGATGTGTTATGGATTTTCAACCTTTTGCACTTTTTTTGCAGCAGGTTCCCCTAAAGTCAATGAGTTTCTCTGGAGTAAACAAGCACAAGAACAGGTTATAAATGCATTGTGTCATGCCACATGTTCAGCTGAATCTCGCCTGCTACTGAAACACTGCTCACCCTCTTTTAGAAAGCCTGCATTTGGTTTTGTTTAAAAGCAAAGCAGCATTTTAAGGGGCAAATGAAATCATCTTGGCAACATGAGGGATAATGAGCTACAAGTTTTATATGCTCATAGAGATGGAAGCTGGATTCAGATGCCGTTTGTTTGTGGGAATAGTGCCATAAACTGGATTTTGGCAATGACAAACTACAGTGGAAAATGCATATGGCATTCACCATATATCAGCTGGACACATCAGGAAAAAAAGGTGTGGAGGATTTTCTTTACATCTCATGTGTCTGGTTTACTGCAGGGCCATCTAGCATATTCATAACAAAGAACTAATTAGGAAGTCTTTAAAAATTAATGAATATTATTTCTTGCTTGGTGTTTAGAGTACCCCTTTAAAACTTGAAAGGTACTGCTCTTCAGATGATGATCATTTTTAAAACATCTTTTTATGATGTTAAGCCATCTGGCTGAATATAAAGACTGGCTGAATCAGTCCTCAGTATGGAGCTGGTACAGCCCCAAATCCCCAAACTGGTTGCATTTGGGAGATTGGAGACTGTTAATGTTTTCAGTGGGGTGCAGGGGCAAAATACCCATTACATACCATTCTGTGTAATAAAGCCCTCATTCCATTTTTTAAAATCAAAGCTACAAGTGGGAAGAGGGGGTGGGCACATTGGATTGGATCCTCTGTTCCCAGCAGCAGTGCCACACAAAGAAAGATTTCTTCCATGGGTGGACAGTCACCTTTGGATGCTCCCATGTTCTATTCAATCAACAGAATGAGGAAATGTTGGGCCTGATTTGCTTAACCTTTACCTAGCCTGCCATCTCTATCCCAACCCTCTTTTTCCACTGCAGGTTAGCAAATGTATGTTTTCAGGGGCAAAATTCTAGCAGGATCTCATTTGCATTTTAGGCCACCCACCCTGATGTAGCCAATCTTCCAAGAGCTTACAAAAAAGAGCCTTGTAAGCTCCAGGAAGATTGGCTACATCTGGGGTGTGTGGCCTAATATGCACAGGAGCTCCTGCAAGAACTCCACCCCTGTATGTTTTCAATAGTAAGTGCATACTTTGACCTGGGCAGCAAGAATTGCTTTGGGGGTGGTGATTTGGAGCAGCAAGCTGGGGAAGAATGAAGAATCTTCTTCCTCTCCCATCACTTTCCCACTTTATAGCCTTTCTCTGAAAACAGGTTTACCTTTTTTTTTTAAGTCTTCAAGGCACTAGTACACATTGCCCATATTCTACCATTATTCTGATTCTTAAATGTTTAATCCTCGGGGGCTCTTCATTGTTTAAATTGTACAGGCTTTCTTGCATTAATGGAATGAAAAGACTGGATGGCACTAACATTTTGACAGGTTATGGTTAATATGAAAG
The DNA here is from genome assembly GCF_032191835.1 of Heteronotia binoei. NCBI lineage: Eukaryota > Metazoa > Chordata > Lepidosauria > Squamata > Gekkonidae > Heteronotia > Heteronotia binoei. The sequence goes on from NC_083229.1 coordinate 45,490,385, forward strand.
GTATATCAAGTAGGTATTTGAAACCTGAGCAAAAATTAGAAGGTTTTTTTAAAAAAATGTCACAGACTTCTGGATTGTTCATCTTTCTCCAATATACCAGATCGGACCCTCTAGAGCAGGGGTGTCAAACTCATTTGTTATGAGGGCCGGATCTGACATAAATGCAACCTTGTCAGGCCAGGCCATGTGAGACCAAGCCATGTGTGTTCCTATTTAAGATGAAACAGCAGATATAGAAACTTTATAAAGGACACAGATAAACACACTTAAAGATTTTTTGTAAAAAAACCCTTAAAACATGTTTAAAACATTAGCACCCATTGGTCTTAAAGGTGCTTTCTTTGTATTTTTCCCATGGGATCCAGGGAACTGGGCAAAGGAAACTCTGGCTCTTTCCTCCCTTCTCCAGAGGGACCAGGAGGGAGAGAGCCTCAGCCAACAGAAGAAAGAGAGGTTTGGTTCAGTAGCTCTACGGTGGAATTGAGAGGCCTGGAAGCAAGCTCTGCCTCCTCCCCAAGGGAAGAGACTCAGCCTGTGGAGTAAACAGAGGTTTTGCTCTGTAGCTCCTGTGTGATTGAGCAAGCCTTGCAAAGCAAGCTGTGATGTAGGAGGAAGCAAGAGAGAGGGAGAAGGAAGCAGATGACAGACAGTTGCTTGGGGGGCTGATAGGAGCCTTTTGGGGGCCTGATTTGGCCCCTGGGCCTTATGTTTGACACCCCTGCTCTAGAAAGCCAACAACAAGGGTATAAAGGTCAAGATGATGCTATTTCCTAGCATTGGCATCCAGAGGCTTACTGCCTCTGGATGTGGAGGTTCCCTTTAGTTATCTTTGTTAGTAACCACTAATGGACCTATCCCCCCAAAATCTTTCTACTCTCCTTTTAAAATGGTGTGATTTTAAGTCCCATATTTTCTTATCTTGCTTGAGAAAGGTCTTGTGCAAAATGGAAGGATGTATCTGTGTCCTATGGAGATATAGGGCAGAAACAGAAACCCTGCTTATAGGAAAATAGAAGTGATAGGAAAGTGACTCATGCTTCCATGCTTTTTTATAATATCTGAAGCAGCACTTGGTATTGCTGGTTTCAAGGGATGGGTGGGGAGGCAAAAGAATAGAAGAACTTATGCTAGTTTGTGTGTTATGCCGCATCTATAGAATCCTGCATTACGAGCTCAGGGGAATGTAGAATAGTGTCCATCCTTCAAAGCTGCCATTTCTTCCAGAGGAGATGATCTCTATGGTTTGGAGATCAGTCATAATTCCAGGAAAACTTGAAGCTTTACCTGGAGGTTGGCAACTCTGTGCATGCAGCTTACAAATAAAAGCATCAGAAACAAAAGCATAGGGACAATCTTCCATTTTGCACAAGACCTTTCTTAAGCAATATAAGAAAATATGGGATGGATGTGAGGGTGATCTGGCTGCAACATCTGTCACCCCACTGATCACCAGGGTTGATTTGGCTGATCTGGCTGACTAGGTGGGTTTCCCCTACCTCCCTCACTGCTCCATGTGCATCCCTCCATGTGCATCCCTCCTGTGCGCTCGGTGGAAAATATGGGACTTACAAATCACATCTTTTTAAGGCTGAAAATCCTGTGTTTTGATAGACAGTTACTAATTAAAAACTAAAGGAAATCTCTTTATGTCTGCTGAATGAGGCAAAGATATTTCTGAAATGCTTTTAGACTTTGAAAATTTCCTGTTTAATAATTTTTCTTATAGGAATATTTTATTTCATTGCTCAGTTTCCTCAAAGATCAACTTGCACACATGACAACTTGCTCTGCAACAGTTCTCTACTCCCACCCGTGTTATTTTACATGTTCTTCTGCTTCGTCCTTCCCAGTGTTCCTGTGCTCCTATTACCTTTGTGCTCTTCCATTCTGCTTCGATTTCCTTTCTTATATAATCAAGCTTCAGACTATCCTGCATAGAAACAGAACAATAGTGAATAGTTTCAATCCAAATGTTTTTTCAATTATTTAGGAGTCTTTGGTGGCTTAACTTCAAGAACTACCTAATTTTATAATCCCTTGAAGACTTCATGATTTAATTTATATGCTCTTACATAAAATACCTCATTTCAAAACAACATGTCATGGAATATTATCACTGCAGGACACATTAGTGTTGAATAACTGTTCCCTAATAAGAATAATGTTCCCCTCATAGGAACATTACTATCAAAACGCAGGCACATATTTCTAGTAGACCCACCCAGCTTTATTGAACAACTTTCTCTTTCAGCAACATCAGTATACACACTAACAACAATTAATAATGTTTGGCTTCAAAAACAAAAGCAGGCCATTATTGTGATACATGAATGTATGTTATATATAAAATGAATGCAATAATTATGCTCCTAAATTAAACATTTATCATATTAACTCTGTATCAGATCCTAAACCCAGTCTATACCTTAGGAACACCTTCTGAAACCAAAGAACTCTGATTTTGACTCCCCTGGAAAGACAAAACTGTAACTGATAGAAGGGATGATTAGGAAGCAATTCCTGTCAATATATAGCATGAAGTAACAGACCTGTTGAAGTGACCAGACCATTGATATTTAAGTCAACAAAAGACTTTTGGTGAGGAAAATTTTGCAAAGTATAACTATTACACCCCTGGTGTTTAGCTCCTGGAGTGTTCCTGGCAGGAAACAGGAATGCACATGACTTGCATATTGTCACACAGAATGTTAGGGGTAATCACTGTTGCTAGGGAACTAGCTGTGGCTGGGAGTCATAAGTGACAAGTTAGAAAAGGTAGAAGCAGGAAAAAGCAGAAACGTGCAGCATCAATCACCTCAGAGATGGTGGTGTACAGAGAATTTAAAAAAAAAAAACTAGTATGCTAAATTTCTCAAGATGATTTGCAACATAATTATTTACATTTTAAAAATTGTACCAAATATCCAGTTATTTTTGTATCTGCAGTTCCAGAGTGCTATTACACTATTAGTGAATCTTCATATATTGGCATGTATCCTACCTTAGGCTGCAGGAAGAATAATGTAAGTTGGAGAAAAGGTCTTGAGGCTTCAGGAAGGCTTCAAACTTTGCTTAGTGAAGTGGTAGGCTATGGCAGTATCACTAACCCTCACTCAGTAGAGCTACCTTGTGAAAATGGGTTAAGTCATTCAATAAAGCAAAGAACTGTGGAGAAAAACCTGCCCTATAACTGAGAGAGGACACTCCAATGGTTGCCAGCAGCTGGATTGAGGCAGTCAGTTGTCCTAACCCAGCAAAGGCAATCTGTCTCAGAAATATGGTATTCTTCAGCATACCATATTTCTGGGCACATCTTTCCAGTATAACTCAGGATCTTGGACAAAAATGAGAGCATTTGGAATTTTGCAAGAAGTAGAATGTGCTGTCAAGTCACAACACAGCTCCCGGAGGAGGTGAGGGCCCTGCGGAGCCTTGAACAGTTCCGCAGGGCCTGCAAAACAGCCCTCTTCCGGTTGGCATACAAGTAAATTGCTATCGGAATGCCTGAACATCTAATCTCGAACATCAGACTATCTAATATTGGAACACTGAAGAACTGATTCGAAGAATGGCAGCATAGTATATATTGATGTGAGCTCTACGAACTTTATGTGTTTTATGTATTTTATATGTATTTTAAGTATTTTATTGTATAATTATAATTACGAATGTATTTTTAATATATTTAAATTGATTTTGTTGGTTTTATGTTGTAAGTCGCCCTGAGCCCGCCTCGGTGGGGTAGGGCGGGATATAAATCGACTTAAATAAAAATAAAATAAAATAAAATAAACCAAACATGGTGACTCCATCCATGGGACACAAGATGAACTATGGCAATTTGACATTGCTTTCCTCCATGTAGCAACCACCACTTTTTTGTCTCCCTGCTTAGCTTCCAAGCTCTGACATGCTCTGGGTAAACTGGGCTATTCAGGCTGCAGGCAAGAGAACACTTTCTGGGCTTGAGGGATAACTTATATTGAGGTTTTTGACTGACAATACTTTGCTACATTGGCAACACTCCCTTTTGTTAGTGCCCTACTAGTTCATAACAAAGCAATATCATTCCTCCCTCACAATGGAATGGGGGACACATACAGCAGTGGTAGTAGCACATATACTTTGTATCCACCTTGTATCACCTGCTGAAGAAAAGATTGTAAAGGTGAATAAAACTCTACTTGAAAACTTGGAGGCCTGCTGCCTGATTGACTAGCCAACAATGGACTATCCAGACCACCAGATGTCAGTCTCAACTTCATACAGACCCATATGTTCACTTGTAAGGAGCATGCTCTCAAGATTTTACCCTAACCAGTAAAAATGTAGGGGAAGAAATTCAGTTCAAATTGGTATTCAAAGAAGTAGAGTCCAATGGGTGAATAACTTACAACACAAATTCTAGTGCCGGATACAATCCCATGTGTTTCCATCACGCAGTCACAGTTATAATTTGCATGGCAATATATTTAAATATATCTTATGCATGTAATGAAAAACTATACCTGACTAACCAGTACAAGCTATGTGGAATGAATTTATTCAATGCACATACAAGATATATTTAAGCCAATGTATCTGGAAAAAAGGGTTATAACACTTGCAAAAAACAAAAATGTTTAAGTCTACTCCACTGCTGTGCAACAAGAGTTGTTCAGTGCCACATGCATATGCACAGTGAATCACAGTGAAGGCACCTTTTACAAAAGTGCCTAAAGTGATGCTTATATTTTCTCAGGAAACTGGCTGAATCCACCCAGAGGGTATCAGGCACACCATACTACTGGCTGGTTTGGGCTAAATTATGACAGATTGCTCATGAATTTAGAGAAAGTGCATGACCTTTAGGAGAATAATAGTCAATATGTGCTCATTAGAAAGTTAGCACACCTCATGCACCATTTCTGCTCTTAATAAGCACATGACCTACAATGAGCATAGATGACTCTGAATATATTATGTTCTTCACATGAATTGCCACTTAAACTAAAAAAAAAGAAAATCCAAGATTAATAAGCACACAGTTTTCCTCCAGCATTTATAAAACTAATGAGGAAAATTGAGTGTAAGGAGAGGAATATTAATTCCAAGTTTAAAAAAATTATATTAATTCCATATTTAAATTATGTTAATGAAATATATATATCAAAATCCCAAAGGGAAAATTAAAATGCCACAAGCAAAGAAAATTAAAATGCCACCAGCAGTCATTTCTAGTGCTTCAAAAATAATATTTAGAATACCAGCAGCCACAAAAAGTGTCAATTAACTGGAAGCGGTTCCATATCAGTGGCTGAATACAATGTCTTGAATACAATGCCATGTTGTATTTAACAATAGAAAAGACCAAGAATCTAGTAGCACCTTAAAGACTAACAAAATGTGTGACAGAGTATTAGTCATTGCTCACTTTTTCGGATACTCATTGGGGATACCCTGCCATAATTTTTGTTAGTCTTTTAAGTTCTAGATCTGGATGTATAGGCCCAGTAATTCTGTTAGTAAAATTTAAAACATTAAATATATACAGATATAAAAATATACATGTATTTATAACAATGTAGATTTTTTTAAAAAAGATACTGGCCCTGGTTGATAGTCTCAGTTAAGATTTAAATTGGCCCATTGGCCTTCTTCAGTGGTCAAATAAATGATGCTACAGACTGGCTCTTAACGTTACAATGCAATAATCATAAATTGACCAAGATGATTTAAAAAAAAATGATTATTGTCTGTTACTAGGGTTGCCAATCCCCAGGTGGGGGCAGGGGATCCCCCGGTTTGGAGACCCTCCCCCCACTTCAGGGTCGTCAGAAAGCGGGGGGAGGGAAGGGAATTGTCTTCTGGGAACTCTATTGTTCCCTATGGAGATTTATTCCCATAGAAAATCATGAAGAATAGATCCGTAGGTATCTGGGGCTCTGAGGGGGGGGCTGTTTTTTGGGGTAGAGGCACCAAATTTTCAGTATAACATCTAGTGTCTCTCCCCAAAATACCCCCCAAGTTTCAAAAAGATTGGACCAGGGGGTCCAATTCTATGAGCCCAAAAAGAAGGTGCCCTTATCCTTCATTATTTCCTATGGAAGGAAGGCATTGAAAAGGTGTGCCGTCCCTTTAAATGTGATGGCCAGAACTCCCTTTGGAGTTCAATTATGCTTGTCAAAGCCTTGATCTTGGCTTCACCCCTAATGTCTCCTGGCTCCACCCCCAAAGTCCCCAGATATTTCTTGAATTGGACTTGGCAACCCTATCTGTTACCAATGAGAAAAATACTGATCAGAGGCCTCATTCATGATAGTGTGCTGCCATGGTCAGATATACTTTCCTATAGTAATGGCTCAGTTCTGTACTTTTTTAATTTGGTTAGAAAAATTCAACGCACCCAGGAGTCAAAAGTGATATAATAGTGCTATTAAATAACTGTTAGCTCCTGACTGCAATGAATCTCATCTTGGTCAATTTATAAGAAATTATTATTGTATTATAATGTCAGGAACCATTCTGCAGCATCATTTGTTTGACCACTAAGGAAGGCCAATGGGCCAAAATGCATATGCTTAGGGTCAATAATAGTAATTTTTGGTTGTCACTGTACAATTTGATTTTTAACTGAGTCTATCAGAAAGGTCAGTATCTGTTTTTAATCAACTTTGTAATAAATACACATTCATTTTTGTATATATGTTGATATGTAATGTTTTTAATTTGATTAACAGAATCATACATTCAGATCTTCCTTAGGTTCCTAATTCAGTTCAGTTTGGATTGCAGTACCCCTCCCTTTTTTATTTTCAGTCTTTAAAGTGCTACTGGACTCTTGCTCTTTTCTACTGCTACAGACAGACTAACAGAGCTGACTGTCTTGATCGATCATCATGTTGTACTTAAGTTACATATGATAAGGTCAAAGAGCTTGATCACTCACCAAATCAGCTCACAGGTTGATTATATGCAGGCCTCAGTTGGGGACAGAGCTCTTCAGAGCAGTGCTCCAGAAGCTCTAAGCCTGATCTCTCCATTCTATTCTATGGGTCAATTGTATTATATTGGCAGGCATTAAAGTCTAAAACCCCTTTTCTGGGGTCGTGCCACAACTGTGGCCCAATCTCTCCATTCTCTCCTATGGACCCATAGGATAAAATGTAGAGATCGGGCTCTGGCTGTGGCACAACCCCATAGAAGGGGATTAAAGTTTAAAACTCTTTCTCTAGCATCACGCCCACTGCCCAATCTCTCCATTCTATCTTATGGGCCCACAAAGTAGAATGTAGAGATGGGGCCACCACTGTGGCGTGATGCTAGAGAAGGGGTTTTAAACGTTCTATCCTATAGGCCCATAGGAATTGAGTCCTATTTGCATAAATAAGTTATGCAAATGACTCATGCAAGTGAGCTCTAGCACATCCTTTTTTAACAAAATGACCCCTGATTACAAGTAGTGATCATTGAAGCTGAACATTTAACACATTGTTCATCTGTGCCTGAACAGCCTGAGTGTATGTGATTGTGAGAACAAAACAACTGTGCACATATAATTACATACTGATTTGCCATACTGATTTGCCACCTGTTATCATGACCATTACCACAGCTACCATCTCTAATTGTTAAAAGGCACATTGTTTTTTTTAAATCACATTTTGAGATGAAACTTATTACATGGTATCTTTCTGTGAAATCCTAAGAACACTTTCCTGGGAATAAATCCAACTGAATAAATCTGAGTAGGATTTTGAATAGGCCTGCTTAGGATTCCTCTCTTGGTTTGCTAGTTGTATAGGTATGAAAGTGGCCACAAGCTGCAATGCATAAATGACATATGCAATTTATTTACCAAAGAATAGGCATAGGCACAATCTGGGAAAGTGGCAGTTCACGTTGGTTCATGGTTCATTTGATTGCATGAACCATAAACTTGCATGAACGTTTCCATTTCCCTAACCATTTCATGGCTTGTTTGGTTCAGGAGGTGGTAGAACAGCCCCCTGTGAGTTAGAGATGCCAAATTCACAGGGAGTCTTCAGCAGGCTCTCCTCCATCTGTCCTCAAAGCTTGGTGAAGATTAAATTTAGGATGCACGAGTTATAGCCCCCCAAAGTGGGTGCTCCTGGAAAGCTCAGCTCTAGCTTCAGGTTTGGTCTCTGAAACCACAGCAAGGAATACCTTTCCAGTCAGGAGAGGTGTTTAAAAAATTGTCCCATTGCATGGGGAAAAAGGGAGTCCCTCAAAGCCTCCCCTAAATCAGCCATGCAGCAAACAATTCTTCTTCTGCTCTCACAACAACTAACACTTCTCTCTTCATGCTGCAAAGTGAAAGCAATTGAGTCATGGAGTAGTATTATACTGATATATAATCAGCCCCCATAGAACAGAGTGGGAACTCTGTGGTTGGCTCCCAGACCTGCCAATTAAGCCATGCCTTGGGTGTTTCTAGGGTTCTCCACAAGTCCACCCCCATAGGTGCCTAGTACTTGATTGAATCAGTGCCAATCTGTCTGGATAATGAACCATAAAAATGAACCACCTGAGCCTCCATGGAAAAAAGGCAGTTCATTTCTTGGTTTGGGAATGATGCAACTAAAAGAACCAATTTAAAATGAACCACAAACTGGCTCAGTTCAAAATGAACCATGGTTCATTTTTTGGTTCATGCCCATTCCTACCAAGAAATGTCCTGGCCATGACCCTACAGCACAAGTGCAAAATTCCTTAGGTCTATGTTCAAGTCTAATTTCAAACAAAATTGAGACAATCCAGCAATACCAATGTGTATCTAAATAATGATTTTCTTACATAAACCTGCAAGCTAACTGTTTTTGTACTGAAGTTCTCACCATCCCTGGTTGTGCAGTCTGGATCTTATATTTATTCAAACATTTATGCCCCAGTGGGACCCAAAAAGAAGTTCACAATATCATATGCCCCTCCTTCATTTTCATCCTCACAAAAACCACTCTGTGAGCTAGGTTTGATAGACTGACTGGTCAAAAGTCATCCAGCAAACTTATGTGGCAGAGTACAGATTCAAATCTGGGCCTCCCAGATTCTAGTCGAACATGTTAATCACTACACTATGCTGGATAATGTAGCTCTTATGTCAATTTGACATTTAAAAACTAGCAAATAACTTGTAAATTACATTTATTTTGTAAAGAACCTTTAACGACTTGAGCCTTAAGTTACTTGACTTCTTTCTTTGCCATAAATTAAACCAGAATAATGTAATTCTTATGTACAGAATAATGTAAAACTCTTTCCATAATGGATTTAGAAAAATATTGTAATCTTTCACAGCCTGTCATCTTCACACCCCAAATAAATGTAACCCAATCTTAAATTATTCCATGACATTCATTTACTGGCACACTCCTGATAATCAGTTCCCTCCCTGCACAGTTCAAACTAAATTTTAAAACATTATGAAAATCACTAATTACAGAGACCTGGATCCCAAAGTGAAGAAGCTTATTTCTCATCTACACATAAGGAGCTGACTCCAAGTCCGCATAAGGTAACAGGAAAAGAATGCAGAGATTAAATGTATCAGACTGTTCCTTTGCTCTTCTGAAACATCTGCATTTCTGGCTACAGAAACTTTTATTAAATCAGAAAAGTCCTTTTTGTTTTTAGGATGGATTCCAAAAACCCCAAAATGTATGTTATGAGATCACTGCAAGACTATTAATCTCTTCAGAAAAATAATACTAGTTGCACAGTGTTAATCAGAGGGCATGAATCAGATTGTATCCAATATTTCACTTCATAGCTATACGTCCACAATGGAAAATCCTATGTGGTATAGAAAAGACAGATGTTAAGTTTAAAACAAATATTCTAAAAGTTATGTAATAGTCACCAGTTATATTTTTGTTCTAAATAAAAGTATTTGTGCTTGACGTGGTTTCAGCCCATATTATCACTGTTTTTGATTTTTCATCTGCAATGACAATTTTACACACCCACACCAACAATCCAAAATCAAACTACAGTTGTTGAATGACTGATGAATACCTGGATATGAACTCCACATAACCTGATCGTAGGTATATTAACTTAGAAGCAAGTCCAATTGGCTGTATTGCATTTGCTTGTGACATGAGCCAGGAAATCTTTGGGTTATCATGCTCCATCCTGATCTTGCTCATGCTTACTTCAGAGTATGTCCTAATGGATTTCAGTGACTGAATTCAGACATCATAGCTAACTCTGCTCCTTCCTAGAGCTGGAAATCAATGTGTCCTAGTTTGCCTATGGACTTCCTGGTCCATCTTCATCATGAAAACCAGTGTCTGAGTTCAGCCACCAAAATCCATTAGGAAATACTCTGAAGTTGGTGTGCACAAGACCCCAGCTTTTGAAGACTAAAGTAGAAGCTCTGCCCTTTGCAGCTTTGCTACCAGTCATCTGTCTAGAAGTTATGAGTGGCTCCACCACATGGATAACACTTTTTTAAAAAAAACAGCAGAGGAAGACTTTGGGCCCAGGCAACATTTATTCAAATTTAGGGTAATCCTCAGTTTTTCAGAAAAGAATGGAAATTTTTTTTAAAAAAGAAAATTTGAGGTTACTTTAAGTGGTCCAGTGGATTTAAAGATGCAATTTATATTACAGAGGGCAACATGGTTCAAACCTAGCCATTAGGGACTCTTGATTTTGCCACTGTCATGTTTTGACTTGTGTAACGAAAAACTGTGCCGTACCCATGATTCAGCCACTATGCATATTCTGTGGTAGCCATAAGGGCTATCTAAGTGGCTAACAAATTAAAACATTCATAATAAAATCACATCTTAACCATTAAAACCGAATCTAAAACATATTTTTTAAAAAGTAAAATATTGGCAGGAAGAAGGGATCACTGAGATAACGCCAAATAAAACAAAAAGAAAGTCTTCACCCACTAGTGGAAGATGGCAAGAGAAGAGGATAGACAAGTCTCCCGAGGGATAGAGTTCCAGAGTTTTGGTGCCATGACTGAGAAGTCCTTCTCCAGGGTTGCCACCCGCCTAATTTCAGAAAGCAGGAGCACCTGAAACAGCGCTTTGGAAGAGGTTGTAGGGCTGCCAGCCTCCAGGTGAGTGGCAAGCAGGAGAAGCTAAGCTTCTGTGTAGAGTGTCTAAGCAACACTATTTAAAGAGAAATATACCAAATACTGGAGAATTAGAAAAAAAAATATTTTAAACTCATTAATAATACCTCATAAGAATATACATTTCATCAAGGCAGAACATCACATATAAACAGTAGGGGGACAATTGATCCACACCAATTTATACAACAGTTCAACAGATAAGTTCGTTCTTCTCTTTTGGGGGGTTAAATGTCCTGTCCTCCCACAGTGCAAAGGCTGATACAACGAACTTCAGGACACAAGAGGAAACATGAACTTCAGTTTGAGAGATTCTTAGATGTGCAGTTAATTTTCCAATATTCTCTATAGTAGCTAAACGAGCCCTCCTGGGATGTTTAGACCTTCTTTTCACCCTAAGGGTTTCAATCCTTTTTGGGAAGTGTAAGTTTGATGTGTTGGATCAATTGGAAGTGCCTTGTCATGAATTGACAAACATATCTGTAAGAACAACGTCTGCTCTCTATGTACCACTACCAACTCCAATGAATTGATGTGGGCAGTCTGTTGCACTGAAGGCTATGCTTGGTGCGGAATTGGCTTGAAATGTGGTCACAACGAACCCCAAAGTGATGTGCTCAGGCAGGGAAGTTGGAATAATATTTCCACTAGTACAGAATGTTGAATGTTTCTGAAAGGGTCTGAACTAGTCTTGTTTCAGTGATGTCAGAACCAGGAAAGGAATCTGATCTGAGAAAACTAAGAGGACACAGAAGAAGCAATGCATGCTCAGACATGAGTTTGGAAGGTTCTCAAACAAGAGAATGGCTGCAATGCATTGTAAGTGGATGATGATGCTTGGATATAGCTGAAGTTTGTCCCAGTTTATTGTAACAGAGTGCCCACACATCAATTCATACAGACTCCATAGCATTATATTCTAGATGTATCAACTCCCCATAGAACTTAGACAAAAGGGAAGTTGTAGTACTGTGGGGTTTTTATTTTAATTATTACCTGCAGGATAGAGGAATTTATTTGTACATTTCTTTGAGCCATCACCTTTAGAGGGAAAGGCAGCATGGAAATATTTAAATAAATAATAGGGCTGGCATTCACTGATAATGTTGTATAATTGGGGAAAGATCAATAAGTGGGTTAACCACTACAACTCTTCTAAACCCTGCTGTTTTTTTCTCACTGTTTCAGCAAAATAGCCTAACCTTCGCACACTTTAACATTCAGCTGTAGCTATTGGTGTCAGATGCTGAAACAATTACTTGGAAGTAAATTCCATTAGCGACAATGTCTTCATCCTACCACAGACAGGCACTTCTAAACCCAGTAGTTTCAGGGATGCCAAGCACTGAACACTGTGCTGCATTACAGACAGTTTGCTTATTTCAGGTTGGTGCATTGTACTAGTGCCAGCTCAAAGCAGATGGCTGCCTGAAGCTTTTGCCACACTAGCCTGCTCCTGTCTCACCGCCACCTTGCCACCCCAGTCCTTGCTACTACCTCATCATCACTGCCCTTGCCACCACACAGAAAGCCAGTAGAGCTAAAGCTTCTCATTGTAGTGCTATTGTACCTTGACAGAAGAATTAGCATAATGGTGTAATAATGCCAATTATGAACAACTGAAAACAATTCTGAGGCAAGCTGTATACAGAATACAGGAACTGAAGCTTCAACAATCTGATGTTGTAGAATAAGAAGCTGCTGCACAGGCTCAAAGTTGATCAGCAGCAACTTTGACAGTGACAACTGATCTGATCAAGAGCTTGCATCTGATTGAAGGAACCAACAAAGCATGGTGGTCATGGTCATGTCAAAGTTTGCAACATGGCTGCTTGAGGTGCAGCAATGTTTTTGGCTCTCAATGGCTTTAATACACATTGTAGGGAGGGATGTTTTGTCCTGATTCCTGTTTCTTCTGGAAATTTTAAATGTGCTGCATCTCAACAGGAAGAACATGCTATTTTTCAGAAATATTTTTAAGGTGTCTTCATTGACTGCAAGAAAGCTGAACAGTATAAAACCAATTTTATGAAAAAAAAACTATTGGCGTAGGATAATATATTTAATATGTAAGGGAGAGTTTTAAAATGCCAAAATGATTATAACTAATCTTTATCTAGTTTCAAAAATATTATTATTCAAAAAGCCATTAATAGTACTAATTATTAGCATTTTAGGGCTTGGGTACAATAAAGCCAGGAAACAGGATGATTTTATCAGAATTTTCTTTTCAGTTTTATTTAACGCCCCCCCCCCCCCCCCCAAAGTGTTAGAATGCTTGGAAAGATATGCTAATTTCAGAGAAGGCTTGAAAGAATGAACAAATCCCTCTAAGTACTAATTAAAACCCAGGCTGTGCTAGGAACTGCAGTTTACCACATTGAACAATATTCTATGTGAATTCTCACTGTGATGGATTTGAATACTGAAATGGTAATGTCCTACCCAAAAATAAGCAATCACGGGGGGGGGGGAATCCCTCCACAACCCAAAGCCCAGATCTGAAATTATAATGATTTTTCTTGACATTTGGCAAACAGAATTGCATGCAGTATTCCAAATAAGGCCACACCACAGATCTACACAGATGACGACCACTGTGCACAGAGAAGGGGCAAGTTTCCCCCATGCAAGCTTTGTAGTTGCAGCCATTTGCCAATGGCTTCTGTTTAGCTTATTCATTTTACAGGGATGCATTAATATTTGGCTGCAGCATAGAGTGCCATCCTAAGTACAGTCAAGTTTACTGAAGTCAATGGGCTTTGAAGGGTACAGCTTTGCTTATGATATCACTGCAAATTCCTTCCACTGCTTTCAAAGGGACTTAATTGTGACTTTTTTCTGGATTGCCTCCATTCTATAGTTTGTAACTAAAGAACTGTGCAAATGTTAAATTACTAATTATTTAAACAATGGAAAGGATTAAGCACTTTAAAGCTCCTTTGATTTTTATTGGGAAAGATTAAAAAATAGAATATTCATAAGAAGAAGTACAAAGGACAGAAAGTAATGGCTTTACCCCCAATTTCACAAAGCAAGAAACTGAGTCATAAGTACAAAGTGATTTTTCCAAAGCTACACACAAAATCCCAATTGTCGACTGAGCTATATCTATCTGCAGTAGTGATATTTGTAGTACAATCCTAAACAGAGTTACACTTTTCTCAGTACATTGACTTGAATGGACTCAGACTCTGTAAAAGCCTCAGGAACTGACTCTGGTTAGGAATGCATTCTTAATATATTTGAAGACTTTGGGCTTTATTTTAAATGTTAAACTCCTATGACTCATAATTTTCATTATCACCATTACCTTAAAAAGTTTCATTGTTAGAACTAGTATTTCTGTAGCTACTAGACAGAGGATGTATGAGAAAATACATAGATTAAGAGCATCATCTAGCACTGGAAAGGAAGTAAATAAAACATAGCAACTAAATTACAACTATGTTGAATTGCAATATTATACACCTCTTATGAGTTTACATTGTAGGAAACATCAAGAAATACTGAAGCAAAACCTCAACTTCCACCCAAATCTAGTATTAAAGAAAAAAAAAGGTTGGGTATTTGATGTATGCACCTGCAGTCTTCAGTTTTGTCACTAACCTGAAATGAAATACTGCAAAAGATTGTGGTCACTCCTTCTGGCTCAGGAGATAGTGGCATAATTGCAACAGGTACAGGAGAACTAAGCTAGCAGGGCTGGGAGAAGGAAAACACAAGAGTGCTGCTGGGAAGATGGGTGGATATTTTTGCTTTTCTAAAACTGCTAAACTACAGTGGAGCATTAATTGAAGTGAATTGAAAGAGCATAGTTGTTATGCATAGTTGTTATGGAATTTTTTCCCCCTGGGGATTCACCAAAGGCTGAGACTGAATATTTTCTTGATTTTACAGAAAAACTTCCTATTGGACTTATTTAAACATTTATTAGCTGCCTTTCATCCTTATGGAACTCAAGGTGGCTTACAATACAAGCCATATTTACTTGTATTTAGCATCTGTAGCTGAGAAACTCTTGGGGCCAAACTAGGAAATTTTCAGTGGTGGGGCACTAGGAAAAGTGGTCCCCCCCCCAAGAGCCCCATACATGTCCTTGCTGACATCATAAAAGTAAAAAAAGAGAATAAAATATAAAATAAAATTTTAAAAACTCTTGCTGTTGCCGACTGTTGTCAATGTTCTGGAAGGGCTGGACCTAAAGACCTGGGGGTTGTCTAAGCCCTTTGCTCAAGAGCTCAGTGGCTTTTTGAAGCAGAGGACCCCCCCCCCCACACACACACACCGCCAAGAGCACCAGTACCTGTAACTACCGCTGCTGCTGCATGAAACACTCTTTACACCCACCCACTGACCAGTTCCAAGCAGGGAAGAAAAGAGCCTCTTTGACACCATGGCTGAGGCAGGCTACAACTACCTCACTGCATTGCCCACAAAGTACCACATGAAAGTGCCCCCTTGTCCTGCCTGCTGGCCACTTCCAGCCTGGCAAGACCCTTTTAGGTGCTGCAGCTGAGATGGGCTAAAGCTGCCGCACTGCCTGCCAAGTATCTGCAAGTGCCCTTCTTCTACACCGTCACCTCCTCCTGGCACAGGCCATGTTGCTTCCTCCACCGCCACCTCAGCTGCCCACATCCTACATGGCCTGTCAGATGGAGAGCAGTGGGGCTGGCAGTGGTGGGGAAGTGGGAGGCAGTTGGGGGACAGAGCAGGTCTCTCACCTCCTGCCTGCTGAATGTCTTTGGGGAGGTAAGGCAAGTATGGGAGAGAAGAATGGGCAGCCTCCTTCCTTCCCTCCCAGCATGGGTGGGGAGAGAGAATGGTGGATGGAGGGGAGGAGCCTGGATTGTCACTCACTCCCCACACCACTCGACAGAGCTCCCTGACTGCCAATAAGTTCCTGGGAAGTTGGGGGTGGGGGAAGCTTATGTTTTTTATTTATTTTATTCAATTTGTATCCCACCCTCCCTGCAAACAGGCTCATAAAATTCACAATATTAAAATCAAGTCAAACTCTAATACATCTGAAATCAGAAGATTTGCATTCACAGCTAACCAATGCCTCAACAGAGAGACAGACAGCCAATTGGGTCCTTGCCAGTAAGTCAGGGGGGTGGGTGGGCCCCTAGGGTCCCCACCGTACCTATGGGCCTGGGACCCAGACACTCTGAGATATGCCAGATTTTCATAATAAACAGAATAAAATATCCTCCACTCCCTACTTTATAGCATGACAAGAACTAAAGCACACCCCACAAAGAGTGGAATCAGCCAAATGCACAATTTCAATTACCATTCTTCAGCATGCTGAAAAATGAGTTCACAAGGCTCAAAAATGTTCTCAACAGACTCTTTGAGGCAATCAAAAATACAAAGCTGCAGAACACGAAACACAGAACTCTAAGATTGTTCTGCATAATCAAGATGAGGTTGAACAGTGCTTATTAGAGAAAAATTAATATTGCTTGCTTAATTAATAAAACGTTAAATATTAACCATATTGGATTATACAATATTTAAATGGAGCATGAATATTTGATGCTATGGAAGTTGGGTGAACTTCATAAAAATGAAGTTCAAACATTCTCAGCCTCAGTAGCAAAATTATGTTGACTTTGTAGATCAGTTTTGATTTTTCAAGTTAAATGTTGTTTGCTTGTCACAGATGGTAAAAGTCCTTTGTGGGAAGCAACAAATTTATTTCATGATTGGGACAGAATGGTACCATCTTCAGTTTAACAAAGGACAAAATTTCTTAATATGAATTAAGTTAAGCATGGGTTTTAAAAGACCTAGATGAGTATTTGTTAGTGCAACTATAAGATTAAGGAAAGAAGAGGCTTTGTGTGACATCATTTTTGCTACAGTTTGCCCACATTGCCATAGTCAGGATGGACCTGCAAGTATAACCCCACTGGGATCGCTAGATCACCCCACTGTTTACATTTAAGTAAGAAGAACTTTTCAGAATAGGAACTGTTGTCTTTTTTTTTTTTTTAATGGGAGCTGGTGCCTTCATCCCTCCAGCATTTTTGAACTCTAGGCTCCATCCATCTGACCACCACAGCTCAATCTGAAAAATCTGTCTGGCTGCAAGTGGATTTTTCCTTATCTTTATGCTTGAAGAATGGGGGGGGGGATATCTTATTAGGTATTCTGAGCGTAGGCAGGATAAGGTGCTTAAAATCTAAAATTGATAAAAAATTCTAAATTATTAAAAAGTTAAATGCCTTTGAATTTTATAAAAAAAACTGCTTCAGTTTGGCATATATTTTTGATGCTAACAATTATAAACATTAAATTGTACATAGTTGAATGTTGTGACAAGCCAGATTCCAGGACCATATCTGGCTTATGAGGAAATCATTGGACTTTGTTCCATTCATTTATGTGAATTCCCACATGGAAACTGTTTCATCTAGCAAGGAAAGATGACTATAGCCACAATTCAACAAATCTATCAAGATGTCAAGGAAATGTAAATTTATTTTTCTGAAGTTAATTTCTCCTGAGAGAATTTTACCATCATTTTGTTAGATATGAGGAGAAGAGTTAAGAGAATTCTCTGTTCAGGTATACTTGGCAGTTGGTCCCACTCTTTCATCAGTTAGATGTCGAGCCACTTTGGCTATCGATTGCCTTCTATGTTTCATTTTTTATAGAACCTCTCTTATTCTCTCTCTTACCTGGGCTTGGAACTGTAGCAAGTTAACCTTGTTGAAGTTAATCTGTCCACAGTAAGTTAAATGAAAAAAAAAAAGTAAAGGTAGTCCCCTGTGCAAGCACCAGTCATTTCCGACTCTGGGGTGACATTGCTTTCACAATGTTTTCATGGCAGACTTTTTACAGGGTGGTTTGCCATTGCGTTCCCCAGTCATCTACACTTTCCCCCCAGCAAGTTGGGTACTCATTTTACCGACCTCGGAAGGATGGAAGGCTGAGTCAACCTTGAGCCAGCTACATGAACCCAGCTTCTGCCGGGATCGAATTCTGGTCGTGAGCAGAGTTTAGGACTGAAGTACCGCAGCTTTACCACTCTGCACCACAGGGCTCAAGTTAAATGTACCTACATGAATATCTTATGTAAGATATATTCCAATTTTGTAAATAAACTTATTTTCTTGTTACCATTGGAGTCAGATCACCTTTGTAATTTACTTGAACAGTATTTTCCCCTTAACTGGGGAACATGGAGAATTGGGGGAAGAGAGAGAGAGAGCCCAATACATTTTACTTAGAAGGTTTTCATCATATTCATATCTCACTGACTTTTTTGGATCTGACTGCAACCCATAAGATCCCCTACAATAGTGGGGACTGAACTCCCCCAAGTTTTGACTGATTCCCCACTAGCTTTATGCCACTCTCACTCTCCTCTTCTTTGTGGAGCTTCCATTGGATTTCACACAGCTGCCCCAGGGCTGCAACTCACTTCACCTCTTTTGTGCAGCAAACAGAAACTGGTTTTTAGAGGATCTTGTTTTCTGCATGAAAGAGGTAGGGCGAATTGCAGCCCTGCTGCCCCGGGGCAGCTAGTGTGAAATTTGACAGAAGCCCCGTGAAGAAGAGGAGATTGAGAACGGCATAAGGCTAGTGGGGAATCGGTCAGTGCTTCTACCTGATTTTACACACACTGCCACAGGGCTGCAACTTGCCCCGCCTCTTTCCCAAGTTCTCTCTGTAGCTGTAGGATTATCTGAAAACCAGATTTTGAAGACACAAAGAACTTGGTAAAGAGGCGGGGTAAGTCACAGATCCGTAGCAGCATGTACAAAATTGGGCAGAAGCACCATGGGGAAAAGGAGCATGAACTGCGACAAGGCTAGTGGGGAATTGGCCACTGTGGGAAAAAGGAGCACAAAGCCACAACAAGGCTAGTGGGGAAATGGCCTAAGTTTTTCAGGGCGGTGAAAACCAGGAAGGACTCCAAACAGATCTGTTGAGGCTGGACAAGTGAGTGTCAGCATGGCAAATGAGATTCAGTAATGCACATTAGAGCCAAAAATCCCAACTATACATACACATTGACTGGGTCTAAACTGGAGGTAACTGACCAGGAGAGAGATTTTGGAGTCATGGTAGATAACTCACTGAAAATGCTGACCAGTGTGTGATTGCAATAAAAACAAGTTGGAAATAAGCAGTGAAGTGGCTAAGTTTGTGGATGACATTAAATTGTTCAGGGTGGTGAGAACCAGAGGATTGTGAGGCACTCCACAGGGATCTGTTGAGGCTGGGCGAGTGGGCATCAATGTGGCAAATGAGGTTCAATGTGGTCAAGTGCAAAGTAATGCACATTGGGGCCAAAAATCCTTACTATAAATACAAGTTGATGGGATGTGAACTGGAGGAGACTGACCAAGAGAGAGATCTTGGGGTCGTGGTAGATAACTCATGGAAAATGTCAAGACAGTGTGCAACTGCAATAAAAAAAGGTGAATGCCATGCTGGGAATTATTAGGAAGGGAACTGAAAACAAATCAGCCAATATCATAATGAACCTGTATAAATCTATGGTACAGCCTCATTTGGAATACTGTGTACAGTGCTGGTCATTTCACCTCAAAAAAGATATTATAGCAAAAAAGTGTAACTAAAATGATTAAGGGGGTGGAACACTTTCCCTATGAAGAAAGGTTAAAGAGGTTAGGGCTCTTTATCTTGGAGAAATGATGACTTATAGATGACATGACAGAGGTTTACAAAATTATGTATGGGATAGAGACAGTAGAGAAAGAAGTACTTTTCTCCCTTTCTCGCAATACAAGAACTCATGGCATTCAAATTGATGAGCAGTGGGTTTAGAACAGATAAAAGGAAGTACTTCTTCACCCAAAGAGTAATTAGCATGTGGAATTCATTGCTGCAGGAAGCGGTGGCAGCTACAAGCATAAACAGATTCAAGGGGGAATTAGATAAACATAAGGAGCAGAGGTTCATCAGTCACTGTTAGCCACAAGGTATAGATGGAACACTATATCTGGGGCAGTGATGCACTATGTTATTGGTGCTTGGGGGGCCACAGTGGGAGGACTTCTAGAGATGTGGCCCCACTGGTGGACCTCCTGATAACACCTGGGTTTGGTCCACTGTGTGACACAGAGTGTTGGATCGGATGGGTCACTGGCCTTCTCCAGCATGGCTTTTCTTAAGATTTTATCAGGGTCTTAGGCAGAGAAAAGTCTTTCATAACACCTGCTTGCTGAGCATTTTTCTGGAGATGTTAGAATCTGAACAAGAGACCATCTGGATGCAATGCATAGCTTGGATGTTGCCAAAAATTTCCTTTAGTGCAAGACTGGCCCTGCCACTAAGCAAACTAGGCAATTGCCTAGGGTGCCAGCCTTCTGGGTGTGCCAAACTCCATGTGCCCAGGTGATGTTATCAGTGCAGGGGGGTGGGCACCCAGGCCCAGTGCTAGGGGTTCTGGCGCCCCTAGGCCAAAGCCCATTCCCCTGCCCCCTGTCTGTTGCCACATGTGTGGCCTGATGGTGTCATCATCGGGCTGCACATGCTACACGTGAGTTATCGGCTCAGCCCTCCCCTGCTTCAAAGGGAGCTGGCTGACTCCCTTTAAAGCAGGGGAGGGCCAGCTCACATCCCATGGGAACCATCTTTGGGCACGGGGAGGTGGACACTAGGAGGCAGGTGGCGGGGGAAGACAGTAGCAGGCGAGGGGAGGTGGTGGGCAGCAGCAGGGGGCAAGGAGATGTGGCAGGCGGAGGTGGGCGGGGGCAGAGGTGGGGAGGTGGGCAGCAGCAGGTGTGGGGAGAGGGGGCACCTCATGGCAACTCCTAGGCCAAGCGATGCCTGAGGCAGCCGCCTATTTGGCCTACTCCCACGCGCCAGTCCTGTGGGCACCAGAAATTAGCCTTCCCTAGGGTGCCAGACAGTCTAGGACCAGCCTTGCTCTAATGGAAAGATTTCTGACAGCAGAACATGACTTCCTAGCCTCTTCACTTCACTACAGCCCAAGATGTCTTCCAACATGCTACTCCTGGGGGGTAGGGGGACCAGGGACAATGCAAGGGATGAAACAAAAATCTACACTAAGAGGGGAAATTGGCAAAAATTGCCTCTCATTTTTAGCAACTAACCCTATTTGCTATATTACTGAGCCACCACCCTCTCCAACTATTAAGCTTTAAGATATAACAAATGAGGAATATTTTAAATTTACTTTTGAAGCAAATTTGACATGTCTTCCATGTGAGCTTGAAGTTTAAAGAGCAAAACATGCAACTGTTTACAAAATGTCTTCTTTGAAAACAATGCAACGTATAACACTGGGGAAGCTGTTATTTCTATTGATAAAACTTTGGGTACTCCAGTGGGATTTACGATAACAAGGTATATATGGTTCCTTGCAGATTGTTTTTTCTTTTTAAAGCTATGATAAAGACAGGCCAAGACTAAATGGCAAATTATATCATCACTCTCAATATATTTGAGACACTTTTCAAAGGCAGTGTGTTTACTCACTACTTATTGAAGCTCTGACTGAATTGGGAAAATGCCATAAAGTTACTGTTTTTGTTAGCTGATGGGCTGTAGCACATTTGCTGTGCTTGCAAAGCTGAGTTCAATTGTAGGCTTAATATGGCACACATAAGGCTATTTTCTTCACATTGAAAAACTGCAACTGACACAAGTTACTACTGGAAATAAGCCTGATCTTGCTTATCATTTACAATAACAATTCAAATTTCAAACAAAAGGGTGAACCCCAAAGTTTCTGCATTGACTAAAATGCATTTCAGGAGGGAATTATAGACATACTGGTCTGATATTACTTCTTGAACAAAGAAAGGAGGTCTACAGTTTCCATGGATATCCTTCTGAGCCTGCAGTACTCTGAACTTCAAGAATGGCTTCATGGGGAGCATAAGGGAATGTTGCGAGAAGCAGGGTGATGAGAAAGCCCCACTGGATAAATGGAATTCCATTCACAATTCTCTTGTTCCCACCCATCAAATTAAAATTTAAAAAGTTTGATGTCCTCAATAACCTGAGAATGTGGGCTGATGATAACATTAAATTTGAGAGGGCTTACATGTAATGGTTACAAATCAAACATGCAAATACAAATTGAGGGACTACAGACTGACTGGTATTTCTGAGAAATATGCAGGGTTATACTTCTTGATAAAAGGAATGGGTTTCAGTGTTTTTTCCTTTTCACTAGCGGAAATGTCCACCAGGACTGGATGTTTGCAGGGACAGATAGAGCAATCAAAAGGGGCAAATGGCCCTTCCCACTGGTCATTTTCACTGGTCAAAAAAAAAGGTACTGGAGGAAAGCCTGAAGCCCCTACTCCCTTGCAGCACTCTATCACCAAACAGAACCAAATGGAACACTTTTAAGGTGACTTCCTCAATTCATGTATGAGAGTTGGGTTGGGCACTCCCGTATCAACTATGTCATGCATAATGTCTATTCTGGCCCTGAGTCTATCCAGTCACAGATGCAGTTCAAATGTTGGACAAATTCAATTTATGCCTCTGAAGTGTATTCACAATTTGGAAAGTTAAAGTTAACATACTGCCTGTTATGAACATTCTAAACCCAAGACTAAACCCAAGTTTCTTATTCCATAAGTGTTCCATCATATCCGTGTGAACTGTTTTCATAGGCATTTATATGCATATGTCCTGATAGTGCCATGTACAGTGGGGAGGTTGCATGGTGTTAAAACTTGCTTCTGTACCTGGACCTGCATGTGGGGGTGAAAGGATAAAATGAGTCTTTAAGAGCCATGTCAACCAAGAAAGAGTGCAGAAACTGGATTTGTTTTGCCTATGGGGGAAGGAGGTTAACTGGGGATAAGTGGACAGTTTTCAGACCTTTGGAATTAGAAGCAGAACTGTGTAGTCTATTGAATGTAGAACAAGAAGCAACAGATTTACATTTCCAAAACGCTAGATTCAATTAAACATTATGACATAGATTCTAACTATGTGCAATGGAACAGACCTACTACACAGAATGTGGAACTGCTTAGTTTTGGAGCCCTTTTTTCTTCACTAGAAGCTAACTCTATGAATGCTCTGGATATAGATCTGGGTCACTATTCTCTTCCATCATATTACTTCACACTGTAAGTTGTGTGTGTGTGATGTGCAAATATGTTCTCAATCATCTTCCAAGGCATTTTACAATTGTCCCCCCAGCCATATTTTCTTCCTTTTCCCAATCCCCTTTTTCAAATTGCCTTGTATTACTATATTTAATTGTACACTACTGCAACATCAGTTCAGAAGCTAGTTAACAGGAGATTCTACAGACTGGGCTTTTTTCAAAGTATTGTGAGATTTGAGACTTTCAAATCCAAAGGCCATTATCCACAGATTGTAGCTTGAATGAACACAAGAATCTTAGGCAAAGCATCCAGCTGACCCATAGGCCCTTGAAAAAGATATTTTAAAGCACTTGGGGTTTTTAATGGATCTCCCAAGCTCTAGACATCTCTTTGTGCATCTGAAAATTGTGCTCATGGACCAATCAATCTCTTTTGACTGCTATAAGGTGGATGATCTGACAGAAGCCGTTTCTAGCAGCCTCAGCAACGCTGCTAAGCTGTGGGAACATATTTGCCTCCCTGGAAGGGAAGGGAGGACTTTTGTGGCCCATTTGGATGTGCTCTGGAGGGGGCTGGGCTTTGCCATACTAACGGCAGGACCATCCGCCCTCTATCTCAGTCCACAGCAGAAGCTCAGAGGAATAGGAGCGCTGTGTGCTGGCTCCTGTTTTTTCTTGTTATTTTCATTGCCGTGGACTGCAAGGATCATTGGGAACGTTTGTTTTTGCTCTGGGCCAGTCTGCATTGTTTAGGTAATTAAGGGCTGGGGGGAGAGTTTTATTCACTACTCCTCAGGCCCCCTTTTGATCAGATCGCTGATAAGGTGGGAATGCGCAGCTCTTCAGTGGTGGTGACAGCTTCTCCGGGCTCCACAGCGTTGGTTCGAAGATCAGCCTTGCTTTCAGGGGCTGCGGTGTTCTGCGGATGGAGGGAGAGGAGCTCCAGACAACGGCCTGTGTTGCCCCCACCTTTTTACCAGGTTCAATCCTACCGCCTCCTCCACTCTTTTTTCACAAGATCTGTGTTCCGGGGGGGGGGGGTTGCGCACTCACACACCCAATTTTGTTAAAGTCATTCCCCTCTTTTCAAGAGAGTGTGTGTGTGTGCCCCCTTTAACGTGGCAGATGTGGTTCAATGTGGCCAAGTGCAAAGTGATGCACATTGGGGCCAAGAATCCCAGCTACAAATACAAGTTGATGGGGTGTGAACTGGCAAAGACGGACCAAGAGAGAGATCTTGGGGTCGTGGTAGATAACTCACTGAAAATGTCAAGACAGTGTGCGTTTGCAATTAAAAAGGCCAACACCATGCTGGGAATTATTAGGAAGGGAATTGAAAACAAATCAGCCAGTATCATAATGCCCCTGTATAAATCGATGGTGCGGTCTCATTGGAGTACTGTGTGCAGTTCTGGTCATCGCACCTCAAAAAGGATATAGCATTGGAGAAAGTCCAGAAAAGGACAACTAGAATGATTAAAGGGCTGGAGCACTTTCCCTATGAAGAAAGCTTGAAACGCTTGGGACTCTTTAGTTTGGAGAAATGTCAACTGCGGGGTGACATGATAGAGGTTTACAAGATAATGCATGGGATGGAGAAAGTAGAGAAAGAAGTACTTTTCTCCCTTTCTCACAATACAAGAACTCGTGGGCATTCAATGAAATTGCTGAGCAGACAGGTTAAAACAGATAAAAGGAAGTACTTCTTCACCCAAAGGGTGATTAACATGTGGAATTCACTGCCACAAGAGGTGGTGGCGGCCACAAGTATAGCCACCTTCAAGAGGGGTTTAGATAAAAATATGGAGCACAGGTCCATCAGTGGCTATTAGCCACAGTGTGTGTGTATATATAAAAATTTTTGCCACTGTGTGACACAGAGTGTTGGACTGGATGGGCCGTTGGCCTGATCCAACATGGCTTCTCTTATGTTCTTATGTTCTTTTATAGGCAAGGAGGTTTGTTTTTGACTACCCTGCTGGGGCCAGGCTGGGCTGTCTTGGGTGGAGTTGGCCATTTTTGCTTCCCCTTCTTCTACTGCTAGGCGGCGGCCCTATTCGCTTCCTCTTCTTCTTCTTCTTCTTCTTCTTCTTCTTCTTCTTCTTCTTCTTCTTCTTCTTCTTCTTCTTCTTCTTCTTCTTCTTCTTCTTCTTCTTCTTCTTCTTCTTCTTCTTCTTCTGTGGGATGGTACCATTTTATAGAGCTGTAGAAGGGAATCCATTTTGTGGGTCTGATTCAGTATAAGGCAGCTTCACATAAGCAGGCACTTTCAGCTTCCTGGGGCTGTTCTTCAGTAGTGAGCGGCAGCTGGGGGCGGTTTTAATAGGGCCACTTTGGTGTAATTTTTGTAGTACTATTTGCCCTTGGCATTGCAGAGATGTCTGGTAGAAAAGGGACAGGTAAATCCAAGGGTAAGCAGCCTGTGCCAAAGGCCCCTAAGGTCCCACCTAAAAGGCCACCACCACCTGTATTTTCCTCTGATGATGAGGGTGAGGATGAAGTTAATGCAGCTATTACGCAGAGGCTGTTGGCACTGGAGCAAGCATCTGATATTCCTCCCTCACAAGGTGTTGGATTGGGGAAAGTATCTAAAATGGCACTTCAAGCAGATATGTTAACTCAGTTGTCTATTCTCGAGGGCAGGTCTGCTGGAAACATCGCAGGGGGCACCTTCAGAGTTGGCGGTTCAGACGGGGGATCAGTATCATCTCTGGGGGCTGCTGGATCAGTGTTGGCACTGGTGCCTATTGGAACTGTGGGTAAGGCTGGTGACACTCCACAGTCATATACTGGGTTGGCTTAGCCTTGGGGTCCATGGGGTCCTGCCACTCCTACCGTACCTGGCGTTGCTGCTGGGAGTTCTGGCATAGCTCCCTCCCCAGTTATGGGCTCTCAGCCAAATTGGTCTTGGCCACGTGAACAGTTTGGCCCCTATGGAAATTGGCCAGCTGCTGGGCAACAGGGTGTTGCAGGTTCTTTTGGGGGGGATTGGGGTTTGCCTTCTCCCTACGGGGCAGTCACCTTTACGACCTTACCTTTCGGGGACGTAGCGTTACCTTTGGGTGATCATTTGTTGTCCGCAACAAAAGATAAGTTCCTAAAGGGGGAGTATGTTGATATTTTCTCCCTCCTGTTCTGGGAGTTGGAAAAAAAAGATAAGGAGGATTTAGATGACAAAGAAAAAGAGAAATTGAAGAAGTGCAAAGTAGACCAGACTTGGGCCAATTGGCTGCCTGGATTTTTTATATATGCTGGTGTGATTGCACGCACCCCGCCTTGGCGGGCGGCTGCTCTTATCCAGTATATGGATATCATTTATAAGGGGTACACAATGTTTAGTGGGCCCACCTGGGTTCAATATGATGAGGAATTCCGGATGAGGGCTGCTTTGTACCCTTCCCTGCAGTGGGATCGCATTCACCAGCAGCTGTGGCTCCAAGTCATGTCTCCTGCGCGACCAAATTTGGGTGTGCTCGGACAGCGGTCATTTGGTGGCCAGGGCTGTGGCGACTTCTTCAGTCTCGTTATCCTCTTCCCGCAGTTCTGCGGGGCAGGCGGTTCAACCCTGCCTGCTGAGCTGGGAGTTCGGCTCCCAAGGAGTGTGCAGTAGAAAAGCTTGTCAGTTCAAGCATGAATGCCCCATGTGTGGCGGCTCTCACTCCTTCAGTAACTGCCCTAAAGCACGGCCACGTAGGAATCAAAAGAAATAAGGTGGGGATGGAAGTAATTTCCAAGCTGGAAAAGGGACCCAGTCCGATAAAGGTGGGACCTCTTAAGCCTTGGCTGTCCAGGTATCCGTGTAGGGTTGATACCGCTTACCTGTTAAAAGGTTTCAAGTTCGGTTTTAGGATTCCTTTTCAAGGTTCTGGGGTCCCTTTTTGGTCTGGAAAACTTGGTTCTGTTAGAGGTTTAGAGCATATAGTTAGGGATAAGATTGCCAAGAAGTTGGCAGAGGGCAGGATTTTGGGCCCATTTTCCAAACCCCCGGTCTTGGGTGTGGTGCCAAAAAATGCACCTGGTGAATTTCAGTTGATTCATCATCTTTCCTTCCCCAAAGGGAAGTCAGTTAATGATGGGATTCTCGAGCACTTATGCTCAGTCAGGTATACCAGGTTTGATCAGGCTATGGGCATAGTACGACACTGCGGTAAGGGAGCAGAGTTGGCTAAATGCGATATTAAATCGCCTTCTACCTGTCCATCTGGCTGATTTTGAGCTTTTGGGATTTTCCTTTGAGGGGCAATTTTACATGGACAGAGCTTTGCCAATGGGCTGCTCTGTCTCATGTGTGGCTTTTGAGTGTTTCAGCACATTCTTGGAATGGGCTGTTAGTGAGAAAGTTGGCTTGCGGGATGTCGCTCATTATTTGGATGATTTCCACTTTGTGGGTTCTGCAGGGACTGGATGTTGCGCACAGCTGTTGTCTGGCTTCACCGAGCTGGCTGCATAACTGGGGGTTCCGTTGGTGCAGGATAAAACGGAAGGTCCGACCCAAAACCTTATCTTTTTAGGGATTGAGTTGGATACCCTGGCGCAATTGTCCAAAATACCTTTTCAAAAAGTAGTAGATTTGAGGAGTGGGATTAATTCCTTTCTTCTTAAGCAAAAGATCACATTGCTTGAGCTTCAGCAGCTGGTTGGGAATCTTAACTTTGCTTGAAAAGAGGTTGCTCCTGGTCGAGCTTTTCTTCGTAGGCTATGTGATGCTATGGCAGGCCTCCACCTGCCCCAACCATAGAACATGGGTTACTAGCAGCATGAGGGAGGATTTAAGGGTATGGCAAGAATTTATGGAGTCCTTTAATGGGATTTCTTTTTGGAGAGACGACATGAGGCTTGAGGCGGAGCTTCAGGTCATGTCTGATGCTACTGCGTCTTCAGGTTTTGGGGTTTACTTCCGTGGACATTGGTGCATGTATACATGGCCAGATTCATAGGTTCAGGCAGGTTTGAACTGAGATCTTACATTTCTCGAGTTATTTCCCATTCTTGTTGCAGTTTGGCTGTGGTGGAATTTTATGGCCAATCGCACAATTCATTTTTGGTGCAATAACATGGCTGTGGTCCATGTCATTAATTCCCTTTCATCCAGATCTCAATGGGTTATGAGATTGGTGAGGGCCTTCACTGTTTTTAGCCAAGCATGTTCCTGGGGTAAACAACGGGGTAGCTGACGCTCTCTTTCGTAAACAGATGGAGAGGTTTCGTCAGCTTTTTTCGGGGCCCTTAGAGTTAGTGGCAGGCTCCAGAAATGATGTTTCAGGTAATGCTTTGTTGCTACGGGACCTGAGGTTAGTTGAAGGTAAGGCAGTCATTTCCGTGCTACGTTCTAAGATTGACCAGCATCATAAAGGGACCATGTTAGACCTGGGCTCGTGCTCTGAGCTTGAGTTGTGCCCAGTTTCCACTTTGGCTGCTTATTTGGCAGTGCAGGGGCCCAATGATGGGTTTTTGTTTTGTCACCTCAATGACAGCCCACTGACAAAGCATCAGTTTTGGGCTGTGACTTTAGCTTTAGCTAAGTTTGAGTTGTCCGGGGTGTGGTTTGGTACCCACTTTAGAATTGGGGCAGCATCTACAATTGGGATGTCCTTCTTCCTCCATTCAGCGCCTGGGCCATTGGTGATCATTGGCCTATAAATCTAATGTTCTGTCAGCATTGGGCACTTTAAGGAGAAAAGTGCTGATGCACTGTTATGTAACTCCTACTATACCTGCTAATGAAAGGCATGTGAGAATCATGTGCAGCTAGTTAAGAATTGGGTAACATGATTGGCTAGCTGCACTATATCAACAGAGAGCCTAACTCTCATTCTCTGTGGGTTGATGAATACGGAGGACGTGCAGAGGTGTGGAGAGCTATTGTGATCAGAGGCTGTTACTCTGTCGGACTGACTGATGATGATGACTTGGTATGTGTAAGACTACTCTCTTGGACTGTGACTGTGTACTGCTAACTTGGATGGACTGAACTTGCTGTGTATTGACTATCTGCCTGCCTATTACTACTCTCTTTGCCTTACCCCAAATACAACTGATTCAACTGGCTTGTTGGAGTTTTTGTCTTCATAGAACTTTTACTGGTGGCTGCACTTATCAGGGCACTCATACCTGCAGAACTTCCACGCACACTGACATGTTCACCCTCTGCTCAGTTCCTAGCTTTGTTTGTAGTTGAAATGTTATGGTTCTTGTTTCGAGTTTGTGTTTGTTTTTTTTTCTTTTTAGATGCTGTTGTTCCTGGCCAGAGGAGCCGAGTTCTCGTCTGTGGACACAGCTATGTGTTTTGGGCCGCACATCAGGCTCAGAGAAATTCGGATGGCTTTCAGCTGGGACTCAGCCAATATGTTACTGTCGAATGGCGTGGCTGCCGGGGTCTTCAGTGGCCTGGCCTGCTGCCATTGTTATTTCATGGGAATGCCGGCCCTCCTCCTGATGTTTTAATCATCCACCTAGGAGGGAATGATCTTGGTCTAGTAAAAGGCAAGGCTTTGGTCTTGCAGGCCCATGAGGATTTTTGGTACATTAGGGAGAGATGGCCCAGGACCACTATAATTTGGTCAGCCATGCTTCCCCGCCTTGTTTGGTGCAGTGCTTGAGATTCTGCAGGTGTAGAGAGGGCCCGTTACAAAGCTAATAAAGAAATTCAGAAGGCATTGGAAGGGGGGTTGGGCCACTATCTGCCCCACCCGGATATTTCTACGAAATTTCCTGACCTCTACAGAGGGGATGGGGTGCATCTCTCTGAAAAAGGTAACATGCTTTTCTTGAGAGATCTCCGGCAAGGGCTGCGGGTGGCATTGGGCCTCCCGGTGGGTGCTAAGGCCTAAGTAGTGGCAGGTTTTTACTGAGTTTATGGTACTATGCGGCTAAGGGAGGACCAGAAAACATTCCCCTTTTGGGAATTTAGGGGTCTGGCAGAATCAGCCCTTGGGTTTGATGCCCTTGGGTGGGAGGCTGCAGACTGTCCTGGAGGCTTGGCTAGAGGGTACCTTCCATTGAGATGTGTGTCTGGTGGTTGGGCCCTCTGGGGCTTGCCTCCTTGCTGGGCTGGCCTGGCGGGAGCTGTGACATACAGCTCTGGGTGGGGGCTGGGTCTCTCACCCGCTAATTGCAGGTGAGCAGTCTGTTGAGACCCCTGGCCCTGACCGGGTCGCAGTTCTGGTTTCCCTTGCCATTTATTATTATACTTAATAAAGTGGCCATTAGTTATACCTATACCTTGTGTCCAACTCTTCATTCCGACTTGGGGGGCAAGTGATTATTCTATCACTGGTATTTATTGATACAGCTATTTTTATAACATTTGTCTATTTCTCTGCACTTTGCTGGACACTGCGACTGGTGTGTGGCATATGTTAACTGTTATACCATTGGACAATTTTAACTAATTTGGACAGTGCATATTCTCTAATAGTTTCTATGTGACTTTCTCCAAACATTCACTCTCTGGATTGCAGCCTTTCTTTGGAGATTTCCAAAATATCTTACTTACTTTTGTGATATTTTCAAATGATGGTTTGACAGTCTGAAGGAGCAGCATCTGTATAACAGGATCTAAATCTTCAGAGTAAAGAAAGGGAAAGAAGTATTGTTAAAATTTGCGCATATATATATATATATATATATATATATATATATATATATATATATATATATATATATATATATATAATTTGTACATTGCTGAAGTACATCTATAAGTACATGTAATTATAGATGAATTTACACATGGTTTGGGTAGAGATGAAGGCAGAGTTTCCCTTTGTTTTAGTATGATAGATGTTTGGCTTTAAACAGGACACATATCTGTTTGTTTGACATAACCAGTGAATTTAATGTTATGTTAGACTCATTGTTGGATGTTTTCCTCCACGACCACCCCTTGACCCAAGTGATAACTTGGGGCAGGATGGTGAGGGTGTGTGTTGGAGTCAGGGTGAAGAGATAATACCAGCCTGCCTTACAGTGCTGCTATAAGAATGATAGGTAATGCTGCTATAAGAATGATAGATAATGCTGCTATAAGAATGATAGGTACAGACTTCTGGGATCCGTCATCTTGGCCTCAGAGTTGTTTGCAGATCGTCTCTCTGTGGCAACTCTGAGTCTGGCCATTGGAGGGGTGTCACAGAAGTGATGCCCCCATAGGAAAAGCCCGGAGTGGCTTTTTCTTTGGCATGGGACTGTTACGGGGGTGGGGAGGGGGCCAGCAGCAGCTGCCCTCTGTGATCTCTGTGCGTCCTGAAGCTCCGTGGCCATGAAAGCTGGCATATCAGCAGAAAAAGAACACCCAACTGCTTTTTTGCTTTCACTTTCCCCAGTACGCCTTTGAAGCAGCATTTTTCCACTTCTAAAGAGACAACTCTACTTAACAAGTAGGTATTTTGTCTAACTCTACTCCCTGATGGGTCACTCTGCATAACAACAAAAGACTAGCTCAAAAGATCAGCTCAAAAGGCCTCAAAATGTTATGAGCAGTCTTAACTATTTAAACTGGATTGAATATAATCATTAAAATTGACCCGGACTATAATTGGATATATATCAAAGAGATTACTAAGAAGTTGCAATACAATCTGAACACAAAGGAGATTTACTGTAGAGAGTTCTGTCTCTATCGCCTGACTGTATCTGAAAGAATGGTTTCTAAAACTTCAGTTTGAGCTGTTGTGGAATGGGAATTAACAAAAGCTTGAAGTGAATTTACAATCTGATTTAAGAGAATGAGTTTTGATATGGCACCGCTTAATGAAATGTCCCATGGAAAAGATATTTGCTCAAATCTCATTTCTCTGAAAGAAGATCTTATCTCATTTATGCAGCTCCTTAAAGACCAAATGAATTGTTTTATGCTGACAGCTAATGATCTGAGGGAAGAAGATCCGACAGCTAATGAAACTGTAAACCTACAAGGATCCAGTACTAAAGAGAGTGTATTATGGCAGTGAAAGTGGAAGGGGAAAGTGATACTTTGTGAAATAAAGGAAAAGTAAGATGGTCTCTTGTGATGCACTTTCAAAACTAGACCAGAAATCAAGATGCACTGAAATCAAGCTGAGAGGGAAAAATGGCAATGAATTCTTCCCCCTGTGGTTGAGGGGGCAGGCCATGTTGAGAAGAGAAAAGCTGCACTCCAATCAACAAATCAGGATTTGGAAAGCCTTTCAGAAAAAGGATTTTGGATTTTTTTTTCTGTTTTGGTGAATGGCTGAACAAGGAACTCTGACTAAGAAGTGAAATGTGATATCAAAAGCTAAACTGTGATGGGCTGCCTTGGATGCAATATGGGTGCAGAAATCAAAGGAACTTAAAAGTTTTTAATCTTTGGGAAGAAGGACTCTGAAATCTGGGTTCTTTTTTCCCCTTGTGAATAAATACCATGTAACCATTAATAATGAACAGATGTTAAACTTTAAAAGAATAAGGGAGATCTTGAAGAAGTAATGTTAATAAGTGTAGTTAACATATTTCTCTATATAGTAGATGTATTGACAGTTTGCCTATTTAGTGAGATTGTTTATAATGATGTAAGAATAGGATCAAAGGTAGGGTGACCATAATGTCTGAAGGCCAGCCAGGGACACGTTGGGGGGGGGGGGAGGTAGGGGTGCTGTCACTTCCGGTGACGGCATGCCACCACAGGAAACAGGAAGTGACATCACTTCCTGTGACATCATTTCCCCCGCGTCACCTGCCGGAAATGGGAAGTGACATCACTTCCTGTGACATCATTTCCCCCAAATGACATCATTTCCCCCAAATGCCACTGCTGGAAACAGGAAGTGACTTCACAGCACTTCCTGTGACATCCTCAAAAATCCCCCAAATATCACTGCCGGAAACAATTTTGTTCTGAAATCCTGTATATACTTCATCAGTATATGGGATAAGGCACTTTCTCAACTGTGCTGCATAATGCAGCCTATTTATTTTGTCCTGTTTGCTCTGTTGGCTCTATCTGCGCCACCTTCATCACTTTCGGGGTGTGGATCCCCCAGTGGGGTGGTCTCCCGACTCCCTCCGCCGGCTGTTTCTGATAGCCCTGCGCCCCCTCTTTCATTTGATATGTGTCCCGTGCGGGTGCCACCCTCCCGCCGGGAGATGCCGCAAAATGAGCCCCCTTGAGGCTTATGGCGGCAGAGCTCGGGGGAAGCGAGCTAGACTGCTGTTCTTTTGAGGGGTTATAGAGTGTTTCGAGCCCATCTCTGTGGCATCGGTCCCATCGTTGTGGGGCCCAGGGGGCCGGCGCAGCGGCACGCCGAAGCAGCCTGTCACTAATAAGACAGGTCGAGATGCAGGACAGGAACCTGGAAGTGACCGACAGGCTGCTTCAGCGTGCCGCTGCGCCGGCCCCCTGGGCCCCACAATGATGGGACCGATGCCACAGGGACGGGCTCGAAACACTCTATAACCCCTGAAAAGAACAGCAGTCTAGCTCACTTCCCCCGAGCCCTGCCGCCATAAGCCTCAAGGGGGCTCATTTTGCGGCATCTCCCGACGGGAGGGTGGCACCCGCACGGGACACATATCAAATGAAAGAGGGGGCGCAGGGCTATCAGAAACAGCCGGCGGAGGGAGTCGGGAGACCACTCCACTGGGGGATCCACACCCCGAAAGTGATGAAGGTGGCGCAGATAGAGCCAACAGAGCCAACAGGACAAAATAAATAGGCTGATTTATGCAGCACAGTTGAGAAAGTGCCTTATCCCATATACTGATGAAGTAAATACAGGATCTGAGAACAAAATTGCACTAGAAGACACAAACACAAAGTTCCCTTACACTGAATCAGTGCTTGGGTCCACCAAAGTCAGTATTGTCTACTCCAGTCACAAACACAAAGCTCCCTTACACTGAATCAGTGCTTGGGTCCACCAAAGTCAGTATTGTCACATAAGAGAAGCCCTGTTGGATCAGGCCAGTGGCCCATCCAGTCCAACACTCTGCGTCACATAAGAACATAAGAGAAGCCCTGTTGGATCAGGCCAGTGGCCCATCCAGTCCAACACTCTGTGTCACACTTAAGAACATAAGAGAAGCCCTGTTGGATCAGGCCGGTGGCCCATCCAGTCCAACACTCTGCGTCACATAAGAACATAAGAGAAGCCCTGTTGGATCAGGCCAGTGGCCCATCCAGTCCAACACTCTGCGTCACATAACAACATAAGAGAAGCCCTGTTGGATCAGGCCAGTGGCCCATCCAGTCCATCACTCTGCGTCACATAAGAACATAAGAGAAGCCCTGTTGGATCAGGCCAGTGGCCCATCCAGTCCAACACTCTGCGTCACATAAGAACATAAGAGAAGCCCAGTTGGATCAGGCCAGTGGCCCATCCAGTCCAACACTCTGTGTCACATAAGAACATAAGAGAAGCCCAGTTGGATCAGGCCAGTGGCCCATCCAGTCCAACACTCTGTGTCACATAAGAACATAAGGAAGGAGGGAGGGAGGAAGGAAGGAAGGAGGGAGGGAAGAAAGGAAGGCCACCCCCTCCCGCCAGCCCCCCCCCCCCGCTTTCGGCCCCCTTACCTACGGCGGCGGCGAGTCCGGCGGCGGCGGAGAGGCCTTTCCGACGCCCTCCCGGGCGGAGGAGGACCGGGGGTGGGGGTTTAGAGCCCGGGGAAGCGTCGGAAAGGCCCGCGATGGTCGCTGGAGGGCCTCCAGCGACCACCGCGGGCCTTTCCGACGCCCTCCCGGGCGGAGCAGAACCGGGGGTGGGGGTTTAGAGCCCGGGGAAGCGTCAGAAAGGCCCGCGGTGGTCGCTGGAAGGCCTCCAGCGACCACCGCGGGCCTTTCCAACGCCCTCCCGGGCGGAGGAGGACCGGGGGTGGGGGTTTAGAGCCCGGGGAAGCGTCGGAAAGGCCCGCGATGGTCGCTGGAAGGCCTCCAGCGACCACCGCGGGCCTTTCCAACGCCCTCCCGGGCGGAGGAGGACCGGGGGCGGGGGTTTAGAGCCCGGGGAAGCGTCGGAAAGGCCCGCGATGGTCGCTGGAGGGCCTCCAGCGACCACCGCGGGCCTTTCCGACGCCCTCCCGGGCGGAGGAGGACCGGGGGTGGGGGTTTAGAGCCCGGGGAAGCGTCGGAAAGGCCCGCGGTGGTCGCTGGAGGGCCTCCAGCGACCAGCGCGGGCCTTTCCGACGCCCTCCCGGGCGGAGGAGGACCGGGGGTGGGGGTTTAGAGCCCGGGGAAGCGTAGGAAAGGCCCGCGGTGGTCGCTGGAGGGCCTCCAGCGACCAGCGCGGGCCTTTCCGACGCCCTCCCGGGCGGAGGAGGACCGGGGGTGGGGGTTTAGAGCCCGGGGAAGCGTCGGAAAGGCCCGCGGTGGTCGCTGGAGGGCCTCCAGCGACCAGCGCGGGCCTTTCCGACGCCCTCCCGGGCGGAGGAGGACCGGGGGTGGGGGTTTAGAGCCCGGGGAAGCGTCGGAAAGGCCCGCGGTGGTCGCTGGAGGGCCTCCAGCGACCAGCGCGGGCCTTTCCGACGCCCTCCCGGGCGGAGGAGGACCGGGGGTGGGGGTTTAGAGCCCGGGGAAGCGTCGGAAAGGCCCGCGGTGGTCGCTGGAGGGCCTCCAGCGACCAGCGCGGGCCTTTCCGACGCCCTTCCGGGCCTCCGCCGCCACCGCCGGGCCCAGTGCGCGGGCGGGGAAGGCGGCGAGTGAGGAAGGGAGCGTCCCTGCGCGTGCGCAGGGCGATCTGCGCACGCGCAGGGTCGCTCCCTCCCTCACTCGCCGCCTTCCCCGCCCGGGCGCGCGGCCCCCGGCTCTCTGGCTGGCTAAACCGGGACCTCTTAAAGGTCCCGGTATACCCAGCCCGGGAGCCGGGAATTGGGGGCCAGAACCGGGAAAGTCCCGGGAGACCGGGACAGTCTGGCCACCCTAAAAGGTTGAAAAGGCAGATAGCATAATTGCTGTGGAATTTGGTAGACTTGGTAATTTGGCAGACTTGCTTTTAATATGTTATCAGGAGAAATGGTTTAGATGGAGTTAGACAAATTATTTAGTTGTGTTTTATGTAATTTGCTAAGGACAAAGAAATGATTTTTAAGTGCTTCTTTTAATAAGGATTTTGCTAAATCAACAATCTAATTTGTGCTTATAATAGGCTTAAATTAAATTAGATAAAATTGGCGTTGAGACAGTTTTGAAAGAAAAAATCTTTTTTCTTAACTGGTTATATTTAATTTGTGTTTAAGAAGAAGTGTTTAGATTTGGATTGCTTTACTAGCTTATTAAAAGAAATTATTCCTTTTTTATTCTGGTAAAGGAAGAAAGGAAGGTAATATTTAAGGAGATTTTTATACTTGTAGGTAGAATGATTTGAGCATTTTATTGGGAGGTGGAATTATAACTGATATATTTGTACTGGTTTCTGTTTCTGTTTCCCCCATTCTGTCAAGGCCTCTTTTCCCCTCTTTTTTATGTATCTTCCGCAATGCTACTTTTTTTTGTAGTTTAAATCAGTAAAACTTTTAAAAAGTAAAAAAAAAATGATAGTTATCATGTGTTTACTTGAACACTTGAAATGCATTCTATAAATGCCAGGTGCAATCATTGCTATTTTCCTTTACAGTAGTATAGC
Source organism: Heteronotia binoei (assembly GCF_032191835.1). Lineage (NCBI taxonomy): Eukaryota > Metazoa > Chordata > Lepidosauria > Squamata > Gekkonidae > Heteronotia > Heteronotia binoei. Next base: position 45,527,136 of record NC_083229.1, read on the forward strand.
TCTGTTCATAAGTTATAGTGAGTGCACATACAACATGCATGTACATGTATACATATATTTGTAAGAAAGAGCCAATATGTGTTCAAGTTTACAAATGTAACCAGGCACCAGTACCTGGTTTAATCACACATTCAGTTGTACATGCATTGCATTTAACATAAGATTTACTCAATGCACATACAAAGAACAATCAAGTGTTCATTGTACAACAATTCAACATACATTCCCTGTAAATTACCTGCCTACCATCTTCTTCTCACTTTGATCTAGAGAGAACTCCAGTTTTCTAGGTTATACCTCTCAGGATGCCAGTCACAGTTGCTGGCAAAATGTCAGGTCTCACAACACCATACAACCCAGAAAATCTACAACAACTAATTGCGCTAATAGCTACATTGATTTGCATCTGTAATGAGAAACTCTTCTAGGAGTCACAGAAAATAACAGCTGCTATTCCAAATCATTTTACAAGTCATTATGAGTAATATGTCACAAAATTGAAGACAAAAGATGACTCCAATGTCCCTGTCTGTCCCAGGCTACAATGTTGCCTCAACCAGGTACACACTAAAGAATTATTCACATGTTAAAGAGGTGTAGAGCCAAAATGCATGGGAACAAGGTCAGACTGCATAGACTAGTCACTATCTACATTCTAAGCTGGCAGAGCAGAACATTTGAAAGAGCCTCCATGCACACAATTTCTTGCAATATGCAGTCCCTCACAATGCTCCCTCCTTGATGTAACAGTAAGCAATTGAATGTTTGACTAGTTATTTATTTTAAAAAACAAATTAACTCTATTTATTGCCTGCTTTTTCTCCCCATGAGGGCCCGAAACAACTTACAATACTAAAAGTGTTACACAAGAAAAATGCAACTAAAAACAGACAGAAGATGAGGGAACAGAGAAGAAGAAAGCAAAGCAAATCTCTCATTCTCTCTTCCCCCCTCCTGGGAGATTTCCCCCTCTCTATGATCATCAGCTAAGAGCTAAAGGAGAACAGCCCTTTGGTTCTTGCCCTTTGATTTACTTCCACCCAGGTTTCAAATACTTGTGAGAAGCAAAGGAGAAACAAACTCAACAAGATTTATTTTATTTTTTTTGCATGTTATGCAACTGCTGCCAGCCAGTCAACAGGATCTTCCCCAATTCCTCCCCTGCCAGACCTAATTTGCCAGGTAGTGCTGATCAACATGACTTAGTAAGAACCTGTGTGAACTGACAAAATCCAGTTCGAAAGTGGATTGAAAGTGCATTTATTTAGTGTGTGCAATCACAGCCTTGGTCTCTGTTGTGATAGACTACCGCTGTACAGCAGATTCTCCACTATTATTTTACTATTGCTCACTGCTTGTGCCCTTTCAGTTATTTCTGTATTGCTATGTATGGCTGAACATCCCCTCATCTTCTCCCTAGGTCTTGTATTCCCACATCACACACCCCTCTCCCATGAAGTAATATGCTTCATTTAAGAAAATCTGCATTAACCCCCCCGCCCCCCCCCAAAAAAAACCCACAAAAAACTATTTTCCCCCCTGGTGACTGCAAAGTCATTTCAGACAGGACTTAGTGTACCTCAAATTGCATTTCTATATCCAAGCCAGATAACAATGGCTGTTAAGTATCTGAACTTGAGGATGAATAATTAACATTTATATCAGTGTTGCAGAAGAGAAAGGGGGAGGTGGGGGAAAAATCATAATTACAGCCGAAGGCTTGAAGAGTAATGGGCACAGGACACAGCTGCTACAGTTGAACAAGTCAGCAAAATAATAATAAGTATGGGCTTTGGGGTCCAGATTGCTAATTACTTAAATGACCATTTATGTGGCATGCATAGCATCTGGCCTTAGATAACGGAAAGAGAACTACTGAGTATTGCACACATCTGAGAATCTTCTGGCTGTGATGCCTGTCAAAGCCTGGTTCCTTGGAAAAGCAGGGAGTAATTTTAGAAGTCTTGTCACTTGAATTGGCTTTGCTTGAAACCTTTGCACAGAATCAGTACTGAGTCAAAAGTCTACACTTCTCTCTGAAATTTAAATTATTAAATGTAAATATATGGTGGATCAAAATTTTTTTTAAAAAGAATTCTCTATTAATTTGATGCCCTGCTAATGCTTCCAATGCTGAAAAACAGCTTTTCATTTAAAACCCTGGTTCTGAAATTAATACTTGAACTCATCATAGTTAAAACTTTAGATACCTCACAATGATGTTCTGCTTAGAGTAACAAGTCTTAAGCACACCTACATTAGAATCCCACCGAAATCAGTATCTGGAGCTTTACATTTCAGATTATTATAATCTTTTTATCCACTTTCCAAACAAGCTTCAGTCACACAGGGCTTATACCCTTTGCTGCTTGCGATTCCATATATAATCAAAAGCTACAATGCCCTTTGTGGCCTTGGATCCATTTACTTGCCGGGCCACTTCTGCTCTATGTTCTGCCATGGCAGCTTTGGACTACACCTTCTGAAGGCACCATCTTACAGACAGGTTAGATAGGCAACTACCTATTTACATACATTTTCATTGTGGCTCCTGCATTGTGGTATGGCTTGCCTAATAATGTTCAGGAGGGCATTTTTAGGAATTGATTAGAACTGTTCTAGAGTGGAGTAGTCCAGGAGTGCACTGTAGTCTAACAGGATTGTGGTCTACTGCAATAGTTACTCTAGTCAAGGCTTTTTTTTCTGGGGGAACACAATGGAATGGAGTTCTGGAAAAATGTTTAAAAGTTCATGAGGGATACCTGCGTGTTTCTCTTTCATTTCCCTCTTGAGAGTTCAGCACCTCTTTTTCCAGAAAAAAAGCCCTGTTTCTAGGTATTATCCCGTTTGTACTTCATTGTCTTCTATGTTTGTAACTCCACTATACTTTGCCAAGGGTGCTGTGGTTTGCATGATCTATTAATTCTATAATCCTAGTCCTGTTGCATTGTTTATTGGATGTTTTATGCTGCGTGAGTACATTACTTTTATTCTGTACTTCACCTTAAGTCTCAGCAAGAAATACAAGTTATAAATAAACTGAATAAATAAGCTTACTTTCTTCTCCTCAGTTCTTAATGTATAAACAGAAGTGCCAGACATCTAGCATTGTTTACCTAATCTGAGGATTTTACTTCAGAAGGCCTTACTTCAGAGGTTTTTCAAAGGACCGAGAGGTGGGTAGCAGTGTCATTCTAAACAGAGTTATAGCCTTCTAAATCCATTGAAGTCAGTGGGCTTAGAAGGTCTAACTTATTTTAGGATGGGTCTGTAAATATCTCACAGGGTTTTTTTGTTTTTTTTTTAAGAGTATAAGAGCTACATGAATAATTTGTGTTTGGGCAGTTGTTTGCACCCAAAATATAAATAATTTCAAAAGCTCTCCTTCACTACACACAATGTGCTTCCATTTGTGCAGCAGGGGCAGGCAGAAAGTCCATTTGATAGTGATCTTAAAATTATGGAATTCTCTCCCCATTAGGTCACCAAATAAAAAGCCTAACTGAATCCTGCAAAATTGTGGATTTTGAGGGGATTAAGTGTTGTACTGGAGAGGAAAGGTGACATAGTGTAGCCTGATCTCATCAGAACTCAGAACCTAAATAGGATTGGTACTTGGAAGGGAGAGCACAAAGGAAGGCTACGGAGAGGAAGGCAATGGCAACCCACTTCTGCTACTCACTTGCTTGAAAGCCCCTTGATGGGGTAGTCATCAATCAGTTGTCTACTTGATGGCACACAGATATGTAAGCATTGCACTAGGCTGGATGGAACAATAGATCTAATTAAAAATATAAATACCTTACTTGCCTAAAGTTGTCAACTTCAGCTTGCACCAAGAAACACTGCTGCCTCTACTGCTGAGAAGGACATTGGTTCTGGTTGGTCCAGATCCTCCTTTAGCTAGCAGAGTGTGCAAGGCTTTAATGCAGCAGAGCTTGAATTGAATCAGATCAAACCTTGTGGTTATGAAGTTATAAAATTACACAGAGTCACTGTTTCAAGTTGAAACAAAATAATATCTACTTTATTCTAGAAAGACATATCAGATAGGGCAGAGTAAGAGAGAGAGAGATCCTCAGTTATCTACCTGGCAGATGGGGGTGGATGCAGAGAGGAGTAGCCATGACCCCCATCTTGTGTGGATGGAAGATGGAGAGAGAGAGTTGCTTTTCCCTAGGAGTGTTCATTTGCACTTCAAAGGGAGACTGTGACAGTAGAAAGTAAACAAGAAGATGCTTAGTGTATATGCCTGCCTACTCTGTAGTCATTTGCTTCTGGAGGTCAGAGGCAGAGGGACATCGCACCAGCTACTTCTAACATCTGACTCTTTGTCCTAAAACAAGATCTGGCTATAGCCATAGAACCAAAGTACTGTCTGATTGGAAGACACAGCCTGATCAAAGTAGGTTGCTTAAAAATTAGCGGTCAGTAACAACTAGATTGCCTGAGCTTTTTCTTCTGGGGATTAAAAAATATTTTATTCATAATTTTCAAGGTATTTTGATGAAGATGGGAGAGAGATGTCACAGTCCCTTGCAAACTATAGGAAGAGATATTGGACCTCAAAGAAATGTGTTTGGCATCCTAATGCAATGGGAATTATTTTTCTACAGCAAGCATAGCCCATATTGTAGGAAACCATTAACAATAAAGGACAGGCTTTGCCTTTGTCTGTTCCATAGACTTGTTCCGTCCATTTCTTGGTGTGTTTGGGGAAGAAGTATTTCAAAATTTGAAAATACTGGAATCCAAACGATGCCTGGGCACATACAGACTACACCTTTGTTGAATTAAATAAACCTATATGCTAGGTTAATCAGTCATAAGAACCCACAATTATGTCAGCTCTAATACAGATGCCTGCTTTCTGTTCATTACTATGAGCTTTTCTGCAGTTTTTTCCTTGTCAATTTTATTTTATGTTCTACAGCAGCAGCAGTTTCACAACTGGTCAATTGCTTGAACCACTGCTGTTGCCAGAAAAAAGGAGGTGGGGGAGTTGTGTGTGTGTGTAGGGGGGGGGAAGGATGCTGTATCACCATGGAAGCTCCGGCTGCATTTTGCAATACACTGATGCTAGCATAACCAGCTGCATCCTGTCAGGGATTTTTTTTTTATCAGCCAAACAATCTGCCATGCTTTAAAAATACAATGTGTATAAAATCAAGAAAGAAGAAAAATATATAATCTCATGATGAGAACACTTCTTGGAAGAATCAGCCTTGATGTACTGGGGACCCAGCCTCCCTTCCAAACACATAGCAAATGAAGCCCATTTACAGCTGGGGGCTTCATGCCAATGAATCTCTGAAATCAATCTCTCATTCACTTGCTTCCTCCCATTCCTGACTAAAGAAAAAGAGAGATCATTTCTATCCATCTAACTTTCCCCCACATTTGCTCCCCCAGATCACCTTACCTGTGTTCATTGGGGGAGTGAATTGTAGTTCACCCCCAAATCACCATTTCTAAAATTTACCAGACCTCTTTAGGAAGTAATGCTGTGGGGTTTTTTTACATCACATACAGTTTGATCCTATGTTTTCTCAGGAATAAGTCTCACAGAGGTCAATAATACTCAGTATGGATAGGATTGATGAGATTAACATTGCAATCCTAAAAAAGAGTTACACCCTTCCAAGCTAATTCACCTCTTTAGAAGGATGTAATTGCTGCTGAATAAGGGGGTACACAAGATCCCAGCTTTACTTTTCAATCCGATACTGGAAAATTAGGGCTCTACACTGATGAGAGACATTTTAAGAACAAGTAACACAACTTTTTGGTCTTGGTAAAAGAAAAAGGGGAAAGCCTCCACAGAGGTTTTCAGTATTTAACTAGTGAGAACCACTTGGTCTGAGCTGGATGGTCCAAACTAGCCTGATCTCATCAGCTCTCAGAAGCTAAGCAGGGTTGGCCCTGGATAGTACTTATATGGGGGACAACCTAGGAAGTCTAAGATCACTGAGGATGAAAGCAAACCACCTCTGTTTGTCTTTTGGGATTGCCCATGTCAGGTTAAATTTAATGGCACTTTACACACAAGAACCGCTGGCATCTAGTGACAACAATAAATGAAAAATCCAGTCTGGGCAGCTTTGATTTCTGCAACCCTACCCTGTGCATGCCTATTCTAAAGTGAATTGCTCTGACTTCAATGAAGCTTACTCACAGGTAGGAGTGCATAGGTTTGTAGCCTTACTGATTTATGCTGAACTGAATTTCACGTCTATATGAACTGCTGCCAGCTCTGGGAGGTAGCATTTGTCATTCTGCATTTAAAAAAAAACAGCACCAAGACATGCAGGCTGAAAGCCAAATTTGTACTGGATCTAAACACTTCTCATGATATGAAGCATAGAATCACTCACAGAAGTCACAAGGATATTGAGTTTAGGGAAAGCGGAATGCTTCCAAATTAAGAAAACGTTGTATCTATATCCTGTGCATTTATCTTTATTTCTGGGGATTTTTTAAAGTCTAAAAATATTTTGAGCACATCTGCCAGTCCTTGAAAAGAAACTAAATTGTGAGCAGTAAATACAGTGAAGATCCAGGATATAAAAAGGACAAAAATGCTACGCTAAGTGGATTGCCATTCACTAGACTGAAAAGGCAACTCCCATAAAAATATCCTCAATATCCACATAATCTTTCCCACTCCCCCATTGACAATTTCCTTCTGTCTTCTATTCCTACCTGTCTGTTGCTTCTCTCATCCCCTTGCATTCATCTCTATTCCTCAACTGGAGGTTCAATAAATTAGATTGCACTTTGGTTTTATTTCATGTGTTTGCTAGATGCCGTCAAGTTATTTGTGACGTAGGGACTGGTTCCACACCACTGGCTTAGGGTAGCAGCGTGCCAACCAGGAAGTGAGACAGTGGAAACCGGAGCACCCTGGAGCATCCAGATAGCCCACAGAACAGGGATAGGCTGCCTTGAACTTTATGGAACCCCTATATTTTACTTAGCAGGTTTAATGTGTTCCTTCATAAAACTTTCTCCCTGTTTTTGAACATGCATAATATCCCCATCATAAGAGCTGAAGTAGCCTAATCAATTGAAAGTGAGTTTAAGTGGTGTTTGTGAAATTAACATAGTCACTCAGTACTGGGTAGAGAGCATACATGAAAGTGGATGTCCATGTCTAGCTGAATGAGAAACTACAGTGCTGCGCATATGGCTCCTTCCTTTATACAGCTGTTGAGGTTCTGTGTGCATTGCTTTTTTAGAAAATTGGCCAATGGTGCCAATCAGCTGTCAGAGGGAGGAGATGGGTGGGACTGCATTAAGTCCCTCACTGTGCTCCTCTCACTAAACAACTGGTTGGTATGAGTGCTGATTTTCCAAAAGGACAACATGTGCACAGCCTTTGCTGCTGCTGAATGACTCCACACTTGGGTCAGGGCCAGTTTGTCAGGGCCACTCATAAAATGATGTTATATCCTAGATACATATACAGTACCACTCCATCATCACAGGCATCCATCAAGTAACTACCAGCCCTCCTTAACATTTATTTAATGGAAACATTTACTATATGCTGCATATTTTTTAAATAACATGGATCAAAGAGCAAGATATTGCTCCTGATTTGAGGAATTTTTATTCATTCTTATAAGAAAAAGTAGGGGTAAGCCAAGTGCCCACAGCTCTGTACTTCCAGGATTTCATTCCAATGAAATTTCAGCCAGAGTTTAAGGAACAGAACCCAAGGAGAAACTGGAAGAGATAGAAAATTGGCAAAGCTAGCAAAAGTGCTCCTTCACCTCTGTTTGGTGTTTTTCTAGGGATAGAGAAAAATCTAGGAACATACACTCTAGAAGTCTGGTCTTTCAAATTATAAATGTTTACTTGTATCAACATTGTCATCATATTGTGGATTTGGTGATGTTCACTTATTATATTGCATAGTTATTTTAACATGATCCCTTAAACAAAAGGCCTTTGCTTTAGTTTTACTTTTCACTTGCTACATTAGTTCTTGGATTGCCAGGCAATGCCTGGCAGTACGTGGCAACCAGTGAGAGGACTGTAGACAGGGATATAGGAGGGGAATGATGCTAACTGTAGTATTGTATCATTCTAGTAAAAAAGGAAGTGACTCTGGGTGTCACTGCAGTTTTTCCAGTAATTCCTAGAGCTACTATTTGCACTTCCTTTTTTGTAACCAGAAGTGATATGATGCCTTAGCTGGTGGTGGTGTGTGTGCATGTTTTTAAAATCTCTTCACCATTGCTCAGAATTGCAGAGGGCAAGGAGAACAGGGGCAGGATGCCCTGTCATGACCAGAGGCATGGCAGAAGAAGAAGAAGATGATTTTGGATTTATATCTCGCCCTATACTCTGAATCTCAGAGTCTTAGAGCGGTCACAATCTCCTCTACCTTCCCCCCACACACACACACACAACAAACACCCTGTGAGGTAGGTGAGGCTGAGAGTGCTTTTTACAGCAGCTGCCCTTTCAAGAACAACTTCTATGAAAGCTGTGGTTGACCCAAGGCCATTCCAGCAGGTGCAAGTGGAGGAGTGGGGAATCAAACCCGGTTCTCCCAGATAAGAGTCCGCGCACTTAACCACTACACCAAACTGGCTCTCAGACCTGGTTGACTGCTGGCTATGACTGCTTATGGCCAAACATGGCCCAGACAAGGGCTAGTCTATGTTCTAATAAATTTCTGAAATGTTTTGATAACAGGTGCCATAGAATCATTACAAATATTATACCCTACATACTACATTTCTGTTTGATCTGGATTAATTTTAGGTTGTTGACCCATGTTCAGTCTTTCCCCATCTCAAGACACTAGATTAGCAAATTCATCACTTCTCTGGCCTTAGATGGAAAGGAGAGAGAGTTGGGTGTGATCTGCAAACTAGTGAAAAAGTCCTCCAGCTCTGCCTTCTGAAACCAGCTCTCCAGAAAGGATTACAGCCACTGTAAAAAAAAAAAAATCCAATGTGTCTTGCTATATGAGACACATTGGCCAAAATCCAAGGAAGTACACAAGTAACTTTGTGTCTATCTGGAATTAAGTAAATTCCTGAGGGGACTCAGAGAAGCTGGAGAGAGAAAAGGTAGGGCAGGAGAGAGGTAGTAAAGTTGTCAGAATCAGAATTGGCCAGCGATTGCTTTCTAAAACAAGATGCCATCACTCAACTAAGCCCTACAGTACTGGCACAGGCATAGACCATCATTCCATCAGACAACCGGGCAGGACCTAAAAATGTTATTTTACTACAGCAGCAAAACTCAGCATAGAATTCCATGCATTAGCACTATTATGTTTGATTAGACCTGTATGAAAAAGCAAGCAGTATCATAATTTTTGAATTTCAGAATGTGTCTACACCTGACCACAGAAGAGACAGTTCTTCAAAATCACTTGCTCTGCTGGGTAGTCAATGGAATGGTGAAACCTGATTCACAGAGAAAATGTTACTCAAAGGTGAGTTTGGGATTTACTGGAAAGCTTCAAGGTGGCACCTCCAATCTCCTATTAAGGATGGATCTTTAGATATATATTGCAACAGTGCAGTATCTACAATGGTTGGTTCTCCAGTGTTTCCTGAGATAAATAGGCCCTACATATCACCAACTCTTGCTGCTCCCTTAAGCTGTACTTTCTCTACTGAGATTTCTTAATACCACTTCTCAGTAGGCATTTTCTACCTTCGTTGTCTATTAGCACATCTCTAATCTGCTCTAGATCTTACTTCTGCATCTTTTCCTACCAACAACACACAGTGTCTTCTGTCCCTGGAACAGAGACCAGTGAGTTCTCCTGGTATGTCTTGGAATCAGGCTGAGATAGGGTTGCCAAGTCCAATTCAAGAAATATCTGGGGACTTTGGGGGTGGAGCCAGGAGACATTGGGGTGGAGCCAGGAGCAAGGATTTGACAAGCATAATAGAACTCCAGAGGGAGTTCTGGCCACACATTTAAAGGGACCGCACACCTTTTAAATGCTTTCCTTCCATAGAAAATAATGAAGGATAGGGGCATCTTCTTTTGGGGCTCAAAGAATTGGACCCTCTGGTGATCCCCTGTCCCCACCTGGGAATTGGCAATCCTAGGCTGAGATAAAACTAGCTATTTGCTGAAAGCTCAGGTTATTTTAATTTGAATTCTAAACCCTTGAGCACCATGAAATCAGCAGATCTGCATGTCCTAAACCCCATCCTAACTTACCTATTTCTGCTGCTGCAGAACCATTCAGTGGTAAGCAGAATGGTGGCCAGTGAGCTAGCTGAGCCACCAGCAAAGAGAAAGGAGTACCGTATTTTCCCTGTGTTCTTTCCTCTCCTCCCTCCCTCTTTTTCTTCTCTTCACTGAACTACACAGTACCTAAGGCACTGAGTGCACTCTGGGATATTTAGCTTCTAAAATGATTTAAGTCAAGTGCCTAGGAAATACCCTGCCCTGGATGATCCAGGCTAGCTTAATCTCATCAGATCTCCAAAGCTAAGCAGGGTCAGCTTTGGTTAGTCTTTGGATGGGAAATTCAGGGTTGCTATGCAGAGGCAGACAATGGTAAACCATCTCTGTTTGTCTCTTACCTTGAAAACACTAGGAAATCAGCTATTACTTGACAGCACTTTCTACCACCACCACCACACCTGGGAACTACATTTTCCAGAGTGTATTTTGTGCCATGGATGGTGCATGCCTTGGGGCATCTGGGAGAGGATGAAGGAAAGCAGGTTTTTCCTATTCCTGACTGGCTAGCCAGCCTGCCAGGGCAACACCAGCCACCGTCATACATGATGGTGTGGAAAAGAATGGAGTGGGGATAGAATTTTCCTCCAACTTAGAATTTTTCTCTGTGCTAGTGTATTGGCTAGAAGACTGTACTTTAAATTGGGATCTTCCTGCTTCAAATTTCACTTCTACTGTGAGCAGAGAAATGAAAAGAAAGCCTAAACATTCTAAACATCATCATGGTTACCGTTACCCTTGTTATTACTGATACTGAACTCCTGTAATGATAAGAGGGAATTGTCATGTGTGAAGAGGGTGCAGGTGTATGATGGCTTAATCCAAGTCAATTAAACCACTTTAACTGTCATCCTCCAATTAATGCAGTTAAATTGTGGCAGAGGATAAATGTTTCAGGCAGAGATGGCAGGGATCTCATAACATCAATTGGTATTACAGTGCTGCGGGGATGAGAAAATCAGCATCTGAAATGCTACACACCTGAGACAGGTACAGGAATCAAGTCCGCTATTATACCTAGTAATATTCCTTAATTTGCATTTCTTTATCTGAACAAAATTATCTCATCAAAGCCAAAAAGCTTCTTTTATACTTTTGAAATGTTTGGCTTTTCCCCTAGATCTTCCATGACTGAAAAGAAATCTGAGCACATTTTTTTAATATATAAAAAAAATCTATTTGGCAACAAGAACGGAGGGTGCATAACCTTTGGTCTTTCTTTACTCTGCCTTTTCTTTTAAGTTACATTAGTGCACACCATGCCATTAGACTTCAATAGAGAGAAACAGAAAATAAAAAGGGGCACTTGCTTCAGGTAAAAGTAAGGAGACAGCAAAACCTTTTCTGGAATCTTAAGCAAACTGGATTCAACCTTGACAGCATTTAAATAACAATCTTTAAAGATCCCTTTTATTTGACATTTCTTAAATAAATACTGAGAGCATGGCATCTCTGGAGGCAGTTTTTGCTTCTGCAAAACACTACTAGTCTTCCCAGCATCTATTTTTTTTCAAAGTCAGAGGATTTTGAGATAAAGGATTAAGTGTTAAAAAATAACTAATAAGGGTTATTTACATTTCAACATGAGTTTGCTTTGAACAGAGGTTTTCACATATTCTGGTGGGATATAGAAACTAGGCTTTGTGCCTTGCCTCATGGGAGAAATGAAGGATTTACCAACCCAGCTTCACCTACACTGACAGCAGCTTGGGGACGAAAGCAGTTTATAACAATAGTTTAAGAAAAATACAGGAGGAAAAGTCCTTCCAATTCCATCTACAAATGGAATTTAGAGAGGAAGAATGTAATCATCTGTACTGGACTTTAGCCAGGGCATTGGAGATTAACAACTCAAAAGTTATAAAATGTTATTATTGTAAGGCCCAAGGCACATCTGGTTAAGAGCTTTATGGAATAAGTACCTGAAAGAACATCACCGCCAGCGCTGCCTCTTCTAATATTCTTTTGGTCCTAGCTCAAGGCTGCCTCACAGGTTACTCTTTTTTTAAAAAAAAGAAAGACACAGAGACCCAGCTGGATGTAGTAGATGCATGTTCATAACTTCTGCATGGCAGTTCAAGATTTTTTTCCCCCTTCTAGGTATTGAGGAGTTGACACAGGCAGAGTACTCAGTGCTTTTAGTATACACACTAGCCAAAAAGACATTTATTACACCACACATCCTGTAAATTGTGTGTTGTTGGGTTTTTTAAAAAGTGAATTTGTTTGTTGGTTTGTTTTTAAGGGAAAACTGGGTTATGCTTATCTGTAACTGTTGTTCATTGAATGGTCTTCTGTACAGGCACACACTGGGGTTATGAATGCACAGAACAGTCATGAAAAAGATTCCCAAAACTTTCTAACATACTTAGGAGTGCCCCCCCCCGCTCCGTCTAATGCTTTCCCAACAAAGATAAAAGAACCATTCCTATGCGCTGTACATTCAATGAAATACTGATTATTATAACTCTGGGATTTGATATATGAATTATGATACATGTAATCTTGAAGATTCCAATGAATTTATTATTATTTTATATATTATTTAATGGAATTTATAGTGCATAGGAACTGGTTTTTTGTCTTTGTTGTGTTAGTATACTGTGACTGCTTTCCCACCAAAACTATAACATTACCAGGGGTGGTGCCAGAGGGAGGCAGAGGTAGCCAGTACTACACCAAACAAGGACCTTGCCACCCCAGTCAACCCCCCCCCCCCCAATTCTGGACACATTTCATTAATTGAAGAAAATATAAGTTTTGCACGTACAAGAGCATCCACATGTTATTGATGTACACTTTTGATGGTTCACCTGAAGCTCATAAGCAAACAAAGGCTTTTTGCAGATACTGTAGAAATGTTCTTCAAAACGCCGACAGGTCGATGGCAATCTTGGAAAGGGGACTTGCTAAGGTTGGGAGTAGATTTGAACCAGTATTGATTTTTCTGAACCCATTTTGGTATCAGTCAGGCTAGGATTTATTGCTTTGTTTGTGCGAACAGGACAAAGACAATTAAGTCCCATCAGGGCAAAAAGGCAAAATTTAGCCTTCTTACAGTTCGTTAAGATTATATCCTGCCATCACTGAGCATTTGACTTCTAAGTTGCCCTGCAAACTAGTATCCCTTGATTTCTGATGTAAATCTGCCCTCAAGGTTCCTCCTTAAGAAATAAACTTTCAATTTCACAGCTTTCCCACTTTTCTGCCACGTATCAGTCTTTTGATGTTCAAAGGCACCGCATAAACTGGCTGGTGAACTAAAGTTTGTCACAACCTTTGGCAGGTTCATGTTTTGGGAAGTAATGTTTGTGAACTGAAGATCTGCCTGAGCTTCCATGAATTTTGATGCAGTTCATGGTGGTTTGTAAAGAGCAGAAAGCAGGGGTTTAAATGGCTCCAAGCCTTTTAACCCCGTTTTCAGCGTTTCACAAAAAGCAGCTGTTTGGTTTAAATGGCTTGGAGCCAGTTAAACCTCTGCTTTCTGCTCCCCATGGAAAGCAGCAAGGAGCAGAAATCAAGTGTTTAAATGGCTCTGAGCCATGTTGACCCCTGCTTTCTGTTCACCACCCTTGTGAAATCCAAGATATTAAATCCACACCTCTAAGCTTTCCAACTCAGAACTGAGGGCTCACCTCAGAAATGAGGGCAGCCAGGGAGGGGGAGGGATTCTTTCAGTCATTCAGTGTCTATCAGGTCATATCTCTAGGCTTCCAAGGGCAACCAGAGAGGAAGAATGTGCCTTTCTAACTGGTGTGTTGGAAAGAGCCAATGTATCTGAAGTTCTGTCAGACCACACCAGAGAAGAAAGTTGCTTTTATTCAAGCTGGCATGTAGCCAAAGCCTTTGAAAAAGAGCCCTTTTGAATCCAGCTGTATTAAATAATACATTCAGGGTAAACTGATGACAGAAAGAGCACACAGCTCTGCTGTGTGATCTCCCAGGCAGATACAGAACAGAGAATAGGTGTTTATATGCACCATTTTAAAGTCACAGTTGGCACAATCCTGAAAAGGCCCTTTTTGAGCCATAATGGTAAAATGGAAGGCCAGACACTTTTCTTATGTAAATATAGTGTATTCCTCACTAGAATGACTTGATGACAGTGGTAAAAAGAGCTGAAGGAGCAGCACCCCTCCTTCTTATCATTTGATGTTTTTGATGAGGAAGTGCTAGAGGGAGGACTGGCACGCCTAGACTGCTAGAAAAGTCTTTCCTGTAGCTGGTCTGTGCACAAGGAGTCCCAATGTGGGGCTACAGAGAAACCATAATGATGAACTTCCTTTATGAGCATGAAGCTAACCAGAATGGGCTGTAGCCCAATTAAATCTGCTAATAAAATGGAGAGCAGTTGTTGTTGATTCTCTCATCTACTTCTAATCTTTGATTGGTTCCTTTTGTTCTTGGGGGAGGGGGGGTCCCATGTCGCCTAGGAACAGTGCCTTAGGAAAATCAGAGGGCTGCGGTGGTAGAGGGGTGACACAAAAATTCTGTCCTTCTGAAGGAAGTGCCTCCTATTACCATAAATTTAATCAAGATCCAAGCCATTGGCTTGGTTCAGATATCAAGTAAAAACATGACTTAATTAAATTATCTATGGATAGTGTGATTACAGAAATAGGGCTACTCCACTAACTATAGTAACTAAGCACGTGTCAAATTAGGATATGAAACCACAGTTAAATTGGTTTATTAACCATATTGAACATATGAAGCTGCCTTATACTGAATCAGACCCTTGGTCCATCAAAGTCAGTATTGTCTTCTCAGACTGGCAGCGGCTCTCCAGGGTCTCAAGCTGAGGTTTTTCACACCTATTTGCCTGGACCCTTTTTTTGGAGATGCCAGGGATTGAACCTGGGACCTTCTGCTTCCCAAGCAGATGCTCTACCACTGAGCCACTGTCCCTCCCCATATTAACTTCATTAACTTCATAGGTTTCACATGATGTACAAATAGACAGCCTGGTTTAACATTCGTGTTTCCAGGCACTGCCCTTGCCTCAATTTCACCTGGTGTACCAATTAGTCTCTGTGAGGGAGACTGTGATGGACAGGTTAGACTGTACCTCTTCCTAAGAGCAACCAATGGGAGCTGACAGAATGTTGGTGAAAGGGAAAGTTGAAATCAGCTGTCAGTTCTGTTGAGAGGGAGCCAGACTGACTGAGTGAAGCGTGTGGCAAAAGAGCAGCTTAACAGTGAAAATGTCAACTTGTAATAAACAAGTAAAAATGTCTACTTGTAATGAACAGGGAAATATGCCTGAAAAGGGAAATAATTGTTGAAATGAATAATGATTATCTGTGACCCAAGCCATTATGAGTTTTTCCTTTTAAAAGGTTTATTAAATTATTTATATATCAGGTTTGCATACAGCTTTTGATGATCAACCATCAGCAGTCCCATAGCTACGGAGGTGGGGCTGGGGGACAGACCACTCTACTTAAACCCCCCTCCCCTCTGTAGGGCCCCTCCATTGGTCACCACCTGATCCTCCACCTGAAGCACTGCCTTAGAGAACAGCTGTGCTCTAGGAACCTGCCATGCTCTTTCTGAGCTTCAGTAGAGTTGCTACCACTGCCCAGCCCCCTCTCCTTCACTTCTGCAGCTCCCTCCAGTCTGCTGGAGTAAAGCTGTGTCAGTCCTAAGATGTGCCATGGTGTGCTCATCCCTCACTCCAGCTTTTTTTAAAACAAACTTTTGGAAAGAGACTCCATGTGCGAGAGGGAGAGAGAGAGAGAGAGAAAGCAGCATTGAGGGGGGAAAGGAGAGAGAGCGACAGTGAGAGACTGAGCAAGAGAGTGGTTCACATCCTCTTAGCTTCAGTATGAGGTATTCCAGACTATTCACTGGGATCCAGCTCAAAAGAATTTAATGTAAGTTGCAGTCTGAGAAGTGTTATACCCTTTTCCATCTGGACAATGGTCATGGGAAGGTCATCAAAAATTATTTAGGACCTGTAATGATCCTGCAGATATCACTATCAGTTAGGTGAATGGGAAGATGACCAATGGAGGTTCCAGTTCCTAGGTCTTACCTTGCATCAGAAATAAACCTAAGAATTTGTAATAGAATTTTCATATTCCCAGTCTCTATTAGTTTGGCCCCAGATGCAACCAATTCTTTAGTGAATGATGGATTAGATCTAGTGGTTTAGTGATCAGATGACCATTTAAAATAATCCACTTTTAAAGAATCTAAGGCTGAGGTCAGATGTACATAAGCTGACAAGATGAGCATGGATGAAAGCCAGATGTGTGTCGGATTTTATGCGGTTGTCCAAACATCAGCATCTGGCAATGGTCGTTGGCTCGTTCGTGTCCCAAACTGCCACGACTGAGACACAGACTTTTTTGATAGTACATTAAATCCGGAATAAGAATGCTTCCAATGACTCCTGCGCATACTTTCTATGTTTGAACGCTCCATTGTAGTTGACTCATCGAAAGCGCACATCCGCTTCCCTGTGAGAGCCCACTCCAAATGATATAATTGCACCAGCAATTGTTGACTCAACCTTCCAACCTTCCGAGGTTGGTAAAATATGTACCCAGCTTGCTGCGGGGGGGGGGGGGGGAAGTGTAATGACCGGGGAAGGCAATGGCAAACCACCCCATAAAAGGTCTGCCGTGAAAACTTTGTGAACGCAGTGTCACCCCAGACTGGTGCTTGCACAGGGGACCTTTCCTAAATGGGGGGGGGGAGGCAGATCGGCCACCTTTGCCTTCTCCCCGTCAGGTAGAGAGATGGCAAAGAGAGTCCCTGTGCTCCCCCCCCCCCCCCCCATTTAAACACCCTGGCGGAGTGTTCATTTTTTGTGACAGTCTACGTTGTTTGATGCCCATTCTGGCCTGTTCTGGCCCATTCTGGCTTTTACCCTGTTCCGTTTAAATGGGGGGGGGAGATGACCCACCTTTGCCATCTCCCCGCCAGGCGGAGAGACAGCAAAGAGAGTTGTCGTGCTCCCCCCCCCCACATTTAAACACCACGGCGGGGTGTTTAAATGGGGGGGAGGAAGATCACCCACCTTTGCTGTCTCCCCGCCAGGTGGAGAGACAGCAAAGAGAGTTATTGTACTCACCCCCCATTTAAACACCATGGCGGGGTGTTTTAATGGGGGGGAAGAAGATCACCCACCTTTGCTGTCTCCCCGCCAGGTGGAGAGACAGCAAAAAGAACTCCTGGGCTTCCCCTCCCTGGCTGGGTGTTTAAATTGGCGGGGGGGGGGGGCAGATCGCCCACCTTTTCTAAAAAAAAAAAAAGCCAAGCATGATATCCCATGGTACTGCGCTTGCGCGAGTGCGGAATGCCATCTCAAAAAATGAGGTCCAGTTGAGATCTCTGATCAACCAACAATAGGACCAATGCTACTTAGAACTGAAGGATGGAGGGATGTCTGATCAGGAAATTCGTTGTAAAAATGCTGCGGGGTATAATAGCGACGGGTTAAGGATGGATTTAATGGTGAGTGTGACCGTGGCCCAAGTATGTCTTTCTTGCTACCTAGGCTTGGGCTCACATTCTGAAAATAACAAATTTAAGGAACTTAACATTTACCAGAGATGTCAGAAGCTTCAATAAGCCCTAATTCAACAGGTGTTGCTGCTTTCAGAGTATATGAAGACGGGATCTGAAAAAGAATGCTCACTTCCCCAAAGGACTGCCTTGGATGTAGTTTACCAATGAGGACTTGCCTTGTCCGTTTAATCTAGTTTGGAAACACAAAAGCATTTTTGTTGCTGTTGTTATTTCAACCAATAGAGCTGATAATCTATAGCAGGGGTGGCCAACGGTAGCTCTCCAGATGTTTTTTGCCTACAACTTCCATCAGCCGCAGCCATTGGCCATGCTGGCTGGGGCTGATGGGAGTTGTAGGCAAAAACATCTGGAGAGCTAATGTTGGCCACCACTGAACTATAGGGGTTATGCATAGAAATTGCATGCAAAATGTATTCAGCCACATTTAAGCATATACAAGAACCATTTCAATGTGAATTAAACACATGTTTAAATCTGTTTAATTGAATTCAATGGGATTTCAAACTGCTTATCTTTATCTGGAGTGTAGAATTAGGCTTCCAGCTAATTTCGATTCCCACCCACCCACCCATGTACATGAACTCATAAGATAATTTCCAAAATCATTATAAGGAACTGAAAGTACATTCAAAACCCTCCTCCCAAAAATCTTGTGTTTCCAGGAACTTCTCAGCTGGATTCGTTTGTTGGTGCAATTGACTCACTGTCAAACCCTTCTTCCATCATGAATTCACAGGTAATCTTTAGCAGGTCAACCTCAGATATAAGAAATGGAATACCAGCCTTGTTGGATACTTGTGGGAACAAGCATGACAGTGATTGCCTGTTGCTTTACAAAATAACATTTATATCATAAACATTTAAATGCAGAAGTCCAATCTATTTCTGGGGAACCTGCATATTCCAACTGCATGTTTAAAGTGCTAAAGCAATGTTGAGTGATGTATGCGTGTATTGGGGAGAGAGAGAAACTGTATCTTCAACACATCTGTAATACAACGTATTATTGCAAATGATGCCCTTCCGTTCTTGTAGTCATCCTTTATTAGTCATACAAGTATTGTAGTCTTAACAGTGCAAGCCCACACAGATTTGCTTTAGTCTAAATCCATTGATTCACTGTGCATGGATTTAGACTGGAGTAACTGAGCAAGACTCATTAAGTATACCTGAATAAACTTTTTTAGGATTTTCCCCCTAATTCTGCTATCATGGATATTCTAGGGGACAAATGTCATTTCTCACCATTTTCCCAAGTGGTAACTTCACAAGAGCTGGAATTGTACGGAATGCATTGCAATATCCAGATTTAATGAACCCTACATACTTGCTTATTTCTCCCACTTTCATGATCACTGTGACAAAAAAAGAGAAAAAATTATTATTATTCAGTTTCCCATATAATTTTTTCTTAAATGAAATTTTGGATTACATTAGTATTCTGAATAGTCATTAGGTAGAACAAGCCTGTCCTGTGATATTTGTTAGCAGTCCACATTTTAACCAACTACGAAGTACCAGAGAAGTAGGTATATAATAATGTAGTTGTTTTCAAGAGGAATTTAGGATCAGTAGGTAAATTGTCACCCTGATCTGGATAGGCCAGATGAGCCCAATCTTGTCAGATCTTGGAAGCCAAGCAGGGTTGGCCCTGGGTAGTATTTAGATGGGAGACCTCCAAGGAATACCTGGGTTGTGACATGGAGGCAAGCAATGGCAATTCACCTCTAAATGTTTCTTGCCTTGAAAACCCTAGGAAGTCACCATAAATCAGCTGCTGGCAAGCAAGCTGTCAGCAATAGACTAATGCTACCTATTTCTTCCCTACTTCTGTGCTGCAAATTGGATTACTTTTCATATTTTCCACTATTATCAAACTCATTTTAGGATCTATGCAATCCTTAACAGAGTTACGCTGTTCCACTTCCATTGAAATCAATTAACACATTAACACATAAACACATGAAGCTGCCTTACACTGTATCAGACCGTTGGTCCATCAAAGTCAGTGTCATCTACTCAGATTGGCAGTGACTCTCCAGGGTTTCAGGCTGAAGTCTTTCACATCATCTATAACCTAATCCTTACTTGGGGATGCCAGGGGCTGAACCTGGACCCTCTGCATGCAAAGCAGATGCTCTCCCACAGAGCCACAGCCCCTCACATTATCGTTCTGTTTAGGATTGCACTGTCTCTTTTGCATGCTATATCATTTAATAAAGGATAGGGAAAAGAATAGACCTCCACCTTCCCCATTTGCCACATTCAAAGCCAAAAGTGAGAATAATTCCAGAATAAGAATGATCAAATACAAGGATGACATTTTGTGTATGATTGCTAAACTTGTCTTCTTTATTGAATGAAGATTGTCATTTTTAGAACTACCTTGATTTCCATGAGTGCCCTTTTACAAATTTGCCTATCACATAGTAGCGCAAACATACCACAGAATCCTCCTCTATTGTTCTAAATTGCTATTTGAAGGAAATCTATCCAACATAACAATCCCAAATTCCACAATGAATAGAATGGTATTATTATTCTTAATACCAATAAATTTATTTTAATTTCAAACAGCTACTGGGCATTTGCATTATACGATGACCTTATGCATAACATCAAAGATACCATTTCCTTCTTGTTACTTTCTCTTCTTTGATTAGTAAAGAAAAACAACAGCATGCCAGGATTTTGCAGGAAGGAACAGTGCATGTTTGGCCTTCAGGCACAGAATCCACTGAATACATGGGCGAGTGTGCATGAAGACTGACATTTTGCTACAATGAAAACAGTGTCACAAACACGGCAGTATTCATTAGGGCAGTACAAATGGAAACAGAGGAGAAGCAGCCATGTCAGCTAGGCAAATTGAACAGCTGGGAAGAAGGCAGATTCTGTAGCATTGGAATTGCACAAAGTCATTGCAGACTTTTATTTTATGTGGGCACAGCCAAGCAAGTCAACGAAGCTATGAATCTGTCTGCTCTGTACCAGCTGGAGTGCTCAGCTTGAGCTGGCACCTAAACTTTTTTCCAGGGCTGGAGAAAGCAGCAATAATAAACACAGATGCTTTCAAAACGTAATGCCAACATTATATGCTCCTTTGTGACAGTTCATTGGTGCAAAATGGCTGTGCGCTGAGCACCACTCCTCATTTAACCCAGATTTATGGACATCTTCTAACAAAGTTCTGGCTGAACCATAAAGGCCAAGGTGACTCAATTCTGTTTCAAAAGAAAGACTGTCATTTCTGGTATTAATAACAATATTTTAATATAATGCTCCCCCAGTTCAGTTTCTGGATTCTCTATATAAAATAATACCATAAAAGACAACAGAACAACATACCATACCCAGAATAAGAATTAATCTGCCATAACAAAGATGTCTTGAGAACAATATCTTGCTGGACGTGGTAACAAAATTATATAAAAAACAGCTTTCCACATTTCTTAACTGCAGTGATTCCACCCTCCCCCCAAGATATTATATGCCTTGCCTTGTGCTTAATGGGCATTGGAGTAGTGGTGGAGCCTATGAGATGCTGGACATAATCCCTCCATAGCAAGACCTTGTTTAGCCTGAATACTAAGTACAGTATATGGTCTGCCTCCCTTGTTGTTGCCAAGGGTCTCCTCATTCTCACATTTCAAAAGCTCAAGATATGACAGGCAGAGGTGGAAACATTAGTTCTATAAGCAAAGGCCTATGCAGTTCTTAGGATCCAATGTCATGTGCAAATTTCGCTGCAGCTTCAGCATAACATGTAAAGTGGCCCCC
Organism: Heteronotia binoei; assembly: GCF_032191835.1. Taxonomy (NCBI): domain Eukaryota; kingdom Metazoa; phylum Chordata; class Lepidosauria; order Squamata; family Gekkonidae; genus Heteronotia; species Heteronotia binoei. The sequence continues at coordinate 45,548,682 of NC_083229.1, forward strand.
TACCTTCCCAATCACATACAATCTAAAACAATTTTTGTGTTCTTCATCCATGTTGTAAAAATATTTTACGCAAACAATCACCCAGTAGTCTCCAGATGCAACTGTTGCAGCTATCTGATCTGATAGCTACTGGAGACATTTTTAAGAGAAAGGAAATGTATTTTAATGAATGGCTGATATTATTAATTGTCATGATCCACAAACATGATGAAAGAGATAATGGAAAGCGAGACTATGCAACTCAGCGGGCTTCCCACTAGAAGAGCAATAAACTGTACATCCACTTCATCCAGCAATCCAAATATCAGGTTTTCAGTTGGTTTAAACAAGGCAACAGCTTCTTTTTCCCATAGGCTCAACAGCTTTTTCCTCAACTCTGAAATGTCACCTTACTGTCTTTAATAAAACTAACACTGAATAAATAAATACACGGAAGAATCTCATCAACAATAATCCCTTTCATAACTATGTAATTAAAAACAGGCAGAGTGGTAAAGCTGCAGTATTGCAGTCCAAGCTCTGCTCATGACCTGAGTTTGATCCCAGTGGAAGCTAGGTTCAGGTAGCCAGCTCATGGTTGACTCAGCCTTCCATCCTTCCAAGGTTGGTAAAACAAGTACCCAGCTTGTTGGGGGTAAAGTGTAAATGATTGGGAAAGGAAATGACAAATCACCCCGTAAAAAAGTCTGCCATGAAAACATTGTGAAAGCAACGTCACCCCAGAGTTGGAAATGACTGGTGTTTGCACAGGGGATTACCTTTGTAAGAGCCCCATGACACAAAGTGGTAAGCTGCAGTACTGCAGCCCAAGCTCTGCTCATGACCTGAGTTCAATTCCGGTGGAAACTGGGTTCAGGTAGCTGGCTCAAGGTTGACTCAGTCTTCCATCCTTCCAAAGTTGGTAAAATGAGTACCCAGTATGCTGGGGGTAAAAGTGTAGATGACTGGGGAAGGCAATGGCAAATCACCCTGTAAAAAGTCTGCTCTGAAAACGTCGGAAATGACTGGTGCTTGCACGGGGACTACCTTTACCTTTTTAGGACAAGAGAGGACAAAGCAGATCACTGATTGGGACTTTCAGCTAGGCCTTATCTCTGAAACCCAACTCAATGTTTGTTTTGTGGTGGAGGGGATTGGTTGCTCATGGCAGAACTGGCCACTATTCAACAGTCATGCCCAATATAAATTTAAAATGCTGAAACTGCCAGGCCTGCAGGGGAACATCCTGAATCCCTTAACAAGCACAAGACCCCAACTCTTCTTCTAAGTGATAGGTTAACTGTTTTACCCTTTTGATCAGGAAGGAGTGTTTTTATTTTGTCTTGGGAAACTAATTTAATTCATTTATTGAGATCATAGATTAGTCAAGATTGATACAGAGAGTCACCAGCACATCTACATAAAATAAAATTTCAAAGCCACATAACAGGCTGATTTCAATTATACCGACAGAATTAATGAAAAAGACTCACTAGCATTGCTCCACCCCAAGGCTTCTTTTCTCCCCTGGCATAAGTGCTCAATTTCCCACCAGTTGCTCCATGGGCACATTTTGAGGTGTGGCTCCCTCCAGTTCCCTTTGCAGTTTCTTCATCCTTAAAAGATAGGATCACAAAGCTGCAAGGAGAACTGGAAGGAGCCACGCCTTAAAATATGCCCATGGAACAACTGGTGGGAATTTGATCACTTGTGCCAGAGAAAACAGATGCCTGGGGGCAGAGCAACATTAGTGAGAAATCAATGTTAATTAGTTTCTTCCTTATTAAATATGCAAAAGTACAAAATTTGGCCACCTTAAAAGTAGTCTTATTAGAACAATCTGAAAGGAGGAGGGAAACATAAAAGTAATCAGATCTGTCTTGAAAAATTGATCAGAATTCTGCAGAGACTAAATGTCTCTATACAGAGAGCAATAAAATCTTCTGATTGATTGTTTTTTCAAAACTTTAGATTGAAGGTAATTTAAGTGTGCCCAGCAGGATTTCATTTTTTCTCCACTGAACAGATCATCATACCATATCACAAATAGCGGTGTGAATTTGCATATACCTGAACCAAATGTAAATTTCAAAGTAACTTATTTGAGTTAACTTGGGGATATCCAAAATGATCTAAGTACTCCTGAACACTCCACTGCCATTGAAACTAACGGGCCATTATTTACTATGGACTGCAGAGGGGCCAGGTCTACACATAGGAGAAAATAGCTCCATTATGTCTAACAGTAGATAGAATTGGACTCTCTAGTGCCCATTATAAATTATGGCCCTATTAGTTCCAGTGCCATCCAGCTGGTAAGGACAAACACATTGAGAACAAAGGATACATGTGTATCACTTCCAAAAGAGCTGATGGTAAAGCATTAGAGACGGCTAAGGTGAAGGCTCTTTGGTATTTAGGGAATTCTAAAACATATAGATTGTGCTCTGGATAAAAGTTCTTACCATGCTTCCCTTCCACCAGATAAGATTGTGCCTGCACTCTCAAAAGGGTAGAATAGTTAATGTACTTGAAGAGCTATATCCCGGATTCAGTGCTTAATTATCTTTCTCCTCAAATAGCTCTTACCCAGTGTGAGCGGAGATTATCTGAAGGAATCAGTGAATTTATTCCAAAAGAGTTAAACTTTAAATTGAGCCAAAAGCTTGCTACCAACTTCATGCTTCAAGGGACATTCTTATCTACAAGGGTCATGGGGAGCACAACATGGGACCTCAAATAGAATTTAGATCACATTGCCTTCAGGGAATTTTTATATAAACATAGCTGCGACCCATACATGAGTTAGGGAATCACTTTGCCATAGAGGACTTTGATCACATGAGGAATATGTGAAGCAGAATCTCAAGACAGCTGATACAGCTTTTTGAGCAGTCTCAACAGTGTAAGCCATTTGAACTTTCCACAAACCAGACACCTGAAAAACTATGCTCAGATAATTGAAAAACTTCACCTGCTCAGTGTCACCTTTTTATTTGCTGCTATGAAAGCCAAATACAAATGCTAGATGCACTTCCATCCAAGGCACTGCCAATTTGTCACATCTTGGAATTCTAAATGCTACAGTAATAAATGCTACACAGTTGGAATACTTAATACATTACTGGAAGTCCTTCCAGATGAATGCACAGTCATTTCTATTTCAGCTGATGGTACTTCTTACAAGATTTGCTTCATCTGGAGCCACTTGAATTAACTTGCATCTACAGCTGCAAGCTGTAATTGGTTTAATCTGTAGATTAATCAATTGAAGATTTAGTTGTTGAATCACTGGAAACTAATTCTTCATTGGCAATACTGAGATGGAAGGGTCCATTTGCTTATTTCTGATGCCATTTCATTCTGGTGATAATTAATTGTCTACTTGATCACTTCATTGTGATACATTCATCAATTTTAAAAAAAAAACAGTTCATTTTCTGTATTGTGAAATACATTTGGGCCACACTGCTTCAAGGGGTGTCACATTTCTATTCCCAAATGGTAACACAGGATGACACTTTTTAGCATCAAGAAGTTGGGTAAAATAGATTAGCAGGAAGGTTCAGAAAGTTGTAGCAATTGATTCTCTGAGAAGCATTTCAACCCTTGTGGGCACTCCTATTGGTTAATCTCTGTTAAAAGCCTTAATTCTGTTGTTTCTTATTCCCTATGTCACTATGCAAACTTCTGTGTGAGTCATTGTATGTTTCTAGGATTGTCATAGAGTTGGGAAATTCTGAGGGGTGTGTGTGTGGAGCCTCGGGAAGGTACTGTTGGAGGGGGGAGCCTCAGTGTGGTTATAATGCCATAGAATCTGTTCTCCAAAGCTGCCATCTTGACCAGGGGAACTAATCTCTGTTATCTAGAGATCAGTTGTAATCCTCAGACCCTGCCTGGAGGTTGGCAACTATATATATTTAGAGGACACAGGGATGCCTCTTCAGAAGTGGAATACCAGTTGGGACAGGCCTGCATACAGCAGAGTGTTTTAGCAGGAAGAACAATTTCTGCACAAAAAGCATGACTTTCTTGCCTTCCCCTCACCCCAAATGCTGTCCCTGGGAATTCCTGTCCCCTCAGAAGAAGCATTTCAGGAGGTATTGGGGGATGTAGTAGGAGGCCAGAGACCAGAAAGACATGCCTCCTGAGTGGAAATCCTTCTGCCCATGGAAACACCCAGCTGCATCCAAATCATATGATGAACAGTCATCTAACATTAAATTTAGCATTCTGACCCAAAGTCTAATATATCAGATCTCCCTGGTTGGGGAATCATATAGGAAAAGTCTGGAATTCAAATGCAACTGAAACATAAGAACATAAGAGAAGCCATGTTGGATCAGGCCAATGGCCCATCCAGTCCAACACTCTGTATCACACAGTGGCCAATATATATATATATACAACTTAAACAAATATAAACAAACTTAATCCTCATTAAGGAAATGCATGCATACAATTTATTAATTTAGTTAGTACAATATTTTATGCTCCACTTTCACCTTCCCTTCATAGATCTGGGACCAATTCATTTGGAATTGACCTGTGTAAGCTGTACTGACATGGATGGAAATGACGTAAAATAATTAATTCTAATTCACTTTTACAGCTCCTGGGTTCCACCTCCCTCCCCACCCACCCATGATTGTCCATTAAGACAGATTCTTTTGCCTATAATATAAAGCTAGTCCTTAATTTTTGACAATTAATTTTTAGATTTTATCCTCCCCACCATGGGTCCATATTTATTATTTATTTATGAACTTTTTAATCTCACAAATTATATAAAAAAAAACCAGAGCATCTCACAAAATCACAGAAGTCATAATAAAACCAGGAACAAAAGACTTACATTATTTGTTTTTTTTTTAAAAAAACACCATGTCCAAGCATGTTGACTTTCTTAAACCACAGCATTTTTTATTGTTTTCTGAACTCTTGCTGAGCTCTCAGTTGCTATTTTAAAGGAGGCTAGCACTATAGCTCCTTCACAAAACAGCACAAGCTCTGCCAGATGTTTCAAAGAAAACAGAAGAAATAGAGAACAATCATTTCCACATAATGAAATTGTTTGGAATTTTTCCTCAACATACCTATAGAAGTAGACTTCTGCTACAAAGTCTTGCTCAGATGCCAGCAATCTGGCATACAATGTAACTAGCTGCTAAACCACTTACACAGCAAGAGTGAACATTTAAGTTTAAAGGCTTTCAGTTCTTGAGCTATGCTGATGTTAGGAAACAAGATGAACCAAAACAGTGGTATTTATGGCAAGTTTCTCTTATGGAAGGGCTACCAAGGTGGGGGCATGAAACAGGGTTGGAGTCTGTGTTGGGGGAATGAGAGCACTTTAGTGAGGCCAGAGACTCAGGGTAACCTAGCTCATGCTGTCAACCTAATAGCATGAAATTGTCTGTGTCACTGCAGAAATGCACTGTGCAGAGTGAGACTCTCATGTGGGAGGTAATGGAACAATAACACCTCAGTGTGAAATACAACTTATCCATAAATTGTGAGCAACACTCTTGAATATTCAAAAATTGTTCACTGTTTTTCCAAACTTTGAAATGAGTTCTAAAAACGGTTACAGGTGTGGCATTCTCACAATACTTTCTCACAGCTATTCTAGCCTCTTCCCTTATTCACTGCCCAGCCCATCAATATGAAAAAACCAGGGTTGCCAAGTCTTTCACTCTAGATGGAGACAAACAAACCATCAAACCTGTTCACTGGCTGCCAGTGGCTGAGTGGCCAGTGAGAAGAGAACAGGGTGTGCATGCTAGCATTATGCCCAGAAGCGACATCATTACATGGGGAGGGCACTCTAGATTTCTAAAAACTCAATTCCATTTTCACTGGAAGTGATGTCAGTGTACCAGGATGATGTCAGTGCATTAGTACCCCCAAAATGCTCCTGAAAATGTACCTGATTTCTATACATGCATGCACCTTTGGGATAGGGAAGTGGCTCCCTTTCAGTGAACATTGGAAGTCAATGGTGAAGGTTCAAAGTTATAGAGAGACTAGAGGAACTTGATCCCTGCATCCTATGCTTGTTCCAAAAGGCACTCAGTAGCTGCATGCCTGAGCTGTGTGGGCCAAGCAGCTCTGCTTCCTCCTTCTCCTCCAAACCAGCTGGTAATAGCACTGCCCTCACTGGTTGGGATTGGGATATACCCTGTGACTCACCCCATGAGATACCACTTGTTTATTAACAAATGGATATGCAGTGGCAAGCACACAGGAAGCAACTCATGTACAGTGAACTAGCTCATTCTTCCACATTTCCAAATAGCTTTTAGTCAGATGACAATATCCCATAAACCACCTTCCTGTAAACCTTCATTGCTTCCATCTTCTCGAGAACTTTTTCCTGATCAAAATCAGTTTCAACCTTCACCCTGGCAGATGAGCATAATTCAAGATATACAGTGTAGACATTTGGAGACAGGGGTTTCTTCAGATTCTCAATTTCACCCTGTTTGTGTCTGGAACAAAGGCTTGCACATTGAGTACACTGAATTCCCTTTCATTTCTTTCACAGAAATATCTAAGATCTCCCGGTATTTAACAGCAAATGAAATATAATCTCAATGTCTATTGAAAGTACTCTAAACAAGTACATAGGCTCATACTTCTAAGGAAATTAATAAAGTGCGAAAGAAGTGTTGTAAACTCTGAGCGCACAAGAAGATCTGGGTCCTGCCAATGTTTTTCTGATTCTGAGTTACACCATGTCAAAGTCTGACAATAAGAAAATATGCCACATTATGAACACACCCATGCAAAACAGGGCAAAACAATGTCTCTGTAGCTGTTATCTGATCTCTCTTACAATGGCAGAACCATTATTTCATCTGCTGTTTTCTAAATACACTGAGATTTCCTAAATGCACAGCCCTGTTTTCTTTTTTAAATGACAAACTCTCAACACTCTGTAACTTTTTAAACTTAAGAACAATTTGTATGCTATTATTGGCATTGTAAGATTTACCCAATTTGTGGTGATGAAACCCAAAGTTCAAATCAGGACTGGGTAGCCTATATTAACTGTATTTATTTTATTTGCTCCATTTATACCCGACCTTTCTCCCCAGTAGGGACCCAAAGTGGCTCATATCATTCTCTTCCCCAGTTTATTCTCACAAGAACCCTGGGAAATAGGTTTCTCTGAGGGTGTGTGACTGGCCCAAGGTCACCCAGGAAGTTTCTACGGCAGTGTCGGAATTCAAACCTAGGTGTCCCAGACCCTAGGCAGACCCTCTAACCACTACGGACAGCCAGTTGATTAACTGGCTGCATGATCACCACTGGCAAACAGGCTGTGAGCTGAAGTAGCAGGTGGTCAAGCATCCCTACATAGATATTGTTTTGATATCAACTTTGGCATTACTCTTTGTTGAAAACAAAAGCTCTGTCCAGAAGTTATAGTGTGAAAACATGTACCATTCTCATGTTATGTTCAATGCATATACAGCTGGCTGTGTGATTTAGACACACACATACCCACTTTTCCAGGTACTGGACCATAGTTTTGTTTCTGAAGTGAACACACTGGGCTCCTTCTTATAAATGGAAACTGCACATACATAACATTCATTGTAAAATGAACAGTCATATTGAGTTTGATCCTAAGAAGCAAGAGAATAAGTTGCTTATGGAGACAGAACTTTTCTCAACCATGATAAATATATGTAGTGAGCCCTGAAGAACTTGTTTCTGCCATCCTGCTTCCCCCACCCTACATGGAAGAGACCTCATTTAGGTCTTATTCTCTCTCTCTGTGGGGGTTGCAGTCTACCAGTCTACCAATAATATGTCTTATTATTCTCCATCTCTAAGTTTTCTCTCCAGTTGGAAGTCATACTATACTTACCTTCATCAACAGAAAGAGGAACTGGGAGCACCTCTGTCACCTTCCCTCCTCATTGAACCCCTCAGAACCTCATGACTTTTGCTCCATGAGAGTCTTCCAACCATCTACATTAGATATGATAATGTTAGGGGGATGCTTGGAGTGGGGAGAGGTGAGGAAAGCTCTGCCTATATGAACACCTGGTACTCACACTTCATAGGACCTGACCAGTTTTATACATGTTTGCGAGATATATAGATTCTACATTTATTCAAATCCACTGTAGGCCAGTTACTTCCAAAAGACACATTCTAACATGAATATCTTATCTTCCATTGAGTACAAGGCTTTTTCCTTTGTTCAGTGTGGTTCATCTTTAATTTTTTTTATTAATTTGAGATTAACTGAAATTGTATTTGATTGCTAGTTATATCTGGCTATTTCCTACCATACAACTACAATTTGGGTTATTCATGGTCCCATAAAAAAAAAAGAAACAAAATTTTGCACATAGCATGGTAGGTTATGCACAGGCAAGGAGTTGATATATTCCAAAAGAAAACTGAAGACCAATGGTAATGCAAATCAGCTCTTGAATCTAAAGTATATGTTTGGGTACATGTTTGAATTTACAACACATGGAAAACTTCAAAGTTTTAAGTTTCATTTCACCATTTGCAAACAGAAAATTCACTTTCTTAAAACTATGACCTTCTGTCAGCACTAGTCCAGCACAAAGTATATGAAACTGCTTGATCCTACTTTAAATATTTTAAGTGACAAGTGAGCATTATACTGGCCCTCTGCACAAGAGTGAATTTCACTATCTTTAAGGCACAGATTCATACATATATATGAGCAGCATCAAAGAAGTCTATGGGTAGATGAATGTTCTTCGTGAATACTAAAGGAAATGAGGCAGCACTGCTGTTTCATAGAATTAAGAATTACAGCCGCTTCAAAGCAGAGAATTCATGCTTATTAAAAGGAATCATTATGGCTTATCGTGTAAATAGAGAAGCTGGATTAAAAGTTGTTTAAAGGCATTTTTCTTACATGTTAAACTAGCAGGGAGCAAATACAAGTTTGTGACATTTCAAGATTATCTAGACGAATATTTAGTCAATATATGAGCCTAACACATCAAAGATAATGTCTCTGCTACGAAATTTCATTTCCTACTCATTTTATTATGTCACTATAAAGGAAATTTAGCTGTATCACAAAAAAGTGGAGTAGTTTTACTGATACAGCTACATTTAAATTTAATGCTTCACCTTCAAAGTATGTACTCTGCAAACTGCTTGCTCTAAAGTTGTCCTGATGAAAACACAGCAGGGCTACAATGAAATGTTAAGACTATGGTCTTGAGGAGGGGGGGTGGGAGGTCACACCTCTGCCAGTGCTCAGATAGCAATATGTCAAGACTTTTGTGGGGAGAGAATGCTCAACAAATCCCCAAAAGTTAGCTGGAATGAACTCCAGCTGACCGAGGTTATTTCCTGATGAGGGACAGATAATATGATCCCAGGAATGTTGATAATGATGGGTGAACTCCCTTCAGTTCAGTTCAGAATAAGTGAGTGGTTCTGAGGTTTCAGAGGAATGTCTACAATGTTGGCTGCATTGTATCATAGTACACTATTAATTTCAAGGCAGGTAAATTTATGTTTCCAATGAATTAATGATGAACTTTGGCAACATCATTAAATGTAAACTGGGGCTGCCCCATTCTCCCTCCCCCCCCCCCCCCACCAAACCTGGATTCACCAGAAACCAAAGGCTTTTATGGGCAACATATTTCCTCACAAGTATATACCTCCTTCACATATACTGCTACACCCCCGCCCTTTCTCATTTGTCTGTCCCTTTTAAATAAGTTGTACTAATATTCCAGTTGTGAGTATCATCTCACCAAGTTTCAGTAAGGTCTATTATGTCATAGTCTCCTTCCTGTATTAGGACTTCCAGTTCCTCCTGTTTGTTTCCCATACTCTGTGGGTGTTTTCGCACTCACCTTCAGCCGGCGCCGCGACCCTCTTGACGACGGAGGATCTGTGCTGATTTCCCACACGAAGCGCTGGAGCAACCAGAAGAGCCGCCAATTTCCGGCGCGAAGCCCGCTCAAACGTAAATCGCCAAGAAGCAGGAAAACGCTTGAGCGGGCTTCGCGCCGGAAATTGGCGGCTCTTCTGGTTGCTCCAGCGCTTCGTGTGGGAAATCAGCACAGATCCTCCGTCGTCAAGAGGGTCGCGGCGCCGGCTGAAGGTGAGTGCGAAAACACCCTGTGTATTAGCGTAGAGATATTGGAATCCATGTTTATGCATCCCGAGAGTTTAGTTTCCATACATACCTGCAAGTTAACATTACCTAGCTTATGCGCCACTCTCTGCAAATCATTTGTATTCTTATCCCCAGTTTCTGGCATCATACGAGGCTTTGAATTATTGTCTCACTCCCCCATACAATTTAGTTTAAAGCCTTTCTTATTAGGTTAGCAAGGCTGTTACCAAACACCCTTTTCCCTACTGCTGTAAGGTGCAAACCATCTCCCAATAGAAGACCACCATCTTGAAAGTGTAAGCCATGGTCCAGAAATCTGAATCTTTCCCGACAACACCATTGACATAGCCAGTTATTTATTTGAAGTATTCTTCTTTCTCATCCTAAGCCACGGCCTTCAACAGGAAGAACTGATGAGAACACAACCTTCACCTTCTGACCCAGAGCCACATAGTCTTTTCTTATACGTTCAGGGCTATGATAGGCAGTATCATTCATTCCCACGTGGATCAGCAAAAAAGGATAGTAATCCATGAGCTTGATAAGTCTTCCAATCCTTTCTGTCACATCTTGGATGCGTGCACCCAGCAGACAGCGGACCTCTCGGGATGACAAGTCCGGTCAGCACACTTTGGGCTCCACCCCTCTGAGGAAGGAGTCTCCAATCACCACCACCTTCCTCTCCCTAAATCATCAGTTTAACATCTGCTTAACAGAAACAGTGACCACTGCTTGGATGCATTCAAGCACTTGAAATCATTGTATGTGTGCTAAGTGCCATCAAGTTACTTCCAACTTATGGCCCTGACCTGATAGCCCAAGCAAGCCCAATCTTGTCAGATCTCAGAAACTAAACAGAGTCAACTGTGGTTAGTATTTGGATGTGAGACTGTCTTTGAAATACCCAGTTGAGAAGCAGGGGCAGTCTTCTTCAGTCACCTCCCTGAATATCCTCCAGGCTCTGAACAAGGGTCAGTCACCAGAGGTCCACATAACTTCCAGGTTCAGACACACACATGAAAAATACAAAAATGCCAAAAAAGAGTTCCTTACAACTTATGGCTATCCTATGAATTAATGTACTCCAGAATGTCCTATCCTTAACAGACTTGTTAGGACTTGCAAACTGAGGTCTGTGGCTTCCTTCACTGAATCAATCCACCACATGTTTGGTCTTCTTCTTTACCTGCTGCCTTCAACTTTTCCTAGTATTATTGTCTTTTTAGTGTCTTCTCATAATGTGACCAAGGTATGATGGCCTCAATTTAATCATTTTAGCTTCTGGGGAGAGTTCAGGATTGATTTAACCTAGAACCTACATATTTGTCTTTTTGGTGGTCCACAATATCTGCAAAACTCCTCCAACAACACATTTCAAATGAATCAACTTTCTTCCTGTCAGCTTTTTCCACTGTCCAGCCTCCACATCTAGGGATGGGCATGAACCAGAAAAATGTAGAAAAATTAACTGAACCATGAACCAAATTAAAGGGGGGGGGGTTTCATTCATGAACTGAACCAGTTTGTGGTTCGTGGCCCTGCAAAACCCATTGAAGGGACTGCAAGTCCTTTTCAGCAGGGTTTTCAGAAAGCTTTGTGGGGGACTTAAAGCAGGGATTTAAAGGGGCTTGGAGCCCTTTTAAAGCCCTACTTTCTTCTCAGTCCACAAAAAGTTTGAGGAAGTTAATAATCATAGACCCATCAAGAACTTTGTTTTGCAAACCACAAACAGGACAAAAGTCATGATGGATTTCACTTTGTAGTTTGCCTTATGCCAATCCCTATTCACACCCATACATGGCAATGCGGAACACTTATCTTGGCCTTGATCACCAGTGATACATCCTTATACTTAAGAATCTTTTCTTGCTCCTTTATTGCTGCCCTTCTTAGTCTCAATCTTCTTCTGATTTCTTGTTTCAAGTCTCCCATTTGGTTGATGATGGAGCCAAGTGTAGAAAATCTTCAACAATTTCAGTTTCTTCATTGCCAACTTTAATGTTATGTAATTCCCCAGTAGTCAAACATTATAACACAATTAAAAATTAAAATAAGCAGCATGTTTCTGCTGTAAAGAGAAGGAAGATATTGCTCAAATAATGTATTTTGGGTTTTTTTAAAAAACACCATGTCTGCTTTTAAATAAACATTTAATTAATTGCTGTGGCATGATATGCCCTTAGGTAATATCCAAACTACAGAAACAATTACCAGAACTACTTTTTTTCATTGTGAGGGGGATATCTTGGCAAAAGATTATTTGTGTTCATTTTCCCCTTGGGCCAATAGCCAAAGGTCACTACAATAAAAAAAATCCCACCAAGATATAAACATAATTTGTTCCACTTAGCTGGGGTTACGTTTAAGAAGCTATCATTAATCTGCTTTATAAGGCCTTTAAGAAAAGCAGCAACACACTTCATCATTTCTGACAGCAGATTTGGAAATCCTACAATGAGATGGCAAAGCTGTAAACAATGGCCAATTTTTGTGCTCATTTTCTGACAACTGTCTGAGATCCACTTTGCTCTTTATCCACCCTCTGCTATAGTAACAGACCAACAGTGCTTTTAAAGGAGTTAATGAATTCACTTTGCATTTTCTCCTATCCACCCTTTAGTTTGAACTTGATGTTCCAAAACAACAGAAATAAATAATTCGCCAAACCTTTGTGGTGGAATATACCCTTTTTACCAATCAGTTGTTAGCAGAACAAGCTGTATTCATGGGAAGCTTAAACCAGATTAACCCAGACTGGAAATGAAGTGCAGAGTTGAGAAGCAAGAGTAATGGGTCATCAAATTACACCTACACAGAGTGGGTGGGCTGTGTCCCTCTGGCTTCTAATCAGAAAATGAAGCCTTCAGAGAAAAGAAAAGGTTGCAGTAGCTTAACCTGACATTACCAGCTTTTTCAGAAATACTGGATGTGAGTGTGCTTGCCATAACAATTTTTATTCCCTTAAGACATGAAGTTACCATTTGCTATGGATTTTAAGAGGAATTTTAAAGCTCCCCACACTTATAATGACACCTAAGAACATAAGAGGAGCCATGTTGGATCAGGCCAATGGCCCATCCAGTCCAACATTCTGTGTCACACAGTGGCATACACACACACAGAGATATACACACACACACACACACACACACACACATATATATATATACTGTGGCTAATAGCCACTGATGGACCTCTGCTCCATATTTTTATCCAATCCCCTCTTAAAGCTGGCTATGCTTGTAGCCGCCGCCACCTCCTATGGCAGTGAATTCCACATGTTAATCACCCTTTGGGTGAAGAAGTACTTCCTTTTATCCGTTTTAACCTGACTGCTCAGCAATTTCACTTAATGCCCACAAGTTCTTGTATTGTGAGAAAGGGAGAAAAGTACTTCTTTCTCTACTTTCTCCATCCAATGCATAATCTTGTAAACCTCTATCATGTCACCCCGCAGTCGACGTTTCTCCAAGCTAAAGAGCCCCAAGCGTTTTAACCTTTCTTCATAGGGAAAGTGTTCCAAACCTTTAATCATTCTAGTTGCCCTTTTCTGCACTTTTTCCAATGCTATAATATCCTTTTTGAGGTGCGGTGACCAGAATTGTACACAGTATTCCAAATGAGACTGCACCATCGATTTATACAGGGACGGTGGCTCAGTGGTAGAGCATCTGCTTGGGAAGCAGAAGGTCCCAGGTTCAATCCCTGGCATCTCCAAAAAAGGGTCCAGGCAAATAGGTGTGAAAAACCTCAGCTTGAGACCCTGGAGAGCCGTTGCCAGTCTGAGAAGACAATACTGACTTTGATGGACCAAGGGTCTGATTCAGTATAAGGCAGCTTCATATGTCCATATGTTCATTATGATACTGGCTGATTTGTTTTCAGTTCCCTTCCTAATAATTCCCAGCATGGCGTTGGCCTTTTTTATTTGAATCGCACACTGTCTTGACATTTTCAGTGAGTTATCTACCACGACCCCAAGATCTCTCTCTTGGTCAGTTGCTGCCAGTTGACAACCCATCAACTTGTATTTGTAGCTGGGATTCTTGGCCCCAATGTGCATTACTTTGCACTTGGCCACACATAATTCATAGCCCCACTCCCTTGAACCCTTTACACTAACAAATTAGTAACTATTCTTAAACCTGTCATGCTAAGAACCTTCATTCCATCAAAAGGGTTAAAGTGAAAACTGTAAGGCCTAGTTTGAGCTTACAAGGTTTCTGTGATTTCAGCACTCTTGCTACCACCAGCAAGGCCAGACATTGGAATGTGGTAATTAGCTACATCATGAGAACCTGTGCTTAACTGGAGAACAGGATGGGAGGAGGAATATTAGGAGCAGAAGCTAGCATTTTATGGAAGCAGCAAAGACCAGAGCTTTTTCAAAGATTCTTGGAAAAGAAGATCTTTGGTTGGATGAGAGACCACTTGACTCCACGTTGCAAAGGACTTTAATTGGGGCTATAGGCTAGTGAGATGACATTATTTTATGCTCTATTATAGCTGATAGCAACAGATAAAACACTTTTATTCTGTAAGAATTTTCCATCTGCAAATCAGATATAAAGTGTATTAGAACATTAGCTTTGTTATATTCTTCTCTAAACATGATGACACTGTACTGTATAGTTGACTATTTCAGCTTATTTAACAAACTCAATATCATCCATCCACCCATCCATCCATCCATCCATCCATCCATCCATCCATCCATCCATAGCTATCCATCCATCAGATTTATATTCTGACCTACCCCACAAGCGGGCTCAAGGCAGATTACAACATTATTAAACAATTAAAACAAAGACAATAAAATCAATGCAACAATCATTAAAACAGTGAACCTCATAGTCATAAACAGGAGATAGAAATAGTTCACAAAATTTCCAGCTGGCCGATGAATCAAATAATATCAATATAACGGAGCCATCAAATGGACACTTCAACACACTTCATTTCAGTATACTTTAGACATGTCAGCGTGCTGTGGCAAGATATGCCAATATTGATTTAGTATGGTGCCTCAATTGAAGGCCTGGCAAAACAGCTTCATCTTACACACTTCGCAAAATGGTAATCCAATCTGGAGGTGACCATTGCATGGGTCACTGTAGCTAAGTCCTGAGGGGAGAGGTAGGGCACCAGTTGCCTAATCTTCCAAAAATGACAAAAGGCTGACTTGGTAACTGCAGTGACCTGGGCCTCTATAGAAAGTGAGGCATCCAGGATCACTTCCAGGCTCTTCACCTTTTGGGCTGGCACAAGAGGTGTGCTGTCCAGGGCTGGTAGCCTGATACCCCATGCTACTCCACCCCGACTCAGGTACAGGACATCCATCTTTGTTGGATTAAGCTTCAGTTGACTCTGCTGCAACCATCCAATCATGGCCCCTAATACCTCAGCCAGATGATCTGGGGCTGAATCTGGACTATCATTCATCAACAGATACAGCTGGGTGTCATCAGCATACTGGGGACAACCCAGCCCAAGCCCCCAGGCTAACTGGGCAAGGCAGCACATATAGATGTTAAACATCATTGGCAAGAGAATTGCCCCCTGCAGCACACCACATTCAAGTGAGTTTCACAAGGAGATCTGCTCACCAAGTGTCACCCTCTGTCCCCGACCACAGAGAAAGGAAGAAAACCACTGTAGGGCAACCCCTGAACTCCTACGTCGGTGAGTAAGTGAGTCATGAGATCATAGTCAACTGTGTCAAATGCTGCTGTCAGATTCAACAGCAGTGCCAACACACCTCGATCCAGCTGCCTTCAGAGATCATCTGTGAGGGTGAGTAATGCAGTCTCTGTCCCATGGCCTGGGTGGAAGCCAGACTGGCACATTTCAAGAATGGACGCATCCTCCAGGAAAACCTGGAACTGTTCAGTCACTGCCTTCTCAACTACCTTGCTCAGGAACAGAAGGTTAGACACTGGGCAGTAGTTGGCCAGGACCATAGAGTCCAGTGTTGGCTTTTTCAAAAGTGGATGAATCACTGCCTCCTTCAAACCCTCTGGGAAAGTCCCAGAAGAAAGAGAGTCCCAAATGTTTTAATCAGCCAGGATGGACATGGGTCAAGGAGACAGGAAGTTGGCTTCACATCTGACAGTATCCTGTTGACATCTTCCTGAGAGAGTCAGCTGAAGTGGTCCAAAATTGGACCTGAAGATAGACAGGGGGCTTCAAGTTCCCTTGCTGTATCAATTGTGGCTGGGAGGTCCTGGTGAAGTGACAAGACTTTATCTGCAAAACAGGTCTGTAAAAGCCTCACAGCTGATGTCCAATTCCCTACTATTTTGCTTGTCTGATGGCAATGTAGTTAGAGACCGGGCACGACTTCACAGACCCAATGGAGGTTGAATAGAACTCCTTCTTAGCAGACTTTATTGCCATCTCAGAGACCTTCATAAATGTTCTATAAGAAGCTCTAGCCTCTCCATCATGCGTACGCCATCACACTCTAGTTGTCTCAGCTGCCACTTCATCCTTCACTTCATCCAAAGCAAACCATGGAGCTGCTTTAGTGCGGCAATGGAGAGGGTGCCAAGGGGCAATGTTGTCGATGGCTGTGGAGAGTTGTAAATACCAATCCTCCCGCACCCAGGTCTCAGTCACACATGCAGGTCTATCTCTTGCTCCACAAGATATTCTTGCAGGGCAGAGGTCTTATTATTGATAGACTTGGCATTAAACAACACCAGTGCCAGAGTCGGGTAAATATTCCTAGCCCCACAACCAACATAGGTAGGAAGAGATCCAAGCATTCCTGTATCTCAGACCTCTTCAATTTCTATTAAACCTAGTCCCACCACAATTCTTCCCCCTCTCCACAATGACTGGAATCCCTGAGTCTTGCATGGCCTCCCTTGCTCAGCATTATCAGCCCAGTAATGGTCCAGCTAAGCAATCAGCAAGGAGAGCCAACTATGGCTCAAAGACCCCATCACCTGCATAATCTAACCAGGCCCTGAACACCATCTGACCCACCCATCCCAATTCAATCTATGATCCCACCTGCAACAATTAAACCCATACAATAAATCTACAGGCCAACTTGTTAATTAGTACCTAATCTAACTAAGCAGCAGGGAAACACAATTAATACAATAGGGAACTGATACCAGTTACTACCTATCTTTGCCCCTTATTCAGGTTCCCACCGCACCTTAAAAAATTAACCACCTAAAATTGATTACTAAAACATATTAACTCCTCTAATCAGTTAAAATTGATTACTAACAAATTTAAATACCCTTAATTAACTATAAATTCATTTTAAAACATAAATAGATAGCTATAAACAAGTTGCAAGGAGCATATCATATAAACAGAAACAAGGTCCACCAAGCAACAATCCTCTGTAGTCAGTCAGTTCTTTCAGGCAACTTTATTTATTTACTTACTTACTAGGTTTGGTTTATTGTGTGCAAATTCACATCAAGAACTTACAGGCAAAATTAGTCAGGAAAATTGTTCCCAGAAGTGGGGGTCAGGAACAACAACTCAGTGGGAACAGCGGTTATCTGTGACAAAGCCAAAGGACTTGCTGCTCAACAAACCTGCACCAAGAGACCTCATAGTGTCCTAGCACAAATCACATTACAAACTGATCCATAGCATTGCCAGCTTCAGGCTGAGAAATCATTGGATATTTTGGGGTGCAGCCTGGGGAGAGTGGGGTATGGAAAGGGGGAGACCTGGGCAGCTGTTTATTGGCACCTTCTCAATATTTATGGGTTTACTAGACTTATTTTTTTCTTGAGATCACCATAGGCAGGTCATGCTTCATTTAAAATCAGGTACATGTCATATGTATAGGGGTTTTTTGTGTGTGCCTGTGCAATTAAGAGCATTAA
The DNA here is from genome assembly GCF_032191835.1 of Heteronotia binoei. Classification (NCBI taxonomy): domain Eukaryota; kingdom Metazoa; phylum Chordata; class Lepidosauria; order Squamata; family Gekkonidae; genus Heteronotia; species Heteronotia binoei. The sequence continues at coordinate 45,566,661 of NC_083229.1, forward strand.
TCCATTGTTGGAATTCATTGTGATGGCAAATGCTCAGAACTTACTGATTTAAACTACGGCTCCCAGATGGCAGCATGAAAAAACACAAAATATTTGCAGTCTGATTTAGAACATTCAATTAACATTAATACACTTGGCTTTGAAAGTTGGGCAAAATTTTGTAAGGCTGCCTGGAATGTGAAAGAAACAGGCCACAATGGTACCCCTCCAGGAGACATCACCTTTGTGTCTGCAGGGAGCATCCATTCAGAAAAAGCTGCCTTCATTATAAGATGATCCTTGGCTTGCAACCTCCCAATAGCCTGTGATTGAAGTCAGCACCCTATGGCAGCCATTTTGTTGTTAGCCCTGGGTCTACAACAGCTATTTTTTGGGAGAAGGGGTGACCACTACAAGGCTTTCATAACAGATAAGTTCAGAGATTCTTTGGCAAGCTATTACATCTGAGATTTAAAAAGGAATACTGAAAATCACTGCAACAAAGGAAAGATAAATGTGGCATTTTAGCATATAATATAGCGAGTGCTCTTTCTGTTCAGTTTCATTATTCAGCTAAAATCAGAAATATGTATGAGTTACTTAAAAGTTAGGCTTCTATAATTCAAACTTAGAAACTTTTCTCCTTTTCTGAGAATCAATGTGGTCAGAAAATGTTCAAGTGGTTCCAATCATGGTGTAATCTGAGCTTTCTTCATTGAGAGTTTACCATAAAATTAATATTCAAAATGCAACATCTGCTTGAATGTCTGCAGATTTACATGTAGTCCTTCTCATACAACTCATTATTGCAGGGCTCTTTTTCTAGCAGGAGCTCCTCTGCAAATTAGGCCACACCCCCTAATGTAGCCAATCCTCCTGAAGCTTACAGTAGGCCCTATACTAAGAACCCTCTAAACTCTTGGAGGATTGGCTACATCAGGGGGACATGGCCTAATATGCAGAGGAGCTCCTGCTAGAAAAAGAGCCCTGCATTATTGTATATAATACTTATTGCAAGGCAGTAAGTAGTAAAGAGATAAAACAAGTAAAAATTACTGAGCCTTATCTTAATGAAAACATTATATTTTGTGGAAAGCTATATGACTAAAATTTCCATGGGAAATTTTATTATTCATATTTTTATGAGACATATAGAAGGTATCACTTTAGTGGCATATTGCTATATTTTCTAGAGATTTTCATTTAAATGTGCAAGCAAAATTATGCATCACTGTCATTAATGGAATACAATGGCCAACTAGAATATCAAAGCGAGACAGGCTCCCCTCAAAAAGGGGGAGGATGCTCATAAAAAGGCAAGAATATGTAATTATTAAAACATTTTACCAAGGAAACTATGCTACATTTCAAGACAACTTTTGTGATTTATTACCATTTAGTATTAACCACCTCTAATATTCTGTTTGAGACAAGATCAAAGCATTAAACTTTATTTGGGCCTTACAGCCCTAACTGAAGATTTAACAAATGTGTGCTCAGGGTGTGGATTTGTGTAATCACAAACAGGGGTGGGCATGCACCAAAAAGATGGCGCTTCAAGATTCATGGGATAACAGACTTTCACAAACTTTTCCATGTTATGAATCAGTTTGTGGTTCATGATGGAGGGATGTGTTCCCTTTAAATGGCTTTTGCAAGCCCTACTGCAGTGATGCAATACATTTAAATGCCTTCTGAGTCGACTTCCCCATTGTGCCACCAGGGCATGGGACTCAAGGGAGCTCAGGAGGCATTTAAAGTCAACTTCTGCCGTGCGCCACTGCTGCAGCACAACGTGGGAGAGCTCAGTTGGCAATTAAATGCTTTCAGAAAGCACATGACCAGAAGTTGACTCAGGAGACCAAAAGTCAATTCAGAAGGCACACCACCACATTTAAATGAAGACATTTCATTTCACTTCTGAAGTCATTTAAATGCCTTTTGAGCTCCGTTGCATCCTGCCACTATCTCAGCATGATGCAGAAGTCAGCACAATGCAGAAGTAAATTCAGAAAGCATTTAACACACACACACCAAAGAAAACCCTGGAAGTTCCCTGGAAAGTGTGAAAGGGCACAGACTGGGCAAATGGACCGTGAACTGGTCCATGGAAAAATTAGGCTAGCATCCATCCCTAATTACAAAATGCCTGCACTAGTGCACGTGCACAATATTACTATGAAATTATACTGGTGTAGAGTATGTCAGTCAGCTATAAACCATGACAGATTACAGACCTGCATGACTTGTGAACTTCCAATATCAATGGAGCTGCTAAGTCATGGACAATGGACAATCAGGAGCATGGAAAAACACTTGATGCTGTGAACTATAAAACACAAAGTGGAGGACAAGGAAGTAGTGGTAAGCCATATCAAAGATCTAACTGTGGTACAAGCTCCCATGCCGATAGCAATATCTGTGCAAGAAGACAGTCATAACCAGAAACCACTACCTGGATCTGCAAAAAAAAAAAAAAAAAAAATCTAACTTTAAAAAAATCAAATTGGGAGTGAACTTCAATAAACTCACTTGCTGGTGTCTATACACATGCACAGATATATATTTTAAATATATGGCCTGGGACCTGCCTACCTGAAGGACCGTCTCTCCCCACATGTTCCCCAGAGAGCACTGAGGTCAGGAACACAAAATCTCCTCACTATCCCCGGGCCAAAAGAAGCCCGTCTGAAAGCCACCAGAGAAAGGGCTTTCTCCGTTATGGCCCCCGTATGGTGGAATCAGCTGCCAGAAGAGGTGAGGGCCCTGCGGGACTTGGCACAGTTCCGCAGGGCCTGTAAGACGACCCTCTTCCGGCTAGCCTATACCTAGCCAGAATGACAACTGATGTAACTGGCCAGCCATCTGTTTACAGTAAATTGAAATATTCTGTTTTAAAGTTTTAACTGTTAAATATTTAATTGTTTTTATACCTGAAATTGTTTAAATTTTATGTTGATTAATTGTTGGAAGCCGCCCTGAGCCATCCGTGGGAAGGGCGGGATATAAATCCCAAATAAATAAATAAAATAAATAAATTTTTTAAAAAGCCCAAACTGTCTGGAGTTAGGATTCCATTTTGTGTTGCTGTGTAAAACATAATGCACACTAACATGCCAACCTGCAGTTTTGACATGGAGATGGAAGGTGGTGGTCAGGAGGAGGGGCAGTTGGGAGCAGGAAAGAAGACATGTTGAGCAGGAGGAGAGGGAGGTAAGCAAGAGGAGTCAAAGGTGGGTGAGAGAGCAAAGCAAGGAATAGTGATGGACACAAACCAATTAATAAAGTTCTTCATGAATTTTGGCTGGTTCGTGGTTCATGAAGCAATGCTCATGAGAGAACACCCAGCACAAACAATTCCATGAACTTTAGTGCTGTTCATGGCAGTTCATTTCTAGACTGTCTTCTGCTCAATTAAACCTGTTAACAAAACTCCACCTAATACCAGCAGGCGAGAAGTTCACAATCAGGAAGATATAAAATGTGGGCCCTCATTCAGCCAAGGCACCCAGTAGTTAAGCCTCATTGCTCAGCATAAGCAGAGAAACAAAACTCCAAGACAACAGGTGTGTGGAATTCTCCAGCCTTGGAAACAAGAATAGGAGCCCTCAGAAGCTTGAGAGACACTACTGGCTGCCAATAACAGATTTCTCATTCTGCTCTATGGGATCAGAAAGCTATATATATGCTCTGCTCAGCTTCACACCCTCTCATCTGTTGGCTGTTTGCAATTATACAGAGAGGCAGGGAACTTGTTAAAAGTAGACTAGCAGAGCACATACATTTATTCCCTCCTGATTGTGAACTTCTGTCCCCTGTTGGTGTTTGGGTGTTGTGGACTCAGCACTCTAAACCACCCTGTCTCTCTGCTAATGCTGAGCAGTGAGGCTTAGCTACTGAGTGCCTTGGCTAAGTGAGGACTCGCATTTTATATCTTCCTGATTGTGAACTTCTCTCACCTGCTGGGGTTTAGCTTTAGGTGGACTCATGTTTGTGAGCCACCCCATCTCTCTGCTCACTTCCTTCCTTAGGCTTAGATCAGTGAGGCCCCATGTTTTATACCCTCCAGTTTGTGAACTTCTTTCCCCTGCTGGTGTTTGGGTGTTAAGTGGACTCAGTGCTCTAAGCCACCCCATCTCTCTGTTCATGCCATGTCGTGGGGTTTAGCTACTATGTGCCTTGGCTGAGTGAGGACCTACATTTTTTACTCTCCTTATTGTGAACTTCTCTCCCATGCTTGGTTTGTGTATTAGGTGGACTCAGGACTCTGAGCCATCCCTTCTCTGTGCTCAAGCTGAGTAGTGGGGCATAGCTACTGGCTGCCTTGTGATGCCTTCAGGACCTACATTTCATATCCTCCTGATTGTGAACTACTCTCCTCTGCAGAGGTTTGGGTGTTAGGTGGAATCAGGGCTTTGAGCCACCCCATCTCTCTGTTCATGCTGAGCAGGGGGCTTAGCTACTATTTGTCATGGCTGAGTGACAGCCCACATTGTATACCCTCCTGATTGTGATCTCCTCTCCCTTTTTGGGGATTTGGGTATTAGGTGGACTCAGGGCTCATGGCCATGCAAGAAATGTTGGGCCAAATAACAGCTTTGCATGACCAGTACTCCAGGGAATCAGCATCAGCAGTCTCAGAGAACTTGGCAAATGGTGAGGTACACCCTCACCATCACCTCTACCAAATTCTCCCCCCTTGTAAGTCTGGCATCCCAACCACTGCTGATCTCCCAGGTCACTACTGACACTAGAAGTGGGGCTTCTACCTGATTCAGCAATTTAAGGCAGATGTGCTAGGCTGTAGCTCCTCCTCCTTCCCAGCCTCTTCCACCCACTGTTCCCTCTGGCCACAAGTGTTGACCTGTAGCCTCCACACTTCTTTGCAGAGCTCACACTTCCATTGCAAGAGCTCTGCATTCAGGAGAACTATGCTGCCTTTTATCCGGGTGTCACAGAGACAGGCACTCCCGCTTATTGACTGGGACACATAGTCTGGGACACTTCTCTTCTTCTATGCTGTTTTCTCCTCTTTAAAGTGCCTCTGGCACTGCTGTTGGCTCTTCTGCAAGATTTACATGCAATATATGTAATTTCATGAACAGAACAAATAGCTGCTTTATGGGGCACGTTGAAGAGGAGGAAATAGCACAGAGGAAAGTCAGTTGCCACTTCTGCCTGCATGACTTGGTTATGAGGCGAAAATGGCTTGTGTGAATCTGGGAGTTACAAAACTCTCATTTAATGTCTGATTCAGTGTCCTCCTGTGGCTGCCCAACAAACACAAAGACTCTGCAATATGTAAATTGTCCTTGAGTTGAAATCTTTTCATGAAAAGAACTGGGAAGTAGTGTTGAAGGCTGACAGCTATGGGGGCCATTGTTTGATCTGCACTTCGTGTTTGCACATCTGCTGATGCAAATTTTGTGCAATTATACACACACAAAAGAAACCTTCATCAAAGCAAATGCCATTTAATGCACAGCTTTACACAATAATGTAAGAATTGTTTGGTCCTTGTGGAACAACTATGCTAGCCTGGCCTAGTCAGTATGGGCTGTGCTGCAGTAATGTGCATGGCACAAGTTACTCCTCTCTACCATGAAGAAGCTTTCAGTGTGACCCTTCAGACCCTTTACTTCAACAGCTCAAAGTGCAAAGATCCAATTTGCATGATTTAAAGCCTATCTCAGGACTGAGAAGAGGAAAGTTCACATCATTATATCACATGCCTTCATCATTCACCACTGCTGCCAAGAAGAGTTAAGAACTGCACACTCTCCATCTGCCTAGGTAAATAAAAGCCTTGTCCCCTCCCCCATCCCACACAATAACTCCCAGTGATCCCTGGTGCTTGATTGCTTTGAGGGCAGCTGCAGTTTTTGTCATGGCCATCATGGAAGCTTCAATGAGTAGCACAATATTTCTATGAGGTTACTCATGTTTTATTATATTAATAAATAAGATTGATAAGTTAGGATAAAAATGGTAATATATTATGACAAAGTTGAGTAGATTGTTATAATTTTTAAGTTATCATGTCATATATATTTTTTTATATACACATGCATTTTAATAAAGGATTGTCATTGCACCCTTAGTCGGAATAAAGAGGCTGACACAAATATATTGGGAATTGGGCCACTTTATTGATTACAATTTGAATACGGCAAGGTAAAACAACTATAGGACAAGCCCTGAGGTCTTCCACTGACCCCGCCAAGTCCAACAATGGGCGAGACACCCTGCCCCCAGCACGAGCCATACAAATGTGGCTGGTGCAGGACCGGCAGAACACAACTGGCCTCCCCTTCACCAGAAGGAGGCAACCAAGGGGAGGCATGAACACAATCCATCTGCCATTCCTGCGGATTGACTGCACTATACAGGTGCAGAGATCTGGTTGCTCACCAACAGGGTATAAACCCCCAGCTCCATCTGCCACCGCCAATGCCAAGCCTCGGCTTAGGCATTCGCGACCCCCGGGCGGCCCAGAGCCGCCCAAAGACCTTGCCATAAGTTGCCCAAAAAAGGTCCGATTCCCTGTGTCGGACAGATGCACACCATCTGGCCGATACAGCTCCACCCTGTCCACCCTAATTTCTGGGTGAGGAAGGAAGGTACCCAGACCCCCTTCCAAGGCCAACCTCAGGGCCCGATTTGCCTTTTTCCGGGCCCGCTCAACCCTCGCAGGGTTCTAAGCGGCGCGCCAGACCATACACGGCAAAATGGCAGACCAGATCAAGCAGACCCCGGCCACCTCCGCACGATGGCCCGAAGATCCGCCACTGCCTGCAAAGATAGGGTCTTCCCCTTCCACAAACCCAAGTCATTCCCTCCGAGGTGAATGACAAGTATGTGAGGCAGCGGACCGACCCTTTCAGAAAATAGCAAATGCAGAAGGCCAGACCACCGCAGCCCCCTTCTCCCTTGCCACTCAACAACAGCCCACTCACTCAGCCCCAACTGGGAGCCAATCGGCGATCTTCGGGCAAAGTGGGCAGCCCAGAATATCATGCTGTGCCCGCAAATGAGGATCCAAAGCCTCCCAGAGCGAGACACAGCACCTGCAATGAAATAACAGTCAACAACTGAACATTAACAGCAAAACCAACTTACCAAGGGGCCCCTTATGCAAACAACAATGGACGCACATAGGTCCGATACATGGCCAATCGCCAACGGCCCACCCTTTTGATAGCCAGCCCCGGATAACCCATTGCTGCTGCAGTCGATGCTGCCCCGATCCGGGTCCCGAACTTAAAGTTTCCCAGTCCCGAACTTAAAGTTTCCCAGTCCCAACTTAGCCAGTGCCCGAGCGGTCACTGCCCAGAATTGATATTTGGTGAGGGGGGGCCCCCCTGAATGGCAGAAAAACGGCCCCTGGGCACTCCCCCTTAAGGCTACGTACTGCCGTAGGGCTTGAACCAGGCATAAGCCTGCCTCCTGACAGGGACCGATCTCCACTGAGGTACCCCTATGTCTTTGATCTGTTTTGGATCGCTGAACCCTCAAACACACGTGATCATCTTTAAAGATTACATCACCGCACTGTAGTGCACTATTGGACTGGTCCCTTCGAGACAACGGGACTAACTCACACACCCTTAGAGTGCCAAAAAATGCCGTGAGTGCAGCTGCGTGGAACAAAGCCACTTCATAAACAGAACTGCAAACCTCCGGCCAAACTCCTCCCAGCCCTCTAAGTATGGACGGAGAAATGGGCTGACGAGGGTCTGCCCGTGCCCCCTGCTCCCTGGACCAGCCTTCTAACATCTTTTTTAACCGAAAATCATCAGCGGCTGAAGGGTGTCCTTGCGCTTTACTAATAAACACTAAGCTGGCTAACTGGCTCCGAATAGATTTTACCGCTATTCCTCTGCTTTTCTGATGCACACAGAACTGCATCAAGTGCAAAACTGGAATAGGCCAACAGTCGCCGAGCCCATTAGAACTTCTGAATACCCTAAACTGAAGGGCAGCGCACTCGTAAGCCTTTTGTGTGCTTGGTGCCAGAGCTAAAAGAATTGCCCTACCGGCTTCTGCCTGCCAAGCTGCCACAGGTCCTGAGGCACCCGGAATGGCTGCGGATCTGCCTCCGGGGCCAATTGCCGGAAGCGCTCCATCTGTCGGCGAGACAGAGCGTCTGCCACCCCATTATTAACACCCGGCACGTGTTTGGCTAAGAACAAAATGTTTAAGCGGAGGCAACGCAGTGTGAAAACCCTGACCAGGCTCATCACCAGAATGGACTTAGATGACAAGGAGTTGATGACCTGAACAACTGCCAAGTTGTCGCACCAAAAATGCACCACTTGGTTAGCCAACTGCTCCCCCCAAATCCAAACAGCTACCAAAATTGGAAAAAATTCCAAAAACGTCAAATTCCTGCAAATGCCACTGGACAACCAATCCTCTGGCCACTGTTCCGCACACCAGTGGCCCCTGAACAAAACCCCAAAACCAATGAAACCAGTGGCGTTGGAAGATATTTGGAGGTCTGCTTCGACCATCATATCTTACCGCCAAAAGGATACTCCGTTGAAGGACTCGAGAAAGTTCTCCCAAACCTCCAAGTCACAGTGCATACTGGCAGTCATGCAAACCCTGTGATAAGGCAAACGCAAAGACCCCATGGCATCACACGGGCACTGCAAAAAGGCCCTGCCCGGGACAACAGCTCTGCAGGCAAAATTCAAATGCCCCACTAATTTCTGCAACTCCAAAAGTGACACCTTGCGTTTGTGCTTTAATACTGCCAACAATTCCCTGAGCCATTGCACCTTCTCAGCAGGCAAACGCGAAGACTGCTGGCAAGTATCCAGTTCGATACCCAAAAATGTTAACCTAGTGGCTGGGCCCTCGGTCTTTTCATGCGCTAAAGGCACACCAAGCTCCTCTGCCAACTTCATAAAAAGCTCCAGCATCTTGGCACAATGCCCAGACCCGTTGGCGCCCATGAATAAAAAAATCATCCAAATAACGAATGATCTCGCTGCGCCCTGACTTAACCTTCAGCAGCTACTCTAAAAAGGAACTAAACCACTCAAATGCTGCACAAGATACAGAACACCCCATCAGTAAAGCTCTGTCCATATAATATTTCCCGTCAAACTTAAACCTCAATAACTCAAAATCCTCAGGGTGAACTAGCAAAAGCCGAAATGCCGAATTAATGTCGCATTTGGCCATCTCTGCCCCGCGATCACACCCTCGCACTACTTTAACTGCATGGTCAAAAGAAGTATACCTAACTGAACAAAGGTGGTCAGGAATTCTGTCATTCACTGACCCGCCACTAGGATATGAAAGGTGGTGTATCAACCTATACCCCCCAACTGCCTTCTTGGGGACCACACCCAACAAGGAAACTCTTAAACATGGCACTAGAGGGGACTCAAAAGGACCAACAACTCACCCCTCCGCACATTCCTTCTCTATCTTTGCTCTAACTATATGCTCCATTCCCACTATGGAATGAAGGTTAGGAGCCTCACAGGAAACCCTAGGCCCCCGATACAGGATCCTAAATCCCACACTAAATTCCTCCCACAAATAGACTCTATCATCAACCCTGGGATAGTCCCCCAGGAAATGCCTAAGAACTCTCAGCCGTATGGGACTGGGGCCCTTTGCCAGGAGCTTGGGGGTTGCCTCCACCACCGGGGCGCTTTGGGCCTCCCTTCTGCTTGGCCCTATTACAGGCCGAAAATGCATGGGACCCGCCGCACAACGGGCATTCATGATGGAACTTACAGGTTTTAAGGGAACACACTCCTTGTGACGTAAACTCCCAACATAACAGCCGGGGTTGAACCGGCTGACCCGCTGTGGAGCGGGCTGTTGAGGTACCAATCTGCTTCTGAACTAAATGCCCACTGTCCAACCTGTCACCCAGGTTGGGCTTGGCAGGAGCCATCAACTGTAGCCACAATTGTTGATTGATGTGATCCCACGGCAACGTCAGATTAATTGCATCCCTCATTCTAAACGTCTCGTTGTATTGCAACCAGGCCGCACCCACAAAATCAGTGTACGCCCTGTATATAATGTTGCAATACTGGAATAATGGCGCAGCCGAACTTGGCTGCGCCCTTGCAATAACACCCGCATAAATGAGAAAACCTGGCAGCCAATTGGCCTAAGTCCTATCGACCTTCCTACGCTTAAGCTTCTCTTTCTCCTTCTCATCCATTTCCTCCTTGCTTTTCTTCTTCAATTCCCTATATAATAGACTAAATACGTCAACGTATTCACCTCTTAAAATTTTTTCGCACGTCGCGGGGGTCAAATGATCCCCCAACGGCATTGCAGAGTCAAAAGGAAGGGCAGAAAAGGGGACCAATCCGTAAGGGTTAAACGCGTAACCCCATGGATTACACGGCACATAAGGCCACCCCCACGCTTGGCCCGTCGCCATCTGCTCACCCCAAGGCAAAACTCCCGTCGCTGCTGGCAAAACAAGCGTCCCCAAGGCAGCCTCAGATCCGGCCGCTGCCGAGGGAGGCTGACCCAACCCAACTGAAGTGCCCATGCACCAACCCAAAACTGGGCTCCCTGCTGCCCAAGATGGCCCAGCCTGTGCCCCAAAACCCCAATTGCCCCCTGGCTGCATTGGAGTGGGCACATGTCCGATAACACTGGGCCTGGGCAAAACTCCCTGACCCCATGGACCCCAGGGCCATGCATTGTGTTGCTGTGTAGGTGCAACCATACCTTCTGGGGTTGCTGGTGGCACCACCACCACATCCAGCTGAACTGGCAACTGTCTATCATCGACGCCATCCTGTTTGCCTCCATTGTCCTTTGGCACACTGTCCTTGTTTCCACTGACATCTTGGCTCGGCCCAGGCATCTCCCTGGAATCAGTGCTCTCCTGCAAGGCAGAAAGTCTCGCCAGCACCTCTCTCTCAAATGTTAAGTTGCCTGATCTCCCAGTAGCCCTATGCCATCCCGGCCATACCGTGAGCCCCCCAGCCGATCCCCGTTCCCTTTCCAGGGCACTTAAACGATCAATGATGGCCTGCCGCATTACCGTGCTATCTAAATCCTCATCACCTGGGGGGTCCGGATGGGGCCACTTCTGCTGACCCTTAGCAGGCTGTTTGCCTTTTGAAGGGCTCTGCCCCTTCTTTGGGCCCATCACAACCACCCTAAACTCTCCCTCCCAGAAATCTTACCTTTAAGAAAAATTAGGGAGGGTGGTGAGTAAAGGTGCCTTCCAAAACAAAACAGGGGGAGAGGGGGAGGAAAGGGGCAAGGGATAACCACTAGCCCCTTCCCTAGAGCTGCTTAAACCCCCATCCAAAAAAGAGGGAAGGGTGAAGAGTGGGGGGGTTAAAACTATCAAAGCCCCCACTCCCCGACCAGACTACACCTTATTGCCTGCCTTAACAGGCAGACAAAATGCCGGAATGCCAGCCGCACCTGCGCCGATCCTCCCCCGCACACACACTCTCGCCGCTCAACAAGGTGGGCCGACAAGCCCCGCTCCCCACCGCCGCTGCAAACTCCGTCGTCGGGAAGACTAGCCCCACGTACTCTTGGCCGAAGGCAGCTCTGTGCCTCTGTCCCAAGCCGAGAGCTTTCGCAACTGCCCGCAAACGGGCGGGCTGAGGCTATATAAAGCCCCAGCCGCGCCCCCCCATTGAAGCCCCGGATGCCTGAGAAAAGTCCGCAGCAGCCTGCATCCTTCCGGGGATGCAAAGATCGGCCCCGTGGTGCGTAGCTGCTACGAAGCCCGGCCAGGGTGGGGCCATATTATCTGAAAAATTGCCCTCTGTATTGTGTTTTAGTATTCATACCTTTTACTCTTTTCCCCTTTTTCCTATCTTCTTTATTCTGTATTCCCTTAAAAGTTTAAAAAAACTATAGAGAGAGTAGTATGAAGCGATGGGGAGATGTAGTTTTACATTAATTGACTCCTGGTATCTTCATAACAACCACCACATGGGAGGAGGAGATTGCATTTACTAATCTTCTCTTATTATGAACCCTTTAATGTATGCTGCCATACATACCGTAAGGTAGCATAACTAAGAACATAAGAAAAGCCATGTTGGATCAGGCCGATGGCCCATCCAGTCCAACACACTGTGTCACACAGTGGCTATATATATATATAGTGGCTATATATATATATATATATATATATATACACACACACACACACACGCGTGCGCGCCACCTCCTATGGCTGTGAATTCCACATGTTAATCACCCCTTGGGTGAAGAAGTACTTCCTTTTATCCATTTTAACCTGACTGCTCAGCAATTTTATTGAATGCCCACGAGTTCTTGTATTGTGAGAAAGGGAGATAAGTACTTCTTTCTCTACTTTCTCCATCCCATGCATAATCTTGTAAACCTCCATCATGTCACCCCGCAGTCGACATTTCTCCAAGCTAAAGAGCCCCAAGTGTTTAACCTTTCTTCATAGGGAAAGTGTTCCAAACCTTTAATAATTCTAGTTACCCTTTTCTGGACTTTTTCCAATGCTATAATATCATTTTTGAGGTGCGGTGACCAGAATTGTATACAGTATTCCAAATGAGACCGCACCATCGATTTATACATGGGCATGATGATACTGGCTGATTTGTTTTCAATTCCCTTCCTAATAATTCCCAGCATGGTGTTGGCCTTTTTAATTGCAATTGCACACTGTCTTGACATTTTCAGTGAGTTATCTACCGCAACCCCAAGATCTCTCTCTTGGTCAGTTGCTGACAGTTGATAACCCATCAACTTGTATTTGTAGCTGTGATTTTTGGCCCCAATGTGCATTACTTTGCACTTGGCCACATTGAACCTCATCTGCCACGCTGACGCCCACTCACCCAGCCTCAACAGATTCCTTTGGAGTGCCTCACAGTCCTCTCTGGTTCTCACCGCCGTGAACAATTTAGTGTCATCTGCAAACTTTGCCACTTCACTGCTTACTCTCAATACCAAATCATGAATGAACAAGTTAAAGAGCATGGGACCCAGTACTGAGCCTGCAGCACCCCACTGCTTACCATCTTCCACTGCGAAGACTGTCCATTTATACTCACTCTCTGCTTCCTATTAATTAGCCAGATTTTGATCCACAAGAGGACCTGTCCTTTTACTCCATGACTCTTGAGCTTTCTAAGGAGCCTTTGATGAGGAACTTTATCAAAAGCTTTCTGGAAGTAATTGTCTTCTGCTGCTTACTATCTTCAGCCGTTTACTGCCCTGAACAATTGCAGAGTAGAGAGAGGATTCTTCCACTAGGCATTTATTGGGAGCTTTATTGGGCTTCTGAATATTTACTCCTTGTTATAATTCTAGATTGTAATTTGTATTAATATTTCTATGAGTAATTGCTTGTGTACAAGGTTTATATATCTTCTAATATTATAGTCGTTAGTGCTGCACATGACTTATAGTATATTTAGTATCTGTTAAGAGTACTGTTTTTCACAGTGTGTTACTTATATTTGCTGAAGTGGCTCTGTATCAGAGGGAATGGATTTAAACTCCAAAAAATAACCAAACTTTATTATTCTTAGACCCCCAAACGTAATTAGTGATAGAGGACCAATGCTGCTCAAATGAGACAAGTGTAGCATCAAACATGAGGTGCAGCTAGTCATTGCTAGTCATCTGTTCTTTTAAGAAGGATCCTTGGGTGACTGATCCCAACACCCTCTTTGCCTAGGCTGCTGCCTTCTGGGTTGGGGTTGAGAACCGTACTGAGTATGGTATTGTTGGTTGTGGATGGGTTAGAATCCCATCCACAACCCCTTGCAAAAGGAGGTTGATGATGGCAGCGGCGAAAGTACCTGGACTTGAGAGCCATTGGTTGTTGGAATGTTATGCCTAAAGATCTTACAGATAATCTGTTTCTGTGGATCTTTTCCAGAACCTTGTCTGTTTGCTTGCTGAATAGAGTTTTTCCCTCAAATGGGGTCTCCTACCTGAACTCTTGCATCTCGGAGAAGAGCTGATACTCTATGGCAGGAGTGCCTTCTTAATACTGTAGCCAATGCTATAGACCAGCTAACTGAATCTGTTATATGTGCTGAAGCATTCAGTTCTTCCTTAGCCAGTTTTATCCCCTCTGTTTACATGATTTTAGCCTGATCTTCCTTATCATCAAATGGGCTTTCTACATACTGGATCATTTCCTCCCAAAGGGGAATTTGGTTGCTTTAACTGGCAAAATGAAGACCCAATGCTCCAGGCATTGTTTGGAGGGAAGAACTGTTGTAACTATAGAACTGGGTGGGGGTGATGGTAGAGGAAGTCACAATCATCCTCCTTGATATTGCATAGGTTTTCCATCTTTCTGGTGGGAGGCTGAGCTGAGGCTGGTTTGGCCCAGACATTCTTAGTAGTACTATTAACCCCCTTCAACAGGGGCATGGCCATTGGCCCCAGGAATATAAAATATCCATAATGGGATCCTCCTCCATTGACTTAGGAGATGCATATGTAGTGCTTTCACCATTCTAATTAACTCCTCAGAATAAAATGTAAGATTTCCTGTGAGAGATACAGGTTGTGCTCCCAAACAGTGTCATCAGGTGATGGCATGGAAGTCAGGTTGAATTCTTTGTCAGAGCAATGCTATGGCAATATCTCTGAATTTGCAACAGTTTTAGTAGATTCATGAGTGGCTTTCTGGAGATTAAGACTGTCAAGGCAAGTATCAATGCCAAAGAGATGTCTGACTTTGACTTCTGGAAGCTGGATCTCATTGGTACTACGAAGGCATGAACAAGGTGGGAATACAACCCCAATGAAAAGCTCACTTCATCAAATATGCTTTTGGGATTTGAGAGTTGAGTTCCATTATGTTCTCATCCGAGGACTGCTTATCTCTTGATGTCAGAGAAGGAGACAGGGTGTGTGGTCATCTAAAATGGGTTGCACTCACTTCTCAAGAGCAGTGTCAGTGTTGAGAATGAGAACTCTGATACTGAAGCAATCTTAGCCAGTTTGGTGTAGTGGTTAAGTGTGCGGACTCTTATCTGGGAGAACCGGGTTTGATTCCCCACTCCTCCATTTCCACCTGCTAGCATGGCCTTGGGTCAGCCATAACTCTGGCAGAGGATGTCCTTGAAAGGGCAGCTGCTGTGAGAGCCCTCTCCAGCCCCACCCACCTCACAGGGTGTCTGTTGTGGGGGAGGAAGGTAAAGGAGATTGTGAGCCGCTCTGAGACTCTTCGGAGTGGAGGGCGGGATATAAATCCAATATCTTCTTCAGATGAATGTCAGTGGTGAATGAGAGTCGAATCATTGACTTTGGGTTGATGAAGGTGAGTGGCACCAAGGCGTATCATGGCAAGGTAAGCTCTGAACATCATGTCAACTCTGTAATTGTCAACTTTGTTGAGACCTTGGAGTTAGATGCCTGGAGAGTTGTAGAGGTAGATGAGGTCTTAGATTTTTTTCTCCTTTTGTCTTTATAACAGGCATTTTGAATTCTGCTATAGGGCATTGGGCTGATGTTTCAGGTTGTTTGGCTGTCTGACAGGGGCCAACATCACTGGAGGAGTTCTGGTCCATTTTTGTGGGGAATCTGTAGATTTTGGAACCTCAAGAAATTGCTTCCATATTGTGGCTTTCAACCACAGAGCTCACTCTTGTTGTGCTTCTGGGGTGAAGAGACTGCATGCTCTACATGAAAAGGTGTTATGCCATTCTCCTAAGCATATGAGGCTCTGAGTACACTCATAATTCTGATTCATTGTAATACTACAAGAGTGGCCTTTATTGAAAAGGGCCATCTCTGGTCATTTGACAGAGGAGAACTTAAGAATTAAGCAGAGAAAACCTATTAGTTGTCGGTAAATGTTCTGAGAAGTCTCATGAGGCAAGTGAATAAGCTGTAGAACATCATTTCTCTATGGCAGCAGAAAAAGGAAGAGTGATCCCCACTCCCCTTGTCATGTGATAACTGGAGTGGGAACAGAGCCTCTGACTCTGCTGACCAAGAGACAAAAGATACAAAGTTGTACAAAAGATACAAAGATGAAGATCTGGTTCACACTTGAGCAGGGTTCTAGTTGGCTACATCAGAGGTGTGTGGCCTAATATAAGAACATAAGAGAAGCCATGTTGGATCAGGCCAACGGTCCATCCAGTCCAACACTCTGTGTCCAAAAAAAACAGGTGCCATTGGAGGTCCATCAGTGGGACCAGGACACTAGAAGTCCTCCCACTGTGCCCCCCCCCAAGTACCAAAAGTACAGAGCATCACTGCCCCAGACAGAGAGTTCCAACAATACACTGTGGCTAATAGCCACTGATGGGCCTCGGCTTCTACAAAAAACCCCAGCAGGAACTAATTTGCATATTTGGCAACACCTCTGACATCACCACTGTTTAACAGAGGGCTTTTATTGTAGAAAAAGCCCAGCAGGAACTCACTTGCATATTAGGCCACATCCCCTGGTGCCAAGCCAGCCAGAACTGCATTCCTTTGCATTCATGCTAAAAAAGCCCTGTCTGCTCCATATGTTTATCCAATCTTCTCTTGAAACTGTCTATGCTTGCAGCCACCACCACCTCCTGTAGCAGTGAATTCCATGTGTTAATCACCCTTTGGGTGAAGAAGTACTTCCTTTTATCAGTTCTAACCTGACTGCTCAGCAAATTAATTGAATATGCAAAGGAGCTCATACTAGAATTTCACCCCTGAACAAGACTATTGCAAGACTATCTCTAAATGGGGGGAAAACCCCTAGAATTAAGTAGATGTTAGATCATTACCATTAATAAAAGAAGCAGATGGTGAGTATAACTGACCAGCTAAAAAACACTTACGGTAATATGGTCTGCAGAACTAGTGATTCACCAAGCTAAAGGCTGTCCACCTACTACCTAGAGTGGCCAGCCAGGTGTCCTGTTTTTCTGGTTCCAAGAAAACTGCAAAAGCGAGAGGTGCAGCAAGCTAGAGTAAGAAGCCATACATGGCTGGTGGCCTAAATTCCGTTTACCAAGTCAAAAGTTATGTCACAACAAGTACCAGATGGTCAGTTCTTTATTAAACATTTTCCTGGAAATTAGCTCCACTGAACAGACTTGAGTAGGATTCTGAAAGCAATTAATTAATTAATTTATTGTTTTAACTGTTGCTATGTAATTGTTTTTAAGCCAAACCTATGTAAGTTTTAAATGTTGTAAGCCGCCCTGAGCCACTTCGGTGGGAAGGGCGGGATATAAATCGAAATATAAATAAATAAAATAAAATAAATAGTTACACCATTCTAACTCTGCTGAAGTCAACAGTGCATAACAGTGCTTAGGACTTTACTGGTAATGTGTTAAAACTGAAAATACATTGTGCAATGGGAATACAGCCCTTCTTTAGCTTGGATAGTACTAGCTACTACCATGCAGTGAATCTGAGATAAGTTTCCAATTTCACTTCTTCCTCCTTGAGGTGATCACTTGCAGCATTCATGGTTTCTTTGACAAATTGTTTTGTGCATATTTTAAGATATATTTCTAAAATTAAGGATCAAAGACGCACAAAAACATGGAACAAGTGTTTGCAAAGGGATCCATAGAACACTGAAAAATGATTCATGCGCACATGTTTGGCATGCCTCCAGCAGAAAATTCCCCTCTGTTTAGGTCAGATTGGTTATTGATCCTGCTGGGCAGTAGGGAACTGGCAAATCCGGCCTTCTCCAGCAGCATGTGGTCTTGTCTGATTCCTGAGTCTTCTGAATCTTTGCTCTGCAGGCGCCTTTCTGCTTGTGGCATGGTGTGGATTTCATAAGTTGATCAGGAAGTTGGTGGATGGTTGATACAAGGGAGTGAGTCAACTGGCCTTTAGAATTTCCCATTGTGTGATTTTATGAAAGGTTAACTGAACTAAACTCCAGCTTGCTCTTCCAAAATGCAAAGGTTATTGTTCTGTCTTATCTCGTGCTTGTTAGCCTGAGTAGAGGTCTGCTAGTAAAAGAGCATGTCCTAGTAATGGATGTTCTTTCAGTTTATTTTCTCAGTTATCTATGCTAAAATGCCATATCTGGGGAATCCACCTTGTTCAGCATCATTTAACGACTGGGTGTGTGCTAAATCAATTTCTACAATTTATGCTAATAAGGACCTCTTCAGAATCAGCTATAAACAGTCAGCTATCTGAACTATAAATCCAGGAGATTTACAGAAAAGCAGCTGTCTCAATTAAACAGAGTGAGTTATAGTAATATTTTATATTTCTTCAGCACCTTTCATCCCAAAGCCTTTTTTACCAATTAAAAACACATAATGTTCTGTGGCGGATGTCTCTGTGGAAGTGTTCACACACAACAGTGAGCAAAGGGGGAAATTTAAAGCATGACAATGAGGCAAACACCTGTTCTTAAATATCCCAAGATGGGCTTGTAAATTTCTAAGGAAGGCAATGAAATCCATTCCTCAGATAACTCAGCTGAGCAAATGTTTAAGAAGCTGTCTGAAAGATGTACGTGGCAAATCATGAATACTATTTTTCAGACCAGTTCAGTAAAAATGCCAAACACCTGAGCCGAGCAAGTTTGTGGTGCATCTCCTTGGGATCAACATTTAGTATTTGAAAGCCCAAACATAACTGTCTTTCCAATGCCCTGCTAATCCTCATACCCCATAAAACTCTGGGGGTGCTGCCATCTTTACTTACATAACTTACTTATTTCCCCTTTGTCCAATCCTACTTCCACAGTACCTTTAATTCTCTTCCTCCACTGTATCTTACTATCTTGCCTTTGAAGCTCCCTCAATTAAAAAAAGACATAAGATCCAAATGGCTGGCTACCTTGAAGTTTCAAGAAGGCACAACCATATTGTGATTGTTAAGCACAAGTTGCATAGGCTATGTCTGAAGTCTTAATAGGTTTTATCTCAATAGGTTCACACGCATGTTGTGAGAAAATTAGCAAGCTATCCTGAGTGCTCATAAAATCCTTGTAAGAGAAGAGCTAAAATTAGCTGCAATATATCATCTGCGTTGAAGACTGTGACATCAGAAAGGTGATGCAAAAGAAATTGTAGAGGTGGTGGTATCTGAAACACTGAGATTTAATACACATAATAATTTTGCATTTTTAATAGTAAGAACCCCGCTCTGAAATGTGGGAATCATTGCACCAATGCGTAAACTATGGTGATATGTGTTTACAGTTTTTAAAGATACTGCTTACCAGGCCTCAGATTCAGCGGGAGCTCACAGGAGCACAGCTCCTGAACCTTTCTGAGAGTTCCACCTCCTTGTACATTGAATAGTATGTGCAGATGCATAACAATTCCTGGATGGGCTCTACCACCTATTTATCTGCAAAATGACCCCTGCTGCTTACTAAAATATGGTGACATATCTGCTATTCTGAGTTGTAATCCAACCCCACGATTTATAAAATCAAAGCACAACTTTCCAAGCATCTTCTCTTCAATGCATGTCTCAAGAGGACCAAAAGAAACACTGTGCAGCCTCTCTACTTTTTCATATTCTCTGTGTTCAGATAAGTAATGTGAGAGGCAACCCTAAGGTTCCCAACCTATACTGTATAAATAATGGAATGTTATTGTAAACTATTATGAAATCCTGCAGAGTCAAGAGACATCAATTTATAGTACCTGTCTGATCTGCAATTTGCTTATTCTTACAAATCTGTGTTCCAACAGTTAATGGAAGCAGCTGAAACTCATGATCTCAATAACATCAGCCAAAAAAGTAATTATATAAATCATTGGAGTAAAAAGGGGGTGGGGGAAGATTTCTAATGAGATAATATAGCAAATAATATATGGAATTTAGCTAGTTTTTTTTTAAACTGCTTTTATCAGCTAAAGCTGGTAAATACTGAGACACATGCTGTCACATAATCAGATAATCAAACTGTGCACTGCCCATTGAAAAGAATGGGATTAAAAAGCTATATAAACAACTAATTAATCAAAAGCATTTGAAATGCTCCCTGCTTTTCTGCTACAATGCAAATTACCCATTTAACATATCCTGGTATCAGTTGGTTAATTTATTTTTATTTTTTTTAAATAGGTTTCATAAGAATTAAATGGATCATAGACAAAGCATAGTATACAGAAATAGATATTGACTAGAGTCCTTCCTTAATTAGATGAAAATGTTACACTGCATTTCTTACACCCACATAACAGACAGAACTAGATGTGACATACAAAGTGAGTTTGCTGGTGAAAATGGCAAGTCTACATCCACATCTCCTTTTTCTTCCAATAAATGACATACAGTGACATCCTACACAATAAACGACATACAGGCATACCCTTCTCAGTACACTAATTTAGGGCCAAATTAGATTTGACAGCTAGATATTACCAGCTCCAAGTTCATAAATACCTGGATATTTTGAGGACGGAGCTTGAAAAGGGTAGGATTTGGGCCAGGGAGGAACTTCAGTAGGGTATAATGCCACAGAGTTCATCTACTACAGTGGCCATTTTCTCCAGAGAACAGATAATCCCAGGAGATTTCAAGCTACCACCTGGATGCTGGAGACCCTAACGTGATAGTATTCCTCACCACATAACCTAGGTGATTTAAAAATGCCATGAAGGCCCAATTCTGACCACACCAGAAGCACATCAAGATGAAGTGCTCTCATTACTACCTTGCTAGATCAGGGGAATGCTGTAGACATTGTTTATCTTGATTTCAGTAAGGCTTTTGATAAGTTTACACATAATATTCCTGTTTACAAGTTGGTAAAATGTGGTTTGGATCCTATTACTGTTAGATGGATTTGTAACTGGTTGTCAGATTGCACCCAAAGAGTGCTGGTTAATAGTTCCTCATCCTCTTGGAGAGGGTGACAAGTGCCTCAAAGATCTTTCCTGGGACATGTTTTGTTTAATATCTTTATTAAATGATTTGGATTAAGGAGTAGAGGGAATGCTTATTAAATTTGCAGATGAAATTAAATTGGGAGGGGTAGCAAATACAGTAGAAGACAGAGTCAGGATACAGGATGATCTTGACAGGCTGGAAAACTGGTCTAAAACAAAAGAAATGAATTTTAACCAGGATAAATGTAAAGTTCTGCATTATAGCATGCAGGAGACTTGTCTTAGCAGTAGCATGTGTGAAAAGAATCCAGGAGTCTTAGTGGTCCATACACCAGGGGTCCCCAACCTCCGGGCCATGGACCGGTACTGGTCCATGGCCTGTTAGCAACCAGGCCATGGAGTGAGGCAGAGCAGCACCACCACCACTTTCACCAAAAGAGGCAGTGTGGCCTCGCTCCGAAGCACCACCTCTTTCTTCCGCCCAGATTCCAGGTGGGTGGAAGCAGCATTGTGGCAGCAACTTTCACCTACCTCTCATTTAAAGACCCCCATGGGGGGGCAGGGACAGGGCAGGGGGAGCAGCCTGGAGCAGCAAAAACCCCAGCATACCCCCACCCACCAGTCCATGGAAAAATGGTCTTCCATGAAACCAGTCCGTGGTGCCAAAAAGGTTGGGAGCCACTGCCATACACTGAACATGAGTCAGTAATGTGATGCGGTAGCTAAAAAGGCAACTGTGATTTTGGGCTGTATCAACTGAAGTATAGTTTCCAGATCAAGTGAAGTGATGGTATTGCTTTATCCCGCTCTGGCTAGATCTTACCTAGAGTATTGTGTTCAGTTTGGGAGGATATAGACAATTTAGGAGGATATAGACAAGCTGTCCAGTGGAGAGCAACAAAGATGGTGAGGGGTCTGGAGACCAAGTCCTATGAGGAATGGCTGAAGGAGCAGGGTATGTTTAGCCTCGAGAGGAGACAACTGAGAGGTGATATGATCACCATCTTCAAGTATTTGAAGGGCTGTCATATAGAGGATGATGTTGAGTTGTTTTCTGTTGCCCCAGAATGTCAGATCAGAACCAGAAGGCTGAAATTAAATCAAAAGAGTTTTCAGCTAAACACTAGGAAGAATTTCCAGGCAGAACAGTTCCTCAGTGGAACAGGCTTCCTTGGGAGGTGGTAGTCTCTACTTCTTTGGAGGTTTATAAATAGAAACTAGATGGTCTGTGAACTTAGGATCATGAGAGGGAGGGCAGGAAGGGTTTCATCAGTGCTTAGCTCTCGTGGCCCATTTTTTCATGCACATGGAAATGCTGACTACCACTTTGAGATCAGGAACCAATTTTCTCCATGTCAGTTTGGCCATGGATCATAGAGGGTTTGTTTTGTTTTTGTTTTTTTTTGGGGGGGGTGAGGTTTGCCATCTTTTGGGCATGGAGCAGGAGTCACTGGGGGTACAGAGGGAGGTATTTGTGAATTTCCTGCATTGTGTAGGGGGCTGGACTAGATGATCCTGGAGGTTCCTTCCAACTCTATGATTCTATTATTCTCCTGTCTGTAACTTCCTTTTCAAGTGAAGAAACACCTCTCCCATGGCTGTCTAGACACTTGAAAAGGTGTGTGTATGCAGGGGCGGGGGAGAGTAAAAGCACCTTGTCCCTCCATGCTACCTTCACAGCATTTTTAAAGTACTTCTGTTAAGCTTTAAAATGGCAGTGGTGAACCTGTCTCTGACACAAGGAGGGCATCATATCTAGTTTGGTCCTATGACTTCCTTTTGACTGTTTCCCTGCCTTCCCACTCCACATTATTACTAGGTGCCACTGAAAAGCATACCTTCACAGTGCAGTGGTGAGAACATCAGTCTAGTATCTGGCAGACCCAGTTTGAATCCCTATTCATGCCATGGAAGCTTGCTGGGTGACCTTGAGCCAGTCATACACTCTCAGCCTAACACACCTCACAGGGAAGTTGTAAGGGTAAAATAAAGGATGTAAGAATAATAACATGAGTTGTTTTAAGATCCTCATTGGAGAGAAAAAATAGTGTATAGATATAAAAATAAATAAATAGTACCATGGTGTCCTACATTTCAAGAAGTCAGCATTACAGAAAGAGGAGTGGCAAGCTGGATTCATGAGCGCCATATTAGTGGCAAACCCACATTTGAACCTATGTCTACTACTATTTACACATTCTCACATACTCTTGAATTGTCACATGTCTCATGACAATTTTGGGATGAATGTCAGGATTTGAATCTAATATATTTCAATTGAAGAATGCAGAAAGATAAAACTTGTTGCCACATTAATGGCCCTCACCATGCTCTTTCGGAAACTTCTTCCATTTTAGGTTAGCAGTCAGTTGAAATACAAATATCAAAGGCCAGTTTTGATAAAATGGAGATCCTCGGATTAATTCTTCTTTGGCAAGTTTTTCACGCTTTGCTAGTTCCTGAAAGATAGTTTCATGTTTAAGAGAAGCAATAAAGGATATTTGAAAAGGCGGGGGAGAGACAAATACACATAAAGTAAGAGAGAAAAGGCAGCAACAAAATGCAACATTTGTTTCTTTCAGATTCCACAAGGGAAATAAAGTTTTGAGAAGCAGAGCATTCAGATTTTGTAGGGTTAATAGGATAGACAATGCTGCCAATCATTGCACAGACTGCACAGACAAACTTGATTTATATTCATATGAAGGACAGAAATTGTTTGAAAATGAAAAAAAAGAACAAGAGATGGCTGCTACATCACATCCTTGCACTTGGTTGCTCCCTCACTTATCTGGCCACCTCATTCAAATGGTTGAAGGAGCCACATCACACAAACCAGTGCACTGGTTTCAACACAGCTCTGTTTAAAGGGGCCATCCATTCCATAGAATCGGGTCTAAAGCAGAGTGTCGATGAAGTTTAGTTCTTTGTGGGGGGGTTTTCTTACTAGAATCTTCACAGTCCACATCATGTTTTAAACTTATAAAATGAGATTGCATCCTGAGAATCTCCTTAAAATTAAGGCATAACAAATCTGACTTTAGTGATCTGGCTTTTATATGTTTGCGTCAGAAAATTATGGATATTGGAAATCTCTTTTTACTTTTAACCACAATCCAGCATTCTGTGCAAGACCTGTGCACTAGGTGATCTGCTGAAAACTGGCTTTGGACAGCTGATCTGGTATTCTCTGGGGACAAAATGTCATAGTAATAGAGGAATTTTCCATGCTGCTCTTGTCATGGACTGAAAAAGAGAAAGGGAAGAGATCCTTGCAACAAGATTAAAGAACCACAAAGTCAAGACCTCCAACCTGCAATATGCAAGGTGAATATAAACGAATATGGTGGGAGGGTATCATAGTCTCCCCCTCCCTAGATGCCCTCCACTGTATCAGCAGCACAAACCAACAAAAATTCACATCTTGGACTGTTGTTCTGCTGACTCTGAACTCATGTATTTTTATGTGTGTCATCCTTTTCAAGAACCTGCCCAAGGTAGATTACAGAATAAAAGTAATGAAAACAAAATATTAATGATATGAATCAAAACCCCACATTAAAATCCCAGCCCAACACAAAAGCATGGACCATAACAATAGTTGGTTGTCAACTTAAAAATGAGTTTTCAGGCTAAAATAATGTTTTGAAAAAATAAACCCCTTAATTAAAAGCCTGGATGAGTAGAAATGTTTTGATTTGGCACCTAAAAGAAAGAGACTGTGCAAATCTCAAGGGGCTCAAAAGGATAATACCACCCCTTCTGTAAGATAGCCTGCTTGTAAGCCACTGTGTTCAGAGTCAAAATGTTTGCTCACTTATAAGAAAGGCGGTCTATCAAGATAGCATTTGATATACCCTCCCCACCAGTCAACAGCATTTCCTACTTCCTTGTGTAAACAAAACAGTTCATCCTGAGCTCAATATGCACAGCACCGAAGAATAGAATAGTGACTGGAAAAGGAGCCACTGCTTCAATGGAATCAAAGTATTCCTTAAGCCAAAGAGTCACCAATGCATTGAAAACAAAACTTTAGAAAAACAGAGATCCAGAGTGGTGAGGTGGTTAGAATTTCTGACTGGGATCCAGGTTCAAGTCTACTTCACCATTTAGCTCACTGGGTGACAAGGCTTGTCATATTCTTTCAGCATCAGCTACCTCACAAAGCTATTTCAAGGATAAACTGGAGGGAGAGAGAGTCACAATCTCCCTGGGTGAAGGACAAAACATACTTCAATGGCATAGGCTGGGTGGACCATTATAGCCTTCCACAGCTATACATAATCTAGATTACTGCAAAATTCTGCATGCATAACTGCCTTAAAAGACTATTCAGAAAGTTCAGATGATTCAGACTACAACAGACAGACTAATATCCTAGACTTTCATTGGTATCTTCTGACTTTATTCTGCTACAGTTGGAAGAGAAGAGCGTCAAAATGCTCATTTTGATTGATAAAGTTCTAAGTGGCTGTGGAAAGCAATGCCAAAAAAAGCTAACTTTCATACTAACCTGCCCATTATTTAAAGGTTCTGCTTCAGATACTCCCAACTCTGAGATTAGATGAGCAGAGAGGGGTGGTGAGACCTTTCCTGCAATGGATAGCCTCTCCAGAGATATCTGTATGCCTTTTACAGTACAATCCCAAACAGATTTACATGTTTCTAGACCCACTGCCTTCTGCAGAATTAAAGGGTGCAATTCTGCTTAAGACTGAACTATTAGGCACCAAGTCAAAAGAGGGTTTTTTCCTCTCTCTCAAGTATTTTTAGCCACTTTCTGCCCTAGCTGGAAGCAATTTATTTGGTTTCTCAGGCACTTTTGTGTTGGATTTTATTGCATGACTCTGTTCATTTATAGCATTTATCTCTCACCTTTCCTTCATCATCAAGCTCAAGGCAACATACACAGGTCAGGATATTGACTAGATTCAGACCTGATTAGCATCCACAAGATGCTAGATATTATGCCTTCCAGCCATACCCTGAGACATAAATGGTTGAAGGAGACCTGCTAGAAGAAAGATGGGGTATAAAGTGGTTTTTTAAAAAAAAATCATTTCAGAATAAAGAATATGCTTTTAATTAGAAAATGATCACAGTTTTTAAAGAAATGAGTGCATTAGGCTTTGTTTTCCTAATATGCTATGTCTGTAGCATAAATTAAAGTCAATGTTGATCCTATCAGGCTCAACAAAGACCCACTGGTTCTTTGAAGTATAAGCTGCTGTTTAGTAAATCAAAAGCAGCTGAGTTGTAAAACAACTGAAAGAAGCCTTAAAGGAGATGTGGCTCCAGTCTGAGATTAACAAGATTTGGTTCCCACTCACCATACACTCATCATGTCCTCTCTATAAAGCCTGCAGTATCAGGCACGGGGAGAACAAACCGCCTCGTTCTTTTGACTTTCCCCTTGTTTGCTCTTGAATGCGTAGGGCTACACAAAGTTCTAAGAAAGAATGAACAAAAGCTAGCTCAACCAAATAATGGAAATTGTAATAAGTGGATGTCCCAGGTACTTATTTTACATTGTACTAACACACACTACAAATTTGCTTGCAGAATTTGTAATGTGATTCATTTTGGCTCAAAACCATCATGGAAATGTAAAAAAAAAAACATAAAAGACACCAGTCAATTAAGTGGGGAATTTTCATGGAGTGAAAGGTTATACAGAAATGCATATTTATGTACTTGAGTTCAATATACTAGTTTAAAATATCTGGATAGAGTTTTGAATGGATGTAATGATCAAGTATGGAACAGTCATCAAATTGGCAGCTGGTTTTTTCCCCCAAAGAGCATACCCATTTCCACCTAAATACATGACTGTGCAATGTTCTTCAGCTATGGCTGTTCTGCACTGCAAATTCCCATAGGCAGCTTCCTTCTGATACAATAGTATTGAACTGCAAAGTGGGAGGAAGGTTGAGTTTGGGTGTAATTTGGAATAAATTACCATTTAGCACCACTCTTGCACTGCCAGTTTGCTCCCCCATCCCAAACTAACATTGGAGAAAGAGATAGTGGCTCAGAAGCTGCAAAGAATAAGAGAATGCAGCTGCTTCTTGAAAGTATCCATTCTGGCTGACAACTGGACAGGGGGGGAAATGTCATATTCCTTTCATTAGGGGTGCCAGCCATTGCATGAAGTTAAATAGCATCACTTGGTAATCAGATTAAACAAATATTAAGGGCACAACTGGAAGGATCAGTTTAGAAGCTGGCAATCCTCCCATCTGCTGATGCTGAGAAAACATGCTTTCTGACATCAACGGATACTCTTCATCTCCTCAGAAGTATATAAGGCCACAACTACAAGCACCTCTGCCTAGGGATGCTCCAGTTGGCCTGGGTAATTTTAGGAAAGAGGACCAGTTAAGGTGGGAACTGCAGTACTGCAGTGCAAGCTCTGCTCAAAACCTGAGTTTGATCCCAGTGGAAGCTGGGTTCAGGTAGCTGGCTCAAGGTTGACTCAGCCTTCCATCCTTCGAAGGTCAGTAAAATAAGTACCCAGCTTGCTGAGGGTAAAGTGTAGATGATTGGGGAAGGCAATGGCAAACCATCCTGTAAAAAGTCTGCTAGGAAAAATCTTGATGTGATGTCACTCTATGGATTGGTAATTCGGTGCTTGCACAGGGGACTACCTTTACCTTTTATGTTCATTTGTGGCATTTCTTTTCCAAATACCTACAAACTGGGACCGGTAAAAGACATAATGAAGAAGGATTGAATAGTCATGAGTAATCTATTGGTGTATCCTTCATAACTGATGTCATAACAAACATTTGTACACATACAGAATGTACCCTAACTCATGACCCTAACTGCTTTTAACAGCTTCTAGGTCAGAACATTATTGTAGAGCAGGGGTGCGGAACCTTTTTTCTGCCAGGGCTATATGGATATTTATAACATCATTCATGGCTTGGTTCGGCCCAGCAATCCCCGAGGGCCACATACGGCCTTTGGGACGGAGGTTCCCCACCCCTGCTGTAGAGTATTATCTGAAGGCATTAGATTTTAACTAATGCTAATAAGAAGAAATATTCTATGCATGGCATCTTTAGACTATGATGAGTGTACCTGGAACTCAAGATTTAACCCTGGATTGCTTCGACCCGCTCAGCTTGGAGGAGGTCGACAGAATTCTTGGCACTGCGCGATCCACAACTTGTGATCTGGACCCATGCCCCTCCTGGCTAATTAAGGCCTGCCAGGAGGAATTAAGATATCCTATACGGGATATTATAAATCAATCTCTTTCAGAGGGTGCTTTTCCAACACCCCTGAAAGAGGCACTGGTCCGCCCTCTCCTGAAAAAAGTTTCATCAGACCCGGCCGAATTGGCACATTATCGACTGGTCTCAAATTTGCCCTTTTTGGGCAAAATTATTGAGAGGGCGGTGGCGCTGCAGTTACAGGATTTTTTGGAGGACGCTTCCACCTTAGACCCATGCCAGTCCGGCTTCCGCCCGGGCCATGGGACGGAAACAGTCCTGGTCGCCCTCATGGATGACCTCCGACGACAACTGGACCGAGGCGGCTCGGCAGTATTGCTGCTGCTAGACCTATCGGCTGCGTTCGATATGGTCGACCATCGGCTGCTGACCCGCCGCCTCGCCGACGCAGGAATTCGGGGGCTAGCCTTACAGTGGCTCTCCTCCTTTCTTGAAGGCCGGGGACAAAGGGTGGCAATTGGGGGGGAGCTGTCTCAGAGACACCCACTTCATTGTGGGGTGCCTCAGGGGGCAGTTCCCTCCCCGATGTTGTTTAACATCTTCATGCGCCCCCTTGCCCAGATTGTACGGAGGTATGGGCTGGGTTGTCATCAATATGCAGATGACACTCAGCTCTATCTACTGATGGACGGCCGGGCTGGTGACGTCCCTATAAATTTGGACCGGGCGTTGCAAGCCGTGGCTGACTGGCTCAGGCTGAGCGGGCTGAAGTTGAATCCGGCGAAGACTGAGGTCCTTTGCGTGGGCCGCGGCGGACCGGGAGGGGAGATTACCCTACCGACTTTTGACGGTGCGCCACTGATACCAGTGCGCAAAGTCAAGAGCCTGGGAGTGCTACTGGAATCCTCCTTATCAATGGAGCTGCCACTGCTAGATCCACCTTCTTCCATCTCAAGAGGGCGAGGCAGTTGGCTCCCTTCTTGGAGCGCAGCGACCTAGCAACTGTGATCCACGCAACGGTCACCTCGAGACTAGACTACTGCAATGCCCTCTACATGGGGCTGCCCTTATACCGAACACGGAAACTTCAGGTAGTCCAGAACGCGGCGGCCAGGCTGCTAGTGGGACTACCATGGTGGGAACACGTGCGGCCTGGGCTGCGGGATCTGCACTGGCTGCCGGTTGTGTACCGTGTTCGCTATAAAGTGCTGGTCATTACCTTTAAAGCCCTATATGGCCGAGGACCTGCCTACCTAAGGGACCGCCTCTCCCCATATATCCCCCAGAGAGCACTAAGATCCAGTTCTCAAAATCTGCTAACAATCCCTGGGCCAAGAGAGGCTAGACTGAAGACTACCAGGGAGCAAGCCTTCTCCGTAATGGCCCCTCGATGGTGGAACCATCTTCCAGAGATGATACGAGCCCTGCGGGACCTGAACCAATTCCGCAGGGCTTGCAAAACATTTCTTTTCCAGCTTGCCTTTGAAATAGAACCCAGCTAAACTGACGTGTAGTTACCTAGCCATCTTGTGGACATCATAACTTATAGTATTTATAGCACCTATTTTATCTATTTTATTTAATTATTTATGTAACTGATTATATTTAAATTGTTGTGCATATTGTTTTATCTGAATCATGGAATGCCATGTCTGTAAGCCGCCCTGAGCCCGCCTTTGGCGGGGGAGGGCGGGATATAAAAATAAATTTATTATTATTATTAAGATGCTCCTAGATCCAGTCGAGTTCTGTACAGAAGTGTACCTCTTAAGATAAAACTGTAAATTAAGCTGAAGTTAAAAGACTCTATGTTTCATCTTTACAAAAGCAGCCTTATAAGGAAGAGGCAATATGATTAGGATGATGAGAAAGGAAAGGCGAGGTTAACTCTGCTGTCCATGATCAAAATTGTCTCCATAGCTGCTTTTAGACCAATGAGTGGGAGAGAGGAAATAACCACAATATTGGTACCTGCCCCCCCCCCACAATTAGTGTTAATTAGCCCCGGAAGGAATTGGAGAAATGGTGCACTGGGGGGAGGGGGGTCTTACAACTCCATTTTTCCAGTGTCATGACATTAACCTATATCAGATCCTCCTTATGACTATTTTGCAGCTAAATCATGACAAATCACAAACATGTAATCTCATGTGCAGTTTGGCCTGCATTTCCAGTTCTTTGAACTGCTACACATGCACTATGACTCAATCAATCAAGCCAGAAGGATCATTTCACAAAACTTGCTTAAGTGCAGACAAATGCATATCAGGATTATTACATCTCAGTAATGCAAATAAGAAAGACAGAATGTTCAGATTTTTACCAGCACATTTAGGGAAAGAAAACTGCAATGGAATACATGCATTGTGAATCAGCCTTTGCAGAAGGGATAGACAAACCACAACATGAAATCAAAATCTAATCCAAGAGAGCTTTTTATCCAGCCCTTGAGTGGCCCTGCCTTGTGATAATTTGACAGGTGACAGAAGGAAGCAGGTGCAGCAATGACAGCCTTGTACTACAATCAGCAATATCAGTCTGGATCTGCTGTGACATGCTGCCATGCTGGCAACACCAATGCTGGGCAGGGAAGATACAAGAGATTCTGGATCAGCTGACATGAGGATGGAATGGAGTAGTAGCCAAGGGGGCTGTCTGAAGCCATCTCCCTTTCTTTGACAGATGGAGCTACAAAGACTCCTGCCAGGAGGAAGGATGGAGCCAACATTAGCTGGCCCTGTTTACTTTTGGGAAAGGCCCTGGGGAACCTTCCATACAGGAAACATCATGTGAAGTAACAAAAACAGTCAGCATTGTGATATTTTGAGTGATCTAAAATCTGAGGTGGGTTCCAACACCAAATATCCTGAAAAAGAAACAAGGAACCATGTATCTGTTTTCAGAAAGAGGGAGAAACAACCCTGAAGAAAGGAGGAAAGATGAGTTGTTGATTTTTAATACTTATTTTGTAATATGGCCTAAATTGATCAAAAAAGAAATAGCTGAAGTTTTAAACTAAAATAGGCTTTTTAACAGAGTTTCCACAGGATCTTTCCAGTAAAGTAAACCACAAGTTTCAGTCATTATATCTTTAAAAGCAGGGGCACAGCCAGGATGAGGCACTGGGTATATCACCATGCCTGGCATACTACTTTGCCCCCTTTCCAACATTTTTTTGAAATGTATTTGACAGGTAACATTAAAGCTTCCATTTACAAAGAAGGTGCTGTTTTTAATACAGAAACATTTCTGATTGATAACAAAGAATTAGTGGTTGCCTCCAGTGCTTTTTTAGTAGAAAAAGCCCAGCAGGAGCTCATTTGCATATTAGGCCACACTGCCTGGTCTGGGAGCATGTGGCTGCTGCATGGTGGGTCAGGCCAGCCAGAGCCCTGGCCAACCCAGCTGGAGCTTCGCTTTTGTGGGCTCTGGCAGGGAAAAAAAAGCTCTGGTTGCCTCTACAGGGATCTGTTCCCACCTGATGCACCAGGTTTTGACCATCTAAGATTCTCCCCTGTCTCAGTTTTGGTTTTTGAAATTCAGCAATTAATTAATTAATTATCTCATGGCATTGTGTGTAGAATAGCCAGGAGATCTTAAATTTGTCTGCCAGCCAGAAGTTCTAGCTCATTTAGTGTTATGCACCACTAGATGGTAAGCTACCTTGTTTTTAAGGCAAAAGAAATTTCAGAGGTGGTTTGACATAGCCTGCCTCTGTGACACAACTATGGTATTCCTTGGCAGTCACCCTTCCAAATAACAGCCAAAGCCGACCCTGCTTAGCTTCCAAGTTCTGACAAGATCAGGCTAGTCTGGGCTCAGTATCACCTTAGGTTATTACCATCCTCTTGGAGTGTACTTAAATGAGGCACAAAGAACTTTTAAGAAGCTCCTTTAAAGAATGTTTCCCTTAGAAGCAGGTAAAAGTGCCAAAACTTAAATATAACTGTTTACAGTTTGTATGTTTCTGGTGATAACAATTTATAGACATCAAAATACATATACTTCTGGCCACAGAAACACAATTATAAAAAATTCTGTTGGTAATTATGAAATTAATGGGTGTTCCTCCCTCCCATTATTAGCATTTCATCATGGAAAAATGGTCACCTTACCTACCAAAGATGCTACATCCCTGCTCTTAAATAACACTAAGCATCTGTCTTTAATTTTGCTCAGCATAAGAATTTTCACACTACATTGATTAATCACTTATGATTGCCAGTCCAAATGGAACTTGCCATCCATGAATAGCAGACCACTGGAGGCTCACAATACTTCCTATTATTTGTAGCCTTCCTGAGACAGAAAAAAAAAGGGGGGGTAGATAAATAGCTGGCTGAGCTCCATTTTGGCTTGGTGTATCACAGTGAGGATTCCCTACTTTCATTTATTCAGAAATGTAACAAAAAATAACTGAATCAAGATAATGCAATCTTTGGAATGTTTTTCCTGGGATCAATTTAAATAGTTTTCTGAACAGACCTACTTAGGATGGCAGTGTAAGAGATGTAGGGAATAGGTCATCAGTAACTTCACAATACTTGTAAAACAGCATGCTAATTTGTGGTTTTTACCAGAGATGACTTACAAGAAAAAAAAATTGCTCACCTCCTTTACTCTTAAATATTCTGTGGATGGAATCTTGAGAATGTCACAGTTCTCCTCAGTAATAACTGTTAGAGCGTCAAGTTGAAACCTTATTGGTAGTGGTATCAGAGTCCCAAAACAACTTCCTACACCAAGCTTCCAAAATAAATAATAGAAATTGAGTCAAATATAGCATCCTTTACTTTTTGACAGGTAAAGAAGAAAATAATAAAATATACATATCAGTGCATTTTATTCAACTCAGTGAGATAATACATATTGCAAGAAAGGAAAATTATATACTCCCAGAAAATTCAAAGAAATGGTAGGTACAGACATATATTATAAAGCATAAAGCTATTATTATTAGAGCACTGGACAATAATTAGAAAATGCTTATATTTAAATAGTTTCTTCCATAAAACCATCTTGTATTATTCGTTAACTAAAAGAGGTCTTAGCTCAAGAATACGCTAATTAATTAGTGAGAAAGATATATCCAGCTTGAGTAGTACAGAATGTACAGTGAACTTTACAAAACATAACTTTGTTTCTGGAAATAGGGCATGCTGGTGTTTTTTCTAGCACTGGGAGAATGCAGAGAGTACACTTTTAAAATAAAAACCTGTAGCTATTGTTTAATGTTGTAATATTATAATATTACAATTGATGCTACAAAATAGAATATAAGATGATATTACAATATTATAATATTGTTCAACATCCATAAATATCCATGAATATCTGAATGATATTTGTGAGCAAGATAATTCCTAAGGGTTAGAGGTAAAAATTTGTAAGTATTGGCAGAACACACCCTTCCTGCCTCTGCCCATTTCCTTTACCATACCATCTCAAAATAGAAGGCTGCAGCTCAAGCAAGAAAGTCATAAATCACTTCCATTTTGTTGATAGTGGAAAGAAGACAGCATACTAGTCACCTGGGGGATTCCAATATGGCAACCTGGCAGCCCAATTTTATACATAAAGACCAGACATATACACCATTTGCTTGCCACTGTTTCCACCTAGCCTGCATTTTGGCTCCATGATCCGATTATATCTGTCAGTCACAAAGGGC
Organism: Heteronotia binoei; assembly: GCF_032191835.1. Classification (NCBI taxonomy): domain Eukaryota; kingdom Metazoa; phylum Chordata; class Lepidosauria; order Squamata; family Gekkonidae; genus Heteronotia; species Heteronotia binoei. Next base: position 45,600,278 of record NC_083229.1, read on the forward strand.
TCATAAAAAGCTGTTCCAGGAATTATAGTATATGAGATGACAGAAGATGGATAGAAGACACAGCCAGCTTGATGGTTTTATTGGTACAATGGCAAACCCAGGAGGGAGGGAACCTCACACACAATAAACCTCAGAGAAATACAGATCTACTCAAACACAGTAAACATTTGAACCACTGTTCTAGATACCTTTGGCTCAATCAAAGCGTACTTGCCACAACATTCCCCTTTTTTGGAATATCCCCTCATATAGGAGACTCAAATACTGTATTTTCCCCCCTAAAATATCAAGCATGTGAGAATGTGATTTGGTTTGGAATTGCAGGACAAGCAATCTCCAGCCCAATTGGCTGCCTGGGTTTTTTTTATATATGCTGGTGTGGTTGCACATGCACAGCCTTGGCAGGCGGCTGCACTTATCCAGTATATGGATATCATTTATAAGGGGTACACAATGTTTAGTGGGCACACCTGGATTCAATATGATGAAGTATTCAGGATATGGGCCGCTTTGTACCCTTCCCTTCAGTGGGATTGCATCCAACAGCAGTTGTGGCTTCTGATCATGTCCCCGGTGCGACCAAATTTGGATGACCGCTCTGACAGTGGTCATTTGGTCGCTAGGACATCGGCTACTTCTTCTGCTTCATCATTCTCTTCCCGCAGTTCTGCGGGGCAGGCGGTTCAACCCCGCTTGCTTTGCTGGGAGTTTGGCTCCCAAGGAGTGTGCAGCTTGTCAGTTCAAGCATGAATGCCCCATGTCTGGTGGCCCGCACCCCTTTAGTAACTGTCCCAGAGCCCGGTCACGTAAGGGCCAAAAGAGACAAGGTGGGGGGGGAGTATTTACCAAGCTGGAAAAGGGGCCCAGTCCGATAAAGGTGGGCCCTCTTGAGCAGTGGCTGTATAGGTACCTGAGAAGAGCTGATAGGGTTTACTTGTTAAATGGTTTCACATTCGGTTTTAGAATTTCTTTTCAGGGTCCCTGGGTTGCATTTCGGTCTGGGAACCTTAGTTCTGTTAAAGGTTTAGAGCATGTAGCTGAGGATAAGATTGCCAAGGAGTTAGCAGAGGGCAGGATTTTGGGCCCATTTCCTAATCATCCAGTGCCTAACCTTAGGGTTTCCCCCTTGGGAGTGATGCCAAAGAAGGCGCCTGGTGAATTTTGTTTGATTCACCACCTTTCCTACCCCAAGGGTCTGTCAGTTAATGATGGGATTCCTGAGCATTTATATTCAGTTAGGTATACTAGCTTTGATCAGGCCGTGGGCATTGTACAACGCTGTGGAAAGGGGGCAGAGATGGCTAAATGTGATATTAACTCTGCTTTTCACCTTCTATCTGTTCATCCGGCTGAGTTTGAGCTTTTAGGATTTTACTTTGAGGGGCAATTTTACATGGACAGAGCTTTGCCAATGGGCTGTTCTGTCTCATGTGTGGCTTTTGAGTGTTTCAGCACATTCTTGGAATAGGCTGTTCGAAAAAGTTGGTCTGCAGGATGTTGTTCATTATTTGGATGACTATCTCTTTGTGGGTCCTTTGGGGACTGGGCGTTGCACACAGTTATTGTCTGGCTTCATCGAGCTGGTTGCAGAACTGGGGGTTCCGTTGGCTCAGGAAAAGACGGAAGGTCCGGCCCAAAAACTTATCTTTTGGGGGATTGAGCTGGATACCCTGGCACAATTGTCCAGAATTCCTATTTAAAAAGTGGAAGATTTGAGGAGTAGGATTAATTCCTTCCTTCTTAAGAAAAAGGTCACATTGCTTGAGCTCCAGCAGCTGGTTGGGGATGTTAACTTTGCTTGCAAAGTGGTTGCTCCTGGATGAGCTTTTCTTCGTAGACTATATGATGCTATGGTAGGCCTCCGCCTGACCCAACATAGAACATGGGTTACCAGCATGAGAGAGGATTTAAAGGTATGGCAAGAATTTGTGGAGTCCTTTAATGGGATTTCTTTTTGGAGAGACGACATGAGGCTTGAGGCGGAGCTTCAGGTCATGTCTGATGCTGCTGGGTCTTTAGGTTTTGGGGTTTATTTCCACAGACATTGCTGCGTGGACGCATGGCCAGAGTCATGGGCTCAGACAGGTTTGAACTGAAATCTAACGTTTCTTGAGTTTTTTCCCATTCTTGTTGCAGTTTGGCTGTGGGGAAATTATATGGTCAATCCCACAATTCATTTCTGGGGCAATAACATGGCAGTGGTCCGTGTCATTAATTCCCTTTCATCCAAATCTCAAAGGGTTATGAAATTGGTGAGGGCCTTCCCTCTGCGCTGTCTGTGGCTTAAAATACTGTTTTTAGCCAAGCATGTTCTGGGGGTAGATAACAGGGTAGCTGACGCTCTCTCTCGTAAACAGATGGAGAGGTTTCATCAGCTGGCCCCAGATGCTGATCGAGAGCCGGCGCAAATGCCCCAGGAGCTATGACTGATTGGAGAGCCAAGGCCTGCAGAGCAATAGGCCTTGCCATTGCACTTAGCACGAGGAAGTCTTATGAACATGCTGTGCGGCAGTTTGAGAACTTTAGGGCTGAGGTAGGGTATTGCATTGTTTGGCCCCTCCCGATGGAGCAGTTGCTCCACTACTGTGTTTCTCTAAAAGCTAAAGGATTGGCCGTGTGATCCATTAGGGGACACCTGTCTGCTCTGGCTTTTGCTAGCAAGGCATTGGGATACAAGGAGTAAACAGCAGATTTTTGGCTTCGAAAGATGCTGGAGAATGGGTCAGAGAGGCTGGGACTAATCTCGATACTAGGAAGCCTATTTCTCCTCTGATTCTTAAGGGTTTGAAGGGGGTTTGGGGCACAGTGAGTGCGCCTTCCTTGAGGCTGCACTGTTCCATGCTGCTTTTTTGGAACCCTTAGAGTTAGTGAGTTAGTGGCAGAAACGATGTTTCTGGTAATACTTTGTTGCTATGGGACCTGAGGTTAGTTGAGGGTAAGGTGGTCATTACCGTTCAATGCTCTAAGACTGACCAGCATTGCAACGGGACCGTGTTGGAGCTAGGCACATGCTCTGAGCTTGAGTTGTGCCCAGTTTCTGCTTTGGCAGCTTATTTGGCAGTTCAAGGGACCAATGATGGGTTTTTGTCCACTGACAAAGCATCAGTTTTGGGCCGTGACTTCCCGGGCTTTAGCTAAGCTGGGGTTGTCCGGGGTGCGGTTTGGTACCCACTCCTTTAGAATCAGGGTAGCCTCTACGGCTGCTGCCCTGGGATATCCTTCTTCCTCTATTCAGCGCCTGGGCCGTTGGTGCTCATCAGCCTATAAATCTTATGGTCGCCCTCTGCTCAGTTCTTAGCTTCATTTATTTGTAATTGAGATGTTATGGTTCTTGTTTCTAGTTTGACTGTTTTTTCTTTTTAGATGTTGTTGTTCCTGGCCAGAGGAGCCGAGTTCTCGTCTGTGGACACAGCTATATGTTTTGGGCCGCACATCAGGCTCAGAGAAATTTGGACGGCTTTCAGCTGGGACTCAGCCAATATGTTACTGTCGAATGGCATGGCTGCTGGGGTCTTGAGTGGCCTGGCCTGCTGCCATTGTTATTTCATGGGAATGCCGGCCCTCCTCCTGATGTTTTAATCATCCACCTAGGAGGGAATGATCTTGGTCTAGTAAAAGGCAAGGCTTTGGTCTTGCAGGCCCATGAGGATTTTTGGTACATTAGGGAGAGATGGCCCAGAACCACTATAATTTGGTCAGCCATGCTTCCCCGCCTTGTTTGGCATAGTGCTTGGGATCCTGCAGGTGTAGAGAGGGCCCATTACAAAGCTAATAAAGAAATTCAGAAGGCATTGGAAGGGGGGTTGGGCCACTATCTGCCCCACCCGGATATTTCTACGAAATTTCCTGACCTCTACAGAGGGGATGGGGTGCATCTCTCTGAAAAAGGTAACATGCTTTTCTTGAGAGATCTCTGGCATGGGCTGCGAATGGCCTTGGGCCTCCCAGTGGGTGCTAAGTCCTAAGTAGAGACTTAGCCTTAGTAGTGACAGGTTGTTAATGGGTTTATGGTTCTATGTGGCTAGGGGAGGACCAGAAAGCATCCCCCTTTTGGGGATTTAGGGGTCTGGCAGAATCAGCCCTTGGGTTTGATGCCCTTGGGTGGGAGGATGCAGACTGTCCTGGAGGCTCGGCTAGAGGGTGCCTTCCATTGAGATGTGCGTCTGGTGGTCGGGCCCTCTGGGGCTTGCCTCCTTGCTGGGCCAGCCTAGCGGGAGCTGTGCCACACCTCTCCGGCTAGGGGGCTAGGTCTCTCACCCGCTAATGCCATGGGAGCGGTCTGTTGAGACCCTGGCCCTGACCAGGCCTCACTTCTTGTTGCCCTTGCCGTTTTTTATTTTACTTAATAAAGTGGCCCTTAGTTATACCAATACATAGTGGCAGATGCGGTTCAATGTGGCCAAGTGCAAAGTAATGCACATTGGGGCCAAGAATCCCAGCTACAAATACAAGTTGATGAGGTGTGAACTGGCAGAGACTGACCAAGAGAGAGATCTTGGGGTCGTGGTAGATAACTCACTGAAAATGTCAAGACAGTGTGCATCTGCAATAAAAAAAGGCCAACGCCATGCTGGGAATTATTAGGAAGGGGATTGAAAACAAATCAGCCAGTATCATAATGCCCCTGTATAAATCGATGGTGCGGTCACTGGAAAGACTCCCTTCCACTGCCTATGGTTGTTCAAGTTTACAAAGGATGCCCTTCCATTTTACCATAAATGTGGCTTCTATTTTCAGACTTACAATGCTGGCTTCCACCGCAATTTCCAATCTGTTAATGTGCAGTTGATTCCAGAGCATAAAGGGCACATGAACACCCACTGTAGAAGATTAAGGCTCAACTTCTGTTTTGTTTTGTTTTTCTTGTTGCAGGTATTAAAACCTGACATGAGCATTTTGACAGACGCCTAAGAGTTTCTATCCCATGGCTTACAGCCCACTTGGTTTTTCTGTCCAACTGCATTTGTGGGCCTTATGTCCATGGTTTTGGGTCTCCAAAAGGAAGAACAGTAAGATTTAAAAATATATTTTAAAAAATTATTCCCAGGAATATTCCTTCATGTGGTTTGGCCTACCTCTAGATGGCAACTATTTTATATGTTTCAACTATTTGCCCTACAAGAAACCATTTGGTAGACTTTTCAATAACCGTTTTCCATTGTGTATATACTGAAGTTTGGGGGGGGGGGGGTTTAATATGAAAGAAAAGTACTGATATCCTTTCTGTGAATTAGTAAGCAGAGCCTATGCATCTACATATGTATTGTTGCAAGCATATTTAATCAAATCTAACCACTTGGCAGCCATGCATTTCTTTAATAAATACCAAGTAATACATATTAATGTCTGCTTCTTATATTTCACACATAATATTGAAATACATAATTTAATTTGTTATATATTGCAAGAAAAACACTGAAGAATTTCACAGGAACAGGTTTGACAAATTAAGCAAACACTAAGCAATGCCTACAAAATTTGTCTCATGCTTTCCAAAAACTGCAGAGTGAAAAAGATGAAATATCTAATATATGGTTCCTTCCTGATCCTTTTGCATTATAAGAACAAAAATGCATACCAGTTCACAGGTGTAATATATGCTAATCAGCAAATGTCCTTTATGATCTTAGTTATGGAGGGCCAATAAACAACAATTTCACTCCCATTATAAACAGCAATAAATATTCTAAGTCCAGTTATATTTCAGCCCCCCCATCTGTTGATCCCCTGTTGTCACTGCATCTCCATCAGTTATGCTGGCCAAGTTTATAAAAACTGATTTTCAAAGCAGATTAATAGATTCTGTAGCAAACTAAGCTGGCTTCTGAGTCTCTCACAGCCCACACTACCACTCGAGGATGTAGCATTGTCTTCTATAAATGTTTTCCATAGAGTCATTTTGTATACCATGGCTGACAACAGATGGCTGTTTTGGGGGCAGCATGAAGCCATCACAAAGAGAGCCAGCTGGAAATAGAGCACCTGGGAGCTTCCTGACAGTGCTTGGAAGAGGGACAGGCTGTGGGTGCCCAGAGAGTATCTGGAATGCTCAAGTGCTCCATCCACAGCTCCCCAGGCACTCTCTGGGTGCTTCCCAGCCTTCCAGGCGGTTGTGGAGGCACCTCAGAGGCGACTTTCAAAATGGTGCCTTTTTGAGACAGTTCCTGGCAAGCCGGGAGCAGGATGAGGTTGGGAGACAGATGTGTGATGTGGATGTGCTTTTTTGGTCCGCCTGCCTCCTGTCTCCGGGGTGGCTTTAAACGCCCATCTGTTATCATCCCATGAAAACTTTTACTATATGCAAAACAAAGCACTTTTTAAAAAGTTCATTCAAAAGCACAATCACTTACATATCTATTTACTTAGGCAGAGAGACATTTGATCAGGGCCAGGGCCAGCATTCCCTGAGGCAGGGCAGCAGCCAGGGCTCAGAGCTTCATGTGGAAACCCCTGCCACCAATCCTCATGACCACTTACCTTTCCCCAGCCCATTCACTTGGGAGTGCTCTGCCATCAACTCTCCTAATTGCACATGCTGCCCAGCAGAAGAAGAAGATATTGGATTTATATCCCACCCTCCACTCCGAAGAGTCTCAGAGCGGCTCACAATCTCCTTTACCTTCCTCCCCCACAACAGACACCCTGTGAGGTGGGTGGGGCTGGAGAGGGCTCTCACAGCAGCTGCCCTTTCAAGGACAACCCCTGCCAGAGCTATGGCGGACCCAAGGCCATTCCAGCAGGTGCAAGTGGAGGAGTGGGGAATGAAACCCGGTTCTCCCAGATAAGAGTCCACACACTTAACCACTACACCAAACTGGCTCTCCCAGCAGTGTTGGGGGGGGGAGAGAAGAAGAAGAGGAGGAGGAGGAGGAGATTGGATGTATGCCCCACCCTTCACTACCCAAAGGAGTCTCAGAGTGGCTTATTATCTCCTTTCCTTTCCCTCCCCATAACAGCGAGAGCCAGTTTAGTGTAGTGGTTAAGTGCGCATACTCTTATCTGGGAGAACTGGGTTTGATTCCCCACTCCTCCATTTGCAGCTGCTGGAATGGCCTTGGTCAGGCATAGCTCTCATAGGAGTTGTCCTTGAAAGGGCAGCTGCTGTAAGAGCTCTCTCAGCCCCACCTACCTCATAGGGTGTCTGTTGTGGGGGGGGGGAGGTAAAGGAGATTGTGACCGCTCTGAGACTCTGAGATTCAGAGTATAGGGTGGGATATAAATCCAATATCATCATCATCATCATCATCATCATCAACAGACACCCTGTGAGGTAGGTGAAGCTGGGAGAGCTCTCCCATAACTGCTCTTGAGAGGAAGAGCTCTGTGAGAACTTGTGACTGACTCAAAGTCACATAAGCAGGTGCAAGTGGAGACGTAGGGAATCAAACCTGGTGCTCCCAGATAAAATTTCATGCACTTAACCACTACACCAAACTGGCTCTCCGGTGCTTTAGGCACAGTGCTTTTGGCACAAGCTATGGTGCTAGTGGAGAAGGAGAAAGAGCACACAGGTGCAAGCATGGACAGTAGAAGGGCTTGCAAACAAGTGGGAGACATGGAAGCAAGTAAGTGGGCAAAAGAGGCATGAAATGACCCTGGTGATTGTCAGAGGAGGGAAGGGGCCCAAAAAACTTGAGGACAGCCCTGGCTATCATTGTTTTCACCTTCTCAGGAGACCATGTGTGCCTGATACCAATTCTGTATCACAACAATCCAATTTTACCTAAGACCCTCCAAGCAAAAGTTAAAAAAAGGTCTCAAAGTTTATGACCTGAAATATTCTCTTTCATACCCCACTCCCCTTTATTTTTATTGTTTAATATCCAACCTGACAAAGAGTTTCAAAGACTCAAAAGATTGCACAATCTTTTGTGTCATTTTGAGTTTGTCTTAATAAATGGTATTACCTCCCCCCCCCCCCCTGGATTTTACATCTGTAACGTTTTCAGATAGGCTCCTTTCAAGTTAATGGATTTATTGTAAGGTTTTATTGTTGTACTTTTTTGTGCGTAACTGATTTACAGTGTTTGGCAAAAACTATTTTATTTTCCTTTCCTCCTAATTTGGCTTTATTATCTCACAGAATGCACACTGAGGCATCATGTAGCTACTGTGTCGTTCCCATTAGTTAATTAATGTACATCATAGATCAAAAATGCCACAAATAGAAATGCGTCTTAAGCATGCCTTCAGAAATGCATTGAGTCAGAAACCCAAGTCCTTTCTAAATCCATTTGCTCATATGGAAGCTCCATTAATTTTGCTAAAACTTATATTTATGGGAGAACCATTTCTATGTGCACGAGTCTGGACTGCTCAGTAAGTCATGAAGAGGAGCGAAAGATCTTCTCATTTGAACAGAAAGCGTTCATGAATGGAAATATATCATTGCATATTATCTGCGTCTGCCTCCTTCTAAAGAGAGCAAAACACTGTGCACATTTTTTCCTGTCCTGAGAAGTTATTGCATTAGGAATGGTCAGGCAGCAACTCAACTGGTGAGAGGACCACTTCTGGGGCTCTCATTTAGGTCAAGCCACACAGCAACTTTTAAAAGGCTATCGAGGTAGCCTTCACAGAGCAGTCAAGAGCTAGGAGAGTTTTGCTTTATACATTCTAAGGTTTTTGCCTGTATCTTATAAATAATTTCTTCTTTAATTGATATTTTGTAACTAAGAACAGAAGTGTCTGTGTCCATTAGGGGTGTACTTCAATAAAAAAAATTATAATACTTTTGTATCTGGAGGGGTTTTTTTTAGGGGGTCATAACTTCTTATATTCTAGGGACATTGCCATTTCAGGATTCAAACCTATATGGCTTTTTAAGGGGGGGTCCAGAGCTTCATGAGTATTACTTCCAACAGGGATTTTTTAGGCGAGCCTGGGGCAGCTTTTTATAAAGGTAATGAAATGAAATTTGCACAGAACACATTCCTCCCTCTAATTCATAGACCCCCCCCCCCCCAATTTCCAAGCAAATTTGAGTGGAGTTTGATTTTATAGACCCCTAGGGTGGCCAGACCGTCCCGGTCACCCGGGAAAGTCCCGCTTTTGGTGCCCAATTCCCGTCTCCCGTGCTGGCTATACCGGGACCATTAGAAGTCCCGGTTTAGCCAGCGGGCCGTGCGCGCGGGCGGGGAGGGGGAGGCGGCAGAGAGGCCGGCGCGGGAGGCCCGCGGGGGGAGGCAGCAGAACAATGGCGGCGGCGGCCGGAGCGGGAGGCGGGCCGCCGGCGCCTGCAGCGGCAGGAGGCAGCGGCGTGGCGAGAGGCCCCGCCCGGGTCAGTGGGAGCTAAGCGGGCTGCCGGCGGGCGAAGGTCGTCGCTCCCTTCCCGGTGCAATTCCAGGGAGTTGGGCTGGAGCCTGGAGGCGAGCGGGACGTCGTGAGGGGACTGCATAGCGTGGCCGGCAAACCCCCTGATTGACTTTTCCAGGCTGCCGCCGCAAGCCAGCAGCAAGACTAGCTGCCTGACGTGGAGCCGCTGGCTTCTTCAGCCATGTGGTTCCAAAGGAGCAAGAAAGAACTTTGGGGGCAGATCGCTTCAGAGCCCATCGGCGGCCCTTTTTGCTTTGTTGAGTTTTGTAACCAAAGCGGGCGGGAGGGATGCAGAACTAATTAAAACTTCGAGGCTGGAGCGGCTGGGAGCCTCCCGGTTGCCAGCTTAATGCTTTCATCCTATCCCAGTCACAGTGAGTACAGCCCGTCTCTTGTCTATGCTGTGGTTTGGGTTGTTTTTTTTCTTTTAAAAAAAGAAGACAACGAACACCCGTTTTCTTTCTCTTATGTGAGCTCTTCTCTTTTGAATTGCACTGTTTCTCGGGGGCAGGGGGGGAGGGAAATGCCTAGAATCCTCTACGTGGCTGATCTCATAAAAGGTTTACTCCTGAGCAAGTGAGTGCAAATCAGAAGAGCGCCTGAAGTTGGCTTAGGCTGCGCGGGTAAGGAGGCAACGAGGGAGAGGAAATCGGGTGCAGGTGAAGCCGGCCTGGCTGTTTAAGAGAGCGGGCTGCAGCCGCCTTGGTTGGTGAGGCTGATGCTCTGAGGCTGCATTTCGTGGGAGGTAAAATGTGGTGCCTCTCGAGGTCGGCTGCTAAACTCAAAGTTTCCCAGTGCAAAATCCCGTTTCTGAAAAGGGGTTTTTCCTGTCTTTCCCCCTGATTAGCAGTCTCATCTGGAAGCGGAAGGGGGGAGGGGGGAGAATGCAGGCTCTCCAGGCAGGCTTCACTTTGCTGCAGGAGCTTGGAGGTGGAGGATATCAGACTCAGTTGCTTCACTGAGGCTGGGAGGCTTGGGAGCTTTTATTTTGAGCTATGTGCTCACTCGTGCGTGGCTAAATACAATCGGGCGGCATTTGGAGCAATAAATTTCCCCTGCTCCTTTAAACAGGTTCCCCAGCTTCTTCCCCCCCCCCCTCCACCACCTCGGCTCCTCCCTTCCTAACTCAGTTTCACTTCGGCACTTGCTGGTCTCAGACTCAGCGTTTCCTCCTCCTTCCTCGGCTTTCTTCCACATGGTCTCCCAACAAACTTTCCAACTGCACTGTAAGTTGTAATTTTTTTTTCTGAGTCTAAAGGTGGGCATGGGGGAGAGGTTTGTTTAGACCTGGACAAAACAGGGCTCCAGCAACAGGATTTCAGGGCCAGTTTTGAATTTAAAAATAAAATAAAATAAAGGGCACAGAAGAGGATTTTCCAGGGGGACAGTGGAGGGGTGGAGAATAGATAGAAGCAGAAAATCAAGGAGCTATAAAACCAAGAGCTACTGTTGGCCACTCCTGCCTATGACTCAGGGAAGGAGATGTGTGAAACACATACCCTCAAGTTTTAAGTTGACAGACTTAATTTGCAAAGTAAACAAATTCAGTAGTACTTTTAGTTATATATCATAGTTAAGATGCAGGCAGTTTCTGCTAGGAGAATAAAAGTATCAAAAGGCTACCTTCCACAGAAGAGAAATATAGGAACTACTGGCCACTGCCAGGGAATGGGGGAGTTGGGTTGCCATATCCAGATGAGAAACTTGTGGAGATTTGGGGACATAACCTGGAGAGGGTATAATGTCATATGGTTCTCCCTCTGAAGCAGCAGTTTTCTCCAGTGTGTAGTCTAAAAATGAGCTGTAATTCCAGGGGATTCCCCAGGTCCCACCTGGAGGCTGGCATCCCTAGGTTCATACAGCTTTCTGTTGTGCATTTTGCATAGTGTGAAGTGTGCAGTTCAGTGCATAGAATCATTGAACCTTAGAGCTGGAAGGGCCTCCAGGGTCACCTAGTCCAACCCCCTGCACAATGCAGGAAATTCACAAAGAAGTTAACAGAATCAACATTGCATGCGTCTCTTTCCTACTAAAGTCAGTGTAAAGGGCTTCATTTTTGGCAGAACTTTTATGCCATGCCATGGCCAAACTTGCGTAATGTAAGAGCCACATAGAATAGATGTCAGATGTTTGAGAGCAAGAAGGCAGGCAGGCAAATAGCTGTGGGGAGGGAGAGGTGGAAAGAAAGCAACTTTAAATGCATTCCTCAAGCCACTGGTTGACTAGGCTTGATTTAAAGAGAGAAATGCCTTCTCCAAGTCAGCTGACAGGGTGGTGTGGGCTTTGACAGCCACACAATATGTGTGAAAGAGCTACATGTTGCTCCTGAGCCACAGTTTAGCCACCCCTGCACTATACTGTTTTTGAATATTTTACCAAGTAATTCATTTGCATTGTTCTCCACTTCAGTAATTGTAGTCCTAATACATTGTTTATTAAAGGCTCTAGCTGTCTGATTGAATTGCTTTTCATTTTTTGTATTCTGTCCTGAGTCTCAGTGAGGAAGGTGGGCTAAATGAAGCTGATAACAATACTAATGTTATATGTTGGATAGCCTCTACCTGTGTGTTGTATATATCTTCTTAAATTAGTTGTGGAGTATATGCAGAAAGTATTCTGTTGGTATTATTTCTTATTGTTAAAGCACAATCTGATGGCAGTATAATTTTCAAATTAACACTGCATTTTTGTGGTGGTGAGGTTTATTTTGGTCTGTTTTGAAGCTATGAATTATGCTTGGTATGTGTGCTGAGTGAAATGTATCTGCTGGAGTTCCCTATTGCTGCTTAAGTCAAACTCTCTTCTTTTGGCCTGCTTTGTTTTCTGCTGAAATTTGACCTTCTTTAAAAACAAAACAATCCAGAGTGCTTTGGTTAGGTTATTTATTTTGGTACAAGGAAATATATGTTTTGCTATTTCGTCTATAACTCTCCCCATCGGTAAGGTTCTACAACATCCTTGATGCTTTATGCAAAATTTTTGTTATTTTTGCACAGGCAGGAGGCCTAAAAGTCTAGAGCAAGGGTGGCCAAACTGAGGCTCAGGAGCCACATGTAGCTCTTTCACACATACTGTGTGGCTCCCGAAGCCCCCACTGCTGCCCCATTGGCCAGCTTGGAGACGGCATTTCTCTCTCTAAATCATTTTTCCAAGCCAGCTGGCAGCTTGGAGAATGCATTTAAAGTTAAAGTTGCTTTCTTTCCACCTCTCCCTCCCTCCTCCCCCATCCAGGGGTTATTTTGTAGAAAAAAAGGTGTGGGAGTTCAGTAGCATATCTCATTTGTGTGCGCCCTGGAATCTGTGTGCAGTGGGGAGAGAACTGCCCACTGCATACAGACCCTGGCTGGAGGTTCAGGTGCTGTGCTCCTGTGAGCTCCTACCAAATTCAAGCCCTGCCCCCATCTATTTGCCTATTTCAAACAGCTGATGTTCATGTGTTGTGGCTCTCAAACATCTGATGTTTATTCTATGTGATTCTTAGCATTAAGCAATTTTGACCACCCCTGGCCTAGAGGTAATGTAAAATGGGGAAAAGGTGGTCGTGCGAAGTTATATACGACAGTATGTTTGAAGTTTGGGGGTGTGAAGAAGTTTCTTCAGAGGAAAAGGCAGGTTTGGGAGAGTGCCCAGAAAGTGATGTCAAAGGAAGAAGTGGGGTTTTAGTGGAGTGTGCTGGTTTTAGTAGGGTGTGCCAGAGCAAAATCGTAATGAATGACATTATTAAAACACTTGTCCAAAGATGAGATTGGAGTGGTAGTGGTTAGCATTGTATGAGATCGGACAGGAAAGTCGAGGTCTGTTGGGAAGTGGGGGAAATGTCCTTCCATCTGATTTGAATATTTAGATGAGCATAAAGAGAGGCACCACTTGGCCTTTGGGCAGCATTAAGCATCACTGACCTGAGTGGTACTTCTGGAATTTACTCCATCCACCACTGGAATGGAGAGTGAACTGGACACTGATCTGTTCCGGTTTGAGACTGGACTACTGGACTGGATGGGCATTCAGTCTCATTTAGCAGGAACACAACCCACATAATATTTTTAATTAGGACCAACCAAATGACCCATAACAGTGCAAGCTTTCAAGTTCACCAAAACTCATAGTCAAGCAGTAACATTAATTAAAAAGAATTTGGGAAAGGGACATAGTATTCAGCCCTGTTAAAGCTTGCATTGTTTGTGGGATGCAGAACAGATTGAATTGGAGTTGGTTTCAAGTCACTCCAAGCCAATAAAACAACTGGCATTTGGGGGAAATGATGTCACAGGAAGTGATGTCACTTCCTGCTTCTGGCAGGTGGCACGGGAAAACGATGTCACAGGAAGTGATGTCACTTCCTGTTTAAGGCGGTGGCATGCCGTCACCGGAAGTGACGTCACCGGAAGTGACATCACTTCCTGTTTCCGGCGAGCGCGCGCTTTGCGCGCGCGCACACACATTCACTCCCCCCTCAAGGTGTCCCTGGCTGGCCTGCAGATATTATGGCCACCCTATAGACCCCCCTCCCCCAAATTAGTTGTCTTGCAACACAGGCACAGTTCTGTCCATTGATTCCTATCAGGGAGAAAAAATGGTACCAGTCACCAGCATTTTTAAAAGATCCTGTCTGCATTTATTTCATTTTTCTACTGTTATAGTGACTAACAATACATTTTTTCTCCTTTCTGCTGAAAATTGTGTGTTTGTCATGCTAATTGTTATAGTCTGGTGTTTGTTTCACAATGTGAGGAAGAAGAATGGCAGCTCTTCCATTATCCACTGTGGGAAACTTTTTTGAGAGGAAGATTGGGATATGCTACACTGCTGATAAGTGCACAGACTTGGGGGGGAGAAAATAGATTTTTTAGTGGCAGGGTTTTTTTTTAAATTCCCAAGCATACTGGATTTGTGATACTGCTCCAAAAAAATCACAGTAAAAACAGGATATTGTCGGCTTGGTATATTGTAATTTTGTAATGCACAACTCTAGTGTCCACTGTTTTGCTATTCTTCCAAGACAATGACCAACCCTTCTGTTTATTTCAATGACAGCTGTCTGAGGAAGGGCCTCACGCTCTCATTCATGAGGCATACTTCACATCCTCTAGGAAGCTCTACTTAAAAGACATTTCTGCTTGGCAGTTCAGAACTTCCCATCAGGTCCTGTTTAGTAATATGGATGGATAATCTTTTTATAGTGTATTTATATGTTTTATTATTGTGAGTTATCTTAGGAACCCACGAGGGGATACATAAATGCAGGATAGATATTTTTAACAAATAAATAAGGGATGGTCATTTTATTTGAAGAGGACAGAACAAGTTTGTAACTCAGAACATCAGAATTTTTCTTTGTTGCCTTGCCAGGTTCATCTTATGGGGTGAAATGGCTCAACCAGCACATCCAAATCAAGTGCCAGGAAACCTTCTCCAACTCCTGGATTGTTCCCTCTGCTTGACAGTAATCAAAGTTAATTTCCTCTCAAGCCTAGCTTTGCCAGTCCTGAGAATAGTTGTATAAATGGTTCCCCAGAACAACATTCATTGTCATTTAGACAATACAGAATACTTAGGCTGGATTGGATAACTAGCATGATACTTTCCCTACAGTGACAAAAACTTCAGCCAAAACTGTCACTGAGAAACACATTAAAAATGGGTCTTTTCTTTCTGTTCTTAGAAAACAGCTCTGGTGCACCTCTGGCAATCTGTAAGAAAGATCCAATTTAGACAGAAAGAACAGAATTAATCTTTTCTTCCTGTCATTCTTGCCCAAGGTCAGCTATTTATTTTGGTGAGCCAGTGTGAAGAATTCTCAAAGACCCTCTCTTTTTTGTGAGCCATTTGCTTCTGCATCCTCCTAGAGGCATTTGGAATTCATTCATTGTTTGTTTGGATGAGACCCTGTGAGAGACACAATAGTTTAAAATGCTTGAAAGGTAAGCCCAGTGGCATCAATTCCAGCTGGTTGATGTAAGCTTATTGTAAGTGATTGTAAGTGACAGTAGCAGCAGCATAAAACTCAAACAACTTTTTCCAACCTTTCCATGCCAATCAGTACAACTCAGCACAATCTTTGTGGAAGGAAGTGATTTCAGGTTTTACATGGTACCAGAAGAATGATTTATTTAGTGAACTATTTTATACACCACCTTTTGGTACAGGAAGCCCCTCCCCCCATGGCTCACTGCAGTTTCAAATACAGAAGAGAACACAGTAGAAAAAGAATAAAAGAGGAAGTGTGTCACCTGCATTAGTCCAAGGGCCTTCTGGAACAAGAAAGTTTTCAATTTTTATGAAAGGGTGGTGGTGGGGAGAGTGTTAGCCCACCTAAGAGAAAGACTTCCACAACCTGAGAATGGCAGCTGAAAAGACTCTACCAATCGAACTTCATACAAATTAGGTTCCTATAAGAAAAGTCCAGTTATTTTAGATCTCAAGCCATTTAGCCAGCAGGTCATAGCCAGCATCTAGGATGCAAATAGGAAGACAATGTAATTGTAACACAATTGGTGTTAAATTTCGTTATAGTGAGTTCCAGTAAGGACTCTGTCTGTTACATTCAATACTAGTTGAAGCTTCTAAATTGTCTTTACAGGCATCCTGGAACAGAGAGCATTGCAATAGTCTAATCCGGATGTTGATTTTTAAAAGTTTGGGACTAACATACCTGAAGAATCCTTATCAGTCCACCCAAACACAGATCTTCAGAGAACCTGTTTCAAGTTTCCCACAGGTAGCAACCTAAGAGGCAACCTTCTTGGTCATGGCACCAAAACTCTGTTCATAAATTAACAATTTAAATATTTTTCATTTAACCATATTTGTACTAGTATTTCCTATCCTGAAAGTTCAAGAAGGGCTTCATTATATTAAAAGTGAAAGTAAAGCACAGTCTCTGAACCCAGTGTAGTCAGGTCGCCCACTACAATGGGACATATCCTGTCAGCAACCCACTCTTAAAATAAAAAAGCAATCTACTCTTTAAGTAAATTTTTTAAATTGACATCAGGTAAGCAGAAGAAAACAACTCCTGATGGTTGCTAGGATGGAAGGAAGGGAGGGAGGGAGGGAAGGGATGATGATGAAGATAGATAGATGATAGATAGATAGATAGATAGATAGATAGATAGATAGATAGATAGATAGATAGATAGATAGATAGATAGATAGATTGATTTTAAAAAAGAGAGAAGCAGTAAAGTCAGTTGGTCTCAGTTTATTAAGGCTACTATATTCAATGATTCTACTTTTTGGGGGGAGGCACATCACTTGGGGTGGATATAACAGCGCTCCTAGCGGTCTCACTGGATTGCTTCTATATGCGGCTTATGGCTACCCCAGCCCCTCTTCCGCCTCAGTTCTTCCTTTTGAATTCTACCTCACAATTATGAAACTCAAGAGGTGGGTGTAATATGGATTTCTCAATAGTAGTCTCTTCGGGGGTTTTGTTTTGCTTTCAGATGGACATAAACTCAGTTTGTAGGTAGGGGACCACAGCAACTTTGATAGTTTTCCCAAAATGCTGGCACCAGAGAACTTTAAAGTAAACCACAGAAATGTATTAACGTACACACACCGTCTTCAATTGGGGAATGGGAAATATATACATGGGCTGTACTGTATCTCAAGCAGTTAACAGTTTCTTCATAGTTCAGGCTTTATAATATCAATTTCGCTTAGGTCTCTCAGGTTTCACAGATCATATAGATTTCACTCTCCAACACTATTCTAGGTTGGCCTCTTGGGTGTAATGTGCCAAGTTCCTTAAGTCGACTGGTGTCTCTTCTCCCAGCCCTTCAGACTTCTAGACCCACATTTTTCCCTCAACCACCTCTTTAGCTCTTAAGAGAAGTGTCTCTGTGTCTGTGAGCTTTCAGGTCTTTTACTGTGACTCTCCTTTAGTCACACACAACCCCTTTATAGAGTGAACAGTGAGCTTTGCTTCTCTCGAAGACTCTCCTCAGCTCCTGTCTCAGCTCCTTCTCAGACCAACTGCTCTCTTCAGCAGTCTCCCTCAGACTCTTTCTGATACTAACTGCCCTCAGCCGTTAGCTGTCAATCACCTCTGAGAGTTCTGAGCACTCTGGCCCCCACGTTCAGGTCAACTGATGCAGGCTCTATGCGTCCTTAGTTTTCTTGTTAACCTGTTTATTACCATCACAGTGGGTTGCAGACAGAAGCCTTTAGGTTGCCTGATTAATCAGACATTAATTGATCAGACAGCAGATACCCCTGGTGACTGGGGTCTGGCCATCATTATTGCAATATACAAGCAATGTGACAAATATAATCCTTCTAACTACTGATCAATTAGCCTGTTCAGCTTAAGAGACAATAGCAGAACACCACTAGTGGTCAAATACAGCTCTCAATTCAAAACAGTTCAACACATTTTTAGTGAATTATAACCTCTACTGGATAATGACAGTCCCGTTTTGCAAGTGCTGAAGGGCAAACATTTCCTTGTCCACGAATAACCATCAATCTTTTTAAACAACTCTTCTCACACAATAATGCAACATCTAAATTGAACATGGACACTGGTATCACAGTTTGCAATAAACTCAGATGCCAACTTTGCTGCCACATACACCCAGACAACATGTTCACTGGACCTAACATCAACTGCACCATCTCAGATTCATCTTCTAAAATATATTGTATATGCCATTAAAAGCCAACAATGCCCTTCAGTTCTCTACATATGGCAAACAGGTCAAACCCTATGCCAAAGACTAAATGGACACAAATATGACATCAAGAATCACAAAACTGAGAAACCTGTAGAAGAATACTTCAGCCTTCCAGGACATTCAATGAGGGGCCTTAAAGTAGCTGTTTTATAGTAAAGGAATTTAAAAAACAGACTAGAGTGGGAAATTGCTGAGTTACAAGTTATTACAACACTTAAGCCTATGGAATTTAGGGCTTAACATAGATATTGCTTTCTAATCTATCAGGGCTTTTTTTGATCAGGAACACACAGGAATAGTTCCGGCTGGCTTGGCATCAGGGGATGTGACCTAATATGCAAATGAGTAACTGCTGGGCTTTTTCTAGCAAAAAACTCCTATGCAAAACAATGGTGATGTCAGGGGTGTGGCCTGTTATGCAGATGAGTTCCTGCTGGGATTTTCTATCAAAAAAGCCCTGCTTACTATCGTTATATATGCTAATGTCATTCAGTACTTCATCTGTTTGTAAACTCTATTATTATGCTGTATGCTAATTTGCTGCTGTTCACAGGTCTTGCCAATTATCTTCATCCAGTCTTAGCTATATTTATTGCTCAGTTACTTATGCATCTTGACTCTAATTAGCCCTTCCTGGCACCACACTCCCCACCCTCAAGTTATATGTAATTGTTGGTGACTTCTGTTTCAACATATCTGAAGTGTGCATGCACACAGAAGTTTATACTCAGAATAAAACTTGGTTGGTCTTGAAGATGCCAATCGACTCAAACTTTGTTCTGCTGCTTCAGGCCAAAATGGCTACCCACATGAACCAAGCTTTGTGCTAGGCAGGGCTTTTTTCCTGGGGGAATGTGGTGGAACAGAGTTCCAGAACCTCTTTGTGGAAACAAAATTCTCAAAAAAAATGTTTAAAAGTTCAAGAGGGGCACCTGTGTGTTTCCCCTTCATTTCCCTCTTGAGAGTTCCAGCTCCCGTGGAAGGAACACATTTTTCAAAGGATTGGAGTGTCTTCCACTGAAGAAAGGGAAAGTCTGAGTTTTTTTCATTTAAAAGTCCTTGATGTGTTATTGGCCACTATGAAAAGTGGAAAAGAATCACCACCCTCCATTATCCCCCTCCTTCATTGCCACACAAGTGCCATTTTGAATTCTTTTTATCTGTAGTTTTAATTTTTTTAAAAATAAGAAGTGTGATAGACCAAGGACTTGACTCAGTACAAGGCAGCTTCATATTCATAGACTTCTGTTTCAGTTTGGGATTGAGACGACTGAAGGTCAAAATAGATGTGGGATGGGAGATCTCATCTAGGTTCTTCTATTTTTTAAGCAGCTGTGTGGGGCTGCTTATATATGGGAGACGGAGCTTGAAAAGGTGCATTGACACTGCTCAACCAGTGCTGTTTTCCTCAGTCTAAACTGCACAACTCTTCTCCAGGCAGCAGCATGAAAACAGGTGGAGACGCAACCTGGGGGGAGGCAGGATTTGGATCAGTTAAACAGAAGAAAGGGTTAAAAACACCTTTCCAGTGCAACTTCCCTAATTAAATTACTAGCTCCATAATTCTAGCCCACTGAAAATACTTCATCTGAACTGAATTCTGGTTCAGGTCTGGTTTGTTTTTCAGTTTGATGCATATGTGAAAAGTTAGGACTTCGTAACTGATTATCATAAGCATTATTCTTATTAGTTGTACTTGTTTGTTCTGTCAGATTTTATATTTCTCTTTGGAGTAAATAGAGCAAAGTAAGTTCAGGATTGCAGCTCTAATATTTTATAAGAGTAATAGGACAGTAATAGACAGCCAGATGAGCTAACTCAAGAAAGCAAAAATAGTCTAGATTTCCCAGGGCTTTTTTGGTAGAAAAAGCCCAGCAGGAACTCATTTGCATATTAGGCCACACCCCCTGATGCTACCATTGTTTCACATAGCGCTTTTTTGTAGAAAAAGCCCAGCAGGAATTCATTTACATATCAGGCCACAACCCCTGACACCAACTGCGTTCCTGCTCAAAAAATGCCCTGAGATTTCCTGGGGTTTTTTTTCTCTGTCCACCATTTTTGTATAATTCCATATGACAAAAAGAAGCAGCATTATTTAACTTGTCTCTGATCTTCTATAATAGCTACTTAATACTTATTGCTCTGTAATAACTTACCAATGTTTGGGATGGTGATAAGGACAGTCTAGAAGAACTCTGGGGACAAAGCAGCACACTAGATGAAATAAAATTTCCTCCAAGAAGTTTTTTGTAAAATTTTGTCTGTGGTTTAGCAGAACCTCTGAGGATTGCATAGAATCCCTGGCTTCCATCCACTAGAATTAAATAAACATTAAATAAATTTTAAAAACCAAACAAACAGACTCCAGTTTATCAGTTTATCAAAAGGGGGAGGGGGGAACCCCACTGTCTTGACTTATATTAACAGTATTAACTTGCACTGCATTTTAAAACACAAATACATTATTTATATTTTAAAGGGCTTTACTGTCTATCAGAGGAATCCTAATCAGGACTGCTCACAAGTAAATCCATATTAGTTAATGAGACAATCCCAGGAAAGTGTCTTCAGAATTTCTCTCAATACTTTCATATAGGACTTTTTAAATAGGCACCATCATACACTCCATAAGTGACAATTAGGCATCTTTGATTCAAAGTATGTAACAGCTGTTCTCTAGGTTGGATCCAGAATAAATTAGCAATTTACTGACTCCTCCTTCTCATTACCTTCACTTATACTTTCCTTGGGGGTCCCCTATCTTTTGGGGCAATATTTCATAGTGATCAATAGGCTTGGGTGGGGGTCAAGGAAGTTCCTCTCCACTGAAGGAATGTTTAGTCTTGATCCAACTCTTAGTAGGAGAAATTTAAAAAATGCCACCAGCATTTTTAAAAGGATATTTCAGAATTCAGGATGTAAACCCTTAAATAAACATTAAATAAATACACAACAACTTACTCCAGAGTTGTTGTTGCTGGGGTTTTTTTTGGGGGGGGGGGGGTCCTGAAACTCTGTAAAATAATCTTCTGAGACTGAAGCCTCATCTGGCATGTATTATTTTTATCAAGTCAGTTTTGCTTAGCCAAAAATCAATTTTGTGTTTATTTTTAGCTTACCAAATCAGATGAGATTGAAAATATTATTTAACCAGGTTCAAAGAGCTGGAAAAGACTGCACACTGATGCAAAGCAGCTTTTTCTTGAAAGTCGTGATGTGACAGTCTGAGTCATTAAGATTAGCTTTTATCTCTCACACACATTTTTTTGTGCTCAGCAATTTTAGACTGCTTGCTGGAGTACCAGACAGTAGTCTTTAACTGAACGTATACTAATGCAACAGGGCACTTAATCCAACAGGACATGGCTGCCCCAGAGGCCGAGATTCCAAAAAACAGCCAGATAAAGTTGTTTTGGATTCCCAAATTCATAGCTTAGCAAATTAGACTCTAGTTTTCATCACAAACATTTTAGCACAAGCTTTGACTTATAAATGGTCCTTATTATCACAACATAATTTATGCAAATATGTTTCCTGCTTGCTGAAATCAGAACTTGGTCTGCCTATTAATAACATGTCCTTCACTTCCTATATTTATTTTGGTTGAATTGTTTCTGCAATGTACACCATCAGCACAAAACTAAGAAAGCAATCCTAAGCAGGTCTTCTATTCAGGATTCTCCTAAGGACAATGTAGTGGCGTTTACTCCCAGAAAAAGTTTTCTTAGGGGTCTGATGTAATTCTCAGAATGAAGCAATTTACACTATCAAATTTCTGGTGGAGAGGCTGCTACTTAATCTGTGCTAGCCTATGGAAGCCTGGATTTAACAAGAAGGATGATGATACAGGCTAAGAATTCTGAATGATCTTGATAAACCAAGGGAACAGCCTGTGAGAAATGAAATGAAATTTTAATAAAGTGGAGGTTCATACAGTAGAATTTGTAAATATGAACAGTATATAACAGGTTACTGTGAGTGCTTCTGTCATGACCTAGATGGGGGTGCCACCTGATGCTGCCACCACTCTGGATTTATGGTCCCTTGGGAAGGCCCAGAGTACCTCCCAAGCCCAACCCAAAATGCCCCTTTTAGCCAAGAAACACAGGCGTAATGACCAGGCAGAAAACATTAAAAAGATAAAGGTTTACAAATACAGGGCTGGGTATTTAAACAAGGCAAAGTGCTTAATAGATATAACAGTGTATAAAGCAAAAAGAAAACAAACCCTAACGCAGCTATCTGTACTTCCCCTAGCCTGTTAGTCTTCAGGGCCCACAGCCCTTTTTCCCAGGCCGACTGCCTGTGACTCACTCGACCTTCTGAGTGAGGGATCCTTCTCTCAGCCACAGACTGTCCTCCCAGCCTGACTCTGTGAGGGAAAAGAACACAGTTCCACAGCCCACAAAGTTTATGTAGCAATTCCCTCACACAATCCCTGGACACTGATTGGTTACAGTGGGTGCCAAGCATTGTGGGGATTGTAGGCTGTGTCTACTTTCTGCTCCCACACTAGGTAGGGTTGCCAAGTCCAATTCAAGAAATATCTGGGGACTTTGGAGGTGGAGCCAGGAGACTTTGGGGTGGAGCCAGGAGACATTAGGGATGGAGCCAGCAGCAAGGGTGTGATAAGCATAATTGAACTCCAAGGGAGTTCTGCCCATCACATTTAAAGGGACAGCACACCTTTTAAAATGCCTTCCTTCCATAGCAAATAAAGGATAGGGGCACCTTCTTTTGGGGTGCATAGAATTGGACCCCCTGGTCCAATCGTTTTGAAACTTGGGAGGTATTTTGGGGAGAGGCACTAGATGCTATACTGAAAATTTGGCACCTCTACCTCAAAAAATAGCCCCCCCCCAGAGCCTCTGATACCTGTGGATCAATTCCCCATCATTCCCTATGGGAATCGTTCATGGAGGTGCATAATGGCTGTGGGGGCAGGGCTTCCCCCGCCGAGGGTTGCCAAGTCCAATTCAAGAAATATCTGGGGACTTTGGGGGTGGAGACAGGAGACATTAGGGGTGGAGCCAAGATCAAGACTGTGACAAGCATAATTGAACTCCAAAGGGAGTTCTGGCCATCACATTTAAAGGAATGGCCCACCTTTTCAATTCCTTCCTTCCATAGGAAACAATGAAGGATAGGGGCACCTTCTTTTGGGGCTCATAGAATTGGACCCCCTGGTCCAATCTTTTTGAAACTTGGGGAATATTTTGGGGAGAGGAACTAGATGCTATACTGAAAATTTGGTGCCTCTACCCCCAAAAACAGCCCCCCCCGAGCCCCAGATACCCACAGATCAATTCTCCATTATTTTCTATGGGAATAAATCTCCATAGGGAATAATAGAGTTCCCAGCAGACATTTCCCTCCCCTCCCCCTGCTTTCTGACGACCCTGAAGTGGGGGGGAGGGTCTCCAAACTGGGGGATCCCCTGCCCCCACCAGGGGTTTGGCAACCCTACCCCTGCCAGCCAGCTGGCTGGGGGACGGGGGAAGCCTGTAAAACCGGGGGATCCCCCACTGGGACCTGAGAATTGGGAAGCCTATCTCTAGGCCCAAGCCCCCCTAAGCCTTGTCTCCCAGTCCTGCACAGATCATGACAGCTTCTCTGTGCTTTGTGTTGCTTTCTCGCCTACACCAAGTACCACTTTCCCAATCCCTACTTATCTCCCTTTAGTTACAGAGTCTGAGCACCATTGCTCTTCTGACAACAAATTCTTAGCAATGTATTCTTGTGAAAACAATTGTTCCTAAACTGGAATACTTTATAAGCACTTGGTTCCCTGCATTTCTGAAACACAGCAAAAGACAGGTCTGTGACAACTTGTATATGCTGAACACACAAATACTAGGGTTGCCAGAGACCTTCTGGACGTGGGGGAGCCCCTGCCCCTAGACCCTGCCCCCACTGCAGATTAGCTGGTCAGTGGGGAGACTTACCAGGAGTAGGAGACAGGCCCAGATTATATTGCTGGCAATAAGGTGACATCACTTCTGGTACGTGATGATGTCACAGTGATGCTCTGGTATCTGGGCAAAAACTCTATGGTAGAAGTCATTTTTACTATAGGGTTTTTGCTCAAATACCAGAGTGTCACTGCTGCATCATAATGTGATGAAGTGACATCCCCACATTGCTGGCAATGTAGTCTGGGCCTCTGTCCTGCTCCTGGTAAGTCCCCCGCCAATCCCTGCTGGTTTCTAGAAGGGACCTGGTAATAACAAATACATGTAAAATATAGAATACATCGGGTTCAATATTTAGAGGACCAAGATTTTTCTACTATTCTAAAGCGCTCTTCTTACCTGTACTTCCTTTCACCCAGTATTCCCTTACAATACATGCCATGAGTTCTCTCATCTCTTCATCTGAAAGTTGTTCATTAATGTCAGGAATGAGTTTCAAAGTTTTATAGACAGTCTCATGTTCCTCAGGAGACCTTAGAACAGGGCTGTAAAAAGAGGTGCATGGAAGGAAGAACATCACCAGTTGTTTCTTTTCACTGCCTTACCAAGTGTAGAAGAAAGAACAACAACAGGTACAAACATCTAGATCTGGACATTTCAAGAGAACAAAGAAACATTCTGGTTTTGTTTTGTTTGTTTGTTTGTTTGTTTGTTTGTTTTTTTTTGGGGGGGGGGTGTTCCACACATTGGTTTGAATGAATCTGCCAAATATGCCATGAACTGAGTTGAGACAAGATCTAGGAGAAGACATTCTGGGCACAAGATGAACAATGGCAGTGGGACTGAGGTTTCCTTTGCCCATGCCACTTCCTTTTTTGGTGACTGCAGCTCTGTCTTCTGATAGGCTCAGTTGGCATCACCAGTAAAGGTCAAAAAAGATACTTCTCAAAGGCCACACATTGCCTGTTTTCCTCTCCCTCCCTCATGAACATTGCTCATAGTCAAGCTATAATAGTGGCTTTTGCACACTGTTAATGACATTATTTACTGCAATTACTGCAATAATAATATTCTCATTAAGCACAGATGTATCTATTAATAACTATTTTCAGTTGGAGTAAGGTTGTGATGGTTACTGGAAGTCTATTACATAGAAATGCTTTGACAGCTTTTTTTTAGT
The DNA here is from genome assembly GCF_032191835.1 of Heteronotia binoei. NCBI lineage: Eukaryota > Metazoa > Chordata > Lepidosauria > Squamata > Gekkonidae > Heteronotia > Heteronotia binoei. The sequence continues at coordinate 45,625,366 of NC_083229.1, forward strand.
TCTTTAGTTAGCAATGGTTCTCACTCTTTTTTTTTCTTTTTGAAAGCTTAATGTGTAATGTGATTTTAAATGATTGTTTGCAAAAGCAGTAAAATGACAATTTGGTTTTGACATTCCCAGAAAAAGGGGGTGAAATGACACTACAATAGGGTAAGGAGTGGACAGAGGTAAAGATGAACCACAGGAGGAAAGACAGTGATAGGATTATTCACTTACACTGGCACAGTTCAGGATCGTTTCATGTAAAGAAGATGTGTGTGTTCCATCTAGAAAAGATATGTGGATGTGTGGAGGGGGAAAGTCACTCAGAGACATGCCTTGGCTTTGCATCCCAGCCTTCCAGCATGGAGTTTTTTCTGGTCTCCATCATAGGGCCTTTCTGGGTGCATAGACTAGTTTGAGAGGGCCCACCATGTCTTTCAGGGCGACCCTCTTTATTTGACAGCGCTCTGGTATCAATTCCCCCCATTTTTGTTGCCTAATCCTTGGAAGATGTGTGCCATATTTTATGATGTGCTGCCATCCAGACTTCATACAACCAGGGTTTAGACACACTTGGGATAAAGGGAAAGGACTTAGGAATGTCAACCACCAAAAAGTAAGCTCTTAATGCATGAGGGAAAGCTATGTGTCTTGGTATTTGACAATTCTTTATCAATAAACATTACTAGTTATGATGCAAGAATACAAGAACTCATCTCAATTTCTAAAACACATAAGGAACATATGCAAGTGACATGCTATAAACTGAATCAATTCATGTGCCTTTATGGTAAGCAACTTATTGTAGCCTAGGTGATCAAGATACACACATTCAGACATAGGTGAGAGCATGGCCAGAGATGGGCAGTCCATACTGGCTACATTATTACAATACAAAAACCATTTCACTGTTCATTTTTTGTTCCCCTCCTCCCTTAGTCTAACAAAAGGTCTTCTTTCTTGAGTTCATGGAGAGTTTGCGTGCTCTATGCATGACAATCTTTTCACAGGGAAATCTGTTTCTATTGCAGCCAAAAGGAATTCCTTTTATTTGGAAGTACAACTTGGAAGTGGCAGTGGGGCTGCTATTGTGATCAGCTGGAGCAACCAGCCTTTTGCTAGGCAGAGGAATTTCCCTGGAAATACGTTTTCTCCATAACTCAGTTTGGATGGGGTTTTGGGGGAGGCCTTCCTTCCAACATTAATGAGGCATGACCAGGCAAATTTCAGGACCTCTGGGTAGATATGGAAGAGCCTGAAAAACATACTTGGAGAAACAAACAAACAAAACAACAATAATAGGTGCTTTTTTCCCTTTAAAGCTTTTCTTGGCTGTCCACAAATTGCCATAACTTGAGCTCAACCCTGTTGAGAAAGGGTTGAACATATTAGCTAAATTACCACACTGGTTTTGGACTGGAGACTTCCTCCTCCTCATATGGAGTCTTAGTTTGACAAGGTCTCTATCCTTCCAATGTTAAAGGGCAAATTTTATACACCATACATTATGCAGAATACAAATCCACAATATAAACCTATGCATCACTTCTCATGATTCAGACGAGTGTACATCCATATAGAAAGCATGCACCTAGAGATTAATGAGAGGCTTTTTACTTTGTTGCAACAGATATTAATTTTAAAGAAGAAAACATGAAATTGTGCACAAAATTGGAGCTCCAAGAAGAGATTACCAGAGTTGGAATTACCCCTGGATTATGAAAATGGTCACAAAAAGGGAAGAAAAACTTTTGCTATAGCTTTGGAACATATGAAATTGTCAAAAATAAGAAAAACATCAAAAACAAACAAAACGAAACTGAGGCTTCAATAGAACACTGCCAGCTTTAACATACATGTATACAAGGGATCAGACTAAAAATAATTAGAGAAATGGATCAGGAATTCTGGAAATCAGTGGGGTGATCAAGTCCCACTGAACCCCATTTTTCTCCGTGCCAGCTCATCCAAAATTTGTTCTGTGGGTCTCACATAGGTGTGAGAGTGGGTTTCAACAAACTTTAACAACAAAATCCTAAAAGCAAATTCTGGTTAATACACCTTGACATTACATTACATTACATTACATTACATTACATTACATTACATTACATTGACAAACACACAAAACAATTCTTAAATCTATTTATAATAAGCATGCAATATATATATAAACTTAGGAGAAAACCTAGTAAGGAGCTTGCACAGCCAAGTAGATGTGTGGGGCAGTGCAAAGATATAATTCAAAACTGATGCATAAAGCAGGGTGCTAAAACATGCACCTTAATGAAGAAGGTTGAAATAATGGAGAGGCTGAAACTTAAAACAAGCAAATGGAAATGTGTTATCCAGTAGCAAGCCTGGCCAGGACTGTAGACTGGATTGAAACACAAAATCAAGCAGAACTGGAGTCCTATCATGGTAAGAACATGAAATATAGAAAGGATTTTCTAAACAAAACACTCAGAAAAAGTCAAACTCTAAGAAGATACTCTAGAGAAATAAATAAAATAGATAAACATGTAGATGCCTCTTTCCACAGGTAAGAAGTTCACCAAATAGGTAATTAGGAAGATTGATATGTACAGTTCATAGATGGAACATAACTATAAATGACATTAAGAGAGCAAATGAAGATATACATTTGAGGAATGCAGAACATTATTAAAGTCCAGATTTCTAATGAAGACCAAGAGTTTTCAGGATTACTGCCTAGTGAATTACCAACAAATCTAGAAAAGGTATTTCTATGAGAAGCATGACACTGAGAATAATTGGGTCACTGATAAAACAAAGTATTCGTTTTTCAAGACTTAAGAGAGAAGTTGCACAGTGAGAGGGTAGTTTTATCCAAGGAAGGGTACAGATGTTCTTCTATAACACATGCTATGACTTCAAATGAAAAAAGGTCTGGTAGGAACCAAAATTTGTGAGGTAGAATTTTAAAACACTGTTCTTTTCAGAAAATAAATTCAGTACCAAAAACAAAAAGAATTTTCAGATTTAAATGAATGAAAATTGGGAAAGTTCAAAGTAAGATAGAAAACTGTGTTAAATGTAAAACTAATAGCCTTGACGGGAGACAAAATACATAAACACAAACAATAGAGACTAGTCATGGATTTCATTGTGAGTTGCAAAAAAAAAAAAGCCACCAAATTCTCTGAAGAAGGCTCTTGCCCATCCTCTTCCAGCATTTGAGGCTGAGATTGAAATTGGGAATCAGATTTGGGAGACCCTGATGCCATGCCATCTTTAGCCGGGCGAATACAACATGCCAGAACCCACAAAAGACCTGCAAGAGAAAACACAGCAGCATGCCTGCACCCCCAGGTAAGGGGAGCTGGACCATGCCAAGTTAATAAGCCCAAAGACCAAATTTAATTCTTTCTGAACCTGCATTTGGGTAGGAACTCTCATTTTCACTCCTTTTAATTGTTTTTGAAGAGTGGTTTTCAATGTCTGATTAGCATGTCCCACGATAGCTTGACCTGTGGAATTATAAGGAATACCAGGACTGAGACTGATGTCTCATTGGATACAAAATTTCTGGAAACCAGCAGAACAGTAGGCAGGGCCATTGTCTGTCCTGAGTTTTTGAGGTTTGCCTAGGACAGGGATGGCAGCAATTAAGTGAGCAATGACATGATTTGTGGCTTCACCAGCGAGCAGTAGCCTCCAGAGTACATGTCTATGCAAACATGGAGGCAGTATCAGGGTTTCAGGGAAACTATATGGTTAATATCCATTTGCCAAAGTTTGTTAGGGAGCACTTTCCCCATGAGGAAAGGTTAAAAACCTTGAGGCTCTTTGGCTTGGAGAAACATTGACTGCAGGGTGACATAATAAAGGTTTACAAGATTATGCATGGGATGGAGAAAGCAGAGAAAGATTTTTCTCCCTTTCTCACAATACAAAAACTTGTAAGCATTCAATTAAATTGTTGAGCAATCAGACTAAAATAGATAAAAGAAAGTACTTCTGCACCCAAAGGGTGATTAACATGTGGAATTCACTGCTACAGGAGGTGGTGGAAGCTACAAGCATAGCCAGTCCCAAGAGGGGACTAGATAAAAATATAGAGCAGAGCTCTATTAGTTGCTATTAGCCACAGTATATATATACATATATATGTGCTTGTGTAGAAGAAGATATTGGATTCATGTTCTGCCCTCCCTCACAACAGACACTCTGTGAGGTAGGTGGGGCTGAGAGCACCGACAGAAACTGCCCTTAACCAGAACAACATCTGAGAGGGCTATGACATCCCAAGGTCACTCCAGCAGTTGTAAGTGAGGAGTGGGGAATCAAACCTTGCTCTTTCAGATAAGAGTCCACACACTTAATCACTACACCAAATGGACACAGATATTGGTCACTGGATGACACAGAGTGCTGGACTGGATGGGCTGTTGGTCTGATCCAACACAACCTCTTTTATGTTCTTATGTTAGTTTGCAAACTACACAGGTTAACAGCATAAATAGAGAAATAACATCTTTCAAAGTCTTATCAGCAAATGCATTGCCCTGAGCAATCACACCAGGAAGATTAAAATTGCTTTCACTATGAGTAACAGAGAAGAGGTAACTCACAACAAAAAATTAAAAACTGCAAGATTAAAAATATAGCCAATCAAATTAAGGTCAAGTTGGAGAGAGACATGCACTAGGAAGTTGATGAATCAAATTCAATGCATATTAAGTTGAAAGGGCGTTGTGAATAGCAGCAATTTCAGCCTGCTGCACTAAGCACTGCTGCAAAGTAAAGTGTGTCTTTTACACTTTCCCCCCAGCAAATTGAGTACTCATTTGACCAACCTCAGAAAAATGGAAGGCTGAGTAACTTTGAGGCAGCTACCTGAATCTAGCTTCCACCAGGATCAAACTCAGGCTGTAAGCTGAGCTCAAGACTGCAATACTGCAGCTTTAACACTCTGCACCATGGGGCTCTTTTTGAATCCAAATTAGCATTTTCCTTGGTCAATTTCATCATCAACTCTCCTGTTGTATCAGGATTATCAATCTGTCTTCTGATTGCTGCCTGAAGACAATTGATAAAGACTAAACAGGGCTCTTGTGGCTTTTGACAGACAGTTGCAAAACTATGGGCTGGTTTCCCTTCTGTAGGTACCTTGACAAAGGCCTGTAAAGCACATTTCACAGTGTATCCATTAGAGAGTCCTTCTAAAAGACTTTGCACATTGGTTCCCCCTATGCCCATATCTCTGATAGCCTTTTGAGTTTCAAGACAGAGTGGGGCAACACAGTATAGTTAACAACCTGCTGCCTATTCTCATTCTGTGAATATGTTACTGGGCATACCGATAAAAGGTCAGGCAACTCTTCCCCTGTCAAATGTACAGGGCAAATAGATAACATTTCTGCCAGTTCTGGGACATTTTCCAATTTAGCCTGACCAAGTTCCTTCTCCAGAACTTCACAGACCATTCATCCCGGGGCATTAGATGGTGGGCCCACGGGTGGATCTGTTGGTGGAGGAGGGGGAGAAGGAGGAGGAAGAAGAGGAGGGGCAGGGGGCACAAGTTGGACACCAGTGCATTTTAAGGGACAATCTTTGGAGAGCTGGCTTCGATTAGAAACGGGCATAAATTTCTCTACTGCATACCTGCATTGATGCCAGACTTGTAGCAGTTCAATAGAAGCTCGGGGCTCTGTGTGAAAGGTCTTCCCTATTTTCTCCCAGTCCTGAAGTTTAAGAGAATCTCCCTCCATATACCAGGGGCATTGCTTACTGATCTCTTGTAACAGAGTCTTGAGTTGGCCAGAAGTCACGGACCCGCCGGACTTTTGGATCAAAAATTTTAACTCACCTAAATGTTTCTGCTCAGCCTGAGAGAACTGTCCACCCATACTTACCAAATGAAAGGAGTTGTGTGAGAACGATGGAGTGCGCACTTCGAGGCCTATGCCAGGCGGTTGATAAGTAGGAGCTGAGCTGCTGGGCTGTCCCTGCTTCGGTGAGCTGTCCCTGTTCAGGCGCCATTTGTAGGAATGATCACTCGACACGTGTTTCAAGAGAAAAAGCCTGCTCAGAGGAGAAGAAGCTTCTCTTCTCAGCAAGGTTCATTTTATTAATCATCTCTACATGCTGTACTAAAAAAAAAAAACCTAGCTAGCAAGATCTAGAAATACATGTCAGAAAAGGGAAGCAAAATTATGGGAAGGTATAACAGCACGCCTCGCTGTCTAACTGGATCGCTTCTATATGCAGATTATGGCTACCCCAGCCCCTCTTTAGCCTCAGTTCTTCCTTTTGAATTTTACCTCATGACTATGAAACTCAAGGGGTGGGTGTAATATGGATTTCTCACTACTAGTCTCTTCGGGGGTTTTGGTTTTGTTTTGCTTTCAGATGGATATAAACTCAGTTTGTAGGTGGGGGACCACAGCAGCTTTGATAGTTTTCCCAATATACTGGCACCAGAGAACTTTAAATTAAACCACAGAAATTTATTAACGTACACATGCCGTCTTCAACTGGGGAATGGGAATTATATACATGGGCTATATTGTATCTCAAGCAGTTAACAGTTTCTTCATCATTCAGGCTTTATAATATCAATTTCGCTTAGGTCTTTCAGGTTTCACAGATCATACAGCTTTCACTCTCCAACACTATTCTGGGTTGGCCTCTTGGGTATAATGTGCCAAGTCCCTTAAGTCGACTGGTGTCTCTTCTCCCAGCCCTTCAGACTTCTAGACCCACATCTTTCCCTCAACTACCTCTTTAGCTCTTAAGAGAAGTGTCTCTGTGTCTGTGACCTCTCAGGTCTTTTACTGTGACTCTTCTCTAGTCACACACAGCCCCGTGGCTGTCTTTATAGAGTGAACAGTGAGCTTTGCTTCTCTCGAAGACTCTCCTCAGCTCCTGTCTCAGCTCCTTCTCAGACCAACTGCTCTCTTCAGCAGTCTCCCTCAGACTCCGTCTGTCAGACACTAACTGCCCTCAGCCATTACCTGTCAATCACCTCTGAGAGTTCCGAGCATTCTGGCCCCCACCCTCAGATCATCTGACCCAGGCTCTATGTGTCCTTAGTTCTCTTGCTAACCCTTTCATTACCGTCACAGAAGGAAACAAGAATGTTTGTTTCCCCAGACTAGTGGATGTCTGCTATGCCTGTTATGCCAAATATATCACTTTCCCACACTTCTGCTTTTCACACAGACAATGAAACAATATTCCAACTATTTGTGGGGTGGAGAACTATATGTGACCTCCACAGTTTCAATATAAATAGGGAAGGGAACAGGCTGACATCACAGACATCATGAAGGAGGCTGCACTGATCAATCAGAATGGTTGCCAATGGCCACAGCCAATCAGATGCTTCACCCCTATTAAAATTTGAAAAGACATCTAGCTTCAAATACGTTTGTGAGAGGGAGAGATTGTACCAGTAGAATTCTGCAGCCTCAGCTAGCAGAGGCAGTTGGGAGCAGAACAACTTTAATAATATCAAAATGAGGGGAAAAGTTAACAATTAGCAGTTTAATGCTCCAAATTATAATAATTAGGGCTTTAAACCAGACAATTCAGTGTAAAGACTCTCAAGTTCCCAGCTGCCAAGAATGCAATTTTTGCCATTGTTACTTACAAGTTTTTAAGCCTACCACATTCCTTTTTGCTGTATGATATTAAGACAGGTCCCTTCTTTAAACCAAGGGGATCTACACAGCCTCTTCTGATTTTGAAATACCATGGTTTGAGATATGAATTTTCCCTTCAGTTACAAGATGTTCTTATAGTAGCAAGTATGAAGGCTTTGGGTAGCTACTGTGAGCTAAGTTCTGTCCTGAGCATAAATATTTATTCATGTACAGGTGACCACAGGCTATGTGGTAAATTCTCTTTTAATGCTTGCAGTACAAATAGGCTTTTGCTGATTAGCCACTAGGATGGATCACACACAAACACACGGGATTTCACCCACACCAGACTGCCCTTTCCCAAGAGCCAGACTAAATGGTCTGCACATTGCCAGAGACAAGGCTCACAACTCGGTAC